>NC_059093.1:5308528-6558528 GCF_020497125.1 Mauremys mutica
ATGGAGCTAATTAAATTCTTCAGGCAGTTTCCTTCATATTAGCTACTGCATATGCCCCTGAAAGACAGCTTCTTCCCCAACTGGTTGTGTAGAAGTTCATTAAAAATCCATAACATCTGCCTTCCTGTCTGTGATAGAACAGAACAGAGTTCTGCTGATGATGGATGAAATTCATACTAAAGCATGTCCTTCAAAAACAGTATATCAAAAGCCACACCAAAAGAAAAACAAAAACAAAAAAACGGCATACACTCCATAAACACTCAGATGTGAGGGTGATCAATAAAATGCAAGATCGCCTTTTTTAACAAAAAATAAAATGTGTTTTTTGTCTCGTTAGCGCTTCTTGCTGGTCCCTGCAGACGGATGGCAGCAGGTGCAGTATTCTCCTCTCCTATCTCCTCCCCCATCAATTGGTTCTGCTTTCCTACCTCTCAGCCAACACAAATCCATGGCATTAAAAAAAAAAGTTCATGCCTTCTTTTAAAACAAGAAACCAATCTTTTCTTATACCCTACGGCAGGAAAGTCTATCTGTAAAATTTATTTCTGGAGGCCAGCCAAGAAAACATGAAGGCACTTTCAGTCTGGAGAGTAGCCACAGTCCTTTTACACTCCTGAAGACAAACACTCGGAATTCATTAAATTAATATTAAATTAAATGTTCTTAAGAAAAAAATCAACTGGTCACGTCAGGAATCTTCCAGGCCATATGTCAACACTGTAAAGTTTATACAAAACGTTCTCTATTATTTGAGAAACCATAGTTCTTGGGATGTAAACGAAAGGAGATGAGCCATCTGTTGTGTCTATAAATCAGCCTCTGAGTTATAAAAGAACGTTGTTTTAATTTAAGAGTAAGTTAAGGCATTACTATCCCAGGACATAGAAATATATACAAAAGAAGCTATTTTAAAAGATGCAGGAGGAATGCTTTTGTTCCCACCCCACTGGGTGACCACTCCTCAGACAATCCTCTATTCAGGGTTTCCTCACTAGTACACATCTATTCCCTGCTTTTTCCCACATTTAAGTTACTGTAAAAGGAGAAGGGCTTTTTATTGGCATTATCATGGCTGGCGTAGCTCTCTCTGCCTTGACTTTTCCTTCATCAGACAGGATTCTTCACCCTGCAAGCTGCTTCACTCTCTCTCTCTCTCAGGGGAGGAAGGGGGGCAGGAAAAGGAGGAGGTAAGGCTTAGCAAATTAAAGCAGGATCCTTTAGCATGGAAGGTGCTACAGATGTGCTGGGTATTGCTTTTATTGTATGATGTGTTGCTGTTTTGTTTTGCCTTTTAAATATTTGATTTGGCTTTTACATTCTCCATTTTATATGGGTTTAACAGTTGTCAGATCTGAGCTGTGCAGCTCCCCAAGCACCCTGACGCTCATTATTAACAACAAATAAACATCATTTTGAAGGGGGCAGGGAAAGATATGTATGTGTATTTTTTTTCCCTTTAGTGAAGCTTTACTTACTCCAATCGGTCTGTTCCCTGGAAAAACCCACTTTCTTTCCCTCTCACACAAATGAGAATGCTTTGTGTGAACGTGTATCTGGGGCAATAGTTGGGGAAAAAGGCAATTATCTAGCGGTGCTTTGCAGAAGAGAAGATAGGTGTGTGGTGATTGTGGCAGAGGGGTGTGGCTGGAATAGAGAAGGGTGGTGGCAGGGATTTGACAATCTATTTGTTCATATATGGGTTCTATGCCAAGTACAAATTTTAAAAATTCTAAATTAAAGAGCAGCTGTGGGATGGTTCTTTTGGTATGGGGAAGCTGTGCAACACGATGGGGTGATGCTGATGCTCACTAGGCAGCTTTGAGCTTGGGGGTGTATCTGACAGTGGGGTTGGAGAGCAATGGCAGGGTTTGTTGTGGGGTAGGTGCGGGCTGATGGCAGTGGGTTGGCATCGCTGGGAGGGTGTGTGTGTGGATGGGTGGAGCAGTGGCAGTAGTAGTCGCTGTGCGGTAGCTGAGGACCATCAGCGTGGGGTGATGTGGTGGAGGGTGATGGTACCTGGGGGTGGTGGGGACTGGAACAGTATGTGGGGTGTGGCAATCGTAGGCTGAGGCGAGCCATGGCCGTGACTGGGCAGTTGGGGTATGTTGGAAGGACAGTGGCTGGAGAGAGCGTGCCGTGGGCGTCGGGGTGGTGACGGCTCTTGTGAATGGGGTTGCAGAGGGGGGCTGGCAGCAGCGTGTAAAGCCGCTATGACACGGTGGGTTGGGTGGGGCTGTGGAGGGCAGAAGGGGGGTGACAAGAGCAAGCAGCTGCGGGTGCAGCACTGGCACCCGCAGCTGGAGCGGGGGGGGGGCGACAGTGGCCGCGCCGCAAGTGCCTGGCAAGCTTTGGGGAGCTGTGGGACAGCGCTGGCAGGGGCGTCCTCCCAGGGCAAAGGGGGCTGCTGACAGGTGGGGTCCCCGCAGGGGTGATGCTGGGGGTGCACCACACCTGGGTGGCAGTGTCAGGGCTTGGATTTGGGGGGGGCGCTGGCAGGGGGGGCTCTAGGGGCGGGGGCAGGTTGAGAGGAAGGCTGAGGGGCGGGACCGTTACGAACGTTGGGGAGCAAAGCCCCTAACGGCGTTTCCCGCTCGGGGCCGCCGGCTCCTGATTGGCGGCGGATGCAAGCGAGACCCCCCCCCCCGCCGCAGCTCAGGGGCTCGCGCCCGTCCACCGTCCCCTCCCCAGCTCCAGCGCGCGCTCGCTCGCGCTCTCTCACACACACACGATCGCACCGATTTTTTCTGCACCCGATTCCTCCCCTTTCCGAACTTACTGCACCCCCAGCAGCTCTGACCCCCCCTCCGCAGTTCTTAGCCACCCCACCCCACCCTTTGCAGCTGCATTCAAACCGTCCCTCTTTTTGCAGCTTCTTTCACCCTCGCCTTTATTTGCAATTGCATCGCTCCTCGCCGTTGCTTCGTTGCATTCTCCCCCACACCCCGCACATTACACATGCATCGTTTGCGGCGGGGGGGGGGGGCGCCCTGCAAAAACCAGCACCATCCTTCAGCTATTCTGGTAGAAATTTTTAAAACAAAGCCCCCTCCTGGCTCCTCGTATGGCGACACCATTAACACATCGCACGTAGTACCCTCATCATTTCATTCTCCTTCCCCCTCTCCATTGTCTGCAATTTGCAACACACACAACCTTCAATCCAAGAGGGGTGGGTTCAAGAAAGAAGGGCAATTCCTCCCCTTGCATTCAGACATATAGGTATCAACGTATAAAACCAGCCCTTGGATCACGCCCTCCTCACCTCTCCCCCCCCCCCTCCACGCCACCCCTTTCACTTTCTCCTGTCAAATTGCAGACTGAGCCATCTTTCCCATTCAGATTCCTCAATTGTGAACAATGTTTCCAACTAACTGGACGTCTAGTAAAGCAAAGTAGCACCATGCACAGGAGCAGGGGGCAAAAAAAACCCACGTTTTCCTTTTCTTCTAATTTTCCCCTCTATTGCAAACCGTTAAGACTGACTGACCATCCCTGGGGGAGCCAAGGCGGCGAAAATACCAAAAGGGACTTGTCCACTCTGCCACAAAAAGAGATTTCCTAGCTTCAGTGTTTACTCTGAACGATGCTGATTTGGTTCAGCTTGAGGATCTGGGGTTTATTCTTTTCTCCTCAATGTTTGCTCAGCCAGCACCTCCCAATCCGCCTCCCCAGCAGTCTCTCTGCCTCTCGCTCATCTCCCAGCTTCTCCACCAAAATGCTGCCTTTGAAATGCAGAGAAAGGGGGGAAATCGCAAAAGTGCAACGCTTCCAGCCTCTACGGCTATCCCCCCAGTTCCGAAACAAAGTGGGATGGGGAAAAGCACAACATTCAATATTTGGGGAAAACAAATCATCAGTGTAAAAACATTGCATTCTAGGAAACAAAAACACCATTCCCCCGTTCCTCCAGATGAGTCTAAAATTGCATCACAGCACAGTATTCAGAAGTGGTCAGAAATCAAATTTGTTCCCAACCTCCATAAAAAAAATTATATATATTCATGTACCTGCAGCTCCAAGGAAAAACAGAGTCCAGATGAGATCCTTAGTATGCAGCATTGTAATCTGCTGTTGGGGTGGAAGTTTCTTGCAAATATATTTTTCCTTCAATAGGATCTTGGGTGGCTTAGATAGAGATTTACATGCAATGTAATTTTTTTTTTCAGAATTGTTTTTTGCCAGCTGCTCTCTAGCTGCTTTCAGAAGCTGATCAGAGAATGAGTGACAGTCCTAGCCTCAGCACACACACACACCACAGATCCCTGCGCCGTCCTGGATTTGGTTTGGTGAGGTTGGAAAGGGAGGAGGACTTGCACCTCACTGTGTTCTTCCACCCATGCTGGCCACAAATAGTACAGTGCAATAGGCATCAGGCAAGGAGGTACTGTAGAGAGAAGCAGTTGCAGTCGCCTGCAAAATATGGCATGGGTCTACTAGGATCTGGAGTCACTCACGTTGTATACACATTTCCGTGCTGATAGAGTTTTGCTAAAGAAGAAAGGTAGAAATGTGTTTCTAGATTTATATACAAGCATTTCAGGCATGTGTTTTTTGTTTTATTTTAAAGTCTAATGTAATGCTGGTACCATCCATAAAAGTCACTGATGGGCAAAGATGGAGCTTTGGGGGGGGGGGTTCTTTTACAAAAGCAAAATTATCTAAGGTTCCATTTTATCCAAAAACCAAAGTGTGGTGTGAATTTGAGAAATGGTTCTGGTTTTGGCCCATTTTGTTTTCACAACCTTGGCAGCAAGAAATTTTTGCAAAATGGGTGGGTTGGATCAGAATCCTATTTTATCTGAACTGCCAAAGTTTGTTGGGGGCTTAAGTTAGAGTTTTGGACTTTAAAAAAAAGAAAAGAAATAAATGGTCTCACTCATTTAGAAAGAGAATATCTCACTGTGTTTACCTGAAGGCAGGTTTTAAAGCATCTTTCTTCATCTTCTGATGAAGACTTTATGCAGTGTATTTCAGTCAGAAATGTACAGCCAGAATTTAGCAGGGCCTCAGCAATTCCATAGATTTTTGCAAACAATTTTGAAACAGCAAAAAAATTGTGCCCAGATGTTTAGACTCATGATGAATTAGGGATGCAAATATGATTCCCTAGACATCTACTATTAATCCACCCATGTGTCAACCTCTCATACAAGTACCTCCAAGCCTTCTTCCATGTAGCCCCCTACTCATTGTTCAGTCTCCCTAAGCTCATCCACAAAGGCCCCTGTACAGACTACTATTGAACCCCACTTCTTGCAAGCTGTTAACTGTGAATCTTGTTGATTTGCATGACAAATCTGTTTGTTGTTCACTTTCCCTAAGTTCTTCTGTCTGCTTTTCTGTCTGTCCTTAAACTGTTGTCTTCGTCGTAGGAAGTGCTTAGCATGTAGCAGGCACTACCCTAATCAAATAAATAATAATATTTTAGCCCCAAAGCGAATTGCAGGCAGGAAAAGTGTGGGTTGCAAGAACTAGATTTGCAAGCATAATACTGTCTCTGCAAAAAGAGAGGTCAGTGCTGGAAAACTGGCCTTTAAAACCAGATTCATAGTGGGGGTGTTTGAGGTTTGTTTTTTTAATCTCCCATGTTCGGATTGTCAAAGCTTAATAGCCTTAGTGATATCCTTTGCAAAATACAGGAGCTTTTGAGAATGGAATTTTAGATCACCCAATGGATGGTGTGTCACCCCAAGGGGTAGGAAAATCTGTTTAAGGGGGGAGAGGGGAGAGCTTTTGAGAGGATGAATTAATTGCAAAAGAAAAAAGGTGACTGTTTCTTTCAGGGAAAGTCTTCATTCTTTGCTCTCATTTCATAAATGTTACAGGAAATAACTTCATATTAAATAGCCCATTGTTGCACATGCAAAAGAACTTGGCTTACGTGATTAATTATGGATTCTATACAAAAAGTGAGATTTCAAATAAATATGACAGTTCTGTGAATACATAAAGGCTCCTAATGACTGAGATATTGTATTGATAGAGCTCTGACAAGTACAAGTCAATTAGTGCAGAATACATATTTAAAAAAAAACAAAGGCAGCTATGGTAGGTGTGGAATACACAGGGACTTACACATTTTGAACAAATTTTGATACAAAAATGTTTGGGCAACATTAGTATAAACTATAAATTCCAGAATTTTGCTAATGCTGCCTTAACATGCCATGCCATGCCAGAATATATTATTTCATTTTGACTGATTTTTTCCCTTTTGTAGCTGATGGAATCCTCTCCCCTCTTTCCATTTTATTAAAAATGCTTCCCTAAAAGGAATGGCAACATTACTTATTGCAGTGTGATTGAAAACATTCCTTCATCACCTCTTTGTCCATCATACCCCTTTGGTCCCATATTGAAATGATTATCTCCAGAGAGCAACCTTGCTCAGCCATTCCATATTATATTATTCTTCCTCCTCCTCGAATTCACTATGTGTACATACACCCACCCTCAATACTGCATTCTTCAGGGGTTTCCCTGCTAATGGAATTGCTTCAGGTTCCTTAATCTGTGAGGTATCCCTGTAAAATCTGAAAGTTTCAGGCACCCTCAACTAGCTCCTAGGAGCTAGTTGAGGGTGCCTGAAACTTTCTTCTTCCTCCTTGGTTAAAAGCCAACACTTTTTGAGCGCACACATGTTAGGGAAACAAACCTCTAGGAAATGATGGTACGAGCTATTGTTATACAGAGTTGGCCAATTTGTGTATGCATCTTCGTCAAGAAGGGTGCTCCGATTTGCCCTCAAGAATTGTATCATTCTAGCAGAGTAAGCCAGCTAGTGGCTGCAATAGAGACAGGCTGAATTTCCATCTATCATCCATCAGAACAGAAGACCTTGCAAGGTTCTTACCTTGTGTTCCCCATCCTTTCAACCACTGGTTGACAAACGCAGAAGATATAATGCCAGACACTCTATTTGTCCTCTAGGGCCACACCGTCAACCTCCTCAATGAGTTTGCCCTGTCAAGAGGGCCCTGAGAGGATAACATTGATTTCACCCAGGTGTTGATTACCTTGATATCTCCTCTGCTGCTGGATGCTTGGTACTTGGAGAATTTCAGCTGCATCTCTGAATCTGCAGCTACACTTGAGGGAGTTAGATAGCTATTTATCCACCACTCACATCTGGCAAGAACAATGTCTTAACATTAGTCTCTACCACTAAACAAAGAAGAAGTTGAATTGTGATGTTCTATTATTATTATAATTAATGTTACAGTAGTACCTAGAGACCTTACACAAGATCAAAGCCCTATGGTGCTAGGAGCTGTACATGCACACCATAAAAGACAGTCCCCAAACTCACTGTACCGCTAAGAAGGAAGCACTGTTTGGGCAACTATAGGAGCAAGGGTCAATTTTTTCCATGAAACCACTGCCCAAGAGAAGGAGCTATCAGTATAATCACAGTTATGTTGCCATTATACAATTACATCATGCCCATAGCTCTGCACGGAGCTTGAAAGATTTAAAAAGGTCCATTTGCCAAAACATTATACAAAAATAGAACACAGACATACAAAAAAGAGAGAGAGAGAGGAGCAAGAATTATAGGTCATCTACTCCAGTCCCCTGTACTCATGGCAGGACACAGTATTATCTAGATCATTCCTGACAGGTGTTTGTCTAACCTGCTCTTAAAAATCTCCAATGATGGAGATTCCACAACCTCCCTAGGCAATTTATTCCAGTGTTTAACTACCCTGACAGTTAGGAAGTTTTTCCTAATGTTCAACCTAAACCTCCCTGGTTGGAATTTAAGCCCATTGCTTCTTGTCCTAGCCTCAGAGGTCAAGAAAAACAATTTTTCTTCTTCCTCCTTGTAACCTTTTACATACTTGAAAACTGTTATGATGTCCCCGCTCAGTCTTAGGATTCTATGATTTAATAAAGATAACGTGACCCAATGAGGTGGCTCATATAACTTCTGACAGTTAAAGGCTGAGATATAAATCATGCTAGCTTCATTCCCATTGAGCAGCACCTTACTCCACAAGTAGCCCCCCAGACACCTTGTGATGTAAGAGGGGAGGAGCAGAAAGGACAGCAATGGAACTGAGCTGTGAAAAAAGCCATTAACTCTCCCCCACTTGCCTATTCCTGCCCTGGAGTGGGTCAAGGAATAAGTGGGAGAGACTCTCACCTGCAGGGGACTGCCGAAAATGTGAACAACTCCTTGTATTTTCCTTTATCGATATTGAGAGAACAGAGACCCCAGAGAACTCTGCTTTCCAGGGTAGTTTTTAAGCCTCTAGAAAATTAGAAGCCAGTATTATGGAGAAAGCCTGATAAGTAACAGCCCTAGGTGCTTGTAGGGTCATTATCAAGATCCTTGGATGCATAAACAGGGCAATCTCGAATAGGGGTAGGGAGGTACTATTGCCTCTGTATTTGGTACTAGTGTGACCACTACTGGAATTTTGTGCCCATTTCTGGTGACCACAATTGAAGTAGGATGTTAATAAATTGGAGACGGTCCAGAGAAGAACATGAGACTGATTAGAAGATTAGAAAATATGTCTTATAGCTATAGACTCCAGAAGCTCAATCTGTTGATTTTATCCAAGACAAGGTTAAGAGTTAAGGTGGCGAGATTTGATCAGTCTAAGAGTACCTACATCGGGGAAAAATATTTGATAACAGGCTCTTCAATCCAGCAGACAAAGGTATAACAAGATCCGCTGGCTGGAAGTTGTAGCTAAACAAATTCACACTAGAAAGGAGATGCAAAAGTTTTAACCAGTGAGGGTTATTAACCACTGGAACAACTTACCATGGGTTGTGGTAGATTCTCTCTCTATCACTGGCAACTTTTAAATCAAGATTGGATTGTTTTTATTTCTAAAGATATGCTGTTATTCAAACTGAAATTAATTCTGTAGTCCTATGGCCTTTGTTATATAGGAGACCAGACTAGATCATCACAGTGGTCTCTTCTGGCCCTATAATCTATCAAAGTCTGAACAACATGCTCTGTCTAAATACCTGATTCATTTCACAGGATCTTTTTCTGCTGCAGATAGGAGTCTGGACTATGTCTGTTCAGGTCTTTTACTCATTTATAAAATATTAAAGGACAAATCACTCAGGCAAGCCCCTACCATCAACGTCAGTGGGTAGTTTGGCTTGATTCAAGATGAAAACCTGTAAGATTTGGTCCAATTACATTTAGACTTAGGGTTAACAAAAATTGGAATGTTGTATATCAAAGGAATGCTACTTCTAAGCAGGGAGACCTGAGAACCAGCGAGATGATACACTAGATAGACAGATGTTTTACAGTGTGGATGGTGATGCACAATTATAGAAGCTATTGCAAAGCAGCCAGATCTTTATCCAGCATCACCTTTTTCTCAGCAGAACTGTTTAGTGATTGGTATCCAAGATGAGATTATGGGATACACCACAAATTCTCTGTCTATAACAATGGCACAAGAGCATCATGTGGGGCCACATGGGACATCAATTGTCAGACATCGGAAAGAAATAAGGACATATGCTGTGAATTTGCATTCCATCTTTCTCTAGTTGCAGAAAAAACTTCACATTCTAAAATTGCTACTGAAGTCAGATCCCATAACTGCAAACCTGATGCAACAGGACCGTAATAATAGTTGCTATCTTGCAGATGTGTTGTGCAGGTGATCACTGCAAAGTAGTGGAAATTATAGTCCATTTGTCACGACATACATTATGCTGAGACCACTAATGAGAGAGAGAGAATTTGAAGAATTCAGAATGAATTAGAAGCACTTGTGTTTTTTTCCATGAGAACTATTAAGTGCAGCAGTTACAAACAACAAAGTAGATTTATTACTTATTTGTGGACTAGTTTATAAGCATATATTACCTACATAAGCAAAACCTTCTGTCAGTTCCCCAGTCAGTGCATATGCTATTTTGAATATATATTTATTGTATATTGGGTCACAAGCCATGTAAAGTGTTTGTCAAAACAATGCTTCATTCTAGACATGCAGTGCCATTTGGGAATATTCCCTAAAAATCTCCTCTACTATTAAAGCAATTTTCTGAAATCATCCTCACCAGTGGATTATATATGAAGTAAACAACAGGCAATTGTAAATTACAGGTTAGTAACTCTCTCAAGGTGTTCTGGAGATGTCATAGACCACAAGGATGAAGACAGTCACCAGAATCTCAAGGTATGTCTACACTACAAAATTATCTTGACATAAATTACGGTGATGTACAGTCACTGCAGTAATTGAATTGCTTTTGCACGTCCACACTACACTTGTCAGCGGTGCATGTCCTCACATGGAGTGCTTGAACAATTCAACTATCCATGTGGGGGATTGTGAAACAGCTTCTGAAAGGCAGCAACAGTCGAAGTAAGTAATACAGTGCCTACCCTGACACTGCGTCGACCTAAATACATCAACATTGACTCTACGCCTCTCATGGAGGTGGAGCTATTAGGTTGGTGTAGTGTGCGACTTACATGAGCGGGAGCAACATTTTAGTATAGACTCTTATAGAATTAGGTCAACATAATATTACAGGGCATAAATTCAAAAGCTGGCTGGTATTAATTTTACATAATTGCCTGAGACAAACTCCAAATTTGATTTTAACTCTTGCTCTACTTTGGGATACCACTGAGCACATTCATGCAAGTGGATACTGATGCATTAATTCATGCGCACAGCTGCAAAAACCCACAAACATGCAATAAATGAGATACCGAAATAAGGAAGGAGACAAACTTCTTAAGGACTGGGTGTCATTCTGAATCATGATGGAGTTGCCATCAGCAATATAATGATATTATTGGAAACTTTCACAGGTGTTTTTCATTTGGTTTTATAGAGGTTTTTTGGGAAAAAAGTTTTCTGGCTTTGCACTGAAGATCTTATACAGCAGTAGATACAGCCTTCATGCTTAGAGAAGCAGCAAGGATAAATCCTTTACTATGAAAAATGATCTCAAAAACATTTTCAATTTTTTTTCATCCCATCTAAGCAACTCTGATGGTGAAGTTAAGCAAGCCGAGAATCAGATTCTGAGCTGAGCAGAATCAGAGAACAGAAGCAGGATGCAGCAAAAAAATAAACTATTCAAATGTTTCCTACTCTAGTCATGTTCTTCTACCATATGCATTGTGTTGGTATCTGACCATCATTTGTTGGGTTTTTTTCTAATGAACAAATATATTTTCAGCATGCTTATCACCAAATATCTATATGCCAATTATAGACCATCCATCACAGTAGTATCCAGGCATTTAGGAGGACAATGGTCCTAGTTCTGCTATTACTTATACTGGGCATTAATTAGAAGAAACTCCATTGTACACAGTGGAGTTACACATATGAAACCACTGCACATTAGAGTAGAATGCTGGTTATGTGAAAGTAAGCTCACTATTGCTAAGCATTTGGTAGTGAGTATGAAATGGTTCTCTTAACTTGCAAATCCATCTATCAGCCTGCTTTTAGTTAAGAATATATAACTATGCCTGATGTGAGTGTTCAAATACATATAAAAGTTATGAGAAATCTTATCAGCATGGAAGTCTATGCTACACTTACACTTAGGGTAAACAGAACATTGCACAGTAGTAGTTCTTAAACATAAATGATTGGAGGGTTCTACTTGGGGCCATCTTAATGGGAATTTTAAAAGGTTAATAAAATTTTTCTGAGGCAACATAACACTGCAAATATTTGAGATGTTACAACCTGAGAGCCAAGCAGGAATTTCCTTTAAATCGCTCAGATTTGAGAAAGTTCCTTCTCTCCCTAATGAGGCGTCATTCCCTCTCTCAGTGAGATAAAGGAATATTTTGTGCTAAGTTAAAGGGCATTCAACACTTTCCTACCTGATTAGCCTGGTATTAATAATTATTATTATTATTAAAAAGAAACTTCAAGGCTTTCTACTATTTCTAATGAGGGCTGCCACTGTCTGATCTTTCCTGCTTTCTACATCTAATTCATAGCATGAGATAATGTCATAAGGGTTCAGGACTGTTCTCAGAGCAACTGATAATACTTTGCACTTATATACCACCTTCTTCCACAGGCCTCCAAGCACTTTACAAACACTGATTATTACTAATATTTATTTTACGCAAGGATGAAGAGAGGCAAAGAGAAGTTAAGTGACTTGCCCAACATTACATAGACCCTCAGAATTCTGGCTCCCGATCTCCAGCTCTCATTATTAAACCACCCGTGGGTGAAGGCCTGGGATCGTGGAAACCTTCTGACGCAAATGTTTGGCATACACAACATGGCATAGGGCTCTCTTCTGCATGAGCTATCATCTCTCACTTAATCTGGAAATGCCCCCCAAAATCTGCCAGAGGTTGGTTGGTTGTTTCTGTACCAGCATTAGCTTGCTCGCCTGAGCTGCCTTCTCACATGCTACCCACCCAGACTCTCAGGTCTACTTTGGAAAACGTTCTCCTCACTGATGTCATTACACAATCCTTTTGCACTGGCAGTCACATTTTTCCAGTGTGAAGGAAATCTAGCAATTTATCCAAGAGCTTCTTTTAACTTGATTTCTATAGCACTATCAGGAGTAAAGATGAGCTGTAAATAGTTGCTACTTTGAAAACCAAACAAAAAAAATATTGGCTGAGGCAGTAACTTCTCCCCCCCCCCCCCCCGACATTTAGAATCCAAAGGGCTTTTTCTGTCTAGTTGCAAGGATCTGGAGGAAGTTCCAATTGTGTCCCTGCCCTATTGTAGTTAGCGTTGTCTCTTTCAGCTCTCTTCATGCAAATGGAACCTTGGAGTACAACAATAGAGAAATCTATTCCTTTATATAACAGGCTAGCTCCCTCTTAAGGGCTGGGGGCCTACGATGGGCTCAATTACAGGATGAGATTCACCTGAGAGGAATCAGGTGATTGAAGGATCAGGAAGCTATGGCACATTCCAGAGAGTGAGAAAGGCTCCTGCAGGGAAGACCCTGAGACTAGTGGAGTTGCCTGAGGCAGGGAGAGACCCTAGACAAGCAGGGGAGGGACTGCAAAGGCCCCATGAAGATAGAGACACCTTGGACTAGGAGAACGTATAAATGGACTTTGTTTTGATTTTTAAAAAAATATATTTACAAACCCAGTCCGCAAGGAGTGGTATTTTTCTGACCAAGAAAATTCTAAAATGAGTTTTATTTGACCAGTTCAAGAGGGGAAACTGAGTCCGGATGCCTATAGCGTGACCCTAGGTTACAAGGGGAGCACAGGAGGCAGCTGACTTGGTTACACTATAATTATCAGAAAACATTTTTTTCATCCTCCTAATACAGAATTATTTAGTGTAGATGCTATTAGAGTGAGACAATCAGCCCAGTTGGTTCCGTGGCAGCTTTGCCAATGCACTGGAGGTATAAAAGAGAAAGGATTTTATTTTTCCTTGACATGGAAACCTGTGGTTTTGGGAGGTGCTTAATGATCTCACGTGTTACTCAGAAGTAAAGATCAGAGGTTTTTTACAAGAGCAAACAAAGCCAGGGGCTGAAACAGCATGAAGAAACGGTGCTTTCTGATTTATTGTTAAAAAATGAAGGCCAGGAACTGTGTTGTGTTGTGTTGCTAAATAAAAGTAATTGAAGGCAGCGCAGGAGTTTATGATGAGTTAGACAAGGCAGGTGACCTTTCCAACCAATTTCATGAGTCTCCCAATTAGCCCCCCCGCCCAATTACAACCAAACCCCCTACTAGATAAGAGTTCCCTGCATCCTCCAATCCTCTGTAGCAAAGGTCAGCCTGCACATTTATGGGGGGAGGGGGAGAAGGTACACACAAGCAGGTAGGCATAACAATCCAAATAAAAGAACAATGTAGACAGTGAAGGCGAGGGCACGCTAATAAATAAAGAGCAAGGACCTCGGCATTCATTAGATGAGGAAAATGAAAGCGCAAGCGAATAATATGAATTATGGAAATATGGTGGTGGGGAGGGACTGCAGAGCATCATATTAAAAAGACAGCATCCGCCTTGCAGATAATATTCACATTGCTACAGGAGTGTGTCATTGAGAGAGTATTTAAGTCTCTGGAGGAGTTCCATCTAACTAGCTTCCCCTCTGCACTGTAACCTCAAAGGACCCCTGCTTAGTGGGGATTTTTCCTTACATGACTTAGCACTAAGAGGCTTCATTCTCAAAATCCCCTCCATCCTTCCTGGGAGAGAAAGGGTCTTCAGCTTCTCTAGGGAAGCCCCCACCATTCTCCTTGATTTGTTTTATTTCTACCTAGCTCTTGCATAGCACCTGAACACTGTGCTAGCACAGAAACTATAGGAAAGGATATTACCTGCTAAAGAAGTGCAGCCATTTGTGGAGCGAAACATAGCAACTGTTCAACACTATATAGGTTTTAATATACTTGAAACAATCTGTTAGCCTAAAAGGCAACTAAATACTACGGGTTAGCTACATTAGAAATCTAGAGACAGGTAGCAGGCATCCGCCACCCTTCTAGAAACAGAGGACTCTTCTTTAATAATCATCCGTGGACAGAGGGCAAGATAGGACTCAAAATAAGGCTTAAGTGGTGCCTTGGACCTGTGCTGGCTGTCTGCACGGGGTGATTTTCACCTTAATGAGGTTGTTAAGAAACAGATAGCTCACTGCCTGTAGTAATAACATGTGCAATACCAGATGATGTCATATGATGTAATTCTTTTGCAGATGTGTACCATCTGCACGGCAGTAGCTCCTTCTGAAGAGAAGTGGGGTCCATTGTGGAAAAGAACAGATGGAAGAGTCAATAATGCTCAATACACTCTTAAAAGACTTCATGATTCTGGTCAGGTAGAACAACTGAAGAAATATTGCTCTTGGCAGAGTGCTGTTAGCCTGTGCAGAGCTGGCTTCAAAAAGGGTGATCAGGAAAGATGAGTTCAGTTATAGTCAATACAATCCTCCTTTCCACTCAAGCCTTTTCTTTTCAGGGCTTTATAACTTGTCTGCAAACATTTGCTCACAGCTGAAACTTGGAGCCCAAGGCCTCAGCTCAGCAGCAAATTATTATTTTAAGATGAAAAACCTCAATTCAGCCTCAGGTGCAGATAATTGGGGACAGGGGAAGTGACTATTTTAAAACTGACTTTAAAAAAACAAACAATCCCCCCCCCCACTTTTTAGCCATTATAGAAGTCTTACTCGCCTCTTAACATTTCTGGGGCAACTTATACTGTAACCTTTTAAAAACAAAAACCAGCTGAGATTGACCTAAAGAGCAGAGGACTGAGTATATTTTTTAGTTTTATCCCAACTCTGCCACTGATTCACCACATCACTTAACCTCTGTGCCTCAGTGTCCCCAGATGTCAAATGGAAATGATAATAGGGTGCCTGTAAATCTTAATTAACTGATGTTAAGTACTTTTAAATATTTTCATGAAAGGGCACGACAGAAAGTTAAAGTAATTGTGTTGTCCTAACAAAGGGAGGTAGACTTATTTTGTTGAGACTTTCCTGAAGTCTGAAGTCATTAAACAAAAGTTGTACTTTTCCTACAACTGGAATAGAAGTGCCACTTTATGACTCACCCATTCAAAAAAAGAAGATAAGGAGATGCTCATAGGATCACTCGCTTATGGAAATATCACCAGGATATATATTCTTTCCTTGCTAAACTTCACTCTTGCATCAAGCCATATCTATTTAAAATAGCCCATCCAAGCGATGTGCAACATCCTTGGACCTGACTGCAAGCTGACCTGCTGTCTAAATCCAGCTCCGATCTATATGAGGAATACATCGAGTGTGCTGTTTGTCTGGGGTTCTCATCAAGTTATAATTACAGGGTTTGTTTTGTTTTAAGATAAAAAATGCATGTTTCCCAAATCAGAAACTGGTATGCTCTGTTAATATTGTTCAGACATCAGGGGACATGTAAGATATTTTGATAAATCTCATTAAGGGAATAAAAATTTCATTACAGTTGAAGTAATACAACATTTTTGTGTAGGAGATTTCACTACACTCCGTTAATGCTGTTGGTGGACAAGTGATTGCATGTCATTGCAGTGATTATAGATAAATAATAATAGTAACAACGACGCATGGAAATAGAGACTATCCCAAAGTCTTTTTTGTGCTATGGTAGGGGGCTCATGCTAAAAAACTTACAATTTCATAAGAAGAGGCAGTGCCTGCCCAGAAGAGTTAACAAAACAAGACAGACAAAGTACTGTTAACTCCATTTTAGCAGTCAGGAACTGAGATTTAGTGACTTATTACCTGGTGCTTCCACACAGGATAGTTATGGCAGACCTGGGAACTGAAGACTGATCGCCTGTGTCCCAGTCCCTAGTGCCTTAGCTGTAAGGCCAACCTTTCACTCTATTCTAGAGAGCTTTTCCTTTTTGAAAGTAAACTTTAAAATCCATTTTATAACATGGCTTTAGTACAGTAGCTCTGGTAATGCAGAGGATGAAAGCGACTCGTGCAGCCTCATGATCTCATGAATGAATGTCAGCTTGGCAGTTTCTCACTCCCATTACACTTTCCTATCCCCGTTGGCTCGGCACGGTGACTTTTTGCTGCAGGGATTAGGTTAAATTAGTGCCTAATGTGTTCTGAACTGCTCCTCTGTGGATTAAAGAGTGGTATTTGCTCTTAAATGACATTGTGCATTGGATCGCCATATTCAAGTTCTATGATTTGTGTTTTTGGCATCATTTGCATGAACTATAAACAAAGGAGTCGATTTCCCTGACCGTGATCTGTGAGATGGAAGACAATCATCCCCTTTTTTCCTTACATGTTGAATTAATACAGAGAAGCAGGAGAGATGATGGTTTCACTCGTTGTGCCATTAGTGAAACATAAAACAGATGTGTGAAACACTGTATGAGTAATAGAACTACATTACATATTTATCTGCAGAAATAACCTCCTGAATATAAAGCAACCACATAATGAAGTTTCCCTCTTGCCAGTCCTAGGTCAAATTGTATTAAAAATGTATTAAATGTAAGACTTCATGCCAAAGCTAAATACAGTTTGTTCAACTCTACAAGAGTGTTAAAAAGTGTTTAAATCATGGCAACTTGATCTTGTCTGTGGATTTTTTGGATTCCCCATCCCTCTAGTACTTCACTTCCATACTAGAAAGTGGAGACTCTCTCCTTGAAGAGAAAGCCAGTGCTAGACTATGGAATAAGGAGACATTCTCCAAATGAAGCCACCACTCCCATCCTGCGAAGCACATCGCCTATTTTTCTTTAATCTGCAACTAGGACATCCTGAATTTCACAGGTGTAAGTGTCATCTCACAGGAAGAAGTGGCTCATGATTAAGTTAGCAATCAATATCTGCAATGCATTTCTTTCAAAGAATTATGATGAGAGTCAGATATGTTCACAGAATTAGTAATTAAATATGTCTGGGTGTGCCATGTACTCGAGTTTGTCATTTACTTTAGTATCAGAGGGGTAGCCGTGTTTGCCGCTTTTACAGATCCAGACTAAGAGTTCTGTGGCACCTTATAGACTAACAGACGTATTGGAGCATGAGCTTTCGTGGGTGAATACCCACTTCGTCGCATGCTCATGCTCCAATACGTCTGTTAGTCTATAAGGTGCCACAGAACTCTTTGCCTCATTTACTTTATAAACCCAGTAGAAAGGTTATAAAAATCCTTGCACTTGGCCAGGAACTCAAACTGCCCAGGCCCCAGTATTCTGACTGTGACAACAGCCGATCTGCCTGGCAGGTTACAACCCACCCAGTGAAATGGGAGAGCACAAATACAGCTAAGTCGGTGGTACAGATTTTTAAACATAGGTATTTGTAATTGCCTTTACTTAAATTAGGCATGCAAATTATTCATGTGCATGCAAACAATGGATATCCAAACTTGGGTATTTGCATATGTAAAGCAATGCATGCATCTGAGTTTCAAATCTGTACCTTAAACTTAGGCAGTTGCCCAAAAAGGTTAGGAATCACTGGCTTAAGTCCAAGAAAAATAAGGTCGTTCAAAACTAAATGCATCTCCTTGCTACCCTTTCTTGATTGCACTCACAATAGGTACTACAGTCCATTCAGCATAGTATGCAATAATCATTGTGCAGAGAACCTTTCAAAAGCTGGGTACCTTGTATCAGGTTGATTAGATACAAACTCCTTCTGCAGATTTCAGTGTACGATGAGATATCCCACCAGTATGTGACAGATGCCTCCAGCCTGGAAGGGAATCAGGAACCAAATTACTCTCTGATAGGCTTACTGTGATAGCCAGTACTATGCAAGCTACTTCAGTTTTGTCTCAGGCTTTGCTCATTGTTAGAGTCTCTACTTTTCTGGCTGTCTTTGGCTTGCCCACATGTCACAGCTACCCAAATATTACCAGATGCGGAAATTTGCTGAATAACTGCAGGACAAAATGCCTCACCCAAAGGAAAAAGCCAAGCTGCCTCTGTTCCACCCTTCAGGAGAGGGCCTGGAGCATACTTCGTACATCATGAACGTACCTTTGGCCCATTCACATCAATAGGGCAACTCCTGCTGACTTTAATTGGACCCGGATTTCACTTACAGCCCCTCATGCTCTCACACATTTCTCTGTTTCTGCCATGATCCTTTTGCTTTGAATACAAGCAAAAGACAACTTACAATCCGAATGGGCCTTCCTTATTTCCTGAGACATTAGACAAGAGCACAAAGGGCTTCAATTTACCGGTCTGGGCTGAAAAGCAATGTGAAGGTGAAAAGTTGAGCCTTCCCCACGTGCATTGCTAAGCAACATGGCGGGTCTGTTTCAAGCAGCAGCTCCTGTTTTTGCTGCGGAGAGTCAGAACATTCAGCAGGGGAAAAAGAATTGTTTTATTTATAGCATTACATATGAAACATGCCTATTCCACAGGAACATGTGTTGCTTATTTAAGCTATATGTCTTCCATATTGAATTCTCCCCCGTGTCTATAGTACATTTGGAATAGTTCACAGCATTATTCTGGCTACGCTGTCCTCAAGAGAAAATCCAGAGAGACAAAACCCATCAATAAGCAGACCTAAAAAAAGGCAAATTTCTCCCTTCACCCCAGACCTCATGAATTCCAGATCAACTAGCTTTTGTCACAATATAGCCCATACATCTTTTTTGATTGGCAGCTGAGCTCCAGGATGCTGTAGCCTCTCTCATCAGGAGAATAACTTCAATCGGCCAATGTCTCTTGCCACTTTGTGTAGAGCTCTGGTGTAACATGATATGTTGTATTCCTTGGCATCAGCTGTTTTTCAAGACTACAGCCTCTGCCGCACCACACTTGTTATCAAGCTGTAGACAGGCTCTTGCCACAGTTTCTGCACTTGCCCTACAGAGCTGGAGAGGGCCCTGCTGATTCTCATCCCAGTCTCTCCATTCTGTCTTCCCACTAGAGTTGCTCATTAATTTAATGTAGTTGACAGTAAACAGGTCACAGAGAAGCCAAGGAATGTAACATTTTTGGCCTTAGCTGTAGCCAACAATCTTGGAAGATTCAGATGCAAAATGGATTTAAAATCCTGCATGGCTTACATAGAAGCACTTACTGCTAGTGCACAAGCTGTTGCTGATAAGGGAAGGAGTAACAGACCACAGTATCACTGGACCTACAGGAGGTTCCTTCTTTTTGGGCTGCAGGAAAATACATCAGTCTATGGCTCAGAGGGACAGTGCAGTTGCATTGGGACAATGTGATGGCCTGGGCTGTATTACTTTTTCATTGACACTTTTACACTGCTCATATTCTGAGACAGAAGGAAAGTCTGTGTCCCCGCAGCCCCTCAAGGGGCTGGAGTGAAATCCCAACAGACTGAAGTCCTCTATGATTATCCACAGAGGCATGTACAGCGTGAGCTGCAGCATCATTGGGAGTTCACCTTCGGAATCATGCCTCAGAGACGTGCCCCACTTTTTTCTGGGTGGGCACCATCTTTAGACATTCATTTTGTTTCTTGTCAATGACCCGTTCCGTCGGTGGTCCTGCTGGGGAGATCAGCAACGACGGCCCAAATGTCAAGGTGGTGGAACTGGACTGAGGCAATCAGACCACTTCTCAAAGGCTTCTCATTAGCGGTCACTACTAACCTGAGGGGAGAAAAGGAAACTTTAGAGACAGACAAATGTTTCCCCACCCATTAAAAAAGTCATCTAACATACCAAGGTGCAAAGTCTGACTTTGCTTTTGTCAAGCTGACATTGTAGTTAAAAGGTAAAGGGTGGGTTCCCCCCAAAGAAAGTCCCTGAATTATTTTTGATTTGTTATCCAGAGACTCAGCATTCACTGAAATATTTTTTCCAGCAGCCTTCTCATTTGATGCCTCCCCCACCCCCAGTCAAAAGAAATGGCACTTAGAGAAACTGGATGCTATCTCAGTAGCTAGATTTTGGTTAATGCTCTAGATTAGGACTCAGAAGAGCCAGGTTTAGATCCTGGCTTTGCCTGACTCCTTGTGTGACCATAGGCAAGTAACGGCATCTCTGTGCCTCAGTTTCCCCATTTTACAGATAGAGATCACAACAGTACTTCCTTCCTGTCTAGTCTATTTACACTGTATGCTCATTGGGACATACTGTGCATTCCTTGAGCACCTAGCACAATGGGGAATAATGCCATAAAAGCCCACGTGTGCTACTGGAATATAGACTGTCTAGGCTACAAACTAGGGATGCGAGTCCCCTGCTCATGCTAGCTCTCATTGATTTAGCTTAGTAAGTAGTAGTGTAGCTGAGGCCTGGCTGAGCCATGCTGAGTGCAAACCCACAAACTGATGGGCTAGCCGTGTGGCTACACTGCTATTACTCGAGCTAGCGTGATCACGTTTAGATGAGCAGCGGAATCACACCCCTAGCTGGTAAGTGTAGGCAGCCACAGATAAACAATGTAGCTGGAAAGAGGGTGTCGATTACTTGGACACTTTTCTCTAATATCAGGCCACTTGCAGCTTCTTTATCACAGTACAGCTAAGCCCAAGCAAGAAAACAAGCCCCAACCCTCTGCACACATCCACAGGAGCCATTACAGGAAATACAAAGTCAGAGCTCTCGTAGTAGGAGGAGATTAGTGTGACATTCCCTTCTGGAGTTATCTAGACCGATGATCTGCTAGGCCTCTCCAATTCTTGACTCTGGGAGCTAGCCTTACCCTGCTCTGCTGTGAGAACACACAGCCTTTGGCATGTCAGCTGCTCCCAGTTACTTGCAAGTGAATGACACTAGTCCCAGACACAACCCTAGGAACCTCCATCTTGCAGTGCCCAGTTATGCCCGCTGGACGCTGCAAGCTTATATACGTTCGTCAATTTAACAAAGAAATTGATATGTACCAGGCTTGCTCTCCCAAGGGGAGTCCTTGACACACTTCAAACCAAACACACTGCTTCAGGTAGAATAAGCAAACAGATTTATTAACTATGAAGACTGACTTATCATCACTTAAAATCTAAGCATAACAAGTCAGATTGGGTCAAATGAAATAAAAGCAAAACACATTCTAAGCTGATCTTAACACTTTCAATGTCCTTACAAACTTAGATGCTTCTCACCATGGAATGATTGCTCTTCAGCCAGGCTCTCCCCTTTGGTCAGCTCTTCAGTCGCTTGGTGGTGGTGGTGGTGGTGGTGGTGTCTGTAGATGTAGGTGGAAGAGAGAGTGAGCATGGCAAATGTCTCTCCCTTTTATCATGTCCTTTCTTCCCTCCTGGCTTTGCCGCCTCCCCTCCCCCCCAGTCAGGTGAGCATTTCTGAGTCTCTCCAAGCAAAGTTGAGCAATTCCCCTGGTGTGACCTCATGCAAGTGAGTCATCACATTGTAGCTCCCTTGCTGTCAATGGCTGTTGATGGGTTGAACGACACTATCCTTGCTGTTGCCTCTGGGGACCTAATATCTGGCTGATTCCCCCAACTTACAGCATGTTTTAGTGACAACCATACTACATTCTGATAACTTCATATGCATTAATGATGTACATATATGGATAGAGAAATGACTTTCAGCAGACCATAACCTTTCCCCGGATACATATATATACCCTTGTAAGGGAAGATCACAATTATATGAAAATGAGGAATACAGGGGTTACAGCACGCTCCCCCAAGGTATAGAATGTCAAACCTCCCCCCTTAGTTTACTGCAAGAGGGTTAGTCACTGACTATCTCAAAGGAAGGTCTCTTGGCATCCAGCCATTAAGGCCATGAGGCAGCATGCCTCAGTTTCCCATTCACACACAGCACACCAGGTTTTTTCATGGTTTCTCTGCTGTGACAAGCTTTAAACCCTGTTTACAGGTACTAATTGGAATACAGCATTATCATAAGGTTTAACAGTGACAACATTCTTAACCCAAAACTTAACATTAATACCAACATTTTCTCTTAGATGTGTGTGTACAAGTATTTTATGATACCGCGCCCTCTGTTCAGATATTCTGGTTTGAGGTTAGTTTCTTCATTACCCATGGTGTCCTTTGACTCTCTCACATGTAATCAGTCACTGGCTTTTCTTTTCCTCCAGTGTTCCCTCCTGTGTGGGCTCTTAATTTAATCATGTTTCTGGCATTTTGATCTCAGGTTCTAGCAAGATAAGAGTTCAGGGGGATCCTGCACATTGGCTGGCCCTTTGGAGAGTGGCCTCCCAACCCCAGGGCTGTACATATGCAGAAAATCCAGCTCCCCCTTCGGGGTTACCCTGCACTTCCCCCTCTCAGCACTGAGTCCTTCCCTGCCCCTAGAGGGCTGTGATCTGGGCTAGGTGTGTTTACCCTTTGATCAGATGCACCTTTTCCCAGCAGCTCTCCCATAACTGTTTTCTGTGTCTCACCAGCCTGGGGAAAGACACCCCCATCTTTGTCAGTTGGGCCATTTGTATTCTTACAAACTACCACCTGGCAATTTCCTGGTCCCAACTCCTCTGTTATCACAGGTATTGGAGCTGCATCTTGATGTAAAGGGACACAGTTACCTTCCAAAACTTTTCAGAAATAGCATCCTGAAAACTGGGACCTGGATTGGGGTACCCTCTGCCACCCCTTTGTCTGTCCCTGAGAAGTCAGCTATATGACTGCCCCCTCCAGGAGGTCAGTTACACAGTTCCTTCTCAAAACCTGGGTCACAGGCTGAGTGCCTGGGTGCACAGATGCTGACTCAGCCATTCTCTCCTGGGCATCCTCTCCTAAGTGACCAGTGAGGAGACATTTCTGTACCCCCACTATTCCTTCCCCAGTTTCCTCCTCTGGGTCCCCCTCTAAGACACATTTCTCTGGGCTCTCTAGAAAGGGTTTAGTCTTTTGTTCAGCTGCAAAGCTCTGCCAGCTAACAACTAGGGGCTTGTCTACACTGGCAATTAACAGCACTGCATCTTTCTCGCTCAGGGGTGTGAAAAAACACCCCCCAAGTGCAGCAAGTTGCAGCTCTGTAAAGCACCAGTGTAAACAGTGCCCCAGTGCTGGGAGCTACGTCCCTTGTTGAGGTGGGTTTTTTTAAGAGCGCTGGGAGAGCTCTCTCCCAGCACTGCGCCACGACCACACAAGGCATATGTTGTTAAAAACCTAGTTTACATGTTGCCAGAGGAAGCAAAATTTGATGCTTGTAGTTCGAGCACACCAATGGGATTCAGGAGACCTGGGTTCTGTTTTTGCTATTGATTCACTGTGATTTGGCATAGGTCACTTCACCTTTTTCTTCCTCAGTATGCCCATCTGTAAATCAGTAAGGGCTGATTCTGCGCCCTTTTATTCAATGGAAAGGGCACCATTGACTTGTGGGGATTGGATCAGAAACATAATAGTGTTATGGCTGGAGCTACCAGATGGTGAGGTTACATATAGTCTTTAGAATTTTTCCTAGGGTTTGAATCTTTGAAGAAATGCTCTATTGTTTGATAATTTTGATGTAATTACATTGGGAAGATGTTGCAAACACCAAGAGAGGTTGCTCTACCTTCATCAATCTAGCTAAAGAGAATTCTTGAGGCAGAATTAATTCCTGGTAATCAGTCTTGAGTGGGTGGGCTGAGATGTCTGAAGTTATCTATGTACTGTTTGTGACCACCTCTGTTCAAGGTCTGGTATGTAGTGTGTAAACAAAAACAATTGTCATTAAGAGGATACCCAGACTCCATGTCACTGATTTCTCCTCAACCTGTAAGGCTCCAGATTCTGCTACCACTCAGCAGAGAGGTGGACAATGCCTGCTTGGTGTAGGAGTTGGTTGAGCACTTAGGAGGTAGGTTTATTAGGAGAAAAAGCATAGCAATTGTAATAACTTCACTGTCATCCAACTCAGTCCAAGTCTGCTCTGGTTCCTGGAACCATAGTTCACATTGGACATGCACAGAGGCTTACCACTAAACTAGGTGTTAGCATAGTCATTCTATACCTGTAACAGGTAACCTGTCCTGACACCTAACTTTTTAATAAAGCTTTAAGATTCTTGAAAGCGAAGTGCTATATAAATTCAAAGATTACTAATAAATACCATAAGTAAATTGAATCAAATAATGGTCTCCCTGTCCCAACGAATTACAAATAGCATGAAAAGATACAATGTAATGCACTGCAATGCAAAAGAGACAAAGAACCATCTTATAACTGGAACAAAGTCTCCCTAGTTACACTTCCCACATGAACCACAAGACAAATGGATCAAATAAAAGAAAAACAGTCAGAAGAGTCTCACTCATTTCTGCAGCCCAATGGTCTGTTTCCAGCTCAAAGCTCTTCAACCTGCAAACAAGACTAAAACCACACTGCTAGCCTACCGAATAAATCCTTTGCATGTAGCCCACACCTCTTGGTATTTGTGTATTTCACACCAAAGACTCCTTGCACTCAATTTACAGGTGACCTCTGTGCTACAGTCCTCATCACAAGTGACATTAGTTTTCCAAGTTAACTCCCATGATGAAATTAAAGTTGATCATGCAGAAACTCTTACTCAGTGTTTTCAACAAATCTGTTGAGGATGAACAGCACAAGATAAACAGACTTTTGCTTCAAGGTAAGCTTTACTTTCTGTCTGTGCAAGAGGCTCATAGCGCCTGAGCGATGAACATTTATTAAAACCTCAGTAAATAGTAACTCATAGAAGATAAGAATATTTCCACCTCAAAGTTAACACGTCCCCTAAACATTATTTTTGGAAAGATGTTGCTAAAAGATTGATAGAGTACCTAAGTCTTCAGCTGTTTACATTCTGCTTCCCCTGTCTTCCCTGAGAGTATTAAGCTACAATAAACTCTGTTAAGCAATATTAAGGGGATGATATAAATCAATGTTTACTAGGAAATCAAGAGTTAATGGGTAGGTAGCAGATGTGCTGTGACCACAATTATACTACTCAAGCATGTCTGTCTTATTGCATTCACCTGTTCTTGTCATATACTCACACTATAAACTCTTTGGAGTTGGAGTCAGCTGTTGGTTATATGTTTGCACAATGTCTAGCACAATCAAGCCCTGATTGGAACTTCTAGATACTACCTCACGGCAATAATAATATTTAAGACTAGTTTAGCATTAAGAAGTCTTGAAGTGAACCCAAATATTTAAATTTGGTGAACTGAACATAACTTGACATTTGAATGCTGTTTAAAGATTTGGAGAGTATCTAAATTTACAATTAGCCAAGTGACAGAGTTGCTAATTAGATCACTTGAACAGGAGATTTTTCCTATCATCCAAAGATTATTTGGGGGGGGGGGGGTGAGGGGAAGGGGTTTAATAAAAATTGGGATTTAAATACTCCAAAATAAGAAACCCCATCTTCCTTGTGAGCGAGGGTTTGTATGACCATCATCAACCATGGTCATGTTTTTACAGGTGTTTAATAAATCAGGCTGTGAGGAACTCAGCCATTTTCCCTTTTCAGGGCTTCTCAGGAAAGTTTTCTTCATTTAACAATTCATGGGGTGTTTGCCCCTGGAGTTTTTGACTTTGAATGAGTTTCACATGAAAACTAGGCTAGATCTTTAATTTCATAGGTTCATGAGACACCACCATAAGCCTTGGCCCCAGGTCTATTTAAATGGTTTACAGTCTTTAGTGAAACTGGGCTGAGGCTCAAGTTTATAACAAGACTCAGGACTGGCTGAGATTTTCACACTTATGAAAGGTGATATTTGAGCAATAATCCCCCCAAACTGGTTATTATATGTGAATACAGACCCCTCCTTGTCTATTTATAAAGTTACAAGGGGCACTCATCAGCTGTTGTGATACCAGGTATTGATCAAAATCATAGGCCATTTCTTCCCCAAATTTCCCCAACAACACCAGACTACATAAGCAACCAGAGCTAGAGACAGGCTAAGAGAGACAGCCTGAGCCACTATTGCTCTGCCCTTTATGAAGACATTTATTCCACTACAAAGTGCCTGTAAAAAGTTCTCATTCTGGCTTAGGAAGCACATTACACACTGTCCCCGAGCAGGGCTTCTCCCTAGCTTCCCCACACACACTGCCCCACCTTTAAATATGTTTATTGTCCAAACATAAGTAAAACAAACACAAGCAGTTCCTCAGCTCACCCAGTCCTCATTCAACCAGCCCTGTTCACTGCTACCTCAGTTTGTTTTCAAGAACAGCAAATCCAGGGTAACCTTCCTAGGGACTTAGCCCCAGCACACAGGTTACCTCTGCTCTGCACAAACACAGTTTACCCCACTCACTCCTCCCCTTCCTTCCCACTGAGAGGTCTTTATAACCTCTGGTATAGCCCTGCCCCCTTTAATGGTTCAACTGGGCCCACCCACTCTAACCCAAGGGCCTTAGACCTGCTCTACTCCCAGGGAGCAGCTACCCTGTGGTGTAAATAATAGCACAAAGTGCAGGGGAATGGAGAGTCTGGCCCACAGCATTCAGATCTAGATGAGGGTAGTTAAAGGCTGGAGTTTGGAGTTCAGGTTTGGATTCAAAGATGCTGAAATCTCATAAACTGTTTTCATGTGGTTTCCATAATCTGGAATGGTAAAAGATCAGCATCCAAATAAGAACTGGAAAATATGTCCCTTCCACTTTTGGGTTTGACTTTGAAACAAAACTATGAGGGCGAATCTGGCTCTGGGGATTTGAATTTGATCACCTTCAGATTTAACCCCTAGGGTTTGTCCCATCCCTAGTGCAAATGCAACTTTATTTCTATTATTTTTAATTCCAGAAAGAGGTGGAAGGATGATTCCATAAATATATTAAATACTAATTGTCAGACAAAGATGTAATTGGAAAACAAAAGTATGTTCATAAACAAGGAAAGAGAAGAAATAGTAAAGAGATATGGGATCCCACTGGTCCTCTCTGGGGTGGAATGCAATGCTACACTGCAGTTTAAGACAGGAACTGGAGAATACTGCATCCAGCTGACAGTTTCTGCGGAGGGAAGTTAGGGAGGTAGAATGTAATTACCTGGCTTGGGATCTGGCCAGGATACTGAATTAATACCCTAGCTCTTGTGATAAATATTATGGGATCTTTAATCATCACCTGTTCATTAAAGTAAGCACCCACATTTCGTATCTCATCCCAAAGACAGCACCTCCTAGCACCACTGATTCAATCCACACTCAGAGGCCAAATGTGTCATTTCCTGGATTGCTAATACTCTGCCTTGCCCCAGTTCTTCCTTGGAGCTCTCCCATTCAAATACTGTCTTCACCTGGCCCCTGCTTAGTTTGTGAGATTTGACAGGATTACAGCACAGGCAGGTGCACTTTGGACAGCAGAGTAGTTAGATCCTACTGCTCACATGAAATGCAGCTTGATCTCAAAGCTGTCTAAAATATCATCCGTTCCCAGTTTGCTGAAGGAAGGAGATGGCTGTGCGGGCTGCTTGCTTGTCTCACTGCACATCTAGGATGTTGCCAGTAGCATTCAGTGCTTCAGTGGCTGAACCATGTAAACTCCTCATTGAACCTATGACATTCGGGTCAGGAGAAGACTGAGCCCTTCCAGTGGTCTAGCTGTGGCATTTGTTTCCTGCATTCAGTCTATTATAGGAAGTTAAATAAAACAGAATGCACCATGAATAGCAATGTGGGCACTTGAAGCAACTAGTACTGGATGTTCTGTTCTGCAGAGCACGCATTCCGAGCTCAGAGCATGGATCTTAATATACGTGCCATGGGGGGTGGGGGTGGGAAGCTTCTTTGTTTCTTCGGAACAAAAGCACCTGAAGTCCATGTGACTGTAGGGAAGGGAACGTAGTGAGGCCAGCCCTGCCATTGTAGCGTGAGATGCGCCTCCCGCCACTGCCTCCCAGAGCATGCTATGGGGCATGAGACTGCCAGCAATGTACTTATGTCACCACAAGGCATCTTTGACATATTGCTCATAGCATTCACTAAAGCACACCAAGGTAGCTTATTTTGAAAGAGAAGTTAGGATCTTGTCAATGGATTAACAGGCTAGAAACATTCCCTGCACTCAGTGCAATGTTTTGAAAAAAATGAAAGCAAAAGCAGAATGATTTTGTACGCTACCTTTTTTTTGGAGGGGGGAGGGACAATGAAACCTGCTGAAAGCCTTGTCTATGCTGTAGATGTGCCCCAGACACAGCCAGCAATTGGAGTCCCTGCAAAGTGCAATTCCTAGTGTAAGCAGGCAAAGCTGCTATTTGCCCGCCGTGGAGCTTACCTCTGCATGAAACCAGGGTAAATGGCATTAGTGCAAATCACGATTTATTGTGCTTTACTCTTGCTACTCCAGTAGTTTGCACTAGTGGCCACTGATGGTTGAAACTGTGGCAAATCAAAAGGGTAAGCAAGGCCTAAATGGCACAAGGGACAGAATACACCCAAACCCTGCAAACAAGGGGCCTGATTTTCTGTTGCCCTGAGCCTTGTGTAATCATTTGTGCCTGTGCAATGTGAAGATCATATGCAGCTAAACCAGAAACGTGGCATTTTATATCCACTTTGCAAAGGTGTAAATGACCACATAAGGTGCCAGTAAAAGGGATAATCAGGCCCTGGGTTTCATAGCTGCTCTCCTGAAATTTAAAATTCTCCAGATGTATTTCCAGAGTACTTTTTATTCTCTGTATGTACAGCACCTAGCACAATGGGACTCTGATCCATGCCCGAGGCTCCTGGGTACTATTGGAATATTTTATTTTAAAGCTGGTACAAGTAACAAAAAAGCATTAGGACCCTGCTGCTCCTCGTCTCCTGTAGGTATCAGGCAACCCTGCTCCTTTCACCTGAGCTGCGCTGACTTGCTGAGCTCTTGTGCTGAATAACACATCCGCTGAATCCTTCTGCCCTGACCTCCTATGCGCTGCGTCAGTGTGCTTCTACTTGTGAATTTTTTCCCCTTCTAATTAGCCAAAGTGTTTAATAAGTAACAGGAATGTTTCTAGTAATTTAGCACTTCATTAGTGATGTATTCCATTATACAATATATCATCGAAATCAGCTCTTAATTCAGACAACAAATTTGCTGTCTTTAGAAAAGATAATGGCATCTCATTTTCATTACTTGAGCCTCTTGTAAACCTGAAAATAGTCTTTTGCATTTCATTAAGGTACATCTTGACTAAGCGGTTGGACCTTCCAGAAAAGTAAATAAAACCCAGTAAAACCACAAGAGAAATGAAAATAAAATTACACTTTGGACAGTGCCTCTAAAGATGATCAGGGAGAGCCAGCTTGATTACGGCCAATCCCACACAATCCAGTTTTAGAAAGATTTTCTCCCTGCTTTCTCTGCAAAAAGTGGAACAGACCCACCTGGAAAAGTAAATAATTTATTGCAGGCCAAATTGCACCCTGGCATCCCAGGAAACTGCACTCCCGCACTACTTCCAGTTGCATTTCTACGCTATTTCTGCCTGGGTGAGAGGTGTGCTGGGTTAGTCTTGGGAGCTCTGAGCACAGTGTGCAGTAAATTGTCTATAGACTACAAGGGGTTACTAGAGCTGGCTGACTTTGACTTTTTTGCCATTACAGTGTAACTTTCAGTGAGCCCGTGAGCTTTGCTGGCCACTGACAATTCAATACATGTACACATCCAGCTTCGGGAGAAGACATAACACTGAGGTGCTGGCCAGCTAAGGGGCTGTTCCAAAACCCCCTGAAGTGAATGTAAAGTCTCCCTTTGACTTCAATGGACTTTGCATCAGGTTCTAAAATTCCCAAGATATGGTGCAGAAGACTAGGGGGAAGTTCTAAATCTGGAACCTTCCCACGCCATCAAACATTGCATAGGGCATGAACAACTTTCCACCATGCCTGTCTATTCTGGACTGCTCTGTGCAAGGCCTCAGTGTTCTTAAGTCCTGTCACTTTTCCCTCTCTGAGTACTGTTCAACGGAAGGATTCTCTCCTGGGGGAGGGGCCTTTTTACGTGTTCCTCCAGCTGCCCAATGCCATGCCTGCCATGGCACATGCTCTGGCTTCATTCTTAACTTATGTCTCAGATAGTTCCAACTTCTTTTCTGGATGACTCTGGAGACAGGAGACTGTTGAACTCTCTGATGAATCTTGGCATTTGTTTTAAATTCATTCCATTTAATGCCTAATGTTTGTGAGGCAGTTTGTTTTGGAGGAATTCGGACATCTGTCTATGCTTTATATTCTGGTCCAATTCCTCTCTGGGTAGTTCCATTCTGCATTTATTTTACTGCCTCTCCTAACCTTCAGCCCAGTGTTTCTATGCACTCTTGTACAGCTGCCACCTTCCACTCCTGAGGCAGCTGAACTTCAATGAGAGGTCTGAAGTGATGCCTATATATTACCTAGTGTAAAATATTTTGAAATCCTTTGGAATGAATGGCTCTATAAATATATAATTACTCTTAGTCTTGCCAGTGGATTGGTCAGGGCATCTCATGACAGCCTACTCCACCTGAGTATCACCAACTTCTGCCTATGCCAGCTGTTACTGAGTGCCAGCAGCATGCTATGCACTGTGCAACACACAGAAGAGATGAAGTCTCTGCCCGAACTGACTTGCAGTTAAATGCTTTGCACCTGCAGGCCCATCCATGTGGACAGAGTCCAGGGCCTGTGTGGGGTTCCATGGAAGTCAGTGGGGCTCAGCAAGGGTCTGTCCATGGGTGAGTTTGCAGGAGTGTGGGCTTATTTTTGACCAAAATAGTACAGACATAATATAAAGTCAATCATAACAGTGGCATGGATTTTGCTGTTGGTTTTGAGTGAGATCGGTTTGGATGGTGGATCATTATTGCTGGAAGGCCTTCACCTTCTCCTGTGACCATTATGTTCCATTTCAGTTCTCCATTTGCCTGATGTTTGTACCTTTACTTTAGCATGTGCCTTGCTGGTATCCCCCTCCCGCTTCACATCTCTTACTTCCCAGAACTTCCCCTCTCGGTGATCCTGCACATGACATGGAATAGCCCTGGGCACTAGGGCAAAGGGGGGGTCTGTCTCAGCACGCACAATTTAAGATGCAGCTCCCGGGAAAGTCAACGCTAAAGCCCTTTGCGGAGCATTTTGAAAGTCAAGGGAAAGAAGCCTGACATCAGCCTTCAGCTACAAGCACTGAGTGGGTCGAGGCACCCTCCTGATTGAGGTGTTAGTTATTCCAGTCCAGAATCACTGCAGGAAGAGGCCACTGCTGAGAATGCTGAGATGTAACCAGCATGTGGGCCTTTGCACCCAAGCAAGATGCTGACTTCTACTCCAGTCTGTTATCTATTCCTGAAATGTGCAGAAAGTCACGTAAGACCAGAACGTCTCTCAGGAGACTTGGATTCTGGCCTTTTCTTTGGTCGGCTGTCCTTGCTAGCTATGGCACTGCTGAGATGCACCCGGCATATTGCAGTCACGTCTTCTTGCCAGGCTTCCTTTGCCATTTCCTCTTGTGCTTCCTCCCAGCCCGCTGCCCACGAGGGAGGTTATTACACTTGTCGGTGCACCAGGTATCTCAGGCTTTCTGCAGATGCTCTGCGTTGTTTTAGGGCAGCCGGTGACTGCCTGCCTCATTTGTTGCCTGTTATGAAATGTATCTTGCGGTGGATACAGACAGTCTCTTCTTCAGCCAGTCAGAGGATTTAACCTGTATTTTTAGGTCATTTGAACGACTACACATAGTTCCTTGCCCCCATTTAGTCTCTGGGGTCTTTGCCTTGTTCGTGACTGTGACAGCCATGGGATTTCTTAAACACTGAGCACTGAGAATCGGCAGCCTTCCTTTAGTGATAGACAGCATTAGGGGCTTTTGATAATGGACCAGCATTTGCTTCCTTCCCAGATTGTGTCAGGGACTCATTTCATGTTGTCCAAGGCTAATTATTTTAATCACACATCATGCCTCTCTTCTACTATTTGGCAAGACGGCGACATTTTTGTTTTAATGCTGCCAACTGTGCAAACGCTGCTCTGTGATTTTGAAGGACTGAGTGCTTCCTTGGGAGTTTCAGCCCCACCTTTTACTTGTCACCCCTCCTGCCTCTTCTTGCCATGTCTCCTGAACCCTCTTATCCCATGACTCCAAATCCTTCCTGGGCTAAAGTTCTGCTCGTCAAGCCCAGTGTTCCCCTGATAATTCCCCCAGGAATTAAGCCTTTGTCTCCCATCTGGATCTGATAAATAGGAACTTACCTAGTTATTTATATTTACATGTGTGTGTCTGCAAAATACTTTTTGCAGATGGGAGAGAAAGCAGATAGAGGGTTAATTCCCAGGCAGGATTCTGTGGAAATTTAGGGAGGTAGGCCCAGCTGGGAGCTAATTAGGTGCAGCTGAACCTATTTAGGATCAGCCCAGAAAAAGGGGCTAACTGCTTTGATAGGAGAGAGAGAGCGTGTGTGTGAGTGAGCGAGCGAGCAGTTTATAGTGAGTAGAAGCCACACTATGAAGTTCTAGGGAAATGGCTGAGTAGCTATAGCCTATTTATTTTGTTGGGGGAGTTTAGCAGCTTCCTAACCTGCACTGTAGGAGTGCAGTGGCTACAGACTTTGCAAAATTGTATCCTTTTGGTTAAACCAGATCTCCTGCAATAATCCTGAGAGAAAATTAGTGTTTAAAGCTGAGCCTGCAATGAATTTCCTCTCTCACTACTCAAACCCTGGTCTGCATTACATACAAGTAAAAATCCCCCAGATCTGTAACAGATTCTCAGAGGCCTTGCCGAACAGTCTAAGACAATATCAATGGAGTAGCAAGAGCAAAGCAAAGTGGAGTGAGGGCTCTTGAGTTTTACATTGTCTCTGCCACGGATGTGTACAGCTGTGGATGAATCACTTAGGCCAATTTTTTTCTAATATGACCAGTAATTTTGGCTTCCTGAGTGGAGACACATTGGAGCTAAAAAGTTGCAAAAGTTCTCTGTGTCCCAGTGAGTTGCTCTGCACCTCAGAAAATCAAGCCAAAAGAGTTAAGTGCCTTTTAAAAAAAAATGGAAACACTTAACATTAAGGGCTATTCTTGAAAATCTGGCTGAGCTACGTCTCAGTTTGCCTCCTTTTGAAAAAAGTTATGATAGTTATCTACTTCCCGGGGTGTAGTGAGGCGTAAGCCTTGTAAAGTACAGTGAGAGCCTCAGTTGAAGGATGCAGGAGGTGGGCAAGCTGTTTCCTGATACAATAGCAAACCAACAGCATGGGCAAAAGGAACCAGTTGATTGAGCATAGGCACAGATATCCACTCTGGCTGGTCAGCTCCATCTCAGCGGCTTTCAGTGCTTAATAGTGCCTTCTATTCATTAGGCTTCTATGGTATGGAGTTCTGCCAAACCAAATACCATGAGGTGGACTTCTGCACTGAGTACTATGGGTCAGTTCCACTGACCTGCAGGATATTGATCACTAGGACTGATGGGTTCTGTCGCAGCCATCGAGCAAGCTCACTGGGAATTGCTTTGCTTGGCAGGCAGCCCATCTCCATTGTTATCACATGTGTACTGGTGTCACATTCATGTATACTTAGGCTTGTGGCTAGGAGCCTTGGTTTGCACAAAAAGCAGAGGGAGTGGGTGTCTGTCAGTATCTCTGCAGGGTAGAAAGCAGTCCACAGCTCTGGTTCTGCTCTCCCCTTACCCAACAGTTATCCACCCCCTCTCTTGCCTTGCTTGTGATATTAATAAGTGACAGGGACTCATGGGGGGAGCAGACTTTCTTATTTTGGAGAAACTGCAAGATTTTTCCTTTTTCTTGAAACAACCTTTGCTAGTAAGTCTGTGTGCATGTGTGTGTGTGTTGATAGAGTTTCTCTCTATCAAATCACTGTGGGTTTAAACCAAGACTAGGATCCTGAGTTACTATCCAGAGTTTATGCTGTTTTGGGAATGCAGAACTGGCTCCATGTTTGTTAGTTTAGCCAGAGTGTGTGGTGCAAAGAAACACATGCACACAAGAAAACAGGCCAGTCACGTTTTGAAAGAGATCCTTCCACTTCTGGGATCACAAAGGGCTAAACCCTGAGGTTCTCTTCTATATTTTATGCCCTGTTCCCTCAGGGTGACATTCACCCCATATGCAGACAACCAACACTCTCCTTGGAAGCTGGGAGTTAAATGGTGCATATGCATTGCGTTGGCATAGGGTGAATTTCACCCTCTGTTTGCAAACAGCCAAAGTCCCGCTGGAGTCCATCTGAACAGTTGTTGGAGATTCAAAGGAATTGCTGGGGAAAGAAAAACAAAAACCCACCCAACCAAAAATACCCACCCACATCCTGAGTTACTAGCAAAGCTTTGTTTTGTACTGAGAAATAAAACACAGCAACCTCCTCCCCTTTCCTGCCCCTGACATACTTCTTCCAGTCTCTCCAAAATAAGCATGGGGCAAGGCCGAAAGAAATTGGGCCCAGGACTGCAGAGATGCTGAAAAATATCTACAACCCATTTTGGTTTTGTGCAAACAAGTACTCCCCAGCACAATCTCTATACGTGTGTATTTATTAATGTGATGCCAACAGTCAACAGGAGCTTTGTCTAAGTCAGAAGCTCAGGGGTAGACCTGATTTGTGAATGCACTATCCTGACGGATGCAAACGCTCCTGTTTCCCTTTGTCCACAGGGACTTTGTCTCTCACCCAGGAATGCCTGACATACCCTCACACCCATTCTGAACATCCTTAAATAGGCACCTTCCCCTCCCACTGTTAGTAACACATGAGAAAAGATCCTTATAGCAAAATGAGTAACCAGTGATCATGCCATGGGATAAGCACGTGCTTTTGGGCAGTGCTCAGTTTCACTTTAAGCACTGACCTAAATGAAGTGACTGGTTGTTCAGTGGCATCTGCTAGGTGCTGTGAGCACTTTTTAAAGTCCTGGCTTTAGTTATGGGTGCAAATTCCTTGTGAATAAAATGGCCATAGATACTAAGGTGAGCGGTACTAGATCATCATTGTCTAACTGTATTTCCTTTTCAGAGTGCAATTAATAAGGGAGTGAGATTTCATTGCTTGGACTGGGCCCAATCCTGTGCCTTTTAAGCCAATGGGAGTTTTAACAAGGATATCAGTGGATTTATGATTGGATCTATAATGCACTGACAGATGCAACCGTTAAATTGCCAACTATGAATATATCCATGGCGCAATGCGTGTATGGTATGGATAATAGAAAACCCATTAAAATGCAGGACTACAAGATAAACTGATGTAATTACGTTTTCTGGTAGCGATGCTGCATTTATTGCAATATTTTAGTGTTATTTTGATGCTGGGAATATTTGATATTGCTAAAGAAAAAGACAAGCATAAAGGAACCAGATGACAAAGTTGCATCCTCTCCTGAATATTTAGGTAACAAGATATTAACCTTCCAGACAACTCATCTGGATGAGAATAGCTTTAAGTCCTATAACCGATGACTATTAAATATTTATATGTTTAATGGTAGATGGCTAGTGGGATCAGACTCCTTCGACTTCTTTGTAACAACCATTCCAGTAAGGGTATTTTTTTTCTTGTTCTTGCATGACAATATATTGTACTTGCCTGAAAATGAAGTTTCTGAGATTCAAGATAGGAAGGATTAGATTTCCCTCCTCGTTAATAATCCAGAAGCATCTGCAAAATGGAAAATGATTCTTCTGCACGGCAAACCTCCAGACATTAATTGGAACTTGGATTTTGCTAGTAAAGGAGGCTTTCGTGTCTGAATTTGTGCATGTGTTAACATTTCAGATGTGGTTTCTTTTGACTAATTTGTTTTCCTTTGTGAGGTCTTATTACAAAACATTCCTCCATAGAAAAAGCATAAATATTTACACATTGGCCTATATCAGAGTTCTCTGTAATAGTGATATTTCACCTTTTACTGTCTGCAAGTAACACTTACCTTGCAATTACTTCAGTGAGTTGCTGGCACTAACATCCAGGAAACAAATCTAGCACACTTAGGTTTGATGTTATAATCATTTGCATGCTGCTTGCAGACAAAGCACAAGAAAGCTGTAACTATTGCCTATGAGTTATTAAAAGGCTGTACAGGAGCAGCCTTTTGACTGACAAAACCAAGTTCAGATCAGCCAGTGAAGCAATTTAAAAAGTGAGTGGTGTGAAATATTCCTCTTCTGTTAGTTTTGGTTCAGTGTATAAAGTGGAAGTGCTGGCTACTGGAACAAGGAATCTCACCTTTATGAACTCATCACTGGTGAATTTTTGAACCCAGGCCAAAGTGAATATGAGCTTCAGTGCCTGCTAACCCTGACTACCATATGTTTCAGTTCATGAGCAAAGTGCTTACCCAAGGATAACATGAATTTTGGTTCCCTTCAGACCTTTGAAATGAGTTGCAGTGTATGTTACAAGAGGTGTTTGTAAAGGAAAATTGAAAACTTGCCATGTAGCATATGGATGAAATCCAATGTGAAAAGGGGGTCATTGGGTGACTGAAGAGTTGGAGGGTGGAAATGTACATAGAGGGGGTTTCTCTTCTTTAGAAGGCTGCTCCCTATTGCATGTGCATCAGGAATGGGTCATGGCTAGTCTGGATTCCCTTAGTGGTACCTGTTATATTCACAGCATACACACACAGGAGTTAGATAAAAGCATAAATACTATTGCTGTAACATGACTTTATTGCTTAGAATGCAGAATGATAACATATGAGAACCCAAAGCCAGAGAGAGAGAAAGCAGGCTGCTCCCTAAGGCAGAGAGGCACAACTGCTGCCTGCCTGCACATAGGATCAGAACCATCCCCGCTTATAATGACAGCTTTCAGTTCCAGTTCCAGCTAGTCCTTAATACACCACAGTACCATGCTGCTGGGGCCTGACTCTGTGGTTCTCCTTGCTTTGCAGATTGACAGGTCATCTTTATCAGAATAACATTAGAAAAAATCCCCTTCTGTTTTTAAGTGAATTTTGGCTCCGGCGAAAAGTGCTGGTCTGTCAGCTCTGGAAATGGAAGCTCTCTATTTATCTCCAAAATATGGCAGCAGCAGTGCCCCCACTTGCCTCTTTTCTCCCCCTCACCATGGCAAAAGGAGCCTTATCCTTGTAGTACAGAGAGCAGCCTAGGGATGAAATGGGGGAGTGCAGTCTCCAGTCCCTTTAGTCTTTGTTTTCTCTATAGAGGTGGCTAGTTAATTTCACACGTGGTGGCTGTTTGAGTCAGATGGACCCTTGTCCAGGAGTAACTGGAATGCAACCCACCAATCCATTTTACGTTGGCATCAGCAATTGTGTTTGGATCCCTTCTCTCTCCGGAATGATGGAAACATTTAGTGTGTAGTTATCACACTCATCTTGTTAATCTTAGCTGTTTGTAAGGAGCCTCTTACCTGGGTATCCACCAGTTCTACCAATTCCGTTGTGTTTTCTTCTCTTTTAATACACACGGCTATTACTGAAACAATCAGTTTAAGGCAGCACATGAGCCCTGCCAGCATTTCTCACTACCACACCAATTCTTTGCACGTTTTGTTGCTGAATTGTATTTGCATGAGCTACTGATGCTTTAATAAACATTTGCTGGGATGTGCCTCTCTTTGGAGAGCGTAGACAACTCTAGTGGAGTGAGTTCGCCTGGCTCATACATCTTGCTATGTGCTGGGTTCAGGGGCGGCTCTAGGATTTGTGCTGCCCGTGCCTGTGGAGGGTTCGCTGGTCCTGCGGCTCCGGTGGTCCACCGGAGCCGCGGGACCAGTGGACCCTCCGCAGGCATGCCTGCGGGAGGTCCACTGGAGCCGCCTGCCGCCCTCCTGCGGGACGCTGCCCCAAGCATGCGCGCGCGCTGGGTTCTGGAGCTGGCCCTGGCTGGGTTTCACTGGGCAGTGGTCTCTGAGTGCTGCAGCATTTCACCGGCTCTGGCACCCATGCAAATCAGGAGTAACTCCACTGAAACCCATGGAGATACATCAGTGTAGAGTTGATGGGGGTGAGATCAGAATCAGTGCTTAATTTGTAATGGAACAAGGTACCAGGGCTCAAGAACATTTTTTACATTCGTAACAGATGCAGCAAGCTCAGAGGTGCTGGGGCTCAGGCCTGAACTGCCAAACCTAGAGGTGTCAGAGCTCAGCCACGGCACAAATTAAGCATTGATCAGAATCCAACCTTGAGTTCCAGTGGATGTGTTCTCTGCACTGATCCTCCTGGGGCACTTCACTCCCAGCAGTACCCAAGGAAAGCCTGTGCTTTCTGTTAAATAATAAATAATAGCAATAACATATGCCATCCTCAAAACACTTTACAGATATTGGCTGAGATCTTCAAAAAACAAATCCATTGAAATATCAGCCTACCTACAAATGGGAGGTGGAGCCAAATCCATTGAAATACTGACCTAACCTACACATGGGAGTTGGATGCCAAATTCCATTATCCTTCTTTGAAATCCCAGCCATTTACCCTCCCCTTGACCCCTTTGTAGGTGGGTAGGTAGTCAGCATAACTATCTCAATTTTACAGATGGAGAAACTGCGATACAGACAGTATGGCCAAAGTGACTGGGCCAAGGACGTACAATGTCAGTAGCAGAGCCAGGACTTGAATTCAGGACTTCCTGACATCCACTCCCCAGCTTAAACTATTAGACCACTTTGTCCTCTTGCCATCAGCTGCTTCAGATAGCTGTGTGGAAGCCAGGCTCTGCTGAGCAAACCCCTGCCAATATACCAATGGCTCATGCATGCCCTAAAAAGTCTGACGCTCATTTGATGTGTCAGGATGTGTTGGAGCCCAAGGTGGGGTTGGCTCTGGGGATCTCTGAAGAGATAGGCACTATTCCTCTCCCCACACACTAATGCTGGAGCTAACCCAGGCTCTTTGTCATCTGTAGCCAATTACTGGCTTAACTCTGTGGGAACTGGCTCCAAACATCTGAAGGGCAGATGTAAAATTTGTATGTGGGGAGAGCAGAACATGGAATATACTTACTATAGCAGTGCAGCAAAAAATCACTCAAGCAAGGAGGAAGAGATAGCTCCCAAAGCCTATGGCCAAAGCTAAGCTCCTAAATCCGTTGTGAGATGAAATAGCCAGTTTTCAGGAGGGCTGAGCACCCAGCAGCTCCCATTGATTTCAGTATGGAGAAGGTTTCCTGCAAAGCGGAATAAACCTAAAAAGGGGGAGAAGTGGCTATAACACCTCTCGGAGACAAGGACTGACCAGCACATGAGTAGGTGATTGGGGCATTTCAAGTTTCTGCTGTTCCTTGTCTCCTCATTTCTTTGTTACCACAGGTGGTGTTCTCTCTAACGGACGTGTTCGCACTCATCATGTCAGGGAGCTTCCTCTAATGGCTCCATGGACGCTCGCCCAAGGCAGGGCTCGCTTGCTCTCTCACAAGCTGGCAGACACCATGACTGCACGCAGTACTGAGAAGGAGCCGAATTCCGCATCCCTGGATCCATTGGAAGGTGCCTGTATGAACCTACCCATTCATTCTTCAAATGGTCCAGCTCACTCCTGAGCTGTGCGCCTTTCCTCAGCGTTCATTGGCTGCTCACTTGCATATGTTTTCCCTTCTCCTGGGCAAATGCAGAACTATTGCACCAGTGCTACCGTGGGTGACCGTACATGCCATATTCTAGTCTCAAGATTGGGCAATCCTAATACATGACTCATGCTAGTTTCCCTTGGTGGGCCTCTTGCAGAGCTCACTAGCATTTCTAGCCTGTCAAATCCCACCTCAGTGACACCTCTAGCAGTAATTTTCCATTAGAGCTACACTCTTCACATGGACAAGGTAGTCCTGCTATAACCCTCCCAGATCAATATGGCCAGACTGCTGCTCCTTATTCACACAGTCTGGCTTTTCCCCCATATGGGAAGGGACTTTCCTTAGGGTGATCAGATAGTAAGTGTGAAAAATCAGGATGGGGGTTGTGGGTAATAGGCGCCTATATAAGACAAAGCCTCGAATATCAGGACTGTCCCTATAAAATCAGGACATCTGGTCACCCTAACCTTCCTTCCCAAGTCAGACAGAAACACTGCCTACTCCACTATGGTACAGTTACAAGGTGGGTGAAGTAATATCTTTTACTGGACCAACTTCTGTTGATCAGAGAGACGAGCTTTCGAGACACAGAGCTCTTCTTCAGGTATGGGAAAGGTACTCAGAGTGTCACAGCTAAATACAAGGAGGAACAGATTGTTTAGCATAAGTTGTGACTTGTTAGCACTAAGGGACCGTTCAAGATAGAGTGACCTGGTTACATATCTGCAGTCATAGGACAAAAAGAGCAGGATTAGGCCATGTCTACACTACCACTTGCGTTGGCAAAACTTATATCGTTGAGGGGAGTGTAAAAACACCCCCTGAGTGGCATAGGTTTCGCTGGCATAAGTGGTAATGTGCCCAGCGCTATGCCGGTGGGAGAGCTTCTCCTGCTGTCATAGCTACTGCTGCTCATTGGTGGTGTTTTAATTATGTCAATGGGAGAGCTCTCTCCCGTTGGCATGGGAGCTCTTACAACAACTCAGCTGCATTGGTACAGCCGTGCTGCTGTAAGCTCGCTACTGTAGAGATAGCTTCACAGTCCTTAGGAAATGCTGCTCAGATTTCATGCGCTTTTCTTCAGCTAAGTGCCCCCTTTCAAATACACTGGGTGGAAATGACCCCAGTTTGGGGAGCCCTGCAATGATATGGATGGGGTTGTTGCTGGTGGAGGCACAACAAAGAGCTGGTAGTTCTATTCTGTGTGGCCAGCCCTCACCATCCGCTTGCCAGTCTCACAATATTTGGAGTTTTTCTTAAATCTCCAACCTCTTGAATCGGAAGCATGCACGAGAAACTCAGCTTTCATTGACAGAACACAAAAAGGTTGCTAAGAAAACCTGAAAATGTGAAACAAGTTGCACCCTGAAGGCTCAAAATCCAAAGGGCAAAGAAAAAGATCCCAACATTTATATTTGTAAAAATGTCCTGATTATTCTGGGGCCTGACTCATGATTTGATTTTTTGAATGCTTGGGGTTGGCAATACTGTATTATAGCACCATTGTTCCCGGGGTAGCATTGGCCACGTTGTCCTCCCTATTCTTCCTAGGAGAGCATTGCAATCTGCTACCTGTACCAGTTCTATTTTGTGTGCATCCTTCCTATGAATGAAAGCTGCAGTGCTTCTCGTACAGGGGACCATGCTGATGTTACTGCCACTGTTCCCTTATGGCTCAGAGCAGAGCTCCCTGCAAACCCCGTGCTTTTTCTTCTTTTCTTTTATCTTTTTTTTTTTCCTTTTTGGTTGCAACTGTTGTTTTTGATAGACTCTGCTCTCCCGCCTTCTGGCACCCCATGCTGCTGTGTCAAAATAATACATGATCCCCTCACACTAAAAGTAAAGGAATTCCTGTTGTATGTAGTGTTATATTTCCACATAAGAAGTGGTATTCAGAGCCCAGCACGAGATGCAGGAAGGTTGTCAACTAATTTTTCATTAGAGTTCATATATAGGACAGCCAAGGGACCGCACTGGGGCCTTTTCAGTATGCATCTTGTTGAATTAGTGTGAAATATAAAGGCATGTTCATCCTGTGAGGAGGGTCCCCCCCTCCCTCCTCCCCCCTCCCCCCACCTTCAATGTTCTGGATATTTCAACTCCTTATCATTCTGAGTCTTCTTCATCTAGGTCAGTGAATTTCCTGTCTTCTAGATCAGGTTTAAAGCACTCTGCGTGTTTCCTTTCCCTATGGGCGAGGGGGTATTGTTGAGACAAGGAGTCAGACTGTCTAGAAAAAACAAGAATTGCACAGAACCAGAGACAAGAAGAATTCCTAACTTGGAAATGGCTCAAGGAATAAGAAATCTTCTCCTTGTTATCCATAAACCTCTCCAGTTGAACTCTCAGACACAGCAGAGCCTGTATCAAGGGGGGAGAAATGCAGGGCAATTCGAGCAAACACGGTTTAGGGGTTTAAGCACAAGTTTAAGAGAAGGGAAGCCTGGGTTTTATTCCTGGCCAAAGATCTGTGACCTTAGACAAGTCATATTCCCTCTTTGTGCCCCTGGGTTTGTTTTTTAATCTGTCACATGGGGATGATAAGACTTACCTACTTCTCAGGCAGTATTGGGATGCTGGTCATTAGCATTTGTGATGCCCTTGGGGGTCCTTGGGTGGATGGAGTTGGATGAGAGCATAATTCTTTGTTCATCATAGTAGTACATAGTGATCTTAGCTGAGAGCAGGTCCAACTCTGTGCTAGGTGCTGCACATAGTAAGTGACAGATGGGCAGCCTTTGCCCTGAAGAGTTTCCAATGTAAATAGATTATCTAGACAAGGAAGGAGCACTCCCCCACATTTCATAGATGGAAAACTGAGGCCCAGGGAAATGAAGTGACTTGCCAAAGTCAAACAGGGAGTCTGTGGCAGAGATGGGGATGAAACCATCATCAACTGAGTTCCCATCAAGTGTCTCAGCCACAAGGCCATCCCTCCTCTCTGTGGGCATACTAATTGCTGTTAATAGTCTGATTATTTACTTACTGGGAACTCAGTGCCCCAGGCTACAACGCGAGGCATGAGTCAAAGGACATGTCCCTTCAACCATCTGAGGAGCTTCACAGCATGTGGCGTGTGTAGATGGGTTTACACATGGCATTAAACATATGCTTCAGAGCGAGAACAGAACGACTCGAACGACTTTATCTTCGCACGAAGGCGTGTGAGACACCGCTCCTCTTTGTTCAAGGCTGCCCCTCTTTCCCCCCCATTTCAAGAGGCTTTCACGGCAATGCACACGCACACGACAGGCTCGTCAAAGCCTCTCTTTGGAGCCAGGCATCTTTGGAGCCGCTATCGGGGAAGCGTCGGCTTGTATGAAAGTGTCTCTGTCTCTCAGCACAGGGCTGTTGTCACTGACAGGGGATCAGAGGCAGCCAGCTGCCATGTAAAGCGATGCAGCCATGGCAGCGAGGAAGCCTGGATGTTTTTTTAAACTAAACATTGACAAACAGGAGGAGGAAGTAGCATGAATTCTCCATTTGGAGCAACAGAAATGACAGCGTATGAGTAAAGTAACGCAGCCTGGCACTGGCAACTGGTGAGCTGCTCCAGCAGGTCATCACTGTATCCGCAGATATGCTGTCAGTACAGCCTAGCCTCCTGTCCCATGCTGGGGTGCAGGGTCATTCCCTGCTCAGGCTTGGGGCTCAGTTCCTCATTGCCATGCCAAACAATGGCTTCCGAACTGTGGCTACTGCAGGGATTAGCCCTTCTGCCAAAATCCTCTGGCATGCAGTCCTGCCTGAGGCAGAGCCCAAATGCCATTCCAAGATCTGTAACAGCTGCCAGGTGGTGAGATGTCTGGGAGTTACAGCGGCGAGAGGGAGGCTGTTGGAGAGTTTAGACTCCAAACATGTCTGCATGTTGTTAGAATGTGTACATCACCTCAGGGAAACAAAACCCCCAGCAATTTGCCCCAGAGTAAACAAAAAAGTATTAGCAACACTCATGGGGTTTATGTAGGACCTAGCAAAATGTGCATCCCTTTTGTGCTTCATCAGTTAATTACTTCTCAGACACTATTCCTGGGGCTGTGGATGCAGGTGTGCATACTAAGAAACCGAGAGGATCCTTGTTGATATCCACCTTCATGAGAAATACATATAGGAAGGTAGGATGGGCAGTCCACCCCACACAAGGCCTGGAAGGATTAACATGGCTAAGTGGGCCAATTAACCACCCAGGCTACACCTGGGGAAGGAGACCGGGAGCAGGGATTTAATTAGAAGAGGTTCAGCTGGGCAGGAACGGGGGGAGTCTGTATAAGCCAGGAAGCTGTCAACAGAAGGGGGCTGGAGGGAAGGAGTTTTCAGTCACTCCCTGGGAAAAGGGAGGTGCGTCTGGGGCTAGAGGCAAATAGTCTAGGACTACTCTCTGGGCTGAAAACTCCAGAGAAGGGGGAGAGTCAGAGAGGCAGGCAAGGCTCAGAGGAAAAGCAGCAAGATATGGAGTAGCTCAAACCTTGGCTGACAACGAGAGAGCCCCCTGAGCCCAGACTCAGAGTAGAGGGCGGGCCAACGGTCCCCTTACCAGCTGTTGAAGAAGTGGTACCGGTGAGGCAGTGAATGGGAAAACTGCCTGCGTCCATTAGTCAAGAAGAACATTGATACCCCAGAAGGGGGGAACACATATGGGGACCCAACCGGAGGGCTGAGTCATCAAGAGGAGGCTGGAGTGAGAGGGGTCTGCAGGGCGAGAGGACGACAGGAGAGACACCACAGTGCCTGGCCGGAGCTAATCCCCAGGGCAGCCAACAGGAGGTGCTACCAGCAAGGAGTGAACCCTGTGACTGAAGGGGAGAAAAATCAACAGGCAAAGTTGAGAGGTGGGAGACATTGATCTTATGTCAATGACCATTTTTTTAATATACTAAATAATTAAGGTAGAATGTGGGACCGATCCCCTGAGTCCTCTGTGCATGGGACTCACCTCTGCAGATGGGAAAGCTACAGAGCTGAGCCCTGAATTATTTTGTCTGATAATGTGGCACAAAGAGCCGTCAGAGTGAGCTGCAACCTGCTTGAGACGAGGTGATTTAGAAGTTCAGTAGTTTTTAGGCTGACGGACCTTTAGTAACCTGGGCTGAGAAGTTGTCTCTCACTCTGTCCGTAGTTTCTCTGAACACAGACACATTAGCGTCCATGTTGATCTTTCAAGGCTGAGGTGTCCCAAAGGATTCAGAATAAGGAAAAATAACTTGGATCATCCTGACCAGACGGGGCAGAGGCCATTAATTTTTCTGCCCTGTACCGTACTGTACATGCTGATTCACTGAACAAATAAATATGTATAATAATCATTGCTTAGTAAATGAAGCATGCATTATAGGGACTATGCAACACCTCTCCAAAGCCTGTTATAATAGGCATGCATGTTGAGCACATATAAACGAATCAAGTTGGTACAAGCTGTTGTGCTCCAATAACATACAACGATTTGTGTCTAGTGTGTTTGGCGGTGCTCAGCCTAGCTCCGCATGGAGCTGTGTGTCCATAGACGCCACTGCCTCTGACACTGAATTGCCTGCTTTGTTAGTAATCTCAGGAAAGAGGTCCTGGGGACTGATCTCCCTGCCCACCTTCTGACCCTCCCAGGGCTGGCTTTAGGAACTGCGGGGCCTGATTCAAATACCTGGTGGCAGTCCGGGTCTTTGGCGGCACTTCGGTGGCGGGGGGTGGATCCTTCCCTCGCTCCGGGTCTTCCGCGGACCCCCAGCCGCCGAAATGCCGCTGAAGACCCGGAGCGAGTGAAGGACCCCCGTGCTGCTGAAGTGCTGCTGAAGACCCGGACCGCCACTGAGTGAGTAAAAAAAATTTAAAAAGTGCCTAAGGCGCGGGGCCCTCTTACGCACGGGGCCCAATTCCAGGGAATCGGCCTAAAGCTGGTCCTGGACCCTCTAGGGCAGAGATGAAGCCTGGTGTTTGGGGCCAGGGTGAAGGTATCTCACCTTACTGCCGCCTGGGCTGTGATGCTGTCGTATCACTCACACACACATACACCCCACTCTTCCAGAGCATGGAAAAGCAACAACAGCTAAACACACACGAACACTCAAACCAGCCCCACACCAGGCGGGGATAGGCAACAATTCTGCAGCTTGGTCTTTGGAGCAGTAAGGTCAGATGGAGATTGCCTGATATCAGGTAACTCTGTTTCACTCGTTACCTGGAAGTGTCTTTGGAAGAAAAATTAAACATTGAGATGGCTTGTTACTCAGAGGAAAATAATAGAGTGGGTGGCACCGCTCTAACTAGACATAGTAGGGCCCTTTACCCAGTGGCATCTGGGAATTACGGTCATGGCAACCAAACAGCTCTCAGAATGTAACGGGGGGGGAGGGGAGAGAGGAAGGCATTTACCTACACAGTGAAGTGCCAGTGTCTCTTGGTGGCTTGTGCAATTTTAAATATTCCATAATCAAGCTTCTAGCATAGACTCATGAAGCGAATGCAGCTATACAAGTCATTTGCAACCCTGTATCTCTTTATAGATGCTGCACACATGCTCTAGGCAGACAAAGTGGACCCCACGCTACATTCATTTATCTCTATAATATAAATCAGAGAGTGGGGGGTGGGGATTCTGGGCTGATGTCTTATTGTGGTTTCTGTAGTTATTTTGTGGCATGCCCTATTGTTTCTAAGCTGAACAAATCAAATCTCACAGCGTGAGGTTTCCGGATGGGGGGCAGTGAATGTGGAGCTTTGCTCCCAAATATTCCCCTGTATATTAGTGGGAATGGTTGTTATTTCTCCTGCTGTCTATTCTGTGCTGAAAATATGCTCTCTGGAGCGGGATTCCCCACAGGGGAAGAGGTGTGTATATGTGTGTGTGTGATCTCCACAGATAATCGCCTTTTAATACGTTAACTATGCGTGTGGATTGTGATATATGAAGGGGAATCTCTTCATATTAGTTTATACATAAAATTAACATATGATCTAATTGACTTAACGTGTGACATTGATGCCGTTCACGTAGCATTCATATGCAAACATAGATTGTTCTGCATGGACAAATAGGTTGGGGAGAGCAAGTATTGTGTTAGAATTACTGCGATGGCTCACTGGAGTGGGACACGGGAGACCTGCATTCTATTCTTGGCTCTGTTGTGTGACATTGGCTAAGTCACTTTCCTTCTTTCTCCTCTCCTATCCTTTATTTGTTTAGACTGTAAGCCTGTTGGGACAGGGACTCTCTCTTTTTATTTGTATGTTCAGCAGTACCTAGTGCAATGGGGCTCTAATCTCAGTTGAGGCCTCAATATGCTATTGTCATGCAAATAATACTGTGTTGAGCTTGCATTTCTTGAGGGGTTTCATAAGCTCTTTCCCATCACTGAGTGAGTGATCAGACTTAATTTTGAGGCCCAGGATTTATTTGTACTGGAAAATCCTATTCCGAGACCCGTCCATTTGTCTCTCGGCTGTAACATTGCCATAGCATCCCACCCCAGGGGTGTACTATCCCCGTACTGCGGTGGTTTGCATTATATTACTAATTATATTAGGAAATGCTCTTCACCTCAACTGTCAGGCGTGGGATCTTTGAGTGTCCCCCAGTCCAGGAATGTCACAAATGACTGCTCAGGGGTCTTTTCTCCCCTTTAATATGTGCATAAACTCCCATTGGGTGAGGAGATCAACAGCAGACTAGATCACAGAGCACGTTGAACCTACAACATCCCACCGTAGAGCCTTTCTATGCTGCTCTGTGAAGTGTTTGGCTGTGGTCAGGTGTGAAGAGACGGCTCGGTTACTGCTCACAGTATCCCCTTCACTTTGTGAAGACTTGCATGGAGTTTAGCAATACCACTCCCAGTGTCCATGGGGCTAGTTTCTGCCGTTAGGCCCAGCTCTGGGGTGGCAAATAAGCTGCACTATCCCAGCCTCGGGCACACCCATAAGTCACAATTCTTCCCCTGCCCGGTGGGCAGTAATTTGCTCTTGGCCATACCATCACCTTCTATGCTGTCTCAACTGCGCAGCCCATTGAGTAGCATGGAAGGGGCGAAGATTCCAGTCCCTGCCCATCTGCTCTAGGCTGGGGAGAAAGCAGGTGCTGCCTAGGGGGATTTATTATTCTCTGAAGCAGGCATGTAGTCCATGTTACAATCTTGCCCTGTCACTGCAGCTGTGGGGCTAACTCACATGCCACTCTTTGCCACTGTCAAATGGTTCTTGTCATTCGGCTGATGAGAGATTTTTTTCAAGTGCAATAAAATCTGCCGAGTTAGTAAGTCCGAGTGGTCCGGCTGGGATGTTCTCTGCCTGGCTGGTGCAATGTGTTGCATTAACGCAATCAAACAGCAGAATCTTGATTGCTCCAAAAAGGGACAAAATGAACAACCGTCTCATCAGCAATGCAGTCTGGCATTGGAGAAAGGCAGGAGGAGGGAGCGGTAAAGACCAGAGGAATGTAGTATGATATTTAGTATTGATTGCCTGGGCAATTGCTACTTGCTACTGTGGCAGAATCTAGTTGAGAGGCGCTGACTTGCAGCCCCCCGGCTCCTGGGGTTTGTTGCTAGGCTCTTACATAGGGCAAAGCAAAAGGAATCTATCAAGGAGAAATTAAGGTATAACAATATTACAGGGGAATAAATCCATCAGAAGCGCAGTTTAAAAGCCACTGGCACCAGAGTTCAGGAGCCTGAGAACAGTGAGCTGTGTAAGGCATCAGAAATGAGCCTGGCGTTTTACAAGCTTGAGTCTGAAATTCAGATGCTCCCCATGGGAACACGTGTTGCTTCTAGGTCACTGGGCCAAGAAACTTGCCATGATTTTAAAGATTAAATACACACCATTCTTCCATATAGTGCCTGGGAGATGGGGAATCACCTTCTACCACCCCCACCAATAAAATGATTCCATTGGGAAGTTAAGGTGCTGATGTTACACTGGAGATTTTCAAAGTGCTACTGCTGGTTAATATGGGTTTGGTCCCTCTGAAGTCTTTGGGAGTCTTGCCATTGCCATCAGTGGGCTCCTGGCCTCCAAAACTGTCTTCACTGCGGGAGGGAGGAAATGGATTCTGACTCTGTCACGGTTCATTGCTTGGTCCATTTCAGGGCAGTGCCACTGTGCACAGCCCCTTCCTCTGAACGGTGTGTTTCAACCAAATGGTTGTGCTTCTCGAGTCACAATCGAGCCCATAATAATTAACAATTTGAAAGATTTCAGCTGACTCCATTCTCTGTGTTTTAAAACCTAAAATAAGGCAGCTTGGAAAACGTTTGATTGGCTATGACTTGTGTAGGTAAGGGGGACTCAGGTATTTCATCGCCATTCATTTCCATCATCATCAGCATCATCAGACACTCACAGACCACTGAGGACTGCTCCTTCTCACGCCCCCCCCCGCCCCTTTATTACTGGCCCTTACCAATAGTAGATGACTCTTCTGTCCCTGGTGGCTGACGGGGGGAGCCCTTGTCCTCTTCCCTCTCTGCCCACCTGCTTCTGTGGCTGCCCTTTCCCACCTGTGCTGTGATTCAAGCCATGGTGCGTAGTGCAGGCAGGGAAATACAGTGACCTTCATGTCCATTTGCTCCCTTGCATGTATACATAAGACAAACACTGTCCTTGCATTATGTTCAATGTGTTTTACTTGCCTAAGTTCTAATACTTTCTAGCTGTGTTTTTAATTGGTGCAATTGTCTCTACAAATGTATGAGAAACGTACACGCCAAAGAATCTTCTTTAAAAAATGACTGGCCAAAAGAGGCAATATTTTTCCTAATACCTTCTAACTCTCATAGGCCTCCTGTGATGCATCATATAAACTGGCCTGCATGAAACAATATTGCCATGCATTTAAGACCTGAGTGAATTCAGATCATGCCCGTCTGTGGTGCTATGCAAGTAATAAATAATAATAATAATCATTTGGAATTATTTCCCAATGTAATTTAGCTTTTAAAGAAGAGCTGAGAGTAACCTTCCTTCTCTCTAAAGTGGCTGTAATGCAGGCCCCAAAGGGGCGGGTAGATATTTAATTGTGGCACTAAGTAATTTATCTGATGGAGAACTTTTGGAGCTGAAGCTGAAACTAGCAAGTGGACTGTATTAGCAGTGGGGATATCAAATTGTCACAAGACTTTTCCCGACATTCAGCTGTTGTGAAGGTAATTGCAAAACTGAAAAGCGACTCTCTGCCTTTCGGGTCTAAGCATCGCTGTCGTTTTTTTTAGGCCATTGAAATTTGTGTGAGAGTTTTAACCTCAAGGTACCAATAGTGGTAATGGATTCAATGACTCTCTGCATATTTAAATCAAACTGGGGCATGAGGAGACCCTGAAAGCTCTGTTTTTCTATCAGATGTAATGACAGCCACGCCTAAAATGAATTCCATGTTGCCAATGACTCCGGGTCTACAGAGAATGATCCTCTAAGTTGCTTTGTTGAAGAGATGCAGCATCTTTAACGCATGTCACACGGCAGTCTTTAAAATGGTGGTCCATGTTAATACTCCACCATTCTACCCTGTTTCAAACTGTAAAGCAAGATCACTGGGCCATTTGCTGGAGCTGGATATACCTCAGACAGAGAAGGGAAAGGGCCACCTCATTCCCGCCACCCTCCCCCCTGTTCTTTTTTTGGATTCAGCTTTTATTCGAGGTATACGGTGTGATCTCAGTATTGCTGGCCTCAAGCATTTAAACATCAAGAGTTGGGCCTCATAAAATCATGAGATTTAAAAAAAAAAAAAATTATAGATTTGAGGCTCACTTTATTTGTTTTCTGGTTTCTGAGCTTTTAGGGTGTCCTGGGGCACAATTTCAAGTTTTTCCCTACAACCATGTGGGCTAGAAACTTACATTTTAAAAAAAATCCAAGCTGAGATTCTTGTGAATTCAGGAGCTGGGACTTTGAGGAAAAACTCAGATAGCTTGAGACTGGATAAAATGGTGAGAGTTAGCAACACTGAGATGTCACCATTATTTTCAGCCACACTGACTATGCTCGAGGACTGGATTGAGCCGTTGTTCAGGTCTCTGTGCAAGGGGTGCTGTGTTGCAGCACCGCTACAGGAAAGGCCCAAATCCTGGGAGGTGTCATAATGCCTCCTTTGCTCCTGTCTTGATCTCAGGGTTGGGTAATGATTTGCTACAGTGCTTGACAAGGTGCAGCATGCTCCACATGCCACCATGCAGGAGCAGCTCTACTGGCTGGTAAGCTGGAAATTTGATTCAAAACTCTGGCCACTCCCTATTCACACACTTGGGAAGGTCAGAACAGGATGCATAGTCCCTGCTCCCTCCCCCACTGCACAAGATGTGAGGATGCCAGGTAAAGCGATGCCCAGTATCAGGGGGTAGCTGTGTTAGTCTGTATCCACAAAAAGAACAAGGAGTCCGGTGACAGAAAATATCATAATTCCACTATAGAAATCCACATTACAACTTGAGTCCTGTATGCAGCTCTGGTCACCCCATTTTTTTTAAAAAAATAGGGGTATGGAACAACTTCTATGTGAGGATAGGTTAAAAAGATGAGCTGTTCATCTTGGAAAAGAGATGACTCAAGGGAGAGGTATGATATAGGTCTATAAAATCCGGAATGGTGTGGAGAAAGTGAATAGGGAAGTGTTGTTTATCCTTCACATAACACAAGAACTAGCCTGAACTGCACCCCAGAATGAGACCGATTCACCCAACAAAACTAATAGGCAGCCAGTTTAAAACAAACATAAGGAAGTACTTCACACAACACACAGTCAGTCCTGGAACTTGTTGCCAGGGGACATTGTGAAGGCCAAAAGTATAACTGAGATCAGAAAATATTAGATAAATTCATAGAGGATAGGTCCATCAATGGCTATTAGCCAAGATGGTCTGGGATGTGACCACATGCTCTTGGTGTCCCTAAACTTCCAACTGCCAGAAGCTGGCACTAGTTGCCAGGGGATGGATCACTCAAAATTGCCGTATGTTCATTTCCTCTGAAGCAAATTGCATTGGCTGCTGTCAGAAGACAGGATACTGGGGTAGATGGACCATTGGTCTGATCCAGTATGGCCATTTTTATGTAATGAATAAGAGTGAAAGATGCTTCTCCCCATCTGAGAAGTTTATTGTCACTGTGGTGTAAAACTACTGCTTGTGGGGACATGACGTTAGCTAAATACAGTCATAGAATTATAGAATATATGGGTTGGAAGGGATCTCAGAAGGTATCTAATCCAACCCCCTGCTCAAAGCAGGACCAATTCCCCACTAAATCATCCCAGCCAGGGCTTTGTCAAGCCTGACCTTAAAAACCTCTAAGGAAGGAGATTCCACCATCTCTCTAGGTAACCCATTCCGGTGCTTCACCACCCTCATAATGAAAAAGTTTTTCCTAATATCCAACCTAAACCTCCCCCACTGCAACTTGAGACCATTACTCCTTGTTCTGTCAGACAAAGGATATTAAACACATACATGTGGAGAGAACCTCTAAGCTTTGAGACCCTTGGAGAACATAAATGTGAGTCACTGTATAATGGACACTGATGAGACTGTTCATATGCTTGAAATTAAGCATGTTATTAAGTGGTCTTCTGGATTAGGGGGCCTGGTGCTCTAATTAACATGAGTAGGCTTGGAAGGATTAGATTTTTATTGGTAAATGTCGATTGCATTGTATACCCAAACGACAAAAAAATTTTTTTTCCATTAATGATCATCAAAATTTACAGATAGGCAAAGTAAGAAAAAATGTTGCTTGAGAACTTATTAGCATCTGATTTAAGGATATTTACTTTGTCTATTTTGACATATGATGTTGACAATTTGTGTTTTAATGGTTATAAAGCTTTAACTTTTTGAAAATCAGCATCTACTGTCATTAAATAATTATCTGACGCCCCCATAACTTCCCACTACTGTGAAAAGTTAAATAGATAAAAATTGAAAACAATGCTTAAAACCCATAATTTTGTGCAACTGTGAAAATCTAAATTGATAAAAATATCTTTAAAAATAAACAGATATTATTTGTCACAATTATTAAAAAAAATGGAATTCTGTCAAGTCTAACAAGGGTAGGGAGAAATGGGCCCAGTATGATCATATTACATCCATCACTTGCAGCAGGAATTCTCCTGGTGTTTGCTTATGGGACAATATCGCCATTGGGCTTGATCCTGCAGCTATTGAAATCAATGGAAGAGTTGCCAATGCGTGTAAGTTCAGTCTCATAGTTCTGTATTTTATTAGGTAATTGCTTTGTGTTATATACATTTTGTTTTGGACTGTGTGCGCGCTTTTAAAAAAAGCATTTGTTTTATGCATTTCGGCTAAACAGAAATAGCAGTCAGCCTTGAAATAGAGAAAACCTTTGAGACATGCTGTCAGATTCTAAAATTGTATTGGTAGTGGCCTCATGATCCTTATCTTATCTCTAGGCAGGGTCTTGGCTCTCATACTGGACTGAAAACAGGAAAGCATGCACATGTACAGTATCTCATATGTTTTCCCTTTTAAGTGATTAGATACAGATTTTTTTATTTTTTGACAGGGTTACCTGATATAGGACCATCAACTTTTTCTCATTTCTCAGCATGTGCACCATGGAGACTCACAAGTTAGGTTTTATATGAACTGGCTTTACATTTATTTTTATTTGAGGGCCCTTCTTCGTTAAAATGCAATAAAATAGAACAAAACAGCAATTACTGCTCCACAAATGTTTGGTTTTATTTTTATAGCCAGCAAAGGTAAAAAGATTTTAGCAACCTGTCCAGGGCAGAAATATCAGGGTGGGGCTGAGATGTTGAATATTACTATAATCACACTTTGGGTGTTGTCTAATTTTCTAAAATCAGAATGAATTAATACTAACCACAATGAATTTCTACCAGCATATGCATCAGGAACCAACACTCCTTAGTCTGTTGCATATTATACTGTCTTGGCTTTTAGGAGGACACATTTGGAAGAATGGCTGTGCTAATAGATTAGTAACCACCGAGCAATTATAGTTATTGAAATACTTCAGGTATCTCCAGGTGATGCCTATCTCAGTGAGATACAGCTAGCACCATCATTTGGCTGGTGATGGTCTAGTGGGGATCTATGATGGATGGTCTGAGATAAAACACCACTTTCAAATATTATGCGGGATACTTAAAAAAAAAAAATCCAAACTGTTTGTCTTCTGAAACGCCTTGCTCTGCAAGGCGATAACAGGTCTGAGCCAAAGCCCACTGAAGTCAATGAGACTTAAGCTTGCGCTTCAAGATAAGCATGTGCTTAAATGCTTTGCTTAGTCGTGGCCTGTGTTCTAGGAACACAGGGAAGACAGAATGTTCTTGCCCAACGCTGTGGAAATCAAGGTTTGCCACCACTGGTTTTAGTGCAATAAACATCTCTCTCAATTAGTGCACACCCAGAAGCCTACCTGAGCCAGGCAAGTTTCTTACAGCCTACTTAGTTCTGTGGCATGTAAGTCCTTAGTACCATTTCTGTGGCAATATGGTGAAACATGGTGAGTACAGGGCAACTGGTTATAAACTGCTGAAAGTTTCCACCAGGGAGTGGAAGATCAGAAATACAATGAATAAATGCAAACAACAAGTGAAAATGAATTGGCTCAGCTCATAGCACAAAACCTGGGAGAATTTGTCTTGATGGTCAGGAGGAGCCCAGGGCTCAAACAGCAGGGAGAATCGTAATTCCAGGTTAGGAATCAGTTGATAATCAAGTCCCAGGTAACAAGCTATTTGCCTATCCACTAATTATCTTCCTGGCTTCCTAGTGTATTTCTCCTGTTTTCTTTTACTAAGGGACCAGGGAGTAAAATTCGCAGATGATGCAAAGCTCCTGACCCTTTGGAAAGATGCAAAGCCACTGTTTTGTTAGTTATTCCCTGAGGACTGGACCAAGTTCTCTATTTTCTACATAGATTATCTGATGAAATTGTATGTACTGTTCCCGGCCTTATGCAGGTAATAAGGGAAGGGTTGGTATCTCCATGTGGGGAGACCTGCCTGTAGTGATTCTGACATGGCTTCAGAATACAGGGGAAGAACTGGGCTTAACTGCAGTCAGCAGTCATTGCAGTCTGGTTCAAATGCTGGATAAATGCTAAAGAAGCACGTAGAACCAGGGCTACAGACACTTGATACTGTACCTTCACTCAAGTCTCTTGCTTTTCCAGCTTACTTTGTATCTTCTATTTTGCTTTCCCTTGCCACACCTCTTCTATTGACACACCCCATGCATTGCAGTGAGAGTATTAAAGGCAAAGCAAATTCTTTTTCCCCTTCTTTTTAAATCTAACGAGTTTCTCTTGGACAATGTCATCTGCTGACAGCTCGGAGACAGTTCTTTATCTCAAAGTATTGTATTTGTCTGGGCTTTGACAGATGAACTCGTCTCTGTGTTTTTCAGACCTGAGGACAATTCGTACAGCACAAAGTTCTTCCTGCCTTCACAACCTCAGACACCCTCCCAGCTGTCACCATACATTATCCATGGGACAATGCAACAGTTTTGCTAATGTTTTGTGTTGGATTTTTGTATTCACAGTTATTTAATAGGATGACTGGTGCAGATAAGAAATTCGGCCTAGCAGGTTAGGAAGAGACAGTTATGTAGAACAAATCTCAAGAAATGCCACCATGACTTAACAGCAGAGTGAAAGAGGCAGTTAGAGGCAAAAGACATCCTTAAAAAGTGGAAGTCAAATCCTACTGTGGAAAATAGAAAGGAACATAAACTCTGGCAAGTCAAGTGTAAAAGTATAATTAGACAGGCCAAAAAAGAATTTGAAGAGCAACTAGTTTTTGTGCCTTTTGCTAACAGCAAACATTTTTCAAGTACATCAGAAGCAGGAATCCTGCCAGACAATTAGTGGGGCTGCTGGACAATCGTGATGCTAAAGGTGCACTGGAGGAAGATAAGGCCGTTGGGGAGAAGCTAAATGAATTTTTTGCATCAGTCTTCAGTGCAGAGGATATGAGGGAGATTTCCCCACGTGAGCCTTTTTTTTTTTTAAGTGACAAATGGAGGAACTGTCCCAGAATGGGGTGTATATAGAGGAGGTTTTGGAACAACTTGATAAGTTAAACAGTAGTAAGTCACCAGGACCAGATAGTGTTCACCCAAGAATTGTGAAGGAACTCAGATATGAGACTTCAGAATGACTAACTGTGGTCTGTAACCTATCGCTTAAATCCGCCTCTGTACCAGCTGGCTGGAAGATAGCAAATGTAATGTTGGTTGTTTTTTTTAAAAGGCTCCAGAGGTGATCCTGGCAATTACGGGCTGGTAAGCTTAACTTCAATACCAGGCAAATTGATTGAAACTATAGTAAAGAACAGAATTAGCAGACACATATATGAATATGATTTGTTCTGGAGGAGTCAACACGGCTTTTGTAATGGGAAATCATGCCTCAGCAAGCTATTAGAATTCTCTGAGGGTGCCAACAAACATGTGGACAAGGGTGATCCAGTTGATATAGTGTGCTTGGACTTTCAGAAAGCCTTTGATAAGGTCCCACATCAAAGGCTCTTAAACAAAATAAGCTATCATGGCTTAAGAGGGAAGGTCCTCTCATGGATCAGTAACTGGTTAAAAGATAGGAAATAAAGGATAGGAATAAATGGTTAATTTTCACAGTAGAAAGAGGTAAATAACAGGGTCCTCCAAAGATCTGTACTAGGGCTAGTGCTGTTCAACCTATTCATAAATGATCTGGAAAAGATAAACAGTGAGCCGGAAAAGTTTGCAGATGATACACAATTACTCAAGATAATTAAGTCCAAAGCTGACTGCGAAGAATCACAAAGGGATGTCACAAAACTGGGTGACTGGGCAACAAAATGTCAGATGAAATTCAGTGTTGATAAGTGCAATGCAATGCCCAATGGAAAACATAGATACAAAATGATGAAGTCTAAATTAGTTGTTACCACTCAAGAAAGACATCTTGGAGTCATCAGGGATAGCTCTCTGAAAACATCCACTCAATGTGCAGTGACAGTCAAAAAAAGCTCTCTGAATGTTAGGAAACATTAGGAAAGGGAAAGAGAATAAGACAGAAAATATCATAATGCCACTGTATAAATCTGTGGTATGCCCATGCCTTGGATACGGTGTGCGGTTCTGGGTGCTCCTTCTCAAAAAAGATATACACCTCTACCCCGATATAACGCTGTCCTCGGGAGCCAAAAAATCTTATCGCGTTATAGGTGAAACCGCGTTATATCAAACTTGCTTTGATCCGCCAGAGCGCACAGCCCTGCCCCCCGGAGCGCTGCTTTACCACATTATATCTGAATTTGTGTTATATCGGGTCACGTTATATTGAGGTAGAGGTGTATTAGAATTGGAAAAGGTACAAAGAAGGGCAACAAATATGACAAGGGGTATGGAACAGCTTCCATACGAGGAGAGATTAAAAAAGACTGGGACTGTTCAGTTTAGAAAAGAGATGACTAAGGGGGGATATGAAAGAGATCTATAAAATTATGAATAGTATGGAGAAAGGAAATAAGTGTTTACTCCTTCTCATAACACAAGAAACTGGGGTCACCCATTCAAATTAACAGGCAGCAGGTTTAAAACTAACATAAAGAAGTACTTCTTCACACAGTACACTGTCAACCTGTGGAACTCATTGCCACAGGATTTTGTGAAGGCCAAAAGTATATGTGGGTTGAAAAAAGAATCGAATGTTTGTGAAGGATAGGTCCATCAATAGCTATTAGCCAAGATGGTCAGGGATGCAACCCTAAGTTCTGTGTGTCCCTAAACCTCTAACTGCCAGAAGCTGAGACTGGATGACTGCGGATGGATCACCTGAAATTGCCCTGTTCTGTTCATTCCTTCTGAAACATCTGGTGCTGGCCACTGTTGGAAGACAGGATGCTGGACTAGGTGGACCATTGGTCTGACCTATTATGGCCATTCTTATGTTAACTTTAAATAAATCCACAGCCTTCCCTCCTCCCAGATCTTTATCATTTATGAACTTGTTAAAAATACAGGTTTTCACAGATTATTAATTTAGCTTCATTCTTTTGGGCCACCTAGGGCTATGATGATTTACAGCAGCTGAAGGTTGGTGTCAATTGACACTATCTGGACCCATAGTCACCAGCATGTTGCATTCCAAGCTGAGGGCTCTATTCAAAGCTTATCTTAACTCTGCCCTTGTTGTCCTTGTCTACTCCTGCACCTGCTCTTACTCTCTTCATTCTTCCCCTGGTTCTCCCCTCACCCCCCTGTGGCCCTGTCTACACCAGCATTTTTGTAAATAAATCCATCTCGCACCATTGAACTCCCACCAGGAGCAGCAATGGCGAGTGCACTAGAGTGGCAGCTGATATTCCCACCACCTTGTCTTCTAACTCTGCTCAGGGCAGGCTTAATCACCAAGTTGCTCAACGTGACAGAAATCTGCCTACACAAGGGATCCCAATGCTACTGCCAGTGGGAATTTTTTAGAAAATGTCCCTAGTATTTGATTGGGCCTTCTCATCCTTCTGGGTAGATGAGACGTGCATAATCAAGCAGGACTCCCTATGGGCCTTTTCGATGCAGAACATGGGGGCCCAGAGTTTCCATTTTCTTTTCTTTTGTAGTTTGTGCTTTATACCGTGGACTCCTCGGCACAGTGGCACCACCCCACAGAGGTGGTCAATGCTTTACAAAAATCAACGTAGACTAAACTAAAACAATGTGATTTTCGGAGCCTAAGGGAGTTCATGTGCCTGAATCCCCTTGAATCCAGCTTGGAGTGCAATAGGGAGTTGGGTGCATTCGGTTCAATTTGGGTATCTAATTCCTTTATGATCCTTTGAATATCCCTGCCTAAAAAACTAAGTGAGGGATTTGTATATCCGGTATTTCTCTCTTCCTTTTCCACCAAGCTCCCCCGCCCAGCTGCTGCCTGTCTCTGCCTCCAACACAGGGAAGGGAGAGAACAACTCTCCCTGGAATTGCTGCAAATAGCATTTAGTGAATTCTTCCTAGGGGAGTGCTTCACAGCATTTGCCCATGATTACTCACTATGCCCATCCACCACCCTCCCAGCCACTGCCAGCTCAGAGCCTGCCGACCTGACCCAATTCCTCTGCAGAACAGAGCTCTCTCTCCCTCAATTATTTGTCAGGAAAAAGTTGCCAACGTGTCACAAACAGTGGAAAGCAAAGTGTGTGTGTAAGAGCACACGTGTTCTCTCTCGCTCTCTCTCTCTGTGTACATGGCATCGACAGAGATTGTTGATGCAATGTATCTCTGAGCATAATGTAAACAGTGAAACAGCAGATGACTCGGTGGCTCAGCAAGGCAAGTTGTTCAGTTCCAGCTGAAATTTGATTGATTAGTTGCAGTGGCTGCTGTAGCAAACTAACCTGCAAGCATGGAGGAGGCAGAGGGAGATGGGGAGGAAGGCTGTGCTTTGCTTTCCAGGCCATTGGAGAATGGAAGCATACAGGGAGGTTTCACAGCCCATCACTACCTGCTGCGTCCCCTGAAAAGTGTACTGGCAGCCCTCTGCAAGGGGAAAGATGGGGTTTGTACCTTCAAATCCTGAGGGCGTCTGCTTAGCTCTGGCCTTTATTTTGTAAATGTAACCGTGGCTTCTGTACAGCTGGGAATCAATGTGTTGCTTTGTATTTCAAAGCAGAATCAGGAGAGATTTCCTTTCAGAGAGTGCAGCAAAGAAATTCAAATGCAGAGCCCGTAGAAGGAAAAGCTCTTTCACCCAATGTGTGATTAGACTGTGGAACTCATTGCCTCAGGATATTGTTGAGACTAGAAACTTGGCAAGCTTCAAAGAAGGATTGGACGTTTTTATAGCTATCAAGAGGGATTGGACAGGTATGGTAGTTAATGTGAACATTTTGGAAGGGATATTAACCCTAATGCTTCAGGGTTTAAACCAATCTCTAGTTTTTAAGGATTAGGAGGAGACTGAGACATGTATGAGTGGTAGATTACCCCATATCTCCCCAGCCTGAGAGGTCAGTGGTGATGACTCTGCATAGCCATGTGGGAGCCTCAGGTTCAGGCACTGAATAGCCTGTCACTTATACTAGTAACTCCTTTGTTTTCAGTACAGTTACTCCCGATTTACACTGGAGTGGGTGAAGAATCAGGCCTTCTTTGCCTAGTCCTGGTTTCAGTGGAAGGGCCATAGCCCTTGGGGAGATGGGCAAGGCATGTCTTCAGCTGGCTAACCATGTCTCCTTTGACTGGAGGAAGGTGCCATGCTCCAATGAGATCTCAAAGGTGTGGGACGTTATAGTGGCTTTTGAGATCCAAGCTCCCAGACCACCCATCCACCTGCTATCGCTCTTGTGACCGGCTTTGCAACAAGCTAATATGAACAGATGAGATTTGGACCTGGGCAGGCACATTGCACTTTTCATGGGGAGCAAACTCTGATCACTCTCAGTGGCTAGATTTTTCCAAAGAACTCAGCCTGTCCTGTGCACAGTGGGTGCTGAGCACTTTTGAAAATCTCTCTATTAGGTGACTAAATAGGAACTGAGCTCTTTGAAAGTCAGGCCTTAATTACAGGGGCTGAGCAATTGAAAATGTGAGCCTCAACTCCCTTGCAATCCAGCCCACAGAGTCCAGTTCCCCATCTCTAGCTTGCTTGGAACAGCCTGTCTGATCCACCCTCGCTCCATGTGAAAGTCTAGGGCCTTTAAAAATCTGCCAGCAGGTAGCAGGTGGCTTTGTAAAGAGGAGGGGGGAATCTTTGGGGCTCTAAGGAGGTGATGCAAGCCTCCCCCAAGCTTGGCACAGCTTTTGCTGCAGCTGATAGCTTCATCAGTGAAAGCAAATGCAAGTGACACAAAGTTGTTAAGCGATCCCCATGGCTCAATAGCTAAAGATGTCATGAAAGGTTGTGAGAGGAGGAGGACATGTTTGCTTCTGGAACAATGGGATCACAAAACGTACATACTGCAAACAATTTTCTGCAATTAGAGAGCAGCAGTTATTAGCCATGCTGCTCATAACGCTGTTTTTCTTTCTTAACCAGTGTTTCTTTCTCTCTCTCTCCTTGTCTTGTTTGTTGCTGTTGATGTCAGAGCGGCACAAAACACATCAGAAGCTCCCTTGAAAGAAAAGCATTTTCGCAGTTTAAATGTGTTGTAAACAATGAGCTAAAGCCTCAGCAGGGCAATGGAAAACATCTCATTGATAAAGCTACTTATGGGAAAATAAGCTCAAGGCCAATAGCAAGGTCTTATATAAATGTGACTTTCTCCACCTCCCTTCTAAGTGGGGAGAAACACAATAATAATGACATGAAAACAGCCAGGCTAATTCAGCATCATGGGCTTTTTCTCTAGTCATTTATTCTTTACTAAGTTTGTATAAAAGCTGACCACCTCTTTGGCTACACGATAAATACAAGCGTGTACACATGGGATAGCAAATCAACCCTGGAAAGGCCCCTTCTCCAGACTGAGCCTTACCACCCATTGCCAGGGCCACAGTACCCGGAAAAAGTTGTGGTGGATCCAGTGGTTCAGACTTTCAAAGCAGGGCCCAAAGTTTAGCCAGGCCCTCTCCTTTTTAACATTAGCTGTTAAGTCTATTGCACTGATATGAAAATCCCGATTATTATGGTTAGTGAATTGAAGAGGAAGGCCTGGTTTTTTGGTTTTTTTTTTTAAATGTCCTGAGTGCTTACAACTCCAGCTGGAATGGAGTGGATCTGTTGGTGCTCAGCGCAGCTGGAAATCCATTCCTGGAGCACTCTGGGGAGGGGATCAGGTGTTGCACTCCTAGCAGAGGTCCCAGAAGAAAGCAGAACACTCAAGGCTTGAGTTGCACAGCTGCTGAGTAAACACAACATGTATTGGAGTCAGTGGGAGGGGCATAAACTCAGCATCCCTGAAAAGCAGAGTCTCAAGGAGTAGGTGACCAAGAGCCATGAGGAAGAGATCTAGTCATGGGGATTTACCATTGGAAGGGACAGGAATATACAAGATCAGGTCTTGTAGATTGTATGGGAAAACGGAGGTCTGTTTGCACAGGGAGTTATCCCACAGCATTTCCATATGAGCTAAAGCCTGCAGAGGAGATTTCCAAGCTGATCTAAGGAAAGTTTAAGTTAAATTATCAGGAGAAACTGGTTGATAGTCTTAGACTGTGGAACTGTCTCCCAGGGAATTGGTGGAAGCCCTGTCACCTGACATTTAAAACTCACTTGGAAAGTGTATTTTAAAGAACAATCCAGGATTTGGCTGGGAAGATGGACTAGATGTGGCCCAGAAGGTCTTTTCCACCACTGATTTTGCTGACTTAAATTCTAGGGGCCATACCTTGCCACCAAGTTCTGTTTAAAAACCAATGGCATGACATGGACCTGTACCATCTCCATACAAATCCTCTGCAGTAGGCTCTCCTCCTGGCAGATTGCATTGTCTGCTTTAGTGTGCAATCTCTAACTGCTTTAGCTGCAGTCACAGGACAAATACTGGACTGTACACATTTTGGCTGATGAAAAACTATAACCACATTGTCCCTGTTTCAGCTCAGGCCCATCTCAGGTGCCCTTGCACGAATCCTAGGATTTATTTATCAGTTCTATTGGAGGCCACTCCTTCTGATGACTCTTCCTCAGTCACTAGCATGCATCTTCATGAGCTTAGCTGGGATGAATTAATTTGTGTTTCCACCTCTCTCCTCTCAAGGTTAGTATCCTCATTTTCGCCAGACAGAATAGCCCCGTAGCAGGGCTGCCAGAAGCTGGAGACACGCCCTGAGATCTCGCTGTCAAAAAGACTGATTACTTGGCACTGGTAAAGTGTTGAGCTCCTAGCAGCTGCAGAGAGACAGCGTAGAGGTTTAAGGAGCAGCAAGGAAGTAGGCAACATTCACCACAGCAGCGGCTCTGACTTCCTGTTACTAAAACCCAGGCACATACCTCATGATGCTGTTCATGCCCAGGATAACTTCTGGGGCATCTCACCATATTCCTTGTATTTTCCAGTCAGATCTCTGTTTTAGCTGTAAGTATTAAATGCATTATAAATGCTGTCTGACTGCGAAGCAGTTGACGATGGCTGGTTTGCAGGGATGGGGGTCTAAATATTCTCTAATTAACCTATTAGTTTTAATTACATACCTCAACCACTTATTTTCTCATGTGAGAAATGCACATTCCAGATGCAGAGTGAGGGTTTTTTTCTTCTTCTTTTTTTATTTGGTGAAATGTTTTAAATGCCTTGTCAACACAGAAAGAACAAAAAAGAAAAAAAAAGAGAGAGAAAGTGACATCTGATAACAGATTGAGAAGAATGGGGAAGAGTAACAAAGCTTGATAGGCTGGCAATTAGAATAAAAGTGAAGCATTGTTAGTGTTCATTACCAGAAAACACAAAAAGGCAGAGAGGATCCTGCAGCTGTTGGAAATCCCCAATATACAACAGTGGCAGAGTCATTTAATAAAAAAAAAGGGGGGGGGGGAAGACTTGCCCTTTTCCTTGGTGAAGCTGGCAAAGCCTTGGATTAGCTGCTTTTTGTTGCCTCATCAGCTTAACCCTTAGAGGCTGGTTCTTCTCACAACTGAGGAAGGCTAGTTTGGGATCTGCTTTTGAAATGTGGCGAAAGTAGGCTCTTTTTCCAGGAGTCTCTTGCTCTCGGAAAGCCTAATAGTGTATGGAGAATGGGGACTCATGTCCTGACTAGAACCAGCTGTCCCAGGGAGGTGCCAGAGGGGCACTGCTAGAACAGAAAGGAAGACAGGGGGCCTCAAGGTAAATAATGGGAGTTAAGTTTCCATTTCTGTTCATTTCTCTAATGATCAAAATGATTACATAAAAGGAAAGCAAAGGAAGAAGTAATGCACACAATAAGGACCAAGTCTGCACTTGCATGGTTATTTCAGGCTCAGAGATGTAGGGTGACCAGACAGCAAGTGTGAAAAATCGGGACATGGGGTGGGGGGTAATAGGCGCCTATATAAGACAATGTTCCAAATATTGGGACATCTGGTCACCCTACAGAGATGAGACAGGCTTCCTGCAGGTGGTAAATGAGCTGTGAGAGAGAGAGAGAGGGAAGCAAGGAACTAGATCAGAAACTGCTCTCTGAAGAACTGGGGCCCTAAAGTTCTTGCCAAGACCAGAAGGGAATTAAACCCTTCGGCAATGCCCAGTCACTGCATAAATGAGGTGCGTTGGAATGGGATGTTACAACGTCATCAGCTGGAATATGGTGCCAGGTGGGAGCAACCAACAGTCACTGTCCTCTGACAGCAGGTTGGTGGTCTGTGAAATGAAACCATTGGTCATGGTCTGGAAAACGTAGGTGTCCCTGTCACAAAGTTCCCCAGTACCATTGATATAAATGAGCACCTTGTTGGCCATCTCAACCACATTGACCAAGCAGGCTGAACTCTTCCCTTGCCCCTAGGAAGGGTACTTTCCAAGGGCGCCTTGGAGGGCACAAACCCTTTTCATGTCACTGGTTCAAATCAAGTCCAGATCAGCGATGATAGAAAGGCATTGCCCTGCAATGAATGCTGAAGGGCCCATGTAAAAGCTCTTGGTTGTCTCAGTCCAGTTCCTAGCGGGAAGGTTGCAGTTGGGCTCCTTTGTGGCCAGTCTCTTTACAGAGGCCGAGGTACGAATGGGCCATGGAGAATGAGTGGATGCTGCTCACTCTCTTCCAACCTGAAATGACAGCTCTGTGCTTTCCCTGCAGTGGCTGTTGATATTGCTAACACATGCAGCAGAGTAAAGGAGAGAAGGGCCTGGAAATGTTGGCATGTGATCTAAAGCCAGGGGGGGAAATTAAACCCTGGACTTGGGTCTTGGCAGATAAGGAGGCTCATTTCCAGCACATCTTGAGAGCAAAACAGCCTTGTGTAAATGCACCGTGCTGGAGGCTCCCCTAAGAGGGAAGCAGGAGAGCTGAAAGTTTGAACTGCCTCCTTCACAGAACCGAATACCAATTCAGATCCGTTTCACATGCACAAATGAAGCGCGTGAATTGCTCCTGTGGGTCCTTCATGGTGCTAACTGCAGCAAGGCCGATTGCATTGTTGTGCAGTTTTAAGTCTCAGGGCAAGTAAAGAGAAAATGAATCTTCTCCTGAACAGCCATACACCAGCGGCAAGAATAGCATACTGTTTCCAGTGCTCTGGCACTCAAACACAGCCACCAATCTTCTTGGCACCCATTTAATTTAAGTGAACTTGTTAAACAATCTAAAACGAGCTGATAATCTCTCACAGCAGCAGAATGATAAACACATGAATAAGAACACCAGATAGAGAGTGAATCAAGAAGCAGCAGGAGGTCTCTCTAGCTAGAAAATAATTTTATGAGCCCTAATCTCATAGTAAATGCCACAAACAATAGGAAAAATAATAATATTGCACTGGATATATCAGGCCAGATCCCCTGCTGGTATAAATCAGCAAAGCTCCATTGAAGTCAATGGGCTATGGTGACTTTCACCAGTCAAAGATCTGATCTGCTTTAGTGAATTGGATATTAAACATCTCATTTTGATTGTCACTGCTAAAAAGGAAGTGAAGGCATCATTCCTTCACGGAGGACAAGCAGATATTAGGGAAAGGTTGTATGCGGAACTGTGGGCAATGACTGACTGGTTCTGCAAGGGGCCACAGACTTGTCTAAATTGTGCCTGTCCCTTTCTCTCTGTGCGTGATCTTCTCTCTAACTCGTTCATTAAATTCTGTGTTTGATGCTGGCTGTTCAAATTCCATCTGTGTGACATAAAACGGCATCGATCATATGAGCCAGATGTGTGTAAGTTGGCATAGCTCCACTCAGGTCAGTGCATCTGTGCCCATTTCTACCCGCAGAGGACTGGACCCTCTATCTCTATGGAATACTATTCCTTAAGCATATGCCTTTCACGTGTCAGTCACTCTGATGTTGGTTGTTCAGTGAGAGGCAGCTGATTGCTCCAATCCTCCATTCAGCCATGGAGATAACATGTTGCAAGGAGCTGCCCACGTACCACTTACTTTCAGTCTTTTGAAGCTGGTGCCTGTTGTTGGGGCTGCTAGTTCCAACCTAAGTCCTGCCAGTGGGAATCCAGGCTTCACTCTCTGCAGTTCAAGAGCCTTTTAGCCCAAGTGTTCATTCACCTTTTGGGTTGCTTCAGCAGCAGCACTTTTCATGTTTGAAAATCTCTGATCTGGTAGATTAGTGGGGATTATTTAGGGCTATTTCTGAAAGTGCTGATATTACCCCCAGTACAGAAAGGAGATGAAAACTAGCCCTGGCCTTCTATGCATCTGTTCCAAACACAGCCTTTACTGCATTCAAATGTAAATGCAGCCGGGGTCTGTCGGATGAGCTGGTGTCTAGATCCTGGAGGTGATAGTTGTAAAATCAAAACATGTATATGCGTCTGTGCATATGTTGTGTGTATAATATATGTATGTGTGTAGACATATTTTATTATTATTATTATTTATTTGTATTACTATAGACTCTAAGGGCCTTAGTCATGGACCAGAATCTCATTGTGCTAGGCATTGTACAAACACAGATCAAAAGACAGTTCCTGCCCCAGACCTTACAATCCACACACACACACACTCACTCACTCTCTCTCTCTCTCTCTACAATGCATAGCACTGTACTGGGCCCTGGCTCAATGGCTGTGGCTTTCGTTTCCTTTCTTTTGATTCTTCCACTGACTTTAAGCAGTCTCTCAGATCTGCAACAGCTCCCACCTGAGAGCAGAAGCTCAGCACAGTTCATGCCAGTTCAACCAGGGGTAAAAAAGCTACTTTCTGAGAGCAGCTCAGCAGGGTTTATACCAGCTCAGATAAGAAGAGGGGACACCCCTCAGGTCCAGCTTGCCACGGCTCCTCCCTGCTCATGCAGGAAGAAAGGATCCCTTTTGTGCTGCCCTTGTACCTCTGGCCTGGTTCAAGTCAGGAGGGATACACAGCGAGCTGGATGCAGGACGAAGGAGCCTGTCCGTGCCTTGTAGGCAGTGTTGTTTGCCTGCCAGTTGGCAGATACCAAAAAGCAGCATCGGCTTATTGCCTTACCCACCGGGCCTGTTACAGCAGCATAGAGAGCCAGACAATCCAACCATTTTGTTTACCAGCCCAGGGGGGCTGGAAAACAATACCTCACGTGGCACACACTGTACGACCTTGTAGATATTTGCCTAATGTCTCTTTTGATCCAGCCCAGCCATGCTGCATCATTCAGCTCTTCAGGCTCTTTCTCAAGCCTCTAGGGCTCTGGCCTCGGCATTGGGCTATACAGTAATGCAATCGCATATGGATGTGGAAAAAAGCCGTTACCAGTGTGCAACTGCAAGAAACGAAGAGTCACCTGTGGGATATGCTGTGAGGCTGCTTTTTTCCAATGCTCTGATACTCTCACCAGCTCTGTTTTGTGTCCTCTGACTAGCAAGGTGGCAGTGGCTGTGTCTTGAAGCACAGGTTACTGCTTTCAGGGCCAAGAGAACTCTTTCTTTTCCCTGGGAGAATGCACCTGTTGCTACCATGGCACATGCAGATTGCACTAATCCGGCAATTGTTATGATCCCTGTTTTATTATGGCATTTGAATGTCTTTGAAGTGCAGGCAAACGCTGTGCAATTTCCTCCCACAGTTCTGTCAATGCATCTCAATCCTGTCCTGTCACCGTTTCTGCTATTCCTGTGCTGGGCTCAAGTGCTCTTCTCGGTCCTGACTCACAGCATCTCCCGGTCTTGGGATCCCCAAACTCTTCCAATTCCCCATGACCCTGAACTGCATCATTCCGGTGACCACCTCCTCTGAAGCAGAGGCTGCTGATCATGCCAATTGATGCAGTGAATTTTCCACATGCGCAAACGATCAGTTGGGACCTGAGTGACTCCCACCAAATTCCTTTTTACTTGCTTGGCTTGTAGAGGCTGAAACCACATGTCCCGAAGCAAAGACCTGTCAGACAGCACACTGCTTTGCCTGGCTCCACATTCTCTGTCCCGGTGAGTCAGGGGAATCTGGCAATAGGTTAATTACCTGGTGTCTGATAACAAGGTTACTACACAGGAGGTAACTTTTTTGTGTGTTTGTGTGGTGCAGTGTTTTCCTGTGGTGCAGAGGAAAGAGCTCTCTGTAGGGGGAGGTGGAGGCTGAACTTGGCCAGGTTTCTTCACACAGGGCACTGATCTGAGCTGGTAAGTGTCTCTGTGTGTTCCTATTCCTTATTCCATTCCAGCTTGATGAGGCCTCTAGACACGCTCCACTTACAAACTCAGTTGGCCGAGTGGGCTCATTTAAGGAGCTGCTTCAGTGAGATTAAAAGGTATTTGGGGCCCAGTGTGAACAAGTGTAGCTAGTACCCGGAGTTCAAGCCTTAAATATGGAAAAGGACCAGCTTCAAATGAGGCTCATAAACCATGAAGGGTTATGCCATGGCCCATTGGAATGTCAAAGGTGTGTGGATACAAGCTGACCACCAGTGTGCCTGAGCTGGGTGCTGCAGGGGTTAATGGAGGAAGAAGTGCCTCCTGACTTTCAAGTGGGCAAGGTTTGGAAGCAGAAGGAGAAAGGGACCATCTTTTTGTTATGTGTGGACAGTGTCTAGCACAATGGGACCCTGTTCCCTGGCTGTATTGTAACAATAATAGTAAAAGGAAGACGCTCATGAAAGATGCTAGCAAGACCCCTCAGTCTGAAACAGCAGACTGGACCCATCTCTACAGTTACGGATACTTAGTAATAGGCACTGGCAGTCTCTGGCAATCAAAACTGGGGACCAGCATGCTGGGTTTTATTCTTGGTTCTGTGTGATCTTTGGCAAGTCCCTAGACATCCATGTACAACAGGTTACCCCTGTGTCAACCAGGGAGAATGAGACCTACTCTGCAAGGAGGCTGGGATGCTTAATTCATTAATGTAGGGAAATTGGTCTGAGATTCTGAAATGAAGGGCACTATAGAGGAGTGAGATTGTATTGTGATAAGCAAACTTGACACAAAGAGCTCAGATTCTTTTTCCTCTTCCCTGACCACTCCTCCCCCTCAGCAATGTGGAGCTGATGCAAATCATGCTATGGGTTGCATATTGGTGAAAGTGTTTGTAGCTTGATCATGGAAGGGAGATTGCAGCAAGAGAGTGCAGGGAGGTATCAGACAAAGCCGGGATCCCCAGCGCCTTATTCCCTTTGCTTCTCTCAGAAGGACTGAACATTTCCAAAGCAGTGTTAGAGTGCAACTATAATCCAGCTGCAACTCCCCAGCGGCTCAGGAACCTTGTGATGGCCTTGCCTATAACTGCCTTTGATTCAGCTATAAGTAGTTCAGGTGAGTCATTCTGCTAATTAATGCCCTTGCCTTTGTAAATGAAGCCGCTCATTGAAGCTGGAGCCAAACAAATTGGTCCCTGGAGAAGGGAGAGGTGGGTAGCAAAGTAGGTTGCATCAGACAAACAATGTCATCAAAACAGTTAGGACACTTCACTTCCCACAGCATAGGCTTTCTTGAAAGGAAACTGAAAACTAAAGAAGCCCCCGGAGACCAAGTGGATAATACACCTGTGTGTATGGACCATTAGAACGGTGCCAGCAGCACCACTAGAGAGAAGGCTGCTTGGGCTTGTCTGCCGTGTGTTTGCTCTTCAACATCACTGCCATTTCAGAGCATGTTAGGCTAAAACTTATGAGACAAGTTGCAGCGTAATTGGGCATTTGGGCAGAGGTGGGGCGTGAGGAATCAGTTGCAGTCTATGAAAACATTTGAAAATTACAGAGCTGCTCAAAAGCTTCCTTAGCTATTTAAAGGCTGCAGTGTTCAAAGGAAATACACACACACACCCTCACGCCTGCTCTGAAGCCTCGGAGTTAGAAGCTATGGACAGGATTTGATTTGTAACACTAGGGAACCTTCAGGGCTCTCTTGGGAAGCACAATCCGTTCAAACTCACCTTGTGTTTCTTAGCCCCAGACCTCAAGCTTTTTGCTTGATTTCTCAAATGAACTGAAAAATATGATGCTTATTTCACTCGTTTCCAGTTCTGTTGCTGGGTTTTCAAACAGGGCTGGAGAGGAAGGATGGGCTTGCAGTTAAGGCACTGGAGGCTTCATGAAAGCAAGGTTCAGTTCCTGGCTGTACTGCAGAATTCCTATATGTGCCTTCATGCCTCAGCACCCCATCTGTAAAATGTGGATAATTATACTCCCTTTCTCCCACCCTGTGTCTAGATTATTTAGATTGTAAGATCTTGGGAGCAGGGAATTGTCTCTTATGTTGAGTTTGTGCAGCTCCTAGCACAATGGGGTGATTACAGATGGACGCACTAGATGTTACTGTAATACAAATAAATAATAATACTAAAGAACTCTCTACCTTGGAAGCCATGGGAAGATCTGCTTAGGAGGTGATGGCATGACACACCCTCTATGCTACCGGCTTTTGTGCTCCGTCAGTTGGCAATGGGTTGCCCCTTGGTTGTATGAGCTGCCTTAGGATTTCCATGCCCCGGGCCTCTGTGGATATGTGTTTCAGCCATGCAGGTATTTGAGCTCTTTTTAAATATTTGCATGGTTAAGTTTTGATGATCAGAACCTGCTTGACAGCACTGCATTCACAGCGATGCCTGTGCGATAGATCCTGTTTTGTTTGCCCAAACCACAAGTTAAGACACTGAGCGATGATTGGCTTCTCCCCAAGGCATGTGGTTAAAGGGTAGGATTTTTCCTGGAAACTCTAAGGAAATCTGCATGTTGGTTTTGTCTCCAGGGATGCCTTTCTTTTTTCCTCCAAGGTCAGATTTTCCTGAATCCTCAGCTGTGGGGCCACCACAAACTGGCTTCTATTACATTTATGCTTGCAGTGCAGCAGGCTTCCATTTCCCCCTATTATCTTAACTTGCAATTGATACACCAGTATCATTTCATTCTCGGAAACATTTCCCTAAATGCTCAGAGGAGCCTCCACTGATACTTTGCGATGCGTACACAGCTCTGCATTCTATTTCTCTTTGCTAGCTCGCTAGTCTGGGGCCCACGACCTTCAGCATAACCATAATGTGAGCTTGTGGCTGCAGAGAGGGAGTCTTAAGTGAGAAGTTCCCAAACTGTGGTCTGCAGAGCACTGGTGGCTCTGCCTCCTCCTTCGGCTGCTAGATTGCATTGAAAGAACACTAAATACTTCCATAATGTTACCTTCCCTTTGAGGTAACTGCGTTGGCTGCCACAAGGATGTTGCAAGATGGTGAATGGGAAGGGAGGTGAGGCCCGGTGACCATGAGTGGAAAGGGAGATGGTCTCTAATACACAATCTCCGTGGCCCACACTATAGAAGAGTTTGAGAACCCCTGGTTTGTAAGGTTGCCTCTTTATAACGCTGTGGTTTACATTCCCCCAGCTTAGTCCTTCTGCTTTGTGAGGAGACTATTCACCAGCGAGGTGTCATACCAGTAACACCGGGTGGGTGGCATCCTTTCCCCTGAATTGCTATCAAAGCCTGGTGCTAGATGATGCTGTGCTGTTGGAGGCACCACTTTTCAGATGACATGCAAAACCGAAGTCCAAAATATCTGTGAACATTAAAGATGCTACAGCAGCCTTTTGGGGCAGGGGGAGTCTGGGCATGAGCACGGTTGTCTTGTGCAAATTCCAACATGGGAAATTACTTTCCACTTCCTTAAATTCCTCCTGTGGTTTTAGTTGGGTCCACACTTTCCTTCACTTTCTGTAGCGCTGCTGCTGCGACTTGCTGCCTTTCGGGGTGGGCGGCTCAATTCCTAGATGCCTCTTTAATAAAGTTCCGTGCAATGCTTTGAGATCTCAGATGAAAGTTGCTACCGGAGTGCAAAGTGTTGCTATCCCTTTTAGTAAATTCAACTCAGCCACCCCCGTGCTCATTCAATACCATTCTGTGAAAAAACTACCCAGAATGTCCATTTTGTGCTCCCAGTGGAAATCGAAAGGATAACAGTCCTGTCGTGAGGACCTGTGTCTTGATGGTGGCTGCAGTGGGTCTCTCCCTTCAGGCCCTGTCAGCCACAAGAGATGGATGCCACTCAGACACGGAGAATAAAAGCATCAGGAGGAAGCTGGTTTGTCAACGGCAAGCCCTGCAGTGTCCCAGATCAGTAAGAAGAAGAATTGTATGCGGATGAAATGGAAAATTCTAAAGGACATTATCAAATCTCTTTCTGGCCTAAGGGTTTGCAGATGAAGGGCCTGATTCTTTCAGTGCTCACCCCAGCTCATCTCTCGTGATGTTAGCAGAATAGCTCTTGGTTTGGACTGGCGTAAGCAAGGGCAGAAATCAGGTCTTGTAAAATTGCCGGTGGTAGAGATGAAATGGGATTTGCCAATGTAAAGCTAGCTCCTGTGGAAAATGTCTGGTCACTACCTCCGTGCTCTACGCCCTCGCAGTCAGTACGATAAAACGGTGGTTCTCCGGCGGGGAGGAATGTCAGGTTTCATTTGACAGAATCAAAGGCTGAGCACCTGGGGTCTGTGCAGAGACGTGGCCGGGCAGCTCCCATTTGCACGAGCGGGAGGCAAATGGCATAAAGCCCAACACAGTGAGCTGAGTCTGTATACACTGTCCCATCATCTTTAAGCTAAAACCGAAACTTCTAACCCAGCTACAGTAACATTCAGTAAATTACAGCCTGGGCTGTAAGCAGAAGGCCGGTACTTAATCTATTTCCCAGAGCGACATTCTGCTATTTAAAGCAAAACAGAATAATGCACCCTCCTCAGATGCAGCAATGGGCTGGTATGATGGATCTCATGGCAGATGTTAGACTCATCATCCTGGAGTCCCTGAGCAACCAGAGGGTGAGAGTCCTGTGCATGTAGCATGCTAAACCCTAAGGAGGGGGAACGACTTGCTGTGTCCAGCTGAAGGACCAGCATCAGAAGGCTACAGAGCTGGAAGGAGTCATGCCCAATGCAACACTCGCTGGTCGGAGGTGGGGCAGGGATAGAGGGTTGTGGAGAGGCAGAATCTCGGAGTGGGGGCAATGCCAGGGGAATGTGAGGGGGGATGGGGGAAGAGCCTTAAAAAGCACCCACTGTCTCTCAGAGCTGGCTGTCAAGTCTCGGTATGGGAATCCCGAACGGGAGTCGGTGAGTATGATGCATTAGCTGAGATGGGGTGAACTATCAGCATTCTGTGTCAACACTACCTGTGGCTAATTACTGTTAATAAATTCATGCTGTGGAAATCAGCAGCTTAATTTATGCCCAAATTAAGGCACATTGTTTCTGTTGTTTTAACTCAGCTGCCTCATGTATAAACACAAGACTTATCTACCGTAAATAGACATGATCAGCTTTCTGTTGACATGCCACATGCACTGGGTGCACTCAGAAGCACAGCCTATGCTGAGCTTTTACTTGGGGAAGTTGCAGCCTCACCCGTACCTCAGTTTCCCTATCTGTAAAATGGGGATAATCATACTCACCTCCTTTGTAAAGTGTTTTGACATCTACTCAGTGTTCTGAGCTGGGCTATTTTACTTTCTGTCTGGGGCACTGGAACTGGCTGATTCACTTTACAAGGCACCTTACCCAGTGGGTTAAACACTCTCAACACGCATAAGTCCTCTAAGCAGCTGTTTTAAGATATTCATTAGGGACTGGATCCAAAGTGCATTGTGAATCTTTCCATTGACTTCACTGGGCTTTGACTCAGGGCCTAGAAGAAAATTCTCCCTCGTGGTGGTGGTGGTGGTGGTGGTAAGGAAATGCATATTTGAACAAAACCCAAACATTTGCTTCTTAATTTTTGGTTGGAGAAAAAAGAGAAAATGTTCATTTTACTGTGAAAATTGAGAATTTCCCTAGGAAAAAAATTCCTGGAAAAAAAAAATTGAGGTGGGGGGAAGAGAGAGAGAGAGAAGCTGCATTTGCCAAACCATCCACGCTCTTCCCATGGGCAGACTCACCAGCGTTTATGCACAGTTCATTCTTTGCGTGTGGTTGCTTGTGAAAGGAGGCTCTGATCCTGTCACTCAGCTCCAGTGTTCTGTCTTACCTTGGAAATGAGGTAAGTACTCCATGAAACTGACGGCTCCTTTCGCGTTCGGAGGACACTAAAACTCAGAGGGTCTGAATGCTGTACAAACACACGCTCTATTTCTAGCCCCAAGTGTTCAAATGTCATGGCATGCCCCCCAAAACCATGAGATTGGCTTAAAAACCATAAGATTTTATAAAATAATAAATATTGGGGGCCTTTTCATTTGCCTTCTGCTGTTGGAGCCTTTAGGATTCATGTTTTCATGCTTTTCTCTGCAACCATGAGGGCTAGACACTTTTTAAAAAGAAAGCAAGCAGAGATTCTCAGCTAGTCACCTGACTCCAGGAGCTGGGGCTTATAGGAAAAACACCGAATATTGGCAGTGTTGCACGGTCTCTGCCTCAAAGAACTCACGACCGGAGAGATTGTAACCTAGTTCTAAGGCGCCACGTGCGGGAGGAATGGGGCAGAAGAACATAGCTATGTACGTCCGGTCGGGTCCCAAGTGAAGGCGTGCAGTGGAGACCCGAAGCAAGCTCTGCGGGCCGTGAGGCGAGGATATTATCATCCCCTCTTACCAGGTGGGTGGGAAAGAGGAGGGAGCTGCTGGGAGTGGAGCTGTGACTCTGCCCATGATGTGCCTGGCAATGGGCTGATATAGCCCATCCTGCTGGGTAACACAGGAGTTCAGTGGGGATGGTTGATTTGAAGGGATGTCTCTGGGGGAAGGTGCTAAGATTGTTCACTGGTTCTTCTTCCTGCTGTCCTCTTCCCAACATTTCAAACCATCTTAGTGTCTTTTCCTGCACCTCCTCTCCTCTGTGTCTGTCTCCTGGAGTGGATGGCGTGCAGGGCAGGGCCTGACGGCTTGTGTGTGACTGTACAGCCAGTTATGGTCACTTATCAAACAATAAATAACACTCAAAGCTCCAGTAGAAACATCTTGCTCTATTATACCAAACTTCTCGGTTCAGAAGTGTGAGGCATACATTTTAATATGACTGACGTGTGCTGTTTCTGAAATGCATGACTGAATTTTCTTTCTGAACTACTGGCTCAGAAAACTCATTGGAGGCTACGGTGGGAAAGATGTTTGACCCACGAAGTAAAAGGGTCAATGTGTGACTCACTTTGAGATTGCTTTCCCCTTTCAAGGGTCAGCTTTCCTACTATAATGATGCATCATCCTGAGGTTGGTAGCAAGAAACAGCACTGGGTTTGTCTAAGGGTTGCTGGTGCCGGCAGAGCAGGATTAGTAAAGCCTACTGTGCTGATGCAAACAGGGGAAAGTAACAAGAAGTGTCTCATTGCTTTGGTAAGTAAAAAACCCTAACGCCCATGGAACAGAATGATCCTGTCGTAGAAAAAGAGTGTTATGCTGTTGCATAGGCAATCAAGCAAAGACCCAATTTAACTGAAAATGTAGGGTCTTGACTGACCATTCTCCATTGGTGTGGCTACATCAGAACAAAGGTCCCTTTCCAAACTGCTATGTTGGAGCATCACTGTCCAAGAATATGACATGGAAACTGCATATTGAGGGAAGAGAAAATATAGTGGTAGACAGGAAAGAGGTCATGGTCCACTGCCTACCAATCAGCCAGTGGCTGACCCTACTGCCTATTGCAATAGGGGAGGTTTGACCCATGAACCCCTCAGTCCCAACAGGCAAGGGGGTTAAAATCATGTCCTGATTCTGGTATGCATGTTCTGATTCACCTGAGAATGTCATGCAAAGTGTTAAATGAAAGCTGGGATCACACTGGTCATTAATATTATTGTGAACTGTATGTATAGATCCTATGTCAGGAGTTACGGGTGTACACTGGAAATGGATTTTAAAGTCCATACCAGGGTAGAGTTGACAAACAGCTTTTCGATCAGACAATCCTGAATCTTTGATAAGAAACGTACAATTCTTTTCACTATCATTCTATTGCAGTCCTGTGGTATTAAGCTAGGTGCTGACCCTGAGTTGAATCAAACAAGCTGGTGTATACGCTGTTCCATTAGGGACAGCAGACCTGGCATTTCTGTAGTAGTGGGTAAGGGGCTGGGCACTACAAGGGAATGCTTCAAAGGGACTCAGGGACTGGGATGCACCTATTGCTAACCTGCAAGGCCAAGGAAGGGCTGGCCTACCCAGAGGTGATTATTTGGGTGGCTGGCAGGCTAGTGGCACGAAGAAACTGACATCCAGTTCAGCACAAGCAAGCCTTGCTCTCACTGGAGGCACAAGGGTAACAAGGTGTCTCACAGTCCTGGGTACCCTGAGAACGTCACAACATGGAAACACAGCTGAATAATATTTACCCTGGCTGTGTGTCTATTTCCAAACAGTCAGGAGCCACCTGAAGGAACAACAGCTGGATTCAGCTAATGGAAGCAACATCATGAGGGAAACCTCCGAGTTTGACTGGGCATTTGTAGATCTTGATGGCATGCAGAATCTCACTGTTTTCCACCTAAACTGGGGACCAGACCCTGATTATTGCTCCACTGTAAAGCTTCCTTAACTGCCTGGTACATCACCTCTTTCACTACCCTCATCCCAGCCCCTGGGACACATCTGGAGAAAATGAGGGGCCTGGCCAGGAGGACATCCCTACATCTTCATCTTCAACGGGCAGAAATGGATCCTTGGTGCTGTGTGCTCCTGGGCAGAACTTAGTGAAGCCTTGAGGCTGCTCTAACGTTCCTCAGGTCCCAAATCACTTCTCATTTGCTCCCTTTATACTGGTGTCATGATGGTAACTTTTAAAGATACTGTTGACCCCCAGCTGATCCTTATCCTGTGCCAAGCACAGCTCTGCTATAGGGGAAGATCTACGCTTAAGCATTTTTAATGCGCCCATCACTGTAACAACTAGCAAATGGTTTATGCACCTTTGTTCTGGGAATGTGACAAAAGTCAGCAAAGGGTAAAACAATACATTTTGCTGCAGGCTGGCATTTTCCCTCCATTTACTGGAGGTATGTAGTGACGAAATGGCAGCTTCCCCTCTGCAGAACCCTTCATCAGCTTTTCCTAAAGCTGGTGATAATTCGAAATTAAGTGAAAACAGAGTTTCATGGTTTTTGTTAGCCCACAAGAAAAATATCATATTTATGGGTTGGTTTTGGCAGCTGTGAAAATGTCTGGCACAGGCATGGACCGTTCAGTTCAGAATGAAGAGAACTCCCCGCACATTTTAAAGCAACCTGGGCTAGTTCTCTGACATGGAGCTTTAAGTGACCCCCTGTTTTGTTTCACTTCTATGGCAATGATATCACTTCACTACCTAGTACTTGTACTGCCCAGGTGGTTACCTTGTGTTACCAGAGTTTGCACCCATCAGACACTATTAGTAATTTAATTCTCAAGATCAGTGAATTTATTCCACTAGTGGAGACTAGAGTCATTTGCTACAGCCGGTTTTATGATGTTTCTCTTTCTGCAGAGAGGAACTATCATCAGCAATGCAAATTGCTGATTAAGATGATGGCCTCCCTCACAACAGATGTATTTTATATGCTGCAGCAGCTCAATAATGCAATAATTAATGCCTCATAATTAGCCTATTTGATTGTATTAGTCTGTCTGTTATTTTATGCTTGTGACTGCTTGAAAAATGTGCAGTGGCTCTCTCATACTGTACAGATGGTTGGATTCTGCTGGGAAGCATGAGACAAACTGGGTTTAGTCAACCTGCATGAGCAGAGCAGGAGCTCAGAAAAGATGAGAGATCCTCTCTTGCCCATTGATGGATAATGAGGTGTCATGCAGACTGGTATCGCTCCATTCAACGCCCAACAGGCTTAGGTACTGTGAGGACTTTGCAGTGTTCTCTTGTGATGCCTGGCTAGAAAGGGTTAAACATCCTGCAAAATAAATAAGCCTCAAAAGATTTGTGGGGAGATAATGTTTGTGGTTTTGTGAATTTACATATGTATGAGTAGGGTCCACAATGTAATCAACAGTCCCTGTCTATGCTGTATTCTGATAGCCTGTGTTTACAATTCATTTAAATGTTATCTCGGTATTCATCTCTTTGAAATGTTCTGTGACTAGTGGAGGAACAAGCAAATGGCATTATGTTAATTCATATAGCTAATGGACCTCCTTTAAAGTCATCCTAATTACCTTTTGTTCCCTGAGGGAATCCCAACTTGTCAAAAGACATGAAATTATATACAAGATCCTTGGATCCTGATTCTGTCATCTCAGATCTGCTTAACCTTCATCAGGGGAAGTTTGAGTCACAACGCTGAGGTCCCCGTTATGACCTGAATATGAGATTTGGATAGTGGACTATGACCTGTGAACTGAATTCTAGAGCAACTCTTTGCAACTACAAAGCTCACCATCTCTGCTGTGAATCTGCACCTCAATGAATTGAACTCATGTCTGTATGTATATTGCTCTTTTAACCATACTCCCTCTCTTTTGTTTTTTAATACATTTTAGTTTAGTTAATAAGAATTGGCTGTATCGTGTATTTGGGTAAGATCTGAAACATGCATTAACCTGGGAGGCAATGTGTCCGATCCTTTGGAACTGGTAGAACCTTTTCTTTTATATAATGAAATAAGATTTACAAAAATGTTCATCATATTTGACATGGGTCCTGGATGGAGGCCTGAGGCTGGATCACTTTAAGGGAACTGGTTTCAGCGTGGTAGCGGTGCTAGTTTGTATCAGCAAAAAGAACGAGGAGTCCTTGGTGCCACAAGTACTCCTCCTTCTTTTTAAGGGAACTGTGTTTGGACTTCTGAGTAACCAGTAAGGTAAATAAGAAGCTGTTTTATGCTGGGTTGGTGAATCTAAGTATTGGACTATCCACCAGCTTTTGGGGGTTTGGCTGGCCCGTTCTTTGCAGTTCACCCTAATTGAGTGACCACAGCTGGCCCCCACTGGGACCCCGTCACAGTGGCATAGTCATGCTTGGATACACATGACCGCAGGTTAACTGGATTTTTAGATCAGAACCACACGCTTGTCAAAATTTAATTTTGATATTGGAGAGTTTAAGGGTTAAAAATCAGTTACAGTGAGTGATCCATGATCAAGATCCTGACAGAAAAAGCCTGGAAGAATTGTGCTTACAGAGAGGGTTATATTTTAAGCAAAAGGCCCCAGAGCAGGAACTGAAAAATCTGTTAATTGCCAGTGATAAGGAAGCAGACCCAGCGAAATGCTTGCAGTTTGTAACCAGCAGCTAGCACTTGAACAAAAGCAAATAATAGCCATTAGGGAAGGAGAAGCTGCTGAAAGAGAATGCTTGTGTTTTGAACACGAACAAAAAAGGGCATATATTCAATTGCAGGAACTAGAAGCTAAAGCAAAAGTGGACAGACAAGCTCCAACTCAAAAGACGAAAGGAACAACAGGAACTGTATCATGCTGAAAAACCAGTTCCTCTCAACAACAAAGATGGGGATAGAATCTATCCAGTTTGTAACAATGTTGGCATGTTTGACTCTAAGCAGTTGTCTGTGTGTAACCACATTTACCCCAACACTGCCACCTTTTATGTAAATGCTTTTACTGTAAGCTCAGGTGATGGTAACCCCATAACTTGTGCAGAGAATGTAAAAGTCAATGGTAAAAACTGTTTAGGACAAATTACAGCTTCTAAGATCGCTATTGTTAAAACAGATTTTGTCAAAGAGGAAGATTATTTACCAGATCAGAGTGTGAATACTGTAATCCTCTCTGAGTTTAGTGAACGTGTGGCTTTAGCCAGAATCCATCTTGACTGGAATGGTGTTAAACATGAAGTTATCGCTGGTGTAAGGAACTTATTGCCTAAGGATTTTTTGATTGGAGATGATATTAACACTTTGTTCAGTCAAATTGCTGACATAAACCCGTGACAGGGAAGAACTAGTCCTGAACCTGTGTCTATTAGGGGCAAGGATTTGCCTATGGAGGGTTTCTCCAAATGTTTGTATGAGGAAGATAGCCATTTATCTGTGCAAAGAAGCAGTGCATATGTGGAAAAATCAATCTGCCCAATCGATTCGGGGAGTTGGGGGGAAACACGTTTCCATTTAATGCTGAAAACAGAGACATGCCCAGGCTGATATATGAGCTACAAGTACTCCTGCCCTTTGGAGAGTTTTTTGAATCGGGCACTGAACTGCATGGATCTTGAGTTGAAAGTGTCCATCCCCCTCAGATCCCTCATATCACACTTGAACTTCCACCCCATCCCTAATAGAATTCCAAGAATCCCTGCTTGCATCTCAGATGCCCTCTGGGGGCATTGGGCATCCCAGGGTACTGGTGGTAATTTTTTCCTATCAGTGAAATGATAAACAGCCCCTTGCTTATTTCATCCTTACTCTGAAATTCAATCTTTCAGCTTAGGACTGTGGCCTGAAGTCTGTGCCAGGAATGTCTGTATGTCATCACAAGCCCTGTCACTTAAAAAGTTAACCAGCACCCTTGACACCACCACTACTCTCCAAAGCCTGGTCCAATAAGATTAAAGGGACTTGTGGATTCTTGCAAACCACAGGGGATATTTTCTCCCAGTGGGGATCAGGTGTTTGCACCAGGTGACAATTTCTGCTACCGTGTCTTTGGATTCTAGGCGCGTTCTAGTGCTAATCATTGGTGAGACTTCGCCATTCCTCTCCTGGGATCAGATGCTCACCGGCGTGGCAGTTTCTTAAAGTGAAATCTTTGTGTGATAGCAGCTCCAGGGATGCAAGATTGCTTCAGTGCAGCCATTTGTGTAAATAACGTGGGCAGCCCACCCACTGGAAAATGAGTTCTTTCTGATTGGTTTGAATAATAGACAGAGAGTGATCAAATCCCATCCTTAGCAAATCAGATCCATGCCTCTCCTGGCTGGTAAAAGCCAGTTCAGGCCACCTGTTTCCATTGCTCAGGAAAACAAACCTGTCATCCTCCCTGAAAGAGGCAAAAGTATGCTGCATCCTCAGCCATCATTGGCTGCAGAAAATTTTCCGGCTCTGACCCCATCTCCACCCTTGCTTTCCTAGGCAAAGACATTAAGGAAGAACTCTTGATAGTTAGACAGTGCACATACTCCTCGAACAGCCCCAAAACTTATGACTGATTTAAAAGGCTTTGTTTTAAACAGGCATTTTTACTATCCTCAAATGATGAAGCATTTTATTAAATATTTGACTTTTATCAGTTGGGTTTATTGAACCAACTGGCTAGATGAAAGAGAAGATCTTGTTTTATGGCAGCAGTAGAGTATTTAAGGTGGGCTCCTTCCATGGGGAGTTAGAATGGCATTCCTGAGGTCCTATAGTTCTAGGGAGTGTAAAACTTGTCTTGAGAAATATAACAGCCAGATTCTCACATGGTGTAAATCAGCATAGCCAGGGCATACCAGACCGACACGTGCAGAAATTTTAAACATTTCTGAAATGCCACAAAATGGCATTGCCAAAGGCAAATATCATGACATCTAATTCCAACGAGGCAGCTGGCTATGTTAGCACTGCCTGCTATTTGTGGAGGGAAAGGGGCTGCTGCTGCTGCATGGGAATGCAGCGCCCAAGGATGTCTGAAGGGTTGGTAGCAAGCGATGTTGTTATGCAGCAAGACCAATTGTTCAAGTAAAGACATTCCATCTCTGTCAGTTGAGGCTGCCGGCTGTAACAAGCCTGGCTGGCAGCAGAGTGAGAGAGACAAATTGAGAGCTGGTTTTCTGGAGGGAGAAAGATGAGGAGGGATGGGAGCAGAGACGGGTCCGGGGGTTAGGAGTCCAATAAATTCTCCCCACTGGTAGAGAGAGTGAAAAACCTCATCTATGCAGCTTCAATAGAGGCACAATTTTTTCCCCCCAATCTCTCTTGAAAACCAAAGGCAAATTCTGTTCATTGTTGAGAGAGAGCCTGGGTCATATTCCCAGGGTCACAGAAATAGCCTCCCTACGTCAAATCTGTAACCACAAAAGCATAAAGGGATGGAGAAGGAAGAACCACGGTTTGGGAGGGACCATCTTTTCATTATGTTTATACAGCTTTCAGCACAATGGGGTCCCGATCCCTGGTTAGGGCCTCTATGATCATTCTATGCATCACCAGCATTTATGAAAGTGAAGGGCCGAGGGTAACAGGTGGTAAAAGTTACACAAAGACTGAGATTTTTTTCACCAGCATCACCTCTCATCTTCCCACCCCTTCCTGCTTTCCCAGCACAACATTGCTGTTTCCTTGCATTTTTCTACCTCCTGCTAAAAGCCACATGGCTATATTTCTGGATTACCAACAAGAGCTGTATCCAGAGTTCTCATTGCTTCATTGGAAACTCTACAGTCCAGAGAGAGAACTCTGCAAGGAAAGACCCAGAGTAGAACCAAGAAGGGCCTAACTCCCCATGATTGTCCATTCAAAGGCTGTTCTTCTGACCCTGACTGGAAGGTACATTCAGTGCCTTCACCATGGTATTTATAGCACATTAGCTCAGTTTACATTCTCTGGGCCTAAGTAACCTATGCTACTGGTCCTTTGATAGCTGGTACACCAAACCAATTACTGCTTATACTGTATCTTCTTGATCTCTCTTTCAGGCCCCCAAAGCAACTGATATATATATTTTTTAATGTCTGGGGTAAACTCCATCCCAGAGTTGAACATCCTGAAATCATCACTTTTTCTGGTCCATCAGTTTCAGTTTTTCCTTAGTCTGGCAATGACATCCTAATATTTACACCTACACTTAGTGTCTACGCTGATGAATTCCCCGGTGATATTGGTCAGTTCATCACAGATGACAGCTCTGTCGATCGAGTGCAGGCATCAGTCAACACTAGACAATAGTTGTTTTGAAGCTCTGGGCCCTCTGGTTCACAGCTTGAGGTCTGCACAAAGGACGAGCTGAGTAGTTTTACTTTCTTTGGAAGTGATCTTGTACTGGCTGCAGCTTTCATTGGTTTGTGTGGAATCCTAACAGTGCAGGGTTTCTCTGCCGGTGCTGTGCAGTGTTAGCCCAGCTCACAACTCAAATGCACCAGTCAAAGAAAGGAATTGTCAGGGATTTTTGGTGTTTTGGAGGGTAGCAGACTTTTCTCCTCAACTCTTCTCGCTATGCCATGTTACTGGTGACGTCCAAATCAAGCCCAAAATGCCCCGTGTCCCTTAACTCTTTCCTTTGCAAACTTACACTGAGAATGGGATCATTATAACCACAAATGTGACATTATGAATCTTTGCTCATTCAGGGCCTGTGCCAAACTCATTGATGTCAATGGGAGTCATTCCATGGACTTTGGATCAGGCCCTCAGTCAAAAGTTAATACCAAGTGCATCCCAAATAGGACTCGAGGGTGCTTGCTGCACCACTGCACCTACATAACCTTACACCACTGTGAGTCTGTCACTACCAACTCCTTTTCCATGAGTTCAGTTCTATCCTTGCCCATCTGAATTAGTGCATTGCCAATCACTTGTGCATTTGCTTCTCCTGGCCTGGCTTGCTAACTCGGTGAAACCCAGGAATTGCTCTCCCACAACAAAACTCCCCTTTATCTTGAGATGAAGCATCTTTGCCAACTCGGCCACTCATTGCCAGAAACGTCAGCTGATTCACGAGCAATTACCGTGAAACAAAGAGACGAGTCAATTCTTTTCTGTGAATTAGAAGTAGGGAAAATTCCCACAAATGTCACCAATCCTGCTGTGCCTCTGAGGGGGACGTGAAGATAGCACTTTGACAGGGCTGTTTCTCCTGCATGGTTGTGCAGTTCTATCGGAGCAATTATAGCACCCAAAGTCAACTCCTTGTCAGGTTGTTGGCAAGATTAACTCCTCAGGAAATCACTTTTGGTTCCTCTCTTATTTGTTGTTATATGCAACATCGAGCTGAGTAACTCATCTCTCTCCTGAAAGTTTCCACTAAGATGGGAGCAGCTGTAAGTTTACTGCCTGGTTGCAATGCTTGTGCTTCTTGGCATCAGCGTATCAGCCATGATCACCTTGAGGGAGCAAGGACTTCAGATGTTTAGATGTACAAGATGGGCATGTTTATGTAAAAGGTTTTTCCATTCAGCAGAAACAATATTTCAATGGAAAATGGATTTTTTTTGACAAAACAGTTTTTTTTGTGGAAAAAATGCCATTTTTAAAAAAAATTCAGGCTTTTGGTTTTTCAACAAAAACAAAAAAATAGGGAAAGAAACATTTTGAATAAAACAGTAAAAACAAAAGTCTTTGCAGTGAATTTTTTATGGGGAAAAAATTCACTTCCCTACCAGTTCTGTTGGGTGAAAACAGAGTCCAGAATAACTCAGCAAAGCCCATGTTAGAGCATTTCCACCCCCCTCCCCTTGAAAAACATATCCATCTAGCACAGATTTGAGCCAGTAGCATCTGTACTGAGCGGTTCTCCTCTGGGAGTCACTCTTTGTTGATCCAGCAATTTGCTTGTGTCTGCTGAGGCCTTCTGGTGATTTAGTTTTATATGAAGTGGGGAAAAACCCAACAACCTTGGTTAAATGCAGAAACTGGTCATGGTGAACTGCCAAGGAAACAGCTCTTAGATAGGAAAGAAAAGCATCAGAATCCTTGCAGAGAGTTAGTTAAAAAGACAGTGTGTCTCATCTGCAGTTGCTTGCATGCTTCATTCCAAGGGCCTCCTAAGAACATAATCTCACTGCAGATGAACTAGATAGAAAAAAGAAAAGTTCTTCCAGAATAATTGTGCCCCAGAAACATTCTCTCCCAGTGCAACACTCACCCGGCCAGCTGTGAAATTGAGACCATTAGCGGCATTCTCACTGGAGTTGTCTCACTCTTCCCTGGCTAAGGGGAGCGCTGAGCTGTGGAACGCTCCTTCCCAGAGTCCATTGATTGAATCCATCCATAAGTCCCTACCTGACAATTAGGCTCACATGCATGAATTGGGTTATAGCTCTTTGCTTCAGTGAGATGCTGCTCTACAATATAACCCTTGCAGGAGACTGCTCAGCACTATCTAGGTGGCACCCTGGTTCCAAATACCCTTGATAAAATAACAAGCTGGTACTGAAGTAAAGACTCCATTTTAACTGCCCATCAGACAGCATTACTTGCTCAAATCTACCAGTTCTCGGTGTTAATGGGCTGGGTGTAATACAGAGGTGGACAAAACATGACAAGATGTACAGACCGCGTACCACCTGGTTTATCCTTTGGTACCTTTGCCTCTGCTGCACTGAAGCTCATGTGTAATAGATGGTTCTTGGGCCACACAGTCACTGGCACTAGCGGAGGAAGGATACAGGCCCAGGACAAAAGTAAACAGTGGAATATTTCACCTTAAAAGGGAATACGGGCTGGTGGGAACGTATGAGCCTCTGCTACTTGAGCGAAAGGGCTGAGATCCACAATTAGCAGCTGTAGTGGACTTATTAACCATGTATTTGAACCAACCACTAGAGGGGGACATTCACGCAAAGGGTTGACAGCATGGTAAGGAAGTGGGAGGCAACACTGAGTCTCAGCTGGTGACCAGAACATAGCCAATTGTCAGTAAAGTTCCCCATTTCTTCTGCTCTGCACTGCGTAGCCAAGCAGCCTTTGTGACGTTCTGCTGCTGACGGGCAGGCGTGGCCCTACGGTTTGTTGCCCAAGGCTGAAGGCTGTGCAGCCTGAGAGGGAAAGGGTAGGAGCAGAGAAGCTTAAAAGACTTTTCTCCAGAATGACTCTGAACCTCCCCAGGATCAGGCCCAAAAGGCAGGGCACCTTCATCTCCTCCTGACTTCAGAGACTGAGTGGAAATTAACGGTTGACACAGACCGGCTGTTGAAACTTGAAGTCTTCTGTCTAACAGTGTCCTCCCCTCTACCTCCCTCCAGGGCTCACTGCTGGCCTGGGTTCTGACGGGTGGAGAAGCAAAGGGCTGACTGAATCCATTGGTGACATAGAAGCTGTGCCTGTTCTTCCCTTACCCTGAACACCTGTGACCCGCCCCACCACCACCTCTCTCCTGCACAAACGTAGTTACCTTGCTAGTTATCCCTTACTGGCGTCACCCTGGCGGCCGGTGCAGCGGTTCTCCAGAAGTTTTCTGCGAGGTAAGGGAATCAGTGTCTGTTATCTGCACAGTCCTCGCCCTTCAGAGAGACAAAGTCCAATAAAAGATGTTACCTCACCCACCTTGTCTCTCCCTGGGGCTGACACAGCTACAACTACACTTCTCGCCAGTTGGCCATTTGTCACATCTCCAACTGGGAAGGCAGCATGGCCCAGTGGGTAGGGTTCCGGGTGGGAGTCAGGAGCCCTGGGTTCTGACCCTGGCTCTGCTGCCAACTCGCTGTGTGACCTTGAACAAATCGCTTTCCCTCACGGTGCCTCAGTTTCCTGCTGTGTCAGGTGGAGTTAGTGCTACTGGGGTGAAATTCTTCAGTCTGGGTTCTGTAGGTCAGACCAGATGCCTTCCAAGGCCAGAACTGGCTAGCAGAGAGTTCTGCCTCTGTCTGATCTCGAACCTGAAGCCAAGATGTTAGCATTGTCTCTTGCCACTTCACTGTAACCGTTCTCCACCTTGCTAACACAGCTACAGATGTAATTCCTCCTCCCTTCCTCTCCGCCACCTCACACACTTCATAGTGCTGCATTTGTGGCTGGGTAAGTGAGAGCACTTCAACCCCACTCATCCTTCAGATTAAAGAGAGATGTTTGAACTGCAGGCAATTTGCACTTTGATGGCTCTCTGAACAAAGGCCCGGACGTCCAAGTAACCAGGCGATACCAAAATAAAATGAATAAGTGCCTGTTTGAGGCAAAGAGGGAATTTGCTGCTGCGTTGTGGAGTGAGATGAATGTACCAGAATATCCAAAATTATTCTGTGACGAAGGGAAGAGGTTTTACTTTAACAAAAAAACGCCCCCAAAATATTAGACAGCCGGGAGATAAATGTCAGCAATCTTTGGGAGATCAAAGTGTCTTAGCCTCATGCACAGAGGTAGAAAATCTTAACAGGAATACAGCTGTAAATCACAAGTCCCCAGGCGAACCCACAGAATGCAGCCTTCTTTTCGCAGATAGGATGCTCCTCGTCATGACTGGGTGGGAGTTTTTCCACTCATCATCATTTGCAGGCCCTGGGCTGTGGCTCCAACTGCAGCTCAGGAAGCTGTTGCTGATCCAGAACAAAAGGTGTTTACCGCCATACATTCAGAACTGCAAGCCACCTGCGGGGTGAAAGGATGGTCCAGGGGTTAGGATGCTAGCCAGAGACCTGGATTCAATTCCTTGCTCTGCCGCACTCTCCCCGGGTCACCTTGGCCAATTCACTTAGTCTCTCTGTGCCTCAATTCCCATTTGATAGATGGGGATCGTAGCTCTTCCCTATCTTACAGAGGTGTTGTGTATAAGTTATGAGTTATTAATATAAATGGATGGAGGCCTTTGGTTACGATGTTCCTTGAGGTCCAGAGTTAATCAGATGGTTACGACTCTGTCATAGTCCTGTGTAAGAGGTAGCCCTTTCCTGTATGGCACAGGAGCAGGCCAGGAAGCTGAGTAGGATTGTAATGGTGCTGTGCCTTGGTTTTCCACCTCTGTAAAAGGGGAATCCAGGTGTGCATGAGGTGGTGTTAGGGCCTGGGTAGGCTGTGGCCCACCCACTTAGCGTCCCGGCCCACCCAATCTGAGCAGGGGTATGCAGCTGCCACACACAATGAGGCGGCGAAGGACAGGGCGGCAGCGACACGTTAGCGGCTTGGCTGTTCTGACGCCCTGCCACTCCGCCAGGCCGTACCATCAGGCCGCTAACATGGGGGTGGGGAGGAAGGATTGGAAAGGAGGGGACGGGAACCACACACAGGGCGCGGGTGCCCCACGAGGAACGCAGCATTGGCCGTTTGGCTGGGAAATCAACCCTGCCCGCAGTGAGGGGTGGCCGCCGCCGTGTATCCCCCCCGCGGCTGAAGGGGGAATGGTTGGGCCCCTACCTGCGGCTGCTCTGAGGGGGCATGCGGGGGTGCTGCGCTAGTCCCTGCGAGTGCAGCGCCATCTCCAGCCCCTGCGGGCGAGGAGGAGGAGCCATGGCGCCCCCCAGGAGAGGGGAGCTGCGCCCGGCGGAGAAGGAGCCGCTGGTGGCAATGGCCCAAGGTGAGGCATGCGCGTGCCCAGCTCGGCAGGTGCAGCCCTGTGTCTGGGAGCACCTGGGCTGGTGAGCAGAGTCTGTCATTGCCCGGCCTCAGGGCCCATCCAAATTTCCACTCCTAGCTACGCCATGGTACTGGGGCTTCACGAGTGTGTGCGCTTCTTTAAGACCGTCCATTTCACCATGTCAAAGCACTTTTTAAGCACAATGACACCTTTATGCCTCCTGGGTTTTGCGGGTGATATAATTTCTGCCTCCCCATGGCCCTAAGGGACCATTCTAGCTGCTGGGGATTGCTGGAGCCTAGGGACACCCTGCCCATGTTCCCTTTCTCTCCAGGATGTCCCAGGAGTTGAGAAGTAGCATTGGACGCTTTGTGAAGGGAATCTTTAGGAAGCTGGTTAAGCCGGATTTCTAGCTACTTTGTGTTGCTGGAGCAGATCCAAGAATTGGGTCCTGGTATCTGAGTAGGGTCCAGTTGTCTCCTAGGAAGGATCCAGAGCATCAGTCCAACTTAATCATGTGTCACTACTTATTCCTCATCCTACCTGGCAAACCCTTCCTTCCCAAGGGGCAGAGCTACCTCTGATGCTGGCCTCTGGAAACATACTAATACTTGAGGTCAAATCTCAAGTCTAAGGAACGGTGTGAAGGGACATTTCATTATAATTATACTCTGCACTTCTGTTGGGCCTTTTGCTGGAGGATCTTAAAGTGCTCTCTGTGCACCTGAGTTAATTTGCTAATGCAGTGGGCTCTCGCCCATCCGTCCACAGCATGGATGCAATAAAGCTCTTTATGAAGAACATAGGTTTAAATATTCATGGGATCCCCACCTCGGTGACACTGAGGGCCACTCGGGCAGCAGCCTGAAGGCTACTCCTGATTGGTGGGTACACTTATTCAAAACTTTGGCCTCAGTCCTACAATGAGTTAATGTGGTGGATGAAAATGTCTGTCCATGCTGTGCTCATCAAGGCCTAACTATGCCCAATCCTTAGATTTGCTAGTGCTTAGGTCTCCCTTGAGAGGTGAACAGAACTGCAGCAGTAATTGTCTGCAGTAGATTAGCTTTGTTCTTGCCCCTTACCTCCAGGGCGATGGTGCTTTATCCACCTTTTAGGAGTCTCTTTGGGTCCTTTGGTCACCTGATGTGCATGGCTGTGAGGCTGCAAAGCAGCTCCCTCTCTGAGCATTTCTGCTGCTGGAGTTTCTCTGAGCTGATGAAAACCTGCTCCCCAGCCATAAACCAATAAGCCACCTTATTTTCATGGAGATTCCTGATGCCTTTTTCTGGAGGGCCAATGTGGCAGCTGAGCTGGAATACTGAATCAACATCTCAGCGACATGCAATATGATGTCTGGTGAAGAATAATAAGCTATTTCTGAGCCCCTGCATGCACTGACATTTTCTCTGCGATGTATTTGTTTAAAACAATACCTTGCCAAAGCTAAACCCCAGAGATGCAGTTCCTGTTGTTTCAGTGATATTCTTGCACATGCTCGGATTTGCATAATGGAGATTCTGGTACCATTTCTCTTTGCTCTTGGTTTCAAGACAGACTTTTCTCCATGGGAGTTCATTGCAAAAAGATTTTAAGTCTATTAAAAATTGAAAATATAGTGCCAAACCCTGCTAGCCTCCTCCGTGTGAATAATCCCTTTGAAGTCAATGGGATAACTCTGAAAAATAAGAAGAGGATTTGGCACATTAGGGACCTAAGTTATTCAGACCATTATATTGCATCACCATAGTTGCGAAACCAAACCCAATCTGTAGAAATGTGGTTGACCTGAATAAATGAATTTAGAGAACTGGAACAACACAGGCCTAGATCCAGCAAAACACTTAAGCATATACTTAACTTGTAAGCAATAAAGTCTTTGTGGCGTAAGATTGTGGATGTGGTTGCAGAGACCAAAGGTCATCCTCCATCTTGGAAGGCAGGGTTTTGCATGACATGGTCTGCACAGAACAGACAGTGGGCAGGCGGCTACTTACTACAGCCTCCAGTTGCTATATTTTATAATGTTTCAATGAAAATAATAGAATTGTTAGACGCACCCTGTCATTGCTTTCATGGGAGAACATCTGTGGGTTATTAGGCAGGTAGTGTGGTCTAATGGATAGTGCACTGAACTAGGAGTAAGAAGGACCTACGTCCTAGTCCCAGCTGGGTGATCTTGGCCAAGTCACTTAGCCTCCCTGTGCCTCACTTTCCCCAATTGTAAAAATAGGTATAATGTTACTTGATCTCCTTTGTAAAGTGTGTTGAGATCTGTGGATGAAAAGTGCTGTTTAAGAGCCAAGTATTATTACTCATACGCTTAAAGTTAAGCACATGTTTAAGTGCTTTGCTGGATGCCAGTTTCCTCAGGTTATCGGCTGGACTATTGGAGTAAAGGCAGCTCAAATGGGATAAAGTGATTAAAGTCGTCATTGATATAACCAGTGTTTCCGATGGTCCCAAGTGGTATGATATTTGTTTTATATAAAGCCCCCAGCTCCTGGAGTCAAGCAACTGGGGGAGAATCTCATGTTTAAAGGGGTGCAAGTTTCTACACCTCAGGATTGTGGAGAAAAGCTTGAAAATGTTAGCGGAGTGCATCTGAAAGACTCATCTACCAGAAGGCAAATATAAACCCTCTCAAATGTATTATTTGACAGTCTCATCATTTTTGATGGCCTGGGTCATGATTTGTGAATATGTGGGTGTTGGCAATACTGTATGACAATGGCACAGATCTTCAGCTGGTATAAATTGGCACTGCTCTATCAAAGTCAATGGAGTGATGCCAGTTTACACTGGCTGAGGATGACATGTGCATGACTGGCCCAATGTTTACACTGACTGTAACTCCTAACCTATACCTCCTCACCTCTGCGGGGTTCCCTCATCTTTTATACCCATCACCTCATTATAATGGTTTTGTAAGGAAATAATCTTGTTGTTTCGTTAGGTGTGTTTGGGACCGAATCTTGATGGCATTGCTCCAGCTAAAAGGTGTTGTGCCTCTGTTGCGTTGGAATAAGACAACGGTGAATCAGGCCTTTTGCCTTCAATAGAATTTTAGGTTCCAGTTCTGCAAACTCATCCATGCAGCTAGACTTTTGTGCCCACTGAAGACAATGGGCTATGCCTGGGTGCAGGGGGCTGTCTGTTTGTAGGATCTGGGCCTTACTAATTAAAATGGAAACACGGAGTCCTTATTTTTAAATACAAAGTGACTATTTTATGTGGCTGCAGGCTTCTCCCCTCTGAAGGTTCTTATATCTTGCCAATCCCAGTGGTTATCTTGAGGGCTTTCCAGAGGGGTGTTAAAAACGGGTTGATGCATCTGATAAGGGTGCATTTTGATCTTGCTGTTTTCCCATCACTGATTGCGCCTCTTTGCTCTCCTGTGACCTTGGGATGGGGCTTTTCTGAAGCCAAGTTCAGTGCTTTGCCAAGTGGGCTGTTAAATATTGAGGAAATGTAGAAAGTGAATAACATATTTACTCCTTCAAAGCAGATGATAGATTTGCTTCCAGCAAAGCCCCGGATTGCCATGCTTTATTCTCCTTTACTATGTATCCTTTTACAAATAAAAAATAATATAAAAATCTCTCTTATTGAATGTAGGTGATGTATTTTTGACAAGATTGATTTTTTACCTGAATGTGCCTGAGCTAAATGAATCAACATAGTCGATTCCCCCCTGCCTGTGTCTGAAGAACAGCCAACTTGATAATTACATTTTTCTTTCAATTGAAATGTTTTAGCTGTGGCCCTTGTTTATGTATGTATCTGCATTGTCAAAACAGCTGCTTGTGAAATGGTAGCATTCACATAGAAAAGACAGGGGTGTTGCATTTCCTTCTGAGAGGGCCCTCACCTGTTCTGAACCCTTTCAACAACAATCAATCCAGAAGTTGAATATGGGATATTTTTACACCCGGTATCCACAGTGCTGAGATTCCAAGTGGGAAGCTGTGCTTGAATTTTTCCAGCTGGGTTTGGAAGTGCCAGACATTTTATGAAATGACCTGTTGTTTTCTGAGGCTTTCTCTCTGGTATTGCTGATTCTAAAGGCTCAGTTGAGCATCTCTACTTTCTGCTGCTTATCTGAGCTGAACCCAAATTCAGTCTTTTAGAGTTCATCTCTCCATAGTTTGGAGTAGGCTGGATTGCAGAGAGTTCTCAAATGCCTACTGTGGTTCTCTCTGACAGAAGACAGCTAGCATAGGAGCCAGAACTCAGGGTAAAGCTGCTGCCTGTTGCCTCATTTCTAAGCAAAACATGAGAAATACTTTGGGATTCGCACTGGTACCGATGAGATCAAGTGATATGATAACCATAAGCATTGTTACATGTTTAAGGACTGAGCCATTGGGTTTTGCTAACAGGAAAGAAAAACAGCTGGATGCGCTCTTCTTCTGCCAGCTACAATTGGACTTCAGAATGTCTGGCTCTGTAAGTTGGGCAGACTTGCTATTCCGCAGGACAGCCCCTTTCTGGTGCGTATCTGAGATTCCCTCACAGGCTGAGAGGTTTCTGGTTTTATGTCTGATGCTGTAGGGCCAGAATCACAGGCTGTCTGGTTTGGGGGAGTTCCATTTCCCAGCTGCCGCCTAGCTTCCTTCCACCCTCAGGGCCTCCCTGCTCAGGGAGAATCTGAATCTAGAATGCCCAGCTCTTTCCATGGCTATGAGTGGAGGCATGGAAGATATGAAGAGATTCTGCTCTGGTTCCCATTACTTCCCCCCTTAGGAAGTCTTTCTTTCATTCCTGTTTTGGGTTTTATGTGGCAGCTCCTAGTTCTTCTCTCATTCCATTCTGCTCTGCGGAGGGAAACCCAAAGCTGCACATGTCCTGTCCCATGGCTGGAGGCAAAGTCATTTAGGTGGCTTTGAAAATTTTGCCCAAATTTTCACAGGCAGGCTGTGGTAAAGCCAAGAGCAAAAGCCTTGGAGACCTGATGCTTAGTCCAATGCCCTGTTCCCCTTTCTCACCTCCCTGATGCCAACACAGAACTGTTTGCTAGTGTTTGTCATGGATGCTTGTTTCATGTCATACTGCACATCCTCACTGCCCTTTAAGCCCATGAGTGCAATGTCCTGGCTAGTCTTGAGTATATGACCCCTGGTTTTAGCTGTGTCATTGGGATATAGGGGCAACAAATTGTGGCCACATGCGCTGTGAACACTTCAGAGAAGGGATTGTCTTTTACTTCCGTGTCTGTACAGTGCCTAGCACTAGGAAGTCCTGGTCCATAACGGGTGGGTCTAGGTGCTATTGCATGACAAATAATAGCTACTGGTTCTGACCCCACAGCTGTCACTGGGATTGAACCTAGGACTGTCAGCACCACATTGCAGGCCTCTAACTATGTGAACTAATAATCCCCCTTTCATCTTTTACTAATAAGAAAGTAGGTGGCTATATAGCCGCTGAGGCTAACCACTAGACGGCGACATGATTGCAGATATTAGGCTGGTATTCTGTTACTTACAATGCAAATGCTAAACACTCAGTAGCTCGCAATCACTGCTTCTTACAAGCAGGTCAAGTACCTGTGGTCGCAGAGCTTCATGCATTTGCTAAGAGCAGGTATTTTAAAAGTGGCAGATTTGCATATTTATATCCACACAAAAGAAGCTAAGCCACCGAGAATAACCTTGACAGAAGCCTGGGGACAGAAAGGCACTGCGAGCTTGTTCAATGGTATTATCTGCTCGAGAGAAGGTGATACGTGATGCTGCTGATAATAACGCCTGGAAATATGAGGTGTTAAGTATCCAGTTAAAGGTGAAGTGCAAAGAAAAAATGAAAACGGAGGTCTTGTCTACATGGAGAAATTGAGTGGAATAGCTATAATGGAATAAACTATTCTGGGGTAGCTCCCTATATAGACACACTATTCCAGAATAAAATGGAAGCAATTCCAGAATAGCTTATTCTGCTACAGCTATTCCAGTCTTGCCCCATGTAGCTACACACATCCACGTAGAAACACACATCCAACTGTTCCACTAACCAGCTGTTAAGAAGACTCAGAACACATAAGTTTTACAGAGGTGATTTGAAATTGTTCTTTTCCTCCCACTCTGTTATTTATTTCCCAGTTCGTTCTGTTACATACCAACCCTTGCATAGCATTTGCGATCTGGAATGTTGCCTTCTGGGATGTGTTCTGCTAACTTGGAAGGATTCTTGATTAAAACGGGATGAAATTTTCTGAAATTTGATATTTTTTTTCCATGAAATTTTCTATTTTTCATTAAAACAAAATCTTGAGAAAAATGTTGGTGATAGTTTGGAAAAAAATGGTGTGTGTTATTGATTTTCATATTTATTATCCAAAAGGTGTGGGGAGGGAGGGCATAATTTTAGAAAGATTAGCTACAATGTGATTTCTGTACTGAATGCCCCTGCAGACTCTTTTGGTGGGGACATTTAGTAGGAATTTCTGGGCTTTCATTTTGGCTTTGCAGTTCACAGTGGAACAGTAAGTGGTGCCTTTTAAAATGAAGCTGTTTCTAACATAGAGAAGGCCCCGCGGTTGACTCTTTTGGGTGTTGTGCATGATCAAACCCCTGTGATTGGCCTTGGGTGCTGCCATTACTCTTACTGGAAATACCAGGATGAAATGAAGGAAAGGCAAATGCAGGCTAAATATCAGGTCAGAGCTTCCTAGGGTGACCAGACAGCAAATGTGAAAAATCAGGATGCAGGTAGGGGGTAATAAGAGCCTATATAAGAAAAAGACCCCAAAATCGGGACTGTCCCTATAAAACAGGACATCTGGTCACCCTAGAGCTTCCTGACAGTGAGCTCTGTTACATTGTGGAGTAGTCTTCCCAAGAAGAGGTGGACGTATCCTATATCCTCACGCCCTCTTTTGTAGTGTCCCTTAGCAATAGTACGGCCTCCCCTTTCTCATGAACTGAGAAGTACGGCCTCCCCTTTCTCATGAACTCATGAATTGCTAACGGGGGCAATTGTAGACCCTGAGGTTATCCTCTGGGTTCCTCCCTGTACCTTTGCCCCTGGCATTTCTTATGTGCCTGACGTGTTTTCTGGGCAGTAAGCCAGAGTCTCAGCTGGTGTAAATCAACGTGAGCTCCGTTGAATTCGATGGTGCTATGCTGGTTCAGAGCTGAAACTCTGGTCCTTTGCATAAGTCTTTTTTTTAATTTGGTTCCTCAGTTTAAATGACTATGGACGAGCGAGTCACAGGAACCCAAGAGCTGTCTTTCTCCCAGCCTGCCTAAGCATGACTCCTCATCCCATTCCTGCTCTGTTCTGCTCAGTGTCACTTTCACAGTGGCAGCTTTCAGAGATCTGAGGTTTTGGAGGCAGGACTGAAAGCCTGAGAAATCCGACAACCTGCATTTCAAGCCAACAGCTGAGATTAGTTGGTGGTGCAAGTGGCTTTCTGTCCACCACCAAATACCTCCTTGAACCTCACTTCATGAGTGTAAAGCTCCCTGGAATGATTCCTAGACACTTCCACACTATTTAGAGCTGCTCGGTGGTTGGATGTGAGTCTCAGAATGGAGATGACAGTGAGGTTATGGGTCTTCAGTGCTTGCACTCACTGTCCCTGTCTTCCTTGTCAGACTGGACAGCACAGGTGAAAACAGTGCTGTCTGCAAGACAGACCCATTGCAAGCTGCAGCCTGTGCACTCCCTGCCTATCTAATTCCTTCACTTGCTCTGCAAAAGAAGCATTCTGACAGCAGCAATCTGGAGTCACAGCAGGGCTGCTGCAGCCTGTCTCGCCTGCAAGAGGATAAAGAAGTCATTGGCTGCTCAGGCTATGTGCTCAGTCCATAGGGAGGGGAACGCCCTATATAGCACCCAACGACCCCACTACTTCCATGACTGCCCAGTACTCAGAATGATGTTGGCAGATTCAGTGGAAGGGAAGTTTACTGGAAAATAAGAGTGGGGAAGTAATGGGGGCAAGAACATTTTTTTTTGCAGTGTTTATATGAAATGTAACACTTTGGTTTAATTATTTAATGCCAACGCTTAACATTTCCAGTTCCTCTGGGCTAGCAGTGTATGCGTGCGTATCCCTTGGGATTGCCCCAACACATCCAAGTGCGATGTGTTGAAGCGGTGCCCAGCACAACTTCTGAACTAGCCTCAGTGGCTGCATGCGGGTGTTTTTGAAGCTGAGATTCGTAAATCTCAGCACAAGGCCGAAGGCTAACAAAGACGCAAGTGGAGTTGTTGTTGATGCTGCCTGGTGGTGGATCTGGGATCAACTGGTGAAGCCTGGTTTTCTGAATTGATAGGAAGCCAAGACACTTGTTATCAAGGCTCAGGAGAACAGCCTGGAGTTGTGCCGTGGTCCTTGAGGCCATTAGCCTGTGAGTTGCTGGCAGGTGCAGCACTCTAGATCTCCAGTGACAGCTTAAAATCCAGCTTTGTTTTATTTTCACTCCTCTGCTTTAGCAGTGCCAGATTTCATTAAACTGAAAGACTTTATTTCCAAGCACTAATGACAGTCACTAGTGTTTACACTGGGATCACCCTGGGCCGCGTTATGACTGCCTGTCACTTACACTCCTGGTGATTTTCAGACAGTCCCAAATGGTTCCTGAGGAGAGTGTCTGCCATTGGCATCACTGAACATGACAGCCAGAAGGCAGGAAAAAGAACTTCTGCCGCAGGGCACAGTCAATCCTAGGGATTAGGTGCATCCTCCATTGGGTGACAATACCCAGCCCTTACTGGGCAATGAATGTGGTGATCTAACAGAGATGGGAGAGATCTAGTGGGAGCTTTTGGAGGCCTAAGGGACTCAAGAGCAGAAATGGCACTGACCTCCTGTGGGACTTGTACTCCGAAATCCATTATGCACTTTTAGAAAACCAGCCCTCTAGCTTTTGTGGCCCTGCGTGGCCCTAACTGATATTTACACAACCTAGTATGTCAATTAGAGAAAGGACAACATTCCACAAACAGTACAGCACATCAAATAATTGTCATAGGTGCTCCCAGACCAAAGTCTTACTCACCCTTCTCAATGTGAGAACTGCACGGAACCCATGATTTAGAACCCACTGGAACGTCATGAGGTTCTAGATTTTTAAACCTTGCAGAACGCTGGGTTCTGTTGTGGATAGAGAAATAGAGGATACAAGGGGAAAGGAATGTTGTTGTTTAACATTTATATTGCATTAGTTTCAAGAGGCCAACCCAACTGGGGCTCTGTAGACCGACATAGAGACAGTGACACCCCCTGTCCCAAAGACCTTACAGTCCAAAAGGCACGGCAGATGGATGAGACAAATGACAGACCAGGGTGAGGGGCAGGGAAGACAAGAAATAGAAGGTGTGCAATTCTTAGCTAATCAGGAGCAGTGATTACAACGTGTCACCTGGCTCGCCATTGTCAGGTTGGTGGCTGTTATAATTATTAAATAACTAGTGCCTAGAGGTTCCAGTTAGAGGCCCCCATTATGTAGGGAAAAGCACACACACAGTAAATAGACAGTCCCTGCACTGAAGAACTTACCCTCAAACTGCAGGCCAGGAGAGAGCAGAGTTGGGAAATTATCTGAAATCTCAAAAACACTTTAAATGAATGCAGAGGAGATTTTTGTGACACCTTTTAGGACTCACTCCTCATCTTCTGTTTTACAATGTCAAACATCGCATTAAATCTGCTCGAACATCTCCCCATCTCACCTCACCATCCTTGCATCCCATCCCCAGCATTTAAAACTAAAATGTATTAAGTATGGCTGGCATGGAAGGAACCTCAGAGAGTGGTTTAGAGGTCAAGAAATCACTAGATGTTTTTCAAATAGTCCCCAGTTCCCATTCTCTTGCCTCTGATGAACATTATGTTCCTGTGTGGCTTTTTCATTGGCTCATGAACTGATCATCATTAAATTATCTTATTTAACAAACCCTGACAGTTGAACATTCTGTTCGGAAACGTTTTCTAGATTCTCTGCCTTGTGTTTGGTTTCAGCAGTGGTCCTTACTTTGGGTGAGCATTTCCCAAGACCCTGCGATGGGCAAGGGGCTTGCTCATCATTCAGAAAAACTGAATCACATGGACAGCACCTACATCTTAAAAAATTGCACCCATAACATTAGACTATTTGTGTGTGGGGAACATTTCCCCATTGGTCCACAATAGTAAGACAACTACTTCTGGCATGTAGGACAGGTGACAGGCAGGACTCCTGGATAGGGTATGAGAGAAGAAATGGGGCCTACCACAACAGACATACATGGCCATGGATGCCAAGGAGAGACTCTTGGGCTTGTGAGGAATATTCACTGGCAACGGATTAAACAGAAGCTCTGGGAGAAGTAGCAGGAAATGCAAGAACTGTAGCTTCATGCTGGAGTACGGGAGACTTGTTCTAACCAAATACCGACTCTGTGTGGGTGGGCAGCTTTCTTGGGCTTTGTTTTGGATGTCTTTCTTTCTGTCTTGTTGAGAGAGAGTGAGAGATGAATTCAGGACAGGACAAGTCTCCTTGATGACATTTTCAAACAAAACAAAGCAGAGACAGAGAGAGAGATGGAGAGAAACAACAGGCTGAGTTTGTGCCAGATTTTTTTATGGCACTCACAGCCTGTCACTTTGAATCTGCTTTACCCAAGTTGCTGAAGGAAATTTGGAGGAAAACACGTGCTCTTAGGTCTTATTTTTGGGTTCTTTGTCTATCTCACCTTTTAACCTTTGATGTCATTTGCAGAGACAGAGAGGAGATGCCCATCCCTCATACCAGCCAGCAGGTTCCACTTTGTATTAAGGTTCCATTTATAAATAAGATATAACACGTTAATAAATTAATAGATGTTTTAATCGATGGTTAATCAATAGTTAGAGAGCCCAACAGCTTGCTTATAACTATGGGTTAAAATAATCTACTGATGTCTTCTAACCATCTCTAACAGATATCTCTGACCTGGCTATACCATCTATTTATGAACTCTTTATAAACCACTTATAAATTGAATATTAGTGTATAATGTGACTGGCCAAAGCACCTTTGGGTTACATCCACAGGAGCATCATGTCCAGGGTGGAGAGGTGATAGCTCATCTGGAGGAAGTGCACCTGAACCACTGCATTTCTTCTTGGACGCTATGTTGACAGGATAGTGGCAAGCTCCAGGGGACTCAAAGAAGAGAACCAGCAGTGATCAGAACTGCAGTGAGAGTGACTGATGTATGAAGAAGAATTAAGAAGAGCTAAATATGTAACTCTTGACTAAGGGATGTGGGATCTTGACTACATCCCTTCAAATATTGGGCTGTTAACTCCAATGACAAAGAGAAATGACTTAGGGTGGGGTGAATTTAAGGAGAGGAAAACGCAAGATGAATGTTAGGCAAAATTTCCTGACAGTGCGATCTATTATGCTATGGGAGCATCTATTTTAGACTATTTTAGGCGGAAAGTCTCATTTCTTGGAATCTTTTAAACTAAATGGACAAAATGTACAACAGGGAACAAACTTTGAAATTTCAGGCATATATAGAGGCAGAAAAGACCTGTTTGGTCACAGAGCTCATGACAAACTGATCTTTATCTCTGAGAGCTCCAGGAAAATCATCTACCTAAAGTCATGGCTGCACAGTCAGTTTAATCACACGAATCGCTTGAGTTCCCCATTGAAATAAGCACTCAATAATGTGTCCTGATTATTTCCATAACCTCTTAGTTCAATCCAGCAAGACAGAGCACTCAAGACCATGCTCATTCCTGTTTGTATGAGCAGAGGACTCTTGAGTTCTGGTAAAAACCTACCTCTGCTGTGTATTACCTACGAATCAATGCCATTCGGAACTGGCTGTGAGTACTACGCCCATTGAGACTACTAATTTATGCCAATGCACCCATCTTTACTGTTACTGTGACCCGCTTCTGTTTTTTTTTATACACTTAGAATCATAGAATTCAAGATCAGAAGGGACCATTATGATCATCTAGTCTGACCTCCTGCAAGATGCAGGCCACATTAGCCGATCTACCCACTCTTTTAGCAAGCGACCCCTGCCCCATGCTTCGGAGGAAGGCGAAAAACCTCCAGGGACACTGCCAATCTGCCCTGGAGGAAAATTCCTTCCCGACCCCAAATATGGCGGTCAGCTGAACCCCGAGCATGCGGGCAAGACTCTCCAGCCATACCCATACTTGCTGCATCATATCCTAATACCGGATTGTGAGCTATCTGGGGCAGGGATTGCCTTTGCCTTCTTCATTTGTCCAGGGTTTAGCACAATGCAGTCCTCGATTGATACCCCTTTGTGTTACCATAATGTAAATAATAATGATCGTCATGGCTAAAGCATGACTTTAGCTTTGGGCAAGTCCATTTCCATTTTATAGCTGGGGAGGCTGAGGTTAATAGTATTCACAATGTGCAGCAAGGAAACTGGGCATTTACAGTTAAGCTTGTGCTATTTTCCATTCTAAGCAGAGGGATTGCCACAAACACTGTTGCGGAGTAAAGCTAGATACCGGGTGGAGGTAGATGTCTGTTTTCCTAAGGGTTTTCCACTAGACCAGGGGTTGGCAACCTTTCAGAAGTGCTGTGCCGAGTCTTCATTCATTCACTCTAATTTAAGGTTTTGCGTGCCAGTAATACATGTTAACGTTTTTAGAAGGTCTCTTTCTATAAGTCTATAATATATAACTAAACTATTGTTGTATGTAAAGTAAATAAGGTTTTTAAAATGTTTAAGAAGCTTCATTTAAAATTAAATTTAAATGCAGAGCTCCCTGGACTGGTGGTCAGGACCCGGGCAGTGGGAGTGCCACTGAAAATCAGCTCACGTGCCGCCTTCGGCACGCATGCTATAGGTTGCCTACCCCTGCACTAGACCATCCTTACCGCCGTGTTGGAAGGGTCAGCTAGTTCACAGGTATGACCAACAGCCTTGCTGTATTCAGAACATACTGCAAAGCCCATCTCTTCAATTTAGCTTTTCTGCAATAACCTTCCTAAACATCCTCACACTTTCTGTATGGATTTGCAAAATAAGCTCATCATTGTCATCAAAATCCCAACACTAACTTTGTTTGTTCCTTCCAGCAGCTGGAAGAGAGATCTTTTTGTGCCCCCTACTAGTGGAACATGCTCAGATGCCAGGATGGTGGTGGGTGACCTTATTAAAACCCTGACAGATGGATATTTGTAAAGTGCTACAGAGATGTTAAACAAAGAGAAAACATAGGTCAAAAGCAGAAGTGTTTTTCTACCATCTCTCTTCCTCCTAGCTCAAACTTTGGTGGTTTGAAATTGACTCATCCCTGGGTTTATTTTGCAAAACTAAACTCCAGATGATGTGGTTTTGCAAAGGCCACACTTGTTTTTGTCCATCTCGAGTGCATCCGTTGGTGGCAGATGGGAGAGTCTCTTTTTCTCTCCCTCTCCAGAGACTCTGTCTGTATCACTCCTTCCCCGAGCTGGAGATGGGCCCCTGCAGGGACTGAATACCGCTTTAGCACCCGCCATAAATAAAAACTGCTTACAAGTAGAACAAAGAGCCATGCAAGGCCTGCAGGAGCTGCCCAGGCGGGGTTGAGTGACGGGGTAGTCAGAGGGGCAGATGCAGCTGCAGTTGGCCAATGGCTGCACAGCTGAGGGGCGCCTTGGGGGGATTGTCAGAGTGACACCTGGCTTGGGGAGGGGCTGCCCGGTTTTGATTTCACACTAGGGATGCACAGATGCATATTCACTTAAACTAATTAACTGGATGGAAGCTGCCTCCTCATCTGGCTTTGTCGATGGCTGGTGAGAGCTCGCTCATTTTTGTATCAGTTTATTAGCTCTGATAGCTGATCTTATCTAATTAGATTGTCTCCTAATGATGACTGGGTTGTGTATTTACAAAAAAAAAACAGCCCACCACCAACAAAACAAACCCCAAACCTCAGACCTCCACTTTCTTGAGCTATCTTTGCAGTCTTTTTTAAGGGAGAATAAGGCAGAATGGGACTGGACCTGGAGGATATCTCCTTTCCTCCACATGCAAACCTTTCCTGATCTTAAAAAGAAGCATCAGCAGCCTGGTCTGTTTCTATTAACTATAGCAACATGCTATTAGGGAGTTTGAGGGCTTGGGTTGAGGGTTAATGGTACGGAGAGAGGATTAATAGGAATCCTGCCCAGATTAGAGTAGCCGGTAGTGAAGCTAATATGCTGGAGGGTTTACTTCTTTTCTAAGATGGATGAAAAATGGAATAATTGAGAAGTAAAAAACACAGGCAAGGAAATAGCTCAACAGACACGAGGACAGAGGGTCTAACATAGGCAGTGAGCAAACAGAACCGCAGCCTGCCAGAGCATGGTTCTGAGAGGGGAAGAGTCAGGCCTGTGGAAGATAAGAATGGGATAGCTTTCTAAAACAGCTCAAACAGACGCTCTGGGCTTGAGGCAGGGGTTCCTTGGGGAGGTTTTGTGGCCTGTGCTATGCAGGAGGTGGGTTGACACGATCAAAATGGTCCCTTTTATATTGGCCCCATCATTATAGTATATAATCCTGACCCAAACATTAATGAATTTCTCCTCCATGGGGTAGGGAAGAATTATCATCCCCATTTCACAGATGGGGAACTGAGGCACAGAGAGATGAATGACCTGATTTTCAGCATCACTGAGCATGCACAAATCCCACTGCATGCAACGGGCTTGAGAGGTACTCTGCTCAAGTGACTAGCCCAAGGTCACTCAGGGAGTCTGTGGCAGATGTGGGACTTCACCTCAGATGTCCTGAATTCTAGCCTAGTGCCTGAACAACAAGACCATCCTTCCTCCTTGTTAATTAAAAAATATATGGGAGCTATGTAGGTGGGTAGCTTCTGCACAGCATTTAGATATTAGCTTCCAATGTACTTTCTTATATGACCCATATAGTGTTGGGAATTAGTGATGAAGCTTAGGCAATGAGTGGAGCCTGGGGTGTGTATACAATGAGTGCCACCATCAGGCTGTGCTGGGGACCTCCTTCATTACCTCCCTTCCGTGTGCAGTGCAAATGTCTGTTCTGTGAATTCTCCTACCTGAAGAATGGTCTGTACTTACTGACTGGATTGTATCAGCACCCAGTACTGACATCAATGGGGCTACCGTACTTCCAAAGCAATGTCCTATACAACACGAGGAAGGATGGGGAAATAGGGCCCTTAACAACGCCCACTGAAAATCAATTAAATTTTGGGCCCCAAACTCCTGTAGGCTCATTTGAAACTCCCAGACATATTACTTTGGTACTTTGTATGGCTTCCTCACCATAGTACCTGAGCCTTGCAATCATTAATGGATTTTATCCTCAGAATACCCCATTAGCCCCATTTGACCCATGGGGCTCTTGGGCAGAGTGAGAGATTGTGACATGTATGAGAAGTCTGTGGTTGAGCTGGGAATTGTTGGCATTTTCCTATTTTATTGGTATGTTTCAGAACATTCATATTTAGCAAGCTGCTCCTGGATGTCAGAGGAAGAAGTTGTTTTTTCAAGTTTTACCCCAAGTGGATGACTTGTGGTTTGTTGTTTTTTTTCTAAATTAAAATTCAATGTCAATTTCTGGATAGTGGAACATATCATAAAATAAATACCCACAGTGAAACCAGAGTCACAACGGCATCTTAATTAGCTGAAGCTGCTGGCAGGTACAGCGACATCTGCAGTCATCAGAGCATGACAGCAAACCCAGGACAGTCAGTTGGAAACATCGGCACTTATAATGGTATAGGCCTCAACGCCCATCTTGCTATTGGTATATAATGTGCTTTTAACCTTAGCTACCTGGTAGAAATAACCTCCCATCATCCTCATGTGGCCACTGGCATTGCAGACTGGAATTTTAAATGCTGACAGGTCCATTGTGTTGATTATATGGCATGTAAAGCATAAACAAATAGCAGCTTCCAAGAACCAAAGCAGACAGATATGGAGAAAGCCATAAGGCTGGTTGCTTGTGTTTTCCTGCTAATGTATGGACATTACATGCCAGCTTGCTGGAGAAACATCTTCACTCCACCGCTTGCTGCATACCTCCCTGTTTCTCTAATTGGCTATTTCTCAACATATCTGTGACTCCAGCATATTAACTGTACATTGGAAAATCCTAATGATGGCCTTGGACCATCACTCTGCTGCAGTGTCAGGCTCGGAAGCTCTCAATGGAGGTGAGGAACAGAAGCTGGTTTCTGTGCCGCCCAGCAGGGTTTGTTATTCTCATCCGCGTGGAAATTGCCTGCATTGTCACAAGCTCTATTGGAAGCATTCGCCAATGTGACTCCAAAGAAGCAGGCTGTGCATAACTTACTCTAGGTGTTCAATGGACCTCTGCCTTTCACAGCTGTTACAAATCTTCAGCATAAAGCCCTGTAGCCTGTATTCACCAGCCTGGCCAGCAACTGCCTTGGAATGATGCTTGTGACCCCTGGGGAAATGAAGCCAGAAGGAAGACAGGTTCTTCCAGCATCAGCACACTTCCCTCATGCAATCAAGTAAAGTGCCTGGCATTTGCAAGCAAACTAAACAGAAAAGCAATGCTGGAGGGGAAATTAAAATGGGAATCAGTTGGGAACTGAGGCTTAATACTGTGTTTAGCTTTGCTAGGCACTGAAAAAAAATGTTTACTTCAAGCCTGAAGGGCTTAATAGGGGCCACATAATTAACAAGCATCAGCACTTAAGGCCTCTCTCTAAGAATCTCTTCTGATTCCAGGGAGTGACTGCAACAGTCGGGGAGGGGCGTGCTGGGAATTCCAGCTGTGGTTAGCTTGGAACTGGACATATCCAGTCTAATATAGAATTATCTTAATTGCAGATGCTTATTTAATATGTGGCCCCAGGGATATGAGAATTCCAGCAGCAACTAGTTTGAAACTGGAAACATCAATCTAATTGTTGAGGAAAAAATTGTATGATATCCAGATTTGCAGAGGAGCTGTCCCATTGACTTCGATTGCGCTTCTGAGTGTCTTTCAGCACCTTTGAAAAGCTGCTTCAAATGGGTTTCAATTTGAAGACAAGTTTTCCCTGCAATGCTGAGAAGCCATAAAACATAACGAAACTGCACATGCCAGGAGAAAGAAGGAAAGGAAGAAAATCAAGACCATATTTCTATGTCATCTGCTGGACAGATGGATCTCTGGGGTAGGACGAGTATTTCTGCCAGGTCACACTACTTAGCGTTTTACCAGTTAAAACATGAAAGAAGGCTCGGAGGATGGCCCTCATTGTTAACTCTTTTACTGCTGTCTCTTGCCTGCAGTACCACGGCGGCCCTCCAACACTGCCCCATCTGCCATGTGCATCGAAGTGTTGGCATTCCAGTGGAATGCTGGTGCCCTGAAGGATGCTACAAGAAAGTTTGAGAGATGGAGAAAAGCTAGGGTGCAAAAACTCCAAGACGCTGCTCCTATAGGCTGCTGAGAGGACTCTTAGGTTTTGCAAAGTCTGACTTTCTGCTTTATTGATTACGCTGCTGGTAATCAGTAGAGCCTCACCCGAAGGAAGCACAGGGCAACTGAAGTTAGAAAGGGCTCTGTGCAGAAAGGCAAACCTGCCCCAGGTGAGTTAAGGGACAACCAGAAAAAGTGACTGTCAGGGATGGTTTGAGTCTTGTTGCAGTAATGTCCCATTCAGCTTCCTGTGCAAGCTTTTCTGGGTCTGCCTAATCCTCCTAGTCCTCCCTCCTCTCCCCAGTGTTATATGTAGGTCAGGGATTTTATTTTTTTGGCCTAGACATAACCTTGACTGCATCCCCTCTGTTATACAGCAATATTTGTCAATTGCATGGAAATGAGGTGTCTTTTTATTGCAAAGGTCCAGTGTCACACATAATAGAGAGTGGGTTTTTGTTGCATATGAAATGAAGGTCAGCATCATTAACGCTTTCTGTGAATAAAATAGTCACTTGGTAACAGCTGGAGGAACTGCACATGGCACCGTCTCGCCAGCTACCTGACTGATTAGAAATGTTAATTAACCCTTGCACTGCTGGCCATCCCAGGGCAGCTTCCATCAGGCAGACAAAGCCAGGGAAGCAGGTGTGATGTCCCCAGCCCATTGGATGCTCTGTGTATGTTCAGCCATACAGCTGAGACGTTCTTCTGGGCTCATTATACCTAGGGAATGTGGCCACCGGGCAGGTACATTGTACCTGTGACTCTCAACAGCTGGAGATCTAAACCCATGCAGGGCATGCCCAACCTAAGACATTTGGCAGGAGCTGAGAGTCTTAACCCTGGCTCTTCCAAAACTCAGCTGAGTACCAGAAAGTGCATACTACAGAGAAAGCAGAATTGGTGCCAATGTATCAATCTGATATGTACTTTCCACTTCTGTGTGGCTTGTATAGCTGGCCCCAGTATGTTCTCCACAGCAGTTCTGGGGCAGAACATGTAACTTAAAATCAAATCAGCTACATCTAACACCTCTCCTTTTATCTACAGCAAGTCCTTGAAAACAGAAGGTTTCTGCTCTTAGCTGCAACGCACCTGAGCCTTCGGGAGGGAAGAAAACGGCTGTGTGGGAAATCTGGGAGAGCGGAGAAGGAAGCAGCGGCTTCCTGCAGGTGAGCTGGGGCAGGGGGGCGGGGGTGCGAGGAGGGCTCCAGGCGCCGCATGACTCCGGCCTGGCCCCCAACCCCATCCCCAGGTGACGCGGCTCCGGCCCACTCGCGAACGAGGCCAGCTGGGCGGCGCAGCTCCGGCCCGGTCCCAACCTTGGCTGGGATGAGGAGGAGGGAAAAGGTTGTTAATATTTTGGCAGCTCATCACTGCCCATAGGAACCCTAACCCTAGTTCCAAGTGCCCTACCCATAGGAAGCCTAACCCTAGGGCGGGAAACCCTACCCATAGGAACCCTAACCCTACCATCAAGTGCCCTACCCATAGGAACCCTAACCCTAGAGAGGGGTGCCCTCCCCATTGGACCCTAACCCTAGCTCCAAGTGCCCTACCCATAGAAACCCTAACCCTAAGATGGGAAGCCCTACCCATAGGAACCCTAACCCTAGCACCAAGTGCTTTACCCATAGGAACCCTAACCCTAGCTCGGGGTGCCCTACCCATAGGAACCCTAATCCTATCTTCGGTTACCCTACCCATTGGAACCCAAACCCTAGCTCCGAGTGCCCTACCCATAGGAACCCTAGCCCTAGTGCCAGGAGCCCTACCCATAGGAACCCTAACCCTAGCTCGGGGGGCCCCTACCCATAGGAACCCTAATCCTATCTTCGGTTGCCCTACCCATTGGAACCCAAACCCCAGCTCCGGGTGCCATACTTATAGGAAGCTTAACCCTAGCTTGGGGTGCCCTACCCATAGGAACCTTAACCCTAGCTTGGGGTGCCCAACCCATAGGAACTGTAACCCTAGCTCCAAGTGCCCTGCCCACAGGAACCCTAACCCTTGGGCGGGGTGCCCTGGCCATAGGAACCCTAAGCCTAGTTCCAAGTGCCCTACCCATAGGAACCCTAACCCTCGGGCGAGGTGCCCTACCCATAGGAACCCTAACTCTAGCTCTGGGTGCCCTCCCCATAGGAAGCCTTACCCTAGCTCCGGGTGCCCTACCTTAGGAACCCTAACCCTAGGGCGGGGTGCCCTACCCATAGGAACCCTAACCCTAGGTCAGGGGATCCTACCCATAGGAACCCTAATCCTAGCTCCGGGTGCCCTACCCTTAGGAACACTAACCGTAGCTCGGGGTCCCCTACCCATAGGAACCCTAACCCTAGAGCCAGGAGCCCTACCCATAGGAACCCTAACCCTAGCTCCAAGTGCCCTACCCATAGGAACCCTAACCCTAGCTCCAAGTGCCCTACCCATAGAGGTTCACAACGGAGGCACCTGGGTGCAGGATCTGGCTCTCTTTCTGGGGGCTCAGGCTTTGCCCAGTTGCCAGTTTCTTTTAAAAGGTGCGGATTGCAGCTCCCTTCCACTTTTTATATGGAGGTACAGAGTAGAGAGAGTCCAGTTCCCAGGTGTAATGCGCTGCCTTGTGCCAAGCAGTCTGGCTGTGCCTGCTGAGACATGGAGACTAGACAGGATTGACCTTACTGGCAGCCACAGGCTGTGTTCCCAGGCTTCCTGGGCTGCACTTTGGGCAGGGCCAGGGAAGCTTTTTATCTCCATATAGTTCTCTTTACAAGAATGCACCAGCCAGTTTATGCAATGACAGCACATCTCAATGCTGTGCAGTGCCTGGTCATTGAGCCTGCATAGCCTTCACTCAGTCCTTAAGGGCCTTTTGGCTCATCTGGTGCTTAGTTTGTCACATGGCAACTCCTTTCACTTTGGGGAGGGTTATCCAGAACCGCCAGGATATATGGGAGGAAGGGTTGCCTTGCTGTGGGTTAGTCACTGGTCTGGGACTCAGGAGATCTGCCTTCAGTTCCTGCCACTGTCATAGGCTCCCCACATGTACTTGGGTGATTCACTTAATCTTTCTGTTTCAGTTCCTTTTCTGTATTTTGGGGCTTATAGAACCTCCTTTTGCCTAGCTTCTCTGTGCCTTGGACTGGACGCTCTTTGGGGCAGGGAACTTCACTTACTACGTGTAGGTACAGCACCCAGCACAACTTGGCCTTGTTCTCAGGATCCCTAGACGCTGCAATAATTTCACCTGTCTGACGTGGATATGTCTCTGAGAAAGGGGGCAAATCACCCATCGTTTCTTTTAACGCTCCTTCAGCTCAGTTGAGTCTCCTGAATGGCAGCTTGGTGCCAATATACAATGCAAAAAAAGAGCAAGCGAGAGAGAGAGAGGCAGCCCTTCCTGTAGAAATAACAGAAAATAGTGATTTTTCTATTGGTTTATTTGGACTATCCTTAGAAGAGGCTTTTAAAAGCCTATAGATAGAGAATGAGATGCTTTCAGCAGGGCTAAAAACCTATCGAAGTCTATCTAGGGATATTCTTAATTACTACAGAGCCCTGTTGGTTTCCTCTGGATACAGTTCTGTAGTAGGGTGTTTCCGGAGGGCAGCAGGCAGGGATATGGAGGGCCTGTTTGCACTCAGTACTGCCCTCTGCATGAAGCACTTAGCACAGAGCACACTAGGCTTCCCTAGGGCCCTTTCACTTCCTCCCTCGCCAAGAAGGGGGATGGCAGTAGCTATGACGCTGCGTGTTTGCACTGGGCTCTGTCTCCATTCATTGTCAGAGTCAGCGTGCAGCCCGGAGCTGCCTGGTCCCAGCATTGCTATAGAAACGAGAGGAGAGGAAGAGACCGGCTGGAATTTCTGAGGCTGACTGAAGATAGCTGCTCGTACCTACAGGCAGTGGAGGAGACCTTTAGCAGAGTGACCTTGCCACTGTTAACCTCCTGGCACAGAGGAGAGACACTAGCTCTCAGTTGGTCCCTGTTAGATATTGCCTCTTGGGCAACTGTTCCCTGCGTGTTGTATGCTGGAGTCCTGAGTGTGCTAGCTGGGTGCAGGACGTTGAGGCTGTGGATAGGGTGCTGGGACATATCATGACAGATACCGTCCCACTGCTGAGTACCTGCGGCTCTTGTTGACTTCAGGAGCGGTGGTAGGATGCTGAGCACCTCATAACCCCGAGTGGTCCCACTGCAAGGTGGAAGACAGCTGGATTCTGCAGCATATGTGGGAGTAGCAGCTGAGATACTGGTGCCAAGGGATCCCAGTTTAAACCCCTGCCCTGCAGGTGGAGATGGAGGGAGGGGAACTGAGAAATATGCCTGAGAAATTACTTAACCATTGCCTTTCAGTCTGAATCACTAGAAACATGGTACTCCCAGTTTGTCTCTTTCAAAAGCAGGGACATTTCAGATTGATTCCCAGACTCAGAAAGAGACCAGTGGGGATGGGAAATCTTCTTTTTCTGGGCAAGGAATTGAATGCTGCCAAACTCCAATCCCTCCCACTTCAAAAGCAGATAACAAATTAACACTTCCCTTTACAAGACTGGAGCCTTTGCATTTTGGAACTGACATACTCCTAAATATTGGGTTGCAATTAGAGCAATTTTTCATGTTTAAATTTTGTTCAGGGGAAAAACGGACTTTGTTTTGATAAGCCATTTTTGCTGCTTTCAGAAATGTCCAGGTTTTTAGATGAAAAATGACTCCTTCATCTCATATCTCAGGGGGGGGTTTTTCAGTGAAAAACTGGAAATTTTCCATGATATTTTTTAAAAAGATGCTATTTGTTCATTTCTTTCCAATTGCTTGGGAGAATATCCTTACCATTCTCCAACCAGCCCTGGCTGTGGCAGACTGGGACTGTCCATCTGTTGCCAATACATAGCAAGAATCCAGAATGATCACAGCATTTCTTCGTTAACCAGATGCAAAGGTCAGGTTCTGGGAGAGGCTGTTATTCTGTGAGGTCAGGATCCTTTGACTTCTGCTCACTCCCTTGTGACAGGTACAGCACCAAACCCTCCTCTCCAAGGCAAAGTGTGGGAAGAATTTGGCTCAGTATCTTCTTCCTAAACCAGCAGCTGTGTGCGCTCACTGGAGATGCTCACGAGAATCAGTTGGGCTGTGCTGATCTATTGAAAGCATTGAGCCTGATTCCCCTCACACTTCACCCACTGCACACCAGGAGTAAATGCATTGATGTCAATGGTGGTAGGTTGTTGTAAAGCCAGGGAGAGGAGAATCCAGCCCTTTGTATTTAATCAGATGCTCTGGCTGCAGATTAGCTTCCTTGGCTCAGCATCTGCTATTGTTTCTCTTGCCTCAACAAAGGAACCGCCGGCGCTTTGATAAAGGCATTGGAAGTTGCACTCCTTTTGCTGTTGTGGCTTTCGGAGCTTCTGGAACTTCCTTGGGAACACGGCATTGTAGCTCCGGCCGCAATGCTGCTAAAGGAATTGCACCAGCTAGCTCTCCTTTCGTCTCCTACAGCCACGGTACACTAGGGGGACTATTTCTCCTCTTTCTCCCAATGGTGACAGCTTCCCAGGCCTGTGCTGCACCAGAGCTCTGTCCCTCCCTGCGCTGACACCACTCTAGGGTGCAGTTGGAGCTAGGAACTGAATGTGCTCTTTGCAGGCCCTCTGTCTGTTAGGCTTCCAGCCCGGGTTCTAGAGAGGTGCTTGGGAGAGAAGACTCTTTGAAGTGGTTCCAACCTTTGCACATTGTCTGGTTGTGTGATTTATGGAAGTTATTCTCCTGGGAATCTTATGGCTGAACGTCCCTGATAGACCCTTTCGGAGACCTGTGAATGGCGTGTGGGGGTGTTCTTTCCCCCTTTAGTCTGTGAATCACGCTGCTCGTGTTTGTAGTCCACTGATCTATGTTTAAGATTATTCCAGAGGGGCAGGATCATCTCTGGGAGTCACACAAGCAGCACCAGGATAAAGAACCCATCAGACATACTTATATTGAAAGGTGCTTGGGCCAAGGGCTCCCTTTTTGTTGTGTGTACAGTGCATAGCACAATGGAGCCCTGATCTCTGACAGGGGCTGCTAGGTGCTACCGCAGGACAAATAAATAATAATAAACCTATGTTGGAGACAGGTGCATGTAGGTCTCACTTCCTGTGGGATTCCACAGGGCCCAGCTCTCCTAGGGCAGGAAGTTGTGTGTCTTGTGGATGCAGAATTGTCCGTGGTTCTCAGTTTTCCAGTTATTGACCCAGTGATATATATCAGAGTATAGGGGGTTCACTGCAGTGTTATTCCAGTTAGTGATTTCAGTGCTGAGTTGGAGACAGGTAGTGTATTTGGAGCAGCAATGGCCCAATACATCCTTCTGCCTAAATACAGCAATGGTCATGCCAGGTATATTGGAAGAGGGTGGTGTGTGGGAACCAGATGTTGCTACTTCGTGTTCTGTACCCGGTCTGAGAATGAGGATGTTGGTCTTCAGGACTGTCAATCCAACAACTTCCATGAGAATTCACCTTCGTTTTGCCCCCTGGAAATGCAGCACACAGGTTGCATAACATTTTTTGTCAAAACACTTTTTCATTGAAAAATGACTTTTTCCTCCAAAGACGTTTTGCCAAACATTGAAAATATTCACCAACAATTGTTTTTGAACACAAAAACATTTCAATTTTGAGTTGAAAACATTTCACAGGAGATTTAAAAAAAAGATATTTTTTCTTTCATTTCCCTACCAAATAAATAAATAAAAATTTGTCAACCAGCTCTACTTTGTTCATCTAAAACATCCCCCAGCATCTTCACTGGCAGAGAGAGACCTAACTTGCACAGACTGTACGTGCCCCTGGGGTGCAGCTGCCAGTCCACAAACCAGTCCAGAAATTAGGCTCTGAGAGTAGCCTGTCCCAGCTACTTTGGGGGGAAATCCCTGCAGTATGCAGCGGTGGGATAAACTGTTCCCAGTTAGGAACACTTCTCTGCTTATTTAGGAGGAGAAACACAGTATGCAGGGCTCCCAGCAGCCTGATGCTTTCTCAGGTCTCAGACACTGCGGTGTCTGGTCACACACAGGGGTGTCTTGTTCTAGCAGACAGCTTGTGATCTACAGTTTAAATTAAATCCCAGACGATGTCATTTTATTCCTCTTTCCCCCTTCCTTTACAAGCTCTCTAACTCGGCCTCCTTCACTGGGAGACCCTGTTGCTCCTCCTGGATGGGACACGTAGACGTGTCATTATATTATTGAATTCATTAAAGGGTATAATTTTGTGTCTGCTCAGAAGAGTCACACAAAGACGGGTGGTGTCTCCTACGTTTTGAGTGTGAAGGGGAAAAAGAAAAGACCTTCATCTACCCAGGGGCGGCTCTAGGAATCCCGCCGCCCCAAGCAGGGCGGCGCGCCGCAGGGCACGCTCTGGCGGTGCTGGTCCCGCGGCTCCGGGGGACCTCTGGCAGACGTGCCTGTGGAGGGTCCGCTGGTCCTGCAGCTCCGGTGGAGCTTCCGCAGGCACGTCTGCGGGAGGTGCACCCGAGCCGCGGGGCCAGCGAACCCTCCGCAGTCATGCCTGCGGGAGGTCCCCCGAAGCCGCCGCCCTGCCGGCAAAATGCCGCCCCAAGCGCGCGCTTGGCGCGCTGGGGTCTGGAGCTGGCCCTGCACCTACCCTCCTTTTTCTCCTGAAGATCAGCAAACGCCAAAGCAGTGTTGCTAACCATGGATAACTCCAGACCAGTCTTTTATTAGCGACCAGGGTCAGGTCTCAAAGCAACAGGCTCTTGCCAGTTCATCCCCATTCTCCTCCTTGACTGAATCCTGTCACAGTAAATAGTGCAATCTCCCAGGGAGATCTCTCTCTGGTTTTGATCTCACCAGATTAGCTTTAAATTCTGAAAAGCGAGCTTTGCAACAGGGGATTTGCTGGTGGTGATAGGGATGGGTCCAAAGTGCCCTGCAGCCAGTCTGAATTCCCAGTTTGACCCTGGCATGCCAGAGGGAGCAGCATGGCTTCGAAGGCCTCTTTTTACCACTTCCCACACCTCCTTCTCCACCCACCCACACCTTTGCAGAGAAACATAAGGGTGAGTTGGGTTAAAGCACCAGAGCCATCCCACAGATGCTAAATGCCAAGGATCCTGAATTGGCAGTGCTGTCCAGATAGGAAAAGAGACGTTTCCACAATAACTCACGCAGCACAATGAGCTGGTGTCTCACGGACCCACTAGTGTGTCAGGGGATTGCCAATGGCACTTGCACAAGAGCAGTCTTTAGCCACAGTAAAAGTGCAGAATGTGCCCATCACGCTGGGCCTCTTGCTATGACTAACTGGGACCCCTGTGGCCCGTAGGGAGTGAACATCCCGAATGCACTCGCAGCCGTGCTGAGCTGAGGGTCACTATTTGCAGGTCTTCCACCAGGGATAGAGATGGCAATTTCTGGCCAAACCTTGCTGAATTAAGATGAACTTCATTGAATTAATTTTATGTATCATTGTGGGTCAGGCCAGGCATCTTCAAACCCATGTCTCCTGAGGACCATTGCACCAGCCAGAGCTACCACAGTTGATGGTGTTGCACCAGGCATCCCTAGTGTTGTTGTCATGGTCTTTCATGGCTGACTGGCCCTCCATTTCACTCTGCTTCCTTGGGGCTGGAGAGCTGTAGAATTGTGGGCCAGGGATTGTACGTAATTCAATGCAGGAGGGGGATCGCAGCCCTCCAGAAACTGAGTAGGCAAATTCATTCAGGAAATAACACCTCTAGAGAGCTTTCAACACGTGGAGAAGCTCGCACCTACTGGTTCAAACTGGATTCTGCAGGGACTGACAGACAAAAAACGGGGTTTGGGGTGAATAGCCTGAGTTTAAACTGACTCAGCAGTTCTGATCCAGCAAATGGTCAGGACCTTCTGTCCAAGGGCAAGGCCCCACTCCTTAGGGAAGGGTCGGAAGGACTAACACGGAATAGGCCCTTTGTGGAGACGGAGTGGGGCGGGGTCTTTGCTGTCTAGCATGTGGGTAGGTTTTTATTGTTTTTAATATGTTTTCTCTGTAATGCTTTTACCTGAAGAATAACGGCAGTTGCTTAGGATGAGTTGTGTGGTAATTTAAAACCATGGGCCATTCCTACTGTTCATAGCCTCAGAGGAGAAAGCAAAGCACAGAGGCAGTCTGGCCTGCTTGGAGATACCACAGTGAAGGAAGGGAACTGTACAGCCTGAAAAAGCCCCGGTCAGGAGGGAGAGAGATGCAGGTGTCTGCCCAATAAAGGGTGATGACTGGAAGTGTAATAGCAAGTGCTTTTGCTGGCCTATACATGGGAAATACAAGCGTGGTTGCCCTGAACTATGACAAGCCTATCCCTATATCGGTTCTTTCTTCAAATATGGCCTTGGGCAGCAGGAGGGTGGATACCGACCTGGACACTGGGGTTCTTTGCATTTGATGGGATCTTTATTTTTTCCCTAGGCTGTCCCCACAGAGAAGTACCTTGTTTTAGCGTCTCCTGTAACATCAGAGCTTCACCCTTTCCTTATTGCTACATTCAGGTGTCAGTTCATCATTACGATACAAGGTGCCATAAGTAATACCTGTACAGTGAATCAGTGGAGAGTCGCAGAAGATTAGTGAGAGCGTGACAAGCTGTGCTAATGTGATCAGCCAGGAAAAACAGCAATTTTTTTAATGGTTGAATTATGTTGAGGGCCTTAAAATCCTCTGCAGAAGACACCAATAGGAGTTCAGTGCAAGACCCCCTTCCGAGGCACCGGTGATTGAATGTTCAGTACAAGGATTCCCTTCTCCTGAACCCAGCTAACAAGTTGCTCATGACTCAAAGCAGGTTTGATATTCTCCCTAGGCCTTTTCTCTCTTATTTGCTGGTGCATCAGGTGAAAACAAACAAATGTCCTTTGAGGCTAGGAGTTGTCTGCTAAACTGATTGGCCGTGCACTGACTTACACTAAGGTCCTTTGGAGCATAGCAGGGTTTTCTAGCGTCATTGTTGCTGCAGTGGGCTGATGTTTCCGTCACAGCTGGTGCTTCAGAATCTATGAAGCAAGCATCTCTGGTCAGTCTACTGCTCCTTCCTAAATATAGACATTTTATGGGCAACTGGACTGCATTTCCAGCAAGCAGAGGAAGGAGGGAGAGTTTAAAGAGTTATTGCAAATGTGAATTCATTAAGAGCTGCAGCATATCTGTATAGACAAGTGACTCTGGGGTGGATGGTGGCACAGCAACACCACGCAACAGTTACAAGCAGGAAATGAGGCATAATTCCGTAGCCAGTATTTGTGAAAATATAAGGGGGACATTTAGGGAGGCAGAATGTATCATTAACAGAGTTGGCATTTCTCCAGCATTGGGATTAATATCGAGACACTTGGGGAAATGTGCAGTAGGATAGTGAATTAACATGAGAGAGAGGCAGGAGCTATTTAGGGACATATGGCTAGAAGCAGTGGTTGAAATGCCACCTTATGCAGCGATCCCAGCACAAGACTCAGGCATTAGCAAAATCCTATCTAAGCCCTATTGTTGGAGTTAAGTAACACCTGGGCCTTGTGCTGGTCCCTCTGCTCAGGGCTGTATTGCACCCACTGGGAAGTAGAGGGAGCAGGGTTTTTCCAACCAGTTGATTTCACTGTCTCCTTGGAAAGCTGCCAGTCCCCTTTCCACCTGTCTGAGCTCTGAGATCTCTTTTATTTAGTGCATTGGTATACATGTGATGAAAGGCTCTCCTTGCAAACCTGCATGAGGGTGGATGATAGTAGCAACATCTGGCAACAGCAGCTCAATGCGCTTCTGCTGAGTCAGGGCTCCTTGCGGAATCCGGTTGCTTGTTGATTGTCTGCTGCCCTCACACCCATGACAGACGAGGATCTTGTCAGTATCCACTGGAAGATGGCAGCCTCAGTGGGCTGCAGGCATGGAGCATGCTCTCAGGCTCAGTGGTAGTCTGATGTAGGAGAAATACACATCATGTCTGAAATATTGTGAGCCCTGGTTCCGTTCCCTCCTCTCCCACTAGGGATCCCTCTGGCTTGCCCAGCTGGCATAGAGATGACATGGCCAGCTTCTGTATCACCTCACTGCAGCTCTCAATGCAGGGGGGCATGTCAGACTATGTACAATTGATGGAGACTCATTTAGGGAACACTGACAGCTGGAGCAAAGTTAGAGCAGCCTCCAGAGCAGCCTGCACCTAGGTCAGGACTGGGGGGCGCACAATCAGGGCCCTGTAACTGACTCAGTATTGTGCAAAGGAGAATCAAGCCTTGTGTCTTCAACGGGTGCCTACTAGTGCAGAGCATAGTCATATTTTATTTTAAAGGGGGAAAGTGATTTGCACTGAAGCCCCATCTCTGCTATCCCATCTTGAAACCTGCTCAGTGCCAGTCCAGGGAGGACGCCATAACAGCTCAATGTTTAAACAAGTTATTTCTATTAGATTAGCACTGCTGTCTTTACAAAGTGACACTGAAGGCTGGATTTCCAAATTAGCTGCTTAAAGTGCTCCACAAAGCACTTAGGTTGGAAGCTCTTCACAGCAGGGGAATTTTCCCTTATTTGTCTGTAAAGTGCCATGCACATTCCTAGTGCCATATAAATAATAAATCATAAACAACAATAAATATGCATGTGCAAAGATGCTGAGAGCCTTATTCACACAACATATGCACATATTTTGCAGTTGAATTTATGGATCCATTTTTCAAAACTTGGCCCTAAAGCTGTCTTGTTAAAAATGATCAGCAGGATTCTTTGCTTTTGTTTGTAAAATTCTTACCTTTGTTCTGTCTAAGCAAAGACCTATTTACAGTCATTCTTGTGAGATGTGGTCCTACGTATAACACTATATGGAAAACACTTGTGTCTCAGGTGCCAGTGACTAGACAGATAGTTGTACAATTCTTTCAGTAATAATAGTATTAGAGCTCGGCAGGAAATGGTGTTGGTATCATGTGAACATTTTCAAGATTTCAGACATTTTTCCCGTCATGAACCAGCGTGAAAAGTTGAAATTTTGCCATATTCTGTGATCTGAAATTCTGAACAATTTTTTGGGTTCAGATCAATTAAAATGTTTCATTTGGATAATTTCTAAATGTTTTGTTTCAACCACTTTTTAAAAATTTGTACTCTAATTAGCTTACATTTCTCAATGAAAAGTTGTTTTGAACTGGAAAAACTGAAACATTTTGTTTAGAAAATGTCAAAACAGGATATTTCAACATTTTAAAAACATTTGTTGTAAGCATTTTTCCTATCGAGAAATTTGTTGAAACCACGTCTTTCCCACAAGTTTCAGTTTTGATAAATTGGCAGTTTTTTAATGTAAAATGTTTTATTGGAAAGTTCCTGACGAGCTCTGAATAGTATGCGTGTTGCATGTGTAACAACCATGTACATCAATTGTCATCAGGGTTTGAACCCAGAACTGTCAGCATCATAACAAAGGCCTCTGCCACCTGAATAGGTGTGAGGCCAGGGAGACCCCCCCTAGGGCACTACTGTCAAGGTCTCTTCCCCACTCGTCGAGATCTGCTGGGTTTAAGCTAAAGTAGTGACAAAGCTCATCCCGCTCATCTACACCAGTGTGAATCAGGAGCCACTGATGTGTGTGAGAGGCAGAATCAGGTACTCAGTGGAAAGGAAAGGGCCAGAGTTTATGGGTCTGGTTTGGGACTCCAAAGTTCAATCCCGGCTCTGCATTTTATGCTAGTCACTTAATCACTCTGTGCCTCCATTCCCCATCTGGGACATGGAGATAACTCACATGCACGTTGTGAGGAGAGAGGCTGTGAAATGCTCAGATACTATGGTAATGGAGACATGTAAGTAGCTAGAGAGAAAGACAGTGTCTTTACAGCCCAACTAGGGTGGCTCACTTGGCTACTGGCTTTGTTCTGTGCCGCACATAGCGTGCGATTTCATTTCCTGTATCAGTGGGTGACACTGCTCATGCCACACAAACACTCTAGGGGTGATGGTCACTCCTGGGCGGAGGGTCTAAGCACCGCTCAAGCCCTGTCCTGGGGACAGAAGTGATGCACAGGGTTGTGCTGGCCCTCTGTCACCCTAGGTGGGGACAGACACATGGGCCCTAGAGACGGAGAAGGAGGGAAAAGACCACCCAGTCATAGACATTTCCAGAACCTGCATTCAGCAAAACGAATGAGATTAGGCCCCTCGGTTGCTTTTATTTCTTTATTTCACATAAGCAATTAAGTGATAAGCCCGACTTGCTAAACGACAGGGCCACAGCTTTGAAAGTATTTAGGAAACTCATCTGCATTTCTTCTACCCTTCTGAGTCAAAGCCAAGCCACGCCCAGAGCTGTGTGGCGGCTTCCCAAAACTGATCCTTCAGCGAGAGCACTTCTTACGGGCTGGGGGAGAGACCCTGCTCAGTTTGGCCCAATACCCTGCCTCCCACTCCCACTGTGTAATTTCTGGACACAGATTGCCTGCTCAGTTGTTCAAAGTCAGCCAGTGTGTTTGCAGAGCAGCACCTGCCATTGTGTTGCCATTCATGCTTGTTTGGAGTGACTACCATTTGTGCCTTGGTCTGTTGTTTTTCCCCCTCTTGATTTTTAAATGTCCTTCGGAAGTTTAGCTAATGTTCAGTTTCATTGTGTATGACCAGAATGGCAAAATCTCCATTTAAAGCAAGACAGGACTGCTTCCACTTCATGGTCCAGTAACGTACTCTGTCAAATCAGGCTGCCTTGGCAGGATTCTTTTTGGGAAGGATACTCGGTATTTGAAGTGTCCAGCCATTCTGTGGTTTGTTAGATTTACATCCTCACCTCCAAAGATTGGATCTTTTGTAAATTCTCTGCACATTGGCTAGTAAAGGTTACCTTTTAGGCTGCTATGCACCCCTCACTGTACCATCCAAAATTACGGGGTTCATATCCTGTCTTTAAATGCTCCCATATTCTCAGGCATCTGAGGGCAATTCCTTATCTCCTAATGAGTGTGTAGAAGAGTCTGCTTCCTCCACCTCTGCTGATCTGCACTGTGATTAAACATCAAAGAGGCAGACGCATGATGGGGAGTCGCTGGGATCCCCAGACTGTTGCTGTTTGATAGCTTGTTCTGAATAGATAGTCCACTCTGAATTCAGCCATGCCAGGAAGAGGGGCTGCCAAATGTGTCTTGGCTGGGGCATTCAGACATATGTTACATTAAATTTGAAAATTAGCATTATTGGTCCCTGCATAAACGAGAGGAGGGGGAGAGGACTTTCACTTCTTCATTATGATGGGCTTGAGGTTGTATAAAAATATTCTAGCAGAGGATAATCGACCAGAGCTACAATCCCAGCGTCTAAAAGAATCTGGATTTCAAACCTTGTTTGTGCTGGTGATGGGCCTAATCCAGCTCTCAGCGAAGCCGAGAAGAATCTTTCAATTGACTGTAGTGGTTCTAAATTGGATTCTACAGACCAGAGCCTTAAGTGGTGTAAAATGGCACCGCTCTACTGAAATCAACACTACCCACATTTACACGAGATAAGGCTCTGGCCCTCTGATAATTCGGAGTAATGCTTAGCTCTGTATTTTCTAAGCAAACATTAGCTAATTAGCAAAGTTTGCATTAAAGATGCGCTTTTTAAAATTAAAGTTCTTTATATTGTTCCTGCATGGAAAGGCAGGTGCAGAATGGGAAGGGTAAGAAGGATGATCTAATGGATGGGACAGTGGATTGGGACTCGTGAACCATGGGCTCAATTTCTGGCTCAGCAACAGGCTGACTCATGCACTGGTTCCTCCTCTGTAAAATGGACATGGTACTTCCCTACTGCATGGGACTGCTGTTTGGATAAAACCCCATTAGTGAAGAGCTCTGATGCGATGGGCCATGTAAATTACTGGATGGAGAGAACAAGCTTATAGCCAGGTGGTGACAGCACCTTCCACCACGAGAAATACGACTGACCCCAGTGGGGTCAGGCGTGGGCTAAGGTGCTACTCAGGGTGAGAAAGCATCTCAGGAGTTGGCCATTATCTTGATTAATTGTGGTATAACTATTCTTATCTCTTCTATCATAAACCCCCTTGCAGACTGTTATCCAGTGGCCAACTAGATAAAGATCAAGAAATATTAACCAGTTGGCAGTGGTGATGTCAAAAGCTTCCAGGGTTGTGCAGAGCACAAGATCAATAGATTTTTAAGGCCAGGAGAGGGACTATTATGATGATCTAGTCTGAACTCCTGAATGATTCAGACCAAAGTTCCTTACCCCGTAATTCCTGCATCAAGCTCATAACTTCTGTTTGAGTGATAGCGTCTCTTTTAGAAAGACTGCCATGTATGGAAAATCTGCCACCTCCCTAGGTAACTTGTCCCAATGGTTAATTATGTTCACTGTTAAAGAGGCTATTCACAGCCACTATGCTAGCGGGGCTCAAGCTAGCATGTTAACAATAGCAGTGTGGATATTCCTCTCAAACCCCACTAGTTCAAGTCTGTCTCTCTGGGTTAGGAGACTCGTTCCCAGCTGCAGTGCAGAAAACCCCTCATGGGCAAAGTTCTGGCCAGAATGAGTAGTTTGAACTTGGTTTTGAAAATGGGCCTTGGTGAGTAAAGAAACTGAGCAAAGCAGCTCAGAGAGCTCTGCTGAAGACAAAAAATTAAAGGGAATTAAAGTCAAGACAGCTCCCCTTCCTCAACTCTCATTCCAGAGTCACGTCCATTCTGTAGATCAAAGGGCTCATTTGAAAAGCTGTTCTCCCTCCCAGCCTAACGCGAGTGATTATTTGACAGTGCAGGGTATTTGCTCTAGAGTAAGTTTCAATTTCCATAGAATTAACCTTTGGAAATTTAAACTAACAAAACCCATGTAGAAAGATGACAGTGTGATTGAGTTGGCGCTTTGCTGATTAGCTCTTCTTTCTTCCGAGGCCCAGGCAGTGATTACGCTAGTGGCCTTTCATTTCCACCAGACCCTCACGTGAAGTTGCAGAACATGAAAGTGTTCGCAAGGGATGTTCCCTCCTACTTATGCCCCCAAATCATGATCAAGGGATGACTGGACCATGCTGCTCACTCCCTTCACTGGAAGACCACTGGCTTCTCCTGTCTCTTTTCCCCTTAGCAGGAAATTCACCCCATGGACAAAGCTTTATGCATCACTTAAGTAGGGCTGAAGTAGGAGCTGAGTACTCCATATTCCTGGTGTTGGCCCTCTGCATGGGGTTGAATTTCACCCTGAACGAGAGTCTAATTTTTGCATATGCCGCCCCAGTTCGCTCTTTGCCTTTTCCATGGGGTGGCTGGTCGCAGGCTGGCTTTCTCCTCCAATGAAACTGGGGCTTAGACATGTGGCTGCTGCTTTGCTTCTTGCCTTGCAAGTCATTGCCCCATGTCAGCTTGCAGGTGAGGGCCTGAGGCTTTTTCTGTGTAAGTGACATCCTAACTCAAATGCAAACCCCAGAGATTCTGCTGGCCACTTCACTGATGTCTAAGAACCAGGGTACAACCGAGTAATGTTGTCTATACAACATATGTGGCTTATGCTATATGAGGATGTATTGTAAACCTGAGCACTTAGCATAAAAACAGCATAGAGTGCAGGCCTCTGAATAATGCTGCACAAGGAAGCGAGTGCTGTCTGGGGGACTGGGAGTCACGAAACCTTAGTTCTATTCCCAGCTCTCCCACTCTTTCGCTCTATGGACCTTGGGCAAGTCATTTAATCTCTCAGTGCCTCAATTTCCACATCTGTCCATAAAATGAGGATAATCCCTACCTCCTGGGGGGTCTCATGGGGCTTCATTAATGTTTGTAAAGAGTTCTGAGATCCTTGGATAAATGGCGCTTTGAGTCCACAGCAGGGTTGTTATTTTAAGACTCTGCCTCCCACACACTTACTGTCGCTAATCTTGTTGCAGCTAAAAGAGAGAAATTCCTGCTGTTCTTCTAATACATTTCGGCAATGATTTCAGACTGTCCCATAAATTCCACACCTGCTATTCATAGCTCTGATGCTGGAAGCGGCAGGAAAATGCCCTCCTGCCCTGACTGTGCCTTGCCTCATGCCAGCTGATAACAGCTCCATTCAGGCACTCAAATAATTTGTATGCACTATGAAAATCCTGGCCAGAACCAGCTTCTCCCCACTACATAATGACCTGACGTCACGAAAGGCCAATAATAAATTGAACCATCCTGGTCCTACTCAGAAATGTACTGAAAGCAAGGAAAGCTGCTTTTATTCACAGTAGAGCAGGTCAGATTTCCTTCTTTGAAAGGTAAAACTCCATTTATTAATGTATTTCACTCAGACTTTTCTGAGGAGCTGATTGTTAGGAGCTTTAATTTGGGACTTGCTGTCACCTTTTCAATAGTCCTTCACCTCTTATCCCCAAACACAAAGGCACTGTATGCAGCCAAGAGACAGTCACTGCCCCAGCAGGCTTACAATCTAAACAGAAAGACAGACAAAGGGAACGGTGTACACTGCTAGTCTATGCTAAAATTTCCTATTATGTCTGTTTTTCCAACTTCCCTCCTGACTCCCCTCCAACGTGTCTCTTTAGTTCATCCATTTGTTAGCCCCTTTGTCTGTTAGATTGCAAACTCTTTGGGGGCAATGCCTGTCGTTTCCTATGGGCCTGGCTTTCCAGGGTTCTGAAATCCCACACCGCCAACAGATATCAATGGGGCCCTGATGCCGGAAAGCACTTAAGCTCATGAGTTTAAATCCCATTGACGTCAATAGGATTGAAGCATGTGCTTAAAGTTGAAAGGCGTGTTTAAGTGCTTTCCTGAATCATTGTACTGCGCACTCAATACCTCTGAAAATCAGGCTCTAAATATCTGTACAGGAAGTTTAGCCTGGTGGGAGACTCCAGATACTACTGTAATAATAATAATAATATTTAATAATGGAAGCTTTCATCCCTAGGTGTGATGTGAATGCAGCTATTGGGTGAAATCTGGATTCTGCTGAAGCCAATGGCAAAACTCCTCATTGACTTCAACAGAGCCAGGATTTCACCCAGTGTGTTATTGTCTGCGGTTATTGCAGCAACCATTGATGCTGACAACATTTGATGTTAATGTCTACTGAGCTTTTATTAAACCTCTTGCAAAGAAAAACAGTGTAAGCAAAGCCTCTAACAGATACATCAGGGTGCTGTTAATACATAGGTCTGCTCATGCGAGATATCATGGAACAATATATTGTTTTAACTGCATAAATTATGAACAAATTCAATGGGAAAGGAACCTGGTATTCCCTGTTGAGTCTTAGAACTTTTGTTTAAACTATAATTTATCCATGGTTTTCTTTTTGCTGTTAATGGGCTGCAAAGTTCTTTATTCTCAGTGATCTAGGATTTCCTCCCCTGTCCAGAGTTTATATTCTCTTGTCATCCCATTATTATTACATTTCTTCACTGCCACTTGAAGACACTCCTTATACACATTTTCCAGTGGCAGATGCATGAAATGGGAGATAAAAGACAATGATAGATATTTTCAAAGCAATGCAGGGGATGTAGCCTTATATGTTCCCTCAGTTTTAAAGGGCAGATGCCTGGCAAAATTCCCCTCCCCTCTGGAAATCTCAGGTGTACAATCCAGATCACCGGTGGGTGGGTTATTGAATCCACAGCTGGTAATGCAGTGACAGTCACAACCAGGACTGGTGGTTTCTGAGCCATGAAGTTTTCATCTACCCGATGCTCTAAGCATTTTAATGAATTGTTGTGCTAAGTCAATTATACAATTGTTGCGTTGCTGGCTCTTGGACTCAGCCGAGGTGAAATTCAGCCCAGTGCAGTGAGCAAGCACAAGACAGTTGTGCAACTGAAATCCCACTTACTCCCTGTGAAGGAGTGGTGAGGGACAGGAGGTATCACCCCAGTGCTGGGGGTAAATAGGGTATTTGGAGGTTATCTGAATTTCAGTGGCACTGAAGCATCTCTTCTCTTTTCTATTTTTATACTTTGATTCATCGTCTTGATGCAGGCCAGAAATGCACTGCAGTCAGAAACCGGCACAAAGCCTTTATTCCAGTCCCCGTCCCTGCCTAAGGACATGAACCCTCAAGGTGAAGATGACAGCGTGATGCATAGATTTGTCTCATTTTAAGGCGTGCCACAGAGGCAGTCAAAGTGGGAAGTGAGCGATGCTAATATTGACTTAGGTTTGTTTGTATGGAACCTGATCTGAATCCACATGCAAATCCAGCTATTTATCAAGGGGATAGCTATCCCATTATGAGTCCATTCTCCAGAATCAATATTTGAGTTTAATATTCTGTGTACAGACATTTGTAAAATAAACAGGCCCGTTTACCTTGGTCTCCAGACCGTTGGTAACAGTAACAGACTCCAAGTAAATCAGATACATTGTTTGCCTTTTTTATTTGTTTTTGTCCTGACCGATCAAGATCATGCAAGACTTTTCAGGAAAGGAAAATAATTGGCTTTAAAAGCCTAGCTCCCCATCTCAAAGCTTGATTTAAATGAAGACGCGAATATGTGAGAGGTCCCTAGTTGATGTGAGATATAAATGCAAAGTAGCTGTGTTGCTTGTAGAGGAGGAGATGCCAGATTTTATTTCTTGCACTCAGCTGGGCTTGTTAAATCCCCATGTAAACTGTGCACCCAGGACATTTGTTATAGGAATACCCCTTGGTGGATTAAAGGTTGCATACCCAGATCATTTGCAGGGGTTTTTAAACAGAGGGTGCTAGAAGATTCCAGGCCAGTGGAATAAATCTGTCTGTTCTAGGCACCCCATCACCAGGGCATCTGAGCCCCTCACAAGCCTTAATGTATTTAATCTCACAGCACTCTTGTCAGATTAGTCCCATTTCACAAAGGCTAGGCACAAGTCCTCACTGTATTAGGCTCTTACCTGGGTGTTAGCCCAAGCCTCCTACCGTCCACACAGAAAATCTCTGACCAGGGTTTGGAGGTGCTTTAAGGCCAGCTAGCTTACTCAGCTGGGCTGTGGGTGAGAGCCCAGGCTCCACTTCTGCTGAGGCTGGAACCCTTCCACTTATCAGCAAGGATGCAGGCAAAATCCTTCACAGACTTTGCTCCGTCTGTTGGGAAGGGCAGACAAGTTCTCCTACCATTGACGGGGAAAGAATCCTAGAGCATCTTAGCACAAAGAACCAGGGGACATTTCCCCCAGACACACACAGGCAAGTGCGGAAACAGTGAGGACATGCTCACGGGTGTATGGCTTTGCCGTGGGCATGCTCACACCCTGGGCTAGGCTAACCCAGGCGGCAATCACCTGGATTGACCATGCAGTGTAGACACAAGCTAAGGGACTTGCCCAAGGTCACCCAGGAAGCCTATAGCAAAGCCAGGTTTCCTGGGTCCTAGGAGGATAGAGCTCTAAACATTAGACCAATCTCTCTCCATTTCTGTGCTGACTCCCACATGCCTCTGAGCTCACTTTCATCTCAGATCAAGATTCCCCTCTGGCTCACACAGCCTTGTTGCTCCTTCCGTTTTATCCCTGCAATCGGTTTCCGTATCCAGCTGTGGTTATCTGGGCTAGTTCCAGTTGTGCCAGGCATTGTGAAAACATCTAACGAAGAGAAGGTACCTGGCACAAAGAGCTGACAGACTAAGTGGAAGACAAGAGACAACAGGTGGATGCAACAGACAGGCAGGAGAGCGTGGGTTACTAGAATAGGCAGCATCCATAGCGAAACTCATGCTTCAGGTCTTAAACCACCCTCTAACTACTAGAAATTGGGGAAACTTAATGGGAGGCAGATTATCCCACTTCTGCTCTTGTGGGGTTCTTACACCTTCCTCTGAAGCATCAGGTGCTGGCCACTGGATACTGGACTAGATGGACCTTGGTTCTGATCCAGTCTGGGGATTCCTGGGTTCCACCAGCTGTCTAAACATTGTCACAGCCTTTTATTATTTAGATTACGAGCTTTCACTAAGTGTTTGTACACCTAGCACAAGGGGGTTGATCTCAGCTGTTGCCTCTAGACTCAGTTGTAATACAAATAATTCAAAATAAAACTATAACAGTTTCCCTCAGTGGAAGAGGATGTTACACAGGAGGCAAAATCTTCAAAATGCTTCTCTTTTCCCACCAACATCACCTCCATCTAGCCTGGTTTCACCTCAGACGGCTGGTTTTCACCATCTGGGTACCATTCTTTATAATATTCCTCCTCTGAGTCTCTGTGCAATACCCTGGAACTCAAATGACAGAGAGTGGGGTATTTTTTTCTCTACAAGGGAGCACTGTGGTAGTTGCTAAGGTAACGGTGTTTTTTCCACATTGGCAGTGGAATAAGTCGATAAGGAATTGGGACTGAGTTACAGAGTCTTTGGGCCACAACACCCCCTCATCGCTGTGGAATGGAGGGATCTTCCTACTCATTTAAGTAGTTAAAAAATAAAACTCGTGTAAGTTACTGAAATGCCCCTCCAAGAAGATGCCCTGAGCTGGACCTCCCCCACACCACCCAGTATGCAAATCTTGCCTCCATAAATGCCCATTGAGCAGGAATATTTTGCTCAGAGCATCTCCACCTGAGCTCTCCAACACCAGCGTGAATCTGGAGTAATTCCATTGAAGCCAGTGGACATATACTGGTGTAGCTCTGGGGTCAGAGGAGAACCAGGCCCCAGATTTTAATTTCTTCTACTGATTTCACTTGCATATATATATATATATATACTTTTTTTTACTTGCAAGCTACAAAGTTCTCTGCTGTCTGGGAAGATGGTGCAGAACATATAAAGGGAGTCAGAAAATTAAACTAGCCAAGTCCTGCTGGACTCAGAGTCTCCTTTGTGTTGTGTTTCACTCACTGATTGCCCTATGGGAATTGATCAGATACTGTTTACTTTGACCAGACAAATGTTTCTTTCCAGGTACTGCCAACTGAGCTGTTAGGGGGCCTGTTTAGAACTTTAATTAACGTTTCTGCCAGTTCAATCAAGCAAACAACATGCAGAGTGCTGAGTAACAGGGCCCTTTTCTCCACACTAGCAGCCTTTTCTAGTGCAAAGGAAGATTAAATGGAATTTATGCTCCTCTCAGATGTGCTCTGTGTTTTCCAGTAGCTCCATTGGCATGCTCAAGATTTAAACATCCCTGCCAATTTCTGTGTAGGATATGAGGCTGCCCCTTCAGAGCACTGCCCTGGCCAACACTTACAATGTATTGATCTGTGTTTTCCAGCTAGCATGTTGGTGAATCCCTTTCTTTTTTCTGAATGGGGAGGAATTGCCTTTTTCTGATTTTATTGTTCTAAAATGCAGCAGGTGTGTTTTGTGTCGCTACCTCTTTAGGATAAATGTTTCTGCTGTTTTGCCTGTAGCTCTCACCTAATAATCCTATGTGTTTATACTGTAGCGTCTCTGCCGTCGTTTCCAGGCTTTATTCTGCTTTCTTATGCAAAGAAGAGCCAATAAATCCCATTTTATCACCGAGTGCATTGACAATGAATTCACATCCAGGCGTCTTTACAGGCTGTTGGCTTTAATTTATTGCATTTACTCTGGGAAATAAATAACATTTTTTCCCAGTGTTGACTTTCTCTTGTGCAAAAATAACATCGTTTTCAAACAGGCTAGAGCTTGACGTAGAAATCCTCTAACTAGGAGCACTTATAATTATTTATATCCCAGTAGCACCTGGAGACGCCCTGGTGCTCTGACTGGACATGCACGTAGGCTTGTCTATAAGGGGAATAGCCTGCAATAGCTAGGCCTCACTAACTCTCCATGTGGATGCTGCTTGAGTCCCTTTCAGTGTATTAGCTCAATGCACTTTGGAAGTTCTCTTGTTCTGGTGTGCAATCCAGACCAGTGAGGGGTTTTGCCACCACTTGCCCTGCACCCTGGAGTGCCTCACAATGCTTTGCTGTTGTAACTCCCAACTTGGGTCGCTCACAGTCAGCCTGCCAGCACGCAGGTCAGAACCTGAGTGTCTGGCTAGAGCCACAGCCCTGGTCCAGCAATTCTGACCCCAGCAGCCCATCAGCAGCCCACCAGCCAGACTCTGGCTTCCAGCAGCTACTTGCAGGGTGACTCCAACACACTCCCAGTCCTGAATTTTCCCCCAAAATGTGTGTTCTGCACTGACCAGCCCTCTCCTAGACAGTTCAGATATTATAGGTCTGTCGCCCCTGTAATGGGTGAAGCTAAATCTGTCTGCTACTTTAACTGGAGTTACTAAACAATTCAGTTTAAACACCACCCTGGATTAGTTTTCATTAAAGAATAAAACAAGGGTTTTTTTTTAACTACAAGAAATAGATTTTAAGTGAGTACAATTAAAGGCATTAAAGTCAGACAGGGGTACCAGAGAAATAAAGATAAAACACTTGCAAATAGCTAACACTTAACAAAGTAGGCTTGGTTCAAGGTAAAATCCTTAGCACATGATCCCAGCAACAGGGCTGGTAAAATTCTCAGGTCAGAACCCCACCCCAAGTCCAAAGACGGGTTCCCTTTTTTTTCTTTGGGGAGAGAGAGAGAAAGATAGAATCCCTGGGGTGGTTTTGCCCCTCACTTTTATAGTCCAGCCCCCCTTTGAAATGCATTTTCCTGAGGGTTACCTCCCACGGTAAGGATGGAGACATGGAGTATGGTGGTGAAAGAGGGGCCATGTTGTTGTTTGTTGCAATGCAGATTGATCTGTTCCTGTCCCCCATCACTACCAAAGAATGGCCACTTGACAGGTGACTGCCAATCAACTTTGATGACACCTGATTAGAGGAATTAGCTTGTCCTTCGTCTTTGAGGAATAGGGTCACCCCCTCCTCAGACTGGTCTGGTAAACTCACTTCAGTCATAATTTCACTTTATGTCCATAACCTTACCTGTAATGTTGCTATACACATTTCACCATGATATTGCTGACCAGCAGGTTATTAGTTTTCAAATGCCACCTCACAAGGCATATGGTGTACAAAGATTATTACAGTGGTGTGTAGGGTGTGAATACAGGGGTGCATTTGGTCACAGAGGTGCATTAAGCTAACCTGCTGGAGGGCACTCTTGTGCACAGTAAGAGTGCAGAGTAGCTAGTACACTTTAAATTCACACCCTCACTCACAGACAAACAGTGGAAGAAAGGAAGGATTCTATCCCCATTTGATGGATGGAGAACCTGAGGCATGGAAAGATGATGTGTCTATCCCAAGGTCATATGGTGAGTCTGTAGCAGAGCTGGGAAGTGGACTTGGTTCTCTTAAATTCTAACCAGTGCCCTAACCATGAGACCGTTACACTTCCTCAGTGTACCAGGACTGGGAATTGGCCTCTGTCTTCCCAGGCAGGGTCAGGGCACCAGAGCTGAGACTCTGGCCCTTCCCCTCTTTGGGCAGTCTGTGATTTTATGAAAGGCCCTTCTCAGTCCTCAGGTCCCAGGTCGTGGATTCTGATTGATACTTGTTCTTCTTGCTGATTTATTTGCTGATGATAGAAACCTCCAGCAACTCTCTAGCCATCATGTGAAAAGTGTAAGTGGATCCATGAACACTGAACTCTTTATACACCAACTTCTTAATGGTGACTCAAAATTAGACACAGACACCTTCCACGGGAAGGTGTAAAACTCTTGCAAATTGCAACGTCTCCTGTGACCCAGCTGTGTCTGCTCCTGTCAGCGTCTCCATTCAAAGCCCCTTTACTGAGAGGAGTAAGGTTTGCCCCTTGGTCTGGCTGGGCGTGGGTTTTTGTTTGTTTGGTTCAGGGCTGGGAAGGGGAATGGAGTGAATTTGAAGGTGGTGGAAGGTGACAGAGTATCATCATCCTAATAATTATTACTATTACTGTAATGCTGAGGAGCCCTAGTCCGAGATCAGGACCCCAGTGTGCTAGGTGCTGTGCAGACACACAGGGGCGGCTCTAGGCATTTCGCCGCCCCAAGCACGGCAGGCAGGCTGTGTTTGGCGGCTTGCCTGCTGGAGGTCCGCTGGTCCCGCGGCTTCGGCGGACCTCCCGCAGCGTGCGACCAGCGGACCCTCCGCAGGCATGCCTGCGGGAGGTCCACCGAAGCCGTGGGACCAGCGGACCTCCCGCAGGTAAGCCACCGAAGGCACCCTGCCTGCCGCCCCCGCGGCGCCGGCAGAGTGCCCCCCGCGGCTTGCCACCCCAAGCTTGGCGTGCTGGGGCCTGGAGCCGCCCCTGCAGACACAGAAGAAAAAGATGGTCCCTGCACCAGAGAGCTTATGGTCTAGCTAATAATGAACAGATGCTTCATAAATAGCAGCAGGGCAAACTCCCCTCACCAAATATATACTAGCCCTGACCCATAGACAAAAATCTTGTGGTAAAAGGCCTGTCCAGTCCTATGGTGCATTCACTCATTGGCTTCTTTAATGAAATCTCCAGCAGCAGGACCAATGAGTGATAATTGCGAGGATACACTTGGTCATCCAGCCTCTAGAAAGTGAACTGAGGCCTGCCAAGTCACTCCACATTAACTAACAAACAGCCATCAGATTGCTACAGCATGAGGCTGCTACTGCCTGAGGCCGGTTTGACCATGCTGCATACAGCTGAAAGCTTTATATACCATTTCCTATCTCCTGGGCTCTCCAGTCCGACCCACAACCAGGGCCGGGTTACTGCTGGCAACTAAAGATGAAAGACTCCCAGTATTCCATTTCCAGCCCCCTGAGCCCATCCCAGCCCTCCTTCTCCTCAATCACCCTTTCGTGTGCACTGGTGTGCCTGTCTGAGTTAAAAGTGCAGCTGGAAAGGTTGTTGCTTCTCTGCTTTTAGATGCTTTTTCCTTTTTATGCTTTAGCAAAGAAAATAGATTGCTTCAAAGGGACAGGAAGAAAACTGTGTATCACCTAGGGGTAAATATTGAGTGTGAGGTGCTGCTAATTAGCCACACAAAGTCCATTAGCATTAATGGGATCTGTCTGTGTGGTTAATTCCCTCTGCAGTGCTCAGGCTGAATATTTAGCCCTTTGTCCTTACTGAGGACAGGTGCATTTTGTATTCTTGTTTATAGCAAATCTAATCTAGCTCTCTGTCACTGTAGTATTTCTACAGAGAATTTTGAAAGAGTGCTTCAGACCCCAAACCAGTGAGAGACTCTCTATCCCACAAAGCATCATGCACCCAGTTTATCTTATGGTTACATGGGAAATGCAACCCTAGGGGAGACAATGGAAGAGAAGATAGATTAGTCCTTCATGAAACTCTCTTTCTCCATGACATACTGCCCACTTCCCAGTCCTGGGTTCTATCCCCTCTCCCCCCAACCCAGCTGCAGCTGATGACTTTCTGAGCACCTCAGGCAGTGCAAGGAGCATAGGAAAAGTGACAAGGAAGAAAGGTAAGTTGTGTTTTCAAGGATTCTGTTTCCAAATGCATTTATGTCCCCTGAGATTCAGTACCTTCCTTCAGCCGACATTTCTGTCTTTACCATGGTGCTTTAATGCATTCCAACTGCATGGAGAAGTACAGTGTGGGAATAGTGTTTGGGGGGGACAGACTGAGAATGCTGGTCTGGAATGAACAGACTGGACATATTTTCACTGCTTATAACACATTTGTCTATAGTCCTTTCAGAAACCAAACTACTTAGCTCACTCTTCTAACACAATCCACACATTCAGCCAAATTCACAGCTGGTATAACTCTATAGATTTTGTTGCCAGCAGAGAAATAGGCCCAAAAACATACCTTAGTAGCATGGCCCATGTAGCCAATTAATTGCTTCATGTCAATGCACAACATTAGGAGTCCTGAGTCTTGCCAAAGAAAGGGCTATTCTCCTTCCATCCATTGTATTATAGCAGTGAGACGGAGCATCATTCATGAAAATACAGGGGCTGGGGAGAGAAGGCGTTTCTTTGCTTTTGCCAGGCTAGTATGACCCATGCCACTTGAATGCTACTGTTTTTTCTTCTTGCACTGGACAGATTCAGTGCTGTTTTTCCTAATGGCTCTCTGTGCAGCTTGAATTGTTTAATGTTTTTAGCACTAAGTAATACACAAGATCATCTAACAAAGAAAGTAATTAGAAGAAAATCAATACTTTCAACACCTAACGGGAACCTACAAATGCAGGGAGTGTATGTTGGGTGATATTTATTGTCTTTGAATTTTTTGGTGTGTGCCTGAGAGACATTTGTTGCCAGAGATTTCCAATTAACCGGGGGTTGCTTGACATTGTGTGTTGTACTGTTATACACTAGGGATCCTGTCAGCCTTTGCCTATGAGGGGCAGCTTGGTTCAGTGACTAGGGCATTGGGAATTGGGAAACATGGGTCCTATTATCAGCTCGCCACTGACCTATGGTGTGACCTTGGTCAAGTCTCTTCCCCTCTCTGTACCTCTCTTTCCCATCCCACCTTTTGTCTGCGTTGGCTATATAGACTGTAAGCTCTTGGCCTTAGAACCATGGTGCTTTGCAAGCGTTCATTAGTGCTGTGTAGCCTCGGCACTAGAGATGCATCCACTAGTGCAGCTTTCAAGACAGTGATTTATGGGGATGACCGAATGGGGAGTGGTGCTATCCTGGTCACTGATTAATTAGGATCATGCTTTGTGAAGCCATTGCCAACTTCCTTGTCTTTGCTCACTCACGACTGTAAACTGGGGTGGAGGGTGTGGGGGATGGGATGAACCCCCCCAGGGGATTTCATTTGCTTTGCCCTATAAAACGTGTACTCTGCAGGCAGCAGAGGTGAAAAGTGTGACCCCGATGCAACTGGCAAAAACTTCACCGTGTGTGATAAATCATTATTCATTCCTTTGGTAGCCATGGTAATCACATTAATCATGGTGGATTCCGGTGGTGCCCGCTTTGTAATTCCCATTGCTGTTGAGCATTAGTCCACTTAGTGCCCATTTACTGTAGTGTTTCCAAGCAATCAGTATTCTTGTCTTCCATGTACAAGGTCACGGGTTAGCACACATTGCTGAGTAAGAAAGGGCCACCAGGGGCACTAGCATCCTGCTTTCTCCTGGGATCTCTGCCTTTCTCATCACAGGGAAGGGAGAACAACCCCCCATCTCAGGTCATTGTAGAGCCTGTGGCATAGGCTGCTGCGGTTTATCAAGGTGAAACACAGGTTCTCAACCCTGTCCATCTAGCTGAGGTGAAACCCTGGTACCCGTTCAGAGCTCCTCCTCCTGACGCTGCTGGGAAAGTGGGATTCCAAAGCAAAGTGGGAAGCTGCCTGTGGCTCATTTGCAAATCGTTAGCCAGAGCGCTATTCCCAGCTCACATCCTGCCTCTTAGACATCTGATCTGTGTGGGTGCAGGCTAGAAGACCTAGCTGAGATGGTGAGATAGAACTGCAGTTCTCCTTCCCCAGCCTCTTTCTGCCAGCTCAATCGAACTGTAGTCATGGGCACCTAATGTTTTTCAGCCCCAGGTTTGACCCTCTGGGCCTATGTCTCCAAGAACAGCGTCCCCACCCGCGGTGTCTCCCGCTGCATACATTCCCAGCCACTCAGCAGCAACTTGGGCTGTCGCTGTCCTGGGCATGCCGGGTTATCCCAGCTCCAAAAAATCTGCAAAGCTGCTACATTTGCCTCTGTCAAACCTCTCCTTTCTACTCACTTCTGCTGTCATACCTGCAAAACACTCGGCAATGGCTGGCTCATCAATGATGAGCTGTGACTGGTACTTCTGTGCTAAAATCATCTTCATGGCTCAATGTTACCTGGTCTCCCCGCATCTGTTTGTTGCATCTACCTGTTGTCTCTGGTGGGCTGTAAGCTCTTGGGGATGGGGCCTTCTCTTCGAACGGGGGGCCCTGGTATCGCTCACTAGGGTTTATAGACACCGCTGTGGAACAATGCTGGCTAATTATTGTTCTCTCTTTTCCAAAAATGATTGGTATTGTAGTAGCATCACTGTGTGAAGCTCTGCAGGTTCACATGGTAAGAGACAGTTCCTGCCCTGAAAAGATCCCAGCCAAATAGACGAAGACAAAGGGTGGGAGAAGTGAAGCATTATTATCCCCACTTTACAGATGGGGAGCTGGAGGCATGGGTGACTTGCTCAAAGTCACCCAGGGAATCTGGAGTAGAGCAAGGAACTGAAACCCAATCTCCTGAATCCCAATCCAGGGCCTGAATCAGAAGACTATCCTTCCTCTCTTTTATGGTAATGCTCAGAGGCCACAATCGGTATCCGGGCCCCATTGTGCTAGTGTTATACAAACACGTGGTAAGTGACAGTAATCGCCGAATGTGCTCTCCAACACAACCCCAGTCCCTTGGTCTACATACACACGCCCGTTGGCGGCAGGGTTAATGGGGTCTCCAGGCAGTGCTAGAGTTCTCTTCTCTCTCCTACCTATCCTTTTAGCTCTACCAATGGGACAGTCTTGGGACCAGCTGTGGGTCACTCATTGGGACAACACAGCAGCAGGGCAAGCCTCCTCCGTACGTATGCCCTCCTAAATGGGACACCCGGTACTGGTGAAAGGAGAGTTCAGGCTAGCTGACCCATCCAGCCCTGAGCAGGCTGCCAGCAATAGTCCCAGCAGTGACCATGACTTCATGTGGGTGCCTTTCAGCTACGACTTAAGTGTCTTTCACCTGCCAAGTGCCTTGCTAACACGGCAAAGCATTAATAGGTGCTGGGGAGTAGGATGCCCCTGGGATCCCAGCTCAACAGCTCTTCTGGGGAAGCACTTGTGGGAAGATCTGTAAAGGTTTCAGAGCTAGAAAACCCAATACCATGTCAGGGTGGTCAGAGTTCAGTGCTGAGTGAGGAGAGGTAATCACTCTCCTATTTAATATTTCCAGCACTGCCTGGCAATATTGTCTCATAAAGTGGTTCTAATTTCTTCTCAATGAACTTGATGTGACAGGACAGCACACCCTTGAGTGACATAGTTAAGCTGACCTAACCCCTGGTGTAGACAGCACTAGGTTGATGGAAGGATTCTTCCTTTGACCTGGCTACCGCTGTTTGGGGAGCAGGATTACCAATGCAGATGGGAGACCCCTCCCATTGCTGTTGTGAATGTCTACACTGAAGCCTACAGGAATGTAGCTGTGACGTTTGAAATGTAGACACACCCTAAAAGCCTACTGCCCGACTTCCTCTTCTCAAATTCCTCCTGCCTCCAAAGCTGAAGCTGGCTTCTGCGTGGCTGATCAGGTGGCAGCTGGTGGACGAAAGCAACATGGCCCTGCTCAGGGAAGTAGTAGGATCATCACTACTCGGGTGTTAGAGAAGTCTGGAAAATGTCTCCTGCTTGCCTGTGAGCAGCAAACGTGTCGCTCTGCTAAAGGATGAGGGAGCTGTCCCAGAGCCTGGTGAGGCCTGGCAGCATGGCTGTGTGTGCAGTTGAGGCTGACAGTTCTATGCCTGTGATTTATCCATTCCCAAGTGCACTGGGGTGACCTATGTCATTCTTTTATAAACATGGCAATTTAGAAATATTCAAATGCACAGAGATCTGCACCTACAACCCTGAAAGGGGGCGTGTGGAAGCAGATGTATGACTTGCCCTAAGCAAGGGCTGAAAATGCAGAGCTTTCATTAAGATCTCTGAATAATTAGCTGCACTTTCATTTCAGGTTCCCTCTTGCTTAGGAGGTAACACACAGGACCGGCTTGCCATCCAAATGTCACAGGCCTATGAGAGGCAGGGGACTCGCTAATGACAGCGCTGACAAAGACACAGATGTTGGAGAAGTGTCGGTGCTGTGTCGGAATGGGGAACAAGGTGAGCGAAATGTCAGGGAGAAGCGAAGACACGGTTTTGTTCTGTTTTTCAGTGGGAGCAGCCCTGGAGAGTGAGTGGGGGGATGTCAAAAACCCCAGCGAGACTTGTGCAGTTTCTCTGCTTTCTCGCTCTCCAGTTCTCCCTGAGGCACCAGAGCGATGGAGCAGAGTTGAATGTGCCGTGGTATGCAGAATACATTTGAATCACCAAGCACCGTATAAGCCTTCCCACATTAAGCACTGCTCCCACCCCCTCCCTGCATCCACATAAGGACAAAACCCGCCATCAGGAATACGGTCGCTGCCACAACGAGGTTGGAGGGGAAGGGGTTGTTCTCACATCAGTGCACATGCACCTGCCATGAATGTTAATGATCGTTACATGCACAGCTGACAGGATGCAACCTGCTGGGGTTGGGAACAGAGGACTGTGCAATTTTATGGAGCTGATTTGCAGAAGGGCTTAGCATCACCAATTCCAACTGAACTCCATGGGAGCTGCTGGTGTCCAATCAGTTCCATAAAAATCAAGCCCCAGGTGTATTACTACTATGGGAACCTATTTAGCCATTGGAATAGACCAGATTGCCCTGGATTTTGAGTATTTAAAAAAAAAACTTTCTAGGGGAAGATACCCCATAACCCGTCCTCCTAAATAGTCTTCACCTCTTTCCACTTCACATTAAACTGTGCTATGTTAACATACGCTCCATGTAGATTTCAGAGGAAAAGCATGACCATCTCCAGCAAAATGCAGCTTGATGTGTTTGTTTGCCAAATGGTGTTTGCTTCTCTGCTGAGATGTGGTTACAAGAAAGCTATTCTGTTTAAATAGGAAAAGAATAGAGCAAGCTGGAAAAAGGCATTTCCATTCCATAGGAAAATCCAACATTTTGAAATTTTATTTGTTTGTTCCAAATTGGAATGGAAAAAAATCTACATTTCAAAATTTCCCATAGAACCAAAATTCTGAACTTTTTTTTTGGATTCGGGACCACTGAAACATTTCATTTAGGTAATGTCAAAACATTACATTGTAAAATATTGACAATATATAAATATAAACGTATGCTATAACATTAAACTTAATCTCTTAATATAATGTAACCGTTTGAGTTGAAACACGTTTTTACCTTATCAAAACCTGTTTTGACATTATTGAAACAAGAAAGACAACATTATTCATTTCAACATTTTCCCCTGCTCTGATTTAAAGGAAGCTGCGTTTTCCGAGGAACAAAGGTTCCATTGAACAATCTTTCAACCAGCTCTTGAAAACAAATGAATAGACTCTCCTGCCCACCTCTCTGAGCAAACACACCCTCATGTGGTTATGGCAGGCTAAGAGAGAGAGAGTTTGTGAAGGTACCTGTGTTACAGTATTGGCAGCACATTCGTGTCTGAGGAGCACATCCCAGCTGTGTGCCGGGTCCCTTTTCAGAGCCAGGTGCCAGTGACTGGGAAGAGATTTCCTTTCAAAATCACATTGTGTAAAATACATTTTTTTTTCAGAGCAGAGTTGCTTAAAACCACTTTTTTGCTTAATGTAGCAGATGGCCCAGTGTAAGGTGCTACACAGACACAGCTGCATGTGGCACTATGACAGAGGAACTTTGTAAATATCTCACTGCGTGCATTTGCAGAAAGCTGGAATGAAACCCATTTTCAAACTTTCCCCTCTTTTTTTTCCCCCTGGGAATGCGACTTGCTTGTCCCTCAGCACCCAAAGATGAGACAAGCTGCCTCCTTGATCTGTGAAGCTTTCTAACAGTGGAGGTCAGGGAAATCTGCTTGCCAGAAACATGGTTAAGGGAAGTGTCCATTAATCTGAGAGCCTGCTGTGCCGGAGCCGTGTAAGCATGTGCTGGCCACATGCTCTCTTTTCACAGTAGAGGCATTGGAATTTATGTGCCAGATGGGTCAGACCAGTCGGGGCTGTATGAGTGTTGGTGTTTCCCTGTGATCAACATCCTCTAGTTCTGGGGGACCCAGACCCCACCTTTCCCTTCTTTACGCACTTGGTTCCTCCAAGACCTCATGTCACAGTGTCCTTCCTGGGGCTGAGAAGGACAGAAAATGAATTGAGGGAGCCCCAAACGCTAGGAAGCTACGTTAACAGTCGCTCCGTTCCCCTTTTCTGTTGGAGGTGGCTCAGAAGAACCAGTTACTCAGGGGTCAAACAGGTTTAGTGAACCCTAAATCCCCCATGGCAGTGCCATCCTTACTGTCAGTCAGCCACAGGGGTCACTGCAGAAAGACAAGATGTCCTGGACATGTAGCATACGCAGCATTTCATAGCTCTCTTAGCAGCTCATCCAGCCATTGCTTGAATCTGAGTCTCTGGTGTGCTAGGGAATGCTTCACCCCAAACTGAATCCAACCCCAGAAGCTGCCACCTATGCAAATACCGAAGCCAACTGCAGCCCTTTTGCTGACAGTCCTGCTGGTACACAGGACATATCTTAGATTTGTAAACATTCATCTCAGTCCATCACTTCAGCTGCCCCATGTAAAAGCCAATCCTATTGCACATCTCTCTAAAAGAGCTTTCCCCAAGCTGTTCTGCAACTTCCTTAGCAAGCTGCAATGTGATTTTTCCTGGTGAACATTGTTTCTTCTTAATGGAGCCGTGTGCCCTGGCCGAATGGTGCATTAAACAATGTTTTCAGGCAGCTATTGGATTAGGCTACCAACAGGTATTGTAGCCATTTGAGATGAGAAACAATCATAGCAGGAACAAGGTTACCTAAAATTCCCATTAAACCGGGGCAAAGAAAAACACAGCACTTGAAATTGCTTTGCAATCTGCAGAATGTCAGACTAATCAATGTCGACTGAATGCTGCTACATTGTATGAATTCCTCTATCATGTTTGTTTTAGACATGAGAGGGTAATTAATATTGATTTTGCTTCCTGACACAAAAAGTTTTCTTTATATTCATTGGATGGACTTCTTGTGTCTACTCCCCAAATTTAGGAGATTAAAATACAGAAATTGAGGATTGACTTTTCTCCAGGCAGCTGCAAAAAGCCCTCCCATAATCCCATTGTTAGGAAAGAAAACAGGGTTTATAAATTAGTACCAGGGGTTCACCCTGCCTGAGCTGGGGATTTGGAGACAGATTTTTAAAGGAATTTAGGTGCCTAAAGATGCAGATAGGTGCTTAGTGGGAAGCTCAAAACCACTGAGGCACTTAACTCCCATTGCAGTCAATGGCAACCTGCCACAAGATGGGATGGCCCTTTAAGGGAATTTGGGTTAGCACCGCCTCTCCTTCCTTCTCCCCGCCCCCCACCAATCAGCTGCCTCCCAGATGGTGAGATAAAAGGCTAATATGCAGCTTGCTTAATGTGGAGAGCTGTAAGGTGGGCAGGGACAGACCTGGAAGGGGGTTTGCCATATCAGCTGGTGAGAGTCCTGGCTGGGGATGCCTACTGTGGAGGTGGTAGCAGAAGAAGCTGGCTGAGGCCGTAGGAGAAGCCAGGCAGCAGGACCTAGGTTACCTGGTCTGACTGACTTTGAATTGTGTTTGAACAATGAATTCATCCCTGGGAAAAGGGACTGAAATGCAGGGGAGTTTCATCAATGCGCTGGCTAGTGATTTGGCCTACTGGCTTACATGAGAGTGGGGAAACTGAGGCAGAGGCAAGGCCTGATGCTGAGTTTGGGGAGAGACTGTTACAGAGCCTTTCAAAGGGATTTGGATCAAACCCGGAGGGAATATGCTTTTGGCAACATTTGGCCAGGTAAAATTTGAAGGAATTTCTTTTGCTCGTAGGGGATCTAGGTACGAGGTAGTGAGATGACCATGCTTGGATCCCTTTAGATCCAACTGGATTATAAACCACCAGGATCCTATGGCTTGCTAAGGTCCTGATCCAAAGCCTGTGGAACACCATGGGGTTTGGCTCAGGCCCCAAACCCAGCACAGAGACCCTGGGAGCATGCGCTGGTTCCTCTTTGGAATGACCCAGCAATAGAGTGGGTGGGCCAGATTCTCTGTCCCTCTTTCCCTTTGCTGGATGCAGGAGTGGTTAAAGGTGCCTTTGTGCCTCCCCAATGCTGGCACAACGGGGAGCCTACACTCTGTACGTCATGGCACTGGTTGAGAACAGCCACGTGCAGTGAGCTCAGCCATACCTCCTCCTCCTGCTACCTATGCCAATCCTGTTTTACCACCTTACAATGGAGGTCTCCTCCAGGGGGCATGTCCTGGCCTCTTCATGCTGTTATAGTGACATAAGAGAGCCACAGGGAAGAATCAGGACCAGTAACTGGAAAGAAATTAGGAGATCTCTTCTTGTTTGTGTGCACTTCCAAGGGGGCATCTTACTCACTGCTGCTGAAAGAAGATGCTTCACTCCCACCTGTGCATATTCCCTTCCCTGCTGTGACCTACAGGGTTAACACAGCCTGAATAGCCATTTGATGGCACAGAAACATGATTAGCAAGAGAAACTTCTGCACTTTCTTAGTGTCATGATTCACATCCTAATGCCAAGGAGTTTTCTCACCTGGCAACACAGCCAGGTTGTGTGACCTGATTTCTAATTATGGATGTGAAGGTTGCTGGGAGCTCCTGTTGCCTCTACCAATATGTATCTGTGGAAGAAGAATTTCCTATGCTGCCTACTGAGGGGGATAAACACAGATCTCTGCTAGGCATTCATCCTCTAGATAGAAAAATGTGTGCTCGGTTCTTAAAGTGCAGCAGCAGGAAGGTCTTAGCTTTGCACTAAGAGGGTGTAATTGTCACCATAAAATGGTGCCCTGGGGTGGAAGTGATTGGGAAGATCCTAAGGTTCTAAGAAGATGAATTTTGCCTAGGACATCCTTTGGGATCCTATGTTCTCCTTTTCATAACACAGAAGCAGAACCCATGACTGTAGCGTTTTGGTGGCCTGGGTCAGATGAACGCTGCTATCGTGGTGCTAAATCTGGCTCATTCATCCAGATCTATGGTTGCTTCCTTGAACATAAGGCAGGGGTGAAAGGAATATTAAATTCTTACCTGTACGGGGGCCTGACTCCAGGGGAGGCCTTGGGCGGAAAGGGCAGAGTTGGGGAGTCAGCCTCCCCCAGCCAGCCTATCCACGCTGCCTTGCCCACGCCGCCTGGGGCTCCGGTGATAATTTAAAAGAGCCTGGGGCTCTGGCCGCTGCTGTGGCAGTGCTTTAACATTGGCTGCATATGGGCCAGTACCGGCTTCTTACCAGTACACTGTACTGGCCCGTACCAGCCTACTTTTACCTCTGACATAAGGCCTGACTGTAACGGGGGATGGTGGTGTCCACTGGGCATTATCACCTTTCACAGGTTGGAACCTCGGTGGGCAGTGGGTTCACCTTGTGTTTGGATCCTTGCCAGTGATCCAGGGACCGGATCAAGTTTTCTTCCCTCATTAGTGGTGCTGTGACCCTTCTCCACACCAGCCTCCAGTGGCTGGCTGAGTGTGCTACCCCTGCCAGGGAGTGGAGCCAGGAACCAAAGCCAGATTGTGCAGATTCCTAAGCATGGAGCTTCCAGCCATCTACAGATTTCCCGGGAGTTTAGAATGGAACTCCTGATGAAGCAGCCTGTCGTAACTTGCTGCCAGCTGCCTAATCTATAGAAGTTGTCAGAAGGAGATGAAATAAACTTGCTTGCTGCAGACTGTCCTGCCTCCCTTCGTTGTAACTCAGAGTGATGGATGATTTGGTACCTGTGATCTTCAAGAAGCAGCTGTAACTTTCAGAAGCTTAAATATGACCAGAGCCTGGAAATGCCACATAGTCCCACCCACAGAGCTGCTAGTAACTGATAATCTTAGCGTCATGCAAAACATGGTACAAAGATGAACTGATTCAAGTCTCCAGAGAGGTAAGTGTTAGCTTCCCCAGCTGTGAAGTGGGGATAACATGATGCATAAATATGGCCATGTGGCAAGGCTAGTATTTTCAAAGGCAAAACGGATCAATTAGGGGTCTAACTCCCCTTGGTAAAGGGGCCCCTATCTCTTTGTTATTCTCCATCCAAGTCACGTGGCACAGTGGGATAAAAGCCCGCAGTGCCCCTCCATTATGTCTCATACTTCTGCTTAGGGACAACGGACAGTGTGAAGAAATATTGATGACCACGAGTACAGGTGACTGCAGTGCTGCTGTGATTCAGAAAGAGCTGGAGGCTGGCATGGAGATTTCTGGGCTGGAGCTATGCAGGCTGACACTGGAGAGCTGGGATGTGGGAATCGCCAGACCTTGATAGACCTGACTGGGGGATTAGCAGAAACCTAGGGGGAAACAAAGGCTGAGGGCTGAAGGCAAAAGAAAAACAGGAAGCAGAGTAGACTGTAGCTTATCCCTCGCTTCGTTGATCACTGCCAGAGAGCATTGCATGTACAACAGAATGTAAATTAGAGACACTGCAGAGACAGAGCATGAAAGTGTAAACAGGGTGCTGAGGCAGGGACATTTGAATATGCAGGTGATGTTGCTGTACTGTCTCGGTCTTCAGCTGGGGGCTTGATTCTCCATTGCTTTGCACCTTTAGACCAGGTATTAATACCAGTGCACAGTGAGGGTAGAATGCTACTGTTCTGATTGAGGAGCATGATACTCACTCTGCGCTGGTGTAAACGGTTACACAAGGTGCAAGGCAACAGAGAATCAGGCCGTGTGTGTGTGTGTGTGTGTGTGTGGAATGAGAGCGTGGGGGCAACATGTGGAGGGAGGGGATGGGGTGTATAAATAGTGTATGCGGGGGGGAGGGAGGGAAGGAGGTGTTGCTCTGTGTTTGTGCAGCACCTCGTATAACGAAGTCCTGACCCTGGCCTGGCGCTCCTAGGCATTACCCCAATACACGTCATCATCAAAGATGTTTGTGTGCAAATTAAACACCTGCTACGTAAAGCCCAGCTGTGTGCGGAACAGCACAAAGTGACTCCAGGAAGTGGATTTGGATGATAAAGAGCTGGAAGGGTCGGGGGGTGGGAGATTACACCTGAACAACTGGGCTGAGAGGGAATTGCCCTGGAATGGCTTGCTTCTGTGCAGTGATATAGAGCATTACAGATGAGAGAGCGGGTGCGAGAGCGATGACAAGAGCATCATTGTACCCAGAAAAGAGAGACCTTTCAGACGTAGACTTGGCTGCTGACCACAGGGCTCATGCGGTCACCAGAGGAAGTGAGAGAGCCCTGCCAGGTGAAGGGATATCAAGCACTGTGTGTCGGTGATGAATCACAAACAGTGTGCGTTCCGTCACTGTGTTTTCAGTGCAGGACTCTCCAGTGGGCCTGCAGGCTGCCTCCTTCAGCTCCGCATCCATGAGAAGTGATTACAGCCCCTTCCTGCGACATGGACTCAGGAGGGGTCGAACATGCTGGTTATGCCCTGGATGGATTTCAAGAAACAGCAGGGAGAGTGGCCTGCAGCTTGGGAGATTCAAGTTCAATTTCTTGCTCCGGCACAGACTTCCTGTGTACCCATGGACAAGTCATTTAGTTTTTCTGTGCCGCAGCTCCCCATTGCAAACTAGGGCTAATAGTACTGCCTGGCACACGTTAAAGATTGGAAGGCACTCAGCTACTGCAGGGATGTGGATCATACGGGTACCTGAGAGAGAGAGACAGACATCTTCACAGGCTTTGCTAGGCAAAGCTGACTGGCTGGTTGCTCGATATTTATGGTACAAGTGGAAGACCTTATGACTGTCCTGCTCATTGCAGGCCCATGTTACCATGATGATGTGTCAGCCACACCCCATATCTCCTGTAAGGTTGTGATTCCTATACCGCACAGCCCGATGAGGGTCTGAACAGTCGGGAAGCAGAACAACCAACCTTATGGTTGGGAAGGGCACTGAGCTGGGAGTATCTTTGGATCAGTTTTGCTAGGGTGATTCTACATCACTACTAAATCACCAACTGAGATGGGACTCCAGTGCCCAGAAGACTCCTATATCTCACCCACAGGGCTCTGTTCTTGGTCCAGCACTATTTAATATCTTTATCAATGATCTGGAGGAAAATATAAATTCTGTTAAAATGTGCAGATGACACAGAAATTGATAGAGGGGTTAGTAATGGTGGGGTCAGGTCAGTTATACAGAGCAACCCGGATCACTTGCTGAGACAGGCTCATTTAGACAACATGCATTTTAGCACAGCTTAATGCAAGGTTATATATCTAGGAACCTAAAATGCAAGGCGTGCTTACAAGATGGGAACCGCCCCCAGGAATGCAGGGGCACCGAAAAGGACTTAGTAGGTATGGTGTATAACCAACTGAACATGTGCTCCTGATGCGGTGCTTTAGCGAAGAGGGGTGAGTGGGATCCTTGGCTTTATAAGCCAGGGGATATCAAGTAGAAGCAGGGAAGTGGTATTGCTTCTTTCTATGGCATTAGTGAGACCATTACTAGAATATGCTGTCCAGTGCTGCTGATCATGTTTTGAAAAGGATTTTGAAAAATTGGTGACGGTTCAGAGAAGGGCTAAAAGGAGGATTTGAGGTCAAGAAAACATGCCTTTGAGCTAAGAAACTCAATCTATTTAGTTTATCCAAGAGAAAGGTAAGAGGTGACATAATCACAGTCCAAAAGTACCTACAGGGGTAAAAAGATTTCTAGTAGTAGATAGCTCTTTTGTCTAGCGGAGAAAGACAAGGAGATCCAATGGTCCGAAGCTGACAAAACACAAATTCAGACTAGAGATAAGGTAAAAAAAAATTTTTATCTGTGAGTGTAATTCACTATTGGAACAACTTAACAATGGATGTGGTAGATTGCCCATCCTTGGAGTGTCTAAGACAAAACCGGATGTTGATGTTTAAAAGAGATGCTGTAGCTCAACCAGAAGTTATGGGCATGGTGCAAGAATTACTGGGTGGGGTTCTCTGGCCTGTGCTATGCAGGAGGTCAGATTAGATGATCTAGTTTATGCACCTATGAATCTGCCTTGTGGTACCCCCTCACTCAGAGCTCTATATTTCAGGCCCTGTAAGAGACGCTTTTCTTTTAACGTAAATTCTGAGCCCTGCCCTGTAGACATGTGCAAGGATCCCTTTCCCCCACAATGTGTTTCCTAAAGCAGGGCATGGGTATATTTCCACTGGAGAGTGTGGCCCCTGTTCCTGGCTAGCAGATGTTAGCTATTGACAGGGGATGATCAAGTGAGGGTAGGACCTTGGCCTACCCTGCCTTTGCAAGAGTCCCCAGGTAGGGATTCTGGCTAAATCAGCCAGGATTACCTGTCCTGGGATGCTTCTGGCTGTGTAGATCTGATTTGAGCTCTGCATATGTATATCCCTGCCTTGGAGGGGAGGGATGAATGTGACGTAAATTCCTTCAGCAGAAAGCATGATAGGACAGCAGGGGGTTATGTTAGCAGCTCAGCTATTTCAATCTCTCATTGATGATGAAATGACTGCTGCTTTTTCAGGACCTGTGTCTCTGACAACACTTCACCTTCACTGTCTATAAAGAGAGAAACGACCTGGGGCCCTTGGCCCATCGCTCCCTGTGGCGGAGAGTAAGACCAACCACCGCAAAGAAGCCTTTTAGCTTTACTGCAATGGCCTTATCCTCTCTGATTGCTCTCTCTGCACCTTGATGTAGGCAGCTCCCTACTTCTGGGGCCCTTTATCAGAAATTCTTCATATAGATGTGTACCAGATCTCCACACCCTATCTGCTCCCCTCCACCTGGCCAGGGGACGCTTCTTTGACGTTTAGTCATATCATGCAGCTGGATTTAATGTTTTTGCCCCAATACTCTTTTGTACCTGGCTATTTAACCAGAATCCCTTGTTGGCCATACTTTCTATTTAGGGTCTGTTAATAAATGGCTCTTAAAGGGTCAATAAATGATGAATAACTGTTATAAAGCATGTTACTAACATTTATTATAGACAGTTACAGGTCATGGGTTAGATCACCAGACTCTAGAACAACGATTAACCATTTATTAAAGCATCTATTATTCAATGTATTAACTCTTTCGAAACTGTTCATGAAGGGACCTTTCATATTTCTCATAGCCTGGGTTTGCAGACCTTTCTGGGACTTTAACACAACAGTGTTAAGCCTGCTCTAGGCTGCGTCTGTGAATTTCATTTTCACAGTGTTTTCCTGGAGGAAAAATATCCCACTTTAAAAATAAAAATCATAATAAAAAAGCCTCCTTGTTGTCGCATGTCCCCGAGTGACCTCTTGGCGTGATCCCCAGCTTGGCAGTCATAGAAATCATTTATTCATATGTACAAAGTACAAAAGGTAGAGCCTAGAAACAAGTACAAGAGGAAAAGAGGACGGGGGGCTAATGAAAAAGTATTCTCTTTTGTTTCTAAACATCGTTTTGATCGTGTATCTGAATGGACATTTAGTGTCTGTTTCCATAGCTACATGTAACAAAACAGAGGGAAAGCAAAGCAAAAGTAATTGAAAATGCTGGCGCTGGCATCAAAGAAAATATCAAGATAAAAGCTGTGCTAAAAATGGGGACAAAGAGAAAATGAGGCAGAGAAAATGGAAGAATAAACAAAAGCTGATGTTACATTTATCTCCGTGATACTGTTAGCCTTTTGGTTGGGAACAGCACCTGTAGTAGGCAAGAATTCACACCTGCCATATACCTTTGTTATTGCTGTTACAAGATTACTACCCCAGCTGGGTGCTCTTCAGAGACCCCAGGAGAGCGCACAAGCTCAATATACAAGGTAGGAGCATGATCCCCATTTTACAAATGGAGAAACTGAACCCAGTGAGATTTAAGTAACTTGTAGGTACTCTGTGTCCGAGCCATGGCTTGAACCCTAGTGCCTTGACTCCTAGACTAGTGCCCTAACCACAAGATCATCTTTTTCCATGCTCTAGTGCGTGCACGTGGCCTGTTGCAATAGCATCCTTATCCCAGAGGCTTATGTCTGGGCCTGGTTCTGCAGGGAGGGCAGCCTAGCAGCAGAGGAGCTAGACCCTGAGCACTGTCAGAAAAGACTCCCAAAGAGGCGACTCTCAGACTAATCCTCTTGCATTGCCTAAACAATTCAGCTAAGGTACTTACTGTAGCTCTCATTTGGAGCACATCCTCTTGCCTAAGACAGGGCAGACTTGCGCACGGGTGAATGCGCAAGGAGCAGAAGCCAGCTGGATCCAGAGATCCTGGCTGACCATTGTCCTGCACCTAGTGTAGTCATTTACATGAGGGCAAGGTGCGTGTGAAAAGCTAGTATGGCTGTCCCCCTTAAGATTTATCTGTTGTTGTTGTTACTAATTATTTGTATTACAGTAGCACCTGGAGGCTTCAACCAAAATCAGAGCCCCATCGTGCTAGGTGCTTCACAAACACGCAGTAAAAGACAGAAGAGCTTGCAGTCCAAATAGACAGGGCAGACAAAGGGCAAGAGGGGAAACAGAGGCACAGAGTGGAAGTGACTTGCCCGAGATCACACAGGAGGGCAGTGGCAGAGTTACCAGTCTCCTTTCTCTAGTCTAAATTTAACAAGTGTTTGGAACAACAAACCACTCCCCCACCCTCCCTTTCTTTTTTTCAATCAACCCACCAGTCCCTCAGATTTAGTAGAAAATCTTTCTCTCTCATTTCTATATATTTTGAATGGCTGGCCAAAGAAGGCAGGGTATATGGGTAAATACTGTGCAGCCAGCATTTAATTTCAGATGCAGTGAGTTGAAAAATATTGTATAATAAGTTATAGATCTGCTTTCACTGAGCCTCAAATGTGCTGGCTAATGAGTTATTCCTATTTATTGCACAGTTGTGCCTGTGCTATATGGCACAGTTTATTTAATGTGTTAATGCTGCCCTTGCTCTAACGCATCAGGAGAGAATGCAGATGATAGCAGGCTGCTAAATCTTTCCATTCCGTGTCAAATAAAAGCCAAAGATCATGCTGCATCTAATATTTCAAATAATGAATCCAATAAGCTGAAAGTACTCAATTGTCTCTGGGGTATCATCTCTATATTTCTTACCCTGGAAATGCAAATTGCCTATCCCAGGCTCTTCTGTCATGACTCTGTCATTTCAAAGTTCACTGTAAATGCAGTGTGCAGAACCTGTAACTTTTCACGATAGGAACCAATGATCCCCAGAAAAGTGATTCTCTTCTCTTCGAATCCCCCTGGGGCATATCTGTCTTTCTAAAGGTGCTTATGGCCCTCCTCACCCTAGGATCTGAGTATTGTAGAGCTGAGAGCAGAAAGTGCAGGAGGAGGCAGGTTTGTTTCTAAAATAACCTTCTTTGATGAGCGAGGTTGCCGGGGGCTTTACCAATATTCTGTGTAGATTTTTAGCAGCAAGGGTGATTAATCATGGGAACAAACTCTCAAGGGAAGTGGTAGATTCTCTATCTCTTGCTGTCTTCAGATCAGACAATATGCTTTTCTGGAAGATGTATTTAGTGAAACACAAGTTATTTGGCTCAGGCCTAGTCTACACTAGAGGGGGGAATTGATCTAAGTTATGCACCTTCAGCTACGTGAATAATGTAGCTGAAGTCGACATACTTAGAGCTATTCACCGTGGTGTCTTCACTGCGGTAAGTCGATGGCTGACGCTCTCCTGTCGACTCCACCTGCACCTCTCGCCCCGGTGGAGTACCAGAGTCAACGTGAGAGCACTTGGCAGTCAATTTATTGTGTCTAGACTAGACACAATAAATTGACCCCCGTTGGATTGATTGTTGCCTGTTGATCCAGCGAGTAATGTAGACAAGACCTCAGTATAGGGGTAAGTGGGTGAAATTCTCTGCTCTGTGCTATACAGAAAGTCAGACTAGATGAGCTAATGATCTCTTCTGGCCTTCAACTCAAAGAAACTGGTTGAGGTCCTCTGCCATGTGGTTTATCAGCTCTTTGGGGTAGGGACCATCTTTTTGTTCTGTGTTGGTGCAACATTAGCCCAGTGGGGTCCTGGGCCTTGACTGGAGCTGAAAGACCCACCCAACTGCCATACAAGTATTACATAATAATAAAGGTGGCTGTGTTTCAGAGATGCTGTATGCACACCGCACAGCTTCCTGGTGAAAGGGACTACACGTATGGAAGACATTTAGAGGATAGTAATGGAAGATGCACTGGTTTTGGTCTTCCCTTCTCTGCATTCCCATTAGTCCGTTTTTATCCACCCACCACAAAAACTAGAGACTTAAGCATGCTGCTTGACAGTACAGAGAAATCCTGCCCAGGCACTATCCTCCCTCCTAGCTCCTTACAAAGAAGCCATATATTAGCCATGTGGCCGCTTGTTTAATCTGCGGAATATAAGGCCACTCTGCTGATCTCCAGATGGGATCACTAAAATTAACAAAGCTTTTCCAAGCCAGGCTGACCTTGCTGCAATGATCTGCTCGAAAGGACATATGCCAACTCCCAGGGTGGTCACCTCTAGGTCACACTTAATAGCAATAAAAATACTTTCCCCTTATCTAGTGCCTTCCGTCTGAGGATCCCAGCTTTTCTGACATAAATAGGTTGACACGCAGTCCCCCCTCCATGGGAAGGTCAGGATTATTCCTGTTTTATGTATAAGGGAAACTAAGGCAAAGAGAGGACAAGTGATTCACCTAAGTCAGTGGCAGAGCCGGGAAGGGAGCCCTGACCCTGCTACTGCCTAGCTTTGTGCTTTAACCGCTGAACTATGCTTCCTCCAGGTGGAGACATGGCTAAGAATTCTATAGAACGCCCTATAGTTGGATCACCGCAATCCTTTTCTTGAGTGGCTTGGTGTCCTCTCAGCCACCTTCTGACTTCAGTCCCTCAGGATTCAAGAGCGCCCCATGTATGTTCCTAGGCAGAGAGCTCATGTCAATGTTTCCCTTGGTCCGTATGCACACTGGAAGGAGGGAATGGACACTTCAGATCCCCTGGCCATCTCTAAAACAGAGGACCTGAATGTGTTTTGCAGACCAAACCCACCACAGCAGAAAGACATGAAGGAAGTAGCAGCTCTAGTCCAGAGGAATGTAGCTATCTGCAAAATACGAATGCCTTGAATTTTCAACTCCAGGTTGTCCAGTTGTCCTGGTAGGCAGAGAACATGGTGCTCCATCTTATCTCTGCAGCAAGGAAAGAGAATATGAACCTCTCCTACTTCATATTGTTGGGCCAGATCATCCAGTGGAGTAAATCAGCATGGCTTCATTGATTTCAACTAATCAACAGTGGTTTACACCAGAGGGGGATCTGGCCTTTTTTCTCTGTGATCAAAGGTAACAATTACGTTTTCCTTCCCACATTTCCGAGCAATCCAAATGGAAGCCAGGAGAAGATTTCCAGCTGAGCTCCCTAACCTTCTGGTACCACCTCTTCTGTTCAGTGCCTCAAGGGAAAGCGTGCATCAGCAGAAGTGCTATATAGACTGTAATTTAAAATCTATTAACTCTGAACACCGGTAGGGCACATAAACTTAACTGGCTTTTGCAGTACTGCATCAAGTTCCCATTCCTAGTTATTCCTATAAATCACACCCGATAAGCTGGGATCCAATCGATGGGGAAAAAATTATACCACAGCATTAGATTCCATCATACATGACTTGAACTATTACTTATCTGTCTTGTGGCATGAAGAATCATGAAAATTAATAATCTCCCTCAGCCCAAACCTTGTGTGTGTGTGTGTGTGTGTGTGGCAATGTTACCTTGAGTGTATTCTTGCTTTAAATGATCAATTTAATGTTTTTTTAACTTACAAGTGGTCAATTGCTTTTTAAAATTGCTATAATACTAAAAATCCTGAAACTTAATGGGATTTCTTTTCTTTTTACAATCTGCTGCTCCAGAACCCTTCTGTTAATGTCCTTTTCATAAAAGATTTCTGCCTTACTAGACGTCTTCCTGTGTCTTCATACACAAATGGCGAGCTCTTGGATCTGACCAAAATTCAGAACTTGGACCAGTTCTAACATGTGTGTTCTGTTTTGAAAGGACCAGACTGAAACCCAATATTAGGATGTCAAGTATCAGAGGAGTAGCCGTGTTAGTCTGGATCTGTAAAAGCGGCAAAGAATCCTGTGGCACCTTATAGACTAACAAACGTAATGGAGCATGAGCTTTCGTGGGTGAATACCCACTTCGTCGGATGCATCCCACGAAAGCTCATGCTCCAATACGTTTGTTAGTCTATAAGGTGCCACAGAACTCTTTGGCAATATTAGGATGCATTTTCTCAGACAACATACAGTTGGCCTGTGGAATTCCCTGCCATGGGTTGTTGTAAAGGCCAACAACAGTTAAAAAGAGTTCTGGGGTGTGTGTGTGGGGGGCGGGCCTTAGCACAATGGTGTCCTGGTTTATGATAAGGGTGCCTATTAATAGTTAATAATTAGCTCTCTCCTATTTTTCATGTTAAAAATTAACAGGAAACTGTGACAGATGCTGTATAAATCATCATGATAAGTTATTTCTATGTGACATTTATTGAATGCAGAGCTTCCGGTTCTGTAAATATAGGAGTGGGAAGCAATGGAAAAACAATTTAGAAAAAACTCTAACCAAACTTTTTCAAACTTGAAAAAAATGTTCTGCTCACTTTTGGATGAAGGTCTGTCTCCAACTATTGTCTCTTGTCTTAGATTTGTAAGCTTCTTGGGGCGATATTATATTAACAATCAGGGTCTACCAGGCCTACCTCAGTTGTGAGTTGAACTGTTGGAAAGTGGGTGAAAGTTTAGACATGTTCCAATCACCTGTAACAAATGTTGCTGAGGAGATCTACAAAAGGGAGAGAGACTTGTGTTTGAACTTATCCAGTCTGTTGATCAATTCTGGTATCAAGAGGAGAACGAGACTAGAAACTAGGCCTCATTTGTTGAAAAAAATGATTGGATGGGATATTCTGCCTATCCCACCCTCTTTGAGGCCTTTAAAAAGAGACTTTGGAGGGAATCAGATGGGGTATGGACTCCTGTGACAGTCCTGGGGGAAAGGCTGAGGGGTTTCTAATTTGCTCCAGAGACCCTGTCCTTTATTTGTGAGCCTCCAAGGTATTGTAGCATTGTAACACCCAGCCCTCAGTGCACCAGTGGGACTTCAATGAGTTTCGATCAGCTAGTTATATGGAACAAACATAATTTCAAAATGTTTTGTGTCTCATGTCTGCTGATTATTATTTCTTGTGTATCCTAACTTAATCAACACATTTCTAAACTTTGTATGAACTTTCTAGTGTTTGCCATGGGCCTAAGCAGGCTGAGGTCTCTGTACTCAGTACCCCACACCATGTTGGACTGTTCGGTGTTGTACAGTGACCTGGACATGTTAACTCCTTTGACGATATGGGCCTATTTATGCCATCAAAATGAACCCAACAGCAGGGGCCCTCTTTTTGTTCTGTGGGGTCCTGGTCCGTCACTGGGGAATCATAAGTGCTATTGTACCCCATGCACCTCCTGGGTGTGGTGTCTGTCCCATCTAGTGGCACCGAAACCACTTACAGAGAGATTATGAGTTTGCTCTACAGCCTTAGCTAAGGGCCAGGTGGCTTTTAGCTCATGGGGTAGAGGCTCAGGCACTAAGCTCCAGAGGTCCCAGATTCAATCCCGCCTGCCGACGACCGGGGTCTGTCGGCGTTACACTACCACAGTCCGAATACTGAACATCAATAACCGCTATCATCAGTGATACTTCCATTATTTTTCATCAGTTCATCCTACTTGGTCCATCTTTCCTCAGACAGCTCCACTGCCAACATGACTGATACAGTCAGCAAGTCTCTCCATTTCTCTTAATTCTTTTATCCCTAAATTTCTATTTAGAAGCCTTCTATCAGCTTGCAGTTCCCGTGCAATTCATCAATGTAGATTCTACAGGAAATCCATAGGCCCAGACTCTGAAGTTAGTGAGGCTATGGGAGATGTAAGGCACTATGCAATGGGAGGGAGGCAGGAGCCAGCCCATGGTATTAAGAAGGATTAGCCTCCTCAGCAACGTTCCTATAACCTGGCACTTGACGAGTATGCAGGAAACTCATGACGTGCATCTGAGAAATCAAAGCCGTGTGGGTGACTGAGTAGTCTGGGGGATTAGGACAGGGCTATGCAGCCTTTGCCTGCTAGGTCACACTAGTTCAAAGCTGATCTAGAAAAACAGCAAGTGGAAAAATGTTGCATTTAGTGACTGAACGGTGGCCTCTGTGAAAAGATCTGGGACCTCAGCCTGGTTGCCTGGTAGGCGCTTAAAACTGGCCTAGATTGATGGTGCTTTGGTAGGCTCAGCAGGGAAAATGAAAAGGAAATATGCCTGGGGACCAAACTCCTTTCTAACCCATAGAGGTGGCTCTTCCAGAAAAAAATTGATGGTCATAGGCCCAGGCAGTCTGGGGACTTATTGTCCTAGGCTGTGTCTGTTCTTGGGGACAAATGAAGGTCTCCAGTTGTCTGTTAGGCACCACCTAACAGAGAATGTCTTGTTAGCCACGTAAAGGTCATTGGGCTCAAGTAGATTTTATTAAACACTTCAATCCCCTGGCTTTGGTGATAAAGCAAGTTAAGGTCTCGAGCTGTGGTTTTATATTGCAAATATTTATCTGTCACATAAAATGCTTTTGACAACCTGTGCCAAGTAACTGGGTGTTTGCAGCCTTGTAAAAGAGAAGCCAGATGTCCTGTTTTGTTCCTCAGCCCTTCTAGTCTAGCACAGGTTTGCATGATTAAAACTAACCCAGCTGTGAGTTTGTATTTGATGGAACATTATATACAGCTACAGAAGAGGAGATGCTATTTCATCTCTGATTATTTTTTAATACTTTGTTTTAAAGCCAAATCAATATCAGTGTAGCTCAGAGGGGCCAGGAGACTTCTACTGATATAAAGAATAATTACAGCTATATAGCAGGTAGGGTGCAGGCACTTAGAATGTGTTCCCATGTCTGCACATCTCCGGAAGACACTGAGGCCAGATCGTCAACTGCTGTGAATTCTCAGAGCTCCTTCCTTTTGCTGAAGCGACATCAATTTACACCAGCTAAGGATCTGGCCCCTTGCGCTTCACTCTAAGCATCTCCAACGAACTTTGTTATGGATGAAAGGCAGCAATGAGCCCCAAAGAAGCTGCGCTTTCTGCATGGGCACAGCGTGGTGTTTCTGTGAACCAGACTGCTGGCAAGAAGGAATGTAAAGGAACCCCTCCCTACACTATGGTTCCCACCGCAGACATGGCTAGATTGAGACAATTGGCTCTACTTCACTTAGCAGTTGTGATTGGACTGGAGTGCTATACAGTTCTATACTTTAATCCTGTAGCTCTAGAGACCGTGACACATGCAAACCAGTCTTGTGGTTACGATACTGTACTAGGCTCCAGATGATCTATGTCCAATTCTTAGCTCTGCTCTAGATTCCTTGGGTGACCTATGGGCAAGTTGTTTAGGGCCATATTTAGGCACTCCCATTGGCCTAGCACTCATAAATTCCACTAGGTGCCTATCTGCAGCGTGAGATGCCTACATAACTAAAAAAATCAGGCCCTTAATTTCTCTGTGCCTCAGTTTTCCCACCTGTAAAATATTTCTCTACCTTGTGGAGGCTTGTGAGGCCCAACTGTTAATATATCTGATGTATTCAGTAGCTGAGGTGATAGGGAGGTTATGTATCTCCTCAGACAGTGTTAGATGACAAATGAGGGTTAATACCAAGTTACTCATGGGTTATGAGATAGAAGAAGGGCCTTCTTCTGGATGCCCGCCGAGAAAAATTTGGGGCCTTGTTATGTCATGTTCACTGGGACCCTGCCCCCTCCCACTTCACCCTATTTCAGATATTTTTGGGGGGCCCTGAGCTCAGGGGCCCAGTACAATCATTCTCCTTTGCCCCCATTTCGTCAGCCCTGACCATATATAAAAGTGAGGAACCTTCAAGGAAGCAGAGATATGGAACTCTGGTGGCTGGGAAGATAATTCAAAAGTCTCTCTATCTTCTCCCACCACCCAGCATTTCCTTTCTGTTAATGGCCCCATGACTAGAGACTGGAGGTGAGTGGAGGTGTCAGCGTGGGCAGGAGGAGATCACTGCAGAAATTCTGACGCTTCCCTGATTCAGTCTAGCCCATCCTTCATGTCAAGCCCATTATGTCCACATCTCTGAGCAAACTCAATTAACCGAGGCTGTGCTGATTCCATTTAGCAGCTCCACGTGGGCTAGCGTGAGGCAATCGATCAATCTGATTCCCCTGAGCCCCTCTAAGTGGACTAGAGAGAACAGTGTCATGCTCACTGTCCTGTTACTTAGTCCCTCCACCTCACTCCTGACAGGAGAGAGAGGCAATCCCCTTTCCTGCGCTTAGCACCCGTGATGGGCGTAGGCCTGTTATTTCAGAGACAACAGGTCACAAAGGCACCGTGGCAGGTAGCGGATGCCCCGGGCTGGTTTTACAAACCAAGCTGTCTGTAATTAATGACACTCCTGAAGCAGAGTGTTCATGGCCAGAGGAAATCAATTGGGGGAAATAGGACAAAATGGAAAATACTACAGTACATTCATCATTTGTTGCCTTTGGTGCAAGGTTTAAGGACCTCCAGACTCCTGGTCCCAACCCATCGTGATCAGGAAAGTCCATTTATCTTAGTCTCTCATCCTAGACCCTTTCACGTGCACTGCTCATCCTTAAAGCTCACACGAATGCAGAGAGCACAGGCTAATGGGAAGAGAAATGGGACGTCAGTCAGGCAAACAGATGCCTGGAATTTGGGGCTGGATTGTGCCTTTAGGCCCAGTTCAGAGCCGGTGGTGGTGCACAACTGCATCACTCCAGAAGTAGCAGTGGGGTTGTGACTCACAGACGCCACCCTAAGGGCTTGTCTACATTACCCGCTGGATCGACGGGCAGCGATCAAATCCAGTGGGGGTCGATTTATCGCGCCTAGTCTAGACAGGATAAATTGACCACCGAGCGCTCTCCCGTCGACTCCGGTACTCCACCAGGGTGAGAGGTGCAGGAGGAGTCAAAGGGAGAGCGTCAGCCGTCCACTTACTGCAGTGAATACACCACGGTAAGTAGGTCTAAGTATGTTGACTTCAGCTACGTTAGTCACATAGCTGAAGTTGCGTAACTTAGATCGACCCCCCTCTCCCCCAGTGTAGACCAGGCCTTAGGTACAATTTCTCCCCTGCTTCCTCCTTGCTCCGGGTGGGCTAATGGTTTATACCAGCAGCAAATCCCAACACTCTTTCCACCAGTTGCCCTGTACTGGCCAGTGAATAGAAGGGGTAGAAGCAAGACACCCCCCCTCACCAGAGCATTCCGGGGATGTGGTAAGTGGGCATACGATACCGGCTCATTCCGACATGCCTGCTCCCAAAGTCTGGGTAGCACACAAAGGGGCATACAGGGAGTTCTCATTCCAGTGTGTGTTATCGAAGTCACAAGCCAGCCCTTGCAATTGTCTCTTTCACGAGCAGTGAATGTATAAGCTTTGGTCTCTCTCCTAAGAACCTTCTCGTTCCCTTTGGGTCTCTACATTTCCCGTAATGAGATTACAAGTCTGGTTGATGTAGGTAGTAGTGTTGATATAATACATTTAGACTTCGGTAAGATGGGGTATCACATGACATTTTGATTAAAAATCTAGAACAGTATAAAATCAATGTGGAACACATTAAATGGATTTAAAAATGGCTATCTGATAGGTCTCAAATTTTAACTGTAAATGAGGAATCATCACTGAGTGGGTGTGTTTCTAGTCCTGCAGGGAGCTGTTTTTGGCACTACGCTATTCAATGTTTTTTGTCAATGACCTGGAAGAAAATCATCATTGATAAAGTTTTCAGATGACACATAGATTGGGTAAATGGTGAATAATGAAGAGGACAGGCCAGTGATACAGAGCAATCTGGATTGCTTGGTAAACTGGGGGCAAACAAACAATATGTGTTTGAATACAGCTAAATGTAAATGTATACTGTGGAACACAGAACACCGGTTGCACTTATGGGATGGGGCACCCTATCCTGGGATCCTGTGGCCAAAAGGGCTAATGCAATCCTTGGATGAATGAGCAGGAGAAATGAGGTTCTTTTACCTCTCTATTTAGCACTGTTGTGAACGCTGCTGGAATACTGTCTTGCTCTGGTATCCACAATTCAAGAAGGATGTTGATAAATTGAAAGGGAGGCAGAGAAGAGCCACAAGAATGATCAAAGGATTAGAAAACCTGCCTTACAGTGATAGACTCAAGGATCTCAATCTATCTAGTTTAACAAAGAGAAGGTTAAGGGGTGACTTGATCACAATCTATAGGTACCTGCACGGGGAACAAATCTTTAATTATGGTCTCTTCAATCTAGTAGTGAAAGGTCTAAGATGCTCCAGTGGCTGGGAGTTGAAGCTAGACAAATTCAGACTGGAAATAAGGCATCAATTTCTAACAATGAGAATAATTAATCATTGGAACAGTTTACCAAGGGCTGTGGTGAATTCTCCATCACTGAGCATTTTTAAATCAAGACTGAATGTTTTTCTAAAAGCTCTGCTCTAGGAGTTATTGTGAGGCGGGTCAATGGCCTGTGTTATTCAAGAGTCGGACTAGATGAGCATAATGGTCCTTTGAATTTTGGAATCTATAAATCAATGTTCCCAGCCATTTCTCCATTTGGGCTTCTTCCTTTGCTCCATAGATGTCTCATGGTCTGTCACTTCGGGCTCCCCATCCAAATGCACCATCAATCGTGCCCAATCTGCACCCGGTGTTGGAAATCTCATATTTTTGTTTAATTGCTTTTAGTCACCCTCCCCAAGCATCTGAGGTTGTGTCTACACTACGGAGGCTATATCGGCATAGATCTGTTGGTGTAGCTGTGCTGGCATAACCCCGAAGTGTACATGCAGCCTGCACCGACAGAAGGGGCTTTTCCACCTCCCTGGACAATGTTATCTGTTGATGGAAGCATTTTTCCATTGACATAGCATAGAAGCTGCTTCTCTGTAGCAGGAATTCCTTACACTTGCAAAAGTATACACAGAACATGTGCACACATTTTCCTGGCCAAACTAATATTAGAATGTTTCACCACCACTAATTTCTTTCATATAGCTCAACATGATTTTGTGCTTTAATTTTCTTCAGCAGTAGGGTGACAGATTTATTCTAAAGATATAACCAGTACCAATTATTCCAATTTAATAACACAGTCCAGCCTGCCAGCACCTGGTCTAGTACCACAGTCTTCTACTATCAAGGGCAAGATTTTTCTAGGCAGATTTTAAGCTGAGGGGTTTATGATTACTAAAACAGAATTCTCAGCAAACCAGATCTCAGAGATGTGTTACTGCTTTTGACCACACATTTCCCAGCTTTTATTCTTTTCAATTTAACTACCCAAAGCGGGTCGGGTGGGGGGGTCTCTTTACATAGTAGCTATGGTCATTTTTCAATCTCACAACATGCAAATCCATGTACTGACTGGTAGATATTATTAGGCAGTCAGAGCATATGGACTTTTGTACTCACTGAAGTCACCCCTCTGCTTTATCCCATCATTCCATGTGACCTAACACCTCTGTTTGTGAGAAGCTGGGAATGGGCAATAGGAGATAGATCACTTGATGATTACCTGTTCTGTTCATTCCCTCTGGGGCACCTGGCATTGGCCACTGTCAGAAGACAGGATACTGGGCTAGATGGACCTTTGGTCTGACCCAGTATGGCCGTTCTTATGTTCTGTATAGACCTAACTTTTAAGTATAGACCAAGCCTGAGCGTCTGCATTTGTGTGGGGGAGAAAATACAGGTGGTTTAAAAAGCATAATCTGTTTCTCTTCAAATAAAATTGTTAATTTCTCCAACTGTCCATGAAACTGCCTATTCTTTTTAATTGTAAACCAAATGTGAACCCTGTAAGCATGACGGATGACACTTTCTAAGTTACAAGATAGTTCACATTACAGACATTTCATAACATTCAAAGCATGGGCCCAACTCTAATGACCTAAAATAATTAACCCGGGTTTCCCGTATTCCTATTCTGGCACACCCAATATTTTTAAAGAATGGCTTCTCACTAGAGAGACCCCAATCACAGCCCATTGTGCTAGTGCTATACACAGAGATAGGGTCCTTGCCCCAAGGAGCTTACAATCCACAAACCCAAATGTTAAGCTGTCAACCTGTAGGCCCTCTCTGTTCCGTAAATGGCCATAACTGCTCTGAATCTTTCTAAAAGCTTGTGCTAAACTTTTATCTGTGTTTCTGCTTCATTTCCTAACATCTCCACCCCCTCCTTCCCACTCTTTGTGTCAGATTTAAGTTGCTCATGAAATTTCAAGTTTTGCAAATGAAATAAGTTCCCGTCTCGAATTTTTTGAGTCTCCCTTGGCAATTGTTCCAGCTCCAGGATTCAAATATGACCATTCGTGACCTCTTAATGGGGAGGAGGCAGTGGCTGTAATGCAGATGAAATAAGTGCTACCTCATCCAAGAACTCTCTTGCAGTAAGTTAGCTCATTTCCCTTCCCTCAGCAAACTGTGTAATGTTCTCCCAAGGGCATCAAAGGACCAAGAGGGATGCATCAGGAATGGGCCCAGGGAACAACAGCAGTGACTTAGTGGCTCGCATATAGACTTATGCATCCTCCAAACAGAGCAACAGTGTCCTGCTTTGAATGGGGCGTGCTGTGCATTCCCTTATTCCACAGGGATTGCAGAAGTGGATGGACAGCTCTAGTTAAGCCAAATGTGCTCTGTGGGCTTGATCGAAATTCACTGGAGTCAGTGGGATACTTTCCAGTGACTTTAAAGGTTTGGATTTGGTTGTACATACAGCCCTTAACCAAGCCTTGTGATATTCCAGGCACATTGTGACGTGAGCTCCTCTATGGCTCCCATTGCATTTAGAGTGGTGATGGCAGGGGGTACCCTCCCCTCTAAGAGAAGCAAAGGCAGCATCATGGGCCCTCTCTTCCCTGGTGAGGCCAGGGTGAAAGCAGGGAACTGCCTTAGCACTTCCCCTAGCAACCAAGCTGTATCTATTTGGATGCATGGGCTGGGCCAGGTGCACACTCTCCTCCTGCAATGCACGCAGCCTGCTGCTGGGGTGGTGTTGGCAGGGCCCCCCCAAAGAGCAGTGGGGTTGGATTTAACACCCCATTGAGATGAATGGGGCAGTTCATACCTCTCCAAGCTCTTTTTTTCAGGCTATCTCCAGACTCTCAGAGGCCTCATTTTATTTATTACTCCGCAGTCACATTTTTAAGCTTTTCTTCCCAACCATGAAAATTAGAAACTTCCTATTTTTCTAAAAATGAAAGCTTACATTCTGATGTAATCACATGACTCCAGTAGCTCAGACTCTAGGCCTGGCCTTGTAGCATGTAAACCTCAATCTGGCCCTACCTGTATAGGAATATGCTCCCATCCTTGCCTCTGAGCGCAGCAACCCCAACTGTCATTTCAGCACAGGTTTTGTACCCTTTTCTTTACCAATAGATTTGCCCAAATACATGTCTCCTGCTGGGTTTGGAAGTAACAAGAACTGCACACATATTGCCCACCACTTTCCAAGCATGTGTTAGGGTTGCACTTCTGCCTTTGTGACTAGAGATCCATGTTGGTGCTGTTGCCAGGAGTGGTGGGACAGAAAACGTACTCAATGGAATTGAAATCTTCCTGATGGCAGAGTCCCACTGAAGCTATCAACCTCTTTCTGGAGGCTGGTGAAACATCTCAAAGTCAGCCATGGGCAATGCAATCAGATGGGGTGGGGATGGAGGGTGGAAGCAGCTATTAAGTAATGGTTAGATGTACATTAAACTTAAAGAACGAAACACACCAGGATGAACCCACCCTCACTCCCAAGGAGTCTCATTTGGGTGCTGAAGACAGCAGAGCATTCAGAGAGGCAGATGTGACGGTATAGCAGTGTTCAGCACTACAATAAAACAATCTATCACAGCAATCAGGACCTCACTAGGATTCATCTCACCATAAAATGAATGGTCTTTTTGGTTGCAAATCAAACAAGTAGATCATTTCAATAGGAGCCAAAAGAACACAGAGAGAGGTAGAGCAAGAGAGGTAGATCCTTGCCACGTGGCTGCTCTCACCCATTGTCACCTGAGCACCACTGCACTGGTAGTCCTCTCCCTAGCCTCTGTTTGTCAGAGGATGGAGATGGATGGCAGTAGAGAGATCACTTGATTGTTACCTGTTAGGTTCACTCCCTCTGGGGCACCTGGCATTGGCCACTGTCTGTAGATGGGATACTGGGCTGGATGGACCTTTGGTCTGACCTAGTATGGCCTTTCTTATGTTCTTATGTTCCAGTGTGGTATCCCGAGCTAGTGGCATAAAAACCTACTACTGCAAACAGTTATAGGAGTTTCTCCTTAAGCACAAGCAGTAGAGGTCTGGGCTGATGGGTCCCAGGTTCAAACCCTGCTGACAATCTCTGTGTGTGGATCATTTCCCACCTGCATGGCAGGAAATGGTTAAGCAGTTAGGAGTGATGAGCAGTCACAGCCCAGCCTCAGGTAGGATTATAAAGCTTGAAGGGTGGAATATACTAAGGGATTATAGTCCAGCCTAAGGCATGAGTGACCTCAAGCATTTCATAAATGTCCATAATATAAGCAAAATCTGCTTTCCAAACTGCCAGCTCCTTTTAAAAAATGGGCTGTTTTTATGTCACGTCAGCTCAACCCCAGATGCTGAGCTCTGTTAGACTATTTTCTTTGCACCCTTATAATGTATAAATAAAGCAGCCAAACAGACTCACTTTGTAATAGAACATCAACTCCCAAGGGCTGGCCTGGGCTCTCAGGTTAGAGCTGGAAATACAAAACAGTGCAGGGCTGGTTTTTTGTTTGTTTCCAGTCTGACTGTAAATCCCAAAGAAATTGTCGACCCAGCTGCGATGATGGAGTAATATTAAGAAAGTGGCATTCAACTATGACAGCATTTCAAAATGGAAAAAAACAACAACCCCTCCGCCTGCCCCCACATTATTCACTGGGGGCAAAGGCTTGGGGTGTGCAGTAGACACGTTCGACTCTACACACATTTTGCTGCTGTTTCCTCTGGAATAACAAGTCTTCACGTTGATAGACGGCGGCAAAGAGAACATTTTAAGCTGTCAGTTGATGGTTTTTTAAATTATTTTGATTATACAGAATTTATTTTTGAGACGAAAACTCAACTTTATTTTCTGCAGCATCGTCAAGTTCTCAACCACCCCTGCGGCGCTGGTGTTAGCAACTGCTTTTCCTGGAAGGCCTGGGAGACCGGCAGAATTTGAGCAGGACGGTGCACTAGGAGGGTAAGTTTCAGGATGAAGAGAGCTCAGACTAAACACCCCCATTTCTGGCCGATAAATTCCAGCAGTTCAGCTGGATTGAAGTGACGAGACTGATGATTCATTCCCTACAATAATATATTGTGTGCGTGTCAGTAAAGAGTATGTGTGTGGGGGGGAGGTGGGGGGGGTGGAGCGGTTCATGAGCCATACAGTACATCCATGCTTATAGCATACAGTAAGGAGGTTACTATATACTAAATGTACTTGGTTATAGTGTGTAATACAGAGGAGCTTGCAGTGCAGAACAGGAGAATTTCCAGGCGATATAAATATTTCAGATTGCTGTGCAGTACTGTACACATTTTCAGTGCGCCAACATATTATTTCTAGACTTTACTAGAGTCAGGAACCTGCCTTCATATTGGTGGAGAAGTTGAGCCAGATTCTCGTCTAGTGTAAATCACTGTTGCTCATTTGAAGTCCAAGATCTATACCAGCTGAGAATCTAATCCACTGAGTATAATCTGCTGTTGTGTCTCTAATCATGGTAAAGGGCAAGTTTCCTGACTGTCAAGGACAAGTGAGATAGAGAGATCTTTTCACCGTTAGATCACCTGTTCAAATTCCTTCCAGGGCAACGGTTGTTACCGTCTGTTGTGTATTTGGTGGTTTATATTAAATGAGCTTATGGTGTTTTCTGGTGTCCACATAAAAATACCATCACTGCTGGAAATAACAAGGAGTGTGGTAGTGCCCTTGACACATAACCCAGCTACTGAATAGCTGTATCCCCAGAGGTGGTGGTTGTATGTTAGGGTCAAGGTGCACTGACAAGCAGTGGCTGACAGGAAGAGAAGCTTGCACTACTGCTATCCTGTGCTGGATGAATAGAGGGGTTCAGTGTAGAGAGCTGTTAATCCAGCACCTTTCACTAGCACAAAATTGGAACAATAAAGGAGATGGGGGACACTGAGTGTTCTGTCTGGATTTCTGACTGCGCTCTATGGCTATGGCTATGCCAGGCACATGACTCAGTAATAGAATTTACAGAGCAACGTGTGTGAGAATTCAAACCTGATTTGATTCCTCAATACCCGTGAGACCAGAGAGCAGCACTTTACTCCTCTATTCCTGCATCTGGAAATACTGCAAACTCTGCATCCTTGTTAAACTGCTTCACATGGTAGGAATCTACAGAGGAGATGAAAGTGCTGCTGCTAACAGACAAGTACTTTAGCTCTGGCCAGAAAGAAGCCGCCAGTGCTCAGGCTAAGGAATCAGAGCCTAGGAAAACAGCTAGCTCAGATGACAGGAAGTAGGACTATGACTGGGACTGCAGGATGGTGTTTGTTTATTGATTATAAGCATTGAGTAATAATGTAAAAGTTACATTGGCTGTGACTTGGCCAACTGTGAAAGGTATTTCCTTGGGATGATTGTTTGGCTCATTACACCATTGATTTCAGTGGAGTAAAATGGTGTAAAACCAGTACAATGCAGCCAAGAATCTGGCCTGTGGTCTTTTGCAGAAGCCTCTTGCTGTCTCCTTTAGTAGCTGCTTCTTTAGCCTGCTACAATCCATGCAACAGAAACTTGTCCACAAGAGGAACTTAGAGAAACCAAAAGGATTTCAAGGCCATAAGGGACCATCATGTCCATTTGCTCTGACCCCCTCCATAGCGCACAAAGGAGATTTAGAGGCAACTTCCAGATGGGATATGAACTTTACTGGAGAAGTGAGAACTCCTCTCACCTAGCAGAAAGATGTGAGGCAAGCTGACTACTAGGGTCTTCCGCAAGCTTAGATTGAAATCAGAACTGATGGTTGAATGCACCTTGTCACTTTTCCTTTGTGTCTTCATGTCCCAGCAGTTGTCTTGCATTTCACTACTCAACAGGTGTCATTGCCAAATGTATTCCAGTGTGTGCACTCTAGATGAGGTACCGGGTTGCATGGCTCTTCTGTCCTACAGTTCCAAAGGTATCCTGCTGGTGTACAGCTCTCTTAACACATGCCTGGAATATCCTCTGTGTTATCTTTTATATTCCAAATCTTTTATTTGATTTGGACTAAGAAAAAGAAGACAGTGGGTGGCTAACATTTCCTTATCACTAGTCTGTTCTGGCAGCTTTGGGCTATAGTGAGCAGTGGCACCAGTTATGGAGAATGGATGGGAAATGCACTTGAGTAAAGAAACTGTGCCTACAGAGTGTATATGGCAACTCAATCGTGGCAAATCACCCCCTGGATTCCTGGTAATTCTCAACCTGTTTGGCATAAGCTGACTAATGCATCATATGGCTGACACAGGAAGTACAAAGCAATTTGGTCTTGGGCTCTGTGTGTATGAGGCTGGAGCATTGGGGGTTTCTAAAAGTCAGTTTGAGGGAGAGGGAGGCGGAAGAATATTTATTCCCCAAATGCTTTCTTTTTAAAAGGGAGTGCTAGTGATATGGTGACAGATCCCCCAAATCTTTACACATTCTAATACACCATTTGAACACCCACAAAAATCAAAACATGGCTTATTTTTAAGAAAGAAGTAACAAATTGATAACAGAAACAACTTTGCTCCAAGGGAGTAAAAAGTAATCTTAAAGGGGTTGGATTTTCAGGTGGTGGGATCTCAGCACTTTCTGGGAGTCAGGGCCCTGTAAGGTGGTTCAGTTTAGATCCCCCCAAAATGGAGACGCTTCTAATCACTACTCATGTGTGCAAATCTTGGCTACAGTACATTTCAGAGTCTGAAGCAAAGATCCCATGACACCAAAGGACACCTTCTTCTCCAGTTAGATATCTTACTTTAAATATTACATTATTTTGATGTATTATTGATATTATTGAGTTTTAAATAACCAGAAATTAAAACAAATACAATACAATTAGTTAAAAGAGCTAGAGTCCTTTAAATATTTAATTCAAGTCACACACACACGTATAATATGCATATATGCCATTTTGAGTTTTCAGATAATCCCTACATTTCTTGAAAAATTCTTTAAGTAATGTCTGCTTTTGTTTCTGATCCCAAGATCCCATTAAAGAACCCATGACACTTTTCATAGGAGTTGTTATCTTAACATCCATGTGTTCAACTGATTCTACCATAGAGCAGTGACCTTCTGCCATCCTACCATCAGCCCTGTACTTTCATTAGGAATGGTATTTTTCTCCTTAATGTCTTGTACATTTGTAAGCAATATGCCAAGCCCTTCCTGCTTTCAGATCCATTCATTTTCCATCCCTGCCTCTGCTTGTTTGTGGAAGCCGGCAGTCAGTGAAGTCTATGGCTGTTCTTTCATCTTTTTGTTTTTCCCCATACCCAGTAATTTAGAGTGACTATGTGCTCTTTTGGTTGGGGAACCTCTTCTCTTCTCTTCTCTGCAGATTCTTATACCACGCTTATCACCAAAGTACCCGAGCACCTTCCAGTTGTGCATTAAGCAATAGAATGAAAATCTGTTCCATGTGGTTTATTCTCTCTCTCATCCCCTCACAGAGGGAGAACTGTGTGTGCAGTGGAGTGCTTTTTTTTTTTTTTGGTAGGTCATTTTTTAAAATGTATACACTTCTCTGTCTTTGTGCTAGAGAAGGCAAAGTCATAGAAATAGACCTAGCACTTGAAGCAGAAGGCAGAGAGTTCATGCCATGGTTTCAGATCCGGCCCCTGAGAGAGCTCGGTTTCCTGCACAGACAAAGCTTTACTCTGATTGTTGAGGGTTTCCCTCTGCCAGAGGAGTGGAGTTTTGAACCTCGGTCCTCATCTCGGAGCTTTAGGTGATCTTTTAGATACCATGGAGCCAGGCCATGGAATGCCTTGAAGATAAGGACCTTGAACTTGATTTGAAATTCTCTCGGAAGCCAGTGAGAGCAGAGGACAGGTGCAATGTGCTGCTGGTAGCCGGTGTAGCTGAGGAGACGTTCTGTATCAATTTGAGTTTCCTAAGGGCTGAAGAATTCATGGCCAGTTCTCTTGTTTTCAAAGTACCTTAGCACACCTGTGGCGCTATAGAACGAACGGAATAACAGCCCACTGTTAGACTCCAAGAAATAAATACATGATGATAATAGTGTGGGGGGAAATGGGAGCTCACATTGCTGGCTGCTTACAAAGGCAGTCTTGCTCTGAGAAGGAGTGCTGTAACCCTGGAGGTTATGAATCAATCATCATTGCACTGCTCAGTGCAAGGTTTGTGATCGAAATCACATGTGTCTTGGATCTCTGGGTTTAGCTCACCATAGCAACCCAAGCCTGGGATGGTTGCAGCTGGTCCAAGTTATCTTTTCCATTGATCCTTGGATCATTGTGAGCTGGGTTTGCTTTGCACTTTGCGAAGGATGAATCTTGAACTTACTGAGCGTTCATTCCTGGGGCAATGAAACATAATCCCTCCATGTCTGCACCCCCTTCATCTAACTGCAGTTGCAACCCGACCCAGGTCTGAGCAAACTGTATGGAACTGTCCCATTCTTAGCTTCATCTGGCTCTTTATTTAGGGACATTGTTCAATAGGTGCAGCTTTGAAAATATAATAGTTTGCACTTTTACAGCACCTTTGATGCCAGAATCACAAAATGCTTTCTGCATATTAATTCAGCTTAGTAACAAACCTGAAAGAAGGATTCATCATTATTTATTTATTATTTGTATTGTCATGGTACCTCAGAGCCCTCGTCATGAGCCAGGACCCCAGTTTGCTAAACAAACATAGAACACGCTATCTAGAGTGGTTCACGACCATGATTGCCAACCTCAGGGCAGACTGTCAAAAAGCCGGGCAGATATCCCAGGCTGGTGGTATGTTCTATAATTAGATTTCACCAACCCAGTATCAAATGTGAACTCCTGAAGCACTGTGACAGTCTTACCTTAGAGTCACGGACAGTCCCCTTGGGCACTCTAGTCTATCTTGCCATCCAGGCAAGCTGGATTTAGGAATACAGGTCTCCTACACCAAAGATCACAGAATATTCAGGTTGCTCCCACTCCCAAGAGACCTCTCACTTATCCCAGGTCAATTTGAACCTCAGATCTCACATCAGAAACAACACTTGCGGCCAATTCTGTAATAAACTGAGGATTTATAACTAGGAAAAAGAAATGAGTTATTTACAGGTTAAAGCAGGCAACATATATTCGCAAATGAGTTACAGACTATGGTTCCAAAATGTGACAGAGAGAGAAAAAACTGTCAGCACTGAATGCCTTGACCCGGGGGTCTCTCTCTGCCTTTGTTTCCTAGCTCCAGCCCTGTGAGAGCCCAAACAGCAAAGAAATGAAGAATTTTCTTGCCAGCTATCTTCCTTCCTTCCTTCCAGAATTCAAGCTGAAGGGATGAGCTTTCTCGCATGTTGCACCTTCATGGGTAGCAGAGGACTATCAACCAGTCTTAACATTGTGATGTTTCATGATGGGCCACTTAGTTTTGATAGTCCTTCTTGAAGGGTGGGGGAACCATTCCTCCTGCCTGGGCTCACAAGTTCAGAGGAGGCATTTTTACAGTTATAAAGCAAACCTTACATTTTACCTTATAGCGTGGGATATAGACATTCCAAGTAAGCTTAATGCATGCAGCAATTTACAAGCATTTTATAACACCTATCTTGAACAATACTAACAAACAAGTGAGCCAGTCTGGTTTCCAGCTCTGAATTTGTCAGTGCTCAGGTGACACCTACAGCCTTGGCAAGAGCTGGTACCTGGTCTATCAGCATCACAGCCTGCCCCACAGAGCTTTTACAGATGGAGAAACTGAGGCATGGTGAGGTGACTTGCCCAAGATCACACAGTGAGTCAGTGGCAGAACTGGGAATAGAATTCAGGATTCTTATTCCTAACCCCATATCACTAGACAGCATCCTGTCCGTTTACTGTGGAAGTGTGACAGACTATTCCTTGTTGCTTGTTGTCCGCTACACAATGATACATTTCTATGTAGCGGATGTTGGGCATTAGAGCTATATTGCAATTACAATGTGTGTGTTTATTTACATCTGCTGATTCCCCGGTCAGCTTTTCAGTTGATTGGGGAACCTGGACTACGTTTATGCTTTTGCTGAAGCACGAACATGTTGGAAAACATCAACTGGGCTTCTCCATGAGTGCCAGGAAAAGGAGTGAACCTTGAAGAATTGATTTGTCTTTCAAAGGATGGGGAGTGAGGTGGCAGGAGAGAAGTGATGCATGCACACTTACTTAATTCCTCTGTCACTGGTGGGAACTTTTAGCTAATTGTGCCTAAGAGCTTATTAAAACATATCTGGCATTGAATTCTCCTTTGTGGAATCTGTTCTAGGGCCGTCTGCAAATTAAATCTGCCTTCCCTTTGATGTAAGATGACTCCTTGGGATGCATTTCTTTTGAAATGTGCTACCCTGATGAGTTGTGTGTTTGGCTTGATTATTTTTTAATTGGGCAGAAAGAGCTATTATAGCAGCACAGAGAGGAATGGAATAAGTATGGCTTGCTAATGCACATCAGAAGGCTAGCAAGGTAAAGAATTACAATGGACTGGGCTGCTAAAATAATACTCATTCCAGGACTCTTCCTTGACATTCCTTGTAATAAGATCTGTCTCTTGACTATTGACTGAGAGTCTTCAATAATCATACTAAAGAGACCTGTATCCTCAGCTGCTGTTTAGTAGTGGATTAGCTAGAACATTTAAAGGATCTGGCTGAAACCAACAGAAGCGGGTTGTGAAGCTGAGATGCTTCAGGGCATAAGCCAACCTCTAAATTTTGGGGTTCAGGAGGAAACTTGGCCTGGAGGACATCCCAGAACTGCAGCATTTCTTCCACCTTTCTCTGAAGCAGCTGGTGCTGACCACTGTTGCCGGGCGAGATGGACCCCGGGTCTGATCCAGTCTGGTGATGCCTATAGAAATCCAGGATTTAAGGATGTAGCCTTGGGCATGATTCTCTTGCCTCTCATGCTGCTTTCACACAGCCCTAGCATCAGTGCAGGCATTGGTATGGATAGGAGCAGAACCAGGCCCACCGTTTTTAACTAACCCTGTCGTGTGTAGGCTTTGCGGTTGGTGATTTTTCCAGGCCATTCTCACTGCAGTGCTTAGGCCCAGGGATTGGTCTTTGTGCACACCTCCAGGGTAGTGAGCCTCTCTCCGTTAAGTCTCTGCTGGGACTCCATCTTGGAAGCAACTATATAAGGGCTGCTCAATGAATCCATGCCAGCTGTCACAAACTGGCTTCCTTGATGGTGGAGTCTGTACCGAGGGCCTGAATTCAAAGCCCGTCCAAAGCAATGGGAAAGACTCCCTCAGGCTGCAGCAGGCTGTGGATCAGGCCCCAAGAGAGCAGGGAACAGACTCTGGGAGGTGGTCTCTCCTGGTTCGGTCTGAGGCACGGCTGCTGCTGGCCATGCTGTGGCATTCTGTGGAGAGAGGACTCAGTGGCAAGAGAGGACCCCAGTCTCTAGAGATCTCACCAGCGCTGTTGTGATCAGCTTGGCAGATTTCAGCTCCAGAACCAGCTCTCACAGTCTCCCCCCACACACTCTCTCTGAAGCTTTCAGTGAGTCCAGATGGCCGGTTTCAGTTCCTATGGATGCAGCAAAGGCTCGCCTTAGCCTGCCACATTCAGGCAATTTCATTTCCAATCTCTACGGGAATTGCTGTGAAAATTTCTTTTAAACATTCGGCAGAAATCTAACAACGTTTCAAAGTAATCTCTGGTTTACATCAGGCTGGTAATGCTAATAAATGTTAGAGAGATTTGCTGGCATTTTCCACTCTGGAGTTCTTTCTTCCTCTCTCCGTCACAGTGCTGTCTCTAACCAGCTATCCCCCACAGCTGAAAGCTATGTTTTTAGATCATTTTTAAAAGTTCAGTATAAGATGCTGTTGTTTTTACCATAGCTTTTCCTTCATGTGTCATGGGGCAAATGCCAATGGATAGGAAGAGGAATCATTTTCTCTACCTGAGTTACGTGACGTTCTCCTTGTGACAAACACGGGCCTAGCGGGAGGTTGGTCTTGTTGTGCAGGCATTACCATGAGGCGTGGTAGAGCTGGGTTCCATTCCTGGCTCTGTCAGAGATGCCCTGTGTGCCCTTTGGTGAGTTACTTTAGTCTCTCTGGGTATGTCTGCACTGCAATGAAACACCCGTGGCTGGGTTGCACCAGCTGACAGGCACTGGGGCTGCAGAGTTGTAAAATCGCAGTGTAGCTGTTCGGGTTCAGGCAGGAACCTAAGCTCTGGGAGCCTGCAGCTCACTGGAGGGTCCAGAAAGCTCAGGCCTGAACCGGAATGTCTACACCACAATTTTACAGCCCCAAGTCCGCTGACACAGGACAGCTGTGGATGTTTAACTGCAGTATAGACATACCCTCTATGTCTTAGGTCCCCAGCTATAAAATGGGGTTCACAATCCTTCTTTTCTCCCACCCTCTGTCTTTCTCGCCTAGTCAGATTGGAAGTTCTTTGGGGCAGGGACCATCTCTTCCTGAATGTATTAAAGTGCCCAGCTAATGGGGCCCTGATCTCAATTGGTGCCTCTCTGTATTACCATAATACGAATAATAAAGAGTCAAGAAACTGACTTTTTTCATTTGGTTATTTTACTTTAGTCTGCTACTGAGTTGGCTAATTTACCCCAGGGTGGTAATGTCCGTGCATAAGGGGCCATGTAGAATGAATGAATGCAGCTGCATATGAGACAGACAAATGGATGGAGCTGGAATGAGGGCTGGGTGGGTGATGGGAAGCTTGACAAGTGACTGGCCAACTTAGAGTTTGGCAACAGGACGGCGATGAGGAAAGGAGCTGCAGGGGCAGAGAAAAATCCAGTGAAAACAGGAGCAGAGAGAAACAAATGCAGAAACGAGTGTGCAGGACACGGAGCAGAGAGAGGCAAAGAGAGAAGAACTCCAGGGAAGAGAGAAGCGCAGGCCCAGGGTAGGGGAGATGCCACAGTGGCAAGGTCTTTGTGCAAATCATTGTAACGAGCTCTCAGCTCTTTGTCTGAGCAGCTCTCCAAAGAGGCATGTGTGCAGCACTTGCTCTCCCGTGGGTTTTTGCTGACTCTCCTTCAACTCACTGGAGCAATTAACCTCTATGAGACTATAATTAGCTACCATTAGAAATTAAAACCCAGGGTATTACAGCAACAGAGAGGCGAGCGATACAGAAAAGGTGCCAGGAGAAGGGGGAAGGCCATTCTTCTCCAGGGATTTGCTCCCTTTCTGGGGAAGAATTAGCTATTGGAGAACAAACCAAGGCAAGTTAAGCCCAGTTCCTGGAGTATTTGTGACTTTTGGGCTGGTGCTTACATAACCAATGCATGGAGCCATGGGCCGTTATCTTGCCATGACTGGAGTGAATGTGCTAAATGCACTAAAAACCCAATGAATCATATTGGCTGGGGCTAGGTGCGGAGAAGGAGGGAGGAAATTGGTTGCTTGTAGATGCCCCATTATCCTTGATTTTTTATTAGGTTTAGCAGATAACAAACAGCAGTTTTCATTTGCAAAAGCTCAGCAATCTACCAAATTGTTGCTGAAGAGAACACCCTGCCCTCCTGGTCGGTGGGAACAAACGTGGCTCAGCCAATGTACCGTCTGCAAATCTCACGGAGGAGAGCTTCATTGTTCTGGGAATAGTCCAGTCACTAGCATTGCGTGGTGCCATTTGGGGCTGAAGAGTACAGTATGTACTGTCCTAGTGTCTCTGACTGTGCAGCCTGCCTGCAGTTCTCTCATTGTCTTTGTCAGGAGTTTCCAGCACTTATTGTTTCTAGCTATATTAAATGCGTGTTCCTTAATCTTATCCAGGACCCGCTTTCTATTACGGTCCCATTCATAAATAGTTTATAAAGAGTTAATGGATGTTATATGGATGTTACAAACATGAGTCGTATGTCCAGTTCTGTTCAATATCTTCATCAATGATTTAGATAATGGCAGAGAGAGTACACTTCTAAAGTTTGCGGACGATACCAAGCTGGGAGGGGTTGCAAGTGCTTTGGAGGGTAGGATTAAAATTCAGAAGAATTTGTACAAACTGGAGAAATGGTCTGAAATAAATAGGATGAAATTCAATAAGGACAAATGCAAAGTACTCCCCTTAGGAAGGAACAATCAGTTGCACACATACAAAATGGGAAATGACTGCCTAGGAAGGAGCGCTGCGGAAAGGGATTGGGGATCATAGTGGACCACAAGCTAAATATGAGTCAACAGTGTAACACTGTTGCAAAAAAAGCAAACATCTTTCTGGAATGTATTAGCAGGAGTGTTGTAAGCAAGACACGAGAAGTAATTCTTCTGCTCTACTCTGTGCTGATTAGGCCTCAGCTGGACTATTGTGCCCAGTTCTGGGCAACACATTTCAGGAAAGATGTGGACAAATTGGAGAAAGTCCAGAGAAGAGCAACAAAATGATTAAAGGTCTAGAAAACATGGCTTGTGAAGGACGATTGAAAAAATTGGGTTTGTTTAGTCTGGCGAAGAGAAGACTGAGAGGGGCCATAACAGTTTTCAAGTACATAAAAGGTTGTTACAAGGAGGAGGGAGGAGAATTGTTCTTCTTAACCTCTGAGGATAGGACAAGAAGCAATGGGCTTAAATTGCAGCAAGGGTGGTTTAGGTTGGACATTAGGAAAACTTCCTAACTGTCAGGGTGGTTAAGCACTGGAATAAATTGCCTAGGGAGGTTGTGGAATCTCCATCATTGGAGGTTTTTAAGAGCAGGTTGGACAAACAGCTGTCAGGGATGGTCTAGACAATACTTAGTCCTGCCATGAGTGCAGGGGACTGGACTAGACAACCTCTTGAAGTCTCTTCCAGTCCTACGATTCTGTGTGTTACAGATGGCTGCATGCACATCAGTAGAAATGGTTATGAGCAATCTACTAAAGTGGTGCAGAGAAAGGTAGAGGATGTTGGTATTTTCATGTTTGGTTTTGTGATGATTTGGAACAAAAGCCCCAAATGTTTTAATTCTCCCAGACATGGAAAACCTGTGGGTCTGTGACTCCAGGACAGTTCCCCTGGCTGGCTGCTCCAGGGCCGCAGACTCTGGAAGCACTAGGAGCCTGCACTGCCAAGGGAGCTAGTACTCCCAGGGCTTCCAGGCTCCCTGTTAAGTCCACCAGGTGAGCTGCAGAGAAGCCAGATGAGTGAGGTGGTAGGAAACCTGCCTGTTTTCTTTCTATCAGACAGTCTTTGAAATTGAATGGTCTCACTGGAACAATTTGATCTTCGACGATGGAAAACCATTCCGTAGGAGAATCTCCAACCAGCTCAATAACGTATTGACCTTTCGGATTCTATAACAATTAATAAATCATTTATTTAAACAGCTATTAATCATTTATTAACCCTTTATAAACTTCTTCTCCATGGGCCCTTAATAGAAAGTGTAACTTTCAGGCATTTAGCCTGGGATTTGCAAAGGAGTTTAAGGGAATTAGGTGCTCACCCCCCCACACACAAAATTTCAGTGGGATTTGGGTGTCCAACTCACTTACGCCCATTTAAAATCAAAGCTTGAGGCAGGAAAATGTGTTAATGTTTCTCACTTCAGCCTCGTTTATCAAGAGCCTGAACTTGATACCCTTGCTCAAGTGGAGGCGAATCTTATTCTGTGCGTAGTCTCATTGAAATTTGTGCCATCAAGTACCACTCAGCCTAAGTAAGGGCACCAGAATCTGACCCTAAATTATTAACAAGTGAATTGTTTTGGGTAATAACTTACAGCCAAGCCAAGCTGAACCTGTCTGGAAGTTTAAGAAAATACAAGTGAAAAATGGAATAGAATTTCCCCCAAACTTGTGCAGTTTCTGATATTGGCTGTGCCTGGAAGCAGAATTTACAGGAAGCCACCACAGACTCCACTAATAAGGTTGATCTCACACGATCCAAGCCCCAAATTGCCCTAAAATAGGAATGAGGGTAGAATAAACTCTAACCAACTGCAGAACCTGCTGAGCTTCCCCTGTCACTAGCCCAGATCCTCAGCTGCTGGAGCCATATTGAAATCAATGGAGTGACGCCAATTTACACCAAATGAGAATCTATCTCACTGCGTTAGGTCTAATGGCACCATGGTCATGTTGGGGTGGGTGAATGTGGCTGGCTGCAGTAGAGAAAGCCTGGTCTAGTGGTGGTGGTGGGGGGGTTCTTTCCTGACTTCAAGACCAAAGAGGTTGTTGGGATGAATTCAGTGAAACTGTGAAGAAGCATCTCAAGTTTCTGTGCAAAAGACTCTTTTTTCTTTGTGTTTTGGGGAATCTGTTTACTAAGTGGAGCTGCCTGATGCTCAGCAGTTTGTATTTGCAAGGCATCATGGGATCTCTTCCTGTAATTTTGCTTCATGTGGCTACAATCTTCTTCCCTCAAGCTTCTTGTTCAAATGAACCTACAACTCCAGCGGATTTTTGCCTGATTTCTGGTCAATGCTTTAATAAGTGAAACAGTGAATTTTTGCATCTTAGGCCAAGAGTCTCTCAAAACTCAGCCATCAGGCCCATGAACACAAGTTGTAATGAAAACTGAAGCTAGGCAGAAACCAGTTTCAGGCCTTTGTTATAAATTTTCAGTCCCGGCTCCACTTTGAAGTTATTCTGGTGAAGGAAAAAAAAAAGGGACAACAGCTTGGCAACTTTCTCCCAATATAAAGAATATGGAGCTTTTTGGTCCCCAGCTGGATACGTGTGCTCTGAAAAACCTAGGCCGGACCCACAAGAGAGCGCTGAACTCCTGCCAGTTCTGAAAGGGAACATAGAGTATTTGAGAAAACAAGGGGGTATTTTTGTTTTGCCTTGACAGGGACATGCTAGTGAATGGAATCACTCTGTCCTGGGTTGTCTGCTCGTCATCTGAGAAACACAATTGCTTCTATCAAATCCTCTCTGAGCACCATTTTAATTTTTGCAAATTACTGTCAGCTGGTTTTCAAAGCACTCTTTAAACAGGAAAGTATTTGGTAGAACGCAGACCCATGCCAGGGTCTAGCTCATAAAATGCATCCAAACTTTGAAGTGAAATTCACTAGTTTGCATGTACGTCACATAGCACATTTTAAAGCAAAGGTGGGGAGGGAGACTATTACTGGCAGAGAAATGCAAGGGGCTGGATTCTGCAATCCTGGACTCCTGATGAGAAGTACTCATCCTCTGTAATAGTTGTGTACCTCTCAAATGTCCTGTATTTCAAGGGAAATTACTCACATTAGTCCCAAAGACCAAGATGCTCAAAGATATTTAGATACCAAACTCCCACTGAAATAAGATATTTAGACAACTAAATATCTTTGAGAACGTGGGCCTAAAGTTACCTATGTTCTGCACCAACCTGGTGTTTCATCCTACTCTTTATTATTGAAAATTACTTATCTCTGAAAGAAAAGAATCATGCAGCTGAGTTTATAGCAAGCATCCTCTATGATAAGGGAAGGAAGCCCACCGTGTGTGAAGCTTCCTGCCTGGGTAATGTTTTGTGTATTTTATTTTTTGGTCTTCATCAAACACTGCATCCCACATTTGGGTCTTTGCAGATGGAGAATCACGAATAACCTCACTGCTGTCACTTCTCTACTTAGATTGTGAGCTCTTTAGCGCAGGGACTGCCTTTTTGTTCAGTGTTTGTATAGCACCTGCCACATTGGGGTCCTAAGCATTTCAGTAATAAATAATTAATGATAAAATAAAACACATACCACTACTGATGAGGAGGATAAGCCTGTGCTTGTTGGTATGTAACCGACACTGGTTGATAAGCCAGTTATCCGCTGCTTGTTGTCTTTTCCTTTGCACAGTGCCAATCACAATGAAACCCTCATCCATAATCGGGACCTCTAAGTAAGGCTGCAATCCCAATAATAAATAGTAACAATAAATGACTGAGCCGATTCCATATTGCACGTACTGTTCAGCAGAGGTAGGGGTATGGAATCCAGTCTGTTTTGACATTACTTTACTTGAAATTCCACTTAACGTTCTCTGCAGCTGGATTTTATTAAACATGTGAAGATAAAGCGAAGCACCTTTATGTATGCAAATGCCAAAAAACAATTTTAAACAAATTATTACAGAAGCGTCTTTGGAAACATAAGAGGCGAGCGGCGGGCTACACGGCTTGTGTGTTGATTACTGGTTTGGTTAGAAAAGAGCATGAGTAATGTTTTAATTTCCATATCATCATCCGGAGAATGAAACATTTTTAAAGTTGCCTTTGACAATGCAGGTCCATTCCTGTTATCGGCTTTCTGAATTTTAATTCTCTTTGGGAAATTTAGCCTTTTATTACTTTGAGCTGCCAAGGAATAAGATATTGCAAAATAAATAAATGCAATTATGAACCTCAATAAAATAAAAGTTTGGTGGTGCCATGTGTGTAATGCGTTACCTTTCTAGAGTGGCTTATACTGGAAGATCTCAAAGCACTTTGCAAAGATTAACAGAGACCTGGTCTAGGTCTGAAATTGCACCAGTTTAACTAAAGGTGTAATGGTGCTCTGGTTTTAAAAGGTGCACCTTTGTGTGTGGACACGGCATAGATTTAAACTTGACTGACATGAGTTTAGTTTATTAAACGAGCTCAATCTAAACTGCTGTAAGGCAGGTTTAAACTGACATCAGTGTCCACTCATTTAATTAAGCTGTCAAAGCATTGCACCCAGTGCTTAATTTGTGCCAGGGCTTGCCAAGGCTGAACGCTGGCCGGCTGCATCAGTGAAAAAAATTGTTTGAAACCCGGCACCTCTTTCATTACAAACTAAGCACTGCTTGCACCTTTAGTGAAACTGGGCAATGTCTGTGTTTTGACAAGTCTGCAGTCTCACAAAACCCTGGGGAGGGAGGTTCGGTAGGTGAAACTCACCCCTTTGCACTAAGACTATTTTGAGGGGTTCAGCAGGGCTCTGCACGGGGGTGAATTTCACTCGGCGTTCTCGCTTCTGAACAGATGTGGAAATGGAGATATTGTGACCAGGGCTGCCCAGAGGATTCAGGGGGCCTGGGGCAAAGCAATTTCGGGGGCCCCTTCCATAAAAAAAAGTTGCAATACTATAGAATACTATATTCTTGTGGGGCCTGGGGCAAATTGCCCCACTTGCCCCCCCCCCCCCCGCCTGGGGCAACCCTGATTGTGACTTGTCTGTGATATTTAAATTAAGATTGGGTTTTAAAAAATGCTTTAGTTCAAACAGGACTTGTTTGGCAGAAATGCTATGTCCTGTGTTCCTTTCTGACCTTGGAATCGATGATTATCCCGCAACCAGTCAGTGGCAGAGCTGCAAATGGAACTCAAAAGCAGCAAAGAATCCTGTGGCACCTTATAGACTAACAGACGTTTTGCAGCATGAGCTTTCGTGGGTGAATACCCACTTCTTTGGATGCAAGAAAGCTCACCCACGAAAGCTCATGCTGCAAAATGTCTGTTAGTCTATAAGGTGCCACAGGATTCTTTGCTGCTTTTACAGAACCAGACTAACACGGCTACCCCTCTGATAAATGGAACTCAGGCATCCTGTCTCAGTCCTCTGCTGTAGCCACACTTCCATTCTCCCCATGTTGCTGGGGAGTTAGTTCATTGCGGTTAATTCCTGGCATGGAGACACACCTCTGTGTATAACCTATAGGTCACCTTTGAAGTGCTGTCCATTTGATCCAAAAGAGAGAGAATCCTATTGCACAGAGATCCCAGCGTGTGCAGAAAATTCTCCAGGTCTTATCAAGCAAGCAAAGGATAATAAAAGAAGATTAGGGCAAAGTCCTAATGGGATCACACTGAAGACTATTTCTCAGAACCAATTAAGTGTGTGAATTCATTTCCTGAGCAGATAGGTATTTTATTAGAAAACAGTTTTTATGAAGATCATGAAGTTTTCCGTGCTAGTGAATATTTTTGAGAAGATTTTGCTGGGGATGCAGCCATCACACTGGAAAGAGGGGATTCTTGGACTGTATTTTTCCAGAGCAACTCTTCGGCGAAATTGCAGGAAATGGAAGAGATCATGCGGGTGCATGAGGAGGAGGAGGAGGGACTGAAACATAAAGGTTGATTCAGGGTGCAGGGATAACACTTATTTGCGTTAAAAAAGAAAAAATAGCTGCTCTTCAGTTTTAAAAATATTGCTTCATTTTGTTTGTGTTTCGCAAGCCCAAAGGGCCTGATTCTCCCACTGCTCTGTGCCTTGTGCAGTCCCTTACACCAGTGTATGGTGAGTGTGAGATGCTATCAGATCAGAATGGCTGAACAAGGGGCAGGACAATGGGGAATCAGAGCACAGACTGAGGCCTGACCTGGGTCCTATCTATTGCTTAAAATTACAGAGTCTCAGTTATCACAGGGACTAATTCAACATTGCTCTGATCCTTGTGTCCTCATTTTCACTTGTGCAGAGCACAGGTAAGACATTGCAATTTGGCAGAGTCTTATACCCACTTTGCACTGATGACCTTTACCAACAGAAGTGCAGGGCAATGGTGAATAGGGGGTGTGATATCTGGGCACTGCCATGGGCTCAGGATAGCAAAATCAGGATGCTGGCTCACGCACTGATTAGCTGAAAGAAAGAAAAATGCCCAAGCTTCTGGGCTCTCTCTGCTTTAGTTGTGCTGTTTCTCTGGTTGGACCAACTCACCTGTTCACAGCAGCAAAGTGCACAGGTAGAGAGTGTTACTTCAGAGACCTGTGTCAGGTCCCAGTGCATTCAGGGGTATACACTGCCTTCCTTTCCCTTCGAATTCCAGATTGCTGGCGGCTCTCCAAGCACACTCAGCTGAGAAACCTACCATGGAACTCTGCACTCCCATCCCCAAGGAAGAGAATCGATGCCTTTAAAAAAAGTGAATGTTACATGAATGTGTAATGTGGTATTGCGGTATTGCAACCATTGTTAGCCTATCTGTCAGCATCTAAACCTAGAAGTTGTCCAGAAAGAAAGAAACAGCTTATCAGGGGAATTTAACCCAGATCCTCTGGCTTATGGCCAAGATTGGTTTTCAACTGAGCTCTGCTGGCTGCAGTCCAGGGATCTCTTGGCTTCATGCACAGCTCGGGGCTTTATTTCCTTTTTCACTAAACATACAATAATTCCACATTTCTCCGAGGAGCTGTGGAAAAAATGCACCGAACCAAGAAAGAGACCCATTGGGGATGGTAGGGTGGGGTGCAGGGGTGCTACCTCAGTTAAGATCTTCCTTCTCCCAAAACAGAAGGGCAAGGTGTGGTGACTTCCCTGCCTCTGATGGTGTGTCATTGTCTCTCCCCACTTTTCTGGAAACTGCAGACAGGAATTGTAGCCTCTGCCTTCCTTGCCTGAAAAACTGTCATGGAGCATGTTTGCTGCTCTTCAGTCATAGTGAGTGTGTGTGTGTGTGTGTGTGTGTGTGTGTGTGTGTGTGTGTGTGAGATTTAATATACATTTGGAAGCTTCAGGGTGCCCTTAACTGGGTTGTCAACTTATTTCTAAGTGCACTGAGTTGGTCCCCATTATATTAATCTTCTAATGCCCCTATTCAGCCACCTGGGAAAATCCAGAAATACTCCACTTAGCGAATAGTCTCCTCTGTAGGCACAGGCACCTGAGTATAAGATACAGGATCAAAGAGGCATAGGAGATGGTTTCTCCAAAGTTGAATAAGTCTTCACTGGCGTATACATAGCCACCTATCAGTGGTGTGAAGCCGAGACCACTTTGTCCATACATCAGAGGGACTTTCTCCAGAGCATGAAAGATGAACTGTGTGTAGGTCATACAAGGGAACTGCTTTCTCGTTGTTCTTTTCCCCGAAGAGCTTCAGAGTTTGGTGGCAAATGACTATAGTTTTGATCACAGAGAAATGAATGTGTTAGGGAATCTCCATTGAGTAACACATTGAGGGTGGCTTCTTTCCCCAGTGTTACAATGAAATCTGTGGTAGCCTGACCCCAGCCTGCTGGGGGTTTGCACACTGTAGAACTCCACTAAATGTTTCTTCCAAACAATCAGCTATAAACATGTGGCAATTCAGATGGAACGCCATGCCCAATCTCGTGCTTATTGGCCTTTTGCCCAGAAAAGAAAAGATCCTGGGGAAAACGGCAGTGGCACCTCTGTTGGTAACTGCTGACAGTGTTTGAAATGGAATTGTCTGTTTCATACAGTTCCAGAGAGCGCCTTTGCAATGTGGTGGCAAGAGTCTCCAGATGCTGGAACCCTGCAGCGTAATTACTGCTGATTCACATGGGCAGGTGGTGTTGATTAGACTGAATAGAAGCAGGGTGTGTGGAGGATGCAGAGGGAGGAAACTAGGTGTGGAATAGAGCAAGGGTGATGCTAAGGGAAGAGCGCAGCCAAAGCTAGGACTGGTATAGTTTATTTGTGATTTGCCCAGGCATCTGAAAGGGGGGTGATTTTTGGCTCTTGTCCTGCAGCTGCAGCTTGCGTTAGGCTCGTGTGCTCTTTAGAGCTCTTCTTCCTAAATTGGACTGTATGAGGGACAGGCCTGGGAGCTTCCTGCCTTCCAGTCTCAGTTACGATGCTGATTCTTGGCCTAGGGAAAACTGTTGAATTTCTCCATGCCTTAGCTTCAACCTATGGTGAACTGGTGGGGATGATTCTTCTATAGCATGCAGAGAAGTGAGTGAAAAGCAATTTGTGTGTGTGTGTGTGTGTGTGTGTGTGTGTGTGTGTGTGTGTGTGAGAGAGAGAGAGAGAGAGAGAGAGAGAGAAATACTCCATAGATACCAACTGACATTCACAGGTAGATTATCTGATTGAGGGCAAGACTAAAACAGTGATGGCAGATAATAAAGGGTCCGTCATGTTCCTCAGTAAAACATGATGAAACTGTCTGAATCGGAAATAATCTGGAGCTTTTTGGTAGTTCATTGGAGCAAAGTTAAATTTTATACTTTAGCTAAAAAATATTTTTTCCTCTCTTCCATAGTAGATTACCTGAAGGAGCTTGGGGGCCAGGGAAACTTTAATAGATCTAATTGGAGCCATTTGGATTTTCCTCTGCCTTTGTCAGTCTTCTACACTTTCAGAATAAACTCTGTGTAGCTCCTTTCTTCAAGGATCTGGTTATTAGATGACAAACTCACTACATGAGGCTCCTATACAAGTCAATGGAAAGATGCCCACTGACTTCAACGGGCTTTGGATCAGGCACTTGACTGTGTATGGAAGTAGTGGGGAATGATCTATTAGGAGGTATTTAGCCAAATGGCCTTTTCTAGTCCTTCACCACTGCCCCCTCCTCAGCAAGGCGCTGCTGGAGAAAATCTACCCCAATGGACACACAGAGAACGGATTGGCATGTGCTAACAGACCGCTAAGCACTCAGTTAAATAGCTGGAGCTGAACTATGAACTTGCATTGGAAAATGACCAATACAAAGAGGAGAGAAATGTTTTACTTCACACTTACAGGCCAGCTGAAGTTTTTTGTAAATTTTACCACAATGAGGAATTGATGGGGAAACCCTGTGGCATCAACAACATTATAATGAGGGATCTGTGGGCGCTTCCAAATGTAACAGTCAAGGTCTTCTCCCAAACAGGATTAGAAAATGACTTTGCATATTTCCAGCCCACATGTTTATTTTTCTGAGGTGGTTAGCAACACAGGCAGTAACAGGCAGGCTACATTCATAAGAGAAAAAAACCAGTGACCTTCAGTTTGAGGCAGAAATTCTGGGTGAACTCCTCCTGATTTCTCCTGTTTCTTAATGCACACTGATCTTTATACACAGCACGGTATTACAACCAGCACTTCCAAAGCACTCAGTGCTTATCCGTTCAATAAAAGTTTTCCATTTTGCTAACTTCCCATCAGCTCGCTGTGAAAGCAGACACATTTTTATTTTTGCAGTTGTTTTGCAGCAGCATAGAAGGAACATACTTAATGAAAAGAGATAAGAGAAACAAGCCAATGTTCAGTGTGCTGGGTAGAGTAGTTTTTTGGCTTTGTTGTCTTAACCATAAGATACAACCAGGTGTTTATGTGATGGGCTCGATCATGATAGCAAAAGTTTCAATGTGAGTTATCAATGCTCAGCAACTTGCAGAACCAGCCCTTATGCTGCTAGTGGCAGAGAGTCAGCAGAGTTGGAGGGAGAACATAGGACAGGAAGGTATTTCCTGGGTCATCAAGTCCTTCTCCTGCTGTCACAGCCCATCCTGTCATAGAATCCCAGTCATAAACATGTCAAGCTTCATCTTAAAACTAGTGAGGTTGTTTGCCCCTGGGGGCTGTTTCAAAAACTCCTTCCTGTGGTGGTGAGAGAGCTTCTCCAAATTTCCAGCCTAAATTCATTCATGGCTAGTTTCTATCCATTTGTTCTTGTGCAAACATTGTCCTTTAGCTTTAATTTATTTAATTTGAAATTAACAGACTTTCTCCCTCCTTGGTATTCATGCTCCCCTTATGGCCTCCTACATTTATAGAGAGCAATCAGATCCCCTCTCAGCCTTCGATTTGTTAGGCTAAACAAGCCAAGCTCCCCCAGTCACCTTTCATAACATAGGCTCTGCATTTCCCGATCATCTCTGCGCCTGGTGCAGTCTGAATTCATCTTTCTTGAACATGAGTGATCAGAATTGTATACAGCATTCCAGAAGCACAGGACTTTTGGTTTTTAAATTGATCGTCCCACTTGTTTACTAGAATGTCTTTTTGGAGAGCATCTACCATCATAAAGAACCTATAGGAAATGCGTTTCCAAAGAACTTGACCCCATGTGCTGGGAGTCTGATGATGATACGATTTATTAATTATGTTGAAAAGAGAACTATATTTATATAGAAGAAACTTGAGCAATTCTGACTCTGATCAGTTTAAATCTTTTTAGTTAGTGACCCCATATTCTGGCCCCAGCATTCTGCCACGCTGGGCTACTTATTCACCTAGTGGGCACAGGGGAGCTTGCACATGGAAAAACTGAAAACTATTTATTGTTAATTCTCAGAAGTGATTCTAGAATGGTCGTTATGATTTTTGACTTTAATAAAAGTACATGAATCAAAGGGCACTTTGATGGTTTCCTCAGGGTTATGCATTTTAGGTGGAATTTTCCAGGCATCTCTTTGCATAACTGGTTCAAACCTACCTTTTGAATATTCTTGGAAGCTTTGGCAAAGGGCTTAAATCAGAAACCAGCTAATCTCTTCCTTCTACCTACCTGCAGTATTTATAGCGCATCAGTCACCAGATTTCTATGAGTTACACCTTCATCCGTTCACTTGGTCCCCAGGATCTGTTCTCTGTTGTGTGCTCTTGCACTTTTTCTACAACTTTCTTCTGAAAATTTACAATTTCTGTGGTATTAAAAATGTCCCCGATCCCTGGTTTTTCATGCATTGAACAAATGGATCCAAACAGAAGTGGTTACAGTCCAATGATGACTCAATTTTCAAACAAGAAAAGCCTCTTTCTTTGGCTTTGATTTGTATCCACCTATCGCTAAACTAGAGAATGGCAGTTTTGCCTTGCTCATGACCATATTTCCTTTAGTGCCTACCTTTGTGGGGTTTGTGCCTGTTGAGTTTCACTCTCAGGTTCAAAGAATGTCAAACTCTCAAAGTAAAACTGATTTTTTTTGACATGTTCTTGCAGTAAAACCACTTGGCCAAGAGAACTCTAAAGGCTGGTGAACCTCCGTGAACTTCTTCACAAACCTGGCCTGGAGTTTAAGGTTGTAACAACACCTGAAAATAGTGGAATTTCCTGTGATTTTGGGTTCCATTGCAAACCTCAAACCTCCACAGCTATACCTTGAGCAAACACCTTAGGGAGACCAGTAAGTACATTTCTACAGAGGGATACTGCTTCCTAATGGGAAGATGCTTCATGTCCTTAGGTTTGAGGCAAAGTTGTGATCTATGACAGCAAGAAGAATATGAACATGTGGCATTGAGACAACACAATTTTGAAAGGGGTGAGAGAGTTCTGGCTCCTCTTTTGGCAGTTTTTGGCCAATCTAGGAGCAGTGCTGAAGAATCTGGTCTTGGTTCATCCCTCTGTGATAGACCAAAGCTAACACTACAGAAAGAGGAGGTGAAATCTAATGTCTCAGCCTCAGGTAAGGGAACTGGGCAAAAGAAAGTCTACTCCAAAAGTCTGAGAGGGGACTAACAAAAGGAACTGGTACAAAGATGCACCTTATAAATAGGACACAAGTTGATGGATCATTTCCCTTCAGTCAGTCCCCTTGGGTTTTTCTTTTCTTGCTTTAATAACTTTCCCCTGAGCCTCAGTAAGTCCTTCTAGCTCCCCAGTAGGCCACGTTTGTTGACAGACACATTGTGACAGATGCTCACTCTAACCTATAAGGCGTCTGACACTTGTAATCCTCTGTGCATTAATTCAGTAGGTTTTCCCAGCAGCCTCACTTGCTGGCTTAGCTGAGGATGTTAAAACCAGAGCTTGCTGAATTGCCTTCATTTCTTTAGCTGGAAAAGTGAACTCAACCATAGAAGGAGCATCAGAAGCAATAAAAACATCTCCTACTTTGCAGCAAGATCTAGGAGGCAAAGCTATTCCCTAGTGCATAGGCTCATTGCTGCTTCTCATTTTGATCCCTGGGAACATTGCTGTCTGCAAATGAAAAGGCAGAAGATTGGACACATCAGCAGGGACCTGCCCATTTTAATGCCCACACAAGGGGCTTGAGGAGATGTTCAGTTTTTCTGGCAGCTCACAGGGGGTGGGTGGGTCCAGAAGACCCAGCATATTAAATGCATGGTACATTTAAACAGTTTACAAAAATATGATCCTTGTTTGTTGTTGTAGTTATAATGACTTGTCACTTAGATGGGACTGTATACAATTTATACCCACTTAATATCATTTTTATTACATGGTTAATCACAAGGAAGAATAGAAAGGGAGAGAGCCTGATTGCCTCTATTTCATTTGCTTAATGGAGCGCTCAGAGTGGAAGAGAAAGCATTTGCTAATAATTTATTTTAGCAATCTGAGTGATGTTTGAGGGTTTCTGACAATGTCACCAAGTAATGTTATGCTGAAAGGTTTTAATCTTTCCTTTTGCTAAACATGAACAGAAAACGGAATCGCATGATGGATGCTGTGTCCAGTAAGAGGGAGATACAATTCATGGCCACCTTGCATACTTACATAGCCCTGGTGGTCTTGAACCAAAATCATACCTCTACCCAACATGACCGGGCCCTAATGTTGAATCAAAATCTCTAGAGGCTATTGTAATACAAATAATAATAATCATGATTTGGCCTATGATTTTATGGTGATTCTGGAGAAGTTTCCAGTGTTGCTGACCTGCTCAGAATGGAGATATATAAAAATGGAGAGATGGTGGAGCAAAATGTGGTGTCTCTGCTAATCCTTAGAAAACACAGAGAGAGAGAGAGAGAGAGAGAGAGAGAGACAGACCATGCTTTTTGAGGTCTGGAATCTCTGTTCTTTGTAACCACCTTTTCTTTTATCTTTATTTTTTATCTCTTTTCTTTAATTAGATTGTCCAAAGTCTTTAAAACTTAGGGAGGGAAGTTTATAAAGAAATAGATTCTTTTTTTTAAATGCACCTTTGATTAAATGGATTTTGCTGATAGAGACCGTAGGTTCTGACACACATTCTGCACCTCTGAGGAAAGTGGACTGCAGAATTTATCAGTTGATTCTGCTATGAGCCCACTTCTTGAACGTCCCTGGTATTACTGTGTCCCGTTGATTATCCTCATTCCACCAAGTTTCTGTGATGCCTATTATATCAATATCCTCATTTAGTATGAGGCACTCTAGTTCACCCATCTTATTATTTAGACTTCTAGCGTTGGTATATAAGCACTTTAAAAACGTGTTACTTTTTAGCTGCCTGCCATTACATGATGTAATTGAATGGGACTTTTTTTTCATTTGACTGTTTCTCATCAGATCCTATCTGTATTTTATCATCTTCCATCCTCTCCTCCTTATTAGGAAATAGGGAATCTCCATTTATAGATCCTCCCCTAAGGGATGTCTGAACCAGGTGCTCCTCTGCACCTGCTGGCTTTCCCCCAGCCCTTAGTTTAAAAACTGCTCTACGACCTTTTTAATTTTAAGTGCCAGCAATCTGGTTCCATTTTGGTTTAGGTGGAGCCCATCCTTCCTGTACAGGCCCCCCCTTTCCCAAAAGTTTCCCCAGTTCCTAATAAATCTAAACCCATAGTGCCATAGTTTAGCAGGAGCAGATATCCTGGAAATTCCATTCCAACCTGTCACAGGGGGATTAGGAACCATTTCCCTCCTCTGCAGAAAGGGAAAGCTTCCAGCGGCAACTTCAAAGGTTGTACACGCTGCTCATTATCTCTACGAAGAAGCATTTGACATCTGCTTCTAATTCTTGACAGCAGCTTGTTTCTTGTGATCCATCTGACTTTCTAAACTTGTGCAAGAGCCTGCTTGTGCTCTCCCACACATCTTCTCTCAGTCAATAATATGTCCTGTAATATCAATTGTTTTCTTCAATCAGTAACGTGTTCTGTAATACGTTCTTATTGTTTGGGCCCCCGGGATTACTCCTGGTTAGGGAAGTGCGAAAGGCAGCCCAGCCAGTAGCCAAGTTGGAGTGATTCCAGGCAAACATAAGCCAGAGAGAATTTGGAAGAACCTGCTGCTTTTGTTAAATGCTGATTTATTGACAATGCCCTCTGCCTATTTTGAAAAACATGCCCTGACTTCCTGTTTTATTCCTTTAACCCAAATCATGTTTGGAAAGGGAGCAATGCTGCAGGGAAAACTCTGCACCTCACAGCTCATTACTGGGATGCAGGAAGAGTATCTATGCCAGCAAAAGAATCATTTATTCCTATAGACATCTTGTGAGCCCATATCTGGGCTCACTCTTTGCACACTGTGATAAGTTAAATTGCTCCCTCAGAGGCTAAACTTTGATGGCTCCAGACAGCCATGTTTCACTATTGAAATGGTTCTTTCTTGTGCTAACCAACTAAGGAATTTGCAGATTGGATCACAATAAGGGTCCATCTAATCCACTGTCCGTCTCTTACAATGGCCAGCAACAGATACTTTTGAGAAAAGTGTAAGAGACCTGCAATGGGCAGTTCTGGAATAACCTCCCTAGGGAGGCTTCTATGGTGCAAAGCCTGTGAAGGATACAAATTCCCTGGTGTTAGCGACTCAGTCCATGAGGTTCTGATTTCCCCCCCGTAAAGAAGTGAGCGGAGATAGCTGAGGTCGGTTCGCTTCGGCACGCCTCAGTCTCATTTTCCCCGGCTTTCTTTTGCAGCAGCTAAAGTTACTTTTTGTTGTTGGGCCTAAGTCATTCCAGTTCCAAACCTGGGCAGCGGGTGGAGAGGGGAGGAATCCAGCATCAGAGGCCATAAATAAGAGTCTCTCCAGCTTACCGTACCAACTGGATGGCTCAAAAGAGAAAATTAACATTAAATATTTTAATTCCCTGGTGAAATGTGTGTTATTACCATCCTGTCAGTATTAATGCTGGATGTAAATCTGGCCTGCCAGTGGGCTCCTTTTAAGATGTCACTGGCCTAAGTGAGGTCACCCATCTGCAAACTGGCTGCTGCTTAGAAGGAAACTCAAACAAGCTGATGGTTGGGAGGATTTGCAGGCAGCTGGGAAGGAACAAAACAGGCACCCAGATACTGTGGTGATGGGTGCATAATTAGAACCTGAAGCAGAATGGGATAACAAATTAGAAAGAGGAGATGAATTTAACAAAGCTTCAGGTATATAAAAGTTAAAATAACTACTGCAGAATAGCACCAGTGCCTATATAGTGAGCATATAGGCACTGACACCATTAGCTAGTATTACTGTCACCAAACTCAAAGTGAAAAGTATATTAGTGCTATTCAGTGTAACAATTTTATGTTAAGTATCAGAGGGGTAGCTGTGTTAGTCTGGATCTGTAAAAAGCAACAAAGCGTCCTGTGGCACCTTATAGACTAACAGACGTATTGGAGCATAAGCTTTCGTGGGTGAATACCCACTTTGTCAGACGCATGTAATGGAAATTTCCAGAGGCAGGTATAAATATGCAGGCCAGAATCAGTCTGGAGATAACGAGGTTAGTTCAATCAGGGAGGATGAGGCCCTCTTCTAGCAGTTGAGGTGTGAACACCAAGGGAGGAGAAATGGCTTTTGTAGTTGGCTAGCCATTCACAGTCTTTGTTTAATCCTGAGCTGATGGTGTCAAATTTGCAAATTAACTGAAGCTCAGCAGTTTACCTTTGAAGTCTGGTCCTGAAGTTTTTTTGCTGTAGGATGGCCACCTTTAAATCTGCTATTGTGTGTCCAGGGAGGTTGAAGTGTTCTCCTACAGGTTTTTGTATATTGCCATTCCTAATATCTGACTTGTGTCCATTTATCCTTTTACGTAGGGACTGTCCAGTTTGGCCAATGAACATAGCAGAAGGGCATTGCTGGCACATGATGGCGTATATTACATTGGTGGATGTGCAGGTGAATGAACCGGTGATGATGTAGCTGATCTGGTTAGGTCCTGTGATGGTGTTGCTGGTGTAGATACGTGGACAAATGCAGTTGTACCTCAGTGCTTGGCTGTAGACGATGGATCATGTGGTGTGTCCGGGATGGAAGCTGGAGGTATGAAGGTAGGCATAGCGGTCAGTGGGTTTTCGGTATAAGGTGGTGGTAATGTGACTGTCACTTATTTGTACTGTGGTATCTAGGAAGTGGACCTCCCATGTAGATTGGTCCAGGCTGAGGTTGATGGTGGGGTGGAAGCTGTTGAAATCGTGGTGGAATTCTTGCAGAGTCTCTTTCCCATGTATCAGAGGGGTAGCCGTGTAAGTCTGGTTCTGTAGAAGCAGCAAAGAATCCTGTGGCACCTTATAGACTAACAGATGTTTTGTAGCATGAGCTTTCGTGGGTGAATACCCACTTCTTCGGATGCAAGTGGATCCTTTCCCATGGGTTCCATGATGAAGATACCATCAATGTAGTGTAGGTAGAGAAGGGGCATGAGTGGACGAGAGCTGAGGATTTTATGTTGTGTTTCCCAAGAGAAAATGTCTGATATTAAATGTGCTATTCAATATGAAGCTTGTATCACTGAGCGTCAATTATTATGTATTGACTTAGAAGTGAGCAGCTCATTCTAATATGTTTCACCCAAGAAAAAATAAACATTAGAGTAAATTACCTCCATAGTGTAAAATAGGAGATGGGCGTATGATGGGCTCTGCCAAAGATGATTGACTTGCCACCGTCCTTATATCTTATTCCCACTCTCTCCTTTGACCCTTCCTCCATACAGTCCCCTCTACCCAGAATCCCCCTCCCCAACCTCTATTTGGTCCTCTGTCTTCTCCTCCTTCAAACATACATCTTTCAGCAAGCCTCCATATCCTGAGAGCAAGGATGGTGCTGTGTGTGGCAGACATGGAGCTGCTCTGTAATCATTTATGAATATTGTATGTTGATCTGGTTATTGGTGTAGAGCAGCCTGAATGGAACCTTGTGGGAGGAGCAGTGGTTACAGGAGGCATGAGTTTGGACACGGCACCGGGAAGTCAGTCTGTGTGCACATGGCTGGAAGGGTAGCTGCAGTTGCAACACTTCTATAAATAGTTTGCTTAATAAAGAGCCAGTTTCATTCTAGAAACATGGAGTCCTCTTGGGTTATTACCCAGGACGAGATACATGAAACAATTGGGAAGTTTAATGTGACTAAACTGGGTTAAATGAACAGTGTTGGAAAACAAGCAGGAAATTGAAACAATGACTTGAGATAAGAGACCCCTCAGCAAACACTGGGGGTTGTTAAAGGACCGTGGGAGAGCCATTGGCCCTGGCTTGGCCTCCTGCTGAGCCCCGCAAACTGGTTGTTGTTTGAAGAAGCTAGGCCTGCCTGGGTCACCGTCGCAGCATAGTGGGGCTTTAGGCAAGATACACGCGTATAAAATGTTTGTCATTTTAAAATCCTTTTCTCCAAATGCTTTATTCCTATTGGTGTGATTAAACTATATTTTGGTTGAAGAAAGCAGTCACGGTCTATCTACCACAGGTCACAGTTGGACCTGCTGGGTAAACATGGTAGATACATGGGGTACTTAACCCAGGGCCCTGTCTACACATGGGAGACTCACCTGACCCCTGAGTGGGGTGCACTCAGAGAAGCCATGAAGGAGAATGAGGGTCCGTTAGCCCTGCAACCAGGGCACTGTTTAAAGCAGAGGCTTGGAATTCAGGTGATCCGGGTACAATTTCCAGCTTTGACATAGACTCCCAGTGTGACCCGGGCCAAGCACTTAGTGTCTCAGTCCTGCAAATATTTAAACAAGATAGAAGCCTTAATTTCTCTGTGCCTCAGTTCCCCCTCTGAATAATGGAGATAATGGTACTAACCGTCTCCCAATCTTCTTTTCTGCTTTGTACGTTCTGTGGTTCAGGAGCTGTGTCTTACCATGTGCATGTACAGCAGGACACTGATCTCAGCGGAGAGTCACGCAATACAAATAAATTATGGATCCTAGTGTCCCTCAGGGAAATGCCCAGGAGTCTCATTTAGAACAGAATAAATTGAAACAAAAAAGTAAATAAAGTAACGCAGCCACCTAGTACTGACCAGAAACATGGCCTGTCTCACTGCTCAGTCAGGCAGTTTGCTGCTTTCTCTATCTCTATGACAACGATCCTGCACATGTCCCACACACCTTACATATGTCCTTAACTTTACTCATATGCAGAAAATACAGCACGTCTTTGCAGGAGCTGAGACCTGTGTCTATAATGTCCTGTCTGTCTAGATCATAAACTGTTTGGGATAGGATCTTTGCCTTCTTATTTGTTTTTAGAGCACCCGGCGCATTGCTACCACCCTGCAAATGAGCAATACGGATAAGAAAGGAAATATGTACTTGACTTTCTTGGGTAGCTGGAGATGAACTGGCTGAGGTTTTATCCTTCCACCCATAATAAACATGGTAATAATTTTTACTTCCTGCTTTATTTCGGTAGGGAGCCATGTACAATTGTCAATAAAAATAGAAGCTATTAATCATGGAAGATAATGTCTCCGAGCAGATGTAAGTGACAGCAAGGAACATGGGGGAGGGTTTGGGGGAGTCAGTAGTGGAGAGTGATGATTTATTGCTTGTGGTTTCAGTAGTATTAGTGGATTTCTAACACATAACTTCTACAGGCTCCTTTAATTTGGTCCCACGCCCTTCTATGTATTGAAATACTTAGTGGTCTCCACCATAGTATCTGAGCATCTCACATGCATAACTTAATTTATGCTCAAAACATCTCTGAGGGAAGTACTAGCCCCATTTTACAGATGGGGAACTGAGCCCCAGAGGGACAATCAAAAAGGTTTCTAAATGCTCAAAATTGGAACAAGCCATTTTTATTTTGTCAAAATGAAACATTTTGTTCTATCAGAAACTGATTTTTTTTCAGCTTTTTGATTCACCAAAATTTTTGGTTTGATTCAAAATGATTTTTTCCCATCTGGAATTACCAAGGAACCAAAAAATCTGTACTCCTGAGTCCCAGCCCAGCACCTTAGCCACCACCAGCAAATCCAGTGTCTTGCTGTAAGACTAATAACACTTCTAACTGAGTAGCATATTAGAATGCAGCCTTATTTGAAAGTCAGCAAGAACAGGAGCCTTTGCAGTCATCAACCCTGCAAGCCAATCCAAAGAGTTAAAGGGAGAAGGAAATGCTGAAATGACCCTGACCTCCTTGCAAAGGGGCAACGGAAACTATTCTCTGCAGCTGTTGGGCAACTGAAGTAGGTGACAAATATGATGTAGAGGTCAAATGTATATAACGCTTCCCCTATGACCTTAATTCTATGAATGCAATAAATAATGATTAAAAAATTCATGTAAATATCTTACTTACTTTTGGCATTGGAAACAAACCAATGCTAATAATAGCACTAAACTAACCAGAGCAATTGCAGTGCAAACTCAACGCCGTCTTTTAGATTTGCAAAGGATGTTTTTCTTTTACTACAGAGTTTGTCTCCATTTTAAAATAGAATAGCCTGGCCTCATAGTCTGAACCCCGGGCACTGTTGGGGCTGAGAGATTAATCCAGCCCCTTTTTGCTTTTTAATGCTGCTATATTGCTTCTGCAGTATTCATGTGTCCCAATAGCCGGCTCCCACAGAACTTCTATCCAGATGAATATGACATTGGCGCATACTGCTAAGGCAAGAGGAGCCTGACTGGGTTTTGCTCCCTGAAGAACATTATTCAAGTCTAGTGTGGGCAGCGGTTAGGTGGGGGGTATCTGAGTTTTGGTGCTAGAACCTCACACCCACTTCTAGCTAGAACAATTCTTTAGCATCTGTCACAGGGATAAAAAACTCACCTGTGCACATTGTGATGTCATCATTGGTTGCTATGGCAATGCTTGTGAGGTCACAAGTAGAAGTTTGTGAAAGAAGCCACAGGGACTTGATCCATATCTCATTAGAGTCACCAGCAATACTCCCATCTACACTAATAGGAGCTGTATCAAGGGCCAGGAGAGGAGAGAGAAAACCTGCAAAGAAACGAAGATAGTGGATGGGATTCATCACTGCATTACTCTGAAGCCAGTGGAGTAAGACCACTGTCAAAGTACAGCAGCCCAGCAGGGAGTCAGGCCCCTTGTTTCATGAAAATATGCCACAGTCCTACGCAATGAAGTAAGTGAACAGAAAACGCATGAACATCAGAATGGCCATACTGAGTCAGACCAATGGTCCATCTAGCCCAGTGTCCCGTCTCTAACAGTGGCCAGTGCCAGATGCATCTGGCAGTTGGAGATTTAGGGACACCTGGGACATGAGGGAAGAACTGCCTGCAAATTCAACAGTTCCTCAAAGTTTTCCATAAAGTGCCGGTGACTCTTTAATGCAGCACAATAATCACAAGACACCTCAGTACAGTGCAAAGCAGCCTGGAAGAAAAATACAATAATAATTTGCATTTTATTCATTCCCATCCTTTGCTTTTATACTGGATACGTCTTTAATGAGAATTCAGTGATAATGAAATTTTGCTTTGAGAAAATTAATTTTGGCTATTAAAAAGTTACTCAAAAGTAACCAGGATTTGGAACTGTAATGGGTGTGAAAGACCAAAGCAGAAAATAAAATGTATCTGAATGTAATCATATTATGGCTTTCTATTAGAACTTAAATTATACGGTGAATAAAGTGGCTTTGAAGGATGTAGTTCCCAATCCTTGAACTGAAAAGGACCATTGTGTCGAAGCATGATATTTAATGAACTGCTTTAATGGCTTGGAACTTCTCTGTGCATAAGCTGACACCTAAAATCTAGGACTCGGCATCTTCCAAGTATTAATTTAAAATGAACGTTAATAAAACTCCCGAGGACTCAAAGCTCACAAAGGAACAATCACATGTGCCTATGGGGGATGAGTTCCTGCGCTCTCATTCACAAAACAAACCCAGCCCACAGACCGTGCTATCTGTGCATCAGCTGGCAGCAGTTAATTCCTTACAGTAGCTGTTGAGGTTCTGATATGTTCTCATCATTGTAGCATTTGAACACCTTGAAAGCATCCTTATAATACCCTTGTGAGATAGGGATCATTCCCATCAAGAACTGAGGAACAAGGCAGATTGACTTGCCCACGGTCATGCGACAGATCTGTGGCAGAGACCAGAACTGAACCCCAATCTCTGGAGTCCTAGTTTTTCACTTTAACCCCAAGATCATCCCATTTTGTGAGCTGGTCTTTTTCTGCTCGTTTAGTGCTGTTCTTCCTGGTCAGTTTATGGGCGTGGGCACTCCCTGGTGCTATATGTAGAAGAGGAGCAGTAAATCAATCAGTCCCATACTCATTTGCCACCCACCCAGCCCTCCTCCCTGTAGCACTGGCTCTGTATCCAATGCCCTGCCAGGTTAGCCTGAAATGCCTTGCCTTGCCTTTGGTGCCGGGGAGCAGGGGATGCATATTTCTCTGAGCCGAGTGATTTCAATATCAGCGTTCATCTCACTGTCTGCTTTATATCACTTCAAACTCCAGAGTGTGGCCATGAGTGAGTGTGAAATAATATGTCCCTGGGGGAGGCTGTGGAAGTTAAGGCTGTGCAGTTACTGTGACACAGGATGAGGCATCATATCTGATACAGTGACCAACCTCCAGAAAGGCTCACTTCCCCCTAAGAGAAGATACATCTTGGAATTAATGCCAACAAACCAGCACTGCTAGATCAGCCTGGAATCAAACACCATAAGGATATAAAAAAAAAGTACCACCCTGCTTAACAGTTATTCATCCAAACAAAAGTACCTTGATTCTGTACATAGAAAAACTAACATTGCCATGATCTTTGAGCATTCCTGAGATATTTCTTCCTAGTTCCCTTCAGCAACTGTACTGGCATCAGAATCCCAGCTCCTAGTCAGTCTGTCGTGTGTGCAAAGCCCACTGGCCTAGCAAGTGGCATTTTATCCTAGGAGAAGAACCTTTGCTTGTTTCTCTTTCCTCAAATCCATCTTCTTCTCTGTGGTTATATCCAGCGTTTTGAACATCATGATCTTGTGGACTCTGTAAAGCTTTTCTGCATCAGGAGCTCCCATCTCCTCTCTTTCCCAAAGGCAGATAATGGGTGCATGGTCATCTTTTTGCCATCATCAGATCTGGAGGAGTTGACAAAGGTCATTCTGGAGTTTGGGGTCCCTTGCAGACATTGGTTCTAAGGAGGGCCATCTCTGTAGTAAACTCTGGTGAGCTGTATTTCTGTTTCCATTAGCTTCTTCTCCAAGCCATTTCAAGGTAATGCCACAGAAGGCATTTTATTCAAACGTAGACAATTCTTAGAGCCCCTGAGGTAATAAAGAAAGATTCTCAGTCACTCTCTCAAGTGTTACTATATTTTGGCTTGGAAGGGGATGTGGCATTGGGGACTGTCCTTTTAACGGCAGAGCTTTCCAGACACAGAGTCTGGGTGGGGAGCTGTGACGCTCTTGGGAGGCACAGCCTGTTGGAACCAGACACAGAACAAAAGAGATCTCTTGCAAGCAGCTTGAGCATGGAGTGATCCCTGAACACCATCCCACCCCCTGGCTCTTTCTTTTCACTGTTCCCTGGCTGGGGGGAGCCTCTCACGCAGCTCACTTGGCTGGGGCCAGTCAGGATGGCGCATTGGCACACAGCTTTTTCTCAGGGTTGCCATAGCTGACTCTCTGTGTGGTAACGGAGTGGTGGTCATGCTCGCTCCTTCGGCAGGTGGGTACAGTCGTGTGGCTCAGGACCTGGACTGGGACTCAGGAAAGCGGGATGCAATTCCTAGCTCTGCCATAGACTTGTTTGTGTGACCTTACCCTGTCTGTGCCTCAGCTACCATAAAATAGCGATAACAACTCTTCCCCACATTTCGGGGGGGAGGAGGAGAGAGGGGGAGAAATGAGGCTTAATTCACTGATGTGTGTCCACTGTTTTGAGGTCCCTCGATGAAAGGAAGTAGAGAAATACCCTGTCATTGCACATGTAGCGCTTCAGGTGTGCAGGACACTTCACAGACAAGTTAAGGTGAGAGCTCCAGCTGCCCTGAGGAGCTTGTACTTAGGCTAATGCACTGGATAGAGAGATAAGGGGAGGGGTGGGTGAGAGGGACAGCAATAAGAAAATGGGGTAACTTAGGTGAGCAGTGAACATCTCTTAATGTAGAGAGGACCACTGGGCTTTATGGGGCTCCTGGAGGAAGTGTGTTTTAGGGATGGCATGCAGAGGCATGGATGGCCCTGTCAGGCTGGAAATTCCAGGCCTGTGGGTGACATGGCAGAAGGCCTGGAGATGAGGCTGGGAAGGCAGAGGTGCAGCAAGGGTGGGGAAGTTAATCAATTTGCAAGTCTATGACACCTTTCCCCCACGGATCTCAAAGGCTTTATGGAGACATCATCTTATCTCAGTATAGTGGTGAATGCAGGAATAAGATGGCAGTAGACAAACCCTACCAGCAATGGTCTACTCTATCTCATAGGTCTCTGGTTTGGGTTTGGAGATCAGGCTGTTTTCTAACATGCCCATTACACTATCTAGACTGCTGTTGCTTTAGCTCCTCCATGGGTGGCAGGTGTCCCTCATGAATCCCCTTGTCTCTTGATCCATGCCACTGCACTTCCTGCTTGCGGATTATGCTCTTGTTTTTAGGACCAGCATCTGCTTCTCCAGCAAGGTTGGACAGAAGCCTTAAGTGTTCCCTTTCATCCTCTGCTCAGTCTCTGCATGCCATCTGCATGGGTGTTCGGCCGCATCCAGCATGCCGGTGTGCTGCACAAAGGAAGGGTGGGAGAAGAGGGTAGGTGATCCCAAGAGCAGGGGAGGCACAGAGAAACCCCAAGGCTTTCTTAACATGCAGGGAGGGAAAAACCCAGCCTTTTACGGTTTGCAAGGTATAAAATGTGACATGCAGATGAAGAGCTGCATTGCACCCGGCTGCCATGTAGGGAATGGTGATGCTGTCAGGCTGGTAGAGAATCAGACAGGTTCTTCACCTGGTCAGCTACAAACACATACTGCCCACCCAGTCCCAACGGGCCCCTTCGTAGTGTAGATCTCTGTCACGGTGATTTAACCCTGTGCTGTGGTAACCGCAGTGGTCTCAGTTTCCCCTCTCTTTGGGAAGTGGACATATATCCTGGCCTCTTTCCCAGCATGCCCTATCATAGCCCACAACTCCCAGGCATTCTTTTGCACTATAAATCCCAGTGTGCTTTGCTGCCAAGGAAGTACAGGACAATACACTCCATTAAAGCCTCCTCGAACCTTTCTCACTTGCAGATGTGATGAGTTGCCCTCTTTTTGTCCTCCCACTTCAGAGACCCACCTTAGCTCGCGTTCTTTTGGACACAGATGCTCACATCTTTCCCAGGACATTACTGATCAGTGACGATGACTCCCTGGGAACAGATGTTCCCTTGCCCACAATCCACTTGTTATTTTCTGCAGCGAGGTGGTTGGTGGCTGTTGGCTGTTCCAAACTGAAGGGCTGTCAGCTAAATGAGTGCAGACATGCACACATACCCCTAAAAATAGCATGCAGCTCCGCAGCCCCTGCATCTGTTCTGGCAACAATATATTTTTCACTTCTCCCAGGTCTCCTCTCTTCTTCAGTCTCTCCAATGCTATTCTACCTTCCCATCCACTTCTGGAAATCAATGCTTTGGGTGGGGAATAAACATGTGCCATTTATCTAGGGAGCATTGCCAGTGTATTCCTTCTAATGATTCCAATCGATTTATAAACCCAGGAGGTTATTGGTGTAGACAACCACATAAATGAAGTCTTATTTTAGCAGAAACTGCTCTGAGAACATAGATGGATTTCTGTGCAGAAAGATTGTATGGTCAGACTTGACTTAGTCAAAGAAAGCAGAGCCGTGTTGGTCCATCATTAGAAAGGCTTTTTAACCAATTACCTTCTAGCTAGAATGTGGTGGGTTTGGAACTCCTGCTGTAAGTGGCTTTCTAGACCCATTAGGGGCTAGCTCTCTCCAGCGGTAGCTGTGTTTTCAGTGGTAAGGCGGGAGGCAGCCCGGTGGATAATTTACACATTGGTGAGGAATGTGTGTGTTGTCCTCTAGTGGCTGGAGTACAGAAAAGGGGATCAGCCTGCTATGGCCTCCAGCTAATGGGCATAGTGCTGTAGCTCAGTGGTAGAGGCCCGTCCTTTGGAATTAGGCCCTGTGAGTTAAGATCCTAGTGATCACCTAGCTAGGGACTTGATACCTCTGTATGTCAGTCTGATAGAGTTGTAAAGTTGCTTTGGGATCAGTGGGATGAAGGAGACTATTATTAATTGCCAGTCAAGAGGAGGAAAGGACCCTAAGGTGATGGCCACTTCCTCCTTCTCACTTATCCTAAGTGCTGAAGGACCTCAGCTCTCACGGAAATCATTCTGAGATGAGGCTTTTACAACGTGGAGCAGGAGCACATCTCAGGCCTGGAGCTCTCCAGCTTGTGAAGAAGGCTGAGTCCCAATGACATAGATTGTCAAGCTCTTTGGACCACACCCTGTAAATCATCTCTACCTCACATGAGTCAACAGTGCTATGTCTTCTTATGCCAGCTGAGGATCTGGCTCGTTGCTCTTCGTCCTGCCCTTCTTCCATCTCTTATTATAAAGTTTTGATCGGATGAGCTTGGAAATGATTGAATATCACAAGAGTCCAGGGTGCAAATCACTGAAATCACATACAGGTCACGGGAGATGACAAGGCCCAATTCTTGGACTCCTCCAAAGGTCAGACTCTGCAAGCTGTGAGAGTAAATGGGTAAGGCCAAGAACAGACAGACAACCCACTTAGCAATCTAATTTCTTCCTCAGCTGGAGCTAAGGGAGGAATGGTAGAGAAAAAAAGCTTCCTTCCAATGTTGTATGTGAAGTAGCTGGACTTGGTGCTACCAGAGGGTAATGCCCTAAACTCTGGCATAGGTGTCCCTGAAGAAAATAATAGCCTATCCTTCTCAATGACTGGCATTTGGTTTTGTGGCCCCGGAGAATATAAAAGCTACATCGGTGACAGAGACAGTCACACAGACCACTTTTCACCCCCTCCCACAACCCTACAGCAGTACATTTATGGCCTAATATATTATTGACAAGGCTGACTTCTATAAAAGTGTTCTGGCATAAGTGGTAATAAATGTGTATCGTCTGCTCTTTATAATCCATTAACTCATTAAAATAATTGTCTTAATTTGATTGTTAAAGTGATTAATAGGGTAAGTGTTAAAGGAAATTAATACTCAAAGTGAAGCATAACTGCAGCCGAAAAATAACTCCCCGGAATTGGCGTGGAGGCAAGGTAGAGGCTTGTGGTTAATGAGCCTTGAGAAGTTAAATATAGCACAGTGCAGGGGAGAGCTGGGCCACTCTGTGAAGCGGGTGCGGGATAGCAAGGTGACTTTAACCTGGGACGTTTCAATCCCATGCAGACCATGCTTCAAGCCCACTCAGAGATGCGTGTATTGCTGACTTTGGCCAAAGCCCAATTTGTTTGGGAAGAATCATTCTGTGCCCCTGCTATCCTTTAATGCTGCTCCTATAGAATGGCCTCGTTTGGCTCCCCCAGTACAAGGGTGGTGAGTAGCTCCAGTGTAGGCAGCTCTAGCCTGCTTTTCTGTACAGCCTCTGGTTTAGGCACAGGATGGAGTTGCAAGGGGGTGTCTCTAGAGTATAAAGGAGTCTTGTTGTTCCAGGTGGTGGAGCAGTCCATAGGCATCTGTGAAATGAGAGCAGCTCCCAGGCTGCTCTGACTTATATAGGGGACACATCAGCCCCCAGAACAGCCCATAATTAGGGAGAAAGAGGAGGCATATAGGCCAGGAGATGGGGTGGTAAAAAATGACTGAGATTCCTGAGCGATGTAACACAGTACTAGGTTCATTTCTTTCATGGTGGAGGGCAGCAGTTAGAGCTGGGTGAGAGATTTGGGGGAGGGGGGATGTTTGGGGAGGAAGGAATCACCAAAGATGCAGATTCAGGCCAACTGAACATTTTTGCAAATTTGTGTCACATTCACCAAATTATTTCAGTTGGTAAAAAATAACAACAACAAATCCAAACAAATCAAAACGTTGGGTTTTAACATTTTTGGAATGAAACCTTTTGCTTTTTCATCTTGAAATGACTGTTTGTTTTGAAGCTTACAACATCATTAAAAAAAATTAAACATTTTTAAGAGCTCAAAAATGAAACAACATGTTTTGTTTCGGGTTGAATAAAATGTTTTGTTCATCTCGATATTTTTTTTTTAATTTTTCAGAAAGGCCAGCAAATCAAACAGTCACTTACTTGCACAGCTCCAGCTGAGACAGAATGTCCCTGGGTCCACAAGGGCACATCCTGCAATATGTCCATATGTGCTGATGGGTAAATTTGTTCTGAACATCCCCACAGAGTCACTCATTGAACCACAGACGAACTGCTGGAGCAGGGTGTTGAAAAATTCCTTGATTTGTTACTTTCTGAAGCTTTCCACCCTATATACCCCCTTTCCTTTTGCACAGCATCTTCTACTGCAGTTGAATGCTGCTACTCTAAGCTGGAGGCATCGTTGTATTTAGAAATATATGAGCTCTCACACATATTTTAGGTAAATTGCATTTTATTCTTACCTGTCACTTCTGTTTTTTTGGGGATCCCCTCAGATGAGAAAAGGCAACTTCAAAAGCAATTCCTTTTTTGGCAAAACGGCCATATCTACTCATTCGAAATCTACCACGGTCTCATAGTAAATTCTGCTCCTGTTCACAGGTTAACAACAGCAGAGTCTTTGTGTTCAATTTTATCCATGCAGAACGATGATATATATTAATGTATACTCATTTTTTCCCTGATTACCGCTTGTCAATCAATATCTCCAGCAAATCACTGACAGTGACAGAGATCAGCTCCTTGTGGAAATTAGCCTTCCACGTACATTACACTTTGGAAGCACGCCACAGCCTCATGCTTTGAGTAACTGAGTTGTACGGTTAGTACTGTAATATCAAGCCATATATAGAAACATTGAGAAATGTCAAGCAGCCATTCATTACTGGGATAATAGAAATCAGAGCCTGTGTCTCCCCATGTGTCAGTCTCCACTTATTCCTGTCTCCCCTACTTGCACGGCACTCACTCTCCTCTCTCACGCTAAGCAATCACTCATATTAAGGCTCATTATATGCTAGCTTCATCTGGAAATGGACTTGTATTCAGACTAAGAAATTAAGGGAACCATTCAGCTGCAGATGTGGTAACAGGGCTGCTGAAGATTCTCTAAATGGTGAAGATGGAATTGTCCTGTGGAGGGAACTGTAGAAATGGAAGCAGCTGGGTTGCTGAGCCTGTGAGAATCTACATTCATCACCTCTCCATGGACTAGCTTCCGTGTGATTGATACTGTGCCAGCACCTTCATATTATGGTGACCAGTGCTCTACAGTTATATTCAAAGTGTGACAGACTCTCTGCTGTGGTTGTGATCCACTCCATGAAGCAGAGAACAGGAGCTGGTTACAATTCACCCATTCTCTGCCCAGCTAAGAATAGAGACACCTATGTCTGCTGACAGAGATCCCAGCTGTCAGCTGAGAATAGCGGAGTACAGCAGAAATTCGGCCCTGCCCCCTTTGCAGAGGTTGGGATAGGACGGCTGACGAACCAGCCAGCTTCTCTGGTTTTATACCAGCTGAGAATGCCCCGGTGCTGGGTGGATTTCCAGTTGGTTAGGCATGGCCAGATTCGAGTCCCATTACAGACAGTGCAGCTCCAAGAGGCCAGAAGCTGGCCCAGATAGTTTAGTAGCAGAAAAGGGCTAACAGCTCTGTGAGCTCACATCTGTTTCAGTCTTGGTGTTAATTACAGGAAATCAGGGACCCTGTCCAGTTATTTTGGTTGATACTTCAAATCTCCCTCCTCCCCATTTACTGTTATTTACAATGATAATAAACATTGAGGAATCATGACATTGAAATCTTTCTCCCCGCTTACACATGGTGCCCCTAGAAGAAGCACTCTCAGCCTGTCAGGCTGCTAAGATGAAGTTTGAGGAATGCAGCATACTCTGAAAAGTACAATGTACAAAGGACAAAGGCCTGCACAGACCAGCAGAGCTAGGGAGAGGAAAGCTACATTGCATTTTGGACTTCCTAGCTTTGACAGCTGCACCTTTCCGAATGCATTTCATTGCCAGAGGTTGTGCTGCACTGCCAGAGAATACGCAATGTGCAGCAGAATTCAGCGCTGGCCCGAGACAGATGCCAGGGCGGACCATATACGGGATTAGGTTCTGTGTGCTGCAGAGTACATGGGCTCCTGCAGAAAAGATTTTTCCATTAGAGTGAACTTTCTTCAGAAAGCTGTGCAGCATTACTGAGACCAGACTGCACCTTGATCAAAAGCAGAGGGAGGGAAGAAGGATGAATGGACACGTTTCCAGCACACTGCTACAGAAGAGACCTGGATGTGTGGTTTTCCAGAAGTATCAGCGTCTGGGAGAAACAAAGTGACTCAGACACATAAAATACTGTTAGAAGACTTAAACGAGGCCACCGGGTCCTCTTTGGACTAGTAAACTCCAGCAGCTGGGGCGTGGGAGGAAACATTCCCTGTGGGCAGGTTATCGCCTCCCTGTCTATTGTATGGTACTTTGCACCTTCCTCTAAAACAGCTGGTTTTGGCCACGGTAGGACACAGAATGCTGGACGAGATGGACCGCTGGGCTGACCCAATCTGGCAATTGCTCTGACCCTCAGGAAGGAAGGTCCTTTTCCATGGGGCTGATTGCCTATCTGAGGCTCCCTTTCTGGCAAATCTCATTCTGTGAGCTAGGAGTGTGATTCCCAGCTCACGGGACACTGGCAGCGGCAGCAGAAGCAGGGACAGCGTAGCGTGGCTTAGCCGTGCAGAATACGTACTCACTGGTACTTAGCACGGCTGCTGCTGCCCGGGCTACCACAGCTACGCTGCTATTTATACTCCTGGTAACTCTCATCGAGCTGGCATGGGGGTATGTCTCTGCAAGCTGGGGAATCACAATCCTGCCTCTTAGCAGGGGGTTAGACTAGATGACCCTGGCGGCCCCTTCAGACCCTACGGTTCTATGATTCTATCCCTAGCTCGACGTCTAGATGTAGCCTGGAAGAGGGGTATCGCTTAAGCATACACATGGTATATGTTCTAGCCAGAGTGTGAAACCACCACCACTGTTAGGTAGCCTTGTGAAAATTAATGTGTGAAAACTGATGTTTCCACTAACTTGATACTAGGTGAAATTTGCTTTATTTATTTCTCAGCTTTGTGCAACCAAACTAGTGACATATTTTTCTGCTGGGTCCTACTGTGAATTTGCCCTGGATGGACATTTGCCATTATGCACAGCAAAGCCAGCTTTTCACGGCAATATCAGTATGCCACTAGTGCAAACCCCACCACTTGTGTCAGTGGAAGCACTCAGGGCCCGAATGAAAATTCTTTTACTTTGGTATGAATTCCCCCTCCCCATGCCCAGGGCTCTCATCCCCAGCACCACTTTCCCATGACTCATTTACCTGTGCAGATTGTCCTCCTGGTTGTTCTAGTGTCAGTGGAGCTGACAGCGAGAAGAGGAAGGCTTAATACCTACTTGCTCTTAATTTTCAGGCGATATGGAAATGAGCAGACAAATGCTTGTGATTGAAGGACCATTGCATATTACCATAAGCAGTAAATTCATAGGAAGATAGGGCTGAATACTGATCATAATTCCAGCTGCAAGAGGTAAAGTTTCTGGAATAAAAATGAGAGGTTCATGCTGGAGTTTTATGCAGTTTACTTTCAGTGCCATTTACAGTTATTTCTTGTTTTTATATCCTGGTTTATTGAAATCCATTTTTTACTTTAATGTTTTTGACTCAGGGATAGATTTTTGCCTTCGGAGCATGGATGAAATGCCAAACTGTAAAGTGCTGGTTAAAATTATCAATGCAAATACTGCAGATATGGGTTTTATGAGTCTCGGCATTTTTTTTCCTCGAAGTGTTTCTAGGTGAAGAGTATTTATTCTGCTGAGCTCAAAGACAGACTCATGCCTCATAATTTGATTAGTATATCAAAAGGTAGTCACTGGTTCTGCACCTGTCTGCAGTGCCATTCCTGCTGTTTACTTGCTTCTGAGAGTTTCCCTCGTTAGTTTCTTTTAAGAAAGTTTTGTGCTGGTGAAAGGTGCTGACTTAATGAGCCCTGCAGAGTGAAGATCTCTGCTTGACTCTAGAACAGTGCAATAGCAGTGCAAGCTTCCCATAGGAGCATATCCCACTACCCGCCCCCACCGCATATCAGCTGTGGCCTGGAGCAACTGCCTCTAGGTAAAGCATTTCCATTTTCATGCCTTTTTTTCCTCTTGTGTTTCTGCTGAGACTGCCAATAAAGGGTCCAGCTAGCATCATTTATGGTGTTAACTATAAGGTGGATATAGACCAGTGACTTATAGGCACAGGAATGCAACCACCAACCTCAGTCCACAGAGGCCACTGAATAGATGTCACATGGTAACAATGGTGTCCCTTGCTGGAACGTTGCGGGCAGTAGCTGTCATCTTGATAGATGTAATGGAAGATGATCCAAAATCCATTTATTCAGGATACAAATAAAGGGGCCAGCAAATGCCTTAGAAAGAACTTTCCTGCACTGAGAAATACCACATTTAAAGCACCTGACTCTGGCATGGTACTGGGCAAGTTCTCTGATGTTAAAAGAGCCAGGAAGTCTGAGTGATCCTAAGCTCTGAGTTCCTATGCTTGATAATTAACCACATGAGCAGCTTCACAAGGATCCATTAGCTGCACTAATTGGAAGAATATTATGATTATTTGCATTACAGTAGCGTCTGGAGCCCTCAAGCAGGATTGGGGTCCTGGTGCGCTAGGTGCTGTACAGACATATAGGAAGGTACAGTCACTGCCTTGAAGAGCTTACGGTATAAGGCCTGCAGCCTTACCCAATTTGTCCTTTTGTTGGCCCCTCTGAGGTGTAGTTTAAGGCATCTTTATTCCCCCTGAGTTTGCATTAGGAAACCAATAGCAAGATAATTAATTGGAATATTTATCTTAGTCACACACAGGCTTGGGCATCATCATCAGAGTAAACCAGCCCTAACTTTTGCTAAGGAATTTCATTAGCTAGATGCCAGGGACAGTTACCCACTTGCATATTTTTGATCACTAAGTCAAGGTGTGGTTGTCTGAGCACCTAGCATCCTGCTCATGCTTCCTGTGGGCAATTTACGTAGCTAACCTGACTTGTCAAACCCCAGTTTCATGCAGCCACAATTGCATCAGGTGAAGGCCTGAGCTGTGCTCCCCTCCTTATTAAGCACTAGAAAGCATCATTCAGCACGAAGCACTCAGGGGGTCTAATTGGCTCATCGTTATGGGAATGGAATGCCCATCGGCAGTAATAGAGAGCTGTGCGTGTTTATCAGTTCAAATGCATGCAACAGGTGGTCTCTAGAACTGAACTGAAATGGGTTTTAAAATCAATGGCGCATTTACTCTTAAAAGCAACTTTGCATCTTCTCTCTCTAATTCCCTTGTGGCTTATGATATGGCTACTGCAGTATAGTGGTTCTTTCCCGCTCACAAATAGCTCTAAAAGAGCAGTGCTCACACTATGTGTCTTTTTGCTCACCACGCTGCTGTTTTAAGCCCCAAGAAGGCGTAAAAGGGCAGAACAACTGGAACACACTAGGAAATATCAGATTAATTGAACATTTGGAGAGAGTGCTCTACACGGATACATGCTGATAAGGCGGGCTGCAGTTTTGCAGTTCCTAATGGAGCAGAAGATATTACACAGCTCGTAGCCTATAAACATACATTAACCCTATAGCAATTGGACAGCCGACAGTCTAGTCTGGGCTAATCCACCAGAGCAAGCTCGTTGGAGTCTAAAGGGCAGGGTCAACACTAGGGTGAGTGGGACACAATAGGCCATAATAAATAATAGTAAAACAGCATTAAATTGTGTTATTATTTACATGTGATAGTGCCACGAGGCGCCGGTCAGAGGTCAAGGCCTCGTGCAAGGCACTGTATGAACTTTTAACAAAAAGAGCAGAAATAAGTTATAGGCTCCCACTGTGTACAACCCTCTGCTCACTAGTGAGTCAGATCAGCCCCTCGATATTACTGTGTCAGGCCAGGGCAGCCACACCTCTATTCCCCCTCTGTGGTCCACCAAGGGCATTCATTCTAGACTCCTCACTCCGCAGCTGACACCTCTGTTGGGTGGAGAGCTTCGCTATATACCTAACAATGAACGTAATGGCCGGTATCTTGGGGTCATTCCAGGGCCAGAAGGTAGTGCTGGGAAGCTAAGAATCTCTTTTTCGCAGTGGCATAAGGCTCCTGTTTCGCACCCTGCTGCAGGATTGCAAGGCACAGGGCTTGAGAGTGATGACATGACAGCAATGACCCAGATCTGAGTCTTACTTGCCCTGGCCCTTGGACAGAAGAACTTTTAGGGAGGAGAATCTACCTTTCAGGGAGGAAGGAGAAAACGCTTTTCTCTGACAGGTTGTTTTCTTTTCTAATTTAATCTTTCTGACAGCAAGATAGCATTGTAAAGGTTGGGAGGATTTGAAAAAAATGATTCTGTAGCATCAAGGGCTTACTGTTTAAAAAGTGGCTGCAGCACAGGCACAGTGGCTGCACTTTGGAGAGGGAGTGAGAAGATGCAGCTGAAGGAGTGACAGCAGGCAGTCCTGGGATGGATGGAAAGGAATGGTGTAGCTTCAGGCCATCTTTGTATGATTTAGTTGGGGATCGGTCCTGCTTTGAGCAGGGGGTTGGACTAGATGACCTCCTGAGGTCCCTTCCAACCCTGATATTCTATGTTGTAACTTGCTCTCACAACCACAATGACATTAACTTTGCAACATGAGTTTCTGACCCCCTACCCCTGGAAATTTGATTTAGTTTGTCTCGAGCATCTACACTTTAAATACATCCTCCTACACATAAATTCCTACATGCAATCAAGCCACTGACAGGGTAAGATTTAAAGCAATTGCATTTCCCTGGTAGCCCTAAGCTAATGAAAAGAAAAATAACTATGAAGTGGCCTAAAACAGGCAGCTGGAATGTGTGAGCATCAAAAGCATCAAAGCCTCTTTTCCCTGTCTCTAAGTCGCTGCCGTGAAATTGGGTAGATGCAGTGGCCAGAGAGTGCTGGGGGGTCCCAGCATCTGAACCACAGAGCCTGGGCTGGGGGGGGCACATGTTCATGTGTAATTAGCCAGCTGTCCAAGCACCTTGTGGAGTTGCGCTGTGTATCCACTTGTTTTTCACAGTCCCTGAAGCCACATTTTTCTGAACTCAAAGGAGACAGAGAGAAATTTTGACCTCAAAACGATGAAGTGTTAAAGCCTCCTTGGTGTGGATGATAAGAGTTGAAGCAAACTACAGACAGCATCAGGAATGCCATTCTCAATCCAGCTTCAGAGACGGAGGCTGGAACTAATGCTTCAGAGGAGACAAATCTCTGCAGACCTGCCCCTTTTCAGAAGCACAAACACCCAGGAGAAAAATAGTAGACATTTGAGGGTAAACTATAGCATTTATTAATTAAACTACTATTGTATTTGGTAAGCGTCGGTCTCCAGTGTTTAGAACAGGGCACAAACAGCAAGGCCTTGTCGGTTCTATTTTTAGATCAGTGATTTATTGTTTTTAAAGCACAGGAATGAGGGCCAGGATTCCTGGGTGCTGTTCCCAGTTATGTCACTGACTCTCTGGGTGACATTGAGTAAGTCACTTACAGCTTCCTGTGCCTCAGTTTACCATACCTTTCTGTGAAACTGAGATAATGAGGGCTGTTTGGGGCCTTCGGTAATATTTGCAAAGTGCTTTGAGGTGCTGCAAAAGTGCAAAGTATCATAGCCACGCCATTCAGGGCACTGGCCGCAAGGAGAAATCCATTTGGTGCAGACCCCATCCTCAGTCATGCACCAGCTTATTGGCTGCTGTGTAAAGCTTTGTGGGCCCGAATCTGTAAAACCTATTGAAGCCGGAGCTCTGACACTAGGGTTGAATCTGTCACTTGCAGACTCTTTCACAGTGCATGTGAGCCTCCTGCTGCTGCTGCTGCATCGCTGGAGTCCAATTTGCAGAAAGGTGTTTAATTGTTTTTGATGCCTATGGCTCTGGGAAACTCAGCTGGAGAATAGGATTTAAATTGGAAAAAGCAAGTGTTGTGGTCTGAGCACTGAAGACTCTGCGGTGATGGGAATAAGCCCATCAGCAAAGAAAACACAGATAAATAAACTGAGCCAGCTGCAGGGACCACCTGGCTGCAGCGCTGTGGCCTCAGGCAATAACTTTGGGTAGAGCTGAAGGTAGCCGGATAGGAAAAGGTCCGACGCAGGGAGGAATCAGAAGATGCTGACACATTGCAAATAAGAAGAACAAAATCTGGACTCCCAGCACTGGGAAGAGAGGCCGGGAGATGGAGAATAGAAGGGCCCCATGTTCCACGAGTGCAGAGCTTTTAACTCAAGGCATCAGGCTTCCAGGGAACCACATGCAATGAATGGGTGTGCAAAGGAGTCCTTGTTCTGCTTCTCTCTCGCTGGAGTGTTGGCTTCTCTGGTGGCTTCTCCCTGGTTTGTTGGCAGGAGCTTCTTTCCATGGTCACTGTGGGTACAGCTGCACTGTGTTAAAACACTCACAGCACTGCGTTTCACAGCCCGCCCGGGTTAGCTTCTTGGGGCTCACGGCACTAAAAGTTGCAGTGTAGACATTTGGGTTGGGGCTGAGGTCCAGGTTCTGAGGTCCAGGCTCCTTCTGGCATCTCAGAGCCTGGGTTCCAGCCTGAGCCTGAACATCTACACTGCAGTTTTATAACCCCGCACCCAAAGCTCTGCGAGCCCAAGTCAGCTGCCGTGTGCCAGCCGCGCAGCTGTGCCATGGGTCTTTTATCATCGTGTAGGCGTATCCTCTGTCTCTGACAGCCACCCGACCCACCTGCTTTATAGCCCTTCTATTCTCACAGCTACCAATCAGCTCTGGCGTGAGCCCTTTGGTTCCCAAACCAGCATGGGGTGTTTTGGCCCCATGACCAGAAGGTAGCTAAACAGAGCAGTTAAGGCACTGGATTGGGACACCTGGGTTCATTTCCTGGCTCTGGCACAGGCTGCCTGTGTGATCTTGGGTGAATCACTTGATCTCTCCGTGCTTCTGTTCTCTACCTGTGAATTAGTATTCCTTTCTCTCTCCCATCCTTTGTCTATTTAGATTATAATTTCTTCGGGGCAGAGACCGCGCAGCACCTATCCCAATGGGGCTGTTGGGGCCTCTGAATGCTACGGTAATAAAAATAAATAATGACAATAAAGGGTTGGGTGGTGTTTGGTTCAGAGGAAACTTCTTGGGTTCAGACTACTTGGTGGTTTTTAAGTTATCTGAATCATTTTGCCAATTGCTAATGAAAATGCAACTTGCAAAAGATTCTCAAACACATTGTTTTGGTTTTTTTTAAAAAAGAAAAGAAAAAAAATGCAGAGAATTGAGCTGAACATAGCAATTATTTCCAAACTTGAGCTTTCACAATAGAGACAAATTGTAATCATACCCTTTGAAAACTGCAATTACAACTACGTCCCGGTAACCTTTAGTCCCCCTGTGTGATACATATCAAATGAGTGATAAAGCACTAGTTTTTGTTTCTCCTTTTGTTCTTGCCATGAAATGCAGGAGAACTTTCCTGAAGCTGCCCATACCGTAATTTTCCTTTATGAAGTGCCCAATGACCATACAAAAATCGGGGGGAATACTTCCTTAATTTAGGGGTTACAGCACATGGTTGGATAAAATATGGTACTTTTGGAAATGGAATATGTAACAGGACCAAAGCTTCCAGCTATAGTAGATCTGTGGAGACGGAGGCACCATATCACCTCCTTATTATGCTGCACTGGACAGCTTATACTTCAGCACGGACAAGGACCAAAGAGGTCTTTGCAGAAAAGACAGGTTACATTGACAGCCCCTGTAGTGCAGGGGGAACTGTATAGATTATTGTTACTTCCTCAAGAGCCACAGACTTGTTACCGTGTAGTGGACTGAATAATACGTCACTCATTATTTCTGTGAGTATGTTCCCTGGGTCAGGTATATCACATCTTCGGAATATTATGCCCTGTCAGGAATTTCACATGCCTCATGCATCATTCTGTCCACACCCTGGATTGAACTGCTCTGTGATTCTGAAGTCCCAGGACCCATGGGAATGAGAAACCCATATGGAGCCCCCAATAGACCTCCCCTCCTCCACAAACTCCATCCTTCATCAGGGATTTCCCTAGACTAAGGAAGTAACTACCAGTACTAAATGGGAAAATATCAGGTGCACTGAACAATGGTAACCAGTGAGTCCCTTCTCTCAGTGGAAAGGACCCGAAGAGTATTGATGTACCGAAAGTGTATGCTACCGTATTAGCATATACTGTAGCAATTCACAGTGTGCTATCGTGAACCATAGGTCTAACAAAGAAGATGCATGAATGCTCCAGATATGAGTGGCCGACGGAAATGCTGCAAAGAGAGGAGAAAAAAGCTTTTTCCTGAGCTGCCTGAAAAGCCCAGTGGAAAGGCAGAGTCAAAGAATGTGATCCAAAAACCCATTGAGGTGAATGGGAGTCTTTGCATTGACTTGAATGGGTATTTGGGTCAAGTCCAAAATGCACAGGGAAGGGTTTACTACCCAGTTGCTACTGACCCTTGAATTCTACTTGAAGACTTTCCCAGACAGCTGAAGCAGGGGCATCCTAAACTGGGATTCTCCAGCCTCTTTCAGCAAACTGTGGTCTGACAGATAAGGAAGGAGGCCCTGTGTCAGGCTACAGGGTTTCCTCTCCTCTAGAGAACATGACAAGATGTTTAAGAGCTAAAGCCACAAGGCAGCTCCTGGAGTGTCACCCTGCTCAGCCGTGATGGTTGTAGATACTCTGGAGCAGTTTTGTTTCTAGTGAGGCTGCGTGGAGGAGTGGGAAGTTGCATAGCAGCACTTCTGGTCCTGTATAAGGTTTGGAGAAATGTAATTCACACTGAGCCAGACAAAGTACTATACAAACTGGACGAGGGCAGGATAAGGTACATACACAATCACAACCACACAGGGCCAGATTTTCAAAGCTTAAGACGTATATGGCTGCATGTTGATGCACCTGTCTTAGGAACACAAAATACATGGCCACATCAGCAATTTACCTGAGTGCACGGCCAATTAGGGCCCTAATTTGCATATGTGCATTAAGCATTTGTGTGCATAAGTTGGGGATGTGAAAATTCAGTGCTCACTGAAGTCAACAGGCATCTCTCTATTGATTTCCACGGGCTTTGAACAAAGCACTAATCTGCATGTGTTTCTGATTTTGAAAAGGTGGCTCCAAGTGTATCTGTATGGACAGATACACCGGCCAAAATTCTCAGTGATCAAGATTACTTCAGAGAGCTTGATTTTCAGGAAGTGTTGAGCATCTCCTCTCTGAAAATCAGGTCCCTCTATGATGTCGCATGTTGAGCACCCAAAATCGCTCATTGCTTTGGAAAATCCTGGCCATCTCTGGGTATGTCTACACTGCCATAAAAGACCCATGGCACACCTGTGGCTGGCCCGAATCCACTGACTCAAGCTTGTGGGGATTGGGCTGCGGGGCTATAAAACTGTAGTATAGATGTTTGGACTCAGGCTGGAGCCTGGGATCTGAGGCCTTTCAAGGGGGGCAGGGTCTCAGAGCCCCGGCTCCAGCCAAAGCTCGAACATCTACCAGGCTAATTTTAGCCCCGCAGTCGAAGCCCGAGTCAGCTGACCTAAGATCTGAGACTTGGTGTTGTGGGTTTTTTAATTGCAGTGTAGACGTACTCACCCTCCCTCCCTCCCTCCCCACCACCACCAGCAGCAGCTAAAATAAACCACTCACATTCCAGTGACCCAAATGAAACTTACAGCGCTCCAGACATCTGGGCATCAGACCATGGGATTTTCATTTGAGGAGGAATCCACCAGAAAGGCAAACCAATTTAAAGGGGCTTTTAGAAAGAAACCTATGAGGCTGTGAGGGTCAAGGGAAAGCTTGCAAAGAGCTCCTACAATTACAACATCCTCAACACATCCTCAGGAAGCAGGAAGGTGATGTTACCTTGGGATGCAATATCAGGGAGACTACGACTGGGAATATTATGTCCTGCTCTGGAGTCCACACTTTTAAAAGGATGTTGAAAAACTGAAGAAGTGTTCAGAGAAAAACTCTAAGAATGGCAAGTGGTCTGTAAAACACCCTTTACAATAAGAGGCTAAAGGGACTCAAACTTTTCAAAGAAAACATTAAGAGGCAGTTTAATCACAGTCTAGGAGTTACCTAGACAGGGAGAAGATTTGATACGAAAGGGCTTTTTAATCTAACAGACAAAGGTACAGCAGTTTTTACTGTGAGCATAATTAAACAACTGGAACGGATTACCAAGGGATATGGTAAATTCTCCATCGCTGGGATTTTTTAAATCAAGACAGGATATCTTCCCAAAAGATGTGCTCTAGTTCAACCAAAAGTCGCTGGGCTATAATCAGGAATCTGGGGGTGGAATTCAATGGCCTGTGTTATGCAAAGGTTGGACTAGATAATCATAACAATCTCTTCTGGCCTTTAAAATCGATGAGACTCCAAATCCATGCAAGATCCTCCCTGTAGTTTCTGTGTTTTCGGACTGGGGTTTGCCGACGTAGAAATGGATAACGTATTACTGCAGGAGAATGCATGAGCTATCCCTAGATCTGGCTTCCTGTAATTGCAGATAATGAAAAATCGAATGTGTCAGTAATGTATTCCAAGTGCCAGTAATGTAGTCGGGCATTAGCTTCCTGAAGGCAAGCTTTGTGAATATCATCCAGTTTATTTATTTTTTGGATAGTGCATAACATCCTTTCAGTGGCTCGTGTGTTTAGAGCTTTCAAAAGCACTTATTGCTTAGTACAGTGAATAGCAACAAGGGAGAAAGAGTCTTCGAACAGCTTCCCTGAACCTGTAGATTCTTACAAGCTGCCCCAAATACAACCACAGCAGGAATTCAGCTGTCAGTTCAGAAGGTCCTGGGTTCATGTCATAAGGCGGGACAGTGGCTTTGGTGATCACAGCAGGCCAGTCCTCAAAAGACACTTAGCTACATCTAATAAACGTTCATGTTGAGAAGGACAAGTTGTTAGCTCTCCCAGATGAAAGGAACTACTAAAGGCAAAGCAGGTGGAGTTTGGGGCTGAGAATCTGTCCCTGTTGGGCTGATGGAGCCACAACTAAAAGTGCATTATCAGATTGCTGAGGCACAGTTCATAGACCCACCTTTAATGCAACAGGCATGGCTCACCAGTCAGGGCCATGTAAAGTCCTTAACTCCCTCTGCCCTAAAACTGGTGCTCACCGGTTTCCAAGCAGTAGTTCATAAAACCATACAAACTGCTGGAATTATTTTCTCTAACACATCCAGTCTGACACGCATGAATGATGAAACGGAATTCTGCTTTTCGTGGTGGGAGTTCTGGAACATCTCTGCAGTCCCACCTGTCGTAATTCTTACAGACTGTATTTAACTGGGTTGCAGCACTGAAAAGGCTCAGGACTGCAGTGAGAACAGTCAAAACTGGAGGAAATCTATGAAATGTTGGGTGCAGTGGCCTCTGATCTGGATTGCTCTGATTCAGAAGGCTGCAGATAATTAACTCTCTGTGTGTGGCTAGAGTAGGATTCAGCCCTACAAGTCCCCAGTGCAATAAGCAATTAAGCATATGTTTAACTCCTGCAGGACTATTCATATACTTGCATTTTTGTGTGTATTCATGAACTATCCATAGAAAATACCTGTGAACTCCTTTTGCTCTATTTGGAGATCAGCAAATATTACCAGGCTGCTATTTGAGTTACAACCTCCTTTGATGCTCAGATGGCCACTCACATGGCATTTATGTTAGCTCCAGCCAACCAGGACTATATCTAATGTGTGAGGTGGGTCAGCCCTTCTGAAGAGAAGTCACTTGCATTTGATTTCTTTTTCCACCTAGATCAAAGAGCATCCTTGCTCTTTGAGAAACCATTCTCTGTTGACCTTTATGTGTGTCTGACTTCAGCAAGCAGTGGCCTTGGATTTTCTCACCTGAATCTTCTGCGCATACTGGCGACAGTCTTATAGCTATTTGAGAGTTATTTGAGCTATTGATCTGAAGGTGGAGGAGAAGTGTATGGCCTTGGACTAAGTTAGTGCCCCACTCACTGTCCCCATCATACCTAAGAACATAAGAATGGCCATACTGGGTCAGACCAAAGGTCCATCTAGCTCAGTATCCCGTCGTCTGACAGTGGCCAATGCCAGGTGCCCCAGAGGGAATGAACAGAACAGGTAATCACCAAGTGATCCATCCCCTGTTGCCCATTCCCAGCTTCTGGCAAACAGAGGCTAGGGACACCATCCCTGCCCATCCTTCCCTTTGGCTTTGTAACAAGATTTCAGCCTTGGGAACAGGGTCAGCTCCAGGCATCAGCATTCCAAGCTGGTGCTTGGGGGAGCAATCTGCAAGGGGCAGCAGTCCCTGTTGTTTTGCCTCCAAGCAGCATGCCGAATTGCCGTCGCGGACAGCGGGGGTAGTCTGTGTGCCCTTAGGGCAGCAGGCGCGTTTCTGCAGTGGCGGCAATTTGGCAGCAGCTTCTATGTTTAGCTGTCCACGGCGGCAATTCGGTACGCTGCTTGGGGCCGCAAAAACTGTAGAGCCGGCCCTGCTTGGGAAAATCAGCCTTGGGAAAAGTGGGTTCATTTGAACTCAGGGCCTGCACAGACCTATGTTAACAGGTTCTTGCACAGAAAAAGAAACAGAGTGGGACAAACCCTTTATGATTAGCAGCCTCTGCTCTCGCCACTAACACCTTGGCTCTGTCGACTGTGGAGGAGAGCTCTCTCTGGACAATGGGAAAGGCAGAGGGACAGTGTCTGAGACCAAAGCAGCCAGCGCCCCAGAACCCTTGCTTGTGAGTTGACAGCAGCACTTGAATACCTGCACTCTCCTTGAGAAGAGAGTTATTGCAGCACTGGGGTTTGAAAGTGGCCACTGGTGAAGATGTAAATAGAAGGAATAAAAATCCTCCAGTACATACTGAGCCGTGCTAGCTTTTAAATGTCTATTTCTAAATAAACAATGCCAATAAATTCAGCTCATGTTCCTCTAAGCTTTTATCGCCAAGCAAAACAACTTCCCTCAGCAGACTAAGCAGCACATCAGGATTCCTTGTGTATCCCAGAGATCGCGCTTGGCTCCGTGCACGCTTTCAAATGCTGAACTCTGCTGCCAGAAGCGCCGGATGAGAGGTGCTGTTGAAAGTTGCCCCAGAAGCGCTCATGAGGCATGGAATCTGATGCGTGACCAGGCAGAAGCACCATCAGATTTTAAACACAAGCCTTCTGTTTTAGTGATGCCTCCAACAATATTAGATGGCAGCCATAGAAACATAGTGGCATGATCCATCCGCTCCTTATTTAAGACTGAAGGAAAAATGGGCTGGGCCGGAGGCTTCACCATGGAAGCTGCAGGAGGAAGGACAGTAGGGTGGGAATAACTGGCTGGTGATTATGGAAGAGTCAAAACAAGGGTGCACTGAGATGGTCAATGCACAGTTGCAAAGAAAACCACTGTGTATAATTGCGGCATCTGGTTCTCAGCTTGTGGGCCTCTGAACTCATGCAAAGCATCATTAAAAGGGGCTGTGTTTCCTGAGAAACGTAAGAAAGGACTTGATACACAATGCAAAATCTCCTTGAGTCTGATGTTTGTTGGAGTAGATGCTGGCTGCTGGGGAAGATGTTACTGATGTTGGTTGCATTTCAGTACAATCAGGGTCCCACTGTACTAGGCTTTGTACAAATATGTAATAAAGAAGTTCCCAGTCTAAGTAGAGCAACATCTCTTTGCAGTGAAACCCTCACTGAAACCAGAGGAGCTGTAAGGAAAGAAGAGAGCTGGGTTCAAGTCAGCACCTTCCCTATCCATGGTACCCCAAAGCACTTAGCAAAGCAATGTGTCAGACACCAAGATTGCAGTAGCTGCGTGTGATGGGGTGTTCACCCCACACAGGACTGGAAGGGGTTAAGGTGGCCAGGCAGGCCTATTAACTCCACAGGCTGCACCTGGGGGAAGAGCCAGGGAGCAGGGAATTGATTGCAAGCAGGTTCAGCTGTGCAGGAATAAAGTCACAAAGCTGGCACCAGACAGAGGCTGCTGCTTGGAAAGGGCAGGTCATTCCCTGGGAGAGAGGGAGGTGGGGTTGGAGCTGGTACCCCCCGAGGAAAGAGGGGAACGGGAGTTGTAGGAAGCAGTCCAGGGAAGGAGCAGTGAGGGCTGGGAGAGAAAATCCCAGAACTGCTGGGCTGTGGGTGGCCGGACTGGAACCTGGAATAGAGAGCAGGAGTGGCACCTGAGGCAGTGAATGGGAAGACTGCCCAGGACTGTTGATGGAAAGGCTTTGATATACCCCCAGAAAGGGGGAATCACGCTGAGGGCCGAGTCACAGGTAGAGGGCCAGGAAGAGGTGTGATTAGCGGTGAGTGGGGCACCCTGTGACACTGCTGATCATCAATTCCATGGGCCGCAATGCTTCCCGCAACCCCAGGGACATTCCAAAGTGTTCCTTCCTGGAGCAAGTGCTGCCCATGGCCCTGGGGCTGTCCTCCAACCTCTCCCCAAAGTGCCCTAGTGGGAGCAACTTCCACCTGCAACAACAGTCAGAGGCAGCAGAAAGGTGACTGGGGTTTACACCTCTCTCAGAGGATGTCATGCTACTTGGATTAATGTGAGGAGCCCAGCTCCTGCATGAGCCTCGCCTTGTAATTTAATGTTAAGATTCTATCTACGTGCAATAGTTGTTGTTGTTATTATTTATTACTAGTTATTTCTTGTGTTACAGTAGCACCCCTAGGCTCAAACCAAGGGTGTTAGGAACTATACAAACAGGTTGTAAAAATGGCCCCAGACCTATTGAGCTTGCAATCCAAATAGAGAAGGCAAAGGATGGGAGAAAAAAATATTATCATGCTTGTTTTACAGATGGGAAACTGAGGCAGAGTGAGTGACTTGCCCATGATCACCAAGGGAATCGGCGGCAGAGCTGGGATTTGAACCCATGCTCTATGCTGTAGCACCAGTCCATCCTTTGGTAGAAACAATATAAAATGCAAACACTTGTGAGGGACCCATTAATCTTGTGATTATTTCTATAACAGACAAGATATGTCCCAGACACAGTTTTAAAGCCTTTCCCTTTGGCCTTAGTGTAGTTGATACGCAGCCAAAAGGAGGCAGGGATTTGACAGCACTGGGGTTTCTTTCTGCAGTACGCAGCCTAACCCTGCCCAACTCCGCTCCCCACACACATTCTTAAAACAATATCTCCAATTGGCTTTGTTTCCAAGCTCTGGTGGCTGGCCATAAATCTAATAGTTCTTTTGGCCCACATCATAGGAAACCCTTACACAGAGATGTGAAGCCTGAGGAACCCCAGAGCACACTTTAGATGAAATAAGGGGGAAATTAACTTTGTTAGTCTCCAATTTCTTGGAGCTCTGCCGTTTGATTTAGCTTGGTAAGTGGGTTGTCAACAGAAAGCAGTCACTCTGAGAACGTTAATTGTGTGTTGAGGAGTTCTGCGTGTGCTATAAAAGTATTGTTTGTTTATTTAGACTCAGGAAATCCCTGTGCGAGGTGAAGCTTCCAAGCGCTGCACGTCTGCAGCGAGCACGGAAGTTATTAACACTGAAGACTTTCCATGAACAACTGGCAACCATAATAAAGCACATTCCAAAGGGTTTATTAAAAGTCCCAGCATTCTATGCTGTGGAGAGAAGGGGAAGCAACTGCATTGTTGGGGTGCTTCTGAGCCCATCTGTATCAGATTTTTGTGTGTGTTCCTTTACCTACCTTAACCCTAACAGTGAGACCTCATCCTTAGCAAAGGAGAAAAGTCCTTCTCTTACCTCCCGCTAAGCTTCATCCTCAGGACTAGTCATCTGAATAATTCTCAGCCCTATTTTAAATCACCCATTATACCTAATGCTCCTGTTCGAGCTTATGCTGAAGCTAACATTTGGCTTGACATTTGAATTTGGCTATAACTGTCTTTCACGCCGGTCCAGGCACCATGGCAGCGACTCAGTGCAATTTACTATGTATTGGTTCTAATGGCCCTAGTATTTCATGTTCAGTGTAATACTGACTTGATATGAGAAAGGGAGGAGATGCTGAGTTGGAGCTACTGCATTGGCTATAGATCATACTCCACTGGTAATGAGCTAGGTTACCTTGCACAAGGTATAACTGGAACTCATGCTTTCTCTCTGCTAAGTGGATATTGGATGTTGTGTGCCTGGTGCTAACTCACATTAATACTGTTGCAACCTCTCAGAGTATTTTTATTCACAGAAATTCTACTTCAAAAGATACAGGGTCAGATTTTCAACCAGGGCGAATCTGCTCCATTGATTTCAGTTGAGTCAGACCGATTGGTGTCAGCTGAGGATCTGGCCCACAATTTTTACCCTGAGCTTATGCTAATGGAAATAGTTTCTTAAAATAGGGGTGGGTTTTTTTTTACAAAATATTTACAAAACTGCAAATTTTCCACACTGTGCAAGTCTGCTGAGAAATATTTTCTTCAAAGATAGATGGGCTTTAAATATTATTTGATGTTGTTTTTGTTTAAAAGGAAGTGACATCCATTTCAAACTTGCATAAAATTATGCAGCCTTCAAGCGCTGCTTAACTGAATAGAACATGTTATGCCCAGTGATGTCAATGCCCTAAAAAATAGTCATTCCTGGGGGGCAATGCTACTTGTGCAGGAGGATCCCTTCTGATTGGATTGCGCCACTTGCCATTGTTGGTTGTATTTCTGGTTCAATTAATCTAAATTTGCAAGCACTCAAAAATGCTCACAGATGAGTCACGAATGTATCCGTGCTCACAAGCCCACATCTGTGCAAATAGCCATTTATTCGTATGCGCATATTTTAACTTGACAGCCTTCTCTGGTTCACAACACACTTGCCTTCGCACTATTGGCCTGATCTGAAGCCTCTTAAGTCAAAGCTTTGGACTGGGATTTGTTTTTAGATGGTTAAACAATATTGTTGTGAGTCTCCTTCAGAGACTGCTGACTACTAAGGGAAAAGGGGGCTGTTGGATCTGAGTGGCAGGCAACTACCAGGGATAAGTAAGAAAATCAGACTGTTCAGAGAAGCACCATACGTTATAGTCAAACTTTGTTCTGTCTAGGTATTTATGTGGCCCTCATGCCTATAGTATCTGAGCACCGTGTGATTAATGGATGTTAGCTTCACACTGTATGAGATAGAGGAGGATAGCCCCCATTCACAGATAAGAAACTGAGGCACAGGGTGCATTGTTTCTTGCCTGATGTCCTATCGGTGGTTTGTGCAATAGCCAGTAATTGAATCCAGCTGTCCAGAGTCCCAGTCCAGTGACTTAATGACTAGACCGTTCTTTCTTCTGCGTCTGGAAACCTGGTGACAATGGGCTCTCGTGAGACTTCCGGTACTTTCTGAGCTGGGCCACATGGACAGCACTTGGCTGCTTCTTATGTCCAAAACTTGGAGATGAGCAGGTTTTAAAAAAAGCATTAGATATAATGAGACTCTCCATAGTTGATTATACTGGACTGGGGGAAACAAACCAAATCTAAAGTCTGGAAAGGATATAAATCTTCCTGCCCCAGGGCATAAGCCTGGGACTAATAGGGATTAAGAAATTTTCCCTATGGATAACTTCTTCCATAATTGCCTATTTTAGGGTTTCCTACACTTTTCTCTGAGGCATCTGGTATTACCCAGATGCACACAACGTTGTGGGTGTTTTAATAACACTCTAACCTCTGGGAAGGTTCAGGTTGATTTGATTCTTATTTCAGAGAAAACAAGTTGTTCCTAGCAGCAAAATGGACAAAGTACCTCTAAGTAAAAATACTGGGCCACATTCTTGGCTGGTGTAAATCAGAATTGCTCCCCTGACTTTCACCAGCAGAGGATCTGGCTTGCTCTCTCAATGTACCTTCGGTGGTGGACAGATCATTCCAAACCGCTAGTTTCCCCTGCGCCCAACATTGTGCTATAATCAAGCTTTCCAAAGCCAGCAATTTTGTAGAAATGTTGCCATAATAAAACAGAGTATCTGAAGATGGCCACTGAGACCAGAAACACAGAGAGAGAGAGAGAGAGAGGTACTATAGAGACTCACCAGCTCCAGAAATCTGTCAGCTGTTAATTGGCTCTTGTAAACCACGCCTATCAGCCCTGCTGAAGCAAACCAGAATATATGTAATAAAGAGAAATGATGGACTCTTCTCTATACCCTTCATAATTCAAACAATAAGTGCACAGCTTGACCTCAGCGTCGTGTTTAGACAGCAACGTAGGAACTAGTTGCTTGTATTGTGGCTGGCCTGTCCTAGACAGCAAAGGCTGCGTTGCAGTGTCGGCTCCGTACCAGGTTAGCTGCAAAAGGAAATGAAAGGCCTGATTTTTTTGCTCTCGTACATGTTCAATGCAAGTGTAACCTCAGGGGGAGTCACTCCACTGTTATGAGAGAAGAAACTTAGGCCTATTGTCCGTTGTGGCCTGTCTTGGAGAAGGGGCTCATGGGATGGGCATCAGCTCAGTGCTGCTGGATCCCAGGTAGCTTTGGTGATAAAAAGCCAGCATGATTGACTGAAGGAAACTGTCTGTTGCAAAACACAGGAGGAGAGGGGAAAAATGATATCTTGCCTCTAGTTGAAGCAGCATTGTTACATTAGGAGTTACATCCTGTAGCTTTTAAATGTAACTCAATTAGAACCGTATCTTCTGTATAATGACTGCTGTAACAGACTGCCTTGCGCCGTGATTCGATTAGGGGGTGACCTCAGACCATTTACCAGGGATAATGTGAAGTTGGGGTGCAGACAGGAGGCTTTCGACCACCTGTGCTCCGGAGTCTGAATTAGATTTGCCACAACATGATTGCGTTTGTGTCTCGATCCAACGGTGCTTTCAGTAAATTGCTCTTTACTTCCACTGCCCCCGTCCCTGAGTTGCTGCTGTTTTATTTTCCTCCTGCAGCAGATGGACGTTCAAGAAGCGGTAAAGGAGAGCTTTGACGTTGGGTTTGTTGGTAAGCAATTCAGCACCAGGACCAGCCAGGAGATGGGGAGGGCAAACACTATTAAAAAAGCCCCTGGCATTTCTGCCCCAAGGATAAGGGTGTTAGCCCTATTGGCTTTGAGTACGGAAAATAAGCATTGTTAAAACTCCAAAAATCTCAGGTTTTGGATTTTCACTTTTTTTTTTAAACGAAACCCCATTTTTTGACAAAAATAGAAATTTTTCACAGAACTCTCCATTGTATTGAGAACCCACTTTCCACTGAGGAAAAACATTTCAAGAGAAAATTTTGGCCTGGCTCTAATGATCTGTATTCCAGTAGGCTCAGTCTGGGCCCAGGGCCCCAGTGTGCTAGATGCTGAACAGACATGTAGTGCAAAAATGAGACCCACTACATGGAGTGTTACTGCAATGCTTTCAACTCTGCTTAGCACAAAAACAGACTCTGTAGTGGTGCCACATGATCATCAGGCAGTCCATGGGCTTTGATATCTGGAGCGACACCAGACAGAGCGGTTCTAAATTGCACTGGTGATTTTTGTACAGGATATAGTGTGATTGCAGGGGAAAGGGGAGTATGGGAAGTGACTGAGTCTTTGCTCACCTGCTAATTGCAAAAATAAATTGCAATAAGCAGGGATGTTTCCTGCACCACAGGAGGCTGGGGGAGCCCTGATGTGAAATGTTCTGTCCTTTCCAGAGCTTAATTTATCAGCAATCAGAGGTCAGGGCTCCCACTTGAGCAAAGCGTACTTTATTCAGGGAAATGCTCTCTGTGACAGCAGGGTGGTACAGCAATATCATACCTCACACAGTTCTAGAGACAACTTTTCTCCAAGCTGTTGAGGGAAGCAAAGCACGGCATTTTAGCATGAGAAAGTAGCTGCTGTGTTTCCCAGGACAAAGCTGAGTTACAAACCATGGTAACGTCCAAGCCACAGGGCTTACTGATTCAAGGTGCACTCAGCCCTTACTCAGTCAAAGCTCCCGTTGATTTCTAGGGGTTTGCCAGAGTGGATATGGCAGACTGAATTCTGCCATTGGAGCCTCACACACCAATTCCCATTGATTTTAATGGGAGTTGCCCATAGATACCTGAGGGTAAAATGTGCCCTCCCCTAAGGGATGGCTAATCCAGCCAGGCAAGCCTTCACCTCAGTTTCAAGTGTACTGTGATCAAAGTGATTTTTGATGAGGGCTACACATAAGGAGCTCACAATATGGCTTATGTCTTATCTACAGTTGTCTTGTTGAAGCACTAGACTGGGACTCAGCAGCCGTGTGGTCAGTCCCTAGCTCTGCCACCATCTTCCTGTGTGACCATGGGCAAGTCACTTAATCTCTCTGTGCCTCAGTTCTCCATCTGCAAAATGGGGCTCCCCCCACACACTCTGCGTATTGTTTGTTTAGACTCTTTGGGGCATGGGCTGCCTCACTGTGTGTTTGTACAGCTCCTAGCACAGTGGTAACCCCCCATTGTTTGGGACTTCTGCAATACAAATGACAATATGGGCTTTTGGAACGATTTTATTATTTTGTAGGAGGGTGAGCACTGTGTGATCATCCTTAAGCCCCACACCTGCAGGTAGGATGTGAGCTGAAGCTTACAGCCCAGATGTTATAATGTTCCTTATTCAATCATACACCTTCATATATCTTGCCCTACTTGTTTAGATTAGTTAAGAGCAACTGGCTGCATGCAGAGTATAAACACTTTTCCAATGCAGTTGTTCAGTTTCCCTATGGCTGCTGTTCTTTTCTTAAAAACAACACAACCAAACAAAACAAAAAACCCAACCCCAACCATCACGGCTGCTCTAAGCCACTGATTACAGTTTTTAAGTGAAATAATCTCCTTGAAAATCAGTTTAACAAACCAGTCCCATTCAACAGCCAAGAAGAATGGGAACTGTTCCTAGGTTCGCTCCCCAGCAATTAACTAACAAACCATAGCTCCAAGCAGTAAATTTCTTGGGGATTACTGTTCAGTAAAAACATAACTCAAGGGGAAAATGATCCACTGGAAGAAATATAAATTACAGAAGATGCTGTATATGGCCTTTGTGAGTATCTACCCTCAGAATACATTTAATTAAAGAAAATGTGGGAGGGCTTTTTTTTTTTTTTTTAAGACTGAAAAATAATCAGGCAGTAGAATTTGCTTACCCTGCACTATGCTGTAAGGAAATGCTATTCTCCGGACACAGGGAGTAAACAAAAATCCTTTTCCCCTGTAATGGAGGTCATATCTCCAGGCATCCCTACAGCTTCAATGTTGATCCAGTCACCCTCTCTATTTCTCTTAATCAGGGATTTGATTTCTCTTCAGTGTTGCATGCATAATGAGGGAAGAGTTATTTTTAAACAACATTCTCCTTATGCCCAACAACATGGGCAGTTTAGAGCGTCTGTTCCCAAGCCCATAGTTACTGCTGGAGCCCCTGCTGCTATGATGAATATTCGTTTGTGTTAGGTAGTGCTACAGACCACAAGTGCACACAAGAGACTGCCCCGCCCCAAAAACCGTACAGCGTAAATACACACGACAGACAAATGGTGGCAGGAAGGAAGCAATCTGGGTGCATTTCCTAACTCTGCCCCAGCCTCCCTGTGTGACCTGGGACAAGTCACTCAATTTCTCCGGGCCTCCGGGCCCAGGTGCGATGACGTGGGATGGTGATCGATTTCCCAACATCCAAGCAGTGCACACTGTCAAAGAATAACCGCCAGGGCTGAGAGACCTTCAGAACTTTTCTTCCCTAGGAAAGGCCTCAGCAAACCTTTTTGGGAGGAATAGGGGAAAGGAACTTGCTCTACAGCTAAACCCTGGTGTGTTGCACTAATCTCCCCTGAAAACAAGAGGCTTATTAGACAGCCCCTTAAGCAGATGACTCACCAGAGGGAAATCAATAGGGACTTGCTGATTGAAATCCCACTGGAAGAAACAAAAGACAGCAGATGTGATTCGCCTTTCACCTAGGCTGGTGTAAACCAGGAGTAACTCTGTTGAAGGCCGTGGGGTTACACAGGGGTAAAGCCAATGTGAGAGGTGAAGCAGGCCCCATGCTGGCAGCTCCTGAAGTGGCACCATCTCTACAAGCTTTACTGCCCCTTTCAAGAAGCGGTTTATTGCATGACATAAAAACAAAATATTAGCTCTAAATTTCATAGAAAATTGAGTCCCGGTAGCGCAGAGGGCAGGTCATTCTTGGCTTCCGTTAAAGATGATCATTTTAGCATGTCTCTGGCAGTTTTGTGACACCCCGTGTTATATTAGCAAAGCCAATTTGTTAATCTGCTAGTGCCGGCATTAAATATCCCCTTTTGTGCACCGACACCAGATTAATGAGAAGTCAAAACGTAGCTACTGTTTTCCTACTGAAGCCATAAAATGTTGTGTATAATTCATTTGCCCATGTAATGGAAGCTTAGTGGCATATGAAAAGCATAAAATAGAATTTGCAGTAATGTCTTCTTTAAGTCTTAGATACACTTGTACCGTCTCAAAGGTCAATTCAGGCGTCACATCAATGGTACAAAGCGCAACTGCCTAAATGATGCAGCCGCATGAGATCTGCTTTACCACTGTAAGTCGGATCAAAGTTTAACCCCCACTCCCTGCCCCATCGCAGCGTAACTCCACCCCGACAACCCACTCGCTCTATTGTAATAGCTCACTGGACTCCAAATAGGTGTGAAAACCTGGCAGCAACATCCCTCTGATATTTCCATTACTCCAGACAACTGAAGATGTTGAAGTGGTGAGAAGTGACGTAATGGGAATAGACCACTTCTGTCTCAATACTATTTCCTAACGGGATGCTGGCTGCAGGCTCTCTGTTTTCCTTGTTGTTCCTGTTAACTTTCTGAAAGTCTTGGGGTTGGGATGGACTTTGCTGGCAGAGGCTCATCATCTTTACTGCTCAACAACGTGCATATAGTTGTTTTATCAACTAAATAAACCCAGGGTAGACGTAAAACAAAGAGGAGGAGGTATAAGCCTGAAGAAACTCTTCAGCAGATTGACCATGGATCGGCTCCCGGGGGTTCGATGAGTCCACCACCCCTCTTTGCCAGTGTTTGGCAGAAGCGGCAGTTGTTGTGGGTTTTATATATAGCTCTCTGGACCAAAATGACTTTGACATAGGCAGGCTTGATACCTGCTGCAATATGAAGGTTTAGCTGGCAAACATTTGAAACTCAAACGATCCTTCTTGCACTCAAGCTAGCTGTTGAAAACCCACACATCTTCTTTCACAAGCCACCCACCCCCACCGCCAGTAGTAAAGTCTCATGTAGTTTTTCTCTATTTCGCCATCTGTCTCTGATAACTGCCAAGATTCTGTGGATAGACTGTAGTCTGAGTGTATATAAAAAAAATCTAACAGGGAAATCCCACCAGGGAACCTTTGTACAGTGTTATTAAAAGGCTGGTTTTCAATATTCTTTCTCTCTCCTCTCATTTAATCACTGAGTATGCTTCATAAATAAAAGTAGGACATATCCTCATTATTGCCTTGCAAGCATAATGTTTGCTAAATGATATTCTTCCTGCAGATTCCAAGAGGCCCACAAACTACTAGCCCAACCTTGGATTTATTATGGACCAGATAATCCTATTTCATACCATGGTCAATATTAATGCATCAACATTTGCATACTGTTGATTATGCAAAATTATGGGCTACCAAAAGGAAAACTTGTAAGAACTAAAAGATTCTCAGGGGGAACAGGAGTCTGGATAAACAGAATTGGTTGACAATTTTTGTGTGGAAAGTTTCCACGATTGAAAACTATGGTGTACTCAAAACCAACATTTTTCATATGAAAATGCCAAATCTGACCCCTCCCATCCCCAAAAATGGAATGTCAAAATTAAAACTTGTCTTTTGGATAAGCATTTCAAAATTATATTCATTAAAATGTCACTTTGTTTCAGCTTTTCATTTGAAAAGAAAACTAAATGAGACACCTTTATGTCCAAATGCTGATTCCAGACAACAGTTTGTTTATTTTTTTTTACTTGAAATTTGCTTTTGTTTTTTTTTTAAGTTTGAAACTTCCTTTCGGAGAAACAAAATATTTATTTCAAAGCTTCTTGCAGGAAAAATAATGGTTTTCTAACCAGCTCTAGTAATACAGCCTTTCACTGCTCTTCCTGGCCACAGGAGCAATAAGAGCTACAATTACTCAGCACAAAAAGGCCCAAAGTGTGATAGGTACAAGAAAACCAGCATGCTGGAATCAGACAGATGAGCCAGGCAGTGATGCTGGGAAACACGTATTAGCAACGGGGTCATGTCAATCACCGACAGTTCCCCCCTGTCTTCTCCACTTGGCCAGGATGGTCCTGTAAAAAAACCCCAATGCTTCTCTCCTACAGGACAATCTGTCTCAGGACCCTGACTGGAAAAAGAGGTGATTGGATATTGAAAAGGCAGTGGGATGGGAATATGTGACCCATCTTTCTCTCTCAATAGGAGATATAATGGTGCAACAGTTTGAGATTCTTCATGCTTGATCTTGTTAGATGATATTCTTGTCTAACTTGATTATTAAACTGTGATTTGTTCTAATTAGTGTGGGTAAATAATATGAATAGTTTCAATACTCCCCCTCTTCTTCCTTTTTATTTCTGTTTCATTTGATTGAAATCAGCAGCCTTTGACTGACAACAGTGAATCCGACCAGAATTTTTTTTCAAGTTTGTTTTAATTGAGTTGTCTGAAGCTACCAGCAGACTTTCCCGTTGCAATGCTGGGCAGCTAACCTGAGTGATGGATTGTCAAAGTTCATAAACCAGAGCCTGGATTTCCCTTAAGCAAACAACTTAGAGTCAGAACAATAGCTCTTTAGTCTTGATGGAGCCAAGCAAAGATAAATATTACCTTGCTGCCAAGCCATTCTCAGATGGACAAGGCTACCAGATAGGTATCTAAGGGCTTGTTCTCACTTGAAAACCTACTGCGGTGCAGCTGCACTGTTGTTCCCCATCAGTGTAGACACTTTCTGCACTGATGGGAGAACCCTAGGTAAAGGAAAATCCATCTCCCTGAGAGGCGGTAGCTAAGTCGACAGAAGAATTCTTTTGTTGACCTAGCGTTGTCTACACGGGGGTGTGAGGTCGGCTTAACTATGTCGCTCAGGAGTGTGGATTTGTCACACCGATGAGCTATGTAGCTGGGTCAAGCTAACTTTACTGTAGACCAGGCCTAACCCTGAAGCTGATCTAACTTGCTCTGTGGGGGGCTGGGCAAATTCTTGCATGAGACCAAACTACTAGGGACCCATAGGTGGCTTTAAGTCCCCTTTGCTCTCGTGAGAATCAAACCCCACATGTTGCCTCCCAGTCTGGGGAGTGGTGAATCAGAGTATCGTGTTTCCAGAGCTCAGCTAGGGCAAGACATGAGGATGATCCCACCAGGCAGAGCAGCACTGCTCATCCCAGTTAAGGTGCTTTGATAATGGTATGGAAGCATCTGTGCTGCCTATTCTGGGAGGAGCAGAACAATCCCCACCTTGACCCTCCTTGCTTTCAATCCATGTTGTGTTGCTTGCTACAGGTCTATACAGTAAGTTTTCATCCCAGCGGATCTCCCTCTGTTCGCTTCTTCCTGAGCGTTCTCTCGGAAATCAGGAATCCAAACCTATTTCAGAGCTTTCAAGGGCTGTTAACATTGTCACACTTGAACAATTCTCCCCTTCGCAGAGGAAATGGCTGGTATTGGTGTAGTGAGCAAAGGAAATTGTGCTAGTGAGAATGCAAGAGGTGAAGCAGAGGAACATTTCAGAACTGAACTGCACCGGTGACATGTAGAACTCTCTTCTGCTTGCATGTGACAAGTGAGATACTACTTTGTGACAGCTACAAAACCATTTAATTTTAGCTCATTGCAAGGGGATCTTTGGTGTAGAATGAGAAAGGGGCAGAATTTATTGCACATTCTATATTTTAGCTGTGCGCGTGGGAATTTGGTACTCAGGAAATTGTACCAAACGTAGCACTAGCTCATGCCAGGCAGAATGGAGGCCTGGGGTGTGCAAGCTTCCCTCATACAGCTCGGCTGCTGATTGCAGTTCTGGACACTCTGGCCTGTACCTCAGTCCTGACCTGCTGCACCTCCTGCTGTTCCACAGAGCTGCTTGAGATTTTTCTTTTGAAACTCTGATGGCAAAAAATTACATTTTGCCCCCAATATTGAAACCCTGCACAACAAATGTTTGGTTTTTCGGAGATTTCCGTTTTTTTGTCAAAAACAAAAAAATAGAAATTTTGAATGTTGTGATTTATTTATTTATTTTGTTTGGTCTTTCTCCTACCCCTCACCTTCCCTTGTCCTTTTATTCTTTTTTTTTTTTTTGCTGCGGAATGCAGCCAAATAAACTGGGGTGGTTTTTTTCATTTTTTAATTTTTCCTTTATTCTTTTTGCAATTCTGTAACTCTTTAAAACGTCTCCAGCTTTGGGCAAGGCCTGGAGGCAAAATGAAAAATAAAACTCTGTTACTCTACCACACGGTGACTTGAAAGGTTGGCAAAGTTCTGAAAAGTTACAGAATTGGGGGTGAGAGGCCTGGTGAGAAGAAGATGGAAAAGGTGAAGGAAAAAAACCCCAGTCTCACACATCATTCATTCTATTGCATTCCAGGAGAAAAGGGAGTATAAAGGAGATTAAAATGAATTTTAAAAAAATCAATGTTGAAACTGAAACATCAAAATGTCTTGCAAAAATGTTTCCCCATTTTTTTTGACCAGCTCTATGATTCCAGACCTCTATCGTTCCAGTCCGCATTCCAGCATCTCGTATTTTAACAACGCACCCCATTCCAGCCTGCTTTATCTCACCGGATGAAAACATGGCTGTATGCGTAGTCTCATTTTGTCCCAGTGCTGGAGATGGGCTGCATTGTACTTCCCAGCCTGTCTACCCAGCCTCCTAGATAAACTGAGCGCATGCATAGCTCTCTTTGGTGTTGCTTGCTTTGAAATTGTTTGACGCTTCACAAGATTTTAGGGGGGCTTTAAAAAAAAAACTAATTAGTCTCCTAAATAGCCAATTAGTCTCCTGCCTAACTTCCAAGTGCAACCAGCTTTCTTGTCGATAACATTTTCTACCAAACAATAATAATCATCTGCTTTAAAGTAGAAGCCAAAATGGTTCAATAAACAGCTTTTTCCTCTCCTGTTGCCTTTGGGCCTGATCCAAAACTCACTTTTGTTAAACAAGGCTCCTGTTGACTTCAGTGGACTTTGCATCAGGTCCTTGGTTCCCTTTTCTTCTCTGATCACCCGCTACATTTGCTTTTCCCTCTGGACTTTTCCTCCTTCCCCTGTCCTCTCTATGCTTATGGCCTGTAGATGTTGGCCAGTAGGCAGCAGTCATCATCATTTGTATCATACTGTAAAGCCCCCAACTGTGCTACTTCTGAGCCTGACTAAGCCAGAGTTACCTCTGAGGTGGAGCCTGCTTATGCCTGCCAAGTCATCCCTGACCAGAGAGCGTGATGAGTCCTCAGAGACACTTACGTGCAGGTCTTGGGGTAGGCCCAACACCACTCAGTCAGGCTTCAGTCAATCCACAGGCAAGGACCCACCCAACAAAGTCCCATCCTCCACAGTGGCTCTGCTGACTGGTTCATAGAGTAAAAGAGTTAATACCAAAAGGAAGCATCTCTATTTTGCCAGCCAGAAAGAAAATCCTTGGGTAAAATATAGGGACATTAATCCTAGACATAAACCCCTGTCTCACTAATACAGCTGGGAAGGTTAGGGGTATTTCCCGCCCATTGTGCAGATTGGTTTTGCTGCTTGAAATCAGCACATCAGAGAAAAAGAGGCAAAATCTAGAATGGCTGGGGCAGGGGCCTGTGTCCTGCAGGAGCTGAGCTGGAAATGGGCCATGGAAGGCGTTTTCTTTTCTCTCCCAGGTACCATATGTGTGTGTTTCTTTAAATTCTGAGTCAAGATCATAAGCTGCGCCCCTTCCCCAGCCCCCCCAAAATAGAAAATCAAACTCAGGAAAAAGCAGCCAAGGCGCAGAAATAGACAGAAAAGAAGCAGTTGCTTCATTTTTGCTTCCACCTTCATATGTTATTATCAGTTTCTTCCAGGTATATCTGCAGCCTCCCCCGGGGCCATTGCTGGAGCGACATTAATTTAATTTACTCAGATGCTGCTGTCTGTGGTGTGCTCTAATTTTAGACTTCGTCTCTCTGGATTCTGAATTTGGATGTGAAGAAATGACAAGTCTCTCTCTCTCTCCTGTACACACAAGGTGGAAGCTGCTCAGGTTAGGGACTACAGGAACATGTTTCTGACAGAAGTGAGTGAGTGAGTACAAGAAATGCTTTTGTGGGTCACAGTTGCCAACCCAGCAGTAGCAGCAGTTGCTGCTTCAGGAATTGGTGCCTGGCAGAGCTGAGCTGAGCTGTGCTGGATTGTCACTGACTCAGACTCTGAGCCAGACCTTGCTGTAGGACAGGTCACATGGGTGTAAATCAGGATAACTCCACCGAAGTCAATGGCGTTTACTCCAGATTTACACAGTGAAAATGGAGAGCGGACCCTTGTCCTCTGTGTCACAGGCTGAGATTTTAAAAACCACGTACGATGTAAAAAGCCTGAAGACAAGAGAAAGCGCCTAACTCCCTCAAGGCAAATGCGATCCTTAGTATAAAAAGTTCAGCATCTTAAGGCAAATTGTTTCCTGAGAGAGACACCAAGTGTTTTAGGAGTGTCTTAAGGGTAGTTGTGTGTTTAGGGATGGGGGGTGGTTGTGTGTGTGTCTAACTGAGTCTGGAAATCAGACGGAGTTCAGACTCTGGAGCAAGTGCAGTGAAGCCTTTGCTACCAGCCCTTCACACTCAGCCATGCTAACACAAAGCTAATTCTTTGTCACTTCAGAGGCGAATCCTTATTTTTCATGGCAATTTTTCAGGTAGGAACTAGGCAGGCAAGATGGCGATTTCCTTTAATGGGCTTTTTTTGTACCTAGATGACCACTGGCTTATCTCAATGATAATGAATTGGCCTGATCTGCACTCACCTCTCACTGCAGCCCAGCATGGGCTGTGTCATCAGTAAATGCTATGGACGCAGCAATATATTCATTCAAAGACCACGGGCCATTGGCTAATGCTGTATCTTCATTGCAGAACTGCTGTATTAAGCAGGTTTTCAAGCTGTGATGATTAACAGCCCTTCTGAAAGGGATGACCAGGGCAGGGACTATACAGATATGGTTGTACCTTTGCAATAAAGACTCTTGTTTCTTCCATCCCTTCTGCATTCAGCTGAGTTCAGTCCAGGATTCGGCATTCTGTATTGCTCATTTTTCTCCTCTTCCTTCCCAGGGTGCTTGAGAGAGATTGGAAAGGAGCTGATATCATTAGGGGTAATCACAAAGGTGCAAATTTCTATTAGCTATGAGGCCTACTAAAGAATAACCAGTTTCAGGCCTAAGTGAATTATAGCTCTGGAAGCCAACACTTTCCGCAGGTTTGCCGGTTCCACTTAATGTGTGTTTCCAATAACGTTATTCCATTGCAGGGAGCTTGGGTTAGGAGAGCTTTTGTTGACTATGTTACACAAATTCAATTTGTCATAGTGCTTGGTGTATAAATTAGAAACGAGAGACGCTAGCAAAATTAAATGATAAGCCCTGCGCCAGCTCCCTTCATGGCTGAGATGGGGCTGATAAATCAAACCCCAGAGCAATATCAGCTCAAATAGAATGAAATCAAGATCTAAGTAGGTCAATAAAGAAGCCAATAATCGTGTGGATGGGCATGAAGATCTTGGGTCTCTTTCTCCTGTGCCCTTGTGTCACCATTTACGTGTGAGCAAAAAAATGCCACTAATCAGAATTCTGCACTCCATGGTGGGAGCCCTTACCTTCCACCTGTGCTCAGAGGTTGTAATCAGTTCAGCAAATCATCCCTGCAGAGATGTACAGCACCCACTTGTAATTAAATGCTAACTCGACTCAGGTGAATGCAAAGTAGTACAGACAAGGCAGCGGACGAAGCGATGATCTAACTGGAGCCCACACTAACCAGGTGGAGAAGTTTGATTTCAGGGACACGCTTGTTTTGTACTTAGTGGATCAATAGCAATGATTCTTTAGCCATGACGCGATCGCATAAGAGAAGTTGCAAGGGAGGTGGGGATTGAGAATGCACAAGTCCTGCAAACTGCACTGGTGATACCATGCCCCGGGACGTCCAGAGAAATATTTCCCCCTTCATCCTTGTTCACACAGTGTCCCTGTTTATGTTCTCTAGCTAACAGAATGGGCATGTGATCCTCCTTAAGAGACCTGGGACCCTGCAGCTTTACCCCATCTGCAAGCTGTGCACCTCGGAAGGGAAGGGTCAGCTTTCTAGGACCCCTCTGGGATCCATAATGAGCTGCCTGATTCCTGGCTAAGGTATAAACTATGATGTCACAGTGGGAAGCTGAATAATGCAATGTGATCAAAGCCCTGGAGGAAGAAACAGTCAGGCAAGTCTGGATTTCAGCTGTTGCATCACCCCCTGTACGACAGTAATTAGCATTTATATATGTTATTTACATATTCAACGCTCTGGATGGACATTGACTGGTTATTAATCTTCCAAATACCCTGGTGAGACATTTATTCCAGCGGGGTTCAATAGGCAGAAATGCCAGCTGTGGCGGGGTAGAAGGTTTTGCTACTGGAGATTTTCAGCAAAGGTTGGATAGGTGGCTGATGAATGGACTGAGTGCATTATTGGAAGTTGGCACATCACTAGGGCAAGTGAGGCTGAGAAGGAATCTTGCATTCTTACCAGGGTCGGAGTGATTTGGTTTGGATTCACTAAGGAAATGTTCTCTTAAAATGGGTTTCTTTCTAGAATGACCTTTGGTCCCTGGCTCGTGAACAGTACATAGGGCTCTTTCTCTTCTGTCCTGATGTCCTCATGCATCTCTCATTAGTGTTTAGAAGAGTGATGGGCATTGAATGGAGAACAAACTCCAGACACTGTATGTGACAAAGCCTCTTTTTAATCTCTATGGCATCCTATCCCCATTCAATCAATGTCTAATATGCTAGCATGTTGTAAGACCATATGGAACATAAGAACATAAGAGAGGCCATACCGGGTCAGACCAAAGGTCCATCTAGCCCAGTATCTGTCTACCGACAGTGGCCAATGCTAGGTGCCCCAGAGGGAGTGAATCTAACAGGCAATGATCAAGTGATCTCTCTCCTGCCATCCATCTCCATCCTCTGACGAACAGAGGCTAGGGACACCATTCTTACCCATTCTGGCTAATAGCCATTTATGGACTTAGCCACCATGAATTTATCCAGTCCCCTTTTAAACATTGTTATAGTCCTAGCCTTCACAACCTCCTCAGGTAAGGAGTTCCACAAGTTGACTGTGCGCTGCGTGAAGAAGAACTTCCTTTTATTTGTTTTAAACCTGCTGCCTATTAATTTCATTTGGTGACCCCTAGTTCTTGTATTATGGGAATAAGTAAATAACTTTTCCTTATCCACTTTCTCAACATCACTCATGATTTTATATACCTCTATCATGTCCCCCCTTAGTCTTCTCTTTTCCAAGCTGAAGAGTCCTAGCCTCTTTAATCTTTCCTCGTATGGGACCCTCTCTAAACCCCTAATCATTTTAGTTGCCCTTTTCTGAACCTTTTCTAGTGCTAGAATATCTTTTTTGAGGTGAGGAGACCACATCTGTACACAGTATTCGAGATGTGGGCGTACCATGGATTTATATAAGGGCAATAATATATTCTCAGTCTTATTCTCTATCCCCTTTTTAATGATTCCTAACATCCTGTTTGCTTTTTTGACCGCCTCTGCACACTGCGTGGACATCTTCAGAGAACTATCCACGATGACGCCAAGATCTTTTTCCTGACTCGTTGTAGCTAAGTTAGCCCCCATCATGGAGTCGCTAGATAAACTGAGTATTGCATTGTAATCACACCATCGGTAGCACTCAGAACCACTGTCCACCTTTCTAAAGCTGCCTTCTAGTATGGGCAGCTTTGCTGAGTCCTGAAATGCTCAGTCAAGGCTTGGCTGGAAAAGGCAGCACATAGCAGGCGGAGATCGGTCAGAGCATGGCAGATCAAAGGAAAGGGACTTAATGCTGTAATACAAGACGTGATGTAAATGTGCATTCCTTATAACAGGAGAGGCACAAGAGCTTGCTAGTAGGGTCTTGGCTGTGAATACATTTGTCATATGCACTTAATGTACGCAGTGCGGTTTAGCTGTGTTGGTCCCACGATATTAGAGAGACTAGGTGGATGAGGTAATATTTATTGGACCAATTTCTGTTGGTGAAAGAGACAAGCTTTCGAGCTTATGCAGAGCTCTTCTTCAGGACTATTACCTCACCCCTTCTGCCTCTCTACCATACGCTTAATGACTCCCAGACACACTGGATAATGCAAAGCAGCAGTGGTGTCACATCGTGGTTTTGTCTGTTGCAGTTTTGTTGCAAAGTGGAAAACCGAGCTTCTAATTCAGCAGTAGGATTGAAAGCTCTTCTTCCACAGAAAGCAGTTATTTCTCCTGCCCTCCCCCGGCCCTGGGGAAATGTAGACAGAGAAAAACATGTTCAGACGTTAGCGTCAGCTGAATGGGAATAATGGAGAGCTATTTACCTGTATCTGGCTATTATAACCTCTGTGAGCTCAATCCTGCAACAGTCAATGAGAGGTTTTAGCCATCCAGAATCCTGGGAGTTGAAAGCACTCAGGACCTTGCAGGACTAGGCCTTGCATGAGCAAAGACCCAGCTTCACATGGGAGATATTTGCTCTCAGCTTGTCCTCTCTCTTTCTGCTCATCAGAATTCCCTGATTATGATATAGGCCTACTACCATGGAAATGACGGTCATGTAATAAACCCACCCTGATGACGTCATGCTAGAGGCAAAGTAGGAGGAGTTTGCTGGCAAACAAGGAAGGGAGTAGATGTAATTGGGTCTGTCGGATTCAATGAGACAATCTATGACAGATGCCTACAGCATGGGAGCAGTGTCCTTGGAGTGGAAGATCAGCCTAGACTAAGACTGGACAGGTCTGCAGTCAGTTACTGGCTCTGGTACTGACTCCCCGAGTGATTGTGGGCAAGTCCCTTCACCTCTCAGTCCACTTGGCTGTAAAATGGGGCTAGTAACATCCGTGTAAGATAGGTCGATGTTGTGAAGCTAAATTAATTACTGATTGTGAGGTGTTCAGCTACAGAAGTGTGGCTATGTGTTGCTTTTTGTTCTTCCTAGGAATAGGAGAGGACAGCATGACCGACCCTGGGTCTCTGATTTCCTCATGGACCTGATGAGGTTACTGTGGCTATAGATGACTCTGAGACAAGCAAATTCATCTGTAAAAGGTAATACAGATTTATTTTTCCTCTCAATATTTTTCAATCACATAAAGGATGAAAACTCGCTTTAAACTCTGGGACACTGAGACCTAGCGGAGAACACAGCGTTACTTTTTACAAGGGATTTGATAAATTATTCAGCCATTGTTACATTACGGTGCGGGGGGGAGGGGGCTGTGCCAGCTTCGTGCAAGAGTGGATGAAGAAGTTTTCCTAATTGACAGTTTATGTAAGGCTTGCAGTAGTTTCTTATGCAGAGTGACACACACACAGGCTCACACAATGCTTTCAATCAAAGCCAGGCTGGGAAACCCAGCCCCACAGACACCTTTCATTTCATGTTTTCTTAGGTTCTTTCAGAGAGAGAGTGATTGACACACAAGCTGAACTCTGAAAGAGAGAGAAAATAGAACCGTGGTCTTTGACTTCAATGCAAAAAGATTAGGGTAAGTAATTTTCTCTTCTATAACCTGGAAGAAAATGGGGAAGGATATCTCTGAGGCTGGATATCTGTTACGAAGAGTCTGGCAGACAGATGTTTTAAAAAAAATCCAAAAACCTTGAGACAAAAAACTCAGACAGAAAGGAAAGTGAGAGTTACCTGAAGGGTCAAATCCAGCAGCTTCATTTTCAAAAGCAGCTGTGAGTGGCTTGAGAGAGTTCCCATTTATTTCACAGCATTCATCTGCTCTGGTACCTGGTGTTACTCCAGACCTTTGGCCTCATTTCCAAATTGGGTTGTAATGATCCATGTCTCTCCTTCTTTCTCATACAAACAGATGCATGCACAATGCTGGCCAGCTAACCAATCTATCAGGGGTGATAGGCCATAGAGAGGATGCATGGCCGTTAGCACCAGCAGCACACATCTCTGTGTTTAGATTATGCCTTTTGGCCCAGCGCTGAGGAAGGCACTGTGTAAACGCTGCACCAACCTGGGTGTAGCCTTCAGAGGCACTTTGCCACATACAACCTCCCCGGCTTCCCTCTTGCCCCAGGAGGATGATAGTGATTGACTGCAGCAAATTATGCAATGACTGGGGCTTAGAAGGCAGACCAAGGCTCCCACCTGTTTCATGTATCATGCATTGGATAATAACATGAAAGGACTCCATGCTTGTAAAACTAAAGTGGCTCTTTATTAAGAGAAGAGTTTAGAGGGTGCTGCATCTGCCACTAGCATTCCAGCCACGTTCACACAGACTGACTTGCTGGTGGCTCTGAGGCTCTGCACAAGATCAGCAAGTTTCTGTACAGACGTACAGGGAGAGGGAAGAGCTAAGAGTCCATAGAGACAAAGAGCGGGTGAGGAAATACCAGCACAGAGAGGGGAAGTGACTTGCCCAAGGTCACATGGGAGATCAGCAAGTAGAACCCAGGTTTCCTGACTACCAGTCCTGTGCCCTAGCTACTAAACCACCCTGCCTATCACTAGCCACTAAACAGTGCTTAGTCCCACTTATTCCTGCACGCTCAGACAGACCCATGGGCTGGGTAGCCCATGCAGTGGTTTACAGAGGGGTTGTGACTCCCCTTTCCTTCCTCCATTCCACGGACACCCCGTCCAAGTCCCAGCCTAGCCCCAAAGAAGCAGCTGCTCTAATGCAGTCCCCGAAGCCAGCATTCAGAATCAGAGATGTGTTAAGTCCTTGGGGCAGCCGGTGTAGGAAACAATCACTTGAGGCCAGAGAGCAGACAGCTAACCAAAACCTCCATTTTATTTACAGAAACAGAGAGCTCACTCAGCCGGTTGAAACCGGCTGAGCTATCCCTTAATAGTCTAACTCAGTTGCCATAGTAACAAAACCCATGACAACCAAATACACAACATATTCCTCCCCCCCTAATAAGAACATCCCCTAAATAAAACACACACTAAACTAGAGAAGGAGGGTAGACTGCCTCCATTCCCGGCTAAACCCTGGGGATTATTTTGCCCCATAACCGTGGGTTCGCCCTAACTAAAGATCCAGCCGATGAGGAGGCCTTCTGTCTCTAGGTGGATTACGGCGAACTTCTGGTGTTGTTGCACCCGAAAGTACTAGGGGCTCAGGGTCCGCAGCACGAATAGGTGAGGAGGTGGTATCAGCTCATGCTGGGCAAAGGGGTATCTCAGCTGCCGGCGGTAATGGAGGAGAACAGTCAGGAACAGGTGACTCATGATTCGGTGTCTCACCAGGAGGGGTGAAGTCAGACCCCTCAACTGCAGATGGGTCCTGAAGACTGGCATGACCTGGCAACAGCTGATCTACATGTCGCCGCCAGGTAAGATTCTCTGCAGTCCGGACTGTATAGGAAACAGGTCCTGTTTGAGTGATGACTGTGGCCGGGACCCATTTAGCTCTGGAAGTATAATTCCGAGCCAAAACTGGCTGTCCTGGGCTAAAGGTTCGGTCTTTTGCTCTGGGTGCCCGTCTGATGACTTGATATTGCTGCTGATGTTGCACAGTTTGTCTGGGTTCAGAAGGTTTCAGCAGATCAAAGCAAGTGCGCAGCTGTCGTCCCATCATTAGAAAGGCTGGGGAAGCCTGGGTCGTAGCATGAGGTGTGTTTCTATAGGAAAGTAAGAAGGTATCCAGACGCTTTTGAATGGAGTGTTGTCCCTTTGCTGATTTCAAAGCGTTTTTCATTGTCTGCACAAATCTTTCAGCTAATCCGTTGGTGGACGGATGATATGGTGCTGACGTGATGTGGTGTATCCCATTTGCCTTCATAAAATTTTGAAACTCCTGAGAGACGAACTGCGGTCCGTTGTCGCTCACAAGTTGTTCTGGCAGACCAAAATGACTAAAGAGTCCTCGTAGTTTTTGGATAGTACTCTCTGCAGTAGTGGACTGCATTATAGAGACTTCTGGCCATTTAGAATGGGCATCTACTGCCACCAAGAACATGCTTCCTTCAAGGGGGCCAGCAAAGTCAACGTGAATACGTTGCCACGGGTTTTCAGGCCAGTCCCATGGGTGTAGGGGTGCCCACTGGGGTGCATTTCTTACACTCTGACATGACATACAAGCTTTTGCCTTCTCTTCAATAGCACTGTCCAATCTAGGCCACCAAAAATAGCTTTGTGCAATTTCCTTCATGCGCACTATTCCACAGTGACCGGAATGTAGCTGTTCTAACATCTGTGATCTCAGGGGTGGTGGAATAATGACACGCCTCCCCCACAACAAACAACCAGATTGGACCGATAACTCCGTCCGCCTGGACATGTAGGGAACAAGGTCGGGTGAGACCGGAGAGGTTTGTCGAGATTTTCCATGCATCACCAGGTCCATAACTTGGGATAATACTGGGTCAACGCGGGTTGCCTTCTTTATCTGAGTAGCAGTGATGGGTGTATTCTCTACCTGTTCAAAGTAGAAGATTTCCTTTTGGGCACTATCTTGATGTTTGACCGGTAAAGGCAACCTTCTTCGCTTCTGTAATGTCATTTGCAATACTAAAAAGCTCAAAACGCTCAGTATACACATGCCACTGCTCTGTATTCTCATCAAAAGGCTCCAGGGGCCTGGTCAGAGTAGCCATGATTTTTAGTTTCACTTTCACAGTCAGTGCAAACAAGCAGCTTTTTTTCTTTGTTTGGTCTTTACCTTGACTTCTACTTCCTTCTGTTACTGGAGCAGCACCAGGATCCCATTCTCGTCGCCAGTGTTAAGTCCTTGGGGCAGCCGGTGTAGGAAACAATCACTTGAGGCCAGAGAGCAGACAGCTAACCAAAACCTCCATTTTATTTACAGAAACAGAGAGCTCACTCAGCCGGTTGAAACCGGCTGAGCTATCCCTTAATAGTCTAACTCAGTTGCCATAGTAACAAAACCCATGACAACCAAATACACAACAAGATGCAATTCTACAGCTCAGCTCAGTTTAAAGCCCAGCTGCAGCATCTCACTACTCTGCTGTTTCCAGCCACCGTGGAGGGGCTGAGAGGAAGTACTTAGTGAGAGAAAGGGGAATTCTATTCTCCCCTGCATCCCTTGCAGTGACTAGAGGCCCCCAAGGGGAGTGGTAGTGAGCTTCTGGGGTATTCTCTTGTCGTTTGAGCCCTGCCTCCAAGTGTACCTATTGTAGCTCATGATGCTTCCCATAGATTTTGTTTTGCCATGAGAAGGAAATGAGGGGAGAGACCTTAATTTGATAACCTACAGATAAATCTAGAAAACTCACAAGGCTGTGAAAGCTCCAAAGGATTACGAAAGTGCTTTGCATACCGCATGCATTACAAGGAGAGGAGAAGATTTGAGAAAACAGGAGTCACGCAGAAGGAAACATTAAGATGTATTTGTCCAAGGTCGGGGAGGGATAGTTCAGAGGGTTGAGCATTGGCCTGCTAAATCCAGGGTTGTGAGTTCAAAAATCTGTCTGGGGATTGGTCCTGCTTTGAGCCGGGGGTGGGACTAGATGACCTCCTGAGGTCCCTTCCAACCCTGATATTCTATGATTCTAAGACAACTTGGGATGGAAAAAAAAGCCAAAGGCAGATTAATGGGCAGGGCAAAGAGGGGATTTGGGAACAGCATCAGAGCTGGGAATAACAATCAGAACAAATTGATCTGAAGGACTCATAAGGGGAATGGAGCTTTACTCCAGCCACACCAGAGTGCACAACAACTCCGTTTCTGCAGCTATAGCTGTTATCGTGTTCGCCTGACACGACTGGTCCCTGGTTTGAAGCTGGGCAGAAAGAGCACTGCTTTGGTCAGTGGCCTGTTTTACTGGAGATCCGATTAGATGATCTAATAGATTCTAAGGCTGGAGGGGCCTGTATCATCATGGTTTGAAGAAAAGGACAGATTCTGCCCTAACCTGGGGAAAGAAGAACTCGTTGTGACCTAATCAGCTTTGGGTGGACCCTGGAGTTGGGCATCTCAGTTGTCCTGCCAGTGTGAAGTTGACTCTTCAGCTTCTTGTACTCAGAGAGAGAGAGAGAGAGAGGCTCTGACCTGGATCATTCATTCATGTTGTGTGTGAGGTTTTTGTCATATTTCAAACGAAGATTGAGGGGGTTTCTGTGGTCTGGGAAGGAGGGATATACCCCTCAGCTCTGGAGATGTTGGCTCAACACCAGATTTATGGCACAAGTTGAAAGGAAGCACCTCATGCTTCTAACTCTCATTTGTGGGCATTACAAAATTCAGCAGGGGCGTGAGCGCTATGCTATGTGTTAGGGTCCCAGGATGGAGCTGAATTGGCAGAACTGTGTGGGAACCAGGACTGGGACAGCAGGGGTCACGCTGGGACAGGATGGAGGTGGACTTGCAGAACTGTGTGTGATAAATTAGAGCACAGTGTGTCTGGATGAAGCCAGCCCTTTATATTCCTCATGCTGATCAGCACTCCATTTCCCCACAAGCTTAACAGGTAAATGACATGCAGATTGAAATCACTGCTGCTCCCTGCCCCAGCCAGAGCTGGGAGAAGAATCCGATCTGCCAGAGGGCATCGTATCCCCTAAGCAGAGACTGATATGACTCTTCCTGTTAATGGATGGCAGAGCTTCTAATGTGAACTAAAATCCATTCAGGGCTAAATGAGAGTGTGAAAGTTACCGTCTCTCTGCAGCCAACCAGATGCTCCAAAGGCAAATGCTCAGAGCCATTAGCATCCCGGCTGCTTGGGCACTTTGATTATACAGGAGTGTTTATATCCCCCAGTCCCCCCACTTCTCTGCCTCCCTTTTTTCTCATTGCTGAGACTGGCGCCTCCTTATAAACTGGCTCAGTGGGCTTTTGTCTGCACATCCATCCTCGTTTTGCCTTTGCATATCCCAATCACTCCTGCTCTGTTGCAACTGCAATAGAGGCTGAGCACACAGAGCCTTTGCTCCAGGGTGCTGTCCCTGTCCCTTGGCAAAGCCTGTACCTTACCCAGGAATGCTCAGCAGGTGCCTCTGCAGCATTCACTCGTCTCCTGCAATCTTGGAGTGGGGCGGGAGAGGCGGAAAGTTGTTCAGACTGAAGGCTGGATCATGCCCCTTGCTGCCTGCTGCAGCTCAAGAGAAACCCAAGCTGCTGTTTGCTGACCTGGTTTTTGCTTCAGCTGACTTTCACGATTTTAAAGAGACAGTCACACCACAGCAGCTTGATGTAGGTGAGAAGCTGTGAGTGATTATGTGAATATTTGCTGCAAAAGTATTTTTTTTTTAAATCCAGACACAAAAAAACTAGGAAAGTCACCCAATGAGTGACTCCGCAGCTTACACACTTTTCCTCCACCACCTTAGCGATTACTAATGAATTGCTGCTACCGTTTGCCTCCGTGGACACTCCAAAGAGCTGGGTGTTGGTGTGTGAAGAGTGTGGGATACGTGGGGTATGAAAGCTGCTCTGAAAAACCTCTGTGGCATCTGAAGTGTCAAGATACCCCTTAGAAGGAAGTTGGAGGCTTACAGCCTCTTTCTTGTTGCACCAGCTATGGTGCATGACGATGGAAAGGCCAGTGAGACCGCAGAAGACCACAAATCTCTGTCCCATTTTTTTTCCCTTCCTGGCGGTGATGTTCAGACATAAAAAGGCAAGAGAAGAGACCAAATGAGAGGGGAGAGATTGTATTATGAAGAGGGGGAGGGTTTTTTTAAATCATTGTCTCTAGTAATGTTACAGACGGAAATATTCTAGGGGCCCTACAGGAACACTTCATATAGCAAACTTCTCATGTGCATTATTCCATTCACTTTGAAGGCTCTTTGTGCTTCAGCAGAATAAATGGAAGATGTCACACCGTTCCATGCAGTGGAAAGCAAGAAGAGATCCTCACAACCATGATGCAAATCACTTACAGGTACTTAGGACATGCCTTCCTTTCAGCAGTCCTGCTGGGATTACTCACCCACTTGAAGTGGGGCATGGGTTTACGGCGCTTGCAGAATGGGGCCCTTAATCATCGCAGGCTTCTTAGATTTTCATAAAGCAAGTGATATAAATTTCACCTGGCTTGAATAATTCTGGAATCCACTGGTTAAATGAATAGCTGCAAAGTGGCATCTCCCTGCAAACCCTGTGGGTGCTTCAGAGGGAAGCTTTTTTAGATGATCAGCAGCTTTCATTTAAAGGAGTAAAACCCCCACCATAGCTAACAGGATAGACATACCAGCTGCATAACATGCTGGGTTACAGTTGCCACAGGGGCTTGTGAAATCGCTGGCTAGAATGGAATCAGATAGGGCAAGTCTCTTGTGTATGGATGCTGTGTGTATCCAGCAGGTCTGCCCATTTGATTAATCAGTCTAATTAATTTAAAAGCCATTCCCTATTACTCCTCTCACTGCAGTTGGAGCTGAATGTGCTTCAGACTGACACTGCATTCCAGAATGTGTGCACAGAAATGAACACAGATGTAGATTGAGATGCTAAGATTTTCCAAGGTGCCTAAGGTAAAAATAAATTAATCTCCCAACTCCCATTTACTTTCAATGGGAATTGGGTTCCCAATTCATTTAAACCCTTTTGCCTAAGCCCTCTGGGGCAGGGTTGGTCTCTTTGCTACATGTCTGTACCATATCAAACACAATGGTCCTTGCTTAGTGCCCCTAGGTGCTACTATAATACAAATAACTATTTTTCATCCTATCTGGAATGAGTGTGTTTGTTTGTAGAAGTTATAATAATAATAATAATCCCTGTTCTTACATAGCGCTCTTCATCAGTTGCTCCCAACAGACTTTCCAAAGGAGGCCAGTGTCGTTATGCCCATTTTACAGATGGAGAAACTGAGGCACAGAGAGGGGAAGTGATTTGCTCAAGATCACCCAGAGCTGGGAATCGGACTCAGTTCTTCCGAGGCCCAGTCTTGGGCTCTAGCCACTTGACAACTAATGGACACCAAAACATTCTCAGCAAGCTGCCCAGGACAAGACTCAAACTTGCAGTATATGGGACCTGTTTGGATTCAAGGGTCACAGCAGATCACTTTGAGAAGCAGAGGGTGGCTGAGTTTGCAGGTGTCCAGTTGATCTACACATGGTTAGTATCCTTCCAATTCTGGCATTAATGATATGTTGGAAAAGTGCCAAGTGGCAGAGTCCTCCATGTTGTGGGAAGGGGGAGGGGGCAGGAAAGAAGTACGGACACGGGGAAATCAGTCCAAGGATATTTGCATTTGACAATATGTTTTACTGGCATATTTATGATGTTGCTTTTACCTTTTGGTTTCCCTGTAATTTATCTGTTTAATATTGAGTTAAGAAGCCAGGAGGCAGCGTCTGTCTGCCTGCAGCTCAGAGTGGTCTGGAGATACACTTCCAGTTGAACAATAAGAGGGGAAACTCCTGTGTGTGAGAGAGAGAGCTTTAACACCTCGCAAGGTGCTCATTCGAGATGAGCATCTTTCCTAGCAAAGATACATACACTGCAGACAGCAAGCGTGTCCAGTGTCCTGATTCAGAAGGGTGATTAACAAGGCTGAAAACAAAGCTAAATTAGTTTTCCATGGGTAGGGCCCTGGACACTGGATGATCTCTCCAAGAGGAATGGTATCAGTTTGGTTGGTATTGTCATAGGACCTTTTTACCCAAAAAAATTCCTGCAGGTCCCAGTCAGTGTGATCCCTAGTCAAGCACAGAGCCCCATGTTTTCAGAAGTGTCTGCTAATTTCAAGCACTCGCTTTATGGAAACACATGTAGACCAAAATTAAGAGGTGCTGAGTACCCACAAGTCCCGTTACTTCAACAGGCGCTAGAGATACTCACAAGCTGTGAAAACCCCAAGGTTCCTCAGGTTGGAGTCCCCAGAAGTTAGGCACCCTAAATTAGTGGAGACTATTGAACATTTTAGCAAGAGGACTTACTTTCCTACTAGCCTGGAGCGAAGAGTAATATCTAGTCCTTGATCATAAGAATGGCTGTACTGGATCTGACTAGTGGTCCATGCAGCCCAGTATTCTGTATTCCAGTGATCCTCAACTAAAGGTACACGTACCCCTGGGGGTATGCAGAGGTCTTCCAGGGGGTACATCAGCTCATCTAGATATTTGTCGAGTTTTATAGCAGGCTACAGAAAAAGCTGTAGCGAAGTCAGTACTAACTAAAATTTCATACAATGACTTGTTAAACTGCTCTATATACTATACACTGAAATGTAAGTACAATATTTATATTCCACTTGATTTATTTTATAATTATATGGTAAAAATGAGAATGTGAGCAATTTTTCAGTCATAGTTTGCTGTGACACTTCTGTGCTTTTTGTCTGATTTTTGTAAGCAAATAGTTTTTAAATGAGGTGAAACTTGGGGGTACACAAGGCAAATCAGACTCCTGAAAGGGGTTCAGTAGTTTGGAAAGGTTGAGAACCACCGCTGTATTCCAACAGTGCACAGAGCCAAATGCTTCAGAAGGCATGAACAGGACAGGGCAATTACTGAATGCTCATCTCTTATCATACAGGGGTTAGGGACACGGAGAGCATGGGGTTGTGTCCCTGACCACCTTGATTAACAGCCATTAATGGACTTATCCTCCACAAACTTAGCTAATTCTTTTTTGAACCCACCTATATTTTTGAACTTCACATCCCCTGGCAAAGAGTTCCACAGGTTGACTGTGCGTTGTGTGAAGAAGTACTTCCTTCTGTATGTTAATTTTGCTGGGTGACCCCGATTCTTGTGTTATGCGAAAGGGTAAATAATGCTGCCTTATTCACTTTCTCTACACCATTCGGGATTTTATAGACCTATCAGATCCACCTCTTTTCTAAACTGATCAGTCCCAGTCTATTTAATCTCCCCTCATATAGTAGTGAAATTATGATATTTTGTCTTATTATCTATCCGTTTCCTAATGCTTCCTAACCTTCTGTTTGCTTTTTTGACTGCTGCTGTACATTAAGCGGATATTTTCAGAGTCTTTCTTGAGTGGTAAGAGCTAATTTAGACCCCATCACTTTGTATGTATAGTTCGGATGATGTTTTCCAATGTGCATTGAATTTTATCTGCCATTTTGTGGTCCAGTCCCCCAGTTTTGTGGGATCCCTTTGTAACTCTTAGTTCAGTCCAACACTGACTACAATCTTGAAGTAATTTTGTATCACCTGCAAACTTTGCCACCTCACTGCTTACGCCTTTTTCTATATCATGTATGAATATGTTGAACAGCACTAGCTCCGATACAGATCCTTGGGGGACCCTGCTATTTACCTCTCTACATTCTGAGAACTGAATCTTTATTCTTACCCTTTGTTCTTTATCTTATAACCAGTTACCGGTCCATGAGAGAACCTTCCCTTTTATCCCATGACTGCTTACTTTGCTTGAGAGCCTTTGGTGTGGGACCTTGTCAAAGTCCAAGTACACTGTTTAAACTGGCTCACCCTTGTCCATGTGCTCTTGACCCCCTCAAAGAATTCTAATCATTTGGTGACGCAGGATTTCCCTTTACAAAAGCTGTGTTGATTCTTCCCCAACAAGTGGTGTTCATTTATGTGTCTGATAATTCTGCTCTTCTGCTGTTTCAACCAGTTTGCCTTGTACTGAAGTTAGGCTTACCGGCCTGTAATTGCCCAGATTGCCTCTGGAGCCTTTTTTAAAAGTCAGCTTTACATTAGCTATCCTCCAGTCATCTGGGACAGCAGTTGATTTAAGCAATAGATTACACACCACAGTTGGTAGTTTTGCATTTTCATATCTGAGTTCCTTCAGAGCTCTTGGGCGAATACCATCTGGTCCTGGTGACTTATTACTGTTGAATTTGTAAATTTGTTCCAAAACCTCATCTGTTGACACCTCAATGTGGGACAGTCCCTCACGTTTTGTCACCTAAAAGCAATGGCTTCAGTGTGGAGACCTCCCTAGAAGACACACAAACTTTCTGCAGTGAAGACTAATGCAAAGAATTCATTTAGCTTCTCCACAGTCTCACAGTACATGTATGCTGACCCCCACCTACATCCAGCCTGAAGGCAAGATGATGAAGGATGCTGCAGGGTCGGACTTTTATTCCCAGGGCAGGGCAGCAGCACAACTTCACTTATTCACCCTTCACGTCAGGATCCAGGTCTAAACTAGCCACATTAGGACTGATTTCCTGTGCGTGCATCTTGAGTGGCATTTTACACAAGTGCAAATTGGTTTCAAGTGCTAGCGGATAAGAATGTATAGATGACTACAAAGTTGGTCGCCAGTGGAGAATGCGGTCTTTTGGTTTTAAACTCCCCTGTGAACCTGCTTCACCTGACCTCACAGCACATGGCTCTCCGTCCTCTCCTCCATCTTAGCTTCTCAAGTACCAGCCTCCCATGTTCTTCCATACAATGTCACTGCTGTTGGCGCAATATTCTTCTCTTCTGCCACTCCTGCCTCTCTCTCTCTGCCTTGGGGACTCTCCATCTCATTTCAAAGCAGGTGTTTTCTGCCTCTTGGCTTTATTATTAACTCTCTAAAAGTATCGGCAAGTTAATTTGTATGGAAGACACTATGGAAATACATTGGGCAGTGTATGTCTCCAACAAGAGGCTCCATAAAGGTCTCTTTCTATGGCGTATTCTGATCTGCTGGTCTGTGCTCTTCACAGCATAATCATGTAGTTTAGCCAATGGGGTATTCAGGCTGTTAACAGCCTCATCGATGGCTCATGTCATTTTGAATCAGAGCTTTAATATGATTAAATAGAGTTAGTTCATTAGAATCACTTTGCATCTCCTGGTGACCTTTCAGGTGTGTAACATACCCAGATACCTAAATACAGCGCGCACAGTTTGTATGTGGTGGGAGTTATGGAGGTATCTGTGTCTATACTAAATGGATTTAACCAGACGGTCAGCTCTCTGGGGCAAGGGCTGTCTTTTTCCTCTGTGTTTGTACAGCACCTAGCACAATACTGCAACACAAGTAATTAAGGATAATGTAACATTGTGCTCAGTTTAGATAGCTTCCAGCCTTTTCAGAATAGCTAAGTGCCAGACTTGCAATTTCTGCCCTCAGTCTATTATCAGGCTATCTACAATAATAGGAGATGGATTTTAGCCTATGTACAAAACCCAATAGGAGGATAAAATTGTATTAAATGTCTTCAAATATGTTCTTTTAAAATATACTTCCATGAGCTAAAACAGCATAAACCATGGTGGCACTCAAGCTATAATGGAGCTATTTTCATCCAGGAACTGACATCGAACGACCTTAACAATGCAGTTCCAGACACCTAATTAAAAGTAAAATTAAAAACATGGAACATGCAGCTCTAATCACTTTTTTTTTAAATAGAAAGGCATTGAGAGGAAGGGGTAGAATAAATGATTTACAATTTTTGTTGGTGATGACTATGCAGTTAAAGCAGAGATATTCCCTGGAGGATTTCTGAGCCACTTAATATGCTGCTTCCCTTATACAGGGTCCATTATGCTCGGCGTTTGTACAGAGAGGTGTGTTCGCGGGGGAAGCAGATGTCAGACAAAACATCAAGAAAGAGAAAATTAAATGATCTGTGTAATTCCCAAATGACTTCCTCTAAAAAGGAAACCAATGTTATCTTCAGAAAGCCAGAGGAGGCACTGCCTTTGTGTCCTCGTGCAGCCCTGTTTGAATGGCTGCAAAGATGAAATGCACTCTGTCGGCTATCTCTTCTGTTTAGGAAGAGGGCATTGCAATTGCAGCGCGGTTGAAATGCTGGAGTGTGGGTTTGATAAGGCAGAGGCAGACAGAGCTGGGTTATCCCCGACAGTTACTAAAACACCTGATAAGAGAGGAGTAAATCATGGCTGGAGGTTTGGTTAAAACAAGAAATCGTCTCGTTTGGGTTTGAACCTGGCTGAACTGGATAAAATGCGACAGCTGTTATTGCTGAGGCCCACTGAACGAGGCTCTGGAATCAGACAGGCTTAATTTGGGCATAAAAGGAGGCTGAGTAGGACTCTTAATCCAGATGTTTTAGTTTCCTAAAGGGATGTATCAGTGTACGGTGCATTTAAGGCCAGGTCCTCAGCAGATGTAAAAGGGCATTGACCAATGGAAATCAATGGAACTGGCTGAGAATCCGAGCGTGGAATTCATACCTTGTGCAGAGGGTTGGTAGAAGGCCTGTCCACCACCTTGAGCCATCCAAACAGCCTCTGAGAATTTGACCCTTATGCCATACTCCTCACCATTGTATTGTAGTACCTTTGATGTGACATCCTTAGCCACGGAATGGGGGAAAGCTAGGCCGGTTATTAGCAAGGGCTGCTTCTCCCAGGGCTGTATGCAGTGCAGCCTGTGGGGGCAGAGATTAAGGCAAAAGTAGAATAAAAAGCAGGGCTTCTGCTGTCTTACTAGGTGCATAGGTCCTGCTATGAGGGACTGGCTGATGAGGTGGAGATGGACAAGGAGGGGCTTTTGGTTCCATCCTGTCCAGCTGCCTGCAGTGCTCTGAGATATTGAGTTGGGGGGAGGGGGAGAAAGACTCTAGGCCTGGACTCCCGACCTAACAATGGCCTGTAGACATCCTACCCTACAAAACCAACCGCCATTAGCAGGACTCAATCCAGGGAGATGCTCCACCCCTCTCAGGATCGAAACCTCAGTGGGTAATTCTGTGATCTCCAGAGATGCTTGACGGGAAGCAATTCAGTTCCTCATGAGATGAACCGAAGGGGTTTGCCCCAAAGGGAAAAAACAAAACAAAACAAAACAAAAAAACAGCTCAGTGTTTTATCAGGAAAAAAAATCCTCAGCAACCTGCAGCCAATTTGCAACTCACCTGCCCTGCAAACAGCTTCCCAATTAGGGTTTGTTTGGTTTGTTTCTTAATTGCTGTTAATTCCATGCTGCCAACGTGTGCCTGATTGGCATCACCTGGAGAACGACAGCCTCTATCTTCACAGCCGTGCAAACGACCTCTATGTTGCCCACCCCCTATATAGGGCAAGGGAGATGGGTGTGGGAGAGAAGGAGAAACGCGGCACTTTGTCTCTCAGGAGAGGAGGGGTTAGTAGCATTCTCTTTGCTTTACACCCTGTTTATTGTTCCGCAACAGGAATTTCTCACTGGACGGAGACCACCAAGTAGGTCAAAATAAAGCTGGGAACAGTCCTTTTTCAGCAGTTACTGTAAACACTGCAGCCCTGCGGCTATTACCTTTCTGCTCAGGGCTTTGTGAGGCTCTGGGGAGGGTTTTTCCTAACGGGATTCAGCCACTGAACGGATGGAGGCTTTGGCACTTTTTGCAGTGACTTTGTCAGGCACTGAATAAATTGGAAAACTCAGCGAGCGGAGCTTCCGGCTGCTGGCAGCTCTGTCCGCCTCCGGTCTCAGTGGAAACAGGCTAAGCTTCCGCAGTGGGCATGGCCTTGCTGTTGGAGCAGATCAATCAACCTCGTTTTCAGCACGTTCAGGGTCCTCAGATAAACCACTAGAAGCCCCCCACCTGGCACAGCAAGGAATGTTTGCCCCGTTTCCCCTTCAGCCACGGGCGATGGGAACTGCTCCTTGCTGCGGGTGCTCACGCAAGCAGGGCATTTATGGCCTGGCTTTCAAGAGTGCTGAGCCCCGCTGATCCCCCTGAAATCAAAGGAGCTGGAGGAGTCAGCTCTTTGAAGGGGCTAACCCTGCTATGGGTCAGGGCCATGGGATGGACCATTGCGCTCTGAGCTGTACGGCCTCGAGGGGAAGGCTCAGGTTTTACTCAAAGGAGAATCTTCATTGGTAAGTTCCCAGGAGCCCGAGGGTTGGCTCTAAAATCGTATGAAAGCAGCAGAAGGCTGCAGCTGCCCTTATCCTTAATCCAGATGCACCTCCCTGGATGCCGTTCCCAGCATGTAGCCAGGCTACTTGAGAGAAAATGGAGCAGGCTTCACCTCAGTGTTTATAATGGAGAGGGGCAGCTGCTGACCCCCCCACCCATTTGGACTTGGCAGGCCATATTTGTCCTCCAGGGTATGCTTTGTGCAATCCTTGCTCGCCCAGCTGCTGGAGCCTGGTCACCCTATGGCGATCATTCTTCTCTACCTTTCACCAGCCCCGACACTGGGGGAGATGGTCTCAGCATTAAACCTCAGAGCTCTGCTTCTACTGCATCTCAGGCCTTTCCTGATACTTCAGTGGAACATTTTAACTTAATAGAGACACCAAGCAGCTTGAGTGCAGGGCTGCGAGAGGCCGGTAGACAAGAGTACCTGTGGGAGAAGCTAATGTGAGACTTCAGGAGTGAAGAAGGCAAAGCAGGGAAGCCTTGGGAGATATGCAGCTGTTTCTTCTTTCATTAAATCATTAAATCTCAGAGAAGGCCAAACTGCTGTGCTCTCTGTGTGCATCCAGCTGTAAGCATCACCACCATTTTCCATAAGATTTACAGCCTGTTTTGTAGTGGGTAGTAATGGGATGGTATCCCTTTAAATATTGTGTGAGCCTTCCAGTGGTGCTTGTTGTGTTCTGTGTTAGAAGCAGCCAGAATCCAGCGACGTCTTGTGTGTTTGCGTCTATTTAGTAAAAATGGTTATTTGGGACCCAACTGAGCCTATAGGGTTTCTTCATGTTGTTTTTGTTGTGCAAAGAGCAAAAGACTCAACAATGTTTTGGGCAGGTTCTAGGCATAGCTGGCTTGCCCCAAAGAGCTGAGTGTGAGCAACGAGGCTCACAGGGCTGGCAGCGGCTTGTCAATAACTGCAGCTTGGCAGACAGTGGGTAAATCTTCCCGGTGTGCGGCTCCTGTAAATAACGAATGATGTTATGTACTGCCTCTGCTGTGTAATCATCTATTACAGCTAATTGCCAGCGCCCAGAGCCGACGTAGCCTTTTGCATTAAATAATATATTAATAAATAATACAGATAAAAGATCTGCTAAAGGTCAGCTTTAAGAGAGAGCTCCTCCTTGGTGTGAAATCGCTCTGTCCCTGGGGTGGAATTCTATCTGCTCTGTCTGCAGCCTCCATGCAGGCAGACAGCCTGCGTGAGACGGGAGAGATTTTCTGCACCCTGGAGATGAATAGGGGATTGAAATTTTGTATTTGCTTTCCCCCTTGTTCTGATACCAGCCTTAGCAGCATTAGATGTGTAGGGATTCCCCACCCCTCCCTCTATGCTGCTCCTCCTCAGCCTTGGGGTCATCTCTAAGTTATATAGACATCCCATTCCCTTCTCTGCTTTTGTTAGAAATAAAGTCCACGGGGAGCCTACGACATGCTCCTTTCACAGCCAAACAGCCTAATGGAGATTGAGAAAAGGGATACTTTGGTTTATAGACAGCTCTTAAATGTACCTTGCACGGCAAGGCATGATGCATTAAACTGGTATTGTTCTGAGTTGTTTTATGAGGCTCTGATGGATAGGGAAGGAGCTCATCCAATATCTTTCTCTCTCAGTGCTTAGCTGTGCTAATGCCAGGGGCGTACACCTGGCTGTTAAACAAGCCAGCCGTAGTGGGGCTAGGTATTGAGCAGTGGCAGAGGTGACGGGGGGGAGACAGGTGATGGGCCATTCGTGTGCCATGTTCAGTACATACATACACCTAAAGGCAGGCAGGGGGCTGGATGCCCTGCCCTCTGATTAGCTCCAGCACCACAATCCAGAGGATGGCAGGTTTGGTGGTTCAAACAGCACTCAGGATTTGCATCCAAGTGGAGGAGGGGGGATGAAAAACTGATGCCACCATTTGCAAAACAATGAAAGGTTTCCTTTAAAAAAAAAAGTCTCTAACTCCAGTTACCCCAGCAACCAGAGGGTTCAGATTCTATGGTGATGGGTACCCATCTGAATAGAGGGATAGCTGTGAGCTCATCTGCTTCTGCTTCTCCTACCCCCTCTCTCCCCAGAAACCATCATCCTCTGTTGCTAACATCACAGTTGGTTGCTGTGGAGATGGTTACAATGTCATAAAGGGGTGGTTGTGGCTCAGGGACCTCTTCCTGCCAACTGACAGAGGGCGTGGGGAGAATGAGGATACAGGTTCATACTAGTTCGCCAAAGGGTGTCGTGTGAGGTGTCTCCTGAAAGTGTGCCACACGGATCATCCTAATCATTGCAAAATGGATGTACGGATAATATCTAAAGAGTTCTGTCTATATACTGAAAGTTATGTTATTTAGGTCTGTGAGTTAGGAGCTGGCCACCAGAAGGGGATACACAGGTTTATTTCAGGCAGAGGACACATCGTCCGACTATCTGTAAATGGATTATTTTATAGTTCACAAGGGACGCCTATTTACAATCTGAGCAACATGCTAATCAAGAGATTTAAAATCTCCCGGGGAGATTCTAGACAGGAACAAACAAGCAGCCTGGGTTACGCTTTCTACAAATTGTGATGCTGGCAAACCAGGTGCCAGCTTATGCCAAGGTCCCCATGCCTCGCTTAGACACTGACAAACACATAGCTGGAATCAGTCTAGCTGGCAAAATCGATGCATAGAACTCACAACCTATCTGGGGTGTGCCCTGTTTGCTAACAGTCTGCCCTGAGGTTGGTATACATGCTCCTGCAGCACCTGGGACAGCTTGACATGGGTGAAGACAATGGTTGGAATGATAGGTGAGGTGCAGAGATACACCCAGTTATTCTTCACTGATGGGACAAGCTGCTAACAGGCTTGTCTTGTGAATGGGAGCTTTGGGTGAGCTCACCTTTATGAGACAGGGGAACGTGGCATTAGTTAAGTTGAGGCTCCAGAAAGTGTGTTGCGATTTTATTTTATATGTAGCCATTTGTTTCCATAAATTCTAGTTGCTTCTCAAATCTGTTCTCTGTTTAAAAAGTCTTGTTTTTAACAAGTGATATCTGTAAGTGTGCTGCACGTTGAGCGGAGCGGTGATGTGAGGTGTGACTGGTAAGCCGGTGTGCACTATTCCTCTGGGAGCAGCAAATTGTCCGAGTACCTAGTGAAATAGGGGATGGACACTCAGAGGGCTTGGGGGTTACACTATACCCTGTAAGGAGAGAGCAAGGCCTGCGGAGGCCTGGAAGGGCAGCGCTTGTGTTGCCAGAAGTTGGTGAAGTTGGGAACTGGCCCCCGGCAGGCCAGATGAGACTTCCTCCCACTAAGGGCAGAGGATAGCAAGGTGCCCCACAAACCTGGCTACCCCTAGGAAGTGTCCCACATGTGCAGCGGGCAAAGATCCTGCTCAACGTTAAAGAATGAGGGGAGGAATCGAAACAAAGATGCGTGATGCTGATGCAGAGCTGTTTTGCAAGACCAGGTGATCCCAGAGGTGCTGCTCACCGCACATGCGTTGGACTGTAGAGGAAACACAGCGTCCCTGGAATGTCAAGGTCAAACTGAAATTAAAATGGAAACAACTTGCCATGCGAAGCTTCAATTAAGCCCAGGTTTGCAAGAGAGAAGAGTTCAATATTCTGAACAAAATGATTTCCAATTACATGCAAAATAGGAAGCTTGATACTGTTAATGTAGAAAATGTGACTTCTCTTAATTGAATGACCAAGAGGTTTAAAACCAGCACGTCTCAGTCATGTTCTGAAATTGGAGGTTACCATTTACTGGGAACCTTTCATTATGGATTTTTGTGTGTGTATGTGAGAAATGAACTAGTGCTTCGTTCCTCAGGCTGCTGCCCTTCACCTGGCTGAGAAATCTCAAGCCACAAGCTTTAAGGGTTCCTTGCATAACCGGCGTGGCTGTTTCATCGACTTTAATGCCAAAAGGGACCATTAGAATCCTCTCCACAGCCAGAGAACTTTGTCGTGCGGTTACTGCATTGAATATTGATAGGTTAGAAGTGGGATTCAAACCCACATCTCAAGATGGAGACCAGACTAGCTAAGCAAGAGAAGACAGAGCCTTGAGGTTAATGCCATGGACCACTCACTCATCCTGACACAGTCACGTTGATTATTTCATTCAGTGTAATGAACCCGCCCTGCAGGAGACCTGGGGTGAGAGCTCCTAAAGTTCCAGGTTGCACCATACATTCGCCGATCCTCGCCCATCTAACTCACAAAGCTCAATTCACCTCAGAGATTTGGAGGCCAGAAGAAAGACTGTTATGATCATCTTGTCCGACCTTTTGTGAAACACAAGTCAAAGGATTGCCTGGCTTCTTGTGTGGCAGGTTTCCACCAGTGCATAGTGAGTGCCAAGGCCAAATCAGAGCAGTACCCACTCTACACTAGTGTAAATGACTGCGCACCGCACAGGACAATAGTGACCAGGCCCAGATGAGCTCTCCCGCCTCCATTCAGAGGCCTGAGTTTTCAACAGTGCCCCTCTCATGGATCTGTGTGATGCTCCAGCATTTCAACAGTCTGTTGGCAGAACCACTTGAAATTGCCAGACTCCCAAGGGGTCCCACTCTTCTGCTCAAGCAGGCCATGCAGCGTCAACACTGCTGAGACTGATTCTCTAGGCTCCAGCACTCCTGTTTCGCACTGCGAGCTCTCCCCAACAAGTCCAACTGAGAGAGACTCCTGGTTAGAGACGACTTTCACCCTCTTCAGCCATCAATACACCTCAGCAAGTATTTACAGTGACAGCTGGCTACCTTTTCAGAAGAGCTGGGTTCACTAGTCAACTGGAACACAGCGTTGGGAAGTCCATAGGGTAGCACAGAGAGGCAAAGTTTAAGACAGAGTTCAGACCAGCCAGTGCCAGAGCTCCCCCCAGCCAAGCTGCTGTGGAATCTATCTTGGGTCCCTTTCTCTCTCTGTCCCTTTGCCTGTCAGTCCCTGGGAGCTCAGGCATAACGCAGCCTTGTGACTCCTTTCCCCCTTGTTTTCCAGCTCCGGGGCCTTTGCTCTTCTCCCCTATAGACAAGTGGGGGGAAAATCTCATTCCTCGTAGCAGTTGGTTGCTAGGTGTGAAGATCCCGGCCAATGGGCTTTCCATCGCTCCACATGTTGAGTTTTTCTGAAGTTCTGCACTCAGCCTAAATGGGAGCTGAGCTCTTTGGAAAACTTAGCCATAAAGAGCACTTGTTTTGTTTTGTACTCTATCTTTTCATGCAGAACATACTCAATAGCCCTTCCCCTCCTGCACCACGTATACCATGCGTGCGCCTAATCTCAGGCTTTCAGCAGTGAGGGATTTGTTTAAAGAGCTCTCATCTGGAGTGGTTTACGATGACAGTTTTTGTCAGGCTGACCCAAGTCTGCTAACTGGAAATATTTAGTCTTCACAGATTCTGATTGCTGGACACTTATTGCTGCTTTGAGAAGAGGCTGATCTCATGCAGAATACATTTCCCCCCGATAAGTCTCCTTTTGTTGTGAGTTCCTGTTCACGTATGGAGACACAGAAATGAGATTTGGGCTTCCAAAGAGGAAAATTACTGGAGAAATAGAAATACAAATAACTGGAGAAATAGAAGAAAGAGAGACATCTTGAAACCGAGCTGCAGGAGAAAGCCGGGGTGTGAAGCAGCATGCACACTGAGCTGGAGAGCACAGAAACCAGCCTGGTGAAGGGTAGGGCGGGAGGCAGCATTAATCTCTTAGTCACTTAACAGAAGGAGCCTTACAATGAGCCGCAAAAACTATCCACTTAACTCCCAAAGCCCCCCACAGCTGCAGTCCTCCTTCTCTCCCAATGCTACTATTCTGCTCTGTTACCCTTCCCTACCCTTCGCATGGGATGCCTATCCCTGTTGCCCTTGTTTGGCCCTGTTTCCAGAACATACTGCACGTGGGATGGCTGCCACACCCAGGAGTGAAGTGGGGACCTCCAGAGCTGAACACATGAGCTGCAATGGCTCAAGCTAAAGAGTCAATGCTCCCCAGCTGTGGCTGTGACAGACTCGTATCCTTTGAGGATCAGGCAGTGAAAGGGAGCTAGACATGTGCTCACCGGTGCATTACACCTAACTTTCCAGTTAGCCCCCTTTCCTTGGCCTGAGTACCAGTGCATCATCCCTTCTTCAAGTGAGCAAACACAGGCCCTATCTCCTGCACAGCTGTGTTCCTAGGCTAGTTAATATTCTCTTACTGTCCATGAGCTTCAGCACATTCTGAAGACTCTGGCCTCGTGTTAATGTTAGATCCCACATGGCCGGGTCAGCACAAGGCCAAAGGTTAAGTACAGAGGCCTGAGAGGGTGACTGAGGATTGCATTATTCCAGATGTGAGGAAAAACACTTCGGCTCCAGCCACGTTTCTGCACAGGGGCTCAGTTCCCCAGGTTACTGCCTCCTTTCCTAGTATCCATATCCTGCATTGCTCTGAGAGCACTGCAGACCCACAATTTGTATGTCACCCATGCCAGCAGCAGCAGCAGCTCCAGGCGCAGACTCAGAGAGAGAGAGAGACGCAGAGACAGCTATAGGTGGAAGGGGGAATTGCAAAACCCAGCCAGCATCACAACTAGCACAAACTCTACACTGCGTTTGTGGGCCATTCCTCCCCGTTGTGTGGCCTCACAGGGCAGGATTGTGGAACCTCTGTCCCTGCCAGAGGGCTGCTGCAACATGCCACGTAGGTGTTGGCTACTGCTCTGTCGGGCCACTGACCCCAGGGGGAAGAGCTCACTTTGGTCTGATTCCCCCTCTCAGGAGACTGTGGGCCAAATCCTTTGCAAACAACCCCAGCTAAGAATACTGTCCTGTGTTTTAAACCATTGACTAGAGCAGGAACGTCTCCTGATCCCTCCTGCTCAGCCTCAGGGGCGGCTCCAGGCCCCAACACGCCAAGCGCGTGCTTGGGGCGGCATGCCGCGGGGGGCGCTCTGCCGGTCGCCGGGAGGGTGGCAGGCAGGCTGCCTTTGGCGGCATGCCTGCGGAGGGTCCGCTGGTCCCGCGGGAGGTCCACCGGAGCCGCGGGAACGGTGACCGGCAGAGTGCCCCCTGTGGCGTGCCGCCGTGCTTGGGGCGGTGAAATGCCTAGAGCCGCCCCTGCTCAGCCTGAATTGTTCTTGGTAACAAGACCCAAAGAAACAACAGCAGGTGCTACCTTGGGCCCTTCTAATCCCACCCCAAGTCACCTGCTGCTCCAATCCCCCAATCCCAGAAGTTTTAAAATGAGGCGCCCAAGGCTATGGCTACATAGCAGAGCCACGGTCAACTGCCTCAGGCTTTTGGGGATCATGCTACGGAGCTGAAAATAGCTGTGTAGATATTCCAGTTTGGGCTGGAGCCCAGGCTCTGAAACCAAGCAAGAGGCGAGGTGACAATAAATCTAGCGAGAGGCATCACCAAGCTGTCTGCTCTCCAGCCTGCATCACCTGGGACCCGGGCTCTGCGTTTGGCGTCTGTTGCCAGTAAAGGACCCGAGTGAAGACATCATTCCTATTTATTTTCCCTGCTTTCTTGCCGGCCATGCCCGTTAGATGGACTGATGAGTCACTGACTCCTAGAATCCCCTCTCCCGCCACCCCAGCTGTACCCCTGGCACGTCTAACACCGCTGAAGCTTCCCTGTGTCTCTACACTCACTTTGCCTGTAATTTTAACTCTGTAAATGAATGTAATTAACACATCAAGCTTACCCCTTGACCGCGCGTATCTTTAAGACTCATTAGGAAGTTACAAGCACCCAGGCCTGGCACAGCGCATTCCCACAAAACACATGCAGAGACTTTGGGGTGGTTTAGTTCCCTCCCACTGCTCAGAAGGCTTGTTCTCGGCTCCCACCGCTGTTGCCCAGGAGAACAGAAGCAGAAAGGGGGATGAATTCTTTGCCATTATGGTGCGAGGGGGCAATAAGAGGCCACCCCCTCAAATGTAGCCCCATGCCCCCTTTTTGGTGTGGATTTTACTCTTTCAACAAGATGAGCTGGAAATCTGCATGGCTTATGTTGAGGATTTTCTACTCGTCTCCTGTTAAAACCTCCAGAGTACGAGACCCTGGAAAGTTGCTTTGGGATTGAGCTGCTGTTACGTTTGAGACATTAAAATGCTGGCACAAAAAACAAACAACTCTGACGTCGTCCTTGGACTTTCTCCTGATCTGGAGACGAGTGTAGATTCTAATTTCAGATGTAGGCAAAAGCCAATAAGAAAAGGGGAAAAAAACCAAATAGCCTGCGAAGATTTGTCTCGGATGTCAGAGTTCATCTAGATTCTTGTGGCTAAGCTTTCTTCAAGGCCGTGCCATTGCAGAGACAGCTGCCGTTGTAAGGGATATTGTAGCTCTGCCAGCTCTCATGATTAAACCATGAGGGACCTGATTTATGCTTTTAATTTGACTTGTTCATGATCTCGGTGTTTTGTATGCAAATCTGGGCCTACCCTTCACCTCCTTGTTAAAATAACTTATCAGTTGCACAGTTCTCCTGTGTGCCTGGCAGGAGCAGAGGAGGTTGGCAGCAGCTGGCTCCACATGCATTTGTACAGCTCACACTGCCTCTTTTAAAATCTTCATTGCACAGATATTACTCTAGCCTGGTCTGGGGGATTTCTTGAAATTTTTCATCGATGTCAAGCAGAACAGACCATTCTGATCATCGGGTCTGATTGCCCGCATAACACAGGTCAGAAATTTCATCCAGTGATTCCTGCTTTGCGCCTAACTGCTAGAGCATACTATTATTCCTGCATTCAGATACTTGCTGACTTAGAGACACGCACAATGGTTATATTACTGGCTATGATAGTAGCCACTATGTTTTCCCTGTCTGACGTCATTCCTCAAAGGCCTCACATGCATAGGCTTGTATTTCCAGGGATTTCGTTTTTTAAGTTATTTTAGCATTTGTGCAAGGTGCCCTGGAGACAGACATCCTACATTTGTCCACACCAGGGATTGTGCTGGTACAATTATATCGGTTAAAAAAAAATCACCCCCCCACAACCAATATAGTTATATCATTACAATGATATTCTAGCCTGCCTCTCCTGCACAACACACAATCTCACCCAGTTATTTCTGCAGCAGAAGGAATTAGCCCCAGCCTCTTACACTGTACAGGAGAATACTTATGCACCCATTAGAGCAGGAAAAATCGTCTAATGGGCATGGCAATGTAGTGAGAGATCTGGGTTTGATTCCCTGCTACATACTGTGTGGGACTCTGGCCAAGTCATTCTGCCTTACTGTGCCTCAGTTCCCCATTTGTAACATGCAGCGGATACTTTCCTACCTCATGGGACATTGCAGAGCTAACTACATTTGTACAGCACCTAGCACAATGGGATCCTGGTCCGTCACTGAGGCTCCTAGGCAGTACTGCAATATCTATAATGGGCTCAGATACTACAGTGATGAGGGCCATACAAGTGCCTAGACAAAGTGATCTCTCTACCGAATGTCTTGCTCATAGCTGTGGTATCTAAGCATCCCTCCCCTACCTCATACTACGTTTGTTCCTGGCTTGATGTGTCATTCGAGATTAGAATAAGGCTACTTGAGCTGTGCTTGTATCTTTCTTCTCTGTTCGGCACCTGATGGGGAAGGGAATGTTATTTACTGGGTCGATTTGTTTTTTTGTCCATGTGCACATTTTCAGAAAAGTTTTTAAAACCAGAAGCCGACCTGAAGCCATGGGGGTATGCACTGGAACGGGGAGTTCACATCAAAATCTCTTGTCCCTGGGTCACCCAGTCTTCCCACTCCCAGAGGCAATTAAATGGCTATGAAAAGGGCTTTTCATTGTGACCCTGGGAAACACCAATGCCTGACTGACCTGCACTAATTCCTTTCTACATTGTTTTCTTAACCCATTGGAACCTTCATGGTAAAATTAGGCACAAGGTTCTGATGGCATGTGAAACAATTTCTATTTGTTTTAGCATGTTGGGAGTTGGGACAGCGAGGGAGCGGGACGTGGGAGGAGGGATGGGCTAAGGAAAACACGGCTGGTATTTATTTGTGTTGGGGCAGCCTAGAGAGGCTCTAATCAGAGACCGAGCGCCAGTTGTGCTAGGCACTTGAGTAAAATAAGACACTAACTGCCCCAAGAGTTTATAGTCTGACCCTACACTAAGACACAACAGCTGGAGAAAAGCCAAGACCTGGGGAAAAGGGGAGGTTTTGTTCACGGCACACACATGAAGAAGTTAGATTAAAAACATAAAATACTCTGGTAAGTGGCAACAGATTACTTTATTTCAGAGCAATAACATGCAAGAACCCAAAATAAGAGAGACAAAGCAGGCTGCTTCCGAAAGCAAAGCAGCCCAGCTTGCCCCACCTTACTCTAGCTGGCTGGCTGCAGACTGACTGATTGACTTTCTTTTTTTTTTTGCATGCTTTCCTAAAGAACCACCTAGCCTGCAAGCAGGACCAGGAAGCCTCTTACAAATATAAGTGATAGCTTGTAATTTTAACAGTGTTTTCAAAACACAATAGGTAACTTTAAACCATCATAACTGGTACACCAACGGCGTAGTTCATTGTTACTCTGCAGCCATCGCAGTGGAAATGATTGGAAGGGGGACAATGTAGCGGCTTTGGGGATTTTTACAGGAAACTCCTTCCGTGTGTAAGGGTCAGGGTGAGGCTGTGCCCACCCCACACCAGGCAAGCAGCGTAAATTAGGTCAGTTAACCTCGCATGCTGCACCTGAAGGAGAACCTGGGCTCAGTAAAGCTGAATGGAAGATGAAGTTCAGCAGGGGAGGAGTAGATGCGGTCTGTATAAAGGGGTAGCAGAAGGGGACTGCAGGGGAGGCAGTCTGCAGTCACTCCCTAGGGGACTGGAGTTTGGACCATAAATCCAGAGGGAGGAGAGGGCCAGAAAATAGAGAAGAGAAGAAGGAGTCCAAGGCAACAGTGAGAGGGTCTGGGAGCAGCAGACCGTTGTTGCTGGGCATAGGGTCCCTGTGCTGGAACCCAGAGTAGTGGGCAGGCCTGGGTCCCCCTACCAGCTGATCCCTGAAAGGGGAGGACTATATTGTACCCTGGCTGGAGGGCTGACTCATGAAGAGGGAGCACTGAGAGTCCTGGAGAGCAAGGGGGGGCGTAGTGAGAGCACCCATTGGAAGGGGGGGATGTCTGACCAGAGTGGCACAAATCCCCAGAAGTAGCCGCAAGGAGATGCCCCAATGGTGAGTGAAGCTCAGGCAGGAAGAGCAAAGTGGAAAGCTAGAGGGAGGGATGGGATCAATGAGTGATAAAGGCTGTCTTGGCTGGCCAGCGGAGCTTGGAGCTGACAGCATATTAAAGTTGACAGGCAGACCGGGACTGAGTCATGGAGAGCCCTAAAAGGTAAAGAGAAGCGATTTGTGTTTGATGCAGTGGGAAAGGCGAGTCAGAGCAACCGGCCGGGAGGATGGTCTTGGTAGCAGTGATTTCAGTAGACGGGGGGGGGGGGGCGACATTTGTAGCGATATACACATTATGGGCAAAATCCTAGTCCCACTGAAGTCAGTGGGGCCAGTACAATCAGCAGGATTGTAAAGAGAAGCTTGTTTGCAGACACACTTCAGATGAAAGGGTGTGGGGGCTGATGACCATCCATCATCTGAAAATGACTCCAGAACCCCCCACGTTTCTCTAACCCCCTCTCCTCCCAATGTATTTAAAACTCCATATAGGGCATCAAGCATGAGCCTTGCTCCTCTCCAGCATCCACAAGCCTCCCCTAGGTCCCTGAGTTCCAGGAAGGCCAAGGCAGCACAGAACAACCCTCTTCCCCCAAAATAACCTCCTTGGAAGGCTCCCGGCACCTCCCGGATTGTTTTGCCACCGTCACACTGGAGGTGCTGGGCTTGAGAGAGTGCAGTGGCCAAGGAGATAAGAGTCCCCAGCAGGCATGCTGGAGGAGGTTCCTGGCCAGCTACTGAACAGCATAATGGGGGAAAACAGGGAGAAATTGGCCAAAAGATCATCTGAACAAAAGTAAGGCTGTTCACAGAAGCTTTATTTCCAGATATTTTGGGGGGACGAGGGGTGGTGCTGATGTATCACAATAGTTTGGACCAGGGAGTTTGGGGTTAAAACTAGAAGGGTCGGCCCCAGGTCTTTGGGCCTGAAAGCCTGTATCTGACCATTGGCCCGGAGGGATGAATAGACAGGAAGATGAATAGAGCTAACTGAAAAACAGTGATTTTCACATACACTTTCTGATTTGGGGATTTAAAAAACCCAAACACAACATTTAAACATTTTCATTCTTTGTTGATTCCTCCCCCTCATCCCCATGTTTCCCTTTCCTCCATTTTGCCCTGGGAAAAAGAGAAAACAAAAAGCCCGTCTGTTTGGGAAACAAACATTTTGATTTTTCTTCTTGGGGAAGGGGGATTTTTAGCCTGGAAAAAAGCTTCTTTTTTAAAAAAAACCCAGCCACCTTGCTGTGAAATATTTCATTTTTTAAAAACAGGCCATTTTTCTTTGAAGGGGGAAATAAGTTCGGGAAGAAAAACTGTCAAGCAACCCTAAAATAAGAAGCAGTTAAAAGCGTTCTGGTTTAAAGACAGCTGAAAGAGGAAATGAAATGAAAACGAAATACACGCAGAGCAGGCCTGCTGTGAGGAAGTGAGTAGAGCGTCAAACCTAGGGTTAGAGAGATTCCCAGAGGCTATTCGGCGGAGGTTAGCATGATGGCAAGCAGAAGGTTGAATCCTGAGTTATCCCACAGAGGAAAATGAAATGTCCAAGAGTTTTACAGTCACAGCAGAGCACACAGTCAAAGGTGACCAGTGCTATTAGAAGTTGACAAGGCACCAGGGAATTAAACAAATTAAGACGTCCATCCCTCAGTCCATCCCTTAGTCCACTCCACACAGGAATCTTTGTGACAAGAAGGGAGGGTGCTAGAAACATTGATGGGGAGGTGTTGATGAATGAGCACAGTGGACCAGATCCCTAGCTGGTGTAAACCGGCCTAGCTCCATTGAGGAGCTGCCCCAGAGACAGCAGCTGTATCAGCATTCCAGCCAAAGAATCGAGGAGCAGTTCAGGGGCTGGCCAGATGGAAGATCCCATCAGAGGAACCCGACTGCAGAGATGATGGATTTGGGAAAGGCCTCTATTTATTCTTGCCAGAGACTCTTAGCCGGAGTATTATGTCCCATGCGTGCGTTCGAATTGTTTGACTACATTACTGATGGATAAAGGGGTTATGGACATCATTTCTTGGGCTGTCCGGGAAACGGTTTGATCACTCTCAGTGTGGAAATCTGATCAAACAGACTAGTAAGTATTAGTGAAGGAGCTATGGGACCAGAACGGCTAGAAACCTCGAGAGGAAAACTGGGGTGCTAAAGAAAATAGGCCAGTGGAAAGAGGGAGATACAGGGGCTGCCAAAAGCCCCTACCCGAGGCAGTGCTTCCTAGAGGGTAGTGCACTGGACTGGGACTCAGGAGATCAGGGTTCTATTGCTGGCTCTGCTCGGTGGCCTTGGGCAATTCACTGCCTTGTGCCTCAGTTTGTCTCCATTTTACAGGTGGGGAATGATACTGACCTCCTTAGTAAACTGCTTTGAGATCTACGGCTGGAAAGTGGCATATAAGAGCTAGGAATTGTAGTCCCACTAGTGCACATTGGTAGGGTCATTTATTTATCTAGCATTGCAAAATGTCTGCAGAGCTGTAGAGAAGCTATGAAAAGACAGGGTCCTGGCCCAGAGAACTTGCAGTCTAACTCAGGGGAATAAATAGTTGAGCCCTTTCTCTGTCTGATCTAGCTATGGCTTTCACAGCACCGACCCCTGACGTGTCTGTCTAGGGACTCAGGACCCTCGTCACTGAAAGCTGGGATCCTCCCAGCTTAATAAAGCACTCCCCGATTATTACAAAAAACTGACAAACAAAACTCTCTCTCCTTTCTCCCTCTTTAAGAAGTGGCTTGAAATGTAACCGATTTCTTTCCCCTTTCTTCCTTCTGACCTCTGTGTGTGAGACCTACAATAAGGGCTGACAAGGGGAAACTAAGCCAATGAGATGGGCTTTGCGTGTACTTCTCAGCCTGCCAAGGCCCATGTGCAGGCCACGATGTGTATCGAAGACCCAAAATAGAGGCCACACAAAAATGATTCATGCAGGAAATGAGCCATGGCTGTGGGGTTCCTTCCATCAGTGTAAGTAATGCCTGTATAACCTTGGTTTCAGGATTTTCTCTCTTTTCACCAATAAAAGTGATGCCCAATTTATGTGGAACAAAGGGCACCTTGGGACTAAAATGAATGATGCTTTGAGAGGCGTGTTTGCATTCAGCTCTTCATGCAGTGAGACCCCCATACTCATCCTTGTCTCTTGCACCAATAAGTTCCACAGTCAAGGCCCAGCTCCTGGGAATGTCCTATCTTCTGCGCCCATGAGTGGTGGTCACAACTCTGCTGATTCCAACATGAGTCTGGCGATAGTTAGTGGTGTTCTTAAATCCCCAGCTCCTGGAGTCAAGTGATTATGGGAGACCCTCAGCTTTCCTTTTAAACAAAGTTATAGTTTCTAGTCCTCATGACTGGTAGGGAAAAGCCAAAAAACATGAACCTACACTCTCAAAAAAAATACAAAGGAAAAGAACTGATTATATTTTTAAAAATCTCATGATATGGTGCTTGGGGATAGCGAGGCTGCATGAGCAACAAGATTTTAAAATATAATCACGTGGTTTCCATCCTTCCTGGGAGAGCGTCTCCCATTTCCTGATGCTCAGTGGTGACAGTAATGCAGTGGCGGGCAGAGCTGACATGTTTGCTGCCCTGTGGAATGTGCTACTGGGATGCACGTCTAATGTGCTACTCTAGTCTCCTAGGCTAGACAGGCAGGAGGTTGTTCATTCTTTTTGTAAGTGATTGTGGCTTGTGTGGAGTTTATGGAGCAAAAACAATATTGCAGTTGGACGGCTGTCACTTCATTGAGTTTTATGCACTTTCATCAGATCCACTCAGTTGCCCCGTTTTATCTGTTCTCCTGTGCAGTCTAGGAGTGGTTCTGCCAGCTCCCCTGCTTGGCTCTGCATGCTCAGATCCCGCCGTGGGAGCAGGGATGGACTGCTGTGATCCTTACCTCTGCTCTGCACAGGTGTCAGGCCTACCATACGCCCATGCAGGGCAAGGGGCTGGAGGGATTCATGGAATTTCTAGCACCAGCTGGCATTTCCTCTTTGTTAACCAAACAGGCATCAAGTGGAGAGGAGTCTGAGCTAGAAACGCAGGGTCCAAACCACGTTGAATTCTGGGGAGCTTCACTTCCAGACTAGATCCGAGTTTCTTAGATGGCACGCCTCTGTACAGGAGAGATCAGAAGTGGAGCCCTGGTTTCAAACCCTGGGAAGTTTGGATTGGATCCAGATAGCACATCTTGGGTCCAGCTGTGGCTTTAGTAAACATTGCCGTTTGAGAGATCTTTGCCGATAGCTGTCTTGTTCCCGTCCTTGCCTATGAGGCAACAAGTGTCCTTATCTATGAGGCAACATGGCAGAACTGTAGGGGAAGGGGGATCAGACAGACACTGTGTGCTGCAGATCCAATCTGAATTACATTGGCCGAGCTGTGTGTGGGGAGCCTGGAGCTGGAATAGCGGGGGGCCTGCAGGTCATGACGTGAGTGCATTGGCAGAGGAGTGTGGGAACAGCTTGCACAGCACTTGCCTGCATCATGGACCCTTCACTTCCATCAGCATCAACTTCACGGGCACAAAAAATGTCATCTTTGTCCCATCCCCTGCCAGCTCTTCCTTCTGAATGTTCAGTACCAGGGTCAAAGCACATTTGAGGGGGTTCATCAGCTCTGTTACCTGCATTCAATTGGACACACACAGGACTCATATTTTTTAGGATTTGTTTTTTTTCTGTAATCTGGCTGCAAAAATTCCTAGCTGCCTCTCCCCAAGGGAGGAACACAGATCAGAGAAGCCCAAGACTTTGACTCTACTTCAAGGACTTTCCACAAGATGATGCTAGACAGCATGTGCTGTTTGCCGAGTTGAGCACTGAAGCAAAGGGCTTTCCAGCTGCAGTGGCAGTAGGTTTTTGTATTGCAGTGTGTCAGGCTGGGCTGACAACCCCCCATCAAAAAGCATTTCTTGAACCGGGAGATCTGATTTATCATCTCACTAGTCTTTGTATCACGCTGCCCTTCCACGAAGGGCCGGCTCAGCTCATTTCCCGTAGCAATGCAGAGACTCGAGTTTAGCCATTCTGCACACTCTCGTCCATGCTCAAACACATCTCCATGTTGGGCTTCACGGGGTGCCCAGGGATGAAGCTCTAGCTGGGTAAAACGTTCACAGGAATGACTCTGGGAGGAGTCAGCCCAAAACACAGAGTGGCCAGGCTGGATAACTCTCAGGGTGCCTCTCTCTACTTGCCCCATTTCACTGCAGAATCATTTTCTACCCTCATGTCCTTGCCTCAGACACGTCCCCACACGCTGGTGACTGGGAGTGTTTTGAACCCAAATGGAACTGTATGTCAGAAACATAACACATCCTAGGAATCACCAAAATGGCAGATTTGACAAACCTCTGGGGTGAAAGGTAACAAGTCTTTACAAGTATCTGGACTAGAGGAAGAAAGGTCTTGTGATACAGCACCCGAGTGGGACTCAGGAGACAAAGGGGGGTTTATTCTCTGCCACCGACTCCCTGTGTGACCACAGGCAAGTCTCTTAATCTCTCAGTCTCTTGGTTCTCCATCAACAAAATGATACTTCCTCTCTCCAACCCTCGTTCTTTTCTATTGCAATTGAAAGCTCTCTGGGGCAGGGACTAAGTGTACATACAGTACCTAGAACAACAGGACCCCAGTTTGGACTGTGATTTAAATAATTAACCAAAACAGCGATAGCAGGGGTGTGTCAAGAGCTGTGTGGGTGGCTGCTGGGTCTTCCATCCTCGCGTCTGATGGAAAGTCAGTGTTTTCACTCAAAATGAAAAAGGCACCAAGCCCAGACAGAAAGAGCAGAGGTTTGTGCCGCTTTGCATTCAGAGTCTGCTAGGAAGTCCAAGGGGTTAAAATTCAAGGTTTGCTCATTACCTGGCTGTACTTCAGCGACTGCTCCTCTGTTGTCAGGATCCCAGTTTTATGGGCTTGGGGTTATAGATATTTATCACATTTTTATATATAGCATTTCCTCCAAATTTAAAGACAAGGGTATTTTTCACCACAGCCAGACTCCGATTTCTTATATATTTGCAGGAGTCTCAAGGAAGGGAAACCTCTAAATCACTGGGACGCTCTGACAATGCAGACCCTGCTGTGCAAAATTGCTTTTAAAAAGCACTTACTTTTTATGGTCTAATTTAGGGCGACATTGAATGTTCTCAAGAATACTTTCCAGTTCCTCCAAGTGTTCTGCCCCTGTTAAAATGTCTGAAAGTCCTTTCCTGCATTCATTCCAAGCCAAATGTACTGTGTGCTGCTTGGATCTTTGCCAAATGGCCAAACATTAAGTCATCATTTCTAGGATAAATTACGTCTTCCTCAGGTCTGGTATTAAATTAATTCTGTAGGGACAACGGGACCAGGATGGTTTTTATTTCACATGCATTAATGCCTCACTTATTGTTTGGCTTGTAACTGCTACAGGCAGACTTGTTGTGGGGAATGATGGGGAACTGAAGGCTTTGAAGGGCCGAGGTTCAGCCAACAACCACAGACACGACGACGCTTTCCAACCAGATATCCAGTCGTGTGTTTTCAAAGGCGATGTTGTGAACGTTTTTCGAAGCCGCACAGTTCTGAGATAAGCTGGTTTCTCGCAGGCACTGCAATTCCCAGGACAAGCTGGAGATTGAAAGTCGCATTCGTACCTCCAGTGCCTTGAGATTTTCAAAAGGTGCTGAAAGCACCAGCCCCATCCACTGATTTTCAGCAGGCTTGGTGGATGCTCAACCTATCTGGAAATCAGGCCCAAAGTTGCTCTGGATTTTGTGTTGAGGGGCACAGAGGAATCGCCTCACAAGCCATTCAGAAGGGCACGAGGCGCTTGGTAATTGTAACAGCTCTTTAGGCATTTCTTCCAAGAATGGAAGGGTCTCTTTATACAGCAGCTTGGCTTTGCTCTCAAACTCTTTTTCCTATCAAAGAATAATCTACAGGAGTAGCTATAGGTTGGCTGCATGGATCCTTCCTGGAAGCAATATCCTGAGACAGATAATAATAAGCACTGATAAAGGAAAAAATCTGTCAGCTGCTCTAGTCAAATCCAGAGCTAGTCACCTTCCCCTGTGGAATAAGGCAGGATTCACTGTTTCGGGGATTGCCCCACCTCTTCGTTAATGCATAGTCTCGGCTGAGTTTAGTGCCATGTCCTTGTGATGTGGTTTGCAGAGAAATATTTGCCTAGCCATCGGACTGGTAGAATTTACTGTATTTCAGCAGCTAGATACTACATGGATTGGCAGTATTTAAACAGCAGACTATGGTGCCGTGTTACATCCTCCCTCCCCCCACAAAAGAGCATGATTTTTCTGCACTAGCTTGAGTACGTTAAATCCCCTGATAGATCTCTGCAGCCGTCTATTTAGCGATGGAAAACGATGTGGGATTTGGGAGTTGACAGCCACTGATTACCCAGAGGCCAAGCATGGCCTCCTCGGCTCTGCTCCATGACACATTTCAACTCTTGTCTGCAGGAGCTGCTTATGCAGCCCCGAGGCTGAGAGATTCCGCTTTGCCTTGCGGGCAGGATGCCGTCCGGTCAGATCATGGGCTTCAGTTTTTCTTGGCAACTTTCTTTTGTTTTTTTATGGTAATATGCCAAAGAGCTGAGAGGGACGGGTGGAGGAACACCCCCTCCACACACATCTGTTACTCAGCAGAAAAACTGCAGTGTCCCCCCACAAGTACAAAACCCGCAGGCCGTTATCACTCTTAAATAAATAGTGCTGGAAACTTTCAAAACAAAAGCACAAGCCTTTGTGTTCCTGTCCTTGCGCCTTTCTTGGCACACCTCTGAATCCACACTACGCTCCTAACTCTGTCTCTTTGGTAGACAGGGTAAGAAGAGCTCATGTAGTCAGGAGGTAAAATTCTGTCATGTTGCTTATACTTGGGATACTTGGGGCTGTTACAGGGGAGGCAACGTAGCCTAGTTATAACAGCGTTTAAAAGAGAACTGGATAAATTCATGGTGGCTAAGTCCATAAATGGCTATTAGCCAGGATGGGTAAGGAATGGTGTCCCTAGCCTCTGTTTGTCAGAGGATGGAGATGGATGGCAGGAGAGAGATCACTTGATCATTGCCTGTTAGATTCACTCCCTCTGGGGCACCTGGCATAGGCCACTGTTGGTAGACAGATACTGGGCTAGATGGACCTTTGGTCTGACCCGGTATGGCCGTTCTTATGTTCTAGTGCATAGAGCCCTAGACTGTCACTCTGGGTTCAATGCCCTTCTTTGTCAGTGGTATGCTGGATGCCTTTGGGGCCTTGAAAGGATCCTGGTCCTGGTCCTCAGTTTCCTCCTCTTTTGTAAAGTGCTTATAGACCTGTAGTCTCTAAGAATGAGATATTACAGGCTTCACCTCTATCTCGGCTTGCAAAAAGGCTTCATCTAAAGCTCCCAGGTTCTCAGTGGGGAAAAAGTTGAATTACAGCTACTAACCTAGAGGCACCCATGATGCTTTCTCAGCCAACATCTGGCTAATTCTACAGTGGGGCAACTCCTGCCATCCAGAAGTTGCATGGAGCAGAGCCGATGAGTAAACCCACCTGTCTCCTTTGTTGTCAGACATGCCCACATACCCATCGCCAAGCAGGGTGACCATACAAGTGGTGGAGGATGGACTAAACTGTCAATCTGCCAAAAGATCACTGCTTCCTGTGAAAGCCAAAATCAGTCAAGTCTGTCATGAGTCTGTGGGTGCGTGGAGCAGTTTGGATTTGTTTGTTTATTTGTTTTAGTCAGTGTCTCAAACTTTGAGTCATTTTGTTGGGGAATCACTTTGAATTTTATTTTTGATGCAGCTTTAGAACAAATTCTCCCCAGGCCACAAGTGTCAAGATTTTGTGATTCTAGCCAGAGATGGGAACTGGATGGGAAACATATGAAGAATCCTGAAGGGAAAATTAATTCTTTCTAACAATGCTAGGTGGTGGGAACAAGAGGAAAAGTTCTCTCCACCTGCTATGATCCTTATTAACTTAAAAGCAGTGTGACCTTAAATCCAATCCAAACCAAATGGGACTTAAGCACGTGCAGAAATGGGATTACTCACCTGCTTAAAGGTCAGCACAAGCTTAAGCGCTTTGCTGGATCAGAGCCAAAACATCCAGGTATCCGTGTTACAGAACCCTCCTGGAGTGAATATTTGTCTCTTTTCTTTAGCACCACCTAATGGAACCAGCACAAAACACACCTACTCAAGCACCCCTTTGCAGAATCCCACTAGCCTTGTCCTACAGCAAAGCTACAGCAAACCCCAAGGAGAAATACACAAAGCTATTTACTGCCAATGACATGGAAAAGGACAAAGTTGCACTGAAGTGACAGAAAACAGACCTGCCACCAGGGCGCAGCGTGCGGAGAGGGGGATATTTGCAGCACAGTCACAACATTGTAGTAGGAAGTTGGCAAAGTCACAGGAGGACAAAATCTTTGCCAGCAAAGGACAGGCCTGGAGGTTATTCCTGGTTCCTAACCCAGGGCAAAACCCTTCTGCAAACTGTGCAATATGGGCCAGCGCACAAAGGTCTTTAGGCTCCTAACGTCTATTGATTTGGCTCAGGCCTGTCCCCTCTAGCAGGAGGAAGGGAGCTGTTGTATATTCATGGAGCAGGAAACTCGGGCTGTAGCCACCTTAAAGGCATATGCTCCCATTTTGGGAGGAGTCTCTGAAAGGTGACTGACAGCCAGGGCTGACCCTGGGCGGAAGTGACAGATTTGTCTCTCCCGGGACCGACTGCACCAGCCAATTGCACCAGCCCGCGGGGCCCCCCAAAGCGTGGGGCCTGGAGCAGTCGCCCCAATTCACCCTACCCAAGGGATGGCTCTGCTGACAGCCTCCTGATTCTTAACAGTAGCTCAAAATTAATCAGGGACCATTTCAGCCTTGAAAGGACCTTTGAGAGACTGTCAAACAAACCAACAGATATAGCAGGTTCTGTCCCCTTCCCTGCTCCTGGTGTCTGTAAGTGCCTATCATTCATTACAAGGGCATCGGGTTTGCCCCAGCTGGAGTCACTAGCCCAGCATGTAACCAGAGGTAGGCAATAAGCGTAGTTACAAAATAAGCTGAGATCACCCTGGTACCTCTCCCCTGCAATGAGCATTTTGTCACGTGCACATCCCGTTACTCACTCTCCTATTCACCAGATATTAAGTCAATTGCATTGCCTGGCATGCTGGTTGGGTGGGGATCCCTGGTATTTGCCCACAGCCGCCAGCCTTCTCCTCCAAGTTACTCTTTCTTTGGCCCAGCGTGTGGTCTGATGGCCTCCCCCACAGCCTCTGGGGACAGGAGGCCACAGCCTACGCCTTTTCTCTTCTGTATCACTCTCCTCTCTCCTGCCCACCCCCGTTGTTTTCTCCATTTCTATATTATTAACTAATTAGCCCTTCCCAGTATCTACCACATCTATCTATAAGCCATTAAGAGCTGCATAAAATCCTGGTGGATACGACTGTCCTTGTTCCAATGCATAGAGCCTGACCCACTCCCAGATCCCCCAGTTCCTTAGCAGTGAGGCTGTATGAACAGCGCCAGTGAAAGCTGCTTAAGCAGCTCAAAGGGGGAGCTCTGGGAAGCAGGAAGCGGATCGATGCCGATGAGGGTGTAGCGATGAAAACATTTCACTTGGGACATCCAGGCTATCAGCAAAGGAATCTGGGGAAGCATAATGTTGTTTATCGTGTGAAGCCCCCAGTCATGGACTAGGGTCCTCATGGCCTACGTGCTGTTCAATCCCGGCACAGACAGACCTATGAATGCTCCCTGGCTAGAAAGGAAAAAAGATGTCGCTACAAAATGGCTCCTTTCAGTGTGCAGCTGCTTACCTTGGACAAACTTAAAGGCTGGCTGCTGAAAGGCATGCTGGGAAGAACTCCTACAAGAGGGCAACCCTGCTGGGAAGCGAGTTAATGGAGGTTGGAGGGCTGCAAGGGCCTTGCGTGGGGAGATATACTGTGACTATATCCTACTCTGGCATTGCCATCCAGTTCAGGCTAGTCAGAGTGAAGCTATCGTGGCATTTGGTGGGCTGTGTGAAACATGTGGTGGGTGTTGATGTTCTTTAGTAGAGGGTGTCCACTTCATGGTTGCTAGTTTATCTCCTCATGCAGTATTTAAAGGGGGGCAGGGGTCGCAGAAACAGCAAAACCAGAACAAATTAAACCCAAGCTAGGGTGCACTTTAAGCACTATTTTATCTAAGCTACTGCTCCTGGCTGATGATGATAGAACAAACACACACACACACTTTTTGCAGAGCATTTTAAGCAGTGTCATTGTGGCCAATGTTGGCAGATTGAATGGGCCACAGAGCCTGTCCTTTCATCTCTAGGTTAAAATAATGGCATTGATTGAGAAGATCACCCTCTTCCTGCCTAGGCTGTACCTGGTATCTGAATAAACAGCAGCTTAGCTGTCCAGGGATGGCAGCTTCCACCAGCACTAGGCTCAACAACCCATAAAGATCAGAAGTAACAACAGCAAGCTCACCGTAGTCCCTACTTACCCTGAGCCAGGCTTCTGGCAGCCAGGCACTTACCTTGCTCATGTCAAGTGCAGAGACCTGCTTCTATTGCAGACTCTCTCTGGAAATAAAGTAGACGGAGGGCTTGTTTTAAATGGAGCTGGGGAACTGAAGGTAATCCGTCAGGCAGGCAAAGGTACCTTCAGAGACCATAAACAAGGTCAGGAGCCAAAGCCCTCTAAGAGGATGCTGGCTGTTCGCTCTAAAAGCCAGAGGTTTTCTAGCAGCAGCCACTGGGGCCTGGGAATGTTCCTTTGAATTGCATTGTTGCAGTAGGTAGTGAGATGGCTAGATAGGAGCCCAGCATCTAAAGGAGCTAAGCTATGGAGGACCCTCGAAGGGGGAAGCCTGCTAGGTGAGCAGCGAAGCCTGATATTCTCAGAAACCCCCCCAAAGCGAGGAGGTGGGAATAAATGGAAAGCTAATAACAGGGCAAAATAGTAGGGCACCAAGAAATACATTAATTAGAAAAGCTCCCTGTATCTTAGAGGGAGAGCAAGAAGTTGCTAGGATGGAGAACAAGGGTGGGGGACCTTAGGTAGCAACAGTAGTGGAGCCTGCAAGGAGAGAGCGAGGATAAATAATGTTTCAATTCTTCGGTGTGGATATTGATGTAAACTGCTTTGAATACGTATCCTCTCCTCGTGTAACTAACGGCACCTACCAATACTCAGTATTTGTCTGTCCCTGCTCCTGTCTTCTTTCAAATCCAGATTCACCTGAGTATTGACTCTGAACAAAATCTGGGGGTCATGGTGGATAATCAGCTGAACATGAGTTCCCAGTGTGATGCTGTGACCATAAGAGCTAATGCTATCCTGTGATGCATAAACAGGAAAATCTCAAGTAGGAACAGAGAGGTTATTTTACCTTTGTATTTGGAACTGGTGCTATTGCTGCTGGAATCCTGTGTCCAGGTCTGGTGTCCACCATTCAAGAAGGATGTGGATAAATTGGAGAGGGTTCAGAGAAGAGCCATGAGAATGATCAAATGATTAGAAAACCTGCCTTACAGTGATAGACTCAATGAGCTCATTCTATTTAGCTTAACAAAGAGAAGGTTAACGGGTGATTTGATCACAGTCTATAATTATCTACGTGGGGAACAGATATTTAATAAGGGGCTTCAATCTAGCAGAGAAATCCAGTGGCTGGGAGTTGAAGTTAGAGAAATTCAGACTGGAAACAAAGTGGGCATTTTTAACAGTAAGGGTAATTAGCTATTAGAACAATTTCCAAAGGGTCATGGTAGATTCACCATCAAAGACAATTTTTCAATTAAGAATGGACGTTTTTCTAAAAGATCTGCTCTAAGAATTATTTTGGGGCAGGTTTCTGGCCTGTGCTATAGAGGAGGTCAGACTAGATGATCACAGTGGTCCCTTCTGGCCTTGGAATCTACGAATTCTCTCCGTATCTCAGTTCCTCATCTGTAAAATGGGAGTAATAATACTACTTTTCTCCTATTTCTTGGCTATTTCGATAAGGTCTTTGAGAGAGAGACTGTCTATTACTATGTGTATGTACAGCCCCTAGCACAATGGCACCTGATCTTGCTTGGGACCTTTAGGTGCTAATGTAACAAAAGAATTAGCAGATTTTAATGTAAATTTTCTTGTGTTTTAACAAGCTTGGCAAATGTTAAGAGAGCATAATAATGGCTTACTTTATTTGAAGAGAAACAATCAATTCCAGTAGTTCAGATTTTGTGAGCAACCCTACAATAACAAACTGGCAATTGTTTGTATAACAGAGGGTAAAGCTCATCAAAGGGGAACCAGATTTCAATGTTTTAGCTTCCAGGAGAGCTTTATAAACAATAGTGAGAAAAATTATTTGAAAATGCATGAGGAGTCCCTTGGCTGAGCCCTTGTGAATCTGCAATGCTGCTTTTGCTTCTAAAAGCACTTAGAAATGTATGAAAAGTGTTGTTCAAATGAATAAATAACAACACTTGGACTGTTTTGCCTGAAGAGACGAATATGCTTTGCATAAACCCTCATCTTTATACTCCTGCATTCCCAGCCCCTCCTATTAGAGTAAAGGAGGGATGGAAGCATGGAAAGGAAAGATCAGGAAATGCACTGGGCTGTGTCCAGGTGGAATCTGAAGCCAAAGGAGGTATCAAGTCAATGCTTGGGATGTGGAGGGGCAAAATTTGTGGTTCATCTCTCATGACAGGTGCAGCTATTTCTGCACTGATCTTACACATGGCTTCCATGTGCTCTAGAATTAGCCAACTATATGCATATCCCAGACAGAATGAGACTTTCCTAGTGTAAAGCAGAGTGCCTGGTAGATCCAGCTGTGGCCCGGGGACAAAGCAAAACTTCACATAGTGCATGCTGGGATCTGTAAACCGTTTGTGTATGTGCTAGAAAGGAAAGGCAGCATCTTTTTGCTCATGGAAGCACCAGCAACAGTGAATTCTGGGGCAGAAAAAATCAAAGGCTCTAGTGCAACCTGAGGGGAGCAAGAATTCAGACACTGAGGGGATGGGCACTAAGGGCAGAACCTAGCTAGATAGACTGAGGTTAGCAAACATAACTGGAAGCAAAATGCAAATGTTTAGCAGAGAGGCAATAAACCACGGGACCAGCTTACCGAAGGATGTGGTGGATTCTCCATCACGCAGTCTTCAAATGACAGTCTTTCTGAAAGACACTCAGTGAGAAGCTATGAGAGAAGCAGGTATCACTGAGTGAAATTCTCTGGCCTGTGGTATGCAGGAAGGCAGACTAGATGATCATAACGGTCCCTTCTGGCCTTATCTACAAATTTGGTTTCTTTGACCAAACACTTAGAAAGTTTTGTCCAATCTATCCGAGAATGATGCTTGAAGGGAGCCGGGCTCTTCATCACCACGACAAAAGCAATACTGTAAAGCTTGGAGCCTCCCTCCTCCCATTACTCATGCACACTTATAGCAGTGACTTGTGCCTGTATAAGACACCGGGGGTTATCTAGGGTGTTGCATTTGCATATTTTGCAAGTGCACAAAGCTGTAATGCGACCCAGTACATTATTCATTGAAAGGAAAGTCTGGCACAGTGGGAGCTCCTCCTCACACAAAACAAGAGAATTCCCTTTTAGGCTGCACTAATTGCTAATAGAATGCGAGCGTGATACTCTGTTCAGAGGGTGATGAGAACTCTGAGCATGACACTCGAAGAGTGGCAGCTCTATCATCTCACTTTCTTAGTCAATCTCCGCTTCTTGCATTTGCGGGTCACTATTTCCTGAACCATACCAGGCCCCCGAAAGCTCATTGGGAAGGCAGATTTTTCAGCTCCTCAAGAGCTAAGTATAGAATGCACATTGCAGGACTAGAAATGCATCTGTTTAGACTCGTCATTTATATGCACTTACATAAATGTATTCATTTATTAGTCTAATGGGAAGATTGTTCTACTGCCTGCAAAGAAATAAGCCCTTTATTTCAAATAGGTGTTGTCAGTTTGAGGCAGTTAATAAGACCTATTCCTAGTCCACAGGTGTGCACCGTAAGGTCAGGATATTTAGCACTAGACTGCACTACTGGGGAAATTGAGGGGTTTGCTAGAGGTGCAGAGTTGAAGGCTCCATTGCAACAGGTGCTGCACATACACTTCTGATGTGTATGGCTCTGCATTTGTACTCAAGCACTCTCCTAGGTGCTGTATGTTATGTGAGATCTGCAACTTCCAGATGAGACCCAATTACCCCTGCACCTCATGGCTCAGCCTGGGCAGAAAGCTTGCCCTTGGCTTAGGAGCTGCCTACAGCCAAATAAAGCTTGGGTCAGGTCTCAGGAGGGGTAATGTTTCCAATTAAGAAACATGCTCTAATGTCAGCCAAGCCAGCCAGTGTGCCCTGTCTCCCGAATAGCCCATAGCTGCGAACATACGGAGACAGAGCCAAGGAATGGACAAAGTAGACCCTATTTCACAAGGCCTCGCTATGTCATCTGCATGCCCCAGTACCTGAATAAAGATGCCTGGGTTCCCAGAATGGGCACCAGGGGAAGGCTCTTTGTTCGTAAGTGGCTGTGAAATTACATCAGCAACCTGCTAAACTGCCCACTTAGATTGCTGGGTAGCAAACGTTCTCCCATCTGCCAAGAGATTTTCCTGCCGACATTTATATAAATAGAGAAATCAGCCTGCTATTCACATCTGGTTAACAAACACAGACTCTAATTAGCCCATCTGATTAAGATTCATTTGAGAAGTCACTTCAACACACAAACAACAGTGTCACTGCTTTGCTGGGTGATTGAGAGGATCAGGAGGGGTACCTGCATGGCTCCAGCAGGGGAATGGGGAAACATGTAAATGTTAAAGGTGGGCATCCTCGGAGCCAGAGATGACCCGTACCTGCCGATAGTGGTGGGCACAATTAAGGGCAGAGTGAAGGCTGTGGCTTCAGCAGATGTTACTGAGCATGCTCGGTCTGTGTGAGCACACTCAGTACAAGTCAAGCAGCAAATCGGTGGGGAGGTGGCATGTGACCCTGCTTGTCCCCGCCTTGCATCGCCTCTGCTCAGAGCAAAGGGCCAGATTCTCTGCTAGAGTAATGCAGTTGATGTCAAAGGAGTTACCTCAGCAAGGATTTTAGCCAAGTATACTAATGGACAGTGGAGTAGAAAAGAGTCTCTGTTTATCATGAGCTAAGGATAGGCAGTGAGCTGGAAATGAAATCACCATCCGTTCTGGAGAGTGCAAATTTGATTATTTTCAGCATAAATCCATGCTATGGAGTGTCCTCTGCACTCAAACTTTCCCCACTGCTTTGTTCCATCCAGCCACTCTGGTCCAGTCTGTCGGAGTCTTTGCTCAGTTTTCCAGCTGCAGGATTGGCTTATGCAAGTGGAAGAGTGGCTGTCTCTTGAGACAAACATGAGCTGGCACTCCATAGCACAAGGGGCAATGGAATAAGGACCGCAGAATTCTCACACCAAGAACAGCTTCCGTCATATGTCATATTTGTCCTAGACCACTTCGATATCTGCAGGTGCCCACAGAAGTGTTTGGAAATAGCTGGCACTGGCTGAGGATAATGACTCAGAGTCTACTCTTCTGTGTTTCTGTTTGAGAGTTCATACTTATATCACAGTGAGTTGAACAGAGAGGGATCTTGAGTCACAGTCATTGGACCAAGAATCAAACTTCTCCATGTGGGGATTTGGTTTGGCCCGGTACAGAGATAGGGGCCAGATGTGAACTTCCTCTCTGAGTCGGAACTAAACCAATGTTCTGTGGTATTTTGATCATCTGTAAATGATACCTCATTACACTGGTATTGCACTATAGACTGTGCAAGTTTTCAAAAGGACTTGAATACCACAGAAGAATGTTGTTTGAGAGTGTTGCTAAACAATACACTAAATGTTGTTCACGTGGTTCAATGCAACATATTATTACAATCAATTTAATTGGTAATGTGTCCTGTCTTATGAATCACTGAGTTATTAACCTTAACAATGTCAATGAGCTGCCACTGTAATCAAATCCAAGTAAATAAAGGTTTGGGATAATTAAGAGCAGCTTTGTACACAGGAATATATTCATAAGTTGTTGATGCTACATGATTAAATCCTTGCACTTAGAGAACAATTAGGCAGGGGCCATCGCAATACAAGGCATAAACCCATTTGAATGACCCCTAAAGACACTGGAGAGCAGGAAGATATTAGCATATTCAGTGCAACTTTCCTATGTTTCCTGCATTGTATTTATGACATGCTGCTATATCGTGTGACACAGCAGTGGCCAAGGAGTGGGTGTTTTCTAGTTCTAGAGAGCCGTCCATTGAGAATACGGGTCTCCACCATGGGTGGAATGCTCTGTCTTCATCTAAGCAGAGCTCACTCCTACCGATATAGGGCATTATAAACTAGAATCTCTCATCTCTACATCCACCCACATCTGTAATACAAAGGTACAGCAAGCAACCAGATCTAGTTAGATGGGATCACTGGGATTGATACAAGATGCCAATGTGTGGACCCTTGTTTGAATAAAGCTTAGGGGCCTCGTGGGTAACAGTCTAAAGGCAAATGCTACCTGTTTTGCTCATTGGTTTGGACATCTGCACTGTGAGAGGCATGGACTAAAATGTAAACTATACTGGGAAAGTAAAGTGCAGAATGGTAATCACATTTGAGAGCCCCCTGCATGAGGCAACACCCATCTTGTGGATGAGTCATCGGGGACGGAGGTCATGTGCGATGAACACAGTGTCAGTTTCCATCTAGCTGCTTTAATAACCAGAGGAGAAACTTTAGGTCCTGAGTCTGATCTCAGTTCCAGCGATATAAATCTGGAATAACACTTATCAGCTGGAAGTGACACAGGAGAAGAAAGACCTGGGTGTACTGGTTGATCACAGGTTGACTATGAGCCACCAATGTGATGCACCTGTGAAAAGGGATAATGCAGTCCTAGAATGTATCAGGTGAGAGATTTCCAGTAGACACAGGGAAGTGTTAGTACCATTGTACAAGGCACTGGTGAGACCCCATCTGGAATACTGTGTGCAATTCTGCTCTCCCATGTTTAAGAAAGATGAATTCAGACTGGAACAGGTACAGAGAAGGGCTACTAGGATGATCCAGGAATGAAAAACCTGCCTTACGAGAGGAAATTCACAGAGCGTGGCTTGTTTAGTGTAACCAAGAGGAGATATGATAGCTTTCTATAAATACATCAGAGGGATAAACACCAGGGTGTGGGGTGGGGGGAATTATTTAAGTTAAGCACCAGTGTTGACACAAGAACAAATGGTTATAAACTGGCCATCAACATGTTTAAGCTTGAAATTAGATGGTTTCTTACCCTCAGAGGAGTGAAGTTCTGGGACAGCCTTTCAGGGGGAGTAGTGGGGGCAAAAAACCCTAACTGGCTTCAAAATGAGCTTGCTAAGTGTATGAAGGGGATGGGATGATGGGACTGCCTACAATGGCATGTAGCCGATTGCGACTGCTAGTAGCAAATATCTCCACTGGCTGGCGATGGGACACGAGTTGAGGAGGGTTCTGAGTTATTACAGAGGGTCTTGCCCACATGCTCTGGGCCTAACTGATCACCATAGTTAGGTCAGGAAGGAATTTTCCTCTGGGTCAGATTGACAGAGACCCTGGAGGTTTTTTGTCTTCCTCTGCAACATGGGGCACGGGTCACTTGCAGGTTTAAACTAGTGTAAATGGTGATTTCTCTGTAACTTGAAGTCTTTAAATCATGATTTGAGGACTTCAGTAACTCAGCCAGAGGTTAGGGATCTGTTACAGGTGGGTGAGGATCTGTGGCCTGTGATGTGCCAGAGGTCAGACTGGATGATCATGATGGTCCCTTCTGGCCTTAAAATCTGAGTCAGTAAAATTACCCTTCATTGACACCAATATAACAGAGATCTGGGTCCACCACCCAGTTAGAAATATTTAAATAAAACGTACAATTGATAAATGTATAAAATGTTTATATTATGATGGAACAAAGTGGTCTCTCGAATGGAAACTTAAGGATTTGATGGAAAATCCCATGCATAAGGGTCCTGAGCATGCCCAATGGAGTAAATAGCAGCACTTTGTATAGTGCCTCATGATAAGATAGTCCTGATTCTTTTTATGTCGAACAGGGGTGCACAGGTAAGAACCTGCAGCCCCAGTGGCTTCTATAGGAGCTGCAGGTGCTCTGAGTCTCTCATAAACAGGCCACTTTTATCTAGGGGTCTAACTATCAATTTAGGACCCTTTCTTTAGGCACCCAGCTTTGGAAATGTTGGTGTTACTGAATAGCTGAGTCTTTGCTCATGTACAATTAGAGTTGGTCAAACAGGATTTTTTTCATAAAAGTTGTGTCCCTGTTTTTAATTGAAATTTGACATTCCAGTCAACGTCATCACATTCATCACAAAATCTGAAAAAACTGAACCACTGTAGAGCTGGTTTAAAAAAAGGAACCAAAAAAAATCATAAAAATCAACCTTTGTTCTCATTGAAACTTTACATGCAAAAAAAAATATGGTTGAACTTGCAAATTTAGTAACTGTTAATGGGAAAAAAGAAGGATCCAAACTACTGTCATAGGATTGGGACAATCTGCCTTTGCAGTTGCTCATACAAAGCAGTCTGGACCAAAAAAACACCCCTGTCATTTCCCTGTCTAGTGCAAAACATCACCTGTGCTGATCTGAACAGCTTTCACAAGGATGTAGGGTGAGCCAAAGGGGGAAAAAGGTAGGGAAAAGAATGTTTCTGGGGAAAACGTCTCCTGAATACTAATCTGGGTTTATGATGTTTTGCTGCACTCCTTTTACCTACAAGGTCACTTACCCTTCTCCTAGCCCTTATGTGTAATACAGTGGTCTCTCTTTCCTGGCGAGCAATTATTTCTCATGCCCACCGCACCTCCCTGTGTCTTGTTGTGATACTGAAACTAGCTTCAGGCAAATGAGTGGAGATTCCCCACCCACTGGCTACAGCTCTGCCATCTCCAGAATGAACCATCTAGGGCAGAAAACCTTCAGTAACCTAACCCAGGATCAAAAGGCTCATTTCATTTCCTAAGCTGGGTTGGAATCGGGGAGCCGTGATATCAGCTAGAAGTGAAAATATTTATGCAAATATTGTTCAGTGGGCAATCTGTATTTCTAAAACTCTCATTTCCTGAAACTCTGACAGCTGGATGGCAGGCACTTATCACTCCAAGACTGTCCTGCTCGGAGGAGCTATCATTTGCTAATGCATAAAATCCTTAGTTGTTGCTTATGCATACTAAAGATTTGTTAATTTTTGCAGTGTTTAAACTGTTGGTGGTGGTTTTTTGTTTTTGTAAGCCAGACCCCTAGGAGCATGGAAATTGGTTGTGATCATCCTAACATTATCCTTGAAGATTTCTCATATCTCTGGCAATATGAGAGGAAAATTCAGGGTAAGGGGAGGCGAGCTGGAGTCTAACAGTTTTAAGTCATTCTCTTGCTGAGGCTCCTTCAGCCTTCTTAGGCCCTGATGATCATTGTTTCGTCTACAGACTCCCTGCATGACTCAGAATATAGAGGAGTGAATATTCCTGAGCACTTCATTGTGCAGTTCCCATTACAGATAACAGCAGCAGTGTCTTTACTCCCCCACCAGGGACATACACTGCATGGCATGCTGCTGTATTTAACTTATTTCTCCCTGTTAAAGTTGGTGAAGGGGAGAGGAGAATCCTTGCACAAGGTTGCAGGACACAACCTGATAATTTGCACCTTGCATGTGTGTGAGACTGATTTGCATGAGGATTTATGTGAAATTAACCCTGGAGGGTTAGAGAGATTTCCCAATGAGATCGATGGTGTTTTCATCTGCACAAAAAAAAAAAAAAGTGGGGCCTGCTTTCCAGAGGTCCCGAGCGTGCTCAGTTCCAGCCAAACTGAATGATGCATGAAAGAAAGTGAAAAATGGGAGCTGAGAGTGGAAAACTCCTTGCAATCCTCCCTCCCCATCGTATGCCCCGTGAGTTCCCCTTCAGCCCATGCTGCGTGCAGTTGTTGGGGATGGTGCGTGTGGCAAAGCCAGAGAGATACTTTAATTTAGAAGACCAGTGAGTAGTTCAGATAACGTGTAGCAGCCCCATAGATCAAACCCTTCCCCCAGCCTGCAAGCAGGGTGGAGTCACTCATTAGTTAGGTAATGGCACTGAGGTTCTAAAGCAGCTTTAACAGGAGATGCTTTCTGTTCAATGGGCCTCTCCCCAGGCCAGACAGTAACTTGGCTACAGGCTCCTGGGTTGCTTGAAGAAGGCAGACTTCACTGTGGAGACAATATGGAAGTCTGAAGCTGTCACAATGCATTTCCATCCATATGGAGCCAGCCTGCCAGCCACATATTGCACACCCAAGTCAGGGGATCTCTTATTGTAGTTTGCATTATGGTGCTGTGTAGAGGACCCGTCCGAGATCCAGGCTTTGTGCCGGGTGCTGTACAGACACCTAGTAAGAAATGGTCCCTGCCCCACGGAGCTTGTGGTCTAAACAGACAAATAAACAACATGCCAAAGAAAGGAAGGGTTATTCTGAGTACACTGGAGGATCCTGATAAGTGACTTGCCCGAGGTCACTCAGGGAGTTGTGGCATAGCTGAGAATTGAACCCAAACCTTCTGAGTCCCAGCCCAACTGCCTTTAACCACAGGGCCCGCCAAAATGTCTTTGCAGGGACCACCAGACATTCATGAGCCGGCTCTGGGTGAGACACGGGAATAGAATATAATTAGAGGCCAGGGAATTGTTTCCAGCGTGTTCCTTCCATGACCCCACTCCTAACAAATTAGAGTGGGATTTCAAAGGATCCTCCTGTGGAATGGAATGTCTTGGCAAAGAGAGAGGTGAGAGGGAGGTCAGGCACACACTGCAGCAAAGAGAGTTCTCCCACAGTCAGCCTCCCAATGCAGAGTGCCGCTGACAGAACGCTCACCGCTTGTCCTGTGCCTACCAGCTCCAGCTGAATCCTGGCTGCTCTGGCTGTTCGCTCGGGACCTCCCAGGACTAATTCAATCTCTATCGTCTCTATTAGGTGGTGAAATATATCTCTTCTAATAAGCAGTGACATGGCAATTTTCTCCATCATGTCAGTTGTCAAGAGGGCCAGCAGATTTCCCTTGCAGCTCAGGACTTCACTGCGAGTCTACAGAGGTGTGGCAGAGAAATAAATCAATTAGAAGGCAGCATCTGGGATCCACTCCAGAGCGGTCTGCGCAAAACGGTGAATAGGCTCCAATCGATATGGCAAGCTGCATGCAAGGGGCAGGGGAGGGTGATGCTGGACAATGACAATGCACCATTAACGCTTTGGCGTCAACAGCCTGCCCTGGAATAAAACACCTCAGTGATGCATGGCTGAACAATGCGACGGTGTCACTCCGACAATAAATGGCATTGACTCCCTGGGACTCCGCAGCTCTGCCTTCCTCCCCTGCCAGATGATGGAGGCGTCTCTTCAACTGGGTTGCCGAACAAAATGTGCACCCTACTAGCTGTTGGCTGTCAAAGTGAATAGCTTCTCTGAGGCCTGAGCTCCTGCTTCCCTGTCATTTTAAGGCTCCTATGTATATTCATGTTTAATTTTAAAGGAAAACACAGCACTGATGGAAGTGCCCTGCTGACAGCCCTGGCAAGTGGAGTCTGTTTATCCATACAGAGTAGGGACAGCCCTGGCTTTCCCCAAAACACACAAACCGCATACCCCCACTGTACTCCACTGTCCTATTCGAATACCCTCTTCGCAAGGTGAGAGGGGAGTCTGATCACCATGACCTGGCCCCCTCTACTGAGACTGGGGACAATCAGGCCAGTTAGTGCCAACTGCAATGGTAGATTTTGTGATAGTGACATAAACAGGACCCCAGGAGGAACCAGTCTGTGACTCCTGTTACCAGCACTTGCCACAAGTCATTGCAAACAGTCCATCGGATGGAGAAGTTTTCCAGCCACTCTCAGCCATGCTCCCAAGGGAGACATTTATTCTGGGTGGAAATTGGTTTCAGAAGAATCCAGGCCATCAGCAGAATGCAGGCTCTGGGTAAAGAATACAGGATGGTCCCAATAGGTGTGAGAGCAGGATCTGCTATCCACAGAGGAGTGCTGCCAGATCACCCACAAGGATGACTTTACTCATTCCTCTAACCCAGCACAGCTGCCGTAGTCTTTCCAACTGAGCCGGCTCCAAGGTGCAGATGGCACAGATATGAGACGAAAGAGTAAGGGAAAGGAGCATTAATTAAAAGCTCCTCTGCCGATCCTTAGGAAAGGCAATTGGGTTATCCATCAGCTATTGGGCAAACCACCTCTGACATCACCGTGGTGACAGCTTCCTCCCTCCCGCTGTGCTGAACTCAGTGTTACAAAAATGAAACAGGACAGTAGTGGTGTAAGAAAAGTAACCTCGTTGCAGCTAATGGGCCCAACTTCAGCTGCGTGAGGGAGTTTGGTTTCATTCATCTTCTGAGCATGAGGGTTCCGAATGGACTATTCTTAGAGAGGGCCCATTGCTCATTCCCAACCGCATGCTGTGTATTCTCGTAGCCAGGCTGGCATTTGGGTTTTGGGTCCCTCTACTCATCATCTCTACATACGTGCTTGATATTATTTATATTGCAGACGCATCTGGAGGCTGCACCTGAGACCAGGCTATCATTGCGCTAGGTGAGGGGTCAGCAACCTTTCAGTAGTGCTGTGCCGAGTCTTCATGTATACACGCTAATTTAAGGCTTTGCGTGCTGGTAATACATGTTAATGTTTTTAGAAGGTCTTTCTATAAGTCCATAATATATAACCAAACTACTGTTAAATGTAAAGTAAACAAGGTTTTCAAAATGTTTCAGAAGCTTTATTTCGGCGATGGGCTGAGCGTCTCTGCCCACCCCCGCTCTGGGGTTTCAGCTGCCGGTTCCTGCCAGCTGGGGCTCAGCCTGCTGCTGGCTTGGGGAAAGGAACCCCAGGCCAGCAGTGGGCGCTGAGTGGGACCAGTGGTGGAACCCCGGCTGGCAAGGGGCCAGCAGTGGGAACCCCAGAGCGGCGGCGGGCTGAGCCGTTCAGCCTGCCCCGCGTGCCATCAAAAATCGGCTCGCGTGCCACCTTTGGCACGCGTGCTGTAGGTTGCTGACCCCTGCTCTAGGTGCTGTATGTACATACTGTAAGAGACAGCCCCTGCCCTGAAGAGCTCACAATTTCAGTAGATATGACAGAGACAGGGTGGGAGGAAGGAAATCGTATTAGCCTCATTTCACCAGTGGGGAACCGAGGCAAGGAGAGATTAAGTGAGGTGGCCAAGTGACAAACTTGGGAATTGAACCTAAATCTTCTAAATCCCTGTCCTGTACTTTAATTCCATGACTTGGCCCCTCTTATTCTCTCTTCTTCAGTGTCTGAGGGGCTTTTTACGGTTTGTTAATATTTCATGGGTTTGTTTTTTTCCAAAGTTCACCATCTATAAGGATCAACCCTCTAGATTCCAGGGACCTGCTACCTATTAACTTTGACCTTCAGTAGGTTCGATTATGCTGACGCTGTAAGGGTTAAACAGCTGTCACTGGAGTTACAGGCTTTCATTTGGCTTTTGCTATCGGCATTCACTTACTGACACAACTAGCCTCTCGCTGCCTTTATTAGTGCAGTTGGTGGGCAACGTTCCAAATCAATTAATGTTATTGTTTCATTTCTTAGGCCCATAAAAGCACAAAATTTACAAGAAATGTGTAAGGCAAGGAAGTTTGCCATAGAACCATGGCAGAGACAGAGAGTAATTAGATCAGCGAGAGCCACTCAAGTCCCATCTGTTAAGCATGTTCCATTTATTTCTTTGCTTCAAGAAATATTATTAGCTTTAATATTGGGGTGTGGAGGGAGAAGAAAGCACAACAGATTTTTATGTTAGTGCTTCTCAGATGCATCTGAATAGGTGGAATTGCTAACAGCCTATCTGTGTCCAGGCAGCTGTGGTCTAGTTAGATATTATGTGTCAAGCAGAGCTTGGTCTGGGTGATATGAGGATGGGAGATCTACAGGTAGGACCCACATGCTGCAGGAAGTGATGCTGGGGATGGGTCAACATCATTTCCCAAGGGAATCAGCGCCCAGAACTTGAAGCAAAAGTCTGAAGTCCCAAGACTGTGACCCAAGTAAACCCACTAAAGGTCTGTGTGAATCCCTGTGAGCCAACCTGCTGAGCTCTGCGTGGCTGTAACGTACAGGATGGCTATAGGATACCAAAGAATGATGAGTCTGAGATATGCCGTGTTCACAGGGTTTATCATCATTATTATGGCAGAAACCAAAGTGCATTCGGGACTGTGTTAGGCACTGTAGAGACACAGAGTAAAGAGACACTCCCTACACTGAATAGGATATTGACAAGATAGATTAATGGATGGTATGGAACCAGAGGCCCAGAGATGTGAAGCAACTTTCCTAAGGCCAGTGATGCATGTGGGAATACAACCCTCCAGGTCTCTTGATGCTTTTGTGAGTGTCCTGGGCACTGCCCCACCCTGCCTGCCTCCCTGCCTGATACCCAAAAGGGAGGCTGAGAAAAATGAGCAGGGAAAGGCAGAAGGTCTTTCACTTTGCTCAACTGTTGTGAGAACAGTCAGGAGGCTCAGTGAGCCGCCAGGTCTCAAACACACAGATTTTACTGATTGTGTCATTTTGCTGGCTAAATAGCCTGGAGGGACAGCAACAATGGTCAAATTATTGACTGTAAACTAAAGTAAAAATAAAGTACTGGAGCCACTGAGGCAGTGAAAGAAGCATCTGGAGGTCAGTCTGAAACCTGCCCACCCCACGGGACAGCTTAATGTGCTGGTGCTGGGGGGTGTTGGTGACCTGGGATATAGAAGAGGTCAAGCTAAGTGATCTGGTTGTCCCTTCCGGCCTTAAACTCTGATTCTGTGACTAGGAAAATCCTCCCTCTGTGTTGGCTTTTATTGGTCACATGACATCAGTTGGCCAAGAAGGATGAGAGATATCCTACAAAGCATTGTAGTTCCCTCCCAGGAATGAGATAATCGTATCTATGAGTAAGGAACCTGGTTTTCTCAAGTCTTCTCATTCCGAGCTGTTTGAAATAGTCATACTGTCATGTGTTGTGTTCCCATCATGTCACAAGCTAAGCGATATCCAGCTCTAGATCACTGTGTGGATGAAAGATTTAGCAGGTATTAATTGGGTGTATGGTGGTCATGCAGTAAGGGACCTGGGTGGCACTCCACCTGCTGTCTCAATATCGAAGCGCTTCTCCAGAAGAGTGCTGTGTTGCTAGAGATAGGATGAAAGTTTGGTCTTGTAGCTAGGCGCTGGGCTGGAGATCTGGTTTCAGTTTCTACCTCTGCCACAGATCTCTGTGTGACCTGGGGCAAGTCACTTAATCTCTCAGTGCCTCTGTTTCTCATTTGTAAATGGGGCTGGCTAAGGATACTTTTTTTTCTCCTATCCTTTGTCTTGCTTATTTAGATTACAGACTCTTCAGTGGTAGTGTACACTGCCTGGTGCAAGGGACTTGGATCTCATTTGGGGCCTAGAATTGCAGCTATAATATAATAACAGAGGTGCTGTCTTTTGGATGATGCATAAAACCAAGGTGTTGGGCAAGTGTGGTCATTAAAGATCCCACAGCTCTTTTCATAACACTAAAGATGTTATTTCCAGAACTTTAGTCTAATTCCGATTTAGGTAATTACATTCTGCTGTCCTAAATCCTCCTGGTGTTTCCATTAGAAAGATGTTTGTCACTTCCTGTCCTATACCGCAGAGTGTTTCTGTTTTATTCCAGAGGTGGCTGCATTCCGCTTTGGGATTCTGTGGCCCCTCTGTGCTGTTTGCATATCAGTGTCTGTGCTTTGGGATCCTTTGGAGACAGCAGGTGCTATCTGCATGAAAGGGCAGTTTTATTGACCGTGGCAGAAATGCAGCAATCTGAGGACTTTCGATCCAGGAGCTTAGCCTGTCAGCCCCAGACTTTCGTTTTTTTCTAAAACAATTTATAATTGTTTTTAAAAACTCTCAGATTCCATGGCTCATTCAGTCTTGGGGATTCTCCTGCAACTGTCAACAAAAGGACCAGTTGTGATGGCTGTTGACTCATACAGACACTGAACTCAATGGACCAACACTGATTTACACCAGCTGAGGGACTGGACCTTGGTGATTACCAGCTCCTGGTTTCAGACTAGTGGTGTAGAGGAAAGTGGTTCTATGTTCCCCATAATACCACCCCTGAGTCACATCCCTTCCTTCCCAATATACAGAAGCTGATTTCTATCTCAGTTGATTTTGAGGGCAGAAGCAGATAATGACTCAAAGCTGATGGGGAGGAGCAAAGGAGGGATTTGTTGTTTAATATTCTTTATCTCGTCTTCCTGTGACATCATATTACATTTCCGAATCCACGGTAGCAGTGGATAATTGGCTATAAAACCAAGAACTCTGAGTGCGGAGTTCACGGCACCTTTAAGCCCGTGGTTTGGGGAGGGGAATTATTATTGAGCAGCAATTTTAATATGCTGCAGTAGCCAGCAAAGGCGAGAATGACTCTGACAAATCTGTAATCCTTTGATGTTGGCTCGTGGCAACAGGTGCCAGCTCTTTAATGTGCATGGACATGTAAATTGTGAAATCGGATCTCTTACCATTGAAGGACAAAGATTGTTTTTAAAGGGTCATTTTAACTATGAGGTGCTTGTATGGAAATGTTTAACATTGACATTTTACATTAAAGTGATGTTTTTAAGATTTAGATTGCCAATTTGAGGCAGTAACTTTCGGTTCATCTGAGTCGAAGTGTCGGGGCTTAGTAGTGAATCGAAGAGCTCGCTAAGCAACCTTGGCCTTGGCTATCTCACTTGTTAATTTCATTTTAGCCCCAGTTCAGAAGTAAGCTTCAAGTCCCGCTTCTTCTGTATTGAGGCAAGAGGATCAAGGAAACTTAAATGCTCATTTCTTACTCTATTGTCCATTTCAAAATGGTGTTTGAAAGTGGCAGCTGGTGGAACGGATCAGAAATAAGTCTCTTGCAGTCAGTGAGTGTTGCTCCCAACGTTTGATTCTTGAGGCTTTAGGGAGCATTGGATTCCCATAGGGACAAGAAAATTGGTTTTAACAACGTGAGAAAACACAGAGAGAACTCCCCCAGCTGCAGTTACAGCCAAAACATGCAACCACTGACTACAGCAACCTCCCTTCTGTGTGGCAATAGGTTGTACTAAGAGCAATTTCTGTATTTTCCCCTGGTGTCTGTGTGGGCCGTTAGCAGCACCCCCTGCTTCATTACTGCCCCTTCTGACAACTTGAGTAAAGTCTGAACAGGGGTTGAACTCTCTGCTAGCTGAGAATCAGATGGGGCCAAAGGAAAGAGTTTCAGGCAATGAAGAAATGAATGTGTGGTGGTGTTGGGAGGGGAGAAGCAGGAAGAGGGAGAAACACACACTACAGAAGGAGAGGAGATAAGAAGGAGAGAGAGAGGAGGAGACACCTGTCATGTGGAGTTATTCGCTATCTACCTGTGTTTGCGGCCCATGCACTACTGCTCTTCATGATATTGTGGTGAGGGGAGCAATCCCGCTCCACCACTCCTTAGAGTGGGATGGACAGACAGAGGCCATGTCTAGCTGAGAAAGTTTGCAGGGTTTAATTTAAATTAGTTAAACTGGTGAAAACGGCTGTGTGAACCCTCGTGATTTGGATGAATGCCTTACACTGGTTTAGTTTACATTGGTTTCTTGTAGACTTAAGCTCTGAACCAATCAAAATAAGCCTGGTTTAAACTGACATAAGAGCATTCACACAGCCTTTTGCACCAGCATAACTAAATTAATTTTAAATCATCCCTCTAGATAAACTATTGCAACTTCCTTGTGTAGATAAGGCCAGACACTGGGAAGTCCTCTCGTATGGATCCAGCTCCCCATTGCTGACATGTTCTGCCTGGATGGATCCAGGAATACAGAGCAACAGTTAAGGAGTTAAAGGAAAAAGCAACAGCAATAGCCTTTGGGCTGGGTAAATCCTCTGAGAAAAGACACATGAAGACAAATTCATCCATGGTGTAATTCCAGGGATCACCAAGCAGTTACACCGGGGTGAACTTGGCTCTTCATGCCATATTTAATGCTAGAAGAGGGGGGGAACCCTATGGGAATATTCTGCTCCTAAAGTTGTCACGCAAATGTAACGTAGCACAAAGTAACCATGGCAACAAGAGGAGCAAATGTCTTGTACATTGTGTGTCTGGTAAACCGATTTCTCTGGACTCTCGCTTATTACATTATTAAATGGTATGTTTGTGTTGAGCTTCGGCACAGAACATTATTACTGCTAAGGGCCAATCCTTGTGACAAAACTCCCATCACAGACACTGGTCCGAAATGCCAAAACAAGACTCAGAGGTACAGAGGCTCTTTAAGATGAAGCAAAGATATTGTCCCTCACCTGGGGAAAGTTCAGTGAGTGGTGTGTCCCCCTTCTAGTGGCTGGTTCATGTTAGAAGATCAGAATCCCCCATTACTTGCTACCAGCTAATGGTGTTACTCCTTTAGCCCTGTAGAATCCTGTTCTTTCTAGCACTGAAGGCCCAGGGTTCAATCGTGACTGGTGCCCTATGGTAATAGCAGTTATTATGTAATTTTACTCTCAGACTTTAGGAAGGGCTGTTGGTTGATTGGGTACCAGCAGCACTAGTCTGATATAAACACCCATTCATCAGTTCCTGGCCACGGGGACTTGCTCATGCTACGACTGCCACCTCAATGTGCCGTGAACTATTAATAACACAACGTGCGCGCACGGACGGTTTGTTCAGCAGAGGTTTAATTTCACACATGTAAGAGAAATGTTTGCATGAGCGGGTATAACACGACATTGTAAGCCTTTCACTTCAGAGGCTGAAAACCACGTTTTAATGTTTCACCACCTCCCCCGCAGTCCCTGGTTGCATTGTCAAGGATGGAGTAACTGAAACTGCTAAATTGGACGCTTTGCAATAGGAAAGGTGCAGAGCTGGGCTCTTCCGGGACAGGCAATGCAAGGGTGGCAGCTTGTCATACGGCAGGGAAAGGATCTCAGTGGACGAAAGGAAATCTCTCCTGTATCCCCCTATGTTGTGGTTGCACTGGGGAGTTTAGCGGTCTTGCAAGGCCACTGTCCCACATGGCACTGTATGTGGCGCTGATCCAGCCAGCAAAGCCATGGCTGTTTGGGTTCCTGCCTGATTTGTAGCCTGATCCTCACAAGTGTAAATCATCATCACTCCACTGAAGTCAATGGAGATTTACACCAGTTAAGGATCTGGTTCTAGAGCCTCTCGTCTCAGAAACAGATTCTCAGCGAACAGCATCTCTAATGCCCAGGGTCTCTCTCCTCTCCAGCCTGCTGTGTTATGAAGCATCCGGGCACGTTCAGTGGAGAGCAGAGTGACTAAGATAGCCCCCATGTGCCATGGCTTAATTCAAGATGAGGAAACCTGTTGATGTAACACCCTGCATCCACACTGGCTCTTCTCTACTCAGTCATTTGCAGCACTAAGACACCTGCGGGCGCACCCCGGGCTTCGTAGCACCACAGCAAACTATGCCAGTCTGGGAGTACTTTTGTACTGTATTGTGGGAGCCCTTGTCCGGCCCTTCTGGAGATTGTGGGTGGAAATGGTAGGAGCCCAGCAACTCAGAGCCTGTCTGCACCCCGGGGTGTAAATTCTAGCTCACCCCTGCGTGTTACTCACTAACCAGCCCACATGGACCCTGCTGGCAGGCACTAGACGTTCCCTAGTGCACACTGACGTAGTCCCAGTTGAAACAGTACTATATTAACATGTCCTAGGGAACTTAAAGAGTGGGCCAGCTGGTGCATGACACACTGGTGCACACTTGAATTTACACCCCATTGGTGCACACCAACCAGTTCTGGGTGAGCACACTCCAGATTTCTGCCTGCAGTTTCCATTTCCTCTGGTAGCAATGCATGGATCCAACTCGGATCAATGACCTCTACCAAATGCTGTCACTATGTGCATGCAGAGTGCCTAGCACGATGGGGCCCTGATTTCATTTGGACTTCTGGGTGCTTTGATAGTACAAATAAATATTATTGTGGTGGTTGTTTAAATGAACTCCAGCTGTAAAGCATTTTCAAGAACGGAAGGCTCCGCAGTTCCCTTTTTGATCTAATAAACTTTGATTTGTCCAACTAGCAACTCCAGGGTTTTTTTCAAGCTATACGTTGAATTCTTTACTTGTCTCCTAAACAAGGTTGTCACATTTCATGATGGGCATGGGGGCAGGGCCAGGGGGGAGAAATTCAAGCAGCATGAAGTGCACCTGAAAATCAGAGTTTAACAGCTCCCAATATGAGCTTTGGCCGGCCCTCAGCTCCTGGGTGCAAGCAACAGATGTGGCTTCACTTCAAAGGCAGCTTTCATGGGCAGGTTCAGGAAACATATGCTGCTGTTTTTATGCCATTCCTTTGCCATTTGCTTTTCTTCAAGTCCATTTTACAGCATACTCCATAAGCAAAATTAAAATGTGCAGTCTTGCATTTGTTCTGTTTCAAAAGGAAAGCCACAGAGTTGAGCGAAAGTTCACTTGTTTTCCCATCTCCCTACACTTCTCAAACTCTGGGCTGAGACACTCGTCCATCAGAATTTTAAAAATCTTCACTGCAGCTATCAGTACTGCAGTGGTAATATTAGTCAGAACCTGCCCTGTTGCCTCGTCTGGACAGTTTTGACAGCACCAGATTGGGAACCAGACAGCAGAAAAGCTCATGATCAGACAGTCAACGCCAAAGGGTGAAATTTGTTGACAAACTGTTTTGTTTTGTTTTGGGGTGGGGGATTCTGTTTCAATGACACCAAAACATTTGTGCTGATTTCACGTAACTGGTACAAATTTCTGTAATTTATTTAAAAATAAATCAGTACATAAATAATGTTCAAAATGCTCACAATAAAAAAAAGTGTTGTTTTTTGGCTTTTGGCTGAAAAATTTGGGAAAAAGACCACCTCGTTTTTGGCTCAACATGAAATACATTTTCCCCAACTCTTCGGAATTGACAGCAAACCAGAAAATCCATTATTCACCCAGCTCTGTCAGTAGCTCATGCTGCTGGCACTGCAAGTCAAGAGTTTAAAAAGCCAAAGGCGTTTGCTCCTGATTGTAATGATTTTTTTAAATCTATCCTGGGAAGCGATTTAAAATCCATCGTTGGCCTGCTCCCATCCCCAGTCAGACTTCCTCATTGTAATGAATTAAATGGGAGTTAAAAGAAATGTTTTAAGGGTGTTAAAATAAGGGGAAGGGAGAATATGTCTGTCACGCACAAACAGCCCACTTTCCATATGCTCTGACTGAAAAGTCTGGGCAGAGTCTCAGAATCCTGTGATACCCTCCTCTACGCTATGGGATAAGAGTCTTTGTTTTGTTTGTTCCTCTGGGCAATGGCACCTGGTCCCTGCAATCGTTTGGTGGAGTTAAAAATAGCATCGCCTCTTCGGGATGAGCTTTATTTGCAGTTTGCATCGCGTTCTGTGGCTGGTAATTAATAATTGTCTGTGAGTTGTTAATTAGAAGGCAGTTGAGCAATTGGAATCTATAAGTCATTTTCATATAGCGAATGTGGTTCACATAAATAACTGGAGTGGCTGGAGCTTGTACTCCTCATCCTGCCGTGTTTGACACGATGGAAGTTGGAGAACCTGATCTAAGGACTTTGTGACAGTTTAGGTCTAGCACCTCTCAGCTGTATCCTGGTATGAGTCTAAAATGCTGGATTGCAAATGGCTCAAGAAATCTCCACACTGTTGGCACAAATCTGGCTTGTCTTACCCACTGCCTGGGTATCAAAGTGAAGCTTGCTCCTTAAAAGGTCAAATGGATTTTGGCAACTAAAAGGATCTTTGTGGAATGGGTGAAAAGCTGCAGCCTGTTCCAGGCTGGAATCTCACCTTATCTTGCTACATCGTCATATCTTTCAAACGGTGAATTATTGATCTTGAGCAAATTTGCACAAAAATCCCATTATTTTTGCATTCCAAATTTCTGTGTGGTGCCTGGCTTTACTCTGGAATTATGCTCCTGGGCCCTGATCCTGCAATTGGATCCATGCGGGCAGGGCCCGGCACCCATATGGCGCCCCTTTGCTGTCACAGGAGCTTGCCTGTATGGATCCAATTACAGGATGGAGGCCCTGGTGGCTATAATTCAGCCATGCAGGATTGAACTGTTGTCTTCGTCTCCCTGTCTATAGCTCTTTTGGGGACAAAAACCAATTCGTCTCATGAACCAAAGAAAGAAGGAGCTTCACACTTCAGCTCAGCACCTCGTGTGTGCGACATTTTTTATTAGCTCTCAGGGATGCTATTGCACAGGAGCATTCGCCATCTCAGGTGTCCTTTGTAATCCAGGGAGGAAGAATGTGTAAAAAAATGACCATTAGGGGCTGGATGAGGCTGCTACTGGGAAGTAAACCACGGGGCTCTGCAATTTCAGCCGCTTGCATATTAACAGTAGAACAGAATGGGCAACTGGTTCCATTCGAGCTAAGTGCCCTGTGCCCATCTAGGACACGAGGTACGTGTTAAAGACGCTGCAGCTGCAGAAAGACACCTATGCACAAGACTCTTACTCTTTTTTTTTTTAAATAGGTCATGTCGTCCTCATGCCACTAGCTGTTACCTGTGGTTAATGGATTGGTTTTGATAAGGAAAATCATAGGCTGCAAACGCTTTTGCAGACTGGGCTAATGTTGCTAACAGCTGATTTCAAGGGGGATCTTTGCCAGGAAACTCTTCTTTAGAGTTTGCACTAAAGAAATTACAAAGCTGAAGCACAGCAGCAAGCAGGAGAGTCCCTGGTAGGCTTGGCCAAAACTCCATCGGGCCGAGTGCACAGCCCTCTCTTCTGAGGTTCCCTCAAGCCGGATCATTTGGTAACTGCCGCCCCAGGGAACAGAAAGGATGCTAAGCCCTTTGGACCAGGGGCTGTCTAACTTGGGCTAGATTCTGAGTTGACCTATGGACCCACACAAGGGAGGAAGAAGCCCAAAGATAGCCCTACCCAGCCCAAGAGACACAGTACATAGAGATATGTGGAGCTATGTGGGTGGAAAGGGGCAGAGCCGTCCTGGCACCCATGCACTGGCCAGAGTAGCTGAGTCAGCACAGGGAAAGTGCGGCAAGGTAACAGTTTACTGCTGGTCCAGTATCCTCTCTCCAGCAGGAACCAGTACAAGTATCTGATGCTTTAGAGAAATGTGCATCACAGAATCATAGAATCTCAGGGTTGGAAGGGACCTCAGGAGGTCATCTAGTCCAGCCCCCTGCTCAAAGCAGGACCAAACCCCAACTAAATCATCAATCCCCAACTAAATCATGGACAAGACAAACTCTTTTGGTCCCTTAACTCAAGGGGCAAGACCAGCTCCCACTCCAGTATCATTGGCACTCTTGCCTGCTGTCCCACTAAGCAGCACAAAAGACCAACACCCTCCTTTACATCTGATTATTCCTCTGTGCAGCTGGAAGGGGAGGGACGTGCCCCTCCAGTATTGCCTAGCCGTGGCTGCCATCTGGCTTCTTCCAGGGTAGCGCTTCACTCATCCAGTCCAGCTGGCAAGGCGGGTGTGTATGGCGCCTTCTGTTTTTCTAGTTGCCCTTGTGTTCCAGCCCCTGGATTTGAAATTCTCTAGTGGCCTCATGAAAGGTCCCACTGGCAGAGCGACTTAGCGACAATTTTGCTTTCAGTGGCTTTTTAATAATAACCCCCCGACCTTCCCCCTCCCCGAAACAGAAGAATTTTGCTCTCCTTGTCGACTTTTCCCAAATCCTCCTGGTCTTAATCTGAATCTAAATTGGGACCACACCAAGACGCTGTACACAATGGGCTTTGACTCAGTGCTCAATAGCAAACATGTTTTGATTGTCTCCCCTTGATTAATTCTGTTAGAGAGGTGACAAACTCAACCTCTGACCCCCAGTCTGCTTTCACTGACACAGGCAGCTTTTAAGCGACTCTGGTAACTCAATCATCCCCACAGGCCTTTTTGTTGCCTGGATGCGAATGTCTTTTGTCTGCAGGGGAAGTGAGATTAATGACTGAGAGTGGCCCCAATGATTTCAATATTCAAGTTGTGGCTAAATGTGCTAATGCTGATGGAATGACCTACAATATCAAACTGCAACATCACTAATGAACGCCACCAACAGCTTGAGAAGCTGGCTGAATCTGTGGGAGGGGCTGGGTTTATTTCCCCCTCTCCAGGTGGAATATCGATCTGAAGATCTCATGCTTTTAACTTTGCTCTTAGGCTGCAGCGCTGTTTAACGGGAGGACTGCAGTTCCGTTTGCTGGGAGCGGCGCAGCAGCTGGTACGGTGATATCGGCCTCTTCCTCTTTACACCCCACACCTTTCCTCTCTTCACAGAACAGCTATGGAACAAAGTGGAAAAAACACGAACACCTGCCTGCAAAGCTTCACATCTCCATTCCTGGAGCCGAAAGGGTTTAAGTGCCAGTTTTGAATCATACTGTGTAGCACCTTAGTCCATAAATAGTCCTGTTGGAATCACTGGGCAGAGTTAAGCTGCTACTGAATCTGGACTTGTTGTGCTAGGACTTCCATCGTTTTAAAGAGCCACAGTTAAGCTCAGGTGAACTTTAAAAATCTTCTTAGCCTATGTGCAACATTCCTCAGGTGGTACGTCGCCAGGATTCATCACCGAATGTGGTCCACTGGTTGGATCATGTATTCTTATATCAAAACTGCTGATATACTTTAAAAACTCCTCCTTATTGTCCTTAACTCTGCTGGACATAGAGTTCTCCTTTTGTCCCTTTGCTTTCCACATCAATTTCCTACAATTCTTTGCTTCTTATTTATATTCATTACTATCATCTTCAACTTTCTTCCCTTTGTTATATATTATTCTTTTTTACAGTTGCCTTTACTTCCCATCTAAATCAGGCCAATTTTTTAAATCATATATCCTCCTTCCTTGATTGTGACCTTTTGGAAATCTAGTGCTTAAACAATTCCCAATGATCATTCATATTTTTGATTAAATTCTTCTTCCTAGCTCAGTTGGCTCATAACTGTTTTCAGCTTTGTGAAACTAGCACTTTCAAAGCACCAGGTATATATAGATCACTGCTCTGGACTTTATTCTGGTTTGCACATTATAAATGCGATCAAGTCTTGATCACTTATACCTAAGTTACTGTTAACTTTTAGTTCTGTGAACAGTTCCTCCTTATCTGTCATGAGAAGGTCTAATAGAGAATTCCCCCATGTGGATGCAACAGTTTTGAGTTAGGAAATTGCCATCTATAATATTTAGAAATTCCAAGGATGTTTTAGTACCTAGAGATTGCTGCTGTTGAGAGCTGACAGTCATCTAATTTATTGAACAAGAGCAGCTATTTATTGAAAGGGGCTGTTATTAAAGCTCATTAAAAGCATTTGGGAAGTGCAAACGTTACAGTACAATCCAGAGGCAAGTTCTACAAACCTGTAATCCTGTGAGTGATGCCCGAGCATCCAGGGGATTGCGAGACTGCAGCCTGGAGCTGTAAAAATCACCAAGCTGGAGTGTTCAGACAACCTGCCTAACAACAGGATAGTCCTGTCACCTCTCGGATGTTATACAAGGCCTGTGCATGCAGCACTTCAGTATATTGCTTTGCCGCCTCCAGATCTTCACTGAACAGAACATGTAACTGAGTCTTGCTTGGCACAATTACAAGGTTTGGTTAACAAAGGTAACAAGTAAAAATAAAGATGCGTGAAAGCCTCCTCTCCTTTGGGCCCTTTGGATCTCAGCCCAGTCCATCAAGTCTCCGTGCAGGGCTGGCAACAGCTGGAATTAAAGTGAATCACAAGGCAGCTTATAGTTGCAATTCACAAGAACTCTCTTCACTTAAGCAGGCCCAGGGGCTGGTCTCTAGCTGGCAGAAAAGCTTTGCTGGCTTGGGGCTTGCTGGCAGGGCTTGCATCATGTCTATCTGCATATGAAAAGCATCGGGCCTGTATTTTGTTTATTTGCATTGAATGACTGGGAGTAGTTAGTGGGAGATGGTCCAGTGGCTAGAGCCCTGGACTGGATGTCAGGAGACCTGCATTGTATTCCTGGCTTGGCTAGGTGTCCTTGGTCAAGTCACTTTCCCTCCCATTGTGGGTTTTAAATAATGGGCCAGAGCTCACACAGCTTGTTGGCAGGTGCTTTTATTTATTCCAAACTGAAATAAATGTTATGATAATGAATAGCTCCTTAAGGTTCCAGCTACACTGTGAGCTGGGGGTGTCATTCCCAGCTTGCATGAGTCCTAGCAAGTTCAGGAGATGTTTAGCCAGGAGTCTGGCCTATTTGCTAGGAACTCTCTGTAGTACCATGCTGAAATGGTTAGGAGCGTGTCCAAGCTTAGTTTCTGCACTGGGGGAAGTGATGTTGGGAGCCGCGCAGGGAAAGAGGAGTAGCGAGGGCACTGTGCACAGCAGGGCAATGCATTGCAGAAAGAGACTGATTCAGCTGAACAAATGGACATCAAAGAGTCAGTGTGGGAAAAAGCAGCGTTCGTGATCTGCATCTGCCCACCCACACCCCTCCCTCCAAAGGGGATTCTCTGTGATACAAAACTCCAACCGTGCTCAGTGTACAGGTGACAGCCTCAGCCACCAAGTCTCAGGCACGCATGATGCAGGCAATGGGGAAGCGGGAGCTAAGCCCTGCAGTGCGGAGACAGGAAGCAGAGGCTACTGAGTTAGTGTGGCAGAAGAGGAGACATGGGAGGGCAAAACTAGAGAGCTGTGCAGTGAGACATGAGTGAGAACGGCGGGGAGCGGATGAGCTGCAGGCTGCTGCTCGCCGTAGGAAAGGGCAGCCATTGCACCCAGGATGAGGCAGGGGAGGAGGACTCTCCCTACAGCTCTGTTCCATCCTGGTCATATGCACATTGCAAGCCGCCCAGCTGAGAGAGCTGAGATGGTGTTAGAGCTGCTGGTCCCCAAGGGTCAGAGTCACCTTCTGCCAACAGGTACCGTCATAACCTGGTCTCTGGTTCCCTCCCCTGCCCCCATCAAGACCTTGTCTTAAATGCTGTCTGTGTGAATGACAGAAACCATCATTTCACACTCGCTGAACTCAGCCCTCGGCGTCTCTGTGCAGCAAGGGGCTTTTTAGTGCCAGTTGTGCTAAGTAATGTGGGTTGTGCCCACCAATGCCTAGCCCTGTATATTCTCCTCTGGTCAGGCCAGAGTGACAACTGCTCCCTTGGCTGACACCCCAGGGACTCCCAGAGCTAAAAGCACAGCAGCTGGGGCTGTAGTATGCTCACATCCCCCATGCATGGGGCATAGAGGAAGACTGTAACATGCACATCTTTACCATTGTCCTCTGTGGATGGCAGGAAGAGGAGATCATTGTAGAAGTGTATGTGGCTGGGTGGTACCCAGCAACCTGGTAGGGAGCAGTCAGGAATTACACACCCTCCTTTTCCATCTCCTGACATGGCAGCGGTTCCATAGGGTTGCTACTGGGGATGGAAAGGACAGAGACAGCTGTGTGGGAAGATGGAAAAATAGGTCCATTACATAGTAAAGAAGCAACGATCTACCCAGTGCAGATACGTTTCCAGCATGAGGGAAACGTCCCAGGGCAAAGTTCAAGGCTCCTTGCGATGCCAACCATTTTCTTTAGTGGGATAATCGCCTTCCAACCATCACCTGTAGAAAAGCATCTGAAATCTTTACCACACTGTCAGAAGCGTAACATCTCCTTTTGCCCCATCTGTGCTGCCTTCGCATGGGCCAGGCTCCATCTCTAACAGGAAAAGTGCATTCTGTCTGGAACAAGGTATCCTGGCGAGATGATATGGCCATCAGCCGATAAAAGTGACAGTTCATTACACCAAGCAGGGGCAGTGACTGCTAACGCAGCAGAGCCAGGGACTGGAATGTCAGTTCAGGCCGATGCCCTGGCACGCGAGGAGGCTAGAAGAGGCATCAAGGTGGCAGCCTTCCGGACCTTAAAATGGGACAATGAAGAGGCAAGAGAGTCACTTCCAAATCAACGACGGACTAGAGTTCAAACAGGCACAAGTCAGTAAATCACAAAGGGAAACGTGTAGAAGGGCTTGGCATTTTTAGTGCAAAAAGGTTTCCCATCAGAAAATATGGCTTTGTTCAAGCCGAAGGTTTTCATGGGAAAATAGCTATTCTGACCAAAACATTATTTTTTCCTGCTGGAACTGTCAGCACAAACATTTTGATTTTGGATGGATCTTTCAAAAAGTAATGGAAAAAATCATTTTGCTTTAAGTTAAACTGTCATTTCTTTTTTTAAAACCAAAAAAGAAACTAAAGAAACGTAACGGCTGCCTGTCACTTAGATTGTCTCATTGTCCCTTTGCATTCCCCCATCAGTCTGCATCCAGCTGTTGTCTCTTGGCTTGGAGTGCTATTGTAGGAGCCTTGCGGCTTGGACCAAACCTTAGTGTTCTTTGTACAATGCCTAGCACAGTGGGGTGCTGAGCAATGACTAGAGCTCCTGGGTGCTATGATAATATGAAGACTAATTCATAATAAAAATGTTTCATCTCCACATTTGAAGAACCTTTTATGTTTTAAATCATTTCAAAACTTCCTCTGAGAAAACAGACATTTTTGACCAAAACATTTCAAACATTTTTTTGTTTGATATTTCTTGTAGGAAAATGTTGTGGTTTTCCCAGTGAACTCTAGAAATAAGGCTAAGTTGTGGATACTGCTCCAGGTAAATCCATTTCCATGGGGAAGTCATGGAATGCAGCAAACACCAATAGGAATCTGGTCTTGTCCTCCTGCTCCATGTCAGATCAATCACACAAATGTGGAGTAGGTAAAAGGAATTCAGCACAAAGCTTTGCTTCCTCTGAGAACATACCCCGTTGCAACCGACAACCGTTTCAGGCAGAGATAACACAAATACTGTAATTACCTGCCTAGAGCCATGGCTGGTATCAGAGTTAAGATTAGTGAGTAAGTGTTGTAACTACAATTTGTACATCTCTGTTTCTATCTCCATGTTTGAGTGGTGCCGGGAGGCATGCTCATTAGACAGTGGTGTCAAGTGGGGCTGAGTGTTTCCATTCAACAAGCAATCCCAGTTTCTATCTCTCTAATCGCCTAATAGGCAGGTACACACAAGGCAGGCTGTTATTAAAAGAGCTACAATGGATGAGTGAAGAGCAGGAAGGGAAAGCAACTTTGTTACCCAAAACTCCCACTAGGGAATATTTGCCAGCTACCTGCAGTGCAAACATCTGGCTGAGATGACAGCAGCTCTAGGGAGTGAATTCCCATGGGGCCAGGTGGGCACCACATTTTTGTGTTTCCGCGCAGTCAGGTGCTCAATCAGTATTGAGTAGAGATGGGCCCAGAAACTCAGGGGACGTTTGGATCCCGATCTGAATTTCATGGCTCATGTCTAGTAAAGACCGTGTGCAAACTGAGGCCAAATTTTAAAGAACAAACCATGAGTGAAGGAAACAGGTCTCCCTTGGCAGAAGCATGAGGTCCTTGTGGCAAAGGCTACCTGTTGGGTATCACCATTTATAAAATATTGACACTGCTATTATAGTAGGGGAGGGGAGCCATACAATAAACCCATGTGCCCCAGAAGGGCCTTGTACTGGTCTGATCCATCCTTATGACCGAGGGTCCCCTCTTCATTGCAGGTTTGCTCAGCTAACAGGAGTTGCTTGAGAACAAGCAGGGATGCTCCCTCTTCCCCAGGGGTTAAGTGTCCTTCCCACCGGCTCATTGAGCTCTTCTCCGCTGCAGACCATGGTCACCTCGATTGTGTTCAGTCCACCTTCAGTATATTCCCCAAAGTTGCCTTTAGTCTGAACTGTAAACTTGGGCAAGAGGCAGAGACAGTGACTCGCCCCTGTATGGTTCTTTCATAGTCTCCAGCACTAGAGAGAACCTGTCTCGGGTCTCCACGACCATAGTATCTGAGCACCTCCTAATATTTAAATGTACCTTGCCAGGTAGAGCCGCGTTATTATCCCCATTGCACAGATGGGGAGCTGAGGCACAGAGAGACTTGCAGGAGGTCGCACGGGAAGTCTGTGATGGAACAAGTAATAGAACCCAAGTCACCCAACTACCAGACTATGCCCTACCCACTAAACCATCCATCTAATAGATAATTTAAGGGATTAGGAACAGGATATCAACCCCTTTCTTATATTAGGGACGCTCTTCTTCTGGTGGCCTCTTCTAGTCAAGAGTGATGCACACTGGCAGAGGAAGGAATGCTGCAGGGGAAGTGGTGGTGGAGCCTGCATCCTGCCTGTTGATGTTGTGGGTACATAGCAGAGTTCACGCTCCAGGGCTATCACCAGCGTGGGAGATAATCCACATGAAGAGGTGATTTGCACTAGATTGGGAGAAAATACCTCTGAGAAGGTAATGAAACCACTGGCACTCTCTTTGGTAGGTGTGACTTAATTACAAATCACCTGCTGGAGTTTATTACCGCATAAGGCTCTTTTAATATTTCATTCCTTATCCATGGCAACCTGGAAATCACTGTTTGCAGCCAGCTTTGCTGGTATTAAGGAAGACAACCAAAATGTCACTCGAAGAAGAATGAACTAAATCAGAACCGAGCTGGGATAACGCCGGGCACATGTAGCAGCTTAGGTTGTGCCAAGAGCTTTAAGCATACGTCCTGAGTAATCATTGTCTTTATAGAATGTGAGCTCTCTGGCTGTGTCAATGGTCAAGGCATGAGCTCCACACAGACTGTACGGAGTCAAAGGTTGTAATTCAAACGTTCATGGGAAAAGTGACTTTCTCTGCAGATCTGCCAGAAGCACTTGGATGCATTTGTTGAAATTTATATATTTATTTTTAATGTGCCATAGATAAACGTGCTGATGTGCAGATATTGGAGGTAACTATTACAGGACTATGCCTGGTCCCCATCACTCAGGCCCGGAGACATATGACTACCTTTATTGATAGGCATAGTCCTGTATTCGCTAGCATAAAGTTATTCATGTGCATAAGTTTTCAGGCCGAGACTTCCAGTTCTGTTCAGATACAATATCCATGTCCTTGGTATCGCACCAGACTGATGTTCTCTTTGCAGGTAATATGCTGCAAAATATACATTTTGATTTGATTTCATAGAGTTTCCACTAATTTACAAAGCTAAAATTAATTAAAAGTTCTTGTTAGTTTCATAACAAACTCCCTTACACTGAGTGTACCCATTCCTCGGACACTCTGTTAGGTATAAAATAGGGTGTCCCACAAAATATGCTGAAATTGAGGATATTCTTCCAGCTCACACTGACGGTGAATGTTAACAAAGTGTTTTAATTTCACTCATGGGGTACATTTTGTTGCCAGATGGAATGATCGTCACAGGCCTCTAAGGTTTGGTGGATATCAGTTGTGTTATTGATTTAAAAATGATCATCAGAGCTGACCTCTATATATTTTCATTTACAATAGAGCTGATACTACAATCAGTAAGAATCTTGCTGCTCCTAGCTGTGCATCAGTGAAGCGGTCTAATCCTAGCTTGCTTCAACGGTGTCTAAAGTTACAGTTTATGGAGTGTTGGTTTTGGGGAATTTTACTTGTCTTGGTAGATTTATTCTGGATAAGATTCAAAACTGCAAATATTTACAGACATGATTTTAATGAACCTTAGGGTTTACATAAAGATACTAGAGCTCTGGGCCAAATTATTGCCCCAGACAGCAACTCATGGGTCTCTGTCGCATAATATATATGGAACTGACCCTGGGTCAGGTATAAAAGGAGCTGTCCCAGGGCAGATCTGACATGGAGTGTGTCGCTGCTTGAAGTGCCTTCTGCACCTAAAGAGGCAAAGTTCATTTGAAATCAACAGACACCGAATTCCAGGTGCAATGAACTGTGACAGGGTTTTTTTACAATCCATCTTCTGATGAGAAACAAATGTTGGTGCTTTCCTTTCCTGCGTTTGACTGTGATCACACTCACCCTGGTGTAAATTGGGAACAAATGCAATGGAGTCAGAGGGGTTACGCCAGGCATAAAACCTGGATAAATGAGAAAACAGTGAGGCCCCTTTCTTTAGCTGGGTAACTAATCCAACGCTGACATGCTCTTGCACTGACTAATACTGATTTATCTCCTCCAGAATCTCTTCGTTGCTTCTCTTTCCGTTATGCCCCTTCCCACCACCACCCCCTCAACCCAGGACACTGTAAGGGCACCCCAAGTCCCAGTGATAATACCTGGGGCAGTAAGCTAGCCTGAGTCATGGTATACTTCCCTCCATCCCTCATGGTGCTGCCTGCATTGGCCCAGGGATCAGGATCCCCACAGCGGAGCAGCACATTTTGGGCCAGCTCCCCCTTTTTCCTTTAATTTCGTCAGGAGGAGTGTGACCATCATCTCATAAGGCAAATATGTGACTGGGCATCAGTACTCCTGGCTTCTATTCCCGAGTCAGCCACTGACTCACTGCATGGCCTTGGGCAAATCACTTCCCTGCTCTGTGCCTCCATTTGCCCATCTGTAAAATGGGGACTATAATCTTATCGTCTGGGCAGGGGGGCTGTGAGGATAGAGTTGGGTCCATTTACACTGGTGCATTGACTTTAGTGGAACTGCAGCAGTGTAGCTAGAAGGAGACATTGGCTCACTGCATAGTATTACAAGCAGTAAAAGGCTAAGCACTGTTGTTCATTTGAATGTATAGAGGATTTTGAAATCTCTCAATTTCAAAAAAGAAAGCTATCGGGGGTGCTCTCTGGCATCTTTACCCTAGTGATGCTGCTGTCGGTCCTGCGATCACGTAGATCAATGAGCAGCTTCAAACAGCATCTGTCAGGTTATGGCATAGGATGATAAAGCAGTAGTTCCAGTCCTCGGCCGCAGTACAAGGCAAAGGTCTTGGTTTGCTACCAGTACGTGATTCGTAACAGTGCATCTTGTTTGCTCTGGAGACCCTCTGGCTGCTGCTGCACCATCATCTTATGTCCATGTTGTTTAACTCTTGGCTTAGGGAACGGCTTTCCCTTGTATAAATCACACACAGGGGTTGCCTACCAGCGCACTCCACCCTAGGGCCAGATCTGAAGCTATTTCAAGGCAAAGGAGCTACATCAACTCATATCCACTGAGGATCTGACCCCATCCAGAACCTATGTCAGTGTATAATCCTTACTCCGTTCCCGGGAGGCGGTGGCTCTCAGCATAGCCCCTTTTCCTTAGACAGGATTTCCTGCCTTGCATTACCCAACAAGCCTGTGCAATTCCACCTTTGCTAACGAGCCAGTGAGTAGGTGCGCCAAGCAGAACTGCCTGTAGAAAAGTGCTCACAACCCCATTCCTGCACTCCACCAAGGTCAAACGGGTTCCCCGTGCATTCCCCAACAGGAAACATAAACCAAAGGAAAATCACCCAGAGCCCTGTGCAGGCATCCCATGAAATGCCAGCGCATGCTATTTAATGTGTGTCAAAGGCTCCCGAAAGGCATAAGTGTCCAGGCACAGAGGGAAGGGGAGGGGATGAGATTAGTGATGTTTGGATTAGAATGGCAAGCTACCTGAGTTACCCCAGCCTGGTTTCTGGCACTGCCCATCAAAGCAACAGTTGCCTTCTGATTATCACTGGGCTGCATCCATGAAATCATTAAACAAAGTTGTCTTTGGAAAAGAAAAGCTCTTGACATTGTCATCTCATCTGGAATAAGAACATAAGAATAGCCATACTGGATCAGGCCAGTGCTCCATCAAGCCCAATATCTGACAATGGCCAGTGCCTGATGCTTCAGAGAGAATGAACACAACCAGGCAATTTATCAAGTGATCCATCCCGTCATCATGTCCCAGCTTCTAGCAGGTTTAGGGATACCCAGAGCATGGGATTGGTGCCCTGACCATCCTGGCTAATATCCATTGATGGAACCTGCCCTCCATGAACTTATCCAGTTCTCCTTTGCACCCAGTTATACTTTTGGCCTTCACGAGAACGAGTTCTGCAGGTTGAGTGTGCATTGTGTGAAGAAGAACTTCCTTTTGTATGAATGCCATCTCCATAATGCTGCACTTTCCAGGATGCAATGAACTGGAGCCATTCAGAGGGAACTGGTAAACATGGGAGGTTAATCTCTGAATAAATAATACAGAATTGTTCCAAAATGCATGCAGCTTAGGAACTAAAAACCAGCCCCATGAACAAAAAGAGAAAAGTGCCTCTTGCACCTTGGGAGGGTTCAGTTTGATCCCACGAGCTGTGCCAACCCAGACACGTGGTTTTTTTTTTTTATTGAGATGAACTACAGTGAGCAGTGGCCAGGAAGGGGTGCCATTGACCAGTTTGTTCCAGGGTTAAGGAACACTTCTGAGCAGTCAGTGTCTCAGCCTTTCTCAGGATGGACATTCTGATCTTGTGGATCAAGGTAGCCTCCAGCCAGTGCTCCACGAAGTGTTGGCAGTTGTGGGCAGAAATATTTCCAGGAGTTGTGGTTAGAGCAAACGGATTGAGATGCAATGACTTGCTAAAGGTCACATAGCAAATTAGTGTCAGTGGTGGGAACAAAACCCAGGTCTTCTGACTTAGAGTGGGACTCTAGCCACTGCACCCCACTGCCTTCCACTACAGGAGCTCAGAAGAAAAAGTCAGATAACTGAGGGATTTATGAGAGGCTGCAGGAAAGCAAAAAGCGCAGGGGTTCTGCTGCCAAGGGTTGCTGCTTGGAATATAGATGTTGGAGAGAACAAAAATCTCATGTTTACAGTATCAAAAACCTCTGTGGCATCAAATTTACTTTCCTCCTTCCGCAGATGCTGTGAGTTATTAATAGGAACAGTTGAGGGGCTCTGGGGGCAGCTGTTGTAGAAATTATGCCTCTGCCTTTAGCTCATTTTTAGCCCTAGTTTAAGCCCTCAGAATCTCCTCCCACTCATTTGCCTCCCAGAATTGATACAGAAATACTTCCGTCTTGACTATTCCCTAGAACTGGCACAAACCACTCTTGGAGCAGGAGGGAGATCTCAATAGCGGATCATGTAAAAGGCACCGAAACATTTCAACAACTGAAGGAGCTGTGAGACAGCTGAGTCCAACCTTCCAAGTCAAAAACACCCTCCACAGACTGGCTTATAGGGGAACCAGAGAAGTCAAGGATTGAATGGGCCTTGGAAAGAGAACTGCCTTCTCCTACAAAGGGGTAAGGCCCATTGGCTGGGGTGGGGTGGGGAAGAAACCGCAGTGCCCATATGGCACCTGTCCTTCCTAAGCCAGCGGTCTCTGGGGTCATCAGTCTATGCCCAGTTTTCACTAGGGCTTTCTGAGTGTGCCTGGGTCCAGTGACCCTGTTTTTAGTATCATGTGTATTGCAATAGAAGAAGGATTAGTATCTCCATTTAACATATAAGGATCTGGCACAGAGAGATTATATGACTCGCCCAAGGTCACACGGTGAGTCTGTGGCAGAGCCAGCGATTGGACCCAAATCTCCTGGTTCCCAGTTCATTGGCTCAGTCACAAGATCAGCCTCTCCAAATAGGTGTTTTGTTTTGCTTTGGGATTTTGGACTTAAAGTGCAGCTTATTGGGGGCTGGGAAAGAACAAATCCACGAGACTCAATCACTGCCAAAGAAAGTAAGTCGCACGAACACCCCCAGAGGGAGAGCACTGCATTGCCAATGGCTCTTGGAGATGCCATTTTTCCAGGGTGTATCCCAGGAAGTAACACAAGCAGCTGCACCCTGTTTCCTACAGCGCCTCGCTTGGCAAGTACTGCATTACTCTCAGCACTTTCCAGCCATTTCTGAAGAAATGGTGGAGAAACAGTGCCTGTCCCCAGAGATAACGGCCTATCCGCTTTAGCTGCAGACAATATTGTCTGATAATTAGACACTAAACCACAGCCGCTTGGTTCGCGGGTTCACTGAGCTCTTTTGATGCGGCGTTAATCAAAACTTGTGTGAGTAAATGAGAGAAACCCTCATTCTATTCAAAGATCATGCTAATGACATTTGTTTTTTGCATCTGATGCATTCGTTAGTCTGAAAATGGAACTGGATGTTTCTGATGTTTCTGTCTCTCTCTTTTTAATGCCTACATGAGCTTTACAAATCAGACACAAGCCCTTTCAATTTGTCTTCGGCTTGATTTAATCAGAGCAGCGCTGTTTGGAGAAACTGTGTTCCGATCAAAGCAGAGAAAAGGAAACGTGGAGTGTCCTCATTTTATTCTGATGCAAAGCAAAACAAATGTGCGTCAAGGACAGTAAAACAAAATGAGAACTAAAAGAGAAAAGTATTAAACACGAGGCTCTGAACAGCACCATCTCTTCCCCCAGCAGTCTCTTGTGCATTAGAAAGGGGTTAGCAGAGCCAAAAGGTGCCTCGGAAATGTGAATGCCCGTCATGTCTTCTGCCAGTGGAGGCTAGGCAGCACCTGCAGCGTGAGAGGTAGCTCCTCAGCTTTTCCACACTCAGCTAAGACTGCAGCTTCACTTGTTTTGTTCGTCACCAGAAGGGGCAGGCATGAGGGGTAGCAATTACATGGATTTTCCAGTGGTGTGATTAGGTGTTGCATGATTCTGGGCATATGATCCTCAGGTTTCAATTCTATCCTCCTACAGGTATCATAATTCACCGGTATTAAGATTTTATTCTATTCTGTTCTCATGCAGGACTCCCATTAAACAAGGAGACTAATGTCTATCAAACACAGTTCTTCCTCATTCTCCTCTCCACATTCATTGCGTGCAAGGTACGGGTGCAGAAATGTTCGTGTGTAGCAGCGTGTTACGTGTCGTTCCGGGGGAAGGCAAGGTGGTCAGTGTGCATTTAGACCAGAGTACAGTGAGGTCTGTGGTAGTTTGTAGTAGGGGAGAGTTCTGCAGGCTGGGGCCAGGCAAGAGTGCAACGTCTCTGCACTGTCAAAGCATGGCCCCACGTGGAGAGCCTGAGGAGAACTGAAGAGGACATTACTTGATGTTGCTAAACCCACCCAATCCCTGGCTTCTCATCAGATGCTTTTAAAGCTGTCAGCTGCACTGATGCATGGTGGGTAATGGTATGCCACTCATGCAAATGCCTTCACCAAAGGCTTATTAAAGAACATTTAGCCTCCCAAACTGACAGCATTACTGTAACACTGAGGTGATTTCTGGGAGGCCTCTTTATAGGCAAAGTATAGTCATAGGAGCTTATACCCTGGTGGGAATCACACTTATCTAATCTCTTCCCCTCCCCTCCCCCTGCCTGCAAATTCAGGAACTTTTATGGTACCGCCTGTACTTTTGAAAAGGCAAATGGGAGAGACAACCCTTCTGGAAGAAATAGTGTGCATGAAAAGAATTATATATGCTACAGTAAATTTAGTATGAAATTGCCATGCCAGCCCCAGAGGAAAAACAGCCTTTTATGTCTGTCTTTTCAAAGCACCAAAATCTGCATTTGTCTCTGCGCCTCTTATTGCTTTTTTAAGTGACCTGAGTGACCATATTGCATGGCATATACCGGTAAGTTGCACCTCAGTTGTTGTTATTAGCGTTATTTATATTATGGTATCGGGTAGAAGACCTCGCTGAGACGGCGCTTAGCCACTGTACGTACACAGAGTAAGAGGCAGTCCCTGCCTCAGAGAGCTTGCAATCTAAATAGACAACACACAGCGAGACATCACACAGCAGCTGAGACGCTGTGGTGGGACTAGGGTCACATGCCCATGTCTGACCCACTTGTTCGTGGAGCCTCATCTCACAAGGTTCCCAAAATCTGTTCACATATAAACGATATAAGGGGGAGGTGAAACCCTTCAAATGTTTTGTGGCATATACACAAAGGTATATGGTAATTTTGAGGTTGTGGGAGCAGAGTAAAGGACCTGAGTCCCCTCACATTTACATCACTGTAATTCCACTGTCTTCAATAGAGCTGCCCCTGATTCACACTGGAGTGAAAGAGAGGAGAATCAGGTCTGATATCTCCATTAACATGTCAAAATAGCCCTTCAGCAAACGGAGTGGCCTCTTCAACAGGCTTCACTGAAGGGAGATTAACTTGGGAAAGTCTCTGGAGAGCTCCGGTTTGAGGAGGGGATGGGATTCCAACCCTATCCAGCATTGCAGACAGCTGGAGGAGACACGCCTGGCACCTGGGTGCTGGCTATTTACAGGGCATTTGTAGCCACAGTCACTTGCTTACTGAGCTGGAGAAAAGGAGTCCAAGTGTCGGGAATGGGGGAAGCCAAAGCCATGTGGAGGTGAGTGCTGCTGCCTTTCTGACACAGCTGGAATGACTCTTGTGACTGTATAAACCTATTTAATTCAACCTGATTGCTCTTGGCTCATCTGCAAGCCAAGCCTGAGAGGGACTGTTTGCTTGTGACATCGCTATAAGCGTGGTCGTGTCATAAGCTAAAGGTTGTGTGTTCAACTGAGGGTGATGCAACAGGAGCAGTGCTCTTCGTTTCATGCCAACAGCCGCAGTAATAAAGAGCACCAGCATGTAGAAAACTGTTATATAAATGCAAAATGTGATATAAAAGCAAACCTTTCCCCAGATAGAGCTTTTCATATTTTTCCATGAGACATCAGTAGCACTTTAAAGACTATTAAAATAGTGATGCTGAATCTCTTGGCATCAAGGATTCCCCAAACCAGTTGCCATTGCTATGAACAGTTGGGAGATCACTATGGGCTGTATAGTGAGGAGCTCTTTCAAAATGTTTCCCTCCCAGTGATGGGTCTGCCTCATTTTATACACAATATATTAGCACAACTGTGCCCAGCAAACAAAGACTGAAGGATTTTTAAAGTTTGGAAGAACTTACTTCACTGAATGCATCTCCCAAGGCATTGTGGTTCTGGAATGAACATTTTAATTAACTGATCTATGACAAGACAAAACAGCTAAAGAAGAAACCAAATTATAGGAAGAATCGTGATGGGATTCCCTGCTGAGCATTGCAAAGAGAGCTACGAAAATTTTCAAATGGTCCATAACTGTCAGACATAAATCTGAGAATCTCAGAAGATGGGACTGTCACAGGTGAGACATGGCAGTGAACATCTCTCAGGAAATGATAAGAGAAACAAGGGAAATATAGTAATAATAGAGGAGAGTCACTGGGACGAAGGCAGGAGAAAAAATACAGAAACTAAGATGCTACAATAATATCTATTTTGTCCCACCATAACCCCGTTGGCTAATGAGCAGGAATGTATGTAACTGAAAGAAGAATAGGGCCCATTGTCTACTAAATGCTATGTTCACAGCACATAGCGAGAAGTTAGATACAAACATAAATAATCTTGCTGGAAGTTCACAGTGTAACGTGACTTTATTTCTTTAGAATTCAGAACAATAACACAAGAACCAAAAACAGAGAGAGAGGAAACAGACTACTCCCTGAGGCAGCAAGGCACAATTCACCTTACCTTGCTTAAAACTAGCTCTTTCTGATTGACACCACCTGGTGCTCACACACTTTGCTACAGAGCCCCCTAGCCTGCAAGCAAGACCTGGAACCACCTAGCCCCCTCTTATAGTGATAGTTTGCAATTCCTCTGCAGTGCTCAATACGCCACATTAAACAGGGTTCATTCAAATGCAGTAGAAAAAGGAGGACGCATTTGCTGAGCAAGATTCTGGAGATAAGATTCAAGAGGATGTAGCTTAGAACACCCTGAGCAAAACCAGGGTGCTTGTATTTGGGAGACAATTTCATTGCTCCTCCAGCGTGGCAGTAAAGCTGCACTCTCAGCTGGAGCCCTCACATCTCTCCTCTGCGTAACGGAGAGCACGTTAGAACATTAAAACTGAGAAGACTCAGTGCAGAGCATCTGTCACGCTGAATCTCCTAATCCCATGGTAAAGCAGAGAGCGCTTCATTAAACAAATGCACAAGGAATGCTTTCCCTGAAGGGCTAAGATTCCTCCCCCCAAAGGATCAAATAAGAGACCAGCTCCCGTTGCATACAGCGATCCCTATTCAGGCTTCCCCCCCGAGGCTGACGAGACCATCAGACTGTGCAAGGAGCTTTACTGGGACAGGAGTTCACTTCCTTGAGAAATTCAGTCCCTGAATATAAGATTAAATAAACGCTCTGCAGATGTGCCAGAAAATCCGTTGGATGGGAATGCAGCCACTCTTCTGAAGAGTGGAAATCAATCTAATTATCTGAGCTCATTCTTCCATCAGGCAAGGAAACCTGGAAATGAAGTGAAGAGCATTGTCCCACTGGGGCTTGTGAGTTGTTCACTCAGAGGAGACCTCTGAGCAGCTTCCATTTCTACAAGTAAAGAGAAAGTGCCTGGGCAGCATTTTGATGATTGCTATTGTATTTTTTTCCCCCAAACAGGCATTAGCCGTCGCTGCCAAGCAGGTAGATTAGCTCCTGCAGGGTGCAGCTAAAGAAACTCACGATTTGGGGATCAAAGCTTCAGGAAGCAAGAAATCTGGTGTGTTTTGCAGTAAGTTCCACCTGGACAACTCAGGGGTTTAACCAGGACAATCATCAGCTTTCCTAAAGGGGCACCTGGGGGAAGGACTCTGCCTGAGTGTGTTACATGTCTCAGAACAGCCTAAACGTATCATACCCATGGACAGAGATGAGGTCCATTATTATTATGGTAGCTCCTGCCCCCCGCCCCCCAAACCAAGGTCTGAGGCCCCAGTGAGCCAGGTTAGACAAGACCAGCAAAGGAAAGACAGGCACAGAGAGATGAAGTGGCTGGGCCACCCAGCAGGTCAGCAGCAGAACCAGGACTAGAAGCCGTGTCTCAGTGTAGTGCCGTATCCACTAGATCCCACAGTCTCATGAGCGTCAGAATTGTCCTGCTTAAACCAATCAAACACTTGTCAAGCGGGTTCGCAGCCATCCCTCCTGGATGGATCTCCCCAGGCTGTTGGTGAATCAACGTGTGGTGTGTGGAGCACTTGCCAGTGGTCAAGAGCAAGTTGGCAGGTCATTTGGTGTGGGCTAGCTTCCTTATTTCCACCTAAGAGAAACGGAATAGCTGTGGGGGGAGATGAAATGGAGAGCACAAGCAGACTGCACCAACTGGCCCACGGATCACTTAACACGCAGAATGCTGCTGAAAATACAGGAGGGATAAAATCCTGGCCCGATTGCAGCCCAGGGCAAAACTCCCATCCATTTCAATGAGGCCAGCATTTCACCCTAAATACTTTCCTAATCTCACAGTTCCACATCAGCAGTTGCTGTGGTTGCGGGGTGGGTTTTGTAGTGGAGCGAATGGGAGGGGAGGTCTCCCTGGGACTGACTGTCTCTTATGATGTGTTCATCATGCTGGCAACCTTTGAGAACCCCCTGCACCTAATCAGTGCAGACTGAAGTTTTTCAGGGGCTTTGGAGTTGTCAGTATGTGATCACCAGGGAGTGAGGAAGGGGAATGGTCTCAGCTGCAGGAATTCATGAGCCACACACGCAGAGCAGATGTACATAAATAAATATTTGTGATGTGTCTCAGTTACTGTAAATTCTGTCTCTAATCTTTAAACTACTTGTATCCAACATGTGGGTTAGAATAGCCCACACAAAGCCTCAGGGCTGGAACTACAGTAAACAACAGCCTTTAGCTTTTAGAAACCCACTACTGATGTCTCTCTGGCTCCAGGAGCATTCCCCTTATTAGGGTGGAGTTGCTGATGAGCTCATCAGTCTCCCGGCTGGGAATGTGAGCACGAAGGGACTTAGCTCCTTAGCAACTACAACTCTACCTCGATATAACGCTGTCCTCGGGAGCCAAAAAACCTTACCGTGTTATAGGTGAAACCGCGTTATATCGAACTTGCTTTGATCCACCGGAGTGTGCAGCCCCACCCCCCCAGAGCACTGCTTTCCCGCATTATATCCGAATTCGTGTTGTATCGGGTGGAGGTATATCGAGGTAGAGGTGTATTACTCCAGGAGTTGGCAGAGCTATCACTTCATACCAGGGGCGGCTCTAGGCATTTTGCCACCCCAAGCACGGCAGGCAGGCTGCCTACGGTGGCTTGCCTGCGGGAGGTCCTCGGTCCCGCGAATTTGGCGGCAGCCTGCGGGAGGTCCGCCGAAGCCACGGGACCAGCGGACCCTCACGGCGACCGGCAGAGCGCCCCCTGCGGCTTGCCGCCCCAAGCACGCACTTGGGGTGCTGGTGCCTGGAGCCGCCCCTGCTTCATACACCTTAGCAGAGCCGCTCAGATGTCCTCACTAGCCTTCTGGCAGTTTTTATTAGGAAGTAACATGAATGTCAAGCACTAATTCATCATTAATCAGTTAGCCACTAAAGATAAGGCAATAATTCTCAACCCTGAAACAACGAATTCTAAGAGAGCTGTGATCGGCTCTGTCACTCATTAAAAGATCATGAATGAATGTAGAGGTCATTCATACGTTGTATGTAATTACATCATGCCCTAGTCAATCAATGGCTGCTGAAGTTACAGAAAACACACTGCTGGAGAAGGGAAATAGATTTAGAAAATGATTAGATTAGTGATTAATTGATTTTTTTGTAGCATTTTACTATTGCGTGTGTCCCTCTGTAAAGAAATGGAAATGTCCAGGAGCTTAAATGTTAGACTTGCTGTTTCCCCACAGGTGTGAGTTAGTTTGCGCTGATGTCAATGGAAACTGGATATACAATACTACAAACTAGAACTCTCTCTTCACCCCAGTGGAAGTCTTTTGCACCTGCACTGCACAGGTTTAAATGACTACTCTAAGATCAAAGCAGCAGAGATTCAGGCCTTATATTTCTGGTGCAGCTTGGTTTTGTGCTCTGTGTTGTCTGAACTTAGCTCACTGTCTTTTATTTTATGTGTGCTGTGGTGTTTTATGTACGAGGTGCTGGGTTATGACACAATAGGACTCTATGCTTGTAAAACTAAACTGGCTTTTTATTAAGAGAACTATTTACAGAGATGCTGCAACTGCAGCTAGCATTCCAGCCATGTGTGCACAGACTGACTTCCTTGTGTCTTCTCCAAATTCATTCTTCCTGCAACCTGAGCTTCTCCCTCCAAGTTCCATGCAGGATGCTACATGCAGGAGTGCTAAATTCTTAGCTGGTATAAAGCAGCACAGATCCATTGGCTTTTGTGGAATGACATTAACTTACAACTGCTGAGGACCTGGCCCTGAAAGTTGTTCAGTGTCAGTGGCAGCCTCCCTTTGTCTACAGTTGCTCAGTACAGTAAGTGATCCTTCCTGAAAAGCAGTAATCATGGGATAATGTAACATCTTCTAAACCCTTAGCTAGCTTGCATCATCTTACTGAAAAACAGGGATCTCGGGGGAACTCTTATTAACTTATTTATCTGCATTATTCAATGGAGATTCACTTAGCAAAACTTGGCTACAGTTTATTTGGCAAGCTCTGATAGCAACCGAGATCTTGGGGGACAGGAGCTAGCATTGATTCAGTTGCTTTTGAAATAATCCCATCCCAAGAGTTTTATCTGCAGCACCCTAGTAAGGAATCATTGGCACCTAGCAAAATAAGAAGACACCCAGTAATGGATCAAGGTCCTCATCCAAAGCCCACTGAAGTCAAGGGGAATCTTTCTATTGACTCAGTGGGATGAGAATCAGGATCATATTGCAGTTCTGTTCCATTTGATATGGGTTCTTACCCTCCCTGTAGTGTCTGATACCTTCAGAAATTCATTGTCATGAGCAGTCGCTGTCACATCTGGCTCTCCCCAGGGGAAACTGTGGGGTGATATTTTCATTTCTGCTTTATTTTTGTTTACTATAGTGATATGAGCACTGCTGTTTCCATTAGCAAAGGCAAGGTGGGAAACGTGTGCTATGCACACGGAGTGTAAGGGGGAGAATGTGGCTGATCAGAACATTTCAAATTTGACAATTTTCCCACAAGAAAAAGGGACGCACTTTTTGCAAAAAGAAAACAACAACCCAATAAACTGATGAAAAACATTCCCATTAACCAGCTCTAGTGATGAGGTTTGTAGTGGTCTCCTGAGCCAACTGCCTACTATCACTGACAACCGCGTCATAAAATCCTGTTCATGCACATATCAAGCTCCATCTTAAAACTGGGTGAATTGTTTCCCCTGAACTACTCCTGTGGGGAGGATGTTCCAGAATCTCACTTCTCTGATGGTTAGAAACCTTCTTCTAATTTCCATCCTAAATTTATTCAGAGTCAGTTTATACCCATTTATTCTATATGCATTTGAGTGATGGTTCCAGAGCCTGGGACTAGCCCCTGAGAAAGGCCTGTCTCCTGCTTGTTAACTCTACTGGGCCTGAATACTGAAGCTGTTGGCCACAGATATTGTAGATATCCTGGGTGCAAATCATTGAGCTCACTGAGGAGAAGGACCAAGGCCTTAAGCTGGATGTGGTACTCTACAGAAAGCCAGCTCAGAGCACAGACCACACTTTGACGTGCTCCAGGTAGGCTGTGCTGCTGTTGTGACATTCTATCACATTCTGTGTAGTTGGAGTCAACCTCTGTACTGTGATGCTGTCTTACCGAGATCAGCACAGGATGGCTCAGTCCCCACACTGAGCTGTCAGCATTTTGGGGCCCTCGTGACCATGGTTTAAACAAGCCAATAGTTATACGGCTGTGAAGAAAAAAAAAGAGTTTTAATTGAGTAAAATACATACAACCAGGTGTTTTGGTTTCCTCAGTTACAAGCTCTGGCAAGGAGGGGGGTGTATTTAAAATGAATTTCTAAGGCTAAAAATATCTTCAAAGGGTATGTTAATTTTGCATATGCTATTTAAATCACTGGCTCACATCTCCAGCTGTTTTGAGTATTGAACTTGGGTAGCTCTTCTCTGAAGTCTTTTTTCATCCGCTGTAACCTTTCCAGAATCTGTGGTTTTTGTTTGAATGTACATACACGCCACCTGCCCACAGTGCAGGTAATTCTACATGCTGCATTCAGTGCAGTAAACTGGAGAGACCCACTCTGCTGCTGGACTTCTGCCTGCATTATTTTTACTTCTGTAAGGGTTTTGTTTGTTTATTTCCTGGGGGACTGTTGGTTTAAGCTTAGAGTATGTTTGTTGAGTGTATTTGCCTCTTGCACTTTCTGGAAATCCCCTCAGGCCCCCTCCCCCATTTGCTGATCCTCTTCATTAGCTCCTCTTGCTAGGCCATGTGCTGGGTCTGTGACTTTCATCCATACATGTTTTCAGGATCTGGCTCTTTATTTTAATCAGCTTGGGCTAGAGTGTCAATCCCTTGCTCAGAGTAATGAGCAGTTACTCACCCAGGTAGTTCCATTGAAGCAGATGGGGGCTACTCATGTGAGAAAATGATCCCACCACTCTGAGTGAGTGGTTCACAATCTGGCCCCACTAGCTAATATTAAAAATCAACAGTGCTGTTAGAAGTACCCAAAGGTCTATTTCAAATAAATCCTTGTCCTGATCCCAAGCAGTTCCAAGCTTCACATTTTAAAGTGCATCAGAAGCAGCATCATTTATTAGAACAAATTGCTAATGTTGTGTAATCCAGTGCATGTAAACAAGTTCCGTCCTCCCCGGTGCCTTTTTCTATCTACTTTCCAGGCTAATTGGGTGCTTCCACTAAAGCCCTTTTGATAATAAGCCCTTCTGCATGCCTGGGTATAGACAGATGCTGATATAATATAGACAAAGAAGAAGAAGGTGATGACGTGTGATAGGTTTGCACTGGCTGCCAAGAACTGGGGCATTACAGGAGACAGTGTTGGAGCAGATACTTTCGCAGATTCATAGATTTTTAAGGCACGAAGGAACCCTGTGATCATCCAACCTGATCTGCTGCATAGCACCGGCCAGAGAATTTCACCCAGTTACTTCTGTACACTGAGTCTGAGACAAGGCTGGAACTGAATGGATAGTGTCCAGCATGGCTGTACCATCTTCTGATGGAACTAAATGGCGGAAGAGTCGCAGGAGCAGAAAGGCTGCCAGAGCGGAGGTCATGGCAGTGCCTGATGGCTGCAACCTCTGTGCCAAGAGAGGGACCACAGAGGGGTACCACCTGCTGAAAAGTTGGCTGAGGGATGCACAGCCTCTGCAGCATCTACACCAAACTAAACCTGCACTGCCCTGGCATATTCCATCCAAGGAAGAGCAGTGGCAGACCGACCCTTCTGTAGGGGTGAATGCCCCACTGCTAGGAGAGAGCCATGCTGACTCAGGGAGATGGAAGTGCCTAGCACATTTCTGGCCTGAGCTTTTCAAAGATGTCTAAGGGATGTGGACACCCATTTCCCATTACAGGTAATGGAAATCAAGCCTCTAGCTCCCTCCTCTCACTTTGAAAATCTCAGAATGGGTAATGTATAATTCATTAACTTGCAGCCCCAGACATGGACGGGTCAGATTTAACCCTGTGTGTGTGTGTGTGTGTGTGTGTGTGTGTGTGTATATGCCATGCTTAATATGATAGCCACCCTTTTGACATATACACTGGGGATTGAACTGGGGACGTCCACAGGTAAAAGCAAGATCTGTTACAGCTTGAGTTAAAGAACCAAGCCTTCTTAACCACTGCTGTAACAGACTCACATTCTCTGTGAATTTGGCACAGATGGGGACTTGTAACCTACACTAACCAGTGGGTTGCATTTACACTCCATGGGCCTGATCCAATTGCCGTTGAAGTCAACGGGAGCTGGATCAGGTGCTATAAGTCTTCAGACCATACGTGGTTGAGACCGAAGCACCCTGCAGCCATCCTTCCCAAGAAGGGTATGTTGTAGTCCCATTGGACTCGCGCCTCAGCAGAATGAACCCTGAATACCAACTGCCTGGAGTGTGTGTCTAGATGTCAAAGAATCTGAAAGTCCCCCTCCCCGTAAACAAATGGATTGAGAATCCTCAGTAAATCTCTTTGCTTTTATTATGTTTGCCTTTTGAATGGGCATGTTCAAATATTCAACCCCACCACCCATAATCTTCCCTGCCACATGGCTTTGGCTCTTGGGTAACCTAAAAGGCTTATGGGGATGCAAAACCTGTCCATCCAGTGCAATGGTGGTTTGGATAATAGACTTTATTTATTTGTTGCTTAGTCTCAGCATATAAAATGTCACTCTGACTGCTTTAATATGGCCATAAAACAGAGACTAGCTTTGAAGCCTCATAATTCTTAAATATAGATATTGTTTAAATATTTAATGCCCACATTAATGATATTTTAATCCTCTCGGAATGTGTGAAGTTGCAGTCATTTGCATTAATTCTGAGTTGTTGGCCGTTTCATTAAATCTCATTATGAAGATGCAATATACAATGGTGCCTTGTCAATGGGGGTGTTTGTTAATTCCCACCTCAATGCCGGTGCCAACAATGCACCCCTTTAAAAACAGCCTTTAGTGCAGTGAGATAAAGCTCGTAACGGCGGCTGTGGTTGGCACTTTCAAGCAGAGCAGCAAAGCTTTGATCATTTTTTTTTTAAATAAAAATTGTTGTTTAGGATCCTGAGTCATTAGCCGCATCTCTGGGCATTTACAACTGACAACAAAACACTGGTAAAATAGGTTCCTCCCCCCGCCCTGCTTGTAGTCAAGATCCGAGTTCGGATTTGTGTTTCCCTGGCAACAGAGGATCAGATCCCAGCCCGCCTGTAGCATGGCGGGGCCCAAGCCGAGAGTTTGAGCAGGAAAGGACAGGCTTGTGTCACACATGCCATGATACAAGACTTCCCCCTGCAGTGTAGACAGAGTGTCTATGCGATCAGGGGAGCAGACCACAAGTGAGGGGACAACCCCACAGCAGGGAAATGGAGCATGTCAAGAGATACTGAGGTGTAACTGCTTGGGCATGTATATTATATTCTTCCTATTTGCATTGGGCTAGATGATGTCCTTAGGAGACAGCCCATAGCTGCTAGACCTAGGAACACACCAGGTAAGGAACTGGGGCTCAGGGAGCCTCTCTCTTTCCCCCATGTTTCCAGGGGGTAGTACGTAAGTTGACCGCTTTCCTATTCCGGCAGTCAGTTGCTACCCCTCCTTCCATCCACACGGATTCAGCTGCATTGCTCAGTGAGTGGAGCCAAGGCTGCTCCTACTCCATGCCCACTTGTTCTGGTGGGGGCAGCAACACATAGCCACACTTACTCCTTCCTCACCGGTTCAAGGTGTGTAGGTATTCATTGTAGAGGAGTAAGGGTGGATCTTCGCCCCTCCCCAGGGGCATAGGCAACTTTTTTTATCTGGGGGGAAGGAGAGGGGCTAGAGTTAAAAAATAAACCGAGCTGTTAACTATTGGTTTTGCATGATCTGGTAATTCAGTTTGTTCTTTTCAGCCCAGGAAGGGCACCGTCCTCTGATGGTCTCAGCTGTTTGAAATCCCTCTCCTGCCCCCAAGGAATCAGCTGGCTCTTTGTAGCAGGGCCAGGCTGGAGGTATCCCCTGCAGCAGGTTCTGACTCCATTCTTCCCTGCCTGGAAAATGGTTCAGCAAGCAAGCTCTGCTCTTTTTATGAAGGGCCATCAGAGTGCCTGGATGAAGCTCCGTTGTTTGTGCTTCTCCCACTCTATCTTCAGCCAGGCTGGCTGTTTCCCTCTTTCTCTCTTTTTTGTGCATGAGGACTTCTGATCCTGGGATAGGTCCAGCCCGAGGCCACGTCTCTGGGGCTGTATCCCAGAGCTTCCTGATTGGCTCTACTCCTCCCCCACCTCCCAGCACTTCTGCTGCACATGCTCCACATACTTTTTCCGCAAAGGGAGCTGGGAGGTGAGATATGATGGAGCCTGTGATTTATTTATTTATTTTTGCTGTTCTTTTGCCTCTGACTCCAGTCCCATCATGCCTGGGGGTCCCATCATGCCTTCAGCTATCATCTTCTTTGTAGTATTTCCCTTGTTGTGATCTCTGGGTGAGAGAGGAACCCTATGGAGTTACCTAAATAAAACATAAAAGCAATTGTTTTCCAAGGTAATCCACAGATCAGGTTTAACTGTTCCCTTGCCTCATTGTGCCACATTCAGGATTGTTCTACAAAGAATGCAGTGACTATATAAAACCAAGAGGCCAGCTAAATGTTTCAGTTTTCCAGAGAGTTGTGTGAGTGTGTGTGTGTGTTTTCTGCAATCCTGCACTATTCTTACCGAGTAGTGACCAAGCGAAGTACAAAAACCAAGTGTATATTTTCACGGTGCTAAAGTGAAAATGCTTGAAACATGGCTAAACTACCCTTCCAACAACAAGTGGATTAACTCCTGCTGCTTGTAGTGATGAACTGTCTCTTCCATCACCTGCAATTGGAACCAAAGGCCAGTCACCAGATATTGTTAGCATTTCTGAGACACCTCATTAACTACAACTTACGTCTTTCCCCATGCGTAACTTTGGAAATAAAGGCCATTCTTTCTCCTCATCCTGATCTGATTATTTCCAATGGCTCCATTATTCTGAAGCTAGTGACAGCACATTTTGTTTCTACTATTGTACAGCTTTTAGGTGCAAACGACTTTTGACAAAGTACACCGATTAAGCTTTCACACAGTCTGGATTCCCTAAGTGGAAAAAGGCTTGAGCCAAATATGAGAGGCACCAAACTTCTTCATGTCATCACGAAGCACTTGATATCCAGGCAAAGGCCACAGAGAATGTTGGTGACAAACTAAGTTTCCAGTACTCTCAAGAGAAAGAAGGAAACAGGAAGATATGAATGAAAATACTAAGTAGCACATGTTATTTTACCAGACAAGGACTTGGACGGCCATTATACTGAACAAGCTGAACATATGTCATTAAGTGGAGATGTTGACTGAAACTTTATTCAATTGCTTTGTTTGCAGGCAGAATATGATTCAGACCTTTCAAAGTGGCTGCAAAAGAGACTACTTCCCAAGTTCCAGCAATTCAAGAGGAGATAATGGAAATCATGTCTTTTAAAATTCGGAGGGATATTGCTGAGAAAATTTCTGGACAGTGGTATACAATTATGGTAGATGAAACAACAACCTTCTCCAACAAAGGGCAAGTGGTTTTATACCTGCGTCATGTGGGTGATGACATGAATGTTTATGAGGTGTTCACTAGATTATGAAATGTAGCTTGTACATCGGTGGAGGTAATGGCATCAGTAATTAAAGATATATTATTGCGTCTACATCTGAGGAGCAACAGCTGTCACATGCAATGCTATAATGGTGCTGCCAATATGGTAGTCTTAATTTTAGGTGTAGCAATCAGACTCAACTGAAGGAATTACAAGCAACATATACTCATTGCTATAGTCATACTTTGAATTTGGCAAGCCAATGAGACTATTAAAAATCTGACTATCCTCAGAGATACTCTTGAAACTGCTTACTAAATCAAAACATAATTAAAAATACCCAAACAAGATGATCTATTTGAAGACATAAAATCTCAAGTGTTAAGTACATCACCAGGCGCCTGTGTCCTCTACCCAACATTAGTGCAGAAGCATTGGTTTCAGTTTCTGAGAACTACCTTGTGCGGTGTGCAACTTGGGAGGTTGGGAAGAATGTAATGAACAACCCTGAACTGGTGGCATAGTAGCTCATATGGAAAAGTTTAACTTCTTCTTTGGTATTGAACAAGGTAAAAAAGTCCTCAGTGTGTTAGAAAATCTGTCCAAAACTCTGCAAAAGTCAGAGAGCCAGTCTGGAATGGCAATGACACTGAATTCACATCAGTCCATCCAATCAGATGAATACTACAACTTATTCTGGGAGCAAATCCACAGAAAAGTTTAAAGTCAGAGACATTTGGAATGCCTAACCTTCCAAGGAAGAGAAAAGTTCCCAAGAAAATGCAAATAGGGACAGATGAACCCAGCTACTCAAATTCAGCAAAGGAATTTTATAAGTACATTGACTTTGAAGTAATTGATTTTACTATTCAAGTATTCCAGTATTCAATCAAGATATGAACAGAAAGGCTACAAAATTATTTAAAAAGTTGAAATGCTTATAATGCCAAACATAACAGAAACTCAAGTTCAAGATATGCTTCTGGTGTATGGTTCCTATTTCAACCAGGATCAACTGATTCGTCAGCTTCATCTGCTGCAAGCCAACTGTCAGCTCACAGAAAGATCACTGAAGTCAGTTCAGAAATATCTCAGTTCACTCAGACAAACTGAATGTCAGCTGTTCTCTGAAGTGGCAAAGTGGATAAAATGATTTTGGTGAAACCAGTGTAGTTTCAGTGCTCTGCATTGTATTAAAACGTGGCTTGGATCCACAAGGGGACAATCACAGCTCAACTGGTGTCAGATTTTACATGTACACAAAGACAAAACCGATGACTTACAGCTTACAGATGATGCAGGAAAATTCATTTCAAGAAACCTAGGGCGATGGTCGTCGTTTGTAACCTTTTCAGATGTGTGAGTCATTCTTTCCATTCGTTTTTTAAAAAGCAACAATTTAATAAGTAGACTAGAGCCATCACTTGTCCACTTTTAATGAAGTGAGATAAATGAAACCATAGCACATACAACCCCATAGATGCAAGTGCCCTTGAGTCTTGGAGTACAAGGGAATCTGTGGCCACTTCCATCCAAGCTGAATTTGCACCAGTATAGTCCCTTAACTCTCTTGTGAAAACCAGGTCTCAGTCTCTGAGGTTTGCTCTGGAAATGTTCTACAGCTCACCTGGGAGGTCTTGCAGACCCTCACCTCTGACCAGAAGAGACTGCTACTCCGTCATTGTCACTGATCCCTGTTCTGATCTCAGCATCCTTTGTTTTCTCTGGCCCTTGAAGTCATCCTCTCCAAAGGGTACTAACAATCACAGAACCTCTCTCTGTCTCTCTCCGCTCTCTGTCCTGTGGTGTGTAGGAAGAGAAGATACAAACATTCTCCTAATTTGAACACCTCCATTGTGAAAACTGATACAAAGAAAACATTTATCTTCTCCATAATGTCCTTATCCTACTTAATTGCCCCCATTAGCCTCTGTTGGTCAGTGGACTCACCAGTTCTCTGGCAAAAACATCTTGAGATTTGTTTTTATTTGTTCTTCCTGCTCCCTCTTACCCTCCTAATTTCCACCTTGCATCTTGCCTACTTCTTCCTATTGGCTTCACTCGGGCTGGATTTCCAATTGCAAAGGACACCTGTTTGGCTTGAACAACTTTTTGAACTTTACTATTCAACCATGCAGATTTTTTTCTTGTTTTCTTGCTTAGGGAGCATACATACCTTCTGGGACTCCACTGTGGTTGTTTAGGTAGCCACCATGTTGAGTCTAAGTATTTAAATGTCCTCATTTTCCACATTAGAACCTCTTTGATGGGTATTTTTTTTAAATGAGGAAGCTATGTAAAGGGCAGATGCATTTGATCCAGATACTTCTAGCATCTTCAAATTCCAGATCACAATTGAACAGTCTTCAAGATGCTCCAGAATTCCAAAAGTCTCTGAAGTGATATCGTTTAAATGAGCCTGGTGTTATTTTCAGCCATGCTATAGTAACGTGTGCTGCAGTATGTTGTTTAAAATGTGCCTAGAATGCAGACACTGCTCCCAAAAAAAGAATGAAAACTATGTGACCATCGAGTTATTTTTATTTGGAAACTATCCTGTGGGTTAAACAGAAAGGCCTCCGTCTCGGCAAACTTCTCCTTCAGCTTTGTTAATGCCCCAAGAATCTCATTGGATATGCTGCATCTGACCAGGAGAAGTGATTCCATTTCTGGCACGTTGATTAGCTCTTGACAAAATCTCCAAGCATGACAAGTTATATCACAGAATGATGCAGTCTAATCCATCCGATGAGAGCTCACAAATAACAGGCAATGAAATACAGGGAAAAAAAATCCAATATTCATTCACTGAGTACGATTTGGTTTATATTACTGTGGCGGAATGAGGCCCTGTTAGTCTCATGCCGCTGGACAGATAAGAGTATGGGGCTATTAGAAATCATTGTGGATGGAGGCGAGGAATTACCATTCCTGACTTTTTTCATTGCCACCTTTCCAAAGGCCAAAGTAATCTCTCTGAATGCCCTGATCTCCCAGGATTGGACCTTTGCATGCATGATACCAGTGTGTGTGGGGGGTATTTTTGATGGGAAAGGTTCACTGGGCAGAATCAGGACCAGGATATCTATCAAATAATGATGCAAACCTAGAAAGACATGGGGAAGAAGGGGAATACAGCCCTGCTTCAGATAGCTTGAGGGGTGGATTTCCCTGGCCTCTTCCCCCTAAAAATGAAGCACTGAGTAGCACCGGCCCAATTAAAAGCATCTAGCATTCCCAAGGGTATTGGGACTAGCCATGGAGCAGTTACGAGAATCCCGTTTGCAGTAGAGCTACTCATTCCCTTAATGGAAACAATTTCTCTGCTGAGGAAATACTTAGTGGCTTCAGAGTAAGACCCTTTGAATTTCCACCTCTGGCTACTGCTCTAAGACGTGTGGGTTGCCCCTGGGATTTGGACTGCATAAGCTCTTTTACCATCAAGAGCCAGGACATAGGAGAGAACAATTGCTACTGTAATCCCTGTGAAGGCAGCTGGTCACCATATGCCACGTGTTTTTATTGGCTGTCAGCAGCCATTATCCTGTCACTAAAGGGAAGGGAGGGGCTGCAAGAGGCATCAGTCTAGTACACCCAGGTTAGAAAGCAGAATTCTCCAGACATGACTTTGGCACCATCCAAGACAGCACTGAGATCTCCAGCCAGCTTACTGTATGGAGGGGCTCTGCATCTGGAGCTGCTTGCCTGACCAAACTGGCCACCAACAGAGTCAAACTGTTGGAAAGCAAGGCCTGGTTCTCCCCTTGCTTTACCAGCTGGGAGTCACTCCAAGGAAATGGACAGGCGCACATTGTTGTAAGACAGGGGGAGGACCCAATTGGGCCTGTTCTTCCTAATAAATGCCCCCCCCCTTTCTGGGAGGTCGTTTATTTGATTAAATGCGGTGGAATGTGCAGACGGATCCGCAGAAGGCTAGAGCCAGCGCAGTCCCAGGCTTCCCTCCCTTGGTTTCCCCACAGCCTGGCTCCATAGTCCCGGATGAGGCTGCCCAGGGACCCCCTGCACCCCTCTCATTTAAGCATCTATGTAGATACTTACATCACCTGCATCCCGGAGGGTCAGAGCAGCTAAAAGTGTGGGGTGGGGGTCCCTTTTGTGGAGAGAATTTAGTGGAACAGGTAAAGAGCTGCAGGATGAATTATCCATCTGAAGGAATTTCCACAGGGCCAGAGCTGGGTGATCTGCATGCTATGAGCCTATCCCATCACTCCCCACCCCCAGCCCTCACAACCCAAGCCCCCACCTGGTTCCTAACTGTGAAGGTGTCTAGCATCCCTGCCATGTAGTCAGAGAGATTCCCCTCCAAGCACAGATCTGGTATTGGCCATCCGGCCCCTCTCTCTGTATAGATGTCTAACTATAACCAGAGGCTCCCGCAGAGTAAAACAGAAACTCAGACTCCTGCTGAGGCACCTCGCTGTTCTTTATGGCCTCGTTCAAACTGAAGCCACTCCATCCTTCAGGGGTAGGGATTAGTTCAGACACCTTTGGGGTGGCTAAGTGATTGTTTAAACCTTTAAGACAAGAGTCCAAGTCGGGACATTCTTGATGCCGACAGACAGTTATGGTTAGTTCTTCAGAGCCTAGAGACAGTGGCTGGGGAACATCTCCCCAAAGGGGCAGTGGAGCAGCAGCAAGTGAGGTATCCACGTCCCTGCCAATAAATTCGAGTGAAGCCGCTCAGCAAAAGGAGCATACGAGCACGGTCAGCAAACGCAAGTGGCCTTTGCAAACCTATAGCCTGAGAAGCTGAAGGAGACTCGGGAGTATAATAAGGCAGCTTCTCGCCACTGAGAGCGTGAACAGGAGACAGAGCCCAAGACAGTGTGAACGCCTCCAAGAAGGCAAGAAGCAAAGCGTGGCCTTTCTGTTCAATCCATGGCTGTCAACTGCCACTACCAACAAGTAGGCCAGTTAGTGTCAGCGGTGACGGGGACATGTGCCGTCACCTTGCCCTGTAACACAGCCTACCCAGCAGCCGTGTGATACCACCTGCTAACATTCCAACCACGGTGACCAAACTGGGGCATATTAGAAAGGCTCTGTAGCCATTAAACAATATCCAGTCTCCTTACACATAGTCCTGGGGCCTTCAGATTCCTTCAGGAAGGGGAAGTCTATTTTTTTTCTAAGTCACCCATGGTATGGAACATTAAGGGGCCAATAATCGTGTGACTCTTTTTTACCAATCCTTGGTCCCTGGGCTGTAGGCTTTGAGAAGTTTCTAAACTCTCAGCATGTGGGATGTTTTTTGTTTCTAAAGTAGAGGCCATTCTTTGTCTGCCAGATTTGCTGTTGCCTGTTTCCCTGCTAGACACAGCCTGATAGATGGTTGCTGGCAATACCAGAGTACCAGACAGACAGCGCATAACACACACAGAGAGAGCTATTTATCAGCCTTCCACCAGGCAGGCAATCTACTTGCATGGTTGCCCAAATCTGAGCAAGGCTGTTGACTCATCTCTAATTATAATAACCTTAATTTCCCCTTCAGATCTCTTCTATAGATTTCCATACTAACTAGAAGAGTTCTTCACTCAGACAAATGCATCAGTCTGACTCTTCACTGGGGCGGTTATCATCTGCATTTATTCATGTTCTATTGAAATGTTCCAACCGAATAAGTGTCTACAAATAAACCATCTTGTTCCTTTTGATCCCAAAGCTCAGCGGAGAGCGGTCATGTTAGAATGATGGTACCAGCGCATGCAGCCAACTGGAAGAGAGCAATACTGGGATAGCAAGAGCAGAACAGTTGGATCCTTGTGCTGGGGGTAAAGTTCGCCAAACCTGAAGACGTTCTTAGCTTGGAGCAAAAGAGCTTGGATTAAAGATAGATCCTGCAGGTCCTGGGTCCACTGGAGACAAGTAAGCAGTGCCCGTCACTCCGAGCATTTCCTTATGGGGAATGGAAACAAATGGGTGTGATGCTTGGTATATTAAGGAGGGTTTGAGTAAGTCATTTACATCCCTTGGTGGAGTGTTTACCCCATACTTGCCCTGAAAGGGTTAATCTAGGCTAAGAAGGTGGTCAATTAACTGGACAGGCCACATCTGAGGGGAATCAGGTGGATTACCTAATCCCCTGACTGAATAATGAGGGAGCCCAGCTGAGGAGGAAGGAACTGGGCTGAGTTTATAAAGGCAGGAAGTTGCTAGCAGAGGGGGCAGCTTGGAAACAGGCTGCAGCCACTGCCTAGGAGAAGGGAGGTGTGTTTGGTATTACTGAGGTAAGTAGTTTTCTCCCTGTGGGGGAGGGAGTTGTGGGGCTGGCAAACCCAGAGAAGGGGGGAGGGCCAGAAGGTTAGGAAAGGCACAAGGAAAAGACAGCAAGGTTCAGAGGGGGAAGACCTTGACTGCTGACTAGCGGATCCCTGAGGTGGAACCCAGAGTCGCGTGTGGGCCTGGGTTCCCATACCAGCTGCTGGAGAAGTGGCACTGGTTGGGCTGTGAATGGAAGATTGCCTGCGTCTGTTTGTTAGAACAGGCTTTGATTCCCTGCAGGGGGGGAAACTCGTCTAGTGAGGTGGCTGGAGGGCCGAGGTATGAAGAAGCTCCAGAGTCCCCACAGAGCAAGACCAGCAGTAGGTGTGCAGTAAACAGAAGAAAGTGGCCTGGAAAAAACTACTCCCCAGAGCAGCCAGGAGGCGGTGTCCCTAGCGGTGAGTGCACACCATGACAGTTCCCAGTACTGAACTGTGTGTAGCCCTGCTGGGGCTCTCCTCGGCCCTGTCTACATTAGGGGTCCTAAGGCTGCTAACAGCTGGGTCAGATGCCCCCCTTTCTGGAAAGCTGGGAACTCAGTGGCTCCTCTGGGGTTTTTGAGCCATGCTGATGAAATATTTCTGGATGGAATTACAGCCATTGCATTAAAGAGGACAGAGACAGCCAAACCTCTCCCCCCCCCCCTCACTAGGGCAGTCCACATAGCTAGCGCCAGTGGATCTTAATTCAGCCATCGCAAGGATGGAAAGTGTTTGAAAAATGCCCTGTTGTACATGGGTCTGGGAGTCCCAAGAGCCTGCAAAGAATCATGCTCTAGTTTCCATGCACTGGAATTGAGTTCATGCGCCAGAGATGAGTTTGCAGCTTGCAGTCTATTTCCAGACTGCTCAGTCGTTATTTCTGAAGGCTTTACCTACCCAGGGTAATTTTCCCTGGACCATAAACCTGGATGGAAACTTGGAGTAGGAGAGGAGCACCCTTAGGCCCTAATAAACTCCCCACTCTATCTGTCTACATGCTTGTAGGGCCTGTGAAAGGATGCAGGGCCAGAGCCGCTGAACCACCATTCTGGTCACTGCAACTCCAATTAGTTTGCTTGGGAATAAACCTGATGATGGCAGCCAAACCTAATTGCTGGCATGGGGATGGGCTGGAGAGAGCTACTAGGCTAATTAACCCATTCCAGGAAGTAGTAAAGGCGCAAGGAAGTACCAAGGGGTGGGTGCTGCGGTGGAGGGTGCCAGACTCTGAGTCCTGAAAGAGATCTCGGAGGAAGAGGTCTCCTACCTCTTCTATCCTTGACTTAGGAAGCTGAGGGTGGGTGGTCTCTGCTGTTGTAAACAAGGTGGTGAGGGAACACTACATAACCCACATGTAGTTTTAACAATCAGAGTGTTTACAAGTGGCCTGTGTGCACAGGGGAAGCTAGGGTAGAGGACAGGCCTAGCTCTCATTAATGTGTTCACCCTCTTACCCCCATTGCACTGATGGGGGAACTGAAGCACTGAGAGGCTGCGGTCCTGGTCCAAAGACCATTAGAGTCAGTGCCCAAACTCCTATGGACTGAACAGGCTTTAAATCGGGCCCTAATACGCAAGTATTAATGAATGTATCCCCAGAAGGGAGGGAGGAATCCCCACCCCATTGTGTAGGCAGGGGCCGGAGGGATTAGGTAACTTGTACCAGGTCACACAGCAGAGCTAAGAACTGAACTCGCGTCTCCCGAGTTCCTGTCCAACGCCAGGCTCTTACTGTCGCCGCTCGGTGCTTCTCCACTCTCTCTCCCAATGCCTTTCCTCTCTGTAAATAAGAGTCCGTTGGGTCTCTGGTGGTTTTTAGTCGATTGTTTCTTTATGGAGCAGGCTTTATGAAACGTAGATATATATTCATCCAGCATCTGTGGAAACATTTAAAATGGGACATTAAATTATAGCCAAGTGCTTTCAGTTCCATTTAGTGCACAGATGAGACCTAGGAAATAACAGCTTTTTCTTTAAGGAGCACCTAGAATCCACATCCATTTTCATCTGCTTACAGACAGGGAACAACAAGAAGAAAAGTTATTTGTGTGGAGATAGTTGTAAATTGAATGTATCTCTAGATTCTCCTGCATTTTTATGCCAGGTACTCCAATGAGCCTCTCTCTCGCATTTTGAATTCCTCCAGCAGCTTCTGCTTGGGCAGCTTTGCTCCTTGTTGTGCGTGGTATTGAGGGGCAGTGTTGGCTCTGTACATGGTGGCTGCAGTAGACTTGGCACATGGGCATAGCTAGCTGGGGAAATCTTCTGAAAGGAATAAAGGATAAATTGTTTCTCTTTGCTCCAGCACAGAGATAGCAGTAGCACCTGCAAATCTTCAGATGCGGGAGGGAGGGAAAGCCCCCTCTTTGCTGCTGGTGAAATGGAATAGATCACTGTAACATACCCGGCAAACATTACCAGGCTTTTACTGAGCGGCTCTCAATTGTAATATAATCCCCTTTCCTAAAGATCGTTGGAGACATAATCCTGTTCCTGTATTGCTACATCTCCTGCAGATCAGCTAGCATACATGCCCTCTACCCCTCTTTGATGGACCTGTGGTTAGAGCACAGGACTGACAGGCAGGAGATCTGAGAGTTCATCTCAGCTCTGCCACTGTCTGTCTTCCTGGTCAAGTCGTATCCCTGGTCTGTGCCTCAGTCTCCCCACTCGTAAATGGGGATAACAAGGGGTGTTGTGAAGCTGAGTGAATGTATGATTGCAAAGTGCTTTGAGCTCCTTGGATGTGCTCTAGAAATGCAGGTGAGGAGTGGGTGGAAGCTTTCAGGTTTGGCAGCTCAAGACGGTACATTAAAGCTAAGAAATATATCCATCCTTCCATGTTTTCCTCCCGTTAGCTGATAATCCACAGAGGGGGTTTGTCTTTGCACCATTGCTGATGCATGGGTGTGACGTGATCAAAAGGGCCTCGCTGGCCAATCAGAATGTGGCCTTGTGCACTCAGTGTCTTCCAGCTGGATTCTGGTATCAGTTGGTGACCACTACAGTCACCCACTAGCAGCGTATATTCTTGCAGGGGGGCATGCTCACAACCTCTGCACCAAAAGCACAGCTCTCGAAGGGTAAAATACACCCTTGGGAAGAGAGTCACCATTAGGGCTGTGCACCACTCGCGTAGGGCCTGAAAATAGTGCATCAGAGGACTTACATGGTGGATAGCATTTTTTCTGCACAGGGGCAAATTTCATCCTGAAGGTACCTGGCCAGGGGATGGATAGGTAAATGAAAGGATCTAACACATTCCAGGCAGCATAGGGCAGCAAGACACACGCCCATGCTCACACATGAAAACATGCACACATTGCAAACGCCGAGGCTGCAAGACCCCTGATGCAGAAAGCATGCTACTTCCGACTTCACCATTTCTCCTCCTCCCCCTTCTCCTGACTGATGCCCCCTTTCAGTCTGTGGGGTGATCCTTCCTATTAGATTGCCAATCTCATATTTTTATTAGCCCCTAATCTTCTCCTTGAGCTGCAGTGTAATCTTCTACAAATTTGGTTGTTATCGTAATGGACATCGACTTATTCTATTTCCAGAGTACATCAGCACACTTAGAACAGCAATCTCCTTAAATGTGCAAAAATCTCCTGCTCTGGACCCTAATCATGAATAATAGGTAACAATTTACAAGTTGCTGTGATAGTGAGTTATGATGCTTACAATACAGAGCAGCTGCAGTTACTCCAGATAAAGCTGAGGAAGAGAGTCAGGGTCTCTATTTTTAAGATTTGTTTTCTTTTTAGACACACACTGATCAAATGCATGTGTCCCGGGGACTTGGATTACCCTTCTCCCTATCTTCCTAGCTATGGTGTTTAATGTGCCTCTAATCTGTTTATCTGGATGGTTTTCTATTAATACAGAAATGTTTAACAGCAGGAGTCACAAGGATTTACCACTGGGTTGTTTAGTGTCTGGCATCAGCATTACAAAACATGAGCAGTGGCATAGAGAGAGTTGGGTGGAGGAACAAAGGAGGGTGGGAGATGGGAGGGAAGCGCAGCTGTGGGCAGCTGGATAGCTGGAAGCTTCATGAACAGCCTCCTTGTTGCATGGAGGGTCTCTAGAATCAGGGATGTAGCCGGGCATGCAGGAGCTACTGTATGGCTTGGAGATATAGGTGTAACAGGCAGGCGATGGGATCAGTGTAGAAACTCAACTCTCTGGAGCAGGGACTGGGTCTCCCTGGAGAATTCCTTTAGTATCCTGGGTGTTGCTGCACCACCAGTACCCAAGTGCAGCACTCACTCTCAGCGGGGCATTCAGCACGGGCTGATTTAGAAGCTTTTTTGCTCACATTTCACACTCCTCCTCTGTACGCTGCATCTTCCTCGTCTCTGGGCCAGATAACTCCCTACATTCCTCTCTCCTGGGTTTCCATCTCAATGACATGTCAGCTGAGCATCCCTGGGCCATATTATTCCTGGAGAGGTTTCTCAGAGCTCAATTTATCAAAGCCAAGCAGCTCTGATATGTGGCATCAGCCTCATAGGGGTCCCTAATAGTGCTGCTGCTTTGTACCAACAATTTAAGTTCCATGCTATGCAGGAAACAAACTCATCTTGGAGACTAATGTATGTTAATAAATGCACATATTTGCCATTAGGCTGTTACCTGAGTCCGAGCGAAATTTGGCAGATGCTAAAAACAAAACCGTTGGTTTAATTGAGAAAATTGCCGGGTGAAGTGTTTCTTTAAATAATTAGGGTCAGTACTGGAGCTGGTGATTAGAAGACTGTGTTTATAGACCACATGACAGAGACTCTTCTCTCTGGTCCCTATTTACTGCTTTGGAAGGGGAAAGAAATGAAAGGAATTTTGGTGAAATTAACCTAACTGCAAGTCCAATGGAAAGATTCTCTTTGACCCTTGCAATTTACTAACAGCTGAGGGCTGATTTTCCATAGGATCAGTTGAGTTACGCTGGCATGAAACCAATGTAAAACACTGTAAAACTGACATGTAGAATCTTAAGCGCTTAATTAAACAAATACATGTACTTTATGTATTTATTTATTTAAGAAGTTCTAACAGGTTTACAAATCCTTGCCAGGGAAATATCAGACAAAACAATCAACAGCCAGCTTTTGTTTAGGGAAACATACAGTAATATAATCATCAGAGCTATCTATCTATTTAACAAGGCGTTATATGCCAGCACTAGTGTGTCTACGCTACCTATGACATATCATTTCTAATTGTTTTATTGAACTGAGCGAACTGATTACACATTTAACAAACCTGGCATGTCTATCGAAAGTTAATATTAAAGGACAGGGATGCTGGGTTTTTGCAGGTGGCATATTTATACTTTAAATCTTTTACATATTTCACAGTATCCTTCCAGCTGCTGTTTAGAAGGGAAAAATATGACGGGATTATTATTATTATGATTGAATATTAACATTTATATATTGTGGCTCCTAAAAGTCCTGAAGAGATGAGGACCCACAGAGGCAACAATTAAAGGGTTGTGCATATGTCAGAGAAATTTACCAGAGCTATTTGTGGTGATAAAAGATCCATTTTGTACCATTGCAGTGTGTCGGCATTTAAGGTTTGCACCAGGGTACATGGCTAGTTATGTTGGAGTATACGTCCTTGATCTAACCTGGAGTATGTATATGACAGACCATAACTGGTGGGCAAAATAAATGAGTTAAGAGTAGAACAAGTGTCTCAGCACCATGCATGTGACTCATGGAACCCAGGTTCCTTATTTGGGCAGGTTTCCCCATCAGGGAGCATTGAGCAGGTTTTATGTGGTTGGCTCAAGTGGTCTTATCCCCGCATGTTTGTTTCCTAGCTGGTTCTAGAGTTCATCTACCTAGGCACTTTGTCTCCTATTTCTACTGGTCTCTGCTTGACTAATGATGCTGTTTTAACTGTTTGCTCAGTTAAATCTCTTCCCTTTTGTTCTCTGTAATGGCATCTCTTTAACTTACTAGCCCAGACCTGTTTTCTTCATCCCACTGGGATCTCTGCAGACCTGCAATAAGTTGGTATTGCTGTCATAATTTCATACTGTCCTAATGGCATTGGAAACGGGTCTCAGGACTGGCACTGAAACCAGGAGGAGGTTCTTGTGCAGCCTTGAGTTGAGTCTTTTGAGTGCAACACCCGATCTCCCTTCACTGTAAGGGGTGTTTCTGTTGAGGAAGTAGTTTATAAAACAATGAAAGCTAAATATAAAATAACCAGACTCTGCTTATTTCCTCCTGAAGCAACAAGCCATTTTGATGAATGCCATGGAACCTCTTAACTTTGCAATGACCCAGATCTCCATCAGCTACCTTTTGGAGAAAAGAGTTTCCATAGAATATCAGGGTTGGAAGGGACCTCATCTAGTCCAACTGCCTGCTTAAAGCAGGACTAATCCCCAGACAGATTTTTGCCCCAGATTCCTAAATGGCCATCAAGGATTGAGCTCACAACCTTGGGTTTAGCAGGCCAATGCTCAAACCACTGAGCTATCCCTCCACCCACTTTTCACCATTGGTCTGATCCCAAAGCCCAGTGTAGTCAATGCAAAGACTCACATTGACTTCAGTGGGCTTTGGATTAAGCCTCACTATGGGTCAGGGGGTCTCATCTGTAGGCCTTTCAAAAGCACGGCATAATTTAAATGGATCTTTCCCCTCTGCTGAACTTATTAGCAATAGGAATGTCACGGGTGCTGGCCCTAGAGCACCTCCAAATGTCGTTTCTGTATTTGTAATAGCTATAAGGTATCTGGAGGAATGCTATGCTGTCAAAATACCACTGTGGGGGTTAGTGGGCTCCAGGACTAAATTCTCCCCCGGGTTGCTCTGGCACAAATCTGGAGTAAATGAGCAGAATGTTCCCCAGATGGCTAGAGCAGGGGAGAGACCCATGAAATCTCAGTCCAAGTCCCTTACACAGAGTCCAATACTTGTTTGTCACTGGTGCCCTGTGAAGTTGCTTAATGCTTGTAAAGCACTTTGTGATCCTCAGAGGAAGGCCAGAGGAATTAACTGCAGTTCTTATAATCGGTCTGAGCCTGCATTCTTTGCACATTCACATCTCCCAGTGGGAAATCCCAACGGGAGATTTGAATGCCCAGGGAAGGTATGAGCAGGCTGATTTTGTAGGGAGCATCTAAGTGCACTCTTCAGAACATCACAAGGGAAGTGAAAATCTAGCCCATAGACTGCAGTTGCTGTGCACCGTGTGGCTGCTTCACATCACTAGGTGCCAAAGACCATCCCACAGCTGTTAGCAAACATCTCTCCTCCAAATTCCAACAAAGTCTAAACCACATTAAAGGGCTTATGTTTTAATAACCAAAAGAGATGCACAGAGCCCTGAATATTTTGCAAGATTGGGGGGGGGAAAACTATGCTCCCAAATCTGTTTTGGATTATCAGATTTTTCTTTAAATGTACAGTATCTTTTAGCTTAATATTAATATTTTTACACTTACATTGTTTTATTTCCTGCTCTCCTGGAAAACACAAAAGCATTGTTGGACTGTGCCAGCTCTGACAGTCAGACAGCATAGCTAGGAGACATCTCATTTCATCACTGAAAAATTAAAGCCTCTTTAACCATCCACTATGGTTAAGCACTGAGGCCTTCACTGTCCTGGGTTTATGTGGCACACAAATTACCTTTTAATATTGTCTTGCTGAGAAACTGCAAGCTTTCCTGAACTTCCCCCTAGATTTTCTTTCCATGGAACCTTGCTTACCAGTTCTGAGTTTGTCAAATTGATTTATTTTTTTTTGTCCATTGTCCTTCTTATGCTGCTCTCACTTCTTTCCTAAGAATCATGGAATCTATCATATTGGCTTCTATTTGAGTGCCAATAGCTTTCACCTCAAAGGCTGGTATTAATTGGGCAGTTTGGCTAATATTAAACTTTCAGTCAAAACGTAGCATATTGTTGATGCAATATATTTAATTTTATTAGAAACCACGACCTGGGTCAAGCAGTCAAGGTCATCGGGGACCTGTTCAGTCTTGGGACTGCACTGAGAGACAGGGGTTTTTTGCATTTGGAAGATAATTTTTAGTGTGCTTGCTGTATTTGCATAGGGCTGAATTGAGACGTGTTTGTCCTTTTGTCTGTGAACAGGAAACAGAACAATCAAATGTGCTGCAATATCCCTGAAGCTGAATCAACTGAAATGAGAAACACTGGGGCTTCTCTCCTCCTCCCCCTCCATCACACTTTCATAATACTTAAGAAACCGTTCATTCTAAATGCCAGAAGTGCTAATTCCATCCATATTACACAGAGATGCACCATCTAAGCAGAAAGACGAGATTAAATCTCAACAGAAGGAGAGACTGAAAGTTCGCTATAAATGAACTCGGAGTGAGAAATAGCAATTAAGGAATTTTAGAAAAGCATGTTCTCTGGGTGTTTTTGTGAAAGAAAATGAGTCGATGAGTATCACTTTAAACAAAACCCAACAAAACAAAAACCCACTGGCTTTAAATAACTTCCTTTTGGAATCTTCAGCTGGATACACATTTGTTTTTTATATTTAAGCATTTTATTACATTGAATTGCTCTTGTCTATTTTGAATCCATATTAACGGTTTGTGCAGTACCCTGAGTCACTTTAGGAGTGGGAAAGGTTTTGTCCTGAAACTGAAAATCCTAAAACTGAAGGGGGAAAAAATGCAGTTTTCTGCAACTGACACCCCAAAAATATTTTGGTTTAGAGCTAAATTACTCCAGGGGCCTTTGCAACCCAGGATTAGGAGGCTGCAAACATGGCTTGAACCCATCATAACCCTGCCCTGTGCTGTGACTTCTAGAATTCTGTGCTGCCCTTCTCAGAAAAGCAGTGTGGAGTCTCTCCCTGAATCAGTTTCTTTCCCACTCTGTAGTGTCTCAGCTGATGTCAGAAGTCAATGGCTTCTTTGCCATTGTTTTGTTTTCCCTCAAGACACACCCACCCCTGTGCGCGCGCACACTCACCTCTTCAGCTACACTCCTCTTTCAGCATCAGTAACTAAACTCCCTGCCACAAATACCATTGCTCCCTTGTGACAGTTTCACTATCCTCAGTTCCCCCTAGAGGGTTATGTTGAAATTAACCACCAGCCTATAGTTTAGTTACCTTGATGGTAAATCATCTTATCCCACTCACACAAATAACTGCCTACAGTATGTCATCCCCCCACCCTCAGGCTTTATTCCGTTTCTAGGAGACACACGTAAGTTGCATTTCTTTTCTCGTCTTGTTCTTGTGGAGATGATGGGACCATCTATCACACTCTTGCATTCCCCACTATCCACTCAGTGTTTCAAAGGAATTCTGTCTCTGGGTTTAGTCAAAGAGAGGGAACTTATAGCAAACAATATACGAATGTAAGAAAAAACTGCCCCTAGGAAGCAAACAACCCCGTTAAGCAAGGGCTGGGCCAACACTGGATTTCCCAAGTATGAGGAACAGGAAGATTTCAGAAATGCTTCTGCTGAAAAAAATCTCTCCCAACTGGAAGCTGCAGGGACATGGAGACAGAATCAGTTCCTAGGCCTGGGAGTGACACACAAGTGATCTGGTAACTGGAGTAAATAAGACAGAGATCTGAGAGAGCTGGTGCTTTAGGATAGTTTTGGATACAAGGAAGAGGCAAATGCAAGGACTCCCATATATGACTAGTGATCTTTGTATGGATTAGTTTGGGGACAGCCAACTTTGGCGACACTTTAAAGGGGCCTGATTTTTTGTGAGAACTGAGCACCTGAAGTCTGAAAATTAGACCCCTTTAAGGTGTTTCAAGTTGGGCCCCCAAAATTGCTATAAGTTGAGCAAGTAACATGTTAGTTTTTCTTTGCCCCTTTTTCTGACCACACTTCGCAGGACAAATATAACTCATTTTGGTCACTCGCATGGCAATTACATCAACTTGGAGGTCATGAACAGGTATTATGGAGTCGTGACCACCCTTCTTTTCTTCATGTCTAGAGGGAAGAGGGGTCCTGGGACAGCTGATATATGGGTTGATACATTGGGGGCCTCTGGAGTTAAAACCATGAGCTGCTGCAGCACCTTAGCTGAGTTAGTAGCAGCAGGACTCGGAGGGGACACTAACATACACTCAGCAGTGGATCATGATAACATGGGATCATGGTCTAGAAAAGCGTGAAAGTCACTGACCAAAACCCATCTCCTGTATTTTTACATGGAACCCAGAGGTAGATCTCAAAGTTAACATTTGCCTCACTTTTAAGTTGATTTCGAGTCTGAATATTGCAGATGAATCAGTTTCCACAAATCTAGCTCCATTGTTATGCATGTGAAAATGGCATTTTAGGCATGATTAGCAATCTTTTTTGTTTTTCTCTACAGGGGACCTAAGTGTTTGTTTCTGAGGGGGGAAAAATCCATTTGTAATTTAGTTCTCAAACTTGAGCGTAATCACTTCCAATTTCTCATGCTAACAACCAAGAAAAATTTCCCTATGCTGAATTTCTCACTCAAATGACACATTCTGTCCCATTGGGCTAGTTTAGTCCTTTTAATTTCCCAAGCACAATAAACTGATAAGTATTAATAATAATACCTAGCACAAAGGGAACAAGAACAGACTGGTTATTACAATTCTGTGATAATAACCATTTCCCTCTGTTAAAGGGGACAGAAAATGGAGAGAGAATTAGTCATTTTTTTCTAACAAAAGATTAAAAATACTCAGGACAGATTAGATCGACTGGTTGAGAGAAGAGGGGTGAAGCCATTGAAAAAGTATCTCCCTGCCTGCGTTGAGATAATGTCATAGAAACTCCTGGGAAAGAGCGAATGGCCCAGCCTTTGAATGGCACGAGAGAATGTGGCTATTCCAGGTGCTGTTCCGAAAGGGGAAATGTGGATGAATAGAGGAATCAAAGCAGAAGGGAACACTTGGGAAACTGAACAGAAAGCTGCCTCTGTGAGTCAGAAGAGTCAATGTTGGTGATTTCAGCATTGACCTTGATTCATGGATTTTTTTTTAAGGCCAAAAGGGACCTTTATGATCATCTAGCCTGACCCTTTATAACTCAAGCCATTTAATTTCACCCAGTGACTCCTGCCTCAAGCCCATAACTTCTGTTTGAACTAACGCACGTCTCTTAGAAACCAATCCAGACTCCAGTTAACGAGCCCTTAGGAAGGTGTTCCATTAAAGGTGGGCCTTATTTCCGGTTTGAATTGGTCTAGCTTCAACTCCCAGCCACTCGATCCCGATGTGCCTTTGGAGGCTAGGTTATAGAGCCCTCCCACTACCAGAAATCGGCTCCCGCTGTGGGTGTTTACACACTGCGATCACATTGCCTCTTCGCCCTCTGTTTGACAACCTAGACTGAGCATCTTAAACTGACAGCGTGGGCTAAATTTGTTGTTGGTGCTGGCCTCTCTCCAGGGATGAATGAGTGATAGGGGACTCCCCAGTATGGCAGAGAAGTGGCAGAACTGGGGGTGTTCTCCAGAATCATGGAACAGAGGTGGCAGGAGCCAACACAATAGAGGAGGACTCCCCTATACAGTGAGTATGGCCTGACTTGTTCATAATATCAAAGGGAATGATAGAAGAACAGAGGGGGGAAGAGAACAAGCCCAAGGAAAAGTACAATGGAATCTGGCAATAAGAACGGCCATACTGGGTCAGACCAAAGGTCCATCTAGCCCAGTATCCTGTCTTCCGACAGTGGCCAGTGCCAGGTGCCCCAGAGGGAATGAACAGAATCGGTAATGCTAAAGGGATGATGAGCTGACCCCTTAGTCCCAGACCAAATGCAGCTCTGGTAAAAGCAGGTGAATTAGATTCACAATCCGAGACAAACAGGAGATGCCTGCTATCCAGGCCACTGCCCAGGGTGCAGAGAAAAATCAAATGGCAGAGGCGCAACTGAAGACATGCAGGGACTGCTGAGGGTGTGTTGAATGCAAGGGAATCCTACCCATCCTAAAGGGCTCCCAACCCCCCCGAACTACCTGCTGTTCCTTCCATCAGCTACAGCTGGGCAGGAAATGGATTGCCAATCCCATGAATTTTCAAGATTCTGACACTTTTCCCCACTCCAAATGGGGTGCAAGGTCAAAATCTCAAACTTCTTAAAAGCGATAAGCAAAGAAGAATTTCAAAGGGGTTAATTGAAATGATTTGTTTGGATAATTTCAAAACATTTTGCTTTGCTTTGAGTTTGGCCATTTTTAATCTTTGTTAACATTACAAAACAAAAAGCCTTTGTCTTCAAACTGGAAAATGAAGCTTTTCATTTAGAAAATGTCAAAATGGGAGGTTTCATTAGTTTCAAAACCATTTCTTTTGTGTTTTTGGTTGGGATTTTTTTTGAAATTGAGAGACTTGTTGACACGGATCCTCTCCCACTAATGGTTTTGTTTTCAATTAATTGGCATTTTCTGACAATAATAAAAGTTTTGCAGGAAAATTCCTGCCTGACTCTACGGTTTCCCGGAGGAAAATCAGCCCCAGTGCATGGCTCCCAGCAACTGTCCTTGTGTCCTCTCTCCGCTGCCAATAGGCAGCCAGATGTCTCACTGTGACACTCAGACATAAACCCAGCCAACACAATTAGATCAATTAAGATAGATCCATTTCAAGGCGATTAAGGGTTCCTCGGTGCATCATTAAGGATATGATAGCTAGCAGTTGGCTCCTAGAGAAGGCAGCAGTAGGCAGTACACTCCAAGGTGGGAAGTAATACTCAAGCTGGGTTTCCATGGTCTGTGGCATGTGATTTCCTAGCCTTACACACTTCCTTTTTTTAAAATTGCATATAAAATAAGTGCTGAGCTTTCAGTTCATGTGTTGGGTTCGTATATCAGCTGGTGGCAGGGGGCTTCTCAGGTATCAGTGCCATGAATTGTGCTTTCACGTGGAGGAGACGTGTCCCTGGCCAACGTCTCCCCTCCATCCCGCCGTCATGCATGGTGAACCAGCTGGCTGCTACCCTTCAGCCCAAGCTGGTCACATTTCCTCATGCTGTATTTGTCTGCGGTGCTCGATCTAAAGCCTGTTGAAGTCAATGGGAATCTGGCCGCTGTCTTCAGCGGGCTGTGATTCAGACCCCTAGTTTACAAAGAGCTTTGGGATCCTTCGTAATAGAAGGTGCTACATAAATGTCGTGTTACTCTTATTCGAACCAGTGAGACTGCAAGCTTCTAGGCCGCCTTTCGCTGGGGAAACTACTTCCCTGCCTCTTGCAAGGCAAGAGCCTTTGTCTACTGATGGGTGACCAAATGTCTGTATTCGGGCTGAGCTAAAAGATGGAGAGGAGAGTGAGTTGCCTCCATCTCCACTTGCTTGAGCTCATGACACAATTCCAGGCACAGCAGCAGCATTCTGTCCTTAAAGTGGCGTTCGTGGTAGGCACTCTTTCAGGCTGAGTTCAAAGCCTGGGCTTCAGAGAGAGAGAGTCTCTGTACTTGAGCTAAGCAGAGCTCAGAAGGGATGCAGTGATCTCAAAAGCCCATAGCAGGAGCTGCATTTTTTTGACTTCATTCCCCACTGCGTTGCTCCAGTGCTCTGATGCGGTAACTTAACTGAAACCAGTGCAGCATTAAGATGCAGTGGTGGAGCAAGCTCCATCCCTTTAATCTGAGAGCCTGATTCAGCTGTCACTTACCCAGGTTTTATATTTATGTAACTGCCTTGATTTCAGTGGAGGTACTCCAGATTTACAGGAATGTAAGTGCTTGTCCACACTTGATGTCACTCTTCTGGAATATGCATTATGGTATAAGCTCCCAGGTGGGCATTCTTATTCCACATGGCAAGCTATTCCAGAATAGCTATTTTGGTAAGCTTCCAAGTGTAGACAAGTTCTTAGTGGGCCCAGAATCAGAGTTCTGATGCCTTTCCCTTGAATGTCCTGTCTCATGGCTGGAACATCATTGCAGACAGCCCTTTGGAAAGGGACTAGCACATTGCAGGTACTACTGGACACAAATATGTAATAAAAGTTAATAACCCCCAGTAAGAGGTGTCATTAAGTGTGGAATATTGCTGCTGCTCCTTTTACAAAACCTGGGAAAGCTGAAGAATCCCCTCCCAACCCACAACCACCATCCCAACTCCATACGAGCTGCCAGCACATCTGTCACAGTTCAGGGCAACTGCACCTGATGTTCCCCTTGACAGTTCAGCAAGGGCACCTGCTCTCATGCTTCTAGTTCTCCCCAAGTGTTGCCTCTCTTGGGCGGAGAGACAAATCTCTGTCCCTTCTGACCAGGGTGTTTCTGGGCTGTGCCGTTCCCTGCATATGCTGTGCATTTCCCAGCAAAGACAGTCTGCCTAAACAGACCTGCTTGTTTTCTCTACAGCAACTGATCAGATCAATTGCTGCAGATATAAGTTACTCCAGAGTTTTCTAAGCAAGCCTACTTGTGTCTGAAGGTACAAAGCACTATAGAGAGAACATATTAAAAACAATAGAAGAGCCTACACGCATGCTAAGCTTACCAGAGACCACACCTGCCCCAGCGTTTTCCTTGTGGTTACAAGCTGATCACCGCTTCAGCTCAGAACAAGCACACAGTTGGATGAGGCCTCAGTAGGCCAAGTCCTTCCAACCCTACCCTAAGGAGTGGGTCCCTTGGTAAACCAGGAGTCCTGGCTATTTGCTGTATCAGGATAAAGGCTCTGAGTCAGCCTAAACTCAGGCTTTTAATCCAAAAATCTCTTTGCCTGTGGGTCTCTGGAGAATCCAGTTGGGACTAGTGATATATGCATCTCTCCTGGGGTTAGCTTCAAAGGTTGGTAATGGAGGAAGATTGGCATCCCCCCTTTCTACTAGAGACGGTGCATACAATACCACACACATGCACAGTTGCATTTCTAACGCAATGTACCCCAAAAGGGTCTGCCTTCATTCAGTAAAGCTTATCTAAATTCCAGAAGGTTTGTTCAGGAAGCTGCAGGATAGTGTCAACCTGTCACAGCGTCTGTAGAAACTCAGTTTCCAGATAGAGAAGTTGCAAGCGATGGAGCTGGAAGCTGGTGGTGTGGCTGTGCTCAGCACTGAGAGAGAGGCTGGCTTTGGAGTTAAGGCACTGAACAGGGAGTTGAGAGACTGGATACAGTTTCTTTGGCTCTGCCACAGGCTTTGTGTGACCTTGGGCAAGTAAAAGGAGGCTAATAAGCCTTCCTTTCTCCCACCCTTTGTCTGTCTTGCATTCTTAAACTATAGAGTTGCTGGTGCTGGCACTGTCTCTTATTGCATATCTATATGGCTCCTAGCACAATGGGGCCCTGATCTTTGTTCGTACTCCGAGGCAATACCGTATAACTCCATTTTGTCAAAATACTACTGCCTGGGTTCTGGTGAGGGTAGGGAACCCATCTGCGCAGGCCGGTGGTCTGGCAAATATGTAGCAAAGGGACACTTGTGCATAGCTGGCCTATGTTTGAGTGCAATTTCTCCTGGGGTTTTCAAAGTCACATGTTTAATATGAAGTGCCAGTGATCAAGAGCCTTAATGCCGCTCAGAAGAGCTCTCTGCAGCCTCTCATAATGTCTAGCAATGGCATCCGTGAAAAGCACTCTAGGAATAGCATGAGCTGAACTGCATGAGTGATGCCTGGTGGCCAGTCTAACACAAGCGTTCCAGGCATTACAATTCAGGGAGAGGGGTCTGGTGCTCAAAATGGTGTTCTAATGCGATGAAGTATGAGCCAGCAGAATTCCTTTGGGAATCCTGGCCCCTGCCTGTTAGACATGGCTAGGCTTATCCTCCTTGTCTGTGCTGACATAAGGCCCCTGCTAGCAGCCAAGTGTCACAGTTCAAAATCAGGATGATGCAGCTCAGGAGGCAAAGTTGTTAAATAGCCCAGGAAAATCTGTCTGCATTTTTGCTGTCTCCAGCTCATTTATTCAGAGCAACAAGGGAGTTGGGCACATTTACACAGTTGGGTTTGTTTAATGCTTTTGAAAGGAACCATAACCAGTTAAATACCAAGAGTATTAATGCTCTAAACATGCTGGAATATAAATATAGCAGGAGATAAAAATCCAGTCGGTCTCCGGTATTATGGAGTTTGGGGAAAGTTGAAGCTTCCTTTGAACAAACCAGCTCTAAACAGTTGCTCGCTTTCACAGCACATTTGGGAGAGATTAAAACATATATAATGGTACCTAAAGGGACAGATCTTCGGCTGGTGTAAATGGGTGTAGATCCATTAAAGTCAATGGAGCTTCCTCTGTTTCCATTAGCTGGGGATCAATCCCAACATCTCCTAAGCAAGTAATGGGGCTTTTATGGTTAGTTGTTTTGCTATAAAGCAAATGTTTTCCCAAGAACAAGGTGAAATGCAAGGAGGGCAATAACCATTCTGGAGGCTGGAGTTTCAAATGCAGATTTTCAGAGCTTCTGTTCTAGAAGACCAGGGCCAGCTGGTGTAAATGAAAAAAAATCCATACAATTTGAAATCAGCCTCATCTCTCGTTCTTTGTGTCATTTAAACAAAGCAAAAAAGCAGAAAGCCAATCACTCCACTTATCTGATGTAAACGAGGCTGCTTCTTTCTACTTGCAAATCACATTTGCACTCCTTGGGCTGGAGTCACATTCCAGCCACAACATTATCCTTTGTATCCTTAGAAAATCATTTATTTTGAGAGCTCTGCAGATTGAGGTAACTTTGTCTACAGGCTGAATTGGCTGGACCACAGTGCTCTGATATCATTTGGGTGTTTACATCTTAAACTGTCTGGCAGCCACTTCCCATTTCTCCTGGTGGCTTTCTCAACTCGCTCTGCTGCTGTCTCACCCCCGCGATAACAGCTGCTATATGGTACTTTCCAGAGGTGGGTGACAGTCATTATCCCCATTTTACAGATGGGAGTACTGAGGAAGAGAGTAGTGAAGAAGCTTGACCAAAGAGGCCAATTCCTTGGGCAGCACTGCTTATTATTTTTACACCAGGCCCTGAGTCTCTTGATACATGGGGCTGCATTCATGTGACCCACATGGGGTATGCCATGCCCTGCCTGCAATGAAAGCATTAGGGTGTTGCCACATCACAGCCTGAACCCTTATGAATGACTCACATTGAGCTCTATTTCAATGATGAGAGGGCTCGTCTCATCTCCTAATGATCCGGATAGCCTGTTGTGACAAGTGTAACTCACTGGTGAGTGGGTGCTACAGGTCCCCTCTGTGCTGCTCTGCAGGTGATGAGAGCCACAGCCCCTAGCTACAGAACTTTAGTTGAAGCCGTCGCAGCTCATGCTTTTTGCTCTATAGTTCCCCGGTTCAGTTCTGTGTGTTGGCCAAGAGGATGGGTGTCACGCAAGCATTCCCATCCACGTGCCTGGCCAAGTGCACTGGGCCCAATTCTGTTCTCTGACACCCATCCACCCTGCCGACCTCCCTGAACCCCATTATCAAGTGACCTGGCCATTGCAAACTTAATGGCATGGCAGCATCTGACTATGGTGGGGGCAATTTCTCTTTTCGCAGGATCATATTGTCTGTAACTTAACCATATGTATAAAGCAATACAATTCGGGCTCCCATCCTATCATCCAAATCTAACATAAAAGCGATGGGTGCGATATTTACCTAGACTATCCTTTCTTCGTTGCACAGTGATGGAAAGCAGAGAGCTCCCGCGAGTGAAACAATCTTAGACTGTCAGTTTAGTGCTTCCTTCCTTCACGCACAGGTCTGCCATAGCCCTTCTGCCAGCCAGTTCAGTGGCTCGCCCTTTGCATAAACCCCAGTTGTTTAAACGGCTTGGGAATTTGTGATTGTTGTTATGAGTAGGAGCAGCAGCAGAAACAATCCGTACCCCTGTGTCCACAGTTGCACACGCTTCTTAGACCGCGTCAGGAGGTTTATTGCCTTGCTGCATCCTGATGCGTACTGAAGTCAGCAGGTGCAGGGCTTGCCCTGGGTCTGGGTCTGCCCCCTGTCCTCATGTCCAACCCCTGCCAGCTTACCAGCAGGGGTGCTTCAAGGGAGCTGTGCCTCATTGGTGCTTTTCTCTGCTGGGTTGCGTCACAACAAGTATCTCAGCTGAAGGCTATGTCTATGCTAGAAACACTGCCGTGGCACTGTAGTGCAGACACTTTCAACAGCGACGGGAGGGGCTCTTCTGTCCCTGTCGGAAATCCACCTCTCTGTGGGGCAGTAGCTTGGTCAGAAGAATTCTTCCATCGACCTAGCGCGGTCTACACTGGGGGCTTACGTGTGTTTAATGACATCTCTCAGGGGTGTGAATTTCTGATCCGTAGCTGGGTCTACCTAACTTTCCAATGTAGACCACCCCAACTCTCCCTTCCAGCCAGCTCCATGTTATCATACTCTGCGCCCTGCTCTTCTCGTGCTCTCGGCTCGGATTCACTGCCAGATGCATTAGCATAATTTCTCATCTGTTTCCTTTGTGCCTTATGTTCCCTTCCTGTGCTAACCCTTATGGAAGTACAGAGCTGTGGGTACTAGAAGCTGGTCCAAAAAAAATCCATCAAAACATTTTCCCAACGGATAATGACTATTTGATAAAAATGGAAATTTTCACTGGAAAAAAAATATGCTTTTGTCAAACATTTTTTTTGGGGTGGGGAGATTCAAAAGCTGAACATTTTTTAGGTAGGGGGAGAAAAATTCAGTATCTAAACTTCTCGTGTTGGGGCGGGGGAAACTAATTTCCCAACTTGCTCTAATGGTAACAGTGTAGCAGTAAGGGAGACTTCCAGAGGTATGCAGCTCCCACTGGCCGCCAAAGGGGGTCTGAATCCCTCACTCTCATTTGTGCCTTTGAACAGCTCTCCCTTGGTGGGCTAGCCAGCAGAACCTTGACATGGCACAATGCGTTCTACTTAGACTGTAAGCTTTTGTGGGTGGGAACAGGCTATTTGTTCTGTTTGTACGGTGCTTAGCACAATGGGTCCTGGCCCGTGACTCCTATATGCTACGATAAGACAAATTGTCACCAATTTCTAGGAAGCAGACGCAGTGGCATATTTCATTGATTCTGAAATCAAGCCATGTTGCACAATAAGTCCGTTCAGCTGCAACCAATTCACACGAGTATATAGGTAAGATCCAGTGTTTAGGACGTAAATGTCCCACCAAGGCACCTATCTTAGCTTCATGTTGCTTCTTGGCTTTGTTAGGGATGTTGTTTGAATATGGATGCATTGTGAACTGCTTATTTATAGTGGAATTAATAAAAAAAGAAACCCAAGTCTGTCCCAGTAGCAGAACAAGGCTTCCACATAAAAATCTGAACCTTTGCTTTACTGACCTGTTTCTGGGTCTGCCAAGGTCTGAGCTGTTCAGCCCCACGCATACCTGCATGCATGGAACCCCAATGGGACACCACAGAGTCCTCATGGTGCTGTAGCTGGGCATTCTTGGCCTGAGGAATCTGTCTCTTGCCTTTAGGAAAGTCATGTTACTTGGTACCTGTGCAGTTTGTTGGCTGTTGTGCCATTCGGTAGCTTTTGCCCTACTTTCTAAGCACCTCTGCAATAAAGAGAAATACACGTATCTCCATGACAACAAACCTGATTTTTGTTGTGATGTTAAGGTGTAGTTAGAAACGGCAGCAAGTTGCTATGGTAATGGAGAATGCCATCTGGTTGCCATAGGAACTACGGCAGGCTACTCAGACTGATTCAAGTGAATGTCTTCTGAATTATAACCAACCAAGTTTTGGAGGCATTGCTGAGGGAGGCCTGAGTGACACAACCCAATGATAGTGAAGTCTCAAAGACATATTGGTCGTGTAGCTGTATTAGTGCATTCTCAGAGGATATAGGAGGGCTCCCTGTAAGACATTCCAAAGTGCTTTGTCTAGCCTACCTCCGAATAAGTCGAGTGATGGTGCCTCCTCCCAGCTCCTTTGGGAGACTACTTGATGTCTAACTGCCCATGCTGACATGAGAGCCTTGTGAGATGGCACCTCTGTGACAGTGTCAAGGGTGATCTTGCTTGCACTCAAGCCTGCAGAGAAATTATTGGTAGGTTCAGTGGAAAATACCCTCTCTCAAATTGCTTCTTTCTGTCTTCATGGGAAGCATTAAGGGCTGTTCTTCTGTGGTTAGATGAGTGTCCTGGCTTGGAATCCTATTGCAGTTGGCCTGAGTGCTGATATCTTGGTAACTGCTAACAGATTGGATCACGGAAGCAGAACAAGCTACTGGCGTAACCTTACCTCTGTGTGCACATGTAAGGAATTCCTCTGGGACTAGGGTCAGAGGCATAATTGGAAAGGAAAATGGAACTGATCCGTGAGGAGCCAGATGGCTACAGTAGAGAGGCTTCCCAAAAACAGCATTAAAGCTAGCAACGGTTTGAAAAGAGACTACCAGCGCAGGCTGTTGTCACATCACCCTATTGAGCGTTGGAATCTGGCTGTACTGGGTTATGCCTTTGTGCAGCAGACCCACCCCAAAGACCTTTAATGAAGCATTTCAAATCACCTAGTCATTCACGTTCACAAGCAACCTCAAGCTGCCGTTACGGAGCTGTGCCAGCCGCCATGCAGAAGATCCTGGGGACAGAGCTGACAGCTGGGGTTTTCAGCACAGGGAAGAGGCTTCTTTCCTTATGCCAGCTAATCATGAAGACCCAATGGGGAGACCGGGCAAGGTGCATGAAATGGAAACCTGAGAAGAAGCAGGTGATGGTCAGTGGAGATGACGAATGAAAACTCATAAGTGGGGCATCACCACCAGATAGCCTACGAACGCATATGTTTCAGGGCAGGGCTCGAGGGGGAGGGCATGGATTCCACCCAAACCAAAGATGACGACACACCGTGGCAGATGCACCATCAAATCACTCCGCTAGGGGCTGTATAGATCAGTCAAGTAAACACATAAATCTATGTTCTTTGGGAAGCTGCTGGGGGCTGACCGCCTATGAAAATATCTGGCCCCAATTTCTGGAAATTCTGTCTTTTAGGGCTCAGCGCATCACTGCACCCATCGCTGAAATGCAGCTACCTCTGGATGGACTCTGCCTTTAGGCCCAGGAGATTTTTAAGGGTTTTATACGACAGGGAAACCCAGAGCCTCAGGCAGCACAGCACCCCCTAGCATGAAGCAGGGGCACTTTTTACATGATAGTGGGAAGAGCATCACCTACTGAATTACCTACACTGCTTCCTTATAGGATCCTGGAAATTTCCCCCGTCTGAATACCCACAAAGCCAGCCTGGGCTTAGCCATGTGAGATTTGATATGATTCCAGCTCCCAGTGGTCACAGCTATGCACATACAAAGCACCATTTAGCCTTCAAATCCATCTGCATGCTGTCCGGTGGCGTTTGGATTAATTAAATGAATTCTTACCACAGCATCATTGTGGCCATTAAATATTTATGCTGAGGGAATGCAGGAAACGCAGATACACTAGTTCTAACAGTAGATGGGAGCAGCAGAGAGACGTCAGATGGCTCAGATGTATGTTTGGACTCTGTTCCTTGAGACAGAATTATAGCAATACTGGGGATTCACTCCAGCTCAAACGAGACTTGGAGAAATGCTGCAGGATAATAGACTAGAAGGGTGCATGGTCAGCACTGTACTCTAATAACTCACTGAAGAATTTCCAGCAGCCAGAAGGAATAACCACAGACTATTTTAATACAGCCAACGCAACACTGATGCAAGGCAAAGGATTCACTGTACGTACACAACTGTCATCTGTTTATCCATAAGGTGGAATTAGACTGTCACCCGACCCCTGCACAGCCTAGCTAGCTAGCATGGATGGTTTTGCTTCCCCGATCTCTGTTCAGCATAAGTCATTGGACATGCCGAATCAATAAGCTGATCTTGTATCTTGATTCACTGGACCAGTATTGGGAGACCCAGCCCCATCATTTCTGAAGCCAGAAACAGTGTGGTTGACTTTCTGGACCAGATCCTCAGCTGTTGTCAATCAGGATCAGTCCTCTGTATAATTTTAACACCTTTCTCTGTTCTGTATGGTGCCCACTCATGCCCTTGGTCTAGCGTATAACTTGTTCTATATACGAAACAATTCACCTACAGCAGAGCAGTTAATTATGCTAATTTTGCAAGCCTATTCACCCTCTGATTTTTAAGTGTATTCCTGTTTTGACCCAATGTTTAGCCCTGCATCCATGTCCAAATAAATATGAAAGTGACACATATAACTCACGGAACTGGTGATGTGGAATAAAAACTCTCTAAATTGCAATAAACAGTAAATAGAACTTTACAATTAAATGGTGTTCAGTCTGGGACTACCATTGGAAACATGGCTTGGAAATTCCAGGGCTGCCTCTATAATTGTTCTCAAACATTCTCAATCCCCGCTATTGTTTCAGGAAGGTGGTGTTTGTTTATGAACACATCTAGCTAGTGATTTAAACTGGAAGCAGTTAAGATGAGTGAAATGCTGTCTCATTGTCTTCAAGATGCAGACATTCTGATCTTTTAATATAGTTATTATTTGCATGCTCCTTAATCCTATCTGCAGGGGGAAGGAATTTGCCGAGTTTAAAGGTACCAGCTTTCTTTTTTTGGGGGGGGGGTGGCGGGGGGAGTTTTTCTTTTGACTTTGGGTTTTCATGCCAGTTTCCTGTTGTGCATATCATAAAAACAGCACGCAGAGTTCAGCCATTTGGCAGTTTCTGTTCTACTGCAGCCCAGGATTGGACTAGCAGGTGGTGCTGCAGGTGGGGAATAGCTTACATTAGCAGAATTTTGTGGAGCTCGGCACTTGAACAACAGGGGGTGCTGTGAGCTAGGAGTGAATTAGTCTGCTAGAGTGGGAAGGTGGAATAGAATGGGGTTCTGTAGGTAAGAAGTGAGGTGCACTGGCAAAAATCAGAGGGAATCATGCACACGCCATACTATTCACACTATATTTGGGTATGAATGGGATTAGTCCCTCACACTCCAATCAAGTGAACACATTTGACTTGCTGATTTAAGTGTGTTTGTTCTCCCATCCCTCTTTCCACACCCACTGTGTGGTGGGGAGAAGGAACTTGATGTCATGAGGATTATTGAAATAATTCTCCATCCCCTCTATAAAGTCTCAGATAACACTGAGACCTAATGTAGTTGTCTGGATTCAGTTGGACGTGATTAATTTTTTTGCCCCTATTCCAAAACACAACTAGACATTGACTGTAGCAAGAGGACTGGAATACTTTTCAGCAGTGCGGAGTTTGACTTGCGGCAGGGGAGGGGACTGTGTGTGTGTGTGTGTGTGAGAGAGAGAGAGAGAGATGTATATCTATCTATCTATAGAATTGTCATTTAGCCACCTTTTTCAACACTGTTGTGTTAAGTGGTAATTTGGCGTTCTGCCCAAGTTTGATGCATCCTGGGTCATGCTGGCTTCAAAGTGGCAGTAATTTTTACACTGAGCTTCCATAATTTGATTGTTTGAGCTGGTCAGTTTGCATCACGCCAGAGTGGGGGGATGCTGAGCTGTTGGCTCCCAGTTTAAAGGAGATGTCATTTTAAAAGAGTGGAGACTCTCTCACAGATGCTCAAGCACGAATGTCTTAAGTTTCCTCTTTCTTTTAGAGCAGCAGCAGTTCTGGCGCCTGGAGGGGATGTGTCCTGTGCTGAATGTGATATTGTAGTACTGGAGGAAACGAGAATTTAAGAAACATTTAAGTTCAGCTGGGACAGTGGGTGGGCTAATCGAGAGATGGCTTGCGTCTGGAGCAGGAACTTCAAAGGGTCTGATTAAGGTCCCCTAGGGTGGAAGTCTGTTCTGAGTCTCTAGAGGTGCAGCTGAGGAGAAAGTGCTTTAGATGCTTTCAAGCCACCTTTGTCTCCAGGCTTCTGGGCTGCCTCAAGAGGCCAAAGACTCTCTAGCACAACCCAGACAGTGCTGGTGGACTGCCCAAGTTACAGCAGTCTTCCACGGCTCATTACAGACAGTAGCACTGCTCCAAATCTCTACAGTGTTATGTGCTATGGCCCCAACCCAATACACCCCTCCCACCCCCTAGAAACTCCCTATGCCAGAGACGGCCTGTCTTCTGTTTCTGTGCCAAGGGAATTTTTCTCTGTTAAATGTGGTGCCTTTAGAGGCCCCTTTATGCTGCTCCAGGACAGAGGCTGTTGTGAAAGTGAGAATCTCACCCCAGACTTTGACAATATCCTTAACAAATAATCCTACTCTGGCATTGCCAGATGGGATCAGACTAGGGGTCCATCAAGACCAGTATCCTTTTACCAGCAAGGGCCAGCACTAGCTGCTTAGCAGAAAGGCATAAAAAACTCTGCAGTGATGGGATAACCTGTCCCCAGGAAAAGTTCCGTCCTGATTCCTCTCAACTGGAAGTTGGCTTATGCCCGGAAGCTGCAGGATTTATATTCCTTCTAAAACTTGGTAGCATTTATGGAGACCTCTGCAAACTTTTCACAGCCCCATGGGGCTGCAGGTCAGTATTGTTCCTATTTGACAGAGAGGTCCAGAGAGGAGCCTGCCACAAGTGTGAGCCCAACACAGACAATCCTGGCTCCCGGTTCAGACAGCTAGACCAAGGTGCAAATGAATAGATGCAGTTGTTAGTGATTGGTCGAAAGTTTGCATGCTCAGGGCTACGCAAGAGTGCAAGTGCCAACATGAATGTGTGAATAGCCATCTCTGGCCTCTCGCCTTCCCTCCCACGTGCTGTAGAAATTCTCTGTCCTGGTTCCCTGTCTCCAGAGGGCCGTTGCTAAGATTCCGTTTGCATCCTCCATGATCTGATAGTACAATATCCTCATGATGGTTCAATTCGCTGAATTATTGCCCCTAATGGGAAGCCAGCGAGGACCATGATGCATGTGGTGCTGTGGCTAAACTGGTAATGATGCTATTGCATGTGCTAATTAACCTTTGGGCGTCCTTCATGGATGCTCCACATGAATGCTGATCTTGGGCTCCCGCATCATTTAGAAAGAAAGCTGCTGTCACCAACACACCAGCTACTTCCGTGCTGATTTTATTTGCATGCAGGATTTTTCCTGTACTGTACTTGTTAACATGTGTGTATTGGTATAAATGTATTTAACGGCCCTGCAGAGCTTTGGAAGCAGGCGGCATTTTCTGATGGGACACATTGAGTGCATATGTGATCTGTGGTTGGAAAACCAGACTTTCAAAATAGCTGAAGTTTTCCCAGTCTTCACGCTCCATAACTGGGACAGATTTTTCAAAAGCACTTAGCCCCCAGCAGCTTCAGTTGTGACATTTATGTAGGGTCAAATTTTGCAAAAGCTCTCGGCACCTCATTTGTGAAAATCTGGCCTAATTATGAGGGGTAAGGACTGGAAATGGGAGCTGAGCGCTGTTGAAAATCTGTCCCCAGTTGTGGGTGTTTGAGCTGTTCTGAAAATTCCAGCCTCCAGGGAAGAAACTTCTAAGCTCCTCCCTCTGACATGAGACAGGAGTTTGGGGAGTGACATTGTAGCAGTTTTCCATGTTACTTTGGGGCCCTCGCTAACCTTCTACATGGCCCTAATCCTGCCAAACCGGACAGGCTGCAGCCATTCCTCTTTGCAAGCATAAGTAATATCCCCTTCTGTACAGCAGCATGGAGTCCATTGCTTTGGCTGACAGCAGCTCGTATGGCAGATGTTCAGGGAGCTTTCCTCAGCTCAGCTCCTGCCTGTTAAAAATAACTAATTCTCCCCTCCCCCCCCCATCACCACCACCCTCTTCATTTTCTAAGCCATTTAAAAAAAAATCCTTTTGTGGGAGAGGAAAAAAACCTCTTCCCCAGCCAATGCTTGGGCTACATTTAGCAAAATGGCACTGGGGCAGACCTAGGTGAATCGCAGAGCAGTAGTGCAGGGTTCCTGTATTTCAAAGCAGCTGGAGGGACAGCTCAGTTCATTTCAAACTCCAGCAGAGCTGCTAATCCCGGCTCCCGTCACAGCCCCAGTCAGTGGAATGTACATGGCACCCTGCTGCTGAGCATTGCTGTTTATTTTAGCATCCAGTTTCTCTGAGGTGAAGGGTGTCCTGCAACGGAACTAGAAAGGTCCCTTTATCTCACATTGTGGCTGAGTGGCTTGGCCATGGTTGTGCAAAATGCACCCAGGCTATCAGTGCTCCCAAATGCTTTCTGCTGAGAGACTGACATTGTAACTCCAAGGCTGTTACTCAGCTTAGCTGCACGGTCACCACAGTGCAGAGGCTTCCCGAGAAACCTTCACTTTTTCCAGGATCCTCCTTGAGGGATGAGATTAGATCCCTTTCATTTATAAAACATGCTATTGCTTGCTGGGTATTTTTCTGCATTAAGCCAGTGACTCTCTCCCAAGCGGTAAGACAACTGGCCGTGTGACTCCTGAGGGAACGCAAGTCTGCCAGGAGAGGGTTGCTAGCCCCGTGCTGGAACGTTCACACCGTGAGCCGCCGTTAGTAGATGGAAGTCTCCGTGTGCTGATTGATGTGCATTATAACTGATCCTAAACTCCCTCGCCAGATGCATGAGGATAGATGCAACTCCATTTCCCTAAATGAACCATTGGGGAGTATGTTCCCACAAGGAAACATCCATGTTAAATGCTCACCCATGGGCCAAAGGGGTGGTTTTACAAAATCAACGGGGGAGGAGGGAGCAATGAAAACCAGAAAAGACGCTAGTACGAGGCGTGCGTGCGCTCTCAGTGGACTCTGCAGCCTGAGCAGCAGCTGCAAGAATTGTCTGAAACATGCTCTTTGCTGTTGTTTTGTCATCCTACTGTCCCAGCCCCCATTTGTTTCATCCACCAGTTGTGTATCATTAAAACCCTAGACTGAGCTCTCTGGGGACTTTTTATGATCTGTATTTGCATCACCGAGCACTATGGGGTCCTGTTTCTTATAGGGGCTCCTAAGTGCTACTGTAATTGGGGTTCTTACTCCTTGAACAAGCTCACTATGCACATATGTAATGTATATATTGAAAACCACACCAACACCCCCATGCTCCTGCAAACGTACATTTGTACGTGTGTCTCCCTCAGAGAGAGAGATGTACAAATTCACCCCGAAACACACAGTTGCACATGCACTTCTAAACACACACACAGACCTAAACACCTTTACAAATGTTTTTAAAGGTTTGGGGAAAAGTGAAACCTTTTCTGCCCTCATTTCATTTTTTCCATTTTTGCACTTTCTCCTGGATGAGATGAACCTTGAACCAAAATCTCCTTTTGGCTCAGAGATAGGAATGGTCCACTGACACCTGGACAACACACGATGCAGAAACTTGCATATTGGCTTTGAAACCACATGACTTTGCTTAGTGCCTCTTCATGAAGGCTAACTGTTTGCTCCTAACGCTTTGTATCATTTCTGTTAATTCGTTGCCGGGGAAGAGGCTGAAAGACTGTGCTATGTGATACGATCTTTCTGCCTTGGCAGCAACATAATGCAACTGTTTATTTAGATATAGCACAAGGGCCCAAATTCTCTTTGGAAACATTCTTATTAAAATATACATTTATCTCCTGGCCTTTGGTGGAACAATTGTAACAAGCCACAGCTGTGAAGACCAACTGAACAAACTATCAGGGAATTATGTAAACAGCTAGAATTATTGTATCTGGTCCTTTGATTATTTTTTTTATGGCAACTAAAAAGAACTTGTTTTAATTAAAATGTTTCCAAATTGGGGGCCCCCTGGGAGGCTGTCTTGCCTACCTCAAAGCAATCAGACACACATCTAAAGGAGGCTCCTTCAATCTGCAGCAGCCCAGTCTGAATCCCCTTCCAAACTGCCTCTTGGTCCAATCACTATGCAAACATTGACATTTGCGATTCTGAGTGAAACAGTCAGATTCTAAATGCTCCGCAGGGACCCCGTCCCCAGCCAAGGGCTAAATGGAAAGATCTCTGAGGGGAGATGCCATTGAAAATGGATGGAAATTAGTTATTTTGAAATAACTTGCCCCAAACCAGTGGGACATTCAGGTAATCACCTCCTAGCTGGTAAGGTGGTTGCCAGTGTATTTTAGTGTTTAACCCTATAGTCATTCGGGGATAGTAAATGTAATGATAACACATATATTTGTAACCAGATATTCCCTGAGAAATTCTATTTAATGCTGTACTACTTATTGCATAGCTGTAGATATCATACTTTGTAATAAGGGTAACATAATTACAGTGTAGTTAAATTGTAATTGTAGTGCAATTATCTGGTGGTTCTGCTTATCTATAATGACCACTAATTCATATATCAGAAAGATAACTGCAGTGTAAATACAAGGTCCTTGATACACCCAGACACTATGGTTGAAATTTTCATAGCTCCTTAGCAGATTTGGACAACCAATTCCAAAATTAAGATTGAGCTGGACAAATTTATGAATGCAGTTGTATAATGGGTTGTTTGTGATGGTAGGGGACAGGGCTCAACAGCCTTGTATTTCACTTCGGGGTTTATGTCTTATGTTCCAACAGCTAATGCTGCAGCATTTCAGCTGGTCACCAGCAGGGGTCAGGAAGGGATATTCCGTCTGCCCCACCACCACATATTCAGGGAGGGTATTTTTATCTTGATCTATCAGGGATGGTCACGGCAGGAGATGAGACACTGGACACAGAGGGCCAGGGCTCTGAGGTGGCACCAAGCATTCTCTCTCTCACGTGGGGGCTTGACTGGCTGGTCCTTGCTTGTGCTCAAGGTCAAATTGATCACTATAGGTGAGGTTAGGAAGGAATTTCCAAGCAGGTCAGAATGGCAGTGTCTTTGGGCGGTTTTCACCTTCCTCTGCGCCATATGGGAGCAGGTCACTTGCCAGGATTATCTGGCTCTCTCTCACTTCATCGCTTCCCTGCCATTGTGGGCTGTAACACTTTGATCTCATTTTGCTTGTTGGGTTTAGCGTGTGGGAGGCTGGGAGGTGGTGGTGGCCTGAGGTACGCGGGATGTCAGACTAGATCTGGAGGTGGCTTCTGGCCATAAACTCTATGAATGATTAATTTGATGGCTCTATTTATACCGATATTCGTAGGCTAAGATTTTCAAATGTGTTAACAGGGGTAATAAGGAAATCACTCATATCGTTCACTTTCTGGTTATAGGAATTAGTGGTAATTGCATAATGAAAAGCATAAGCCTGGTGTGATCACAGTGTAATTGCAATGTAATTACACTCCTCTGAAAAGTGTGACTGAAGGCACTTTCTTCCCTTCTGTTTCTGCTCGCTCCCGGATTCCTTCCTGTGCTCTGCAGGATGCAAATAGACATTCAGAAACAGAGCCCTGCCCCTGCCAGTTTTGCCCTGGATGGAAATGGCTCTGTTGCCTACTGATGCTGCTAATTCCTACAGTAACAGGACCACAGTAATTCTGGATTGTTTCTTTTTGCTGCCGCTGTTTCGTGCATTATGCTCCACAAAAACATGTCGCTGTTACAAAGCCCCCGTTTTACTCCCTGCCCAGTCCTCCTCATGCTGCAGAGAGACAGGCACCATGAATCTCCACTTTCGTTTTCACCTTGTCCGCTTTGCTGTATCAGCAATGCCAGCCTTGCTGACCCCTGCTCAGTTCCTTCTGATGCCTTGGGCTTGTGGAGCTGCCTTTAAGGCTGCCCTTTGCATGGAGCCCTCGCTCTGTCTGAGTCTCCAACTTCTCCTAAATAGTCACTTCTCCAGCAAGCCCCAAGAGCCCTAGTGCAAGTTTGCTGGCTCCCCCTGCACCCTATTATTTTGGTGGAAGTGAGACGTACACTAAATGCTCTAACTTAACCCGCCCCAGTATGCTTTGTCTTCTGTGACTATTTAAATCACAAGCTTTCTGGAGCAGGGAGTATATTTAGGTCTTCCCCAGTGCTAAGTGCCGGTGAGTGCCTAATAAACAATAAATACATCCCTTTTGTTTGCCATAGAAATCAGTAATGAGCTAATTCCTGGTGGGATTCCTGGTTCTGGCCTATACTGTGCAGCTCTGTCAAAGCAGGTGCTTCGCTGTCTCTTCAGTGCCATTGAAGTCAGACCCTCCTGTCACTTTCAGCCCATTCCCCAGAGATGGTTTGCAGCCTCGTTCCTCTCAGCAGGTGCTGTTCATTCAAATCCCAGCAGATGCTGAGCCCCTTGGTCTCTGGCACCTGCCAGATAAGATATTCTAGCAGACGCTTCAGAGCCCCGCTCCTTCCAGCGTGCACCATGCATATCCTGCCGTGTCTGACTTTCCGATTGCAATATCAACAGCTTTCACTGTCTGCACTGCAGCAAATGATCTTATAAAAACTCTGCTCTCATGCATCCAAGACACAGGTACGCATCTGCATGTACACAGCCTGCTGGAGCCAGGTGGATTTTTGCAAATGGGTCACTGGTTCAAAATGAAATTTTCTTTTATTTTGATTTACTAACTGGACAAGTAACCATTTTCTCTTATTTGCTTAGTCGGCACTGCATGAAAACCCAGTGTTCTGGTCCATAACTTGCTGTTCAGATAAATGTATTACATTGAGAAATTCAGTCATCAGGGCAGATCCTCAGCTGGTGTAAATCAGTGTGGCTCTGAAGTCAAAGAAGCAACATGAGCTGAGGATCTGATATTCTCTTCTGAAATACAACTTTGAAGAAGGGTTGGTGTGTGCAACTTAGCTAGGAGTAAACAAAATGATTGTCTTAAAGGAGAGGGGGAAATGAATGCACTGGCATGCTGATTTCCTTCTTTTTATTTCAAGATGATCCACCAACTGGCAGCCACTGGACCCACCCACAATTTATGAATTCTGTTCCGTATGGAAACAGTGCTCCGTAGCAGCAATGCATTTATTCCTCCTGAGCATTGCAAAGACATTCAAGCTAAAAGTAGAGTATTTGCAGAAAGATTTTTTGGGGGGGAGCAAGTTCTAGTACTCAACTGGCAGCCAGTGGTCCATAGCCCCTTCCAATATGAAATCTAATGCAACCAGCTGGGTCATATTTCTTCCTTCCAGGATTTGCAGATGAATGCTCAGCGCTGTGGCAATGGTGTTTACAACTGCAATTACTTTATTCCTGCGGTTAGCCATATAAATTGTTAGACTATTTTGCAGTAAGACATGTATTTCCATTCCAGTGCAAATAAGCACCTCGCCCCCACTCCCACTCCACCCCACCCATACTGGAAAGAAGTGAATCATAAAATATCAGTCTGGAAGGGACTTCAGGAGGTCATCTAGTCCAACCACCTGCTCAAAGCAGGATCAACCCCAACTAAATCATCCCAGCCAAGGCTTTGTTAAAAACCTCTAAGGATGGAGATTCCACCACCTCCCTAGGTAACCCATTCCAGTGCTTCACCACCCTCCTAGTGAAATAGTGTTTCCTAATATCCAACCTAGACCTCCCCTACTGCAACTTGAGACCATTGCTCCTTGTTCTGTCATCTGCCACCACTGAGAACAGCCGAGCTCCATCCTCTTTGGAACCCGCCCCCCTTTCAGGTCGTTGAAGGCTGCTATCAAATCCCGCCTTTTCTGTAGACTAAATAAGCGCAGTTCCCTCAGCCTCTCCTCATAAGTCATGTGCCCCAGCCCCCTAATCAGGGGCGGCTCTAGGAATTTGGCCGCCCCAAGCAGGGCGGCACACCGCAGGGGGGCGCACTGCCGGTCGCCAGTCCCGCGGCTCCGGGGGACCTCTTGCAGACATGCCTGCGGAGGGCGCGTTGGTCCCGCAGCTCTGGTGGAGCATCCACATGCATGCCTGCGAGAGGTCCACCGGAGCCGCGGGACCAGCGAACCCTCCGCAGTCATGCCTGCGGGAGGTCCACCGGAGCCGCGGGACCAGCACACCCTCCGCAGTCATGCCTGCGGGAGGTCCCCTGGTCCCACTGCTCCGGTGGACCTCCCGCAGGCATGACTGCGGGAGGTCCACCGGAGCCGCCTGCCGCCCTGCCGGCAAAATGCCGCCCCAAGCGCGCGCTTGGCGCGCTGGGGTCTGGAGCCGGCCCTGCCCCTAATCATTTTGCTGGACTCTCTCCAATTTGTCCACATCCTTTCTGTAGTGGGGGGCCCAAAACTGAATGCAATACTCCAGATGTGGGCTCGCCACTACTGAATAGAGGGGAATAGTCACTTCCCTCGATCTGCTGGCAGTGCTCCTACTAATGCAGCCCAATATGTCATTAGCCTTCATGGCAACAAGGGCACATTGCTGACTTATATCCAGCTCCTTGTCCACTGTAATTCCCAAGTCCTTTTCTGCAGAACTGCCGCTTAGCCACTCAGTCCCTGTGATTAGTGTGGCAGTTTTATCTCTCTCTCTGACTTGGCTTTTGGATGAGAGCACAGGGCAGTTTAGTCAGTTAAACTCAGTAATGACCAACTAATTGAAGACTTGTTATTTGGGTGGCCAGGCAGCTTGGCTGACCTGCCAACTGCGGGTTCCATCATAGCCGAAGTTCATGAGGTGACTTCACAGCTATAATTTTCCAAGTGCAGATGGTTCTTCAGCCCATGTTTTTCTGACTGACTATAATGTATTTCATCAGATTAGTCACTGAAGCTAGGGCTGCATCTGGCCCATTGTCACTATCTAAGCAAAATCTTTGGTTGGTGGTTGTTGTGAAGGGACTTCCAAATGCCTAACTGGCCAACAGGTTGGCAGGTTTACTCAACCGAACAGGTGCCTCCCTTTATCTCTTATTCCTGTTGTTTTCTCTTTAAAAACTCCTGATTTGCATCTCTCTGCAGGGACCCCTGCAGCTCCCTAGCTTAGCCTCTGAAGCCTTCTGTCCTCTGGTAACTGAGTGCTGCTTGAATTAATATGGCAAATGAACTGACATTAGGGTAATTAAGTCAGCTTTTTTGAATACTGATTTTCTACCCTCTCTGAGCATCTGCACTGGTTAAATTCCCAAATCCCAGCCTCAGCAGTCAATGGAGGTTTTGGAGATGGTTTCTCTCCTTTGGATCTTCCAAAGTTTGGGTCACCTGGTTTATGTGGCTGTACGAGCTTTTAGAACATGTACACAATGGCATTCATATCACCTCTTTCCTCCTCACTTTGTTTATCTCTGGCACTGGCCTACAGCTCGCTATAGCAAGTGTAATCTTTATCTCTCCATTGCATCCTATCACAAACAGAATATAGCTCCTTTAGAAATCTCATCTTGCTGGTTTTTTTCTTCCTTTATCTCGTCTGTTTTTCCAATCATTCTTTGCCACTCTCCCTCTCTTTTCATGTACCTGCCTTCAGTTCCTCTTGATATAAGCACTTCATCTCGTGTGAATAAATTTAATTATAAGCAGGAGAAGTAGAAGGTTGCAGTATCAGAGCTTCCTGCGAAAGAGTCACCAAACAGTGGCTGATCTTACATAGCAGATGTGCGGTAATAAAAGGGTCCAACAGGATAGACTCACTTTCCCAACCTAGGCTAGAGGAAACTCCTCGCCTGGCTCTCAAGTCAGACCATCTCTGTGATACGGTTTAATCATTGCAAAACCTCTTTGTAATTTTGACATTTTTGAAATGTAATATTTCAACTTGTCATTTAGAAAATTTAGCTAGATGGGGGGGAATCCCCAGAGGGTAAAAACCCTCACAAATGAAATAATAAAATCCTTGTGAGTTAAATGAAACAAGGTTTTTTAAAGATTACTTCAGCCACCGAACTGAGAAATCAATTATTCACTCGGCTCTAATTAATCCTTCTGTCTCTCCGGTGCTTTGTGAGCCTAAATACACCATGGCGGTGGCTACAGCAGTGACGGACCCATAGAAGTACCTAGATAGAATGGGCCCCATATCTCTGATTCTAACCTAGCTCCTGAATGAAACTGGGATTTCCCTTGCTTCCTGCCTCCTTGTACTCGGATAGCAGATTTACATGTTAATTTTGGTTGCTCAAAAGGGCTGTTTGGAATTAGAGAGGAAGCCATGCAATGACAAAGCCAGCAAGGAAACCTCTGCAGGAGCCATACTGACTGTGCCATTTCCACTGCTCCAATTTACCGAGGGATTTCCAAGGGCTCTGCTCTTCCAGACCAAGTATTGTTTTTCCACAACCTCAAGCCGAATTTCATTAAATTAAAAATGCATAAAGCTACAACCTTGTGGGTCCCCCTCTCCCCCAAATTTTAGTGTTCACAGAACTAGAAAGGATTGATATGTCAGTAATAGCAGACTGGTGGGAGAAGAATTTATGACCCCAGAAGTGCTGAGCCACGAGCAATGGAAAGAAGCGTTTAAGTCTTTCTATTAAAGAAATCTTATTAAAAAGTAAAACAAGCTTTTCACTGTTTGAGGCTTTACTTATTTCATTAGAGTGATACCACGAGGCAGCAATTCGTCATAGCTGGAGAGTCAAAATCAATTGTCTAGTCCATAAATGAGCAAACTCTTTGAAACAGCATGTAAACATAAAGGGAATTGGAGACTTGAATGGCCTGTTTGGTTCAGGGAGGAAAGTCAGAGCTGCCCTGAAGGAAAAAGCATTCCTCTTCAGTTGCCCCTGCCTGGATTGCATCCACCAGGTGCCATGATTTGCCAGGTGCAAAGATTTGTAGCACAAGGGGATTAAATCCAGGGCCTGATCTGGGCACCTCAGTACCAAAAAGCAGAAAAAATTGGGAGGATATCATCAATTGCTCCTAGCACCCAGAGAGCTTAGCTTGGTTGAAGGGGATGGAAATAGGGATAATGGGATGAAATGAAGCCAAGGAAAATATTTGGACTAGATTAATCTGCAGTTTATATATTGGTGAGCACTTACGTGCATGGGGAAGATTGCTCACCCTTGTGACTATGGGTGGCACACTTGGTCTCATAAGAAGTTTCATTGATACAATGAGAGTGCTAGTCAATTTTCACTGAGCTCAGTAAGGGTTACACCCTCTGGCCCTAATTTGAACAGCAGGAAAATATTTTGGACAGTAAAATCTATCAGACTGTGAAACAGTCTTCTCAGGGGAGGTGTGGGAAGCTCTTTGCTTGAGATATTGACAGCTAGACTGGACAACGGGACTGCACGGTCAGCAACAATGCTGACCAGAGCTCCTGGAGAATGAACTATATGAACTCTCCTCTATTAGCTCCAGTGTCATAGAAGCTTCAAAGCAGGGAAACTAGAATTGAATTTCCCTTTCTAGCCCTGCTGCTCTTGCTTTCCAGATAGGCCCATGCCAGGGCTTATTCTTGCTTTCCAGATCTCCTAATTTCTTGTGATTTTGGCATTTTGAACACGGATCCTCTCCCTGAGGGGGAGCGGGCTCTGTGTGTGCATGACTCAAGCGCATTCTCCAGGCCCTTCTGGAGAACGGATGGGAACGAGAGATGCTGTGAATGGAGCTTCTCTCTCCAAATGGCTGATAGAGCAAGTGGCCATGTTCAAGCCGAAGTGAGCCAGCTGCTATTTCAAAGGGCTTTGGGGAGATAGGCTCTTCCAACTCCCCTATCCATTAATAGAAAAATATTTTCTTTGTCTGTGCTACATAATCGGTGGGTCTTGCACGCCAGCACTATTCTTCTGCCCTCACAGAGAGCGAGCCTTGAAGGCTGAGTAGCTGATGCAGGCTTTTTACTTCATCCAAGGTCAAACATGCTGGGGATTTTTTTTAATAGCGAGACATTACCATTTGCCCTGCTGATGCACTTAAAGTAGGACCCATCAGATCTAATTGATTTGCAGTCACTTTGGTCAGAGGGTGAGCTAAACTTAAATACCAGAGATGAGAGGTTAGTTCAATCGCCTTCTGTGCTATTGTCTCCTCTCTCGCTGTTCCAGGAGAGGTGCTGCTTTGAGTCACTTCCATGACAAGGCTCTGCCTCTCCTTATAAAGCTATTTCAACCTGTTTTCACTTCATTTACTGTATTCATGTCAAGAGGAACGTGTTTCTCACAACAATGGGGGCGGGGGGGAGGCTGCCAAGTTCCGTTTGATAAACTGATGAGACAGAAGTCTGGTGCTTCCTGAAGGTGGTTTCTGAACATGCCTCTACTCCCTACTATCTTCTCACTGCAATACTCCAGCTTCTGTTTTAGCAGGTTCCCTTGATTCAGCATTTTGTCACCACACACAGCTCCATTAACCCTTGTCAGAGCAGTAAAATCAATCACTGGACGAGACTGATAGGTGAGCAAGACAATTAGCTGAATGATGAGCTCAGAAGCTCTGATGGCATTCACGACACAAGGGGGATTAATTGCACCTGCTGCATGATCTCAGCTACTCCCTATTATGACAAGGGTGGCTCTAAATTTACCCTCAGACTTGCCCTCCTTCCGAACGCTGCAATGTGGTGACCTCAGAATAGCTGAAAGGTGGAGCTGAGATCATGTCACATGGTATTTATGATGAAGAAATGAATCCTCCCCAAAGTCTTCCTTTGCCAAGTTTGGCTCCTGATCCAGATTCTCAAATCTGGTGCAGATTTGCTGATTTACCTTATTTTTGGTCGTCGTCATATATTCCACCCTGGATTCCACAGTATGGCTTTAGCAGCCTAAATATTTCCTGGTAGCAAAGCTGAGCTACTGCTATTTGTATCGGCCCCGATCTTCTAGTTGGATTATTTATTTATTTATTTGTATTATTGTAGCACCTAGAGCCCCAGTTGTGAACCAGGACTCATTGTGCTAGGCACTTTACAAACCCAGAACAAAAAGATGACTCCTGCCCCAAGGAGCTTTCAGTTTAAGTATAAAACAAGAGACTACAGCTAGACACAGACCAAGGGAGGGGTACAAGGAAATGAGACAATCTGGTGACAGGCCATGGTCACAGCACGCCAGCGGCTGAATTGTTATGTTTTGTAGGCATCACAGCACAGGAGAGTTTTGAGGAGGGATTTGAAGGTAGATAGTGAGATAGCTTTACCAATATTTATGGGGATCCTCTCCCAAGAGTGAGGGGCACATGGGAGAAAGAATGAATGGGCTCGTTTGAGAACTTTAACAAGTGGGAGATGGAGCCTGGGAAAATCCAGAATGCATTTAGAACCTTCTGGAACCTCTAGAGTTCAAAATCCTGATGTTCGGTCTAGCATAGCTGGTGGAGAAAGAGGTGCTCTAGCCATGTTGTGAACGCCACATGCCATCAGGCCCTTCCGTTCCTTTACCGTACGACTCCTGATTTTCATTCAGGTGGAATTGGTTGAAAATGTTCTTGATTGGGAAGGGGGGAAATGATTCAACAAAAATAGAATGTTCATTTTTTTTCCTCTGTAAGACTTAATGTTCACAAATGTTGGGTTATAGCAGCTGCAGGGCTGGTAGAAATAAAAAATTTTAAAAACGGGATTTGAGCCACACACACACACACACACACACACACACGCAAAAAAAATCATATTTCAAGGAAAATAAAAAGGGGGAAAGGGGAAATCAGCAAAATGTCAACCCATGTTTTTCCCCTTTTTATAGGCATCTCCCATGGGAGTTTTGCTATCAATGTCAACGGGACCCAGACTTCACCCTCATACTTAGTTCTTCTAACCCGTCTGGCAGATTCCTGTTCTCTTCCTTCCACCAAGTCCTCTATTGCCTCCTGTGCACATCGGCTCCCACCCAACTTGTTTTCCTTGTCCCTGGGGTCTTTATTCTCACATTTTTTAGATGACTTATTTGTCGTTATCATCGCAGGAGATGAGAGCTTTCCTCCTGATATCCCAGTGTTGTGGAGAAATGGGCTCTCTGGAGACGGCGCAAAGCCAAACGTGTCTGTGAGTCTGTCCCAAAACACAGGTCAAACCTCATCCTCTAAGCCAGCCTGGGGAGCTTCACACATCTCGCTGTTCAAGCATCTCATTTTAAATCAGCCATTCAAACTGGGCTTCCCCTATTTGCTACTCGCGAACAAGTAGAACAGGTCTCCGGAGAAGCTGGTGTTCTCAGACAACCTCTGCAAACTCCAGTCGTTGCCATGATAACTGCATAGCCCTTCTCTCTTGCCAAATGTTAATTGCTTTCTCTCCCCCTTAAAGTGTTTCTCTCACCACCCCCACAACTTTACATGCTTTTTATATACAAACAAAATCTGGTTTCGCTTTTGGGTGGGTTTTAATTTTTTTTTAAAATGACTTTATCTTTCATGCACAGCTCACTATACAGTGACACTGTTCTCGCTGGTGGACAGAGAAGGGGGTGGATTTGACTGGCAATGACACAAGGAATCAGAGAAGTAGCTGCTGCAAATAAATCCCAGAGCACCAATGCAGGGAGCCTGCCAGATAGCAAAGAGAACACCCCACACAGCTCTGATGATACACCTCATTCCTGACCAGGAACCCCATCTGCTATTCCAGTACTAGGCCCTCACATGCAGTTCTGTCAGTGCATTCAATTTTGACCCACCACACTCAACCCCTGCTATTCCAGTCCTCCTCCCTTCACCCCCACAAGCACATGCACAATTCTGCCAGTGCACGTCACTCTTGACCTGCAGCACTGCCTCCTATTTCACTGACTTCAATGCAGCTGTGCTGCTTTGCACCAGCTGAGGATCTGGTCCACAATGTCTTGAGGGCTGGATCTTTTGAAGCACTGTTGAAAACCTTTGCAAAGCATTCTTCCTAGCCAAGCTGTGTGTCAGGCAACATGCTGCACAGTATCAGTCTTATCCCAGGGCTATTAGTAAAGCAATGTCGGTAGTTTCAGACCTTGTCAAAAGACATGGATTTTTTTATTCTAGGCTGCTGTAATAATGTAGTGCTGATTTTTAGAGTAAGTCAGAAAAACTCTTTGCAATGTGACACAACTTTTGTCTCTGACAATCAGTCACACATTTTGTCTCAGTGGTACCTAGGAACTTCGTGCCCTTCCATTTTACTCTGAACAAAACCCTGTGCAAGGAAATGCCTGTTTTAGAGAGATTAGGCCCAATTTAGATGCAGTAGCACTTTGCACTCCCTTTGCAGAGAGAGAAATGATGATGCAAGGTGTAGAGAAGATCACCAGGGCCCTTATGCTTTAAAATAAAATTGATTTTCTTGTATACACCAAAAGATCCATGTTAGCCAAATTAATCTTTTTATTTAAGCACAACCAGTTTGTGCCCAACTCTTGTTCCACCTCCGGTCTCCCCCTTGTTCTTCTGCCTGCTGTAGCCTGATAACACAACTCATTGGGATAAGACACTGCTGTCCATGCCTCTTGACTGAAATTAAGGTAGGGGTGGCAGGGTTTTTACCCTTCATCACCTCTCCCTAGGTTTCCTTTGGGAACATGTGTGTAAAATTACCCAGACAGCAGCCACTTTAACAAAGCTATTTGAACTGTAGCATTGCTCCTTTCTCTAGAAGTGCTCTCCCACCCTCTAGTTGTCTGCATCCAGTCTCCATCTCTGCTGAACACATTCATCATTTGGATGGGGCCCTTTAATTTCTCTTACAATAAATGATAGAACCTCGATCCTCTGTCACTAGCTGAGAGCAATGCAGCTTTATAATGTGAGAGGGAATGTGTTCCTCTCTCATGCTCTAGGGGCAGTCAGGCTCCTCAGAATAAGCATCATCCCCTAACTCTGTGCTCCTATTGGCACAAATGGACCAATGGGATGGTCGTCTTGACTCAGACCTTGTCTACACATGCAAGTTTTTCTAGTGTCTGGTTAACCACTGTAACTATACCAGTATAATTATAGTGAAACTATAGTCAGTGTGTCTGCACAGCTTGGTTTAAGGTATTTCCTTGGTGATATTGTTTTCTGTGCCCACTGGTGGTGGGGACAAGAAGAAACAAGCTTAATCTGCAGTTTGATGGGGTGTTCACCCCGACACTAGCCCTGTAGGGGTTAATATAGGCACGAGAAGCCAATTAGCCATTGGCTGTAGCTGGAGGGGAGCAATGAGGCTTGATTGGGGATGATGCTCACCTGGGCAGAACAGGTGGAGCTTTTATAAACCAGGGAACTGGCAACAGAGGGGGGTGTCTGCCGTCAGGCTCCCTGATACTGTGGGGAGGCAGTAGAGGCCTGTGATAGGCACTGTAGGGAAGGAGCAGTGAGGGTAAAGCCCTGAGCGGCTGGGTTGAGGGGTTTTGGCTTGGAACCCAGTGTAGAGGGCAGGCCTGGGTTCCCCTACAAGCCACTGCGGGAGTGGCAGGCAAGGGGCAGCCTATCTGGTGACTGCCAGGGACCGTTCAGAAGGAGACTTTGATAAGAACAAATTGTGTCAAACCAACCTCGTAGCTTTCTTTGACAGGGTAACAAGCCTTGCGGATGTGGGGGGAAGCAGTTGATGTGGTATAGTCTGACTTTACTAAAGCTTTTGATACTGTCTCGCACGACCTTCTCAGAAACGAACTAGGGAAATACAACCTAGATGGAGCTACTATAAGGTGGGTGCATAACTGATTGGAAAACCATTCCCAAAGAGTAGTTATCAGTGGTTCACAGTCATGCTGGAAGGGCATATGAGAGGGGTCCCACAGGGATCGGTTCTGGGTCCAATTCTGCTCAATATCTTCATCAGTGGTTTAGATAATGGCATACAGAGTACACTGGTAAAGTTTGTAGCTGATACCAAGCTGGGAGGGGTTGCAAGTGCTTTGGAGGATAGGGTTAAAATTCAAAATGATCTGGACAAACTGGAGAAATGGTCTGAAGTAAATAGGATGAAATTCAATAAGGACAAATGCAAAGTGCTCCACTTAGGAAGGAACAATCAGTTGCACACATACAAAATGGGAAATGACCGGCTAGGAAGGAGCGCTGCGGAAAGGGATCTGGGGGGTCATAGTGGATCACAAATTAAATACAAGTCAACAGTGTAATGCTTGGGGAGGGGAAAGCGAACATCATTCTGGGATGTATTAGCAGGAGTATTGTAAGCAAGACACGAGAAGTAATTCGTCCGTTCTACTCCACACTGATTAGGCCTCAGCTGGAGTACTGTGTCCAGTTCTGGGTGCCACTTCTCAGGAAAGATGTGGACAAAATGGAGAAAGTCCAGAGAAGAGCAACAAAAATGATTAAAGGTGTAGAAAACCTGACCTATGAGGGAAGATTGAAAAAAAATGGGTTTGTTTAAACTGGAGAAGAGAAGACGGAAGGGGAGACATAACAGTTTTCTAGTATATAAAAGATTGTGACAAGGAGGAGGGAGAAAAACTGTTCTCCTTAACCTCTGAGGATAGGAGAAGCAGCAATGGGCTTAAATTGCAGCCAGGGAGGTTTAGGTTGGACATTAAGAAAAAATTCCTGTCAGGGAGATTAAGCACTGGAATAAATTGCCTAGGGAGGTTGTGGAATATCCATCATTGGAGATTTTTAAGAGCAGGTTGGACAAACACCTTTCAGGGATGGTCAGATAATACTTAGTCCTTCCATGAGTGTAGGGGACAGGACCAGATGATCTCTCAAGGTCCCCTCCAGTCCTGCAGTTCTATGATAGAACCCCAGAAGGGGGGAATTTTGCTGTGACTGGGCTGGAGGGCGAGGCCCTGGAAAGGAAAGCACTGCAGCTCAAGGAGCATGAGAGAGGCCACGGAGTGAGTGAGGGGAGTCACAGGCTGAGCAACCTCAGGAAGGGGTGTCCAGACCACGTGGTGAGCTAATCCCCAGATGGGTCACAAGGAGATGCCAGAGCAGTAAGAGCATCCCTCTGTTACATGCATCAAGGGAGATTTAGGTTAACTGTTTGGAAAAATCTTTCTAACTCTCAGGGTAGTTCAGTTCTGGAACAGGCTTCCAAGGGAGGCTGTGGCATCCCCATCACTGGAGGTTTTTAAGAACAGGTTGGACAAACACCTGTCAGGGATGAATCCTGTGGCACCTTATAGACTAACAGACGTTTTGCAGCATGAGCTTTCGTGGGTGAATACCCACTTCTTCGGATGCAAGAGAAGAAGTGGGTATTCACCCACGAAAGCTCATGCTGCAAAACGTCTGTTAGTCTATAAGGTGCCACAGGATTCTTTGCTGATTCTACAGAACCAGACTAACACGGCTACCCCTCTGATACGTGTCAGGGATGGTTTAGGTTTACGTGGTCCTGCCTCAGCGCGGGGCTGGACTTGATGACTTCCCAAAATCCCTCCCAGCCCTAAGTTGCAATGATCATGCAATCCACACAGCTCTGAACTTTTCCCAAATACCCTCACAGCATTCTTGGCAGATATTCTGTGGTGCAATGTTCCGGTACTAGGCTCTGTGCATTCTGGGATTTCTCTCAAACCTTTCAGCGTGTTGGAGGGGGGAGGAAAAGAAGGTTCTCAGAAGACACTCACCTAAAATAACTAACAGGCCAGGTCATCACCTGGGGGAAGTCGGTTAGCTCAAAGGGGCTATGCTGATTTACACCAGTAGAGGATCTAGCCCAGGAAGTCAGTCAATGCTGAACTGAAAAACCTCCTGCTATTCCAGTGCTAACTGCAAATGCCTCTTGTCAATGACCTGCAGCAGCCCCAGTATTCCAGTACCAGACCATACGAGCATCTCTGCCACAGTGCACCTCAATCCTGATTTGCAAACCCCTTTGCTGCTTTGTAGCTGGGGCCTTTTCTAAACAGAATGAGCCAACAGTGCCAGATTGTCATGGTTTTGTGACGTGTATAAACGTCCCATCAGCCTGGCCTGGGACACCAGACTCAAGGCCGACCCCTCTCCTTTGTCCGACTGTAAATGTTTACATTAAACCCAAGGATTCCACTGAATTCTGAGCCCAGACGATGAGAATATTAATCAGGCTACAGAAACCAGGAAGAGTGAAAGCACTAACCAAAATGCCAAATAAGGAATTAGTTCCAGAGAACAGGGAGAGACAAAACCCACATTTAACTTTTCTTTCTAATGGCTGTAGAAGCTAATCTCACCACAGCTGAAGAGTGTTTATATAGCTGCATTATGGAAATGTTTGTGCTGGAAATGGGGCCAAAGTGTTTTGAAAAGGGAAATGAACAAAAAAAAAAAAAAAGCAACACAGAACGGATTTAGGGAAAGGCAGGGGAAGCCAAAGGGTGAGAGATGCCTGCTTCTGCCTTAGGGACAAAGACACGGACTAGCTCATGATTGTTTGTTTTACAGTAGAGTGCTCAGATCCCAATTAAGATCAGTTGGTGTATGCTGTACATATGTATAGTAAGAGACACTCCCTGCACCAAAAAATGTATAATCTAAATAGTCGAGCTAGAGCGTCAAAAAGGTTTATTTTCCTTATTTGACAGATGGGGATCTGTGGCCCAGGGAAACTAAGGACTCGCCTTTACTGCAGAGTTAATGGGAGTGTTGTTCCTAACTCAAGTCCTGTTCACATACAAAAACCCTTAACGTGAGTGTGGTGGTATTTTTAACTCATGGTGGTTGGCCTGAGAGGCGGGTATAGGCTGAGTCTCGAGTTAGCACAGCTCATCAGCTGCTAACACAACCAGATTGTGCTGTGGACACAGGCTAATGCTGCTTGAGTGCTGCCAGTCCTCCAGTAACTCCCCACAGTTCCCTCCATATGGCCTTAAAGGACAGACAAGTTCTCTCCCACAATCCACTGGGAAAGAATTCATAAAGTAGCTCAGCTTACTGCCATGTGAAGACCCAGGGGATGTGCCCCCAGAAGTCCCCGTGCCACTCACAAGTGAGAGCAGTGCCAGTGTGAGCACAGCAGCCTGAGTGTTGTTTTGTGGTTGGGCTGTTCTCAGTCAAGCTGGGCTAGCTGGAGCAAATTCTGCAGTGAGGAGAGCCTTGGTACTCTCCCAAGTCACACAGGGAGACTGTGGCAGATCTGGGAACTCAAGCCAGATTTGCTGAGCGCCAATTCAGTGTCTTAACCGCGCGACCATCATTCCTCATCACAACACATCCATTTGGTTCATAAATCCTGGGGCTGTGAGTGGAGTGTTTGAAACAGCCCCTAGCGTTTGCCCCCACTCCTTAGTGAGTGAGATAGGGCAGAGACCCTTTTCATTTCCATACACTTGGTTTGATGACTCAGCAGCAGTGGGATGCTCTTGTTGTCAGATGATGGCTGCCTCTCCCATCCAATTATGGTCCGTTGAACGTTGCCATCTAGGCAATCAGGAAGTCCTCATACCCCAACCTACCGGGCACTGAAAACTGGCTCTTGCAAAGGGGATAGATACCCAGGCATGTGTAAGACCCCCCAGGCCTCCTGTACATCCCATCTGTAGATTTAGCCTTTTAGCTCCTAGGAGAGGAGTGGGGAGTTTGGGAGGGATCATACACTAATCTCCAAATTCCCGATTAAATCCAGGACCACCACTGGCCCTTATGTCAGGACTTGATTTCCCATGGATATAACCCAGACCATGCAGCCATGGCCAGCTGGCGTGCTTTGGGCCAGTTGCATAAGGCAGCTACGATGGCTCCATTCTGATTGGCTGGGACACTTTCAAGTTACTCTTTGAATTGACAGAAGCATCCAAGGTCTGGAGGAGCCAAAATCCATACAGGCTAAAGCAGGCTATGGATAAGACTGCAGCCCAAACAGAGGCCAGGTTGTAGCACATCCTCGTGCTCACTGCCTGCACCATAGTGCAGATAGCAGCCACTGCAGAACCTCCACCCCCCCTTCCTATGCATGTGGGTGTGAAGAGGGTGCGCAGGGCTGAGAAGAGGTGGAGCCGTGGCTCCTTCCCCCACAACGTGCCAAGGGGAAGCCATCTGTCGCCGGTATCGTGCTGGTCCCGATTAGTGCCCTGGCCTCCTAAGCAAGGGGGACACAAGGAACCAGATAGTGACTCTGAATCACAGCTTGGTTCCTAGCCTGCTCCTAGGGCAGCCCATGGCTGGGCTTCATTCAGCATTTAGCCCAGAATATAGTAGGTGGATGTATCTGGCCTTGCCAGGACAGATGGGATCTGACTCCTTCCCCCTCACCAGCCTCTGCAAGATTTTAGGGAAACACAAAAGTGCAATATGCTCTTCATAATTGTCAATACACTTGATGTCTTCCTGATACTCCGGGTCTATTACCTTAATTGCTTCCCTCTCCACACTTTATTTTAAGGTGAGCATTAATTGATTTCTAACTGTAATCACAATTATGGTGTGTTATCCTGATTAATGTAAGGCTTGATTAATAGATAAGGTGCCACTGTTTTCCCTTTTTGAGGAAGAGATGAAATATGTTTTTACTCCATGGCTGAAGTGCTAATTTCACTGGAGAATGCGGCGCTAATGCAAGGCAATTAATCATCTATTTTGGTAATTCACGGTAGTAAAATCATCAGTCATGATGACACAAAAGCTGTGCATCTCAATGTGCTCTTGTAGATTAAACCAGTGTCCCGAAATCTTAATACTTAGCTCAGCTGTTAAGAACTCCAGCCCTTTTCATCCCAAGTTCTCAAAGCACTTGGCAAAGGAAACTATTGTTATCCCCCAGGGAAAGTGAGGTGACGTGACAGGCAGGTCACTGAATGAAGAAATGTATTAGTGGATTCAGTATTGGTAGGAAACAAGTAGGTAACATCCGGTGAATGACCCGAGACCCATTGATATCCTGGGATGGGCTTCCAGGAGTTTAGTTCAGTGGGTTTTGAGAGGCACGTCCCATCCTCATCATCCATCTGTGTGCTCCTCTAGAGCCGTATAACTTGGAGATTATAATATTATTTAGTTGTGTTACAGTAATAGTTAAAGGCCTCAGCCGAAATCAGAGCCCTATTGTGTTCAGTGCTGTACAAACACAATAAAGGACAGTGCCTGCCCTGAAGATGCTGATAAATTGGAGACCGTTCAGAGAAGAGCCCGGAGAACAATTAGGAAGCATGCCTTATCGTGATTGCCTCAAAGAGCTCGATCTATCTAATTTAACAAAGAGAAGGTTATGGGGTGATTGGATCACAGTCTATAAGTACCTACATGGGGAACAGATATTTAATAACAGGCCCTTCAATCTAGCAGAGAAAGGTCTAACACAATCCAATGGCTGGGAGTTGAAGTGAGGCAAATTCAGACTGGAAATAAAGTGCACATTTTTGTTGGTCAGAGTAATTATCCAAGGGTCTGGAAAAGCAGCAAAGAGTCCTGTGGCACCTTATAGACTAACAGACGTTTTGCAGCATGAGCTTTCGTGGGTGAATACCCACTTCGTCGGATGCATCCGACGACTTGCATCCGACGAAGTGGGTATTCACCCACGAAAGCTCATGCTGCAAAACGTCTGTTAGTCTATAAGGTGCCACAGGATTCTTTGCTGCTTTTACAGATCCAGACTAACACGGCTACCCCTCTGATACTATCCAAGGGTCGTGGGGGATTCGCCATCACTGGCCATTCTGAAATCAAGAGTGGCTGCTGTTGTAAAAGCTCTGCTCTAGGGATTATTGTGGGGCAGGTCTCTGGCCTTTGTTACACAGGCGGTCAGGCTAGATGATCACAATGGTCCCTTCTGGCCTTGGAATCTCTGACACTCTTATAATCTAAATATACGAGACAGAAGAAGGGCAAGAGAGAAAGGAATGATTATTATCCCCATTTTATCTATAGGGAAACTGAGGCACAGATTTGCTCAAGGTTACACAAGACAGGAATTGAGCCCAAATCTCTTGGGTCCTGCCGATATCCCAGTTTCTGCCTCATCACTAACATGCCCCGCACCTGCATAATGATGCCAAGAGCCAGAGGCTGGAAGGGGGCCAGGAGTGGTTCACAGGCTCAAACATTTAAAAACTACATCTTCTAAACTGGCACCTTTTTAGAGCAGGCATTTCTCCTCCTTCCCTTCCTGGCAAACGTCAGCTCAGAGCAAAGAGAAAAGCGAAGAAACAGCAAGTCAGAGCCTTAATTACAGGGCAGCAGCATTTCAAAGGGATAAAATTAGAACAGTTACCCCCAAGCTGAGGAAAGCAAAGCAGCGGCCTGAACCGATGCATCCCAGCCGCCTCCTGTATTCTCCACATCCTGGGTGAGTCAGGAAATAGCACACGGTGCTCTGTCTGATTACTGCTTAAACCTTCCAGCCACCCAGATCTGCAGCTAACCCTCCCCCAACCCCAGATTAAGCAGGTCTCACTGCCATAAGGGCCTGGGAAAAAGAAGATTAAGCTCTATCTTTTGAAATACAGTATTGTCCTAAGCCATTGCTCCCTGGTTAAACCACAGTCAAGGCAATCGGCCATCAGCTTCCTTGGCCCTAGAGAGGCAGGATGCAGAAATCTATTTCTACTGACAGTCTGTGTCCCTGGACAAACTTGGGAAGGGACCTTTTCCCTGCTCTGCTGAAGCTACTGTAGCCAAATGCACAGTAGGGTAATGATCAGGGTAGATTCTCCGCTCCCTGCTACTAGCATTGCACAGACACCTTCATTAGCCCAGCTCCCCAGGACGGTTTTGACAAGGTGTCCTTATGTCATTCAGTTGTTGTTCATTATTTGTACTGTGGCAGTGGCTAGGAGCCTCAGTCATGGAGCAGGGCTGTGTCAGGTGCTGTACAAACACAGAACACAAAGATGATCCGTGCCCCCAAAGAGTTGACAGTCCGAGTATAAAACAAGAAACATTGTGGTGACAGACAGATGGATGGGAGCACAAAATCACAGACTTAATGTCTGCCCAGCTCCTTTCCCATGAAGGCTTGCTGAAGTGACCGTCACGTCAGCAGGCAAAGATTCATATCATTGGCCTGGCCATCAAAGTGATGTTTTCACCACAAAAGAGTCAAATATATATTGTGTTAGCTCTGAATTTCCCAGGGGTGTTCGGCTGCAAAGAGACAAATCCCCATCACTGGTGGAACTCAACATAGCTCCATTGAAGTAAGTGGTGGTATCCTGATTTACACCAGCTGAGGCTCTTTACTTGTTGTTTGTACCACACCTGTGTAGTCGTATGACTGACAGGGAGGCTGCCAAGAAAGAGGAGCTCCACATAGGATTTTCTTGACTATAAAGCCGTGACATCTCGAGCTGGGAGAATAATCACTGCAAAGAGGCTGATAACGGTCTCGCACAATTGCTGTGTAGAATCAGAGCCCTTTGTTATTCGGAGCCCTTTGTTATTAGCGCTCGCATCAGAGCAATCACATTTATTTGGAGAAGAATGGCAGCCCGTCAAAACACCAGGCAACCATGAGATACCACCAGAAAAGATAGAATTGTTCCAGCTGCCTTCTCTCCCTCAACGAAGGGCCAATAAATTTCTCCCAGGTGTCCGGAGTGTTTGTCCGGAGTATGCATGCATGTTCTCATGATGTCAGGCAATGGATCTGTTTGACGGGAAACAATGGGCAGTAACTAAACACACAGATCCATTTTTACAGCAGGCAGATCTGATGAATAGGTGTGCAGAAGCTGGGAGCCTTAACTGCGCTTATAGAGATTGCAGTTATCGCAAAATAAGCACTCTGTTCTGCAGGAGCACAGTAACCCCATGAGGCCTGGAAGGGCATGTTTTCTCCTATAATTATTTGAGGGGCTGATTGAAAAATTTTCGATGGCGCAGTTTTCCACCAGAAAATTCTGTTTGATGGAAATCGAAATGTTGCGGGGGATCGTGTTGATTTCGGCGAGTTCAACAGAAAATTTTTGTAATGTTTTGAAACAAAATGGAGTATTTCATTACAATTTCTCATTTTGTTTGTTTTCTTGTTCCATTTTGTTCTGACTTTTTTTTACTTTTAATATTATATTATCACTTAATATTTCAGGTGTGTGTGTATATATGTATAATATTTAATATAATGTTTCAACGTTATCTAAATGAAATGTTTTGATAGGGTTGTTTAGCTCTTTCTGGAACTAAAGATTTTGGAATTTTTGTTTGTGGTAAATTTCCAATTTTCACCATTGCACCCCAAAGCAGGAGGCTGGGAAGTTTCAAAATGTCAGACTTGCCCAGGGAATGGAAATTCCATTTTCCAGCCAGCTCTAATTATTTGTATTGCGGTCGTGTCTAGAGGCCCCAAATGAGATGGGGAACACTGTTCTGCTAGGTGCTACAGAAAGAGACAATCTTGGCTAGGGATGTATAAGTGCCTTTTGTTAATGTGTCTGACAAGCTCTCAGAACTGAGCTACTGTTCTGATTCTAGGCATGTCTTCGCAAAAGCTTCTGGAAACGTGAGAAAACAAGTCTGTCATTTCCCATATTCAAGCCAGCCTGAGTTTCATTCCTGCAAACCTCACACCATTCAATACGCATATAACTGAGTGCAGTGATACAAATACAAAGCACCCTTATTTTAAAGAGTGGCCTTTGGGCAGTATGTGGGTCTGTGTATTAGCCATATATAAGCTACAAAGAAAAGAAAGCATTTTCCATAAGGCTTAAAGGAGAGAAGCGATTTGAAGAGCAATTTCTCCATCTCACATCTAATGGTAGAGGAGGAATGTGAGATAGGGACAGGGAGGCGGGACGGACCAAGAGCAGAGGCAAGACAAAAGCTGGTGAATGTAGAAGGAGATGGATAGGAAGTCAGAGGGATGGGGCAGAGAGGGTCCATTGAGGTTTGTTTGTTTGTTTTGTTTGTTTGTTTAAGAGGAAGACCTTTTTGAACTCCAGCTGTAGTTGGCCAAAAAGTCAGAAGAGGGCAGACGCTGGGGAGGTTATATGGGTCCATTTCTGAAGGGAAAATGGGTGTCAGATACTTTAGAGACAGTCTCGGCTGGAGCTGGCTGCAACACGGCTGGTTGGTTGGTTTTCCTGTGAAAATTTTCAAATGAAAGAAAAATGACCCTTTTTTTAAAATTTGAATCTCAACAAACATTTTCTATTCAAATGAAATTAAGTTTTCGCTTAGTTTCTCAAAAGCTGAAATGTTATGGTTTTCGAAAACCAAACCAAAGTGAAAAATGCCATTTGAAACACAAGAAAACAAAAATGTTGATTTCATCTTGAAATGTTGATATTTGGATATTGGGGTGGGGGAGGAAAATCCACTTTGTCTTACTTCTTGATGTCTCCATTTTTAATGGAAAAAAGTAAACAAATGAGAGAGAATGGGATTTTGCCCATGGAAACAAAATGAAATATTTCACTGAAAAACAAAGATACAACAACAACGTCAAACAAAATGAAAAAATGTTAATTTATTTTGTTTTTTTTAATTAAAAGATTATTATTGTTTGACATTTACATCCCAAAAATCCCTGGCCCAAAGAGCTTACTTACCTTTTTTTGGACCAATAATACTTTAGAAGTTATTTGAATGACAAGACGACATAGGTAAATCGTTTCAGGCACAAGGGAGGTTGTGTAAGAGATGCTATGAGGGTTATTGGATGTAGCTAAGAACCCAACTACAATAATTTTGTCTTTACATCCTCTTTAAAGACTCACTCCTACCATGCTACTTGAATTGAGTTGACTTGTATATAGCCTGCCTGTTGTTGTTCCTCTTCCCCTAAAATCTGCCAACTTGTCTCCCCGTCCTTAGACCATGATTCGGTTTAAGATTTTGGGTCTGCTCATGTGCTTAAAGTTAGGCGCATGCTTAAGTACCATGCTGAATTGGGACCTTAGATTATAAGCACAGATTGTCCTTGAGTTCTAGGAAAACATCTAGGACATAGCAGGTGCTATCACAAATAATATTAATAATCTCAGAAGACCTTATAACTGTGGGAAGGAACAGACTTGTGTGAGCCAACAAATATTATAGCCCCGATCAGAACACTTCCCAATGAAAGATTAGGAGATTTCCAATCCAATAGGATGATAAATATGACCACCAGGCCTCGACCTTTCAGCCTTTCCCACAGTTCTAAGTGAAAATACGTTATCTGGGTTTGTGAAAACATGAAGTAGGGCTAAGAAAGCTGGATAAATGCATACGCTCTCCAGATGAAATCGTTCGCCATCAGGGTTATAAAGATGTCACTTGCCTTTATTTATTTGGCTATCTCCTGTGGCTGAAGTGATGGACAGCCCTTCAGTCCCCAATTTCTGTGCTTTCTTGGTTTGGTGCCGGGCTGTATTTTTATCTCTATATATTTTCCCTCTGCTGAGAGTTATTTCCTGCAGTCCATTAGGAGGGCTGGAAGAAGGGGTGCAGTTATAGTTAAAGCTATTTATACTCCTCATTTCCAGCCACGTTGTTTTTCTCATGGAAGAGCAAATCGGTGAGTTATAGATCTCCTTGGTAGTGAAAGACACATCTCCTTTTCATCACAGAAATGCTGTGTTGTGAATGACTCTGAAACAAACAGCAAGAGAGTCCCCCACAGGTGCTGGAACTAGGGGTGTCACTGCTAGGTGCTGCTGCACCCCCTCCCTTGAAGTGGTTCCCTTTATATACAGGGTTAACAGTTTGATTCAATGGCTTTCACCAGCCCCACTATACACATCGTTCCAGCACCCCTGGGGACATGACCTGTGTGCAGAGTCTGATTCCGCTCTTGTGCAAGTTCAGCAGGACCCCACTCAAATAATGAAGTCACACTCTTGAAACGGGAGCAGAATTTGATCCATTTTGCTGTACACAGTGCCAAATATTGCTCTCCAACCTCAGTTGTTTTCCGGTATGTGGCGGCGGCTGCTGCTGCCCCTGCATTTTATGTTCATAATTCAGAGATTTTAAGGCCAGAAGGGACAATTAGATCCATCTAGTCTGACCTCTTGTACAACACAGACCTGAGACTCTCATCCAATTACCCCTGTATTGAGCTCAACAACTGGTCTTTGGCTAAAGTATGTCTTTCAGAAAGGCATCCAGGCATGATACGAAAGCTTCAGGAGATGGCAAATCCACCACTTCTGTTGGTGGCTTGTTCCATTGGTAAATCACCCTCATTGATGGAAAAAATAATGTTTTGTGTTTCCGTAGTTCCTTCCATTCAAGGAGCTCAACATGCTTGGTGGAGATGAATGTATAAACCCTCAACCCTCCTTCATCCCCTTCTTGCTGGGTTTTAAGTGGATGTTAACTCCCCCAGTGCCTCTCTACAGTGGGGGGTTAAACCCTCTCTACCCCAATTGCTGGCTAATGGTGGCTGGAACCATTGGAGTGTAGACCTAAGTATCATTATTAATTAACCCCACAGATTCCGCCCCGGAACAAGTAGTATTGTCAGTTTGGTTACAATGTCATAACATGAGCCCGCTGAACTCAATAAGTCCCAATTGTACGAGTGGAAAGAACAATCAGTTTTATTTAAAAGATAAAAGCCTTACCTAGGACTATGCACACATGCATGCATACACACATACAACCAAAAATAGGAGTGTGTTCCCCTCTATCTGCTTCCCCTTTAATCTATTGGTTTCTTCCCCCTCTCAAAGGAAGCTGGGATGCCTGGCGGACCTTTTTAAAATGCTCAGCAGATTTTATCCTGATTGCCCAGCTCTTAGGGAAATGTCACAGACCAAGCCCCGGCCCTTTCATTCCCAATCCCGTTGATGTTTCTGGGCTCCCCTTTTAATACGAAAGCAAGCTAGATCAAGGCGCTGTGTTGGAGTGGGAGGCAGATGTCTAGTAGGTACTGGTCCACTCCATGGAGGCTTCTGCTCATCATTTTCCATTGTCACACTGTTCCAGCGCACTACGTAGCTGTGACACACAATGCACCAGAAAGCTCCATCGGGCCGTGGTGCCACATCAAGCTAATGGCTGCCTACTCTGCGGGGTGTCAGGATCTGACAGTCCTCTTGGGTTTTGCAAGATCAGGATCTATGGTGCTTAGCCTGCCCAGTGCATGTCAACTGGCATTTACTTCCTGGTCTGCATTGCATGCATTGCATCCAAAGAAGTGAGCTGTAGCCCACGAAAGCTTATGCTGAAATAAATGTGTTAGTCTCTAAGGTGCCACAAGTACTCCTGTTCTTTCATCCTGCATTAGGTTCATATGAAGGAGCTGGTCTGGTTGAATAAGGGCGCAGCTCTGAGCTGCCACCCAGAAAATCCAAGGCTGAGGCAGTGGGGACAGAGGGTTGCTCCTCTTGCACCTGGGAATGCAGCAGAGGAAGCAAAGCTCAACTCCTTGGGGGAAAGAGGGTATGGACTCTCTCTCTCTGCTGCCACCTTTAGCCAGCCAGAGAACAACTCTGTAGCCAGCTCTCCTAATTTATGGTGTTATGGGACTCTTCAGGGAAGATGGGGAGATCCCAGAAGAACCCCCAAAATCACCCCCAAGGAACAATCCAGTAGAGTGTGATGGCCAAACCCACGTCTCCCCCACAATGGCATTTCTGAGCCATTGAGCCTACATCACTTCTCTGTAGATTAATGCCATCCTGCATGCCCCCAGCAGGCTATGGACTTGTCTGGGTTCTGCCCTTCAACTCTGGAGTCCTTCAGCTGGAAGGCAAAACAGAGTGGAGTTTAAAAAAAACCAACAAGCTGGTGGCAGGAGGAAGAAGAAAGTTTCTGCTGTGTCATCATATTAAATGTCAATTTGACTGGTGGATCAGAATTTATAGCTTCTAGCCCTGCTTGTCAGCCAAGGCACAATTATGAAAATATCAACAGCCCCTTGATCGATTTGTCTCTTGTTATCCCGCTTGGCAGCAGGAATCTAGAGGTCAGATACCAAACTGATGGTCTTTGTCATAAATAAAGGCTGGCACTCCCATCAGTACTTGCTTTTGTTCTCTCGTGTCTGCCAGAAGTTGCAGTAGATGTGGCTGCGGATTCTGTGGCCTGTCTCCTTGGGAAATCGCTTTCCTATTGCATAGCCTGTGTGTTTCAGGGTGGACTCACAACTCTGTTTAGAAGGTGGAGCCTTTTCTCTCTCGTGAATGCAGCAAGTTTTCATTGCTCAGCTGGTTTTTCAACTCAGAAAGGGTCACCTATGCGTCCTTTGGCCCTTGTCCCTCACTGGGGGAGGAAATATATTGATGAAGATAGATCCAAACAGTTACACCAGGGTGGAGTTACTGAGTTCACACTGCTATAACTAGAGCAGAGTCTGGCCGTCTAGAATCTACTTGACAGGAGAAAAGTTCTAACTCGACTGACAGATGCCAAGAGGTCTCAGTTGACCTTCAGTCCCCATCAACCACAGAAAATTGTCTCTCACCGACTCCTCACAGCAAAGACAAGAGCTTTCAAGAGAGATGGCACAAATACTTCATCTGCACCATTCCAAAAGCAGGGGGAAATGAACAAGATTGTTGCATTATTTGTTATTAGCCATAGATTGAAAATGATGTTGCTCGGAAGGATAGTTTTGAGATTAAGATGTTGGGCTGGCGAGTTGGAGATCTGGGCTTCATTCCTGGCTTTGCCACAGACTCCCTGCATGACCTTGGACAAGTCATTTAATCTCTCTCTCAGTTCCCACAACCATGAAATTGGGAGAATAATCATCTTGTCTGTTTCGTTAGTTAACTCTTTGAGGCAAGGACTGTCTTTGACTGTGTGTGTGTACAGCACCTAAAACAATAGGATAGTAATCTCAATTGAGGCCCACACATGGCTACAGTGGCAATAATTATAATTGCTGGCTGATAATTGTTTCTCTTTCTTTAAGTGCCCTGAGGCAGCATGTCTGGTGGATAAATGGAGCCTTTTCTCTCCGTTTAGCTGACACTAGGTTCAAGAGGAGAAAGAGTCACTCTCATCTCCAGGTCACATTGAAAAATCTTCTGCCTGGCCTAAAAGACTGAGGGAAATTGATTCTAAATTAGATTAATCCTTAAAAGCTTCTGCCAGAGAGAACTCAGCTGGTCACATCCCAGCAGCCTCTCTGTCATTTGTAACAAGAGGTGCATCTTAATGTCATGTACTAGCATCACAAGGAGCCTTCTATGTCCCCAGGGCCGGATTTACACCTTATGCGCCCGTAGGCACAGCATCTTCAGCGCCCCTCCCCCCCTACATCTGACCTTCATGCTGCACACAGTTAGAGAGAGGTAAAGTGCTCCTGGAACACTGGCGCCTCGAGGCACATGCCTCATTGGAAATCTGGCCCTGCATGCCCCAAGATCAAAGTCAACTCTTCCGAAGTTTGTGGGCTTGTAGCTCCATGGGTTTGGTTCAGCTCTTTCTCTGATCTTATCAGAACAGAAAAGATTCAATGAGAGACTGGGCTGCACAGAAAATTATTGGCCATGTGAGTTGATTATATTAATTATGTATTTATTATTATTATTTGCATTACAGTAGCATGTAAAAGGCAGGGCTGGGATTGTGCTAGGTGCTGTACAAACACTTGGATTGTAAGCTCTTTGGGGCAGGCACTGCCTTTCTTTTCACTGCGTTTGCACAGTGCCTGGCACAATGGAGTCCAGGTCCAGGAGTGGGGCTCCTAAGGATTATCGCAATACAAATAAACAATATTAGTTAGAGAGCCTGCCTCAAAGGGCTCATAATGACTGATAGTGTGAGCTGTCATAGGGCCAGGAGGGGAGAATCCCAAGCAGCTGATTGCAATTAATCACTCCTCCCAGAGGCTGCTGGGAGTGGGAGGAGCCTGGGGCCTATATAAGCCAGACCCAGCTCATAGCGGTGACGGAGAGGAAACACCAGGAAGACTGAGTGGCAAGAGGAGCAAGGGGCAGGAGGAGAGGCAATCACCTTAAAGAAAAGGTACTGAATTTAGGGAGAGTTGGGCACAGCTGGGGCCTGCCTCCCTAGGAAACTTTGGACTTGCCTGAGGGATAGGAGAACTTATGGGGAAATGGGACAAAAAACTTTGGATGTAGATGATGCTAAACTAAATACTGAGATGCTCCTTTTATGAAGTACCCCTGTGTCCTTTCTCCCCGTCCTTTCTCTGAGGGTCAGGACATCCTGGCCCACCAGGCAATGCTTGGTGACATTTGGGGCTTAGCCGGAGGCCAAGTTGCACCTTACGGATAGTCTGCAGAGCTCCATGGTGCTGGTGAGCATGGACTAGCTGACACCATCTAACCAGACACGGAGAAGGGCAATGTTATTGTCTCTGTTTTAGAGATGAGCAGCTGAGGTACAAAGAGGTGTTGGGTCACATTTTGAAACGACCTTGTATCCAAAAACTCCCATTGTTGTCACACAGGGAGGGGAATTCTTTACTGGTATTGCAGTAGTTCCTTAGAGCCTTAGTCATGGATCAGGGCTCTATTGTGCTCGGTGCTGTACAAACCCAACACAAAGCGTTCCCTGCGCCCAAAGACATGACAACCTAGGTATACGACAAGAGACAACAGATGGATTAGACAGATGGGGGAGCACAAGGAACCAATGAGACAATATTGGCAGTTGTCACAGCGCACCAGTGGCCTAACCTAACCATTGTCAAGTTTTTTGTAGGCATCTCAGCAACGGAGAGTTTTGAAGGCAGATGATGAGTTAGTTTTGTGGGTGTTTATGGGGAATTTCTCCCAAGCGTGAAGGGCAGCATGGGAGAAAGCACGAAGATTCTGTTTTTCTCAGTGGCAGATGAGCACTTTTAAAATCTAGCTACTTATTGAGGTGCCTAAATAGGAACTGAGCTCCTTAGAAAATCTGGTCCCAATAATGGGTACTGAACCCCTCTGAAAATCGCAGCCTAAATGACTTGCCTGAGGACACACAGTCAGTCTGTGGCAGAGCAGGAACCAAATCCAGATCTCCTGAATCCCAGCTCAGTGTCTTAACGGCAAGCCCACCCTAATTCTCAAATGAAAGCTCTCATCCCCAAATTTTCCTGTCATGTGCAAATCCCTCTTTCAAGCCTATCCTAGCCAGGACAGTATGTCACACACCAATACACCACTGCACTGATCCCACAATTACCTCTCTCCTAGTAAGTTATTTTAAAAACCATCGCCTCCTGCTATTTGATTGTAAATGTTTTATTAATTTACCTTATGATACATTTATGATACTTGCATGCCGTTAATTTCTAACAATATATTTTTGAGCCACCCATCCGTACTGAGAGGCTGGGCTCTTAAATAATCTGCCTTCACTTCATTATAGTTTATTGTTATATTTCAGTCAGTGTGTACAGTGCAAATTAGGAAACCTGCAAAGCTTTCTCATCACAGGAATAATTACTGCCTGGTTGCCTAGAAAGTGGGGTTGTGGGGGAGGTAATCTGTGCTAATTGAAACAGTAAAATATGTGCAGTTGGAATCAGCCCGTTCAATACCTTGAGAAAAACCCACACAGCCTCCTGAATTCTACTCTGATCCTCTGGATTATAAATTCTCTTCCTTTCTGTCTTGCACAGAAATTTTTAAAAAACAACTCAAAGTACTGGTATTAATTATTTTAAGATTTTTTTGGCAGTTGTTTTCTATAATTAAATTCTGTTCCTTTAGGGAACTTCATGTTGTTTGGTTTCCCTTTTCTTGTTTCTTTCATGAAATGAGACACGAAAGTGAAGTTTGATTCCTGCCTGTTCTCGGGCATTCACTTTACTCTCTCTTCCTTTTGAAGGTCACAAATCCAAGAATTTCATTCTTCAGAGATTCAGCACAGGAGATAGGAAGGCGGCAGCTTTGTTGCCAAGCGTGGGCTGTAGAAATGGGCTGGTCCTGACTCATGGAATCATAGAAACCAGCAATGGAAAAGGCCAGACTTCAGGGCAGCTCCACAAGGGTACAAGGATCCGCACTACTTGATCCATTTGCCGGACTGGAGCCCGAAGCTGCAAGTTGTTTGGAACGTGAACTACTCGGAGTCCATACAACACCTAGCACCATGGTGAGCTGACTTAGTTCGGGCCACTAAGCACTACCATAACATAAATAATGAATAATCATTGTTCTCCACATGATCAAGAGCATTGTTTAGGCTGACTTGAAATACACCAAGCAATGAGCTTTCCATCCCTTCCCTTGGGAGACTATCCTCCTCTCCAGTGTCCTGACTTTGGTCCTGCTATATATTCCTATGCTGACTTTTATCCCACAGTCCTTCAGACCCCCTGACACAGTCTTTCTCCCTCCTTAATGCTGACACCCTTTGCAGCTTTGTGGAGGGTTATCATGTCCAAGTCTCATCATTGTTCAGCCAAGCTATGCCTGTTGGCTCAGATTCTCAGCCATACCGTGGCTGCTTTGCCTCAACCCACCAGTGGAAAGTGGCTGTAATAGCATCAGATACGGTCGGTGGAGGATTCCCCCTGAATAAGGAAATCCTCTGGTTGCATAAAGCCCCTTCAGTTGCTCCTACCCCACCTGTTTCCCGGCCTCCAGGATCAGAGGAGTGGACATAGGGAAGGAGATATGGCTGGAGTGCCTCTCCTTTCCAGCGGTCCCCACCTTTGCCCTGTCCTCCTGAGCTGTGCCAAGCCTGGGACAGAGTCTAGGATCTGGGCCATTTAGTTCCATTAATCTCTACTTGCAAGTCAATCCCTGCAGTCCCTCAATCATTGTCCAAGCCCCGCCTGCTTGGCAGCACTCTGGACAGAGCTGTGCTCTGCTTGCAGTGCATGGGATTATTTATTGGCCCATTAAAATGTTTTATTAACTGAGTATTCAAATTAAGACATTCATGTCTATTTCCGTGGGTCTTTTCCAACTATAATTGAATTCTCCTGGCCCTGGATAAAAAAGCCTATAAAGTCAGTAACTGACACCGTGATGCTGCCTGCTGTTGACATTGAAAACATCCTGCTAAATTCTTTCGGGGAGAGCATGACACAGTTTGACCCTATTGAGCAGTAGATGTTGTATGAAAAAGATGTCACAATTGTACAGCCAGCTGCATTTCCCTGGACGTGTTCATTCTGCTGCGGTTGGCCTATACCTGAGCACTTCCATCCTAGTACTGGGCTTTCCAGGGTAACTGCTGAGGTTCCTGTTCTCGTTCTCCCTCCCTCTTGTGGAGGTCGGTGGAGTGACACAACTGCAAAACCAGAATAAGTCGAGATGGTATTGTCAGTGCGCTGCCGGGGACCGCCTGGGCTCAGTACTCCTCTGGAACACAGACCTTTGAGTTCCCAGGGTCAGCAGAGGTGGGCGACTGGCCGCGAAGCAGGAACTGGCACCGGCTGGAGCAGCTTGTCAGAACTACCAGCCAGCTGGGAGTATTCCCAACAAAGTAGCGCCATTGAGCAGACTGGAGTAGCTGCTTTCATGAGGAGCCTATATACCTGTGTTAGGGATCACCTGATTAGAGTCTTGCTTGTGGGTTGGCTGTACCCTTAGGATGCTCAGGGAATTACCTAAGATGACTCCTCAGCCTCAGATCACTCAGAACACCTAGCTACCTTCATCCCTATCTACAGTCACCCATTGAGTGAGGACAGGCTTCACTCCATGGGGCCGCCTGGATCACTTGTGTCCAGCTCAGCCCTAACCATGGGGTTTGTGACCTTGTGCAGACCGGTGACATTCACTGTAAGATCATTGTCATGGAGTCACAGTGATGGAGCTGTGCAAAGGGTGGAGATTCAGAGGCTGGGGTTTCCAGGGAGGCCAACAAGAGTTAGTTGTCTAATGTCTATTGAATTCCAGTGGGATGTGGGTGCCTAAATCCCTTAGGCTCTTTTTGAAAACCCCAGCCACAAGTTTCTGAGATGCATCTTTAGAACACTATGTATGGGTTTAATCACCAAACAGGCCTTCTCAGATTCATGCTCATAGCAGCCGCAGGGTATTGAATATTGTCTCTTTGGATAGCCTGATGGAATAAAAGCCACTTTGCCTAAATCAGCCTTTGCATTTTTGCAAAGTGAGGGAAGCTGCCATCGGTTAGGGAGGCTGAAGAACAGAGCAAAGGGCAATGGAATGTTCCCAAGGGTCTGTTGTCGATGCTGGCGTAGAAGAGTAGATCCTGCCAGCTCAGATCTGGGTATCAATTGGCTTCCACATGGAAGTGGTGACGCACTCGTTCCTGTACGTGTGAATGTAGCACCCCCAGAAGAGTGCAGGGTTGGACTTAGAGACGTGAACTTCTCCCATCCTTCCAAACCCCTTTCTCCTACAGCTAGTTTAAATGATATGCATTGTGCTTCCCTTGGTACTGTGGCCTGTATATTCTAATGCCACTTACAGGTAAATTGTCTTACTTCCCACCTCCCCCGCACCAAGTAGAATCAAACCACTTCTCTAACTGCTTCTCTCTCACTTCCCAACATGACAGATAAAGCTGAGCTGTGACCTGGAAAATGCATAACCACTTAAAACTGAAGGCAAACAAATGGTGCTTGCAGAAAGAGCTTATTAGCATGGTACACCGCTTTCTGATTGGAGCAAAAGGCAATACATTTCAAGTGTACTACGAGGAGCAGAAAAACGGTGCTATGATGCGTTCAGCCGGGACTCCATCAGTTACTAGGGATTCCCAGGACTTTTGGGCAGGGGGAGACTTTGTCTCATTTAAGAAGTGTGGGCCAGACCACCTTTATCCAGGAGGCCAGAGGGCCAGTGTCATCCAGTCTCTAGAACATTAGACTGAGATTCATGAAACCTGAGTACTACTCCCGGCTCTCTGCCCCTGACCTCCTGTGTGACCTTGGTCACGTCACCTCTTTCTGCTGCTGCTTCTCTTCCTCCTCCATTGCTTGTTTGGAGCAGGGGCTGCCTCATACGCTGCATCTTTAGGGTGCTTTGCATAATGCAATACAGTTCATAATGATAAAGGAAAACTCCGCGAGGTTGAACTTACAAAGTGTCCTTCAAAGAGGGTCATGGCGTTTGGTAGGGAGTGATGACTAGAGCCACATAAACAACTATGTTAGCAGCTGTTTCTTGAAAACCGGAGTGACCTCCATTAACCATGGGGGTTTGTCACTAAAGACAAGCCTTTTGATCAATGAATTCTGGACTGGAAAGTAAAACTCTTATTGTGCCATAGCAGACAGATATGCAAAGTGTGGATAGAGGAGCCCTCTGAGTTCTCATCCTTAATGTTTACTTTCCTATAAATATGGTCCTAATTGCAATATCCACTTCAAAGCCCGCTGGCCTTTATCTTCCAAGAATGCTTTGAAACCCTCTTGCTTGGAAAACAGACACATTCCATCCAAAAAGCCCAAAGCCACGGAAGATTGGTCATGTCTCTGGGTAAATACACAAGCTGTTTGGAGACACTAGCCTGCATTGTTCTTCTGTTTTACTTTGGAGATAGAAGGACACGCAGCTTCGTTCTGTGTATAAATGGTCTGACTTTCCCCCAAATATTGTTTTTTTTCATGAGCTTGAAAATTTTCCCGCCTTCCCAAATCCGTTTGTTTAGCTCAGTATTCTCCAGGCAATACAGCAGTGAGGGGAGAGAGAGAGAGGCCCTGTGTTTCTTTTCATTCTTGAGCACATGACCTGTCTCTCTCTCCACAGCTTTTCTCAACTCTCTATTATAAGGCTCAAAAGCTTTGCCTATTAAGGGCCGGTCCAAAGCCCAATGAAATCAGTGGAAGTCTTTCCCACTGATCAGGATCAGACCCTAGCAAATTATCTAGAGAGCAGGAGTTTGGCTAGTGCCCTGCAAGCAAAACTTGGGGCTGATTTTCAGTGGTATTGAGCACTCAGAACTCCAGCTGAAATTGGTAAGAGTGGTGAATTCTCAGCACCTATGAGATTTTGGATGAAGTCAACAGACTTTGCAGAGGAGCCCTTTGTAAATCTCTCCATTCAAACAAGAGAGAGTGTGTTATTCCAAATCAGTTGTGATAATTCTGGAATGTCTCCTTTGTTGCCAGTTCTTGGCGTTCTGTCCCAAGGAACACACGTACGTAGAAATCTTCGCGTCTGCCTGTGCCTGGGAGTCTGCAGGCCAAGTTCAGAGCATCCCTTTGTGCCCCTGCCCGCATTTCCAGGATGTTCTTTTGAGACCAGCGAAAGGATTGGAAAACATTCCATACAGCAAGAGACTCCAGGAGCTCAATCTATTGCGCTTAATAAAGAGAAGGTTGAGGAGTGGCTTGATCACAGCTTACAAATTCCCACAGAGGGAGCAGAAATCTGATAATAGAGGGCTCTTCAGCCTAGTTCAGCCACAGCTATTGGACTGGAAGCAGGCATTAACTCAAGGAATACTATGGCCTGTGTTCTGCAGGAGGTCAGCCTGAATGATCACGGTGGTCCCTTCTGGCCTTGGAATCTGACCCCTGTTAGGGATGGAGGTGAGGGTTAGCCTTGGCTACCAGGGTTAACGTTGTAGTCTCAAGCCAGCCAAGGGCTGCCCTCGATGTGGGATCCTGCTTTGGGTGGTTTGCATTCAGTCTGCGTCGGGGTCCTTAGTCCACAGCAGTGCAGTGCCCTTCTGCTTAGCTCACCTCTGTTTAACTTGATGGCTTTTAACACATTCCTAGAGGGAAAGTTCTCTGCACGGGGCCTGTGCACCACTTAAGTCCTCAATATAGATCTTAAGTGGGGGTGAGGTATCACCAAGATGCTGTGGGAATATTATAGTCTTTTGGCCTGGTCCTCAGTTGATGTACATTGGCATAAGCCAAGTCAGTGGAGCTTTGCTGAGCTACGCTAGCTGAGGATCTGGCCCTCAAAAGCAAATCTACGTATCTATCTCAGCCTTTGTATGTTACATGTGGTCATCACCTAACCATAGGTAGTGAGTAGATGGGACCAGGTAGCACAGCTGCCTTGGTGGGCAGAGAGACCGTGTTTCAAACACACCAGCTATCTTTCAATTTGACCTTTTCCTTAAAGACAGCCTGGCAGACACCACCTGTACAGAGCATTTCTTCCTTGGTTACATTTGCATTTCGTTTATAATTTGCCATTAGGCTGTCTGCAAAGCCATTACAACCTGTAATATTCAAATGGAATTCTTTGACTTTAAGCCACTGTGATGTGATCCACAATTAAAGCACATTTGGATATAGTAGCAACGCCTCCTCCCTGCATCGTTAACAGCTTTTGCATGCAAAACGTGGTATTTTAAGTCAGATCAGTGACCATCAGCACAAGGCCCCTCATTTACACCCTAATTACCTAATGCTCCTTATTACAACATAGGAGGATCCCTCCTTTTAATGTACTGTGTGGATTTTGTCACTTCCAGTGTGTAAATAAGAATGTGGCAAATGTGTTAAAGGCTTTGAATTCTCTTCAGGTCACAGCACAGCAGCTCCCATTGACTTCAGTGGGGAGAAAAACTGCTCAGAGCCTTTGAAAATCAGGCCCTAAAGACGTGTCTATATGGCACAGTTGACTGGAATAGCTATTCCAGAATAACACCCTGTATGGGCACTGAATTCTGGAATAAAAGTGATTTTATTCTGGAATAATTACTCTGCTTTGGAAGTGCACTAATTATTCCAGAATAAAGTGATTTACATTCCAGAATAGCTATTTCAGTCAATTTCCCCATGTAGCCGCTATGATAGGAGACAGAAATTGGCTCAGCCAGCCAGCTAAAAATCCCCTCGGCACTGGGGGAGTTATCCAGGTCCTGCACTGCCCCTTTGGCCCCAATGTTGGTGGCACATCATGTGGGGGAAGAGAATAGCTGGAGTGCTCCAGCTAGCCTGAGCTGGTGAATATCCCCTTGGGCATCAGTTACTAGCTGTCATGGATTAGAGCAGCCCCAAAACTGCTCTAATCTTTGCTGAGTCCTGCATAGAGCCAGCCTGGGGTTTAGGAAGCCACAACCATTTTCCTTGCAACTCTGTCTTCTCCCCATGCTCTTTGAGCAGAAAATCCAGGACCGAAGTGAGTTCCAGATGAAACAGCAAGTTAGACTAGCTACTCCTCTCCTTGGCCCCTTCCATCCCTAGCAATCCTTGTATTCTGCAACTATTAGACTCCAAGGAGAGCACTGTGCTGATTGTTCTGTAAAGGACAAAATGTTTTAATCCAGGAGAGCAAATGCACGTTGGTTAAAGAGCTGTCTATTTAATAGCTGCAGAGAGCTCCCTAATGCATCCTATGGAGCGACAGACAGATCCAACCATGGCGGTTGGCCAATCAGAATTAAGTGTCCTGATCAAATTTGACATTTCCAAACATGTTGGCTGGGGCAGCAATCACTTTGCTGGGGATGTAGTCTCTGTCTGGTATCTCATCTGTTTAATTGCATAAATAATACCGTTGAAAAGCTACGTTTTATGGTAAACACAGCAGCTCGTGGTCCAACCCGTATGGTAGGCATCATGCATAGCCCATACTAATTGTCAGATATTTCAGAGTACGCCCATGGACTACAACTGGCTTAACTCATATACATTAAAGTCCATGTCAGTAGCAGACCACCATTCTCACTCTCAGTCAAAGCCAGCCAGAACCTTTCACTGAAGAAGAGCTCTGTCTGCATATATAAAATCTCCTCCATAGATTTCACAAGATATGAGAGTTGCAAAACAGAAATAATTTTTGTAGTGCTGAATCTCATTTGCCTTTGCTCTTCTGAATACTGTCATTTGTAAATCGCATGATTTTATTTTTTTCGCCTTCACATTTAGTGCTTATAAAATATTGATCAAAGCTGTCTCTCTGCAGTTCACAGGGATGGGGCGTAGCACAGAGAGCAGTGAGGGGAGCAAAGCAGATGGTAATCGGACCGAAAAGAACCTCATCTGCTTTCAAGTTGGTATCTGTTTGCTTACGAAGTGGCACTTGCACTGTGGTGGAATACAGATAAGAGAGGTTGTCGGTAGGAAGGAATTCCAGTTTTTTGGTTAGTCGAGGTGGCTGGCAGCAAGGCAGAGTGAGATAGCGACATGAACAAAATATTCCCATGCAAGATAAGATGTGGCCTGAAATAGATTTGGCCTCATTCTATGAAGGGTTTTGGAAGTCTCTTAATGCATTGGCTAAAGTGTCATTTACTTGGTGAAATGAATGGGAGGCAATGTGTCCTAGTGGTTACAGCGCTGGACTGGCAGTGGGGGCTGCTCTTAGCTAGAAAAGAGACTGTGACCTAGTGGTAAAAGAAGGGGAGGAACAGTAGACAGAACTTTTTTTGCTCTGCTCCTGGCTCTGCCACTAACTCATGTTGTGGCCTTGGGAAAGATTTAATTTCTCTGTGCCTCATTTTACTCATCTGGAAAGCTGCTTCTGTCCTTACCTACCTCTTAGAGGTGACATGAGGTGAAAGAAGCTGATATCAGCAAAATAATTGGGGAGCCTTTGATGAAAGGCAAAGTGTCACAGTCAGGTCACCTGTTTATTATTCATATAACTATGATGATTTTACCCCATCTGGCTCACATGATCACCCCAGAGGTCAGCGTCTCTCAGGCTGACCTAGCCTCAGTCATGTTTCTAGGCTAGATAAGGCCAATACCATGGTAATGGTGATGTCTCCATCTTAGGCTACGTACTCTACGATTCCCCGTGTACGCATACGCTAGCTGAGCTCTCATCAAGCTGGTGCCCGTATAAATAGCAGGGTCACTGCAGTAGCACATAGCAGCAGAGGCATGATACCGCTGTGCTGAATGCAAAGCTGCCTGACTCCGGTGGGTACATGCGAAGCCGTGCCTTTGCTGCTGCTACCTATGTTGCTGCAGCTACACTGCTCTTTACACTCATGCTAGCTTGACCAGAGCTGGCATGAGTGTGTGGACACGAGCAGGGGAATCGTAAGTCATAGTGTAGATGTAGCCTTAGAGTGGATGAAATGCAGAGATGCTGGATGGAGATAAAGAGGCGAGTGAAGCATCAAAGACTTTCCTGAGGATTTTTCAAGGCTACAGTCACAGAGAGATCTGCAGTGTTAAAGCCAAGTGGTAAAAGCTTCCTGTACAGTATTATTATTATTATATTTGGAGCTGAGTCATTTCCATTAGTGCTGAAAAAATATCTGGTTCTATAACATTAAATACAGGGAGAATTACCAGCCCAAGAGAAATAAATGGTACTCAGCTCCGCACTCTGTCTTAGGTCTGGTCTACACTGAAAACTTACATCAGCCTAACTACATCTCTCAGGCAGGGGGGTTGGAACAACTTGTATAGTGGGGGTGCTGGGAGCCATTAAGCCAAACTGCAAACCCTGCATATGATGGAAACCACTTCAAGCCAGGGAGTGTGGTAGCACCTCCCACACCCCTAGTTCCAGTACCTATGCTGTCAGGAATATGAAAAATCCACACCGCCGTGAGACAGAGTTAAGCCAACCTTACCCCCAAGGTAGAGAGTGCCAGGTCGAAGAAAATTCTTCCATCAATCTAACTACGGCCTCTCAGGGAAGTGGAGAACCCCTCCCGTCACTGTAGTAAGTGTCGCTGACGCACTTCCCTCGCTCTCTCCCTCTCCTCTTTTTGCCGTCAGCTTTTGTGCTGTTATAAAAAGGAGAATGGGGCGTGTTTTCCGCAGGGCTCGGCACCCAGAAGCCCCCCTTGGGACACTTACAGCCAGGTTTTCCAGAACAACACGATGAGCTCTTTGGAAAATCTGAGCCCAGTGGTGGTAGGACAGAAGAGCTTTCCCATTCCGAGAAGGGCACCTACCAGCACAAGCCAAATGGCGAAGGGGCCATGCAGGTAAATCTAGACTTTGGAGGCATGAGAATTTATCCCAGGCTGGGATGACTCTGCCAAATTGTCAGAGCGGCAAGACTTGAAGCTGCTAAATGGAGTGGAATCCTTGGGAAATGCTCCTGCGTCCCAAAGAATAGATGCCAGTCATCAGCTTTTCAAAGCAAGTCTTATATGTGTATCCTTCTGGTTCACATTGCATGAACCAGAAGGATACCTGTCCCCCTCACACTTTGATGGAATAATGTTCTGACTCAAGAAAATGGCCTTCACATGCGTTTAGAGCCAATGAGATCAAAAGAAGTTGAGGGCACAGAGGACCTCACCGAAGTCACCTGGCAGGATTGGGCCCTAAATGGAGTACTTTTAGAATATGTGTACTGCCCATACTAGGAGCAGATGGGTCTCTGTCCTGCCATCTAGTGGCTGGTCCACATAAGAGGATAAGAACCTACTGTAGCTACCAACTAATGGCCTAGAATGGTAGACACTCATGCTTTGGGAGCTGAAGGTCCTGCACGCAGACTTTGCCAAAGACCCAATTTTGGAGGACATTGGGTTGTTACACTGGCACAGAAACACTCTCTCTCTCTGTCTCTCTCGGGCCTGCTAGCTCATGTGGGATGGTGTGATAGCACTGCTGTATAGTGCGTGCACAGCTCTGGTGGAAGCACTGCATTGGGAGGGAGGAAGTGAAAGCAAAAAGATATTCACAAGGGTGGGAGAATGGGAGGTTAATTTTGTAAAGAGCTCTCTTGATGAGCAGCACTTTCTCATCCTAGCATATTATTTATTTAACCCCTGAGGGAGGGCTGGGAGGGGTGTTATTTCCCAGGTTGTGATCTCACTCTCAGCACCCGCTCTTCAACCTGAAGGAGAAATTGCTGGTTTTTAGCAATTTCTCACCAAATAGTAGTCATTGAGGGGGCATGTCATTCAGCTCTGAAGATTATCTTGATGGGCAACTCATTGCAAAGGCATAACTAATGGCAATTGGCTAAAACCAAGGCAGGAGGAACTAAATTGTTCTGGGAAATGTGGAACCAAGAGGGGCACTGCTCTCATTTGCTGTCTGAAGAGCGGGGCAGATTTTAGGATGACAGACCCTTTGCAAGAATCAATTTGTGTCTGACTCTGAGAGAGGTCACGGCAGGAGATGCAGCAGCTTCTGAAGAGAACCATACAAAAAGCCACTGGTGTGGTGCTGCTGGCATGGTGGCACTCCAGGCTTTCCACCACACCCAGCGAAAGGGGGGTTCATTGTTGGAAGGCAGGGTGGAGAGGCCAGCAGGCCCATTCAAATAACCAGCACTCACATATGCCAGTGTATCCACCCCTCCCATCACTGAGAGAGACAGTCAGTCCTTCGAGGCAGCTTCCTGCTGCAGTGTGTTTTGATGCTCTATTTAGACTGGAGGGGTCCTCGGCTCCCTGCTCATTTGATTCCAAGCAGACCATTGGTAACACCATTGCTATTGCTCTCAGCTGATAGAGCCCATACCGGGGGGGTGGGGGGGTGGAAGAGGGAATTAACCAACCAGCACAACATGCCCTTCCAGGAACCAGACCCGACAATGTACGTGTGTCTTGCACAGCTCCCCAACCAAGGCTCATGCTGACACCATCAGTGTGTCTGCTTCAGCCTTGTCTGTCACAGAAGTCTGACAAGACCTGGATTTAGCTGACTTCACTTGGGAGTGGCTCTTTTCAACATAAATTCCTATAACTAAGTTTCCCTCCACTTTCTGCCCATGAGAGGGAGAACACAGGGGGTTAGTTTATGTCAAGGTCACAGCAGAAGATGATTGACTTTGCCCGTGAGCATCAGAGCTTGGTGGTGAATCTCCATTATGTCTCAGCCAAAAGAAGAAGCAACAGAAAGATCATGACGGAGTTAAACGTTAATTATAGTTTTAAATATAATTAAGGCTTAAGGGGATTAGAGGAGGCGCACATAACAAGATCTGCACATCCTGATAAAATGGCCTCCAGCTTTTTGACTCAACACAGGAAAATTAAATACAAAACCCTATTTAAAAGACAAATAACGTTAAAGGTGGCCTGATTCAACCATCCCAAATCTGCCATATCAGCTCTTTATCTCATCCTGAGGCAAGAATCTTAGTAGAAAGAAGGGGAGGGAGGGTTGAGAAGGATGGTGTCATGGGTAGGGCACTGGACTGTGACTTAAGAGAGCTGTGTTCAGTTTCTATCTCTTCCATCTATTTCCTGTGTGACCTTGGTCAAGCTACTTAATCTTTCTGTGCCCCATTTGTAAAATGAGGGTAATAATGCTGCTTCTGCCTATTTAGATTATAAACTTCGCAGGTCGGGGATTGTCTCTCTCTATGTTTGTACAGTTCTTGGAACAATAGGGCCCAGGTCTTGGTGTGCTACTGCACCACAAAGAAGAAGAAATACAGCAGATGGTAGTTCCAATCCATTCTTCCTCAGAGTCATTACCAAACAGACTGGGCCCTGTGGATCCCGCGTCACACACACACAGTCATATTCTGCTGTGTGGCAATTCCAGAACGGCAGCTACCACTCTGCACTGTGACAGCACGCAATGTGGGGGATTCTTTGCATGTGGGAGTGGCGCTTTAACCACAGAGCCGTAGCACGAGCAGCACTTTTCTCATAGGATCCTGCTGCTGCCCCAAATGTGTGCTTTCTGGGGGCTTTACCATCAGCGGGTGTTGCAGAGCAGCCAGGTACAGGGAGAAGTTGCGAATTGCATGTCACAATACTGTAGGGAGCAGCTTGGAAGGGAGGGGAAGCTTGAAGCATTGAGCATGGAATTATCAGGGGGGTCGGGAGCCATAACTGGGGCCAGTTTTTCAAAAGATCTATGCACGTTGAGTGAGCCATTGGAAATCTTCCCCCTTACTCTTCCTGGGCCATGTGAGACAGAAACTTTCCACCATCTCTTTTATTACATGCACACAGGGCTCCTAATACAACAGGGCCTTAATCCTGGTGGTACCACAACACACACAAATAATATTATCACCCAAGCTGTTGATGGTGAGCAGGAGCCTGTGCAGCCAGGAGAATAGGCTGCATTGTGTAGCTGAGCTCTGGCTAGTTCCAGAATCTGCAAACTTGGCTGGGGTGGGATTTGCTCTCTTTTCTTCCTTATACGGGGCACTTAATTAAAACTCAGTGACCCGGTTTATTAACGCATCTTATTTCCATCTGCATGAATTGTGTGCAGCGGCGTGACCTTGACTGGAAACTGTTTTTTGTAGAGGGACAAAAATTAGCCTCTGATCCCGCAATGTGCATGTGTGGGTGGATCCTTGTGGCTTTGCTAGGGCTCCAGGAAGTACCAGCCTCCTCTTGGGCGAGAGGTCATTGCAGGATTGGGACCTAATTGGAAAATTTTCAAAAGGACAAAAGACAGTGAGGTGCTCACGTCCTAATGGAACTCTATTAGTTAAACATACACACCCTTATTCTCTCTAGTTATGTATAATTTTATCTAAATGCATTTTTAATAAAAACACAAGCAACAAAAAGTACCCAAACAACAAAGAAAAAAAAATCCTCCACTCTGTCCAGATACTGCGAAAACTAACCAGAGCTGGTTGGGATTTGAAATTACCAGGATTCCATGACCAGTGGTTATTTTCTGGAGGTGGAGGGATGGTCTTTTGTTGGTTTTTGGTTTGGCTTTTTTAAAGAAAAACCATTAGTTCTATGAAAGTCATGTGTTAATTGCAGATAAATTGATATAGTCTACACAGTAACTGAAGTTCAAAAATCAATTAAATTTGCGTCATCCTGCTGAATAAATGAAAGCTGCTGTTGCTTCATCTCTGTATAGGTGAGGTATGTTGCATCAACCATTCTTGCTCTACAGGAAAATTTAACGTCGCTGTCTTCCTCGTTCATTAATCAAAGCTGTCCTCCCCTCCCTTTCTAAAATAAAGGAAAGGAGATGAAATATTTTGACTCTTATTGTGTTCAAATCAGAAAGTAACTTCAGATAGGAAAATCATCTGCAGAATCTGATCTAGCAGGGTGACAGAAATGAGAATTTTGCCTGTGTCTGGGGGTGACAGATATGCCAATTTCCTTCATTATTCTTGAAAAACCTTATTGAATTATGTTTAAGTATCTTTTGCATTTAGTACAATGGACTCCAGTGTTCTGGATTGTTGTGGGCTGGGATTTCATGAAACCTCTCTAGGTGGGAGATGGGGATGTGAGGACTGGACAATCAAAGGACTTTTGGGTAAATACATCTGAAGTGGATTTTCTGGGAAATAGCCAGGGGAAGGTGAATTCCCCACTTCGGGTTATGCGACAACCCAGCCTTCTGAAGCTATGCCCTGAGGAGAGAGTCTTTGTCTGCTGCTGGCCTGTTCCCAGAGGCTAGACATCTAAGGCCAAAACTGTGTAAAGCAATGGATGTACTGCACTGCGGAGTGTTCTGGTTCTGAACACTGGAAAAAAAGCTAATGTAGTGCCCATCTTTAAAAAAGGGAAGAAGGAAGATCCAGGGAACTACAGGCCAGTCAGTCTCACCTCAGTCCCTGGAAAAATCATGGAACAGGTCCTCAAGGAATCAATCCTGAACCACTTAAAGGAGGGGAAAGTGATCAGGAACAGTCAGCATGGATTCACCAAGGGCAAGTCATGCCTGACTAACCTAATTGCTTTCTATGATGAGATAACCGGCTCTGTGGATGAGGGGAAAGCAGTGGATGTGCTATTTCTGGACTTTAGCAAAGCTTTTGATACAGTCTCCCACAGTATTCTTGCCAGCAAGTTAAAGAAGTATGGGCTGGATGAATGGACGGTAAGGTGGATAGAAAACTGGCTAGATGGTCGGGCTCAACGGGTAGTGATCAATGGTTCCATGTCTAGTTGGCAGCCGGTATCAAGTGGAATGCCCCAAGGGTCGGTGCTGGGGCCGGTTTTATTCAATATCTTCATTAACGATCTGGAGGATGGTGTGGACTGCACCCTTAGCAAGTTTGCAGATGACACTAAACTGGGAGGAGTGGTTGATACGCTGGAGGGTAGGGCTAGGATACAGAGGGACCTAGACAAATTAGAGGATTGGGCCAAAAGAAATATGATGAGGTTCAACAAGGACAAGTGCAGAGTCCTGCACTTAGGACGGAAGAATCCCATGCACTGTTACAGACTAGGGACCGAATGGCTGGGCAGCAGTTCTGCGGAAAAGGACCTAGGGGTTACGGTGGACGAAAAGCTGAATATGAGTCAACAGTGTGCCCTTGTTGCCAAGAAGGCTAATGGCATTTTGGGTTGTATAAGTAGGGGCATTTCCAGCAGATCGAGGGATGTGATCATTCCCCTCTACTCAGCACTGGTGAGGCCTCATTTGGAGTACTGTGTCCAGTTTTGGGCCCCACACTACAAGAAGGATGTGGATAAATTGGAGAGAGTCCAGCGGAGGGCAACAAAAATGATTAGGGGGCTGGAACACATGACTTATGAGAAGAGGCTGAGGGAACTGGGATTGTTTAGTCTGCAGAAGAGAAGAATGAGGGGGGATTTGATAGCTGCTTTCAACTACCTGAAAGGGGGTTCCAAAGAGGATGGAGCTCGGCTGTTCTCAGTGGTAGAAGATGACAGAACAAGGAGTAATGGTCTCAAGTTGCAGAAGGGGAGGTTTAGGTTGGACATTAGGAAAAACTTTTTCACTAGTAGGGGGGTGAAGAACTGGAATGGGTTACCTTGGGAGGTGGTGGAATCTCCTTCCTTAGAGGTTTTTAAGGTCAGGCTTGACAAAGCCCTAGCTGGGATGATTTAGTTGGGTTTGGTCCTGCTTTGAGCAGGGGGTTGGACTAGATGACCTCCTGAGGTCCCTTCCAACCCTGAGATTCTACGATTCTATGACTCTGCGCTAGTTGTGAATGTGTAGCCATGGGGAAAACTGATTTGTGGGGTTTGAAAGCCTGACACCTACCAGAGCCCAAGGTTGGAGTTGGAGTGACTTCTGGTAAGCTTTTTAGTATGCATGGAGGTCTTCTATTGTTTATAATGTGTTTTCTCGCTAACATTTTCACCTTAAGAATAAATGTGCTTGGTAAGAAAAAGTTGTGTGGGGACTTGCAACTGCGGGTAATTACAGCTGTTCATAACCTCTGGAAAGAAAGCAAAGTGTAGACACTCACCTGCTTAGGCAGTCTGGCTTGCTGGGGCTATCACTGTGCAGGCGAGGAACTGTGCAGCCCAGAAAAACGCCGGTCAGGAGGGAGACAGACATGGGTCTCTACCCAAGAGAGGCGATGGCTGAGGAGCTAGGAGCCCAGAGTTGGGCCACGAGGAGGGGACACAGGTGCAGTTGCCCTGGACTGTGACAGTGTCCTTTGCTATGCTTGAGAAAGATGAGGTGAGAGGAAGGATGGAGACCTGGGATAGATGGTCTGCCCTGCTACGGACTCCTTGTATGACCCTGGGCAAGTCATATAGGGCTTGTCTTCACTGCAGTGTTAGCTGGAATTAACGTTTCTTGAGTTAGCCTCACGCAAGTGAGAGTGATCAGGCTGCAGAACAACACGCCAGCTGCACAGAGTGATTGTATTAGCAGCCCAGAGTAGCTGAGTCCCCACTGCATTACCAGCAGGAGCAGCAGCAGCACTCAAGCTTCAATCCCTACCCCGCAGGGCCAGCTCACGCTGGGTTTAAAGCAGCACTTCACCGAAGCGAGAGACTTTTGTGTACAGACAGGAGTCAGGTGCGGGGCAAATGATACCCGGAGCAACACTGCAGTGAAGACAAGCCCTAAGTCTCTCTTTCCCTCAGTTCCTCATCTGTAACATGAGGAAGATAGCCCTTGCCTGCCTTATAGGGGGCTGAAAATAAAGACGTTAAAAATGGTGAGGTGCTCAGATACTCCACTAAGGCAGGGGGAGGGGGCCAGACAAGAACCCTAGAAGGATATTTAAAGAACTGGCCTGAGACCTGGACGGGCCAGGTTCAATTCCAAATGTTGCTGCAGACTTCCTGCGTGACTGTGAGTAGATTATTCAATGTCTTTGTGATTTGTTGCCTGTTGAAATGGGGCTCATTAAAATGTTTCCTTTCTCTGCCTCATCTATTAGGATTGTAAGAAGGCTTAGTATAGTATGTGTTCGTACCACCCCTAGCACTGTGGCCTCCAGATGTTGCTGCATTATAAATAAATAAATGAAAGCATCTTCAGGTGCTAAATGGGTGTGAGAAAAAGGGCTAGAATCGTTTTGTGCGGAGTATGAAGTGTACACACGGCACTGACACCGTGTGTGTAAAACTATAGGCATAGAAATGGAGGGCAAAATTAAACCTTTTACCTCTGAGATTTGCTGTGTCAGGAGCTGGACACTGGGCTTAGCAAATCAGGATTTAAAACTCTCTCAGGTGGCCAGAAGCCTCCGAGCTGTTAGCAATTAGGCCTGTCAGCTTTATCAGAAACTCCTGCTGCTTAATCATAAGAATATAAGAACATAAGACCGGCTGTACTGGGTCAGACCAAAGGTCCATCCAGCCCAGTATCCTGTCTTCCAACAGTGGCCAATGCCAGGTGCCCCAGAGAGAATGAACAGACCAGGTAATCACCAAGTGATCCATCCCCTGTTGCCCATTCCCAGCTTCTGGCAAACAGAGGCTAGGTTGCATCCGTTCAAAATGTAAGCAGGCAACAGAATCCCTTGGAGGATAGGGCCCCTAAAGAGAGAAGAAAAGAGCTTGTGGGGTCTTGCATGTAAGATCACAGGAAATGTGCTCCTTAATGGCTGCCCAGTACTGGTGCTGAGTTGCTAGAGTTCAGTCCATTGACTCTGAGCTATGGGCACTTTTAATTCTACAGACTTTGCCTGAGGGAAGCCTTCATGTTGTGCCAAAGGTTAACATAAGTTGTGCAAATTCGTAGTCCTGTCCTCCTCCCCTTTAATGTTGCCAGCTAATGCGTCAATTGGTGAGGGAGTATGTTAGAAGCAGCATTTTAAACCCAGACAACATAGTTTAGATCTAAATTGGATGTGCCAGGCTGCAAACTCTGAGTCGCAGAGGAGATTAGGGAATGTTCCTAATAGGTGGATCTAATTTAAAAGATGCTAAGAGGAGACAATCATGAGGAAAGATTAATTTACAGCTGGAACAATTCAATATCTGAGTTATGAGATAATGATAGCGCAGCACTGGGGAGATCTGGAAGCTTGGGCTTTGTTAAGCAATCAGAGCTTCTGGCCTGGAGAAGTAACCCTGCAAAAGAAGGAGAATTGAAGAGTTTCCCACTTATCGGTGCTAGCAGAGGAATGTTTGGATCTGTGCAGTTAAACTTGGATAAGCCTAACCAGATAACAGAAGACGTGAGGCCTCAAAAGGAAAGATGATCTTGTGGTTAAAGCACTGGGCTGGAACTCAGGAGATGTGGGGTCAGTATCTGTCTCTGTCACCACCCTCTGGACAAGTTAATCTCTGTGGCTTAGTTTCTCTTCTGTAAAATGGAGATAAGACTTCCTTTCCCCACCACTTGTCTCTGTCTGTCTATTCGTTTGCAAGGGCTTCAGGGCAGGGACCGTTTCTTCCTACAAGTGCAGCACCTAACACAAGGGGTTCCCAGTCTGGGACGGGGATTGTAAGCACTGTTTCTCAAATCACAATACAATACAACAGCAGCTAGCTAAATACAGAGAAAGCTAGCAAGGCAAAGCCCCTGCCCATTACAGCTGCCCAAAAGCGCAGGTGCCAAGGGGGTCGGGGGAATTAAAGAGTTCCTCAAAATCAAATCGACATCTGGGCCAAAGTCACCTCCAGCAAATAAACTTCCTTCACTTGTATTCTTTCAGAGAGGGCCGTGTTGATTGAAAAACTCCTGCCCGACACAAAGCAGGAAGTGGCCTATTTTGCACCATCTCTTTATTTATTTAAATGTAGAAATGTCAGAGAACAACATTTTATTACAACTTTGTGCTTATTAGCTTTTTATTTTAAAAACTTTTCTTTTTTTTTTTCTTTCTTTGAAAGAGCAACTTCCCTACCCTGGGGATAATATAAAACCCTGGCTTGAAGGAAGCGACTTATCGACACACGTCTGAGCCTGTGATCTGACTAGTATGTGTAGTTAGCATATCTCTCCTGAACATGCACACAAACAGGGCAGACAAACATAGGCCTGTCAAGTTCATTCAACAGCTTCCCTCTTTGATTCCTTCTTTCTAACTTCCACCCACCACCCAAATGACAACAGCCAAAAAAAAAAAAAATGATGGGATTTCAATATTGAGCAACGGTTTGTAAAATTCAATAATGGAGCTGTCAAAACTGCTTTGTAAATCCGAATAATGTGCTGAACAAATGTTTTTAATCTTTAAAGGTCATGTTGAAAGTAATGTTTTCTCCCTTTAAAACAGTGTTTGCTATGGCACGGTTAGGGCTGGGAGCTCTGAATTGCGGGGGAAGGGGTGGGGGCTCAGTTTTGTTTTATTTTAAATACTTAGACATCATTTGCATCTGATTAATGTGCCAGTCACAGTTTATTACAGACGCGTGCACACACTGTCTTTGTTGGCATTGCTAAAATGTCACACTCAGAACTCGGGTACAATGCAGAAGCTTATCTGCTGTTAGGTTATAGTTCTAGTTCTGTGTGTCATTGGGAGCAAAAAGTCTTAGCTCAGAGCCATCTAGCTGCCCATGTTTTAGAGAAAATGGGTGGTCTTGTGGTTAATGCCCTTAGGAGAGCTGAGTTCAAGTCTCAGCTTTGTCACAGACATCCCATGGGACCTTAACCAAGTCATGTCATCCACATGCCTCGGTTCCCCATCTGTAAAATGGGGGAGGTGTCGCCTTCTTTTTCTGCCATGTCTATTTTCATTACAAATTCCTTGGGGCAAAGAGTGTCAGTTGTGATGCATTAATGCAGTACTTACTAATGTGTGGTCCTGAGCATGGATGGAGCCTGCAGGTGCAGCTATAATAGAAATTAACTGAAATAATAATAATAAAATACCTATAATACAAATTAACTGCAAGAATAACAACTACCTCTGGGATAGTGTCCCCTGTAGCTCAGGCAGAGATGGAGTTTGAGTCCCTGAGGGGTTGATGTAGAACAGGTCAGAAACTAGGAGTCTTTTCCCACAGACATATTTTGTAGATTCAGAGATTTCAAGGCCAGAAGGGACCACTGTGATCATCTAGTCTGACCTCCTGTATAGCACAGGCCAGAGAGCTGCCCCAAACTAATTCCCAGAGCAGATCTTTCAGAAAAACATCCATTATTGATTCAAAAATTGTCAGTGATGGAGAATCCACCACGACTCTTGGTAATCTGTTCCAATGGTTAATGACTCTCACTGATAAAAATGTACGCCTTATTTCCAGGCTGAATGGTCTGCCTTCAAGGTCCAGCTGTTGGATTATGTTCTATCTTTCTCTGCTAGTTTGAAGAGCCCTTTGTGTTTATTTAAAAATAAACTGAAAACCAAAACAAGTTTGGTTACCAAAAACCAAAGCCTGAAAAATGTTCAGCTGAAAACACCTGAAATCTGGGGAGAAAAATTGGCCAGAAGCTACAGAAAACCGAAAACATTTCTGACAACAAAATGGAACATTTTCAAGGAAAGCAGACACTCTCCATGGAGAATTCTGTTTTGTTGAAACCCCAGTTTTCTGGGAGAAAACGTTTGGATGGAAATATTTACAACAGCGGTTCTCAAACTGTGGGTCTGGACCCCAAAGTGGATCACAACCCCGTTTTAACGGGGTCGCCAGGGCTGGTGTTAGACTTGCTGGGGCCTAGTGCTTAAGCTGCAGCCTGAGCCCTACCACCTGGGGCTGAAATCCAAGCCTGAGGTCTTCAGCCCTGGCGGTGGGGTTCAAGTTACAGGCCCTCTGCCTGAGTTTCAGCTTTGGCCCTCCAGCCCAGGGCAGTGGGGCTCAGGCGTCAGTCCCCACTCTTGGGTCCTGTAGTCATTTGTGCTGTCAGAAGGTGGTCACGGTGCAATGATGTTTGAGAACCCCTGGTTTACAGTATCGGCTCCAGGCTGGTCTGTCTGGGGAGGAAGGAAGGTCTTGCGAGGAAGCAACTGGGGAGATCTAAGTTTGACTCCTGGCTCTGGCATAAATTTCCTCGAACAATACTTCCCTATCTCACTGGGATTGTGAGGTGCTCATGCCCACATCCTTAATATCTGGGCCTCAGCTAGTCCAGTGATGGGGAGCAAGATCACCGAAGTATCCACAGAGGTAAATAGAACAATTTGGTCTTGGGGGAGCGACTGTCATTTCCTGTATATTTGTACCTTGCCTATCACAGTGGAACCCCAATCTGACTGAGAACTGCAGGTGCTAAAACAATATTAATAAGAACGTTTAATCTTATGACAAACTCTATTATCAGTCTTCCTCCACTTTAACTTTAAGAAGTTCTCAAGAGGAAATAAACTGGTAGGTTTCTGTTGAAATTAAATAGGAGTCTATAGAAATTACTCTTAAAAACCCCAAAGAATCCAATGGCGAATGAGCTCCTGGCTATAAAATTTGATATGTTGGTTCCAAAATTCTGTACATAGATAATTTTCTATGGGGCTGTTCTACAGGACTAGTCCATAAGAAGAAAAGGCCCTGGGCAAAATTTTCAAAAGTGCCTAAATGACTGAGGAGCCTAAGTCCTATTTTCAAAAGTGAAAGTCAATGGGATTTAGGCTTCTAAGTCACGTTCTACACTAGAAAAGGGTTTACTGATATTGCTCCCAGTGTAGACAACCAGCCAAAAATTGCTTTTGCTTATACCAATTCCTGAGTGTGAAAAGCTATAATGGTAAGAGCACTTCTATGCCAGCATAAACTGGGGCTTTTGTTGGTGTTAGAAATCTTGCAAAATATAATACTCCTCCTAACTGACATTCTTATCATGGCAAAAGTTTGTAGGGTGGACGTGCCATCAGCCACTTGGGTGCTTTTGAAAATGTTACCCCTGCCTTCAGTATCACCGTAACGAGTTCTGAAGTCAATGAGATTATGGGTTACTTGGTGAAGAGCTGGGGGCCTAATCCAACTGCCTTTAAAGTTAATGGGAATATTTTCACGGACTTCAACGGGTGAGAGGTTTGACCATGTTGGGGCAAGTCAAGAGAGATGAGTGGCTGTAACAGAGAGTGCTGATATCCAACAGCCAGGTAACCAAGAATGTGGGTTTATTGGTACCTAGCTGCAGAGGTTCTAGTCAGTGTGTGACAATGAGAAACATGTGGGAGGTCTGGAATGAATGAGTCCAAGGATCTTGCTGTGCCTGGAATCGCAATATATAGATAGGAATGTGATCCATCTAAACCTGTGCAAATAATTGGTTTAATTTGTTTTGAACCTCTGCTTCATAACTTGCCCATCTTTCCAAGAGCTTCTTTACTGTAGATGTGAAGTGAAAAGAGACAGTACAGGGCAGTGGTTCTCAGCCAGGGGTGCATGAACCCCTGGGGGTACACAGGTCTTCCATGGGCTACATCAACTCTAGCTCTTTGCCTTGGTTTACACAAGCTACAGAAAAAGCACTAGTGAAGTTAGTATAAACTAAAATTTCATACAGGCAATGGCTTGTTTATACTGCTCTATATACCATACACTGGACTGTAAGTACAAGATATATATTTCAATCATTTTATTTTATAGTTATATGGTAAAAATGAGAACACAAGCAAGTTGTCAGTAATAGTGGGCTGGGACACTTTTTTGTATTTCTAGGTCTGATTTTGTAAGCAAGTAGTTTTTAAGTGAGGTGTAACTTGGGGGTATGCAAGAGGAATCAGTCTCCTGAAAGGGATACAGTAGTCTGGAAGGGTTGAGAGCCACTGGTACAGGGCATATTAACCAAACTAATATTTACAACCCACAAATGTGAACTGAAAATGCTTCAGACGTCATTTAACACCAACCAGAAACAAAGGAAGGTGAAAGAAGTTGGTAAAATACAGAGTTGAAAAACATCTGAAGCATCTTCCTATGTGGATAATACATTCTCTGTCCCTGTCTTACTGCAGTGCTTCAAATCAACTGCAGCACAGGCTTTTGCACCTACTCAAAATGTCTTGCTCGTACTCCCAACAAAGGGATGGAAAGGCTGAAACTTTAAGTCCTCTGGGAATCTGATCTGCTTTCTAACTCCTCTTTCTGCTCAGTGATCCTTCAGTCTGCCTCCCTGACTCTATTCATGTGTCCAGTTGAGTTCAGGTCCAAGCTACACTGGCTAGGAACAGTGACCAAGAACTCATATATACATTTCAAAAAGAAGATGACAAATGAACATGTTATCTTCAGAGCTATCTTTAATGCTAGAAAAGGACAAGGAAAGAATAGGTACAAAGGACCCCTTGGACAGGAAGAAAAACAGATTGTTCCCCTGATCTGGACACACTTCTCGACTGACTTTTTTTTAACAATCTCTTTTTGGCAACAGGGACAGAATAGAGATCTGATTCATCCCTCACCCAATACACTCCCACTCCCTTGTGCTCACAAAGGGCCTGAGAATTAATAAGGAGTTTTCTCAGCGTGGAGAATGGTTTCTGACACAATACACTTCTGTAATAGATGGGAAATGTGAGGCTAATCGGACAAGACATATTCATAGAAATCAAAGCTAAGGAGGCTGCCACCTTGCAGCCTTTCTATTGATAATTTCTTGACCTTTTCTTTCAGAGGATTTTGTTTCCTTCTATCTGTACTGGACAATGTTCATTTCCTTTGAAACATCTGGCATGGGCCACTGTCCGAAGACAGGATACTGGGTTAGTATGGCCTTTCTTATGTTCTTACAAGGTTCTTGTTTCTAAGCATTTCATTTATTTCCTGGATGGCAAAAACACAGAAGCTTTGTAGTGAGGATGGGTAGGCTTGGTCTGGGGGTGGGTGAAGGGACTTCTTGTACGTAGGTGGCTTGTGCAGTCTTTTTTAGGGCCTGCCTCCCTTCAGTAGCACAATGGGAGACCCGTTGTTGGTCTTTGGGCATCACTGTAAGTCAAATACTAAAGAGGAGGAGTGAGAACTGGGAATCTCGTGAGCTGTGATGATGCTGACTGCCGCTGGCTCAGCAGTTCTCTAATACAACGGGCCAGTTCCTCGGCCGCTGTTAATCCGCATAGCTGTACGGCTGTAGTTCGTCACCCGAGCGGCTGTAATCAGAAAAGGATACAAGTTCTTGCTGAGGCTCTGGGCCTCTCTAGGCTGATCTGTGCTTTCTCAAACAGGCAAACGGGAGGGGAGGTTCTTCCCATGGATCCAATTCTCACAGGTTACTGCGGTTCAGGGGAAGTCAGCCTGCTGGAGAAGCAGCAAGGAAGCAATGAGAAGGCAGCCCTGACAGGTGTAGATGGAGCCACGTTCCAGAGCAGAAGGACTTGCTAGTGAGACAGATGACACATCAGTGGGAGACAGACTGGGTTGAGGAATGTTTGGGTATTGTCCCATCAATCCTCAGGGCTGAGGTTGCTACTAACATTGACAGCTACCAAATGCCTCCAGTTTATCTTGCATGCTGCGTGGCCAGGCTGTGTTCCAAAGTGAAGGAAGCAATGAGAGAGGGGGAGAAATCTGAGGTAATGCTCCTTTTGCTCAGTGCAACATCTCGACATCCCCTTCTGGAAGTCCTTTTCCACAGTCCTTTTGGGGTAGGATCAAAGCCTTATGGGACGGGTGGTTCCAAAAATGGTGTGAGAACAACTCTCTCTGCAGCTCCTTGGTAGTCCACTCCGAGTCCAGGGAGTTTAGATGGGACCACTAAAGGGGACTCAGGGAAATGGCTCACGTCCAGGTGGCTAAAACACTAGACCAGGCTCTCCCATGCCAAAGTCACCCCGGCGCCTGCCTGTCTGTGACTCGCAGTTCACACAAAGCACACCCCCTTGCATCTGGAGGGCAATGGTTGCACAAAGAACATCCATGGAGTAACAAAAGCTTTCTTGGAGTTCAAGGGTCATGCCAACCCCACAAAATGAAAGAGAGCAAAGGGGTGGAGAGAAGGGGATAGAAGGGAGGGATCCATTTAAATGAAAGCAAAGAAGAAACGACACATCCCCTCCCTTCCCTGCTAGACTCTTCTCTGGAACAACCATACTGCAAAGACGCATGTCAGACATTGCGTGCTAGCTTCTCAGGCTGGTGCTATCCATCCAGTGCCTGTTATCTTCTCTTCCTGAATCCGTAACTCTTGTGCTAAGCATTCGCCACTGAAAGAGGCAACACAGCAGTAGGTTCCTGGGAAGCTGAATCCACAGTTGTGTCACAGTTAATTTATTTACTGTTCCAAGAACTTCAGAGGGAGTCAGGAGCTTTTTTGTCACAACAGATCCTGGAAATGATTGAAATTAAAAATATAAAGCCCATACCTTGCCCAAGGCTAGCTGTGTGCTATTTCAAATTTCAATTTGTTGTTGCTGTTAATTTTGGTTCAGTGAGCTTAATTCATGTTTAATGGTATTGTGAAAGTGTCTGTATCTATCTGTCAGCAATATCCCGTATGAAGAGGATTTGTTTGTAAGAATGAATGTCCCGACACTTCACACAGCAGGTGGTGATTTGTTTGGTGCGGATAAGTAGATAGCTACATAAGTATCTGGCTCTGCATTAGTGATTCATTTTTACACCACTCTTACCTTGCCAGTATGGGAGATGGCAGATGTTCTATTAGCCTCTGTACACACCCGCGCCCCTACCATTACAGTACTGAAGCACCTCGTCTGTATTAATGACTTTGTCCTTGCAATACCCCTGTGAAGCAGGGCAGTGCTAGTGTAGAGGCAGTGCTGCCTAGTGGCTAGAGAACCAGATTGACACTCTGGTTCTATTCCTTGCTCTTACACTGGCCTCCTGGGTGACCTTGGGCCAGACATTGCCATGCTCTGTGCCTCAGTTTCACCATCTGTAAAATGGGGTAATGATGCTTACCTGCCTTTGGAAAGCACTTAGAGAGCTACTGATGAAAAGGCCTATGTAGAGCTAGGTATTATCCTTCCCCTTCCCCCATCTTGCAGATTGGAAACTGAGGTGCAGAGAGATTGTCATGTGCCCAGAGCCACACAGGGAGATTGCGGTAGAGCTGGAAATCGAACACATATCTCCTAACTCCCAGTTCAGTGCCTTCACCACAAGAACATCCTCCTGTTGGCATGGCTTAGCACAGCTAGACATTGGCATGGGGTGGCACTGGCAGATATTGGTATGTGGGGTACCAGCTGGCAGGAGGGCCATATCTGTAGCTGCTGTCTCCTCTGCAACACTACTCTTCCTATCACTGGCTAATCTCCGCCTAGCACCTCATTAGCTTTGGCATTTGGTCATGTGGTGCAATAATTGGATTAGAACTGGCTGGGTCCCCATGTCTTATCCCAGCTCTGGCTGTGGAGCTTACCCTCGGGAAGCCAGGAACAGCCAGTAGCAACACATTGCTGCAGACTGAGTCTTCTTTGCATTTGCCTGTGCACCTGGCTCTTTCACGTCTGCTCACCTCCCCTTAAATACATGGGGTGAAATCCTGCTGCTGTTGAAGTCAAAGGAAGCCTTGCCATTGAGTCTAGGTGGCTGGGGCGCTAGGACGTCCCTGCTGCAGTCTATGACTGCTCTGCTTTAGAACCCCGAATGCAGCGCTGCCTCCTTAAACTTGGTTACAGGAACACAAGGTCTGAAACCAGAGCCAGTCTCCTGCAGGCAGGTGCACTGAGCCACCAGAGTCCCCTGCTAACCTTAGGGCCAGACGCTGGTGACAACAAAGCCTTGTTAATGACCTAGCTGGCTTCTTCCATCCATCTAGCAATAAATAGGAGTGCAAGGGTGCTTCTGTCCCTGTGTGCTGGACACCACCTGCCACCTTGGCGAGTGTCCACCAGAGAACAGGGAGCTTTAGCGCCTTCCTCGATCGAAGGCAATCGAAAAGGGTCACTCAGTCCCTGTTCCCCAGCCAGCTGAGTTACTGTGGCCTGGATCCTGTCCCAGCAGCCGCAGCTAATGCAAAGTAAATGCCTTATAAATAATCAAAGGGGAAGAAAGACTCATTAGCCCGACATCTTGTAATAATAATTTTAAATGAACGCATAATTTATAGAGAGCCTACTTCTGAGACAGTGCCCTTAACAGCAATGAATGTGTCCAGATAATGAAAGCTCCTGCAGGCATGCCCAGGGAGGCTGCGGTTTTCTCCCCACATCAGACCTTCCGGTGAGAGAATATAAACGCAAGGCGGGAAGGTAGAAGATCACTCCCTGCCCAGACATAACGAAGGCTAAGAATAGCAATACCTCGACGCCCCCATGCATACGTGTAGCCCACACGCCACCTGACTGTGGGGTCTGTCCCCTCTAGTGGCACTGAGACCACTTAGAAATTAATGAGTCTGCTCTACGGCCTTAGCTAAGGGCCAGGTGGCTTTTAGCTCCTGCGGTAGAGGCTCATGCACTAAGCTCCAGAGATCCAGAATCAATCCCGCCCGCTGATGACCGGGGTTTGTTGGTGTTACGCTCACACGGGTCTACTCTCTGATCCATGGAAATGTTACAGCCCGAGTGCCAGACCATATGACTGGCCACCAGTAGAATCTTCAAGGACCGGCCGAGATCTCTAACAGGCAGGGGCTTTGAGCTCCAAACTCAGACATGGGATTCGGATTAGGCTGAGATTTCAGCCAGCGTTGCCAATTCTCAGGATTTTATGCTGAGACTCACAATCTGTGGCAAGTTGTCTGAAATTCCCAGAGGCTGGAATCAAGAGATTGTGAGACTCTCCGCTTTCATTTAAAGGGGTGGGGGGGAAAGAGAGTGTTTCTAGCCTTTGTGATAGGGGAGAAAAGTTTGGAAACAGGAAACGAGTGCACCCTTAAGGCTCAGAATCCGGAAGGCTAAAAGAAAAAGCACTCAAAATGTTTCCTTTGGCTTAAAAATCATGTGTAATCTCATGATTGTGGGGTGCCTGACTCGTGATTTTTGAACAGGTGAGGCTGCCCATTCCAGTTCACACTCTGTGAGTGATAGCACATGACCACAGCCAAAGCTGGCCATGTGGAACACGAGCTGGAGAAAGCCCTGCTCAATTCTCCCTTCCATCTGGGAACAAAGGGCTTGCCTACATGAACAATTAGTCCATGGCAAGCTAGTGTGTGAATCTACCCTGCACTAGCCTGCTGCGGGCTCACTGCCCCGTGGATCCCTCTGATGCACCTTAACAGTTCATTCATGCTCTTTGATTAGTCCCGCAGGGTCCACATGCGCAGTTTGTGCACGGCAGGGTAGATTCACACCCCGCTTGCCATGAACTAAACGTTCGTGTAGACAAGCCCTGAGACAGTTCCATTGATGTGCAGCAACGAGGCCTGAAAAATTCACCAGCCAATCAAAGGAGCGTTCCCTATTTTAAAGGGCGGAAGTATGGCCAAGTGGTCAGGATGTCTCCCTCAGTCTTGGGAGACCTGGATGCAATTCCCTGCTCCACCACAGGGCTTGGGAAAATCACTTTAGGCCTAGATCCTCAAAGGTGTATAGATGCCATTGAAATCAATGAGAGTTAAGTGCTTCAATACCTTTAAAAATCTGCCCCAATGTGCCTCAGTTATCCTCTGTAAAATAGAGATAATCTAATAACATCCCCCATGGCTGTTGGGAGGGTATGTACGCTGAAGATTTTGAAGTGCTCAGATACTGTGGTGATGGGGCCAGATACATAAGATAGAAAGGAAGATCCTGGGCATTTGAAAACAGCAGTGTTTGGAGAAGAGAAGAGAGATGGGGCCCACAAGCAGCAGCAGCTTTTAAAAAACAAAAAACCTGCCCTTGCAGTGAGTCCTAGCATGCCATTTTCTGCCCATATGCAATCTCAATAGCTTGTAACAACAGTCTGCTGGGGCAACTTACCCAGGTGCAGCAAAAGCTCTTGCTTCAAACCACATCCCAGGGGGCAGACTACCTAATGAAACCTAATGGAGCAGGTGGAATTAGGAATGGGGTTTCTCTTTGCAGCATCACGACGCGGTGTGCGAGCCAGGATGCAAGGGAGTTTCTAACCTATTGCAGATGTTCTACTCCTGCCTGGCATCTCCCTGAGCCGCAGCAAAAGAGACCCCTCAATCTCAACTTCCCATTCCAAGAGTAGAGCTATTTCTGTGAAACCGGGTAATGATAATCTGACTCACGGCTTTGCTAGACTAGAGAATGAGGTGGCTGCTGCAGTCCCATAGTTCAGTAATTCCCAGGAGTGAATGTGAGCTGGAATTGGAAAGCAGAGGTGGATCCTTTGCAAATAATCTGTCAGGCAAGTTGCTTTTTGGTTTCCTTAACTGCACATTTTCCTTCCTTGGTTTATTCCGCTCCCCAAGGATGGGTGGAGGGTGGCAGGGCTGAGCCCAACCCCAATAATAGGCTTCTAAGATAAGGAAAGGGCTTGCTCCGTCTCATAGCAGCAGGGAGCAGCTCAGCAAAAAGGCATCAGGTAAAATAAAGTGTTGGGCGACACTTAGTTGAGTTGCAATAACTCTGCAAACCATTGTCACCAGTTCCTGCATAATGGGATCCCGTTGGTCCCAGAACTGAGTCCTGCTAGTGCAGCTTCCACTAGTCTCCCCGGGTCAGTGCTAGGGTCCGGCAGTGGGTTGGAGTTTGCATCGCCGCTGCTTGTGTTGTAGCACAGATCCTGCCCTGTGGTGCAGTTAACTACTGTGATAGATTTCTCCTTCGTGTACGGTGCACAAAACTCCTACGCTGAGCAGAATAGCTCTCGAAATATTGGAGTCGTTTGTTCCAAGACAATTGAAAGCCCCCTAAGCTCTCAAAGATGTTGAGCAACTGCAGTAGCTTAGCTTTCATCATGCTAACCAGTGCTGATACTGATGCATCAGGCTAAACACATCAAGCCACTTATCAGGGTGCTGTTATCATTCCGAGGCTCAGCATGAGTGATTTTATTAGTGGAGATAGCACCATAATATTTGTTTCCTCATCAAGCTCAGACCCCAGATCTGACCACATCATTTGTTAATTTCAGTGCCAAGGCCTGAAGTTCACCAGCGAGGTCTCCATCAAAACTGGAGGCACTGCTTTCGCTCAGAGGCCTGTCCGGACCAGGCTCTAGATCTGCCACGCTGGCTGGCATGTGACTGTGAAACTGGCAGTGGAACGTGGAAGTCACGGAGGAAAGGCCAGAACTGTACCGACGTCGGGATCCCGGCTGTGGGTCGACTCTGGATGCCACAATGTGCGCTGGAGTCATGCCGAAGGGTAAGGTCAGGACTGAGAGTCGATGAGTCAGAAGGCGAAAGGAGGTCGGGGTAGGAGAGCAGCAGCAGGATGAAGGGCCAGGAGCAGGGCAGGGAACCTGGGGCTGGAATCTGGAACCTGGGGCTAAGAAGCCAGGAGTGAGGTATCGGGAATTCAGCAGTGCCTGTAGCAGTGAGCCCTGGATCCTCCTATTTATACAGGCAATGTCCTTAAATAGTGCACCTGAGCCAGTCGAGGCACTCAGCAGGCTCTGCCAATCTGAGCCTCTCTGGCTGGGGCAGCCAGTGAAGCTTGAGCCCCAGGGCACCTGAGGCTGCTGGTCCCTGCTTCCCCAGAGTGCTCGAATGGCGGTGTGGACACAGCCCTTGTCCCAGCCCCAGCCAAGCCAGCTTCCAGACCTGCAGATACTCCCAACGGGTACAATCACTCACCAGATTTGCTCCCTGAAGTGGCGGTGATTCCTCATGCAAATTAGATATTTGCATGGAAAATAACTAGCTCTGTATTTTGCTGTCTGGTTGCACATGCAGGTTCCTGATTAATTCTATTCTATTCAGGTTCTTATGCCCATCACCAAGGTATCTGAGCACCTAATTCTTGGGCCAGATCCTCAGCTGGTGCATTGCTCCATTGGCTTCAAAACCACAGGATATCATGACTTCAGTGGAGCAATGCCAATTTACACCAGCTGCCATCTGACCCAGCATAGGCAGGCGTGGTAATCATTGTAGATTTCAGTGACCGGATAACTGAAATTTGGGCCCTAACCCTTAAGAGTCCAGGAATGGAGCCTCTGTGTCAAATTTTCAAAAGTACCCGAGTCCCATTGAAAATCAGAGACCTGGGCTCCTAAATCACCTAGACACTTTTGAAAATCATATCCCTCTGTCCTTTAAACACATAGACGGGTCTCTTAGCATCAAGAACAGAAAGTCATTGTTTAGAGTGGTCCTGCGTGGGAGGATGCCTCGGAGCAATAGAATGAGCTCAATTCACATTGTTCTGAGTGGCAGCTAGCGATCAGGGAAGGCTGACCTGGTTCCTAGAGCTCTAACCGGTGAGATGTGGGTGTTAGCACCTCTCTAATGCCTTGTTCTAAGGCTGACTCTGATAAAGTCAGACCTACTGAACTCCTGCCATTCTGCCACACTTAAGGAAATACTTTTCATCAAGGCACAGGGGATGTACTGCACCCGGGAAATGAGAGTGCTGGAAAACATTCCCAGCTGCGCACTGCACACTCTCCAGCCATGGCCTTTCTGCAGGGGAGATTCCTTCACCCAGGTCACTTATCATGCCAGCAGCACAGAGGAACAAAGGAAGTGACACAGTATGCAAGTACCTGGCCCGCTTCTCATGCTGCACTTCACTCTACGCTGACCAGCAAGAACAGAGATTGTTGTGTTGCTATTCCAGGTGCTGTGTGGGGCGGGGGTGCGAAAGGAACTGGACCATGGCGAAGGATTTCGGACATGGGTCAGGCAAAGGCTTGAAGCTCTGCTCTGCCTTGCTTCAGTTCTCAGAATCCCCTTTTGCTATTCTCAGTAGCAGAGCTGAGCTGATACTGAATCCCATTACAGTGCTGATGCAACTGTTAAATAGAAATAGTTCATTCAACCTCCAGATCCCTTGCTTCCTCCACAGCCTTAAATCTTTGCTTGCTATTAGTGGCAGGTGCAAAATTGCACACAACCCCCCCCCCCACCCAAAATAAGTACACACCCATTTAGAACACAGGTCTGAAATGTCCTGTGCACATCCTATGCTCTTTAGAGAGGTCACTACACAAGTGATCCCAAATCCCTGGATCTAACGAGCTATTTAAAATGTAGTTCTTTACATGCAATTCCATGTAAACACATTTAAGTTCCTGACACCTTTCTCCATTGTCCAAGAAGCACAAAAGCTGGCGTGCAGCATCTGAATGTCTACAAACCTGCGGACTCCTGACTGCAGGAGCAGCATTGCTACCCATGGATTATCTGAATGCTCTGTAATGAAGGGCTAATTAATTACAGCAGGCCCTTTTGGTGCAGATTAAGAGTAGCTACAATGTTGCTGTATTTGTCCACCTAAAAGCACCTGCCCATAAAAGAAAATGAAGGCTGAAGGAAGTTGCTTTCATTTTCCCATACACTTTGGTCCACAGAACTCCCATTTCTAAACCCTGCCTGCATTTTCTCATGGGTGACCTGGTGAATGTGTCTTGAGAACTCTGACCGCTGGGAACAGGCAGCTGCCACTGGTGGAACTGAACAGCCCTTATGTTTGTTTATTGGACTGTGTAATCTGTAGTGTCACTTGTATTGCAAGGTCCCTTTCCATTTTTAACCTGCCTCCTAGAATCATAGAATCTCAGGGTTGGAAGGGACCTCAGGAGGTCATCTAGTCCAACCCCCTGCTCCTCTCTCTGCCCGTGCTGCGGTTTTCTCATTTCATTCCCTGAGCTGTTTATAAAGGCACAGGGCAAAGCAGGTATTTAGTTTACATACAGAGCCACGAGCCATTTGCTTGTTTGTTTTCTCTTTAAATGCTTCTTAGCATGCGAGGCCACATAAGAGATTTACAGGAACGTTTAATGTCGCTGGGGGTTTCACTGGTTCTTGCTGCATTTCCATCTTGCTTCCTTGGCTGCCATTAGAGCGGATGCATTTTTGCTCCTTATTCCACCGCTACAGGTTTCCTCAATTCTACAGGTGCCCTTCCTGCCACAGCCTGATGAAATGGTCTCCAACCCCCTTGAGGTCTAAAGACGTTAGCGGCCCTTAGTGCATTTGATGTTGTTATTCCTCCCTAAATCCACAAAAGAGAGAAAGAGATAGATGTACCTTAGGAGGAAATCAAATAGACACGAAGACCTCAAATAAATTCAGTTTCCTTCTCACTGAAAAGGATGTTCAAGCAGAGGTGATGGAGGGGCCTGATAGGAGATTGCCATATGAATTTCTATAATGCTATTCCCCTGCAGTCCAGCTGCAGCTCCAAAATAAACCCTTTCACACACACCGGCCTGAGCAAGGTTATAAACGGCAATGTTCTGCCCTCGCTAGGGTTAATGCCCAGGCAGTTTTGAGAGTGTAAAATCAGCTGTCACCATGAGGAAAGCAGGAGGGAATCAATGAGGACACCCTGTCCATTCTGACTGTTATCTACTTTAATACGCCTCCGTTGTATTTATACAGCACTTTTGTGCGTTGAGAGCAGTCTGCAGATGCTAACAATGTAAACCTTACCCATGAGGGTGGTGAGTAAGCATTTCTTACTCCCTTTTGCAGATGGGGAAGCTAAGACAGGTAGGTGAAGTGACTAGCCCGAGTCACACAGGGAGTCAGTCGCAGGGTTGTGTCACCGCTCCTGGGGTTTGCAGGGTGCATCCTGATAATCACACCATCTCGGCAGGTGAGGCTGCCAGGTTGGACTCAGGGTTTGTGGTGATTTGGAAAGGCCAGTACATGGCCTATACACTATTCAGCTGCCATTCAAGCCCTATTTTGCCTAAATCTTGTGTTGGCCCTTTGCAAGGGACGAGTTCACACTTAGGGAACTGGTCAGCACAAGTTCTGCAGGCAGTTTCTCTGCTGGACAAAGCACTCTCCTCCCAGACGACAAGGATGGGGGTTTACTCTGCTCTCTCATCAGGAGCAGACTTTTCCCACCACGTCTCCAGAGTAGGAGGAGATGTTTCAGAATCCCCTCGAGATGGCTGAGATGCAGGGGACCAGCTTTGTGCATCCTTCCCTCACTCCATGTTGGAGGAGGATTTAGCGGCGATGATGCTGTGATGCAGATGAGTGACACCTGGAGTTCAGCCCATGCCTCCTTGATAGAGGCCTGAACTGTCTCCACATGCACACTTGGGTGTATTGAAACAGGCTTGGGCTCCGCACTGACCAGGGTGGTACAAGATGATGGTGTTTTACTGGATGCATGATGGTCGGATACTAGAAAGAGGCTTAACCCAGTGGAATCCCCAGCTGAAGGCTAAACTTGCTATGTTTTAGCAGAGAAAGGTTTAACACGAGCCAATGGCTGGAAGTTGAAGCTACACGAATTCAGACTGGAAATAAGGTGCAAATTTTTAATGGTGAGAGTAATTAGCCATGGGAACAATTTACCCAGGGTCATGGTGGATTCTCCATCACTGGCCATGTTTTTATGAACGCTCCGCTCTAGGAATTGTTTGGGGGCAGGTCTCTGGGCTGTATTTTCCAGGAGATCAGACTAGATGATCACAGTGGTCCCTTCTAGCCTTGGAATCGCTGAATGTATGAAAAACCTCCCGCAAGACCCCAGCCGGGGCCCTCATGGTCCATGGGCAGCAACTGCAACAGTGAGCCCAAAGGCAGCCTTTCCAGTCACCATTCAAGTGCTGAACATAAGGGGAGATTTTTCCTCAGCAGATTTACATGGAACCACTTCTGAGCCCGGTCAATGTTACAAGAAACATGCAGTCCCATGCATCACTTTAACCACTGCATGGGCCCCGATGAGTGTGCTGTTGCCGGCTCAAACACAATACCGAAAGCCCTGGGAGGGGTAGCCCCCCTCCAGCTACATCTGCTTGGAGGAGTTTGGCTGCTGTTAACAATGGAGCAGGTGCTGACCCCTCTATGCTGGTGTATTCTGCACACACAGTCCTAATGTCTCCTGATTGGGCAGTGAGAGGCAGAGGGAGGGAGAGAAAAGTGTGTGGTGAATCCCCCTCCATGCTGCTCCCGTCTGAACACGTGCAGTTGAAAACCAGCCGATGGGAGACTCCCTATGAGCCCTGACTGGGACACTATCTGATGAAGAAAGATACCTCTTGGAACTGGATTTGCATGTGATCTGTGCCCAAGAATCTTGCCCTGGCCAGGACTGTGGGGAGATAACGACATCCCATCGGCAGCAGGATGCTTGCAATTGCTAACTGCATTGATCTCATTGGCTTGTTTACATAGGTACTCCCTTCCAAGCAACCTCTTAGTACCCAGGGTTCTGTGTGTGACTGAGCCTGACTGGTGCTGCTGGCTCAGTGAGCAGAATGGCTTTTTATTAGGTGTCTAGAAGTGACACAAGTCATTACAGCATCCTGCGTGGCGCGGCTGTCTGACAGGCCCCGCTGACGTTCTGAGACTGAGGGGAGGCACTTGATTAATTATATGAGCTATAAATTGTGTGGAAGTGACTCAGTTCATCTCAGGCAGGGTCTAGGCACTGCAGCTCATGTAATAGGCAGGGCATGAGTCTAGAGGCTTGTCTACAGGGGTTGTCCAGAGCGGTTAAACTATAGTAAACCCCTGCACGGACCCTCTCATTCAGAATTAAAGGGCCTTAATTTGGTTTAGTTTCCGGTGGATTAAGCCAATTCAGAGTGACCACACATGGAGCTAATCAGTAGTTAATTGGTTTTAAATTCACACACCACCTTATTCCAGATTAATTTTTATGTGTAGACAAATCCTAGACTGATGCTACAAATGTATGTGGCCTAAAACAAAAATTTGGGGAGTGTCCAGATGAGCCGTTACAGGGGTGTTAATTACCTGGAGTTAACTGGCAATAAATTAACTCACGGTTAAAAAAAAAAATCCCCTGTGTAGCCATCCCCTTTGGCCGCTCAGAATTCCTCCTCTTCCTGTGTTTTGTTTTATTCCGCAGGAGGCTTCAGACTGAAGTGTAGTGCAGGCAGAAAGCCCTGACACCGCATTCAACTGATGCGCCACAATTTAGCAAAGGTCCAGAAACATGCAAACAAATAAATGAGGCCATATCTATATTTATTGTTTAGCAACATAAATAAGACCTGCTGAGCTGACCACAAATTCCATTGTGTTTTTTTGAGTTCTAGAGTTCCCTTTACCTTGCCAGGGTCCATGGCATGACAGGCAGAGATGGATCTTCTGTCTTTGGATACCTCCTCTCCTACCTGCGGCATTTGGATTTCAGCTAGTAAATATCAGCTGTATTAAATTGCCAGGCAGACTGTTAAATCAATACCTATCTATCCACGGTGTAAGAAATGGGTGAAAAGCCTCAGAGAATCCTCTGGCAAAAGGAGCTTGAGGAAGAAATGTGGGCTCACAAAAAAATGCTATGAACCAAGTATCAGGCAGCTTTGCATTCCACATTCCTCGTTCCACACTGTCCTGGTTACATCCTTAAGCAGCATCCTCCCATAAGAGTAAGCACCGCAGTAGCCTTAAATGTACCTGCAGTCAAGTCCCTGTCTGGCACCAGTTTTTTAACAACTCCACTGCTTGGGTCATCATTAGTAATTGAATCTAGGGCCTGTGTGATCCCACTGGAGCTAAAGGAAGAAAGTACATTAGCAGGCAGCTATAGTAGGCTATTAGCATCTAGTGGAGCAGCCATTACAGGCGGCTGCAGCACACACTTTGCTAGTCAGTTATACCCGCTGTTGTGTTCTCTGCTGGGGAGAAAGGAATTAAAAGTGAGTCCAAGGAGAGGAGAGAAATAACTTTGTTGTGTTTAGTCAGAGTTGTGCCTAACCACAATTTCTCTTGCACTGCTACTTCTGACTAGTATGACCCACAGCCCTTTGTTCCCCAAACCGCTCCCCTCTCCTGCAAACCCACCTTTTTCTGTGTCACCTTCAAGATGGATGCTTATATTTTAAAAGATATATATGTACATGGAAGGTGATGTGGCACATCCACGTGAAATTTAAGCAGACTGGCAGAGTAGGCCTCTAAACCACCTAGGCATTGTGGAAAATTTTACCCTTTGTTGATAGGCAGGATGGTCTCATGGTTGAGGCACTGGACTGGGATTCAGGAGAGATCTGGGTCTAGTTCCTAGCTCTGCTACCCTGTCCTGTGGTACCTGGGGTGAGACACTGAATCCCCGAGTGCCTCGGTTCTGTGAAGTGGGGATCAGAACCCTTCCTTTGTCTTTGTAGAGTGTGAGCTCCTCAGGGCGGAGCCCATTGTTCAGCAGCAGAGAACCTCTAGACAGTCTGTAACGCAAATAATCACACTAGTACCAAGGTGGGTTGATGTAGACGTGGCATTCAGTACTTCACTTGCCTTGGAGGATAGGCAGCAGGGTAGGGAGATGGCGGCCCTTGGAGAAATGTGGCCAGGAGTTGGACTTTCAGGTGGTTGAAAAGAAAAAACGAAAAAACTCTGGTTCCTTAATGTTGGGCCAGCGTGACCTGGTAATTAGTCCCAGGACAGGCTGAGGCCCAATTAAGATAAACAGCCCAGTTTAATGGAAATGGTAATGTGACCAATAGAAGCAGTCTGAGTTATGGTCTCAATTTTCACTATGCCTGATGGATCTGAAATAAGTTCAGAGCAGGTCAAGTGGTTGACTTTTCATTTGCTGATCTCACACAAAGTCTTTCCATCCATCTCCCTCTCCCTCCTTCTGTTCCAGGGAGACATCTCTTGCTCGGACTTTGTCAACATCATTCTGTTAGTCGGGTCCCATGCAAAATTCCCCCTCCTCCCATCCACCTGCAAAGGCAACCTTAGATCGACTCTAAGGGATGGCAAGCAGCAAGCCTACAGAGCACAATTCAAGGAGATGTCATTTCCCATTCTCTTTGCAGTTCATCTTCTGCTTGGTGTTTCTCAGGCATTTCCCTTTTGCATTAATCAGCTCAGACTCAAAAGAGGAGTGAAAAGCAAAGCCCAACCCTAGTTGATATTTTCCATAGCTCACTGTCTCCCAGCTGCACTCCACTCCTGCCATGCAATGAGTCGGAGAGGGAGCTCAGAGCCTGGGGGTCCGAAGCCCCTGCAATGCACCAGAGAATGTCAGGGCTGGCAGTGCAGTCGTAGCAGCCAGAGGTAATTGCCTGGCTCATTGTCTGGGAGGATACAGGCAGTTGTATGACAGCGTGTTGCAGTCATTGTAGCAGCAGCAGTGAGCAATGATAACTTGCATATGGCATTTACGCACCCAGAATGCTGGTGGACGCACAGCCATGCTCCAACTGTTCCAAGGACAAGTGGCCTGGGAAGAAAAATAGAATAAAGATGACTAAAAATCCAGAGCTGTTCAAAGGGAATAATGACTGAAGGACGTCCAAGGAGTAACCCTGCTTCATAAAGGGCCCTAACTTGAAAATCCATGAAGCCAAACTCCTACCTGCACCCATGGGATCCAAAATGCTCCCTTTCCCCTCTGCAGCAAATCCTCTTGCAATGGGACTTTCCCCCAGCCAGAGAGGCATGCCAGATGCCAGGAAGGGGCACTTGGTGCAGACAGGTGTCTGCCATCTGAGTTCCCTCTCCTCTCCACCACACTTTCCACCTTCCTGGGCTCCGTGCAAGTCTCACCCCTTCGCCCATGCCCAAATCCATGCCTTCTTTCAGACTGCCCCATCCAGCTGTGCATGCCAGGCTGAACTTGTGTTGTCCTAGCATCTTAACCGAAATGGCCCGGGATGCCAAGTCAAATGCCTGATAGCCATGTCTTACATCAGCGCTGTTACTGCTAGCAACCCAACTTGCTAGGATTGAAACCAAACGGAAGAGTAGCTGAGAGCAGCTGAGGCTTCCCGCTTGTTCCTCTCCCTTACCCCACGCTCTCTTCTCGCAGGTGTAATCAGTCCCACTCAGCGCTGACCTTTCCTAAATTGCTGGCATGTCCCTACCTCGCCATGATGGCATTCAAATTACAGTAATTACAGTGATGCTTTCTAGTCTGCAGCACTGCTACTCCCAAAGGGTCTGTCAGCACCTTCGCTCACCCCAGGGAGATCCTAGACACACTCTCAGAGCAGAGCTGCAGGACAGGAATGACTTTGGCCCTCTTGTGAATTCGGGGGATTGTTTTCGCTGCTGGTGTTCACATATTTAGCTGCACAGGATCTTTGGGGAGAACCTGGGAAAGATGTAACCGAGAAATAAATCAAGGGAGTCATTCCAAGATCCAGGGGCTGGGAACTGGAGTCATAAACGTTCAAAGTGAAAATAAGGTGCCAATTTTTAAGTGAGAGTAGTTACCCACTGACACAACTTATCAAGGGATGTGCTGCATCCACCATCAACTGGAGGCTTAAAATCAGTCACAAGCTATGGGGCTATATGCAGCAATCAGCGACCTGTGCTGTGCCGGAGATCAGACCCCTAGCTGACCATGAGGATCCCTGCTGGCTCTGACTTAATGGGTATGTCTACAGTGCAGTTAGACAACCGCGGCTGGCCTTTGCCAGCGGACTCAGGCTAAGGGGCTGTTGAATTCCAGTACAGATGCTCAGGCTCTAGGACCTTGCGAGGTGGGACAGTCCCAGAGCTCTTGGGCCCCAACATCTACTGCCTTTTCGCCTGAGCCCTTTAGCGCAAGGCAGCTGACTCGGGCCAGCCACTGGTGTCTAATTGCAGAGTAGACATAGCCATTATCTGGTGTTTTAAGCACTGGGGGAGAGCAGGGGAGTGTGAGAAGCCTGGGACGGGGAGCCTGCCTCCTCCAATGTAGTATTTCAGGGATGACTGAGGCAGGTTTCCAGATAACGTATTTATTTAACAAGAAGAAATAATGTATGACGTAAGCACAGCCCTAAGGCTGCGGTAGCCCAGCCTGGCTACAGCCTCTGTCTCAGACACTACAGCTGGTCCCTGTCTCTGTCGGGGAGACAGCAAGAGCTGTGCCCTATGGGATGTGGGGCAGCTTTATGCTTGCTGGAGCACAAGCTTTTAGAGCACGCTGGTTCACCGGTGTGAGTCTGAACTAGGTCAGTCGTGTCTGAAAGTTGCTACCCATCTGATTGCTATTCACTGGGCTGTGTGAAATTGTAACACACTTCAAAACGTGGAAACACAGGGTTCTATATTATCTCAGGCCATATAAACTGGAGATGCCTGTAACATGGAGCAGACTTGGAGTTCTGTGCGAAAACAGAGCTCCAAACAAAATGTCCCCCACAAACCACAGCAACCCCAGCCAACGAGGGGGCTGAGTGTCTTAAAAATGACCCCCTCTGGGGAATGTACTGGGAGGGTTGACCAAAAGGTTCAACCCTGGGCACGCCCTTTTGTGTAGGCCTTTCATACCCCTGCCACCTGCAACTTTAAATGTCGTCCCCACACTCCCAGCATTAAAGGTGAGTCTTTCTTGGTTATAAAGCTTTTACTTGGTTCCAACATGAACAAATCCTTCACTGTCCAAGAACCAAGACTTCTAGGGCCATGAGTTCGATTTTGCATCATAAACTGTGATAGACCCAGGCCAGTTGGGTACAGCAGAATAGCAGAAGGCAGATATACTGGCCACTGGATTAACAGTTTTCTGTTCCCTGACTGACCAGAGCAGGGGCTGCTCCAGGCTAATGAGAGCACCTGACTTTAATTAACCTGCAAAGAATCAGGTGAGGCCATTAACTTAATGTGACCACCTGACTCTAATTAAGGCCCTGCTGATACTATAAAAAGGGCTCACTCCAGTCAGGCAGAGGAGCCAGGGAGCCAGAGGAGAGGAAGTGAGGCTGAAGGGCTGGTTTATGAAGACACCCTCAAACCATCGTTAAAGGAGCCCTAAGGTAAGGGTGAAGAAGGGAGAAGCAGGAGAGCTGTGGGGAAGTGGCCCAGGGAAATGTAGCAACTCTGGCAGTGAAAGGTTGGCTGCCAACAGCTGCTACCATTAGGGTCCCTGGGCCGGAACCCGGAGTAAAGGATGAGACCGGGTTCCCCCAACCCACCACTACAGGAACATCTCCTGGGAAGGGAAGTCAGGTCCCTGTCAGGACAGGAGGCTAAACTCTTCTGAAATAAGCCCCCAGGGACAACAGAGACGGTGGGAGTTCTCTCACCAACCTCCTTGCAGGCCTATGATGAAAAGGGCTCAGTAGACTGTAACCCTGGCCCTAGAGAGAGAAGGGCTACGTGGAGGGTCACAGTGAGCCACTGAGGCAGCATAAACTGCCTGGAAGCGCAGGACCCATGGGAGCAAGGTCAGAGCTCTGCCACAAAACGTGTAATGACTGAGATACGCCTATACTTCAAATTAACCATTTAAATCTGACAAGATCTCTTAAGCAATTAATCTTGCAGTCTGGGAGTCATTTGCAGTAGCTGGACAATAGGCATCAGCATCTGGATTTATTGAGGTGATTATAGGCTGCCCTCCAGATGATGTTCACCAGTGTCAACTGGCACAATTTTATTCTGGCCTTGAGGACTAAGGAACTGAATCCGTATATCATCTGCTGAACTGTCAGACCAGTCCTGCTCCTAGAAAACTGGGGACTGCATCTGGGGGACTCTGGGCGGCACTGGCAGGATTACGAGAGAGTTCCGTTGACCCTTCTCTTGACAGTAGGATCTCAAAATTCAGTAATATCATGGTACTATTTCCTTCCACGTCGCTCCAAAGACGTTCCAGCTCAAATTGCTGTGACCACTGCCTTCATTAGCCCCTTCATAGTCCTGTTTCTATTTGATGGGCCAGACTTGGCAGTCCCAACCCATCCTTCCAGTTCAAACCTCCAATCTGTCCTGTCGCTGTGCAATCTTTCTTTAGCAGGAGCATAGTGCAGAGCTCGTGCTGCTTTCCCTTCTCCCACTGGGATTGGATTCTCTACTATTTTGTTCCCTAGAGATGGGGTGGTTATCTGCTCCATCCCATCCCTTGGGTCCAGCAACGGAGGCATGCCCTGATCTTCCAAACTAGCAACGTCCTCGCTGTCGAAGTTCTGATTAAGGCACCTAATTAGAGCTAACCGGGTCTTTCTTATAACTCTACTTTGATTCTCTCCTGAAATGTTTAAGTGACCACAAATAAGGAGATCTTCACCCTGTAGCTGATAAAACTGCCCCTCTAGCTGTCAACATAGGCTTTCCAGCTCAGCCTCAACCATCTTTGCCTCCTGTGCTCTGTATATCCCCTGCCATGCTCTGAGTTCCAGCTGCTGGCTATATCGGTCTCACTCCATTTCCAACTGGAATGGGTGTCCAGATCTCCACTGGCACTAACTGACCCCCTCTTGTTGGCAGTCTCAACAGAGAGGCCAAGGTCTTCCTGAGTAAGCCAAGGTGACTGAACTCCCTTCCGACCTTGACAAGGAGGTCTCTGCAGGCCAGGGGTGAGGCACATTGAGAGGAAAGAATGGACGAGGCTTGCTTTCCTGCTGCCTTTCCCGCTCCTATTCTTGGGATGAGTAGAGGCCTCCAGAGTTTTGAGCCCAGCAAGGAATCAACTCAGAAAGAAAACTATGAAAAAACAAGGTGCTTCCATTGAGATCATGGCGATAATTGATGATAGAAATTAGCTTCTTGGTGGGCTCAATCTTGCTCCCATGGAAGCCAATGAAACAAAATCTCCTATTGGCTCCAGTGGAGCCAAGAACAAGCCCAGGGACTGTCACCTGTGGGAGCCCTGACTCAGTATACTCGTCCTAGGTCAGTAAGGGTTGGCAGTGGGCAGCACATTTTGCCCCACTGGCCATTTAGTTAGCAGCATTGATGGGCTCAGAAGCAAGAATATGCTCAAGTCCTTAGATCAAGTATGGTGCTTGTGACAAGGACCTCAATGGTGGGGGGGAAGGTCATACAACAGGTTCCATTCACTGATGATTGCAAAGCACTTTGAGCACCTAGTGTTAGTAAAGCCAGCGGAGGAACCTTGCAAAAGAACCAGGGCCGGCTCCAGGCACCAGCGAAGGAAGCAGGAAGCAGGTGCCTGGGGTGGCCAATAGAAAGGGGCGGCATTCGGGTCTTCGGCGGCACTTCGGTGGCAGCTGAGGCACTCCGCTTTAGTCTTCAGTGATTCGGCGGTGGGTCTTTCACTCCGTCTCTTCCTCTTCGGCAGCACTTCGGCGGCAGCTCAATCGGGTTTTCCTTTCTGTTTCTTTTCTTTTTTTTTCTTCGCTGCTTGGGGTGGCAAAGAAGCTGGAGCTGGCCCTGAAAAGAGCTCCCAGCTGGTGTGCACGGGATCCTATAGTGATTGTAGAAATGAAGGGCTGATGTATGAGCTTTTCCCGGGTGTGATCTGCCTTTCTCCTGCCAGCAGCCTGACAGAGCCCCAGATTGTCCCTATTATGGGCTGCAGAAGAACTCCTTTGAATGACTGAGGTGGAATGGCAGTTTGCCTAGGGCTTTAAAGTGATTGTCACTAAAATGGTTGTCACTCAAGGAAGACAAGGCTGTTATGGAGAAGTTAAATGAATTCTTTGCATCAGTCTTCACTGCAGAGGATATGAGGGAGAAAATATCATAATGCCATTTTATATATCCATGGTACACTCACACCTTAAATACAGTGAAATTAATAGGCAGCAAGTTTAAAATAAACATAAGGAAGTGCTTCTTCCCACAACTCACAGTCAGACTGTGGACCTCGGTGCCAGGGGACGTTGTGAACTCCAAAAGTATAACTGGGTTAAAAAAGTATTAGATAAGTTCCTGAAGGCTTGGTGCATCAATAGCTATTATCCAAGATGGTCAGGGACACAACCCCATGCTCTGGGTGTTCCTAAACCTCTGACTGCTGGAATCTGGGACTGGATGGATCACCTGATAATTGCCCTTTTCATTTCCTTTGAAGCATCTGGCACTGGCCACTGTTGGAAGACAGGATACTGGGCTAGATGGACCATTGGTCTGACCCCGTCTGGCCATTCTTATGTTATCTTGTCCAAACCATGCGACACATGCCCTGACACACATCTTTATCTGGAGAGCATCGCAGAAGAACTGAATAGAGTCTTGGTATGGTATGAAATATCCAAGAGAAAGGAAGGAGATTTGCTTCAGCACTTAGTTTCTGCTCAGAGGCTGGAGTAACTATCAGGAGCATAATCCCTCCCAAATGAGTTTGGTTTGTGTGGGCGTAGTCTCTAATTTAGCGATGATCCAGTACCATATGATTCTTAGGCGGCAAAACTAAACTGAAGCTTCATATACCATTCTTCACTCCACATGATTGCATGAAATGTGTCTTTTATCAGTGACAGAAGGAGTCAGCAGAAGTGACTTATTAAGCTGGCAAAAGTGTCATTTCAGAACCTCTGTCACTGGAAGCTGATCACCTTTTTAACTCCCAGATCAATGCTGCTCCCGCAGTATTCTTCTGAAGCAGCAGTGCCACCCAGTGGCTAGAGGGGCTGAGCCTAAGGCATTGTCCCTCTGGCATTCCCCTGGGGTAGATCCCTTCCACTTGTCTTCTTCTAAGGAGTCAGAATCCAAGTGATTGTCAGTTTCCTGCAAGGCTCAGTGTACCAGTAATTGGGCATTAATACAGATGTTCACAGTTGTAGAAGAGAGAATGCCAAGATCCACCCCCCCCCTACACCCACCCCGAAGCGTCTATTGTTGCCTGCTTAGTATCACTAAAGTTACAGCGTGAATTTTATTGAGGAAACATGAACATAAAGGGACAATGCAACATGCGCTCTCTCCATAGATATCAGTGTGGCAGGGCTAAATTTTCACTGCATGTTTCAATCATCCAAACAGAGTTTGCTCAGTGTCACAGGCAATTAGTCCCCTAATTCTGCTCTGTCCTACTCCCTTTCCCTCTCCCCCACCCCCTGATCTTTGCAGAGCTCACTGAGCACCTCTGGCCTTCGTCTAGGCTTCCTGCAGCTCGTCTGCTGCACTGGTCACCCACAAGAACAAACAGGAGGCTGTGTCTCTCAATAACCAATTGGATCACGCCAGGAAAAATCAGGTTTCCCACCCAAAAAAATCCACATGGATATGTTTGCCACAGCCCTAGCCAGCTCCACCAAACGCTGGCAGGGCCGCCATCCCCTCAGCCAATCTCCCCAAGGCTTGTGATGATATTTACAGGTAATTCTGCCATGAACATCACAAAACCCAATGCTTCTCCAGTTAAAATGCCCACAGCTCTGATCTCAGGATGGGGGCGGGGGGACTCATTTGTTTGGAATAGCACAAATTATTTACTTCTTAATATATATTTCTCAGAGTGTCTGGAGAGTATCTGAAGCACCAGGAGGTAAATGTTCTCATAAAGATATATTGATATGGAGGTTACCTAGCTCTCCAGACTCCTGCTGGGACCTGGCAGGCACTAATCTCCAGATTTTAATTGTTTGCTGGAACAACGCCCCCCTCCCCACCCACCCCCCGCACACACCTCCCTCATGTCTGATTTAGATCAGAATTCTTGTGCTCCTAGGGCAGGAATTCCTGAAATTGGCCCTCTGATCTCTCACTGTTTTATTAGCCTCTGTGCTGATATATCCTATATCACAGAGATTCAGTGCTTCAGGATCAAAGAATTCTCTATTTATATAGCTCTTGCTAGTACGCATGCAGCATTCTGTTAGCTTATGGCCAAACCCGCCCAGAACTGAGTACTGCAGGATGGAAATAACCCACTTTCCTTCTCGGTCTACATTTCCAGTAGGTTACTTGTTAACTAAGATTCCCAGACACTGCAGTGCTGCCTATATAGATATTGGACTGAATGGAGCTCAACCTATGTGTATATTGGGCTGACTGGAGTGCTGCCTCCCTGTATACTGGACTGTCTGCAACTCTGCCTACGTTTATACTGGGCCCATTGGAACATTGTCTGCACTTCTCTTTCGACCAGCTAGAACAATTACTGCACCTGATATTGGACTGAGCAGAATTTGTCTACTTTTATACCAGACCCACTAAAGTACAGGCTACATTTTACATTGGACCAACCAGACACTGTCTACATTTTAATCAAGCACTCTCTGTGCTGTCCACATTTTCTGTTAGACCCAAGGGGAAACCGTCCGCGTTTTAACACAGGATCATAATAGTTTAAAAATACAAAAAGACCTCTGGGGGTCCCATCTTGTCCACCCCCCGCTGGAGGGGAGGGGTCCACCCCACGCCTGTGCTGAGCTGTACCGTACGATGCATATCCTAGTATTATCTCCTGTCTAGTCTTAAATGATCCAGGAGGTGGAACGCCAAGACATTTCTTTTGAGAAACAATTCCAGAGACATTGTTCAGAGATAATTCTATGTCCGGTTGAGGTGTCCACATTTTTTAAAGGATGTTAAAAATTCGGAGAGGGTGCAAAGTAGAGCCAGAAAAAATTATTCAAAAGCTAGAGAAAATGCCCACCAGTGAGACACTAAAGGAGCTAAATCTGTTTACCTTATCAAAAAGATCTACAGGTGGCCTGTTTGTTGGGTACCAGTGATTTCACAGAGTGAAAATACAGGCTATTAAAGGGCTCTTCAATCTAGCAGAGACAGTCATAACAAGAAGTAATGGGTGGACGTTTTTAAAAATGTGTGCCTTATTTCTAAACGGAATAGCTGGCTTTACCAGTGAGGGTGATCAATCCTTGGAACAAACGATCAAGGGAAGCAGCAGATTCTCCATTTCTTGAAGTCTTCAAATCAGAACCGGAGATGATTTTCTGGAAGTTACGCTTTGGGCACAATACAGCATTAACTAGGTGAAATCTATTGCCTGTGCTATACAGGAAGTCAAACTAGATGATTTAATGGTCCCTTCTGGCCAATCTATGAATCTTCCTTTATATTCAGCCTAAATTGTTTCCTTCTTCACTTCTGTTACTCCAAGTCAGACCACACACACACACACACACACACACACTCTCTCTCTCTCTCTCACCCTGTACAGCACCTCTCTCTCTCTTTAGTGTTGACACCCTTCTGATACTGACAGATTCTCATTGCGCTTCTCTCTGACTGGCTACTGCTCTTCAACACACCATATTTCTCAGGGCGAATTTTCAGACACCTGCTCAAAGCCATCCACGGTAGATGTTTGTATGAGAGCAACATGCCGGCCCAATAGTAAGTCTGGATTGTTCATGCATACCCCCTACCGTGTATTTATGTTGAGACCTGGACACAACGCTTAGCCCCTGCACATAATTGATTATCACCATCTTTATAGATTCTGATCTGGAACAGAACCTCATCTGTGTCCCACCCTACACATAGGAGCTCCAGGTTCTGCCATGCCCCAAGCACCCTCCCAGAACAGGTCATAACTAACCACTCATATCTTCTCTACCCCCAGAACATAGAATAGCTGGGTGGGTATGAATTGGATGGGGGCATTTAAAGGCCACAGCGGCAGGTAGCTATCATTGTGACAAGCATCTTGTCTAAGATAATGCTTAAATTTCCATAGGCTACCCAACGTGATTAAAGTTTACATGGGTCAGTTTAGGATGTGCCAGGTAGAGGAGCTGAGTGGTAGAGCTAGAACTGGTTGGGACATGTGTTTTATTTGTCATATAAAATTTCAAAGCAAATGAAAATCTGTCAGGCAATTTTTCAGGTTTCTGCCAAAAGTTCTGATTTCCAGTTGTTTAAAACTGTATTTTTTTCCTCCAATGTTTTGTTTTTCAAGAAAAGCCTGAAAAATGTTGACCAAAACGAATGTTTCCTGGCCAAAAATGTCATTTTAATCAAAAACCCAATTTTCAACTCAAAAAATTGTTTGGCCCAGCTCTAGTTAGAACCTCCCAGAGGCTGTCCGGATGCCCTCCTTGTCTTGTATAAGCGTCAGCTCTCTGATTCTATTACCAAGGAGGCAACCTCCATTTCTCTGACAGCCACCAGAGGTGAGGGGATGGGGTCTGAGCAGAGGATGCACCATTTCGCCCAGTGGAGATTTTAGGAGCAAAGTCGCAGCCTTATCTCTGTCTTGACAACACTTTTTGCCTGGGGAATGCTTTCTATTTTCATAGTATGGGTAAGGTCTGATGGTTAGGGGCAGGCTTGTTTTATTCCACTCTCCCTTTCTAACCTGGTGTCTTCTCTCCACTCCCCTTGGTTTTTAATCCCTTCCCAAGCACACGCAACAGATGGTGCTATGAAGTGGATCAGAAGGCACGGAGCAGCAGTCATTAATCTTCATTCCCGCAAACCAGCCCGGACCCAGGAGTATGTAAGGAGCCGGGGCCAGGGAGCAGAGCTGGCTTCCCAGCAGCTACTGAGCATGTGGCCAAGTCCAAAGAGTCCACGTGAGAGAAAAAGAGGAAGGAGGGAGCAGTTTTATAACGGCAATGCGATTCACATTCCTACATATGGCGATGATGGCTGGCACCAAAGATACTCCTGTGAGCAGGAGCTGGCTCTGCCTGATAGCAGGTGTTTCTGGCTTCTCCAGAGCATCAGCTTGCAATGATTGCAACCAACTCCTTTGAGTAGCTCAGGTGAACTTACTATCTCTTCCCCCAGTCCAAGGAACCAAAAATGGGGCCTTGTCTGCCCAATTGTGGCTGGGCCTCTAGGGGTCTCATCCAACCCACAGAGAAACTGATAGGATCCTTGTCTTGGCTGTCATGTGCGCTGGATTAGGTCCTACAGCGTAACAAGAAGGTTATTGTGCATCAAAAATTAGCTGTACAGGATAAACCAGCAAACATGGGAGAAGGACATCCCCACTTCCACCAGCTCTCACCGCTTTGAAAACAGCCCAGCCCACTGGGGCAAAGTGAAAAACAGACAGCTACAATCCAGACATGGCTTTGAGCCTGCTCCCTCATTTCATAATGGCAGGAGTATTTCAAGAAAGTTTTGTGCATCCATCTCTTGGCTTGGTTTGGTTTGATGTTTGGAGGTGGGTGGGAGTTAAAGAAAGCTGGGGGTGAAATCCTGGCCCCATTGAAACCAATGGGAATTTTGCTGTTGACTTCGGTGGGGCCCGGATTTCACCCTGATCTTTAATGGAGAATTGAAAGCCCTGGGGATGGTTGTCCTCTCACTCTCATTAGACCCAGTGGGAGTTACAGCTGTCCAACTGGGAAGTAACAGTCTCAAGTTGGAGCTCTGGTCTGAGTTTTGGGTGAAAATTCAAACTGAATCTGGTTAATCTGAGTTGGTTTGCAAACATGTGACTGGCTAGGATTTTCCTCTTTGTTAGCACAGACCATCAGCTATTGGCAAAATCCTCTGTGGGACCCTTACCGCCACAGACAAAGTCCTGGGAGCTCAGTATGTGGTATTGCCTCTGCCACTATAAAATGCATCTGCTCGGAAAGATTTTGGCAGGAAACCTTTAAAACAGCAACTCCTGGAATGAAATTCTCAGGGGTTGGGGTTGGGAAGCTTTGATGCCAGAGTTTAGGACAAAACAAACAGGAATGTGTGACGAGTTCAACATCTTGTTGAAATATTAATTGTGAATACTCATGTATGGATCCTGCCCCTTCCATCTGAGGATCCCAGTGCATGTTACACACAGTCTTTGCAGCTTTCAGGCACTTCCCCTATTTTACAGCTGGGGAAACTGAGGCACAGAAAAGTGACGTGACATACTACAGGGTCCCACAGAGAATAGGATTCAAGAGCCCTGTCTACCAGCCCCCTAAACGATACTCACTTCCAGCATTGCTTCTAAGTGTCAGCCCCGTGTGCAAGTGGGCAGTGGCTGCTTTACAATCTCTGTTGCTGGAGCTCCTCCCATACTGCCTTTGTCACAAATACCTTATTCAACACAGAGTGTGTTTGCCGCTCCGAATTAGTGACTGTAGTAAAACATTTTATTTCCAAATGCCCAGATCCTGTAGTGCTCTCGTTGGCCATACCAGTAGATAGATAGATTCAGTAACTAGCTGAGGTCACCCATAGGGTTCATAATGGGTTCTGCTGCTTAGAACAGTGCAGCTTATATTCCCTTCTGATCGCTAGTCTCCCAGGCATTAAGAATGTCTGTTTAACTGCTCGCTCAAACAAGGTTCTACATGAAAGCATCAGAGATTTTCCACTACCAATCCCTATGACATACTATGCATACCGTCAGCCTCAGGCCTACATGATGCATTTAAATGGGGCCACGGCTGTCTATACCTTGTGTATAATTCACATGGGCCCTCTGGGAGCAGGAAAATCTAATTTTATTAGATTCATTATCCTTTTCTCGAGAATTAATAGCTCCTGAGAGCCTCAGCCTTAATGTGCTTGATTTTACATTGTAATTGAACTGCAGCGGAAAAATTGCTGCCTTGATCAAAAACTTCTTGCAAACTTCCCTCACCTGTAGGCAGTGCTGTTGTGTGTATGTGACATTGCAAGTTCCGTCTCAGAGGGCCTGGCGCTCTTGAGATGACTCTGCAGAGTGGTTTTTATAGGGACAGGAAAACACTGTTGTTCCTTCATCCCCAGTGCTTTGTGTGTAGAGCTGGGGGAATAACCATTTCTTTGGCTCATGGGAAATTCCAGAAAATAGTTGAAAAAATTCATTTCTGATCGAACCCAACAAATTTTTTTTTAAATTTCCGGAGAACTGAAAAGTTGGGAAAAAAACATTGTTTTGGGTTGAAAAAAGTGTTTTATTTCTGTTTTCACCATTTTTAAATGTTTCTAATTTTATTTTAAAAATTGAAGGATTTTTTTAAACGAAAAGTCATTCTGAATTGAAATATCAAAACATTTTAGTTTTGGGGCCATTTTTTTTTCTTTTTTTTTTTAACTGAAACAAATTTGGGACACTGACACAAATTCGCAAAACATTTATCGTCTCCAAATCTGCATTTTTCACCGGAAAAAAGTTTCAGTCGAAAATATTTGACCAGCTCTCATCCCGACAGACCAAACCATCATCGGATACGTCACTTTGGGGGAAGGTGAGAGGAATGTCATTTTCTTATTAACAAACCTTGCAATTCTAACATTATCAAAATGCATCTGTTTCCTAAATTGGATGCTGAGTTTGCTGGCTGGTACCAAGATACTAGAGCGGTCTTAGTTCATTAATGTAAGCAACCTGTCCACTCACTGAACTTGCTGTCACTGAAACTTGGTTTAGAATCTTGCTTTTCCCCCACACACACATACTCAATTAGCATGTGGAACTCATTGCCACAAGATACCATTGACGCTAAGAGTTTAGTAGGCTTCAATACCGCTCCAATGAAGAGTCTACATTTTAAACAGAATGACAAAGCAATTTATTTTGTATTTGTTAGCAGCTAGACTTTGTATTGCACATTACTGGGAAAATGTGACTCCTGCTCCTAGGGAATCGTGTATATTAAAATATGAACTGTCCTTGTAATGGAAAAGTTTTCACACCAGATAGGTACACAAGAGCAGCACCAAAAAGAAGATAGCTATTTCGAAATTTGGTCACCTCTTTTAGTGAACTCAGAGGAGGATGGCTTCCCACCCAGCAAGCCAGAACCTTTAGCCAGGTTCTTTGAATATTAACCTGATCCAGAACAAGGAATGTACAATGTAGTATGTTCATGTTTTATTGTAACTTTGCCTGTATAAAAAGTTGTTTTTAAAGAAGTGGTCATTTATTATTTACAATAGTAAGAAATAAAAAAAACCAAGAGTTCTGATTGGGATATAGACCCCCATGCTTCAGGGCACGAGCCAACTCTAACTTGATGAAAGAAACTTTTCCTGGGAACAGCTTACCCCAAAACTGCCTGCTGCAGGATTTCTTCCATCTTCCTCTAAAGCCTCTGTTGCTGGCCACTGCCAGAGACATGATACTAGATTAGATAGACCTTGGGTCTGATCCAGTCTGGCCATCCCTATGTTCTTATAGCCTGTAAGCAGCAGAGCTCCCAGGTGAGCTAAAAGGGGAGGCTCCCTATGTCCCTGCAGGATTTGTGCTGTGCTGGTCTCTGCAGGGGACACGGACACACACACACCCCACCCCTACCTCTCTCCCCCGGGTGGGTTCGTATTCTGCTGACTGACTTTCCTTGCAGATCTTACACTGGGTCCATGTAATCAGATGGAGCTGTACGTGCCCCTTTGTTTCTTGGCATCTTAGAAACCCCAAAACCCCCTGAGGCTGGAGCAGAATGGAGAAGACGACAGTGGTGCGGGAAACTCATCAGGGAGGGAGGATGGATGCATGTGTACAGCTTTCCCAGGGTCATTGTGCCAGGGTACAGGAGAAGCCTGTGCTGAACACACCTGCCTGGGGGGAGGGAGGACCGACTTGCTAGACTATGTTCTTACCAGAGGCACGTATAAACAAGCTGAGTGGTGGCAGGCATCGTACTCAGCAGGAGGAGTCCATCCAGGATTGGTTTCTTTCTGCTGGAAGACGGGAGAGGAGGAGCTGTGGCCGTGGGTAGCAGCCCCTACACCTCCCCGTTCCCGAGCATGAAGGGTTCTGTGTGTCAGGCCTGCAGGCAGGTAACTGATGCCACCCTTTCCCTTTCACATCACAGCAACTGCATTTGCCATAGCGCCCCGGGCTACAAAATGGATTTGAACCAGCGGGCACATTTCAGGGATGACTGCAGCTGAGTCTGCCTATTGGTGGAGAGCTGTGAACTTATGGGAGAGCACAGGGTCACCTGCCATCTGGGCATCCCTAGTCCAGGAAGTGAGAAGGATCGTGCTACAGAATAGGGTGACCAGACAGAAAGTGTGAAAAATTGGGACGGAGGTGGGGGGTAATAGGTGCCTATATAAGAAAAAGCCCCAAATATCAGGACTGTCCCTATAAAATCGGGACCTCTGGTCACCCTACTACAGAATGAAGTGCCGAGACCTGAAACAAACAGACTCCAATACTGGAATGGAATTGGGGGGGATTCTGTGTTATTCTGGGGCTGGTTTTCACCATTTTCTATTAGTGGGAGCACATGGGAACCCATGGGAATGGGGGCCAGGACCCCCTTGCACTAGGTGCTGTACAAAGACAGAACAAAAAGACGGTCCCTGCTGCAAAAATGCTCATGATGTAAGTATAAGACAAAAGTTAACAAGTAGGGACAGAAGGACAGACCAGCGACTACAACTCGCCCTTAACTAAACACCCACCGGCAGAGTTCATCTTTCCCCCAGGACCTTGCAAGGAACGCACCTGTTTCATGCTGCCGGAGATTTACCATGCATATTTTTCCCTCAGGCAGCCCTCTGCATTGCCTCACATGCTGTAGCAGCCTCCCCAGGATGGAAAGGAGTATGTACTGGGATAGATGTATATGCTCAGGTTGGTGGCTGGCGTAAATCAGCATAGTCAAAGGAGCTCAGCTGAGGATCCGGCCCGTAGTATTTTGTTTTCCAGCTTTCTCAGTGTGTGTGTGTGTGTGTGTGGTGTCTATTTTGGAGCCTCTTTGAGATACGGTCTGTCTCTTATGCCTTTGTACAGCTCTTAGCACAATGGGACCGCAAAGTACCTGCTGTAATATAAATCATAATCATTTTCATTTCCCAGTTAAACGAATCATTTAAACTAACTATAGAGCCCACTGAATCTATTATAACTCGAGCTCTAGCCTATTTGCAGCAAAGGAAATGCCAGACACTGCAGCTCCATATAAAACAATATCCCCCTGCTATTGCAAAGCATTGTTCTGGCATTGCTGTCAGATCTCACGAGGGACACGACATTGTTTTTCTTCTACATCGCCAACAGAATTTGGAAGCAGGACTATTCCATGCACAAGCAACACAATCCCCACAAACAATATCTTCCAGTCCAGCTAACACAAGAACAAATCTTCTCTTATGTGTCTGCAACTTCAGTCTCTAATCCTGTCTTCCAGTGAGGCGGCACGCAGCCAAGACGCAGCTAGCTACTGGGAAGATGAGGGAATCTTTTTTGTTAACTGTTGCAACCACAAATGTGGTTCCTTCGAGACAAATGTTTGAACAAAATGCTCTCTCTATTTTTTTATACCAAGCCACAATAGTGCCTGCCCTTGCTGTTACCTCTGCATATTCACCCTTTAATGCAGAGCCCAGAAAAGGAAAAAGCGAGGCACTAATTACTGCAATAGTGGCTCTAATAATGGGGAAGTAGGAGAGTACGTGGAGATCCAATCCAGGAGGAGGCGGTGGCCCATAGATATAGAATGAACCTTTTCTTATCTTGACCATTATTTTTCCTGAAATTTGAGATGAAAAGGTTTAGCCCTTTGAAAAAGCAGAATGGAAACCAGCCCGAATAGAGAGGTGTGTGTGTATCTACAGAGATCTGTAGATAGTGAGAGAGAGATTAGCGGTGGCTGGAAAATAGGTCTTTAGCAAATTTTGACTTTGTGGCTGAGATCCAAATGTTTTCAGCTGAAAACTGGAACAATTTAATCCAAAACATTTTCAGTTTTTTTTATTTCCCAATGAAAAATTGGAAGTTTTCAAGGATAGCCCTTTTTGCACAGAATTTCATTTAGTCAAAAACCCAATTCTGTATCAAAAAAAGTTTGAACAGGAAGTTTTCAATCAGCCTGTGGCCAGAGCTAATTGCTTGAGAGGAAGGTGCAAGAAACCCTGGAGTTTTGGGATAACCTGGCCCCCCACAAGCGATGTTTCTTCCTGATTTTTGTTAGTCAGAGGGCTCATGCCTTCAAGCAGGAGGGGGTATACCCTATCTAAAAAGGGAGGGATAGCTCAGTGGTTTGAGCATTGGCCTACTAAACACAGGGTTGGGAGTTCAATTCTCAAGGGGGCCACTTAGGGATGTGGGGGTAAAAATCAGTACTTGGTCCTGTTAGTGAATGCAGGGGGCTGGACTCAACGACCTTTCAAGGTCCCTTCCAGTTCTAGGAGATTGGTATATCTCCAATTATTATTTATTATAGGTCTGACTGTGAATGGCACATGTGCAGATAGAACATGTGGGTGATGTTTGTACATGGGAGTGGTGCATGGGTCTGTATCTCCCTGGGAAATTCAGTTTTTGCTGGCTCTGCTGCACTCAGATAAGCCCTTCTTTAGTGCAGCACTAAGTAGCCCAGCTGATAAGATAAGCCCAGTGGAGTAACCGGCGTGGCTGGTTAAACACAGATGCCCTTAGCTAATTAGATAGCACGGGACTCTGTTCTTTGCTAGAAGGACCAGCCACCTGGCTGTCCCATAATGTAATATTCTGCCTCAGCGTTGGCACTCTGGATTAGAGTAAATCAAGTCTGATTCACAGGCCTGGAAGCCTGTCAGCCAGAATCCTGGTTCTTCTAGTCTCAGACACAGCACTCCACCTGGTGGGCTTATTGAACAAATTCCTGCCAGGGACTATGCCCCATTCCACCTCGCCCACCTGTTGCCAGGGCAGTTGCTTGGTGGCACTTTCACCTTAACTAGGAATGAGGGTTCCCTAACGGAGGCAGACCCCAGGGGCTGACCCAGGAGCCCAGCATTGCAAGGCAAACCCAGCAGTAGCAGGACTTGCATAAAAGGTTTGGGAGTCCACTTACCCTGGCCTCAAAACTAAACGGCATTCGATCTGAGCCCAGTGCCCACACGGAACGCCATGGTAACTGGCTGCCAGACACCAAAAGGACGTGGGGGAGAGGGGAGGCCAGAAATGTGGAGCACAGACTGGACCTTCAGTTGATATCTGGCTACAAACTCAGACAGTTCTGAACGTGCCCATCTGCTCAGCTGACTTGGAAGTCAGTGAGGCTGAGACTGTTGTTATGCAGGGACACCGGCAGCGATCATGCAAAGGCCCCTGTGCTCTCCATTGCAGCGGGGCCACAGGCAGCCGATATACGTGGCCAGGCTAGAGGTGCTGCACCCAGGAGGGGAGATGGCACCAGAAGCAACCAAGATGGCTCACTGGTCCATAGGGTCTGAGCTAAGGACTGCAGTAAACACTCCAGCCAGCAAGGAACGGTGAGGGATAATGAACACTGGGCCACAGAGTCCCCTGCCTGAGGAATGAGCCCTTTGATCAGCATAACTATTGCACTGTCCCTTGAGGGGAAAATAAATGAGGCCCAGTTGGGCTCCAAGCATGAAACAGGGATTCGAGGCACAGCTGCCTGTGCTGGGCCGGTGCCATCCCTGCATTGCTTTGGGGAGGCAGCCTCCTTCCTGACTCAACTCCACTCTGGTCAGGAGGTTTCTGGCTCCATTAGCTGAAGGGAGAATGTTGTTCTCTGACTGTGGTTCTGCAGAGATGGACGATAAGCCATGCACAGTATCCTTCTGGTACCCAACTGCGTCCATCTGCCCTTCCCCCCACCCCGTCCCCCGCAGCCGGTGGAGCTGAGGATTTCAAAGAGGGCTGCTCCTCCAGGCTCCTGCTTTCTTCCTGATTACCAGTGGCCCGATAATGCTGTTGAACCCAGGCCAATGGACCTCTGGTGGGGGACGTAGAACAGAAGCTGATATCCTAGAAGCAGCTAGAGGGGAGCTTGGCTCTGTCTGGCTTCTTTGATCCCAGGGGATTGAACGCACCAAAGAGAATGTGCTTTGTAGCTCATAAACAGAGTGCCCCCAACAAGAGCATTGGGAAGGCCCCAAAGTGGTATTTCTCTCTAGCCAGACAGGTTCAACACCATTAAGCCCAGGGGCCCACGATACCCCAAAAAGACCCCACTTCTGCATAGAATATGGGACTGTGCATCACATAGCAGCGACCCCTCTGGAGCCTGCAAACACAGTAACCCAAAAGGTTCCCTAAATATAGATGGGAGGGACAAAAGCAACCGTGCCTCCCTGCAGTGACAGGGTCGGACAACTGCAAAGAGCAACATCCATGGGGAGGCAGCTCGGTGCCGCTGCTACAGGCTCAGCTGGGAGCAGGAGTGGGAAGGCAGGATCCCCATGGGATCACCAGGCACAGCATCTGCCAGGGGTCTCCTGTTTGACTCTGGCCTGGGATGCGTATGAGTCAGCAGGTCTGGCAGCCAGATGCGGGGAGCTCTGCTAGCTGGCCCCCCAGGCAGCTAACGTGATTCGCTAGGCTGGACACCAGTCACAGAAGCCTTGGTGTAAGAGGCTTTGTGTGCACCCTAGCAGGCCCTGGTAGTTGCTGAATGCTTTGGTTTTACAGACAGCAAAACCAATGGGCTGCCAGTTGTGCTCCTTTGCAAGGGTTGGAAGAGAAACACAGTTGCAAAGGGAACAAACAGCAAAGTTCTGGTGGGAGACGGGTGGGGCAGGGGCAGATTCTCAGCTGCGGCAAAGCTCCATGGAAGTGCACACTGATTTACAGCTGCTGAGAATCTGGCCCCGTGTGTTCCCACATGTCTGTAAGAGCGGGCTGAGTTCTTTTCAGCACCCTCAGCAGAGAGGCCAGGGAGGGAGTCGAATGGAGGTTCGCGTAACCTCTCTCAGCTTCCAGAGAAGGGCTGAAACACCCCTCTTCAGCTGTTCTGGCACTGGAGACCTTGATGCAGCCAAGCATTTAAGCACATGAATAGGAGAGGAAGGCCCCAGTCCAGGAAGGCATTTGAGGTCAGTGAGATGTAGGGTGACCAGACAGCGAGTGTGAAAAATCAGGCCCGGGGGAGGGGGGTGTATTAGGGGCCTATATAAGACAAAACCCTGAATATCAGGACTGGCCCTATAAAATCGGAACATTTGGTCACCCTAGTGAGATGCATTTTTCTGATCCGGGGCCCCAGGGAGGAATTTGGCCTGCCAGGCTGTCAGCCTAGCCCCTTTTGCGTTAACCCCTCTGTTGCTAAGATTAACAAGAAAGAAAGAGGACAACCAAAACCAAGTTGCTGTGGGGGAAATCCACTCACAACAGAGCTTCAGTCCACACAAATGGCCTCGATTAAGCCATGCTGGGCTGAGCTGTACAAACGGATCTTGACGGGGATGCAAGTGGAAACTGATCTCAGGGCTTCTCCCAGCGATGTGAAAGGGTTGGTCTTTAATCAGAGACAGTCCTGAGATTTATTGATTTATTCATTTACATGGTGCCGCAAACAGGTCCAATTCTCAGTGTCAGGGATGCGCCGATGTTGCGTCAGAATATCTTCAGTCCATCACTGCCAATGGGATTCCTAGCTCGTGCCAAGGGGAAGGATGGTTTTTGTGACATGGACACTGGACAATAGGGAACTGAACTGAGACCCCATAGACTCGTTCCATGTAACTGCCGGGCGCGGGTGATTTCTGACGGTGTTTCTATAACACGCTCAGTCTCAGATTGAAATGGTTATCTGCAGCCCTGTTTACAAGGGCCAGGTGGCCATCTGGCCGGGCAGCCTGGGGTCTGGCACACAGCCCCATGGGCTTGGCTCCAGCCGTCTTACTGGTTTCAGCTATGTAGCTTGTGCAACAGGCTAGGGCCTAAAAGCAGCGTGGGAAGTCTGACAACTCCGCACTCAGGAGATGAGCAAGGCTGCAGCTCAGGAACCACAAAGCCCTAGAGAGAGCAAGGGAGAGGCTCACAAAGGATGTTGGGATATAAAGAAAGTTCAAACTCCAGCTCTGCAGTTTCTTAGTCCTAATGCTCAGCCTCCTTTCTCTCTTAGGATGTTTCTTCCAATTGGACCAAAGCAGGGATTTCTCACAGGGGCCCTGCTCCCTCCGCCCCAGGCTCTGCTCTGCCAATGGCTCTAACTAAAGTCTGTGACCTAAGGGCAGGTTATCCCCAGGGGTGGCGCCGGTCACCTCCACCGCTCTGGAGGCAAGTCCCATGCAGACCCGTCAGCACCTCTACCCCGGAGAAAGAGTTCTGATGCAGTTTCAAAAGACACAAATAGGCCAGGTCACCTGTGGCATAAATTGGCACCGCTCCGATGGAGATTACCAGGATTTGTGCCAGCTGAGGAGCTGGCCAAAGTGTCCTGAGTGCAGTGTGCTGGCTCCAGCATTAAGGGTGTGGACAGAGGCCTGGTTTTTCCAAAGCACTCAGCACATCGGGTGCACATTGGGTGCTTAGCTCTTTGGAAAACCAGGCCCCCCACTGTAGGTGCTGAGCACTTGAACACCTGGCTCCGGAGGGGAGCGAAAGGGGCTACCAGGGACTTTTCCCACCTTGGTCAAGTAACCAGCAGAAAGAGTAACACAGACGCACGTCTTCCCAGTCAGACTTGAAAGCCCCTCGAGCTGACTTTAATGTCTGATGTAATCACAGAGTTTGGAGTCAATTTCTTATCTGAGGCCTGTTAATTCCTTCCACAGCGGCCATGGCAGCGAAGCCAGTGATTATGGGACGGGGACTTTTGCCAGAGTAAAACAATTTTGATTGAAATGAAGAAACCGCAGGGAAGGGCAAGCAGCCGGCTTCAATTAGCTCCTATATTTAGAAGGCAACCAGCCCAGGATACAGAGGGGACTGGCAAGCTCCCTTGAGCACGGCACAGTCCAAATGGAGCCATTGGTTTGCAAGATTTAGAGATGTGGGGGTTGCCACCAGGGTGGCACAGACGCACCCAGAGCACGGCCGGGGCTGCAGAGCCTGTGCAGGCCACATCAGACACTTACATGGGGCCGGTGCATGATGCTAGAACAGTGCTGGGCTGGAAGAGTGAGAGAGACCAGCCAAAATCTGCTGCAGGAGGAAGGGAGCCCTAAGAGAGGATTGAGTCTGTTAGACAGAGCCCTTTATGGGATAGCAAGGTCCCCCCTCCTGCTCATTGCTTTAGAGCTGAGCCTCCCTTGGCACCATCAGACCAGAATGCTGAATATCCTGGGGGGCTAACAACTCGATAAAGGACCCCCACCAGGCAGTATGTTATTCGCCACATAATGGTGTCTGCTGCAGCGCATGCACGCCCAGCCATTTATTTGAGCAGCGTGAGATGCTTAATTGCTGGCTCTGTTTATGAGCCTAATGACAGCAGGGGATGGTGGTTTGGAGGAGCAGGCGCTAATGCAGCAGTCCCCTCCAGTTTGTATCTGCAAAGGAGTGACTGAAAAGGATGGCGGCTGCAGATTCTGCTGCTTCTGCAGCCCGACCAAACCCTGCCGTTCCTTTCGCTTCCATCAAGGTTTGGCCTTAGAAGCCCACAAGCTCTGGGCTGCAGCAGCAGCAGGCTGAGTAGGAAAACAGGAACACTCAGGTGAGTTACTGTCTGTCAGCCCCTGCACTCCCAGGGCTGTTTGAGACCGAGCGGACAGTGCTTTACACTTGCAGCTCACTTCTCTGCCTCACAATCCCCACCCTTGCATGTTCCAATGTTCAGGGCAAACAATGCACACTGGATAGTGTATACAGGAGCTTTGCACTGTGCATTAATCTGGTAACTCAAGCATTAATGATCTTAGCTGAGACACCTGGGCTAAAGTGGCCACCAGGTGAAATGCTGTGTTCTCATTGGCTAGAGGAGCCTGGGAACAGGGAAAGGTGACAAAAGGTTGTCTCTGATCTCCCAGCATGCACTTGTATTGAATGAATCTGTCTGGAGGCAGAGCAGAGCAGAGCAGAGCCGCTGGGAGCTAGCAGTTGTTATTACTAGAGCTGGCTGGGATTTTTCAATGAAACATCTCTTTGATGGAAAATGTTGATTCCTCTAAACCAAAACCTTTCCAGGAAACATTCTCTGTTTTGACGTTAGGCCAGAAGGTTTCTTGGGGTCAGGATGAAGTTCCTGGTCAGAACATACATGAGAGAAAGAGACCCCAGTTCAGCCCAATAACCAGGGCTCTTCTCAGGAGGCAGAATCAGAGCAGGAACTTGAATCTGGATCTCTCACATCCTTGTTAAGGTAAGTGCTTTAATTGCTCAACTAGCGGCTGATCTGCCATGGGTCTGGTTCTTTCTCTGTCTTGTTGTCCATGGAATGTTTTGAAAGGGCTCAGCTTTGGCCCAGGGTGGAACAAAACTAAGTGCTGAAATGTTTCATGAAATGAACTTTTGTTTTTTGGCCGGTCCTAGTTGTTGTTTTGATAGCACCAGGGGGCCCAGTCATGAACCAGGCCCACATTGTGCTAGGTGCTGTACAGACACACCACAGTAAGATGGTCCCTGCCCGAGAAAACTGATAATCTGATATAAGGCAAGAGATGACAGATGGAGACAGATGGAGGAGCGCAAGGCAACAAAGAGACAATATTGGTCACCATGCCAGGCAGTGGTCTCAGCACACCAGCTGCCTAACTGTCGACAAGTTTTTTGTCAGCATCCTGGCAAAGGAGAGCTTGCTGGAAGAATTACAATGCGGTAGCTTTGCAAATGTTTATGGGAAACTCCTCCCACGTGGGGCAGCGCGGGAGAAAGCAGTGGGAAGAGGGCAGACTTCTAGGACCGCTAAATTCATTGAGTATCTAAGTTAAGCATGACCTGGGTGGTTTGCAATTTTCCACCAGCCAGCAGGGAGAAGCACAACTATTCAAGATGGCAAAGGCCATGCAGATCATTCAGTACATCCTCTCAGAGCCAATGCAGGACTGTTCCCTGCAGCCTTTTCTCCATGGCTTTTGCAGTACGGACTCCCAAGTGATGAGAGGGACTCCCATCTTCCCAATGGGAGAAGAGTCCACAGCCCAGCAGAGCTTGCTGCCAGGGGCCAAGAGAAGTGGCCTCCTTCCTTAGAGGTTTTTAAGGTCAGGCTTGACAAAGCCCTGGCTGGGATGATTTAGTTGGGGATCAGTCCTGCTTTGAGCAGGGGGTTGGACTAGATACCTTCTGAGGTCCCTTCCAACCCTGAGATTCTATGATTCTAAGTATTGGGGAGGGGGAAAACATTGTAACAGCAGACGATTTCTCTTTGGCCATCCCTCCTATGTCATTGCTGGTTATACAGCCCCCCCAGGAGGTGATACGTCAGCACGGAAGTAGTGATACAGCTGAGCCAGATGAGGACCTGCAGTGCCACATACTTCTAGCTGGGGGTAGGCCAGCCTAGTATTTATTCATTTAAAAAATAATTTTTGGTGCTTGTCACCATGGCATCTGGGCATCCTTAGCAGAGTGTCTTTGCGGGCAGCGTCACGCAGTTCTCATGTGGAAACTGGTGGTGGTTGGGGCACCCACACAGTGCTCGGGATTGACTTCCTGGCTCAGCCCCAAACTTCCTGTGTGATCTTGGGCAAGTCCCTTAATCTGCCTTGTGCCTCATCTGTAAAATGGGGCCAGTGCATCCCTATTGTCAAGATAAGGGCCATCAGTGACTGTTAGGCGCTCAGATACTATGGGGAGGAGGCCATGTTAACACCCAGGTTGAATATGTTCCATAGATTCTCGTGTTTTCTTGTTGCTTCTTCCCCACCTCAAACCTTCTGGGATGTTCCAGGCCTCTCCATGGCAACCCATAGTAATAATGCTTAGCCCTTATAAAGGGCATTTTATCAGTAGACCTTGAATGCTTGCAGTCAGCATCATTGTCTCTATTATACAGATGGGGAAACTGAGGCACAGAGCAGGGACGTGACTTACTCAAGGTCCCCCAGTGGGCCGCTGGGAATAGAATTCAGGTCCCCTGAGCCTCAGTCCAGTGTTCTATTTACTGGGCAACACTGTCTCCCATGGTGGTTTGAGCCTTCTGTTCTGGTGGGCAGGGAGCAAATGATCCCAAATTGCTCTGGATCCCCTCCCCCCCTCCCGCGCTGTTTGGCTGCCGAGTGGCATGACAGCAGCTGTTAGAGGAAGAGCATTTTTGCTGTCATGGGGAATAATGTGCGGCTAACAGGGGTGGAGACAAAAAGACAGCTGGTAAGAAAAATTGTTCCAGGTGAAAACCCTACGACTTCTTGCATCTTGGGGTATTAGCTTCCAGGGTGGTATCATGAGGGACAGAAAAATAACAGGCCCTTAGTCTGGGTACCACTGAGCCCACCCTGAAATGCCTGTGGGGAATCACAGAATAAGGACGACTCATTGAAGGGTGTTTGGATTTATTTACCTGGAGCTGCACAGCAGGTTAAAATAGTGTGGAGATAAGGACTATATTTAACTTCACTCTCCAGCCGGTCGGCGTGGGGCTCCGGAGGTTAATGCCTCCATTTAAATGGAAATTGAGAGCCAAATTATTAGCAACTGTTTGCAAGAACCAAATTATAAAGAATGGCTGTCAGTACAGTACACAGCACGCTCCCCGGCTGCTGCCGACAGACTGTACTCAGGAGCTGGGCTCAGGGCACTGCTCAAGGTGCCTCCCCAGCCCCAGAGGAGGGGCTTGTTGCAGAAGGCACTCCACCCAGGCACACATAAAACAATTGCTGAGGGTAGCATCTCTCCATGGGACCTCGGCGGGGTTGGAGGACAGGGCCAGGCAGACTCGGAGGAGAACGTGTAAGAGGGAGGATAAAGAACCAAAAGGATCGGGAAGGCTTAGCCGGCCAAATCAGCATCTCTGCGGGATGGGCTAGAGGTCAGCTCAGTGAAATGTGTTGTATTTAAGCCAGGGCAGGGGATGCTGAAAGAGCACACGACAAGTCGATGGTGCCTAGGAACGAAAAGGCAGAACAGGCTGTGAGACCTGAAGCAGAGAGACTGTGAAGGAGGAGGGGGGTCCTTGATGTTAAAAGAGCCAGGCACAAAGCTGATTATTCACTCAGATTGATTAACTATTGAGCGGGCTCTCAAAAGGGAGCAGTTCTTCTGTGGCTGCAGGAGGTGGGGATTCTGGCCAAGTATTCAATATCTGTAGCCTTCGCTGGCTATCCAGGGATGGCCATGAGGTATATAGGGCACAGTTCAAAGCCCATTGAAGTCAATGGCAGTTTTCGCACTGTGGGCTTTCAATCAGGCCTCCTATTGCAGGGAACACAGAGAACATGGATAATTATGATCTGATGCATCCATTTAAAATATTGCTAAAACAGAGCTAGTTAGAAAATGGGGGTGGGGAGGGGGTTCCATGGGAAATTTCAACTTTGCATCAAACAAATGACAAATTTTGGAAGTTTTCAGGTTTTGATTTTTCAATGAAAAGTCAGAATTATTCATGGGAAGCGCAAAAAACAAAACAAAACCCTGCTGAGTTAAAAACCCAAGTTTTCATCAAAAACTGTGTCTACAGAAAATTTTGGAGTAGTCCTATTTTTAAACATTATGGGAAAGATTTTTCAAAAGCACAAAGGACACTGGGAGCCCAGTTAGGAGCCCAGTGCAAGTCAATGGGAATTAAGCAGTTAACACCTTTTGTGACTTTGAAATTCTCCACCTAAACCCTCCCAAGGTAGATAAGTAAAGGATCTTTACCCTTGTTTCACTGCTGGGCAAACTGCAGCAGAGAATTTAGACAGTTGCTAGGGACCAATAGGGAGTAGGAGATGGGATTAGAACCCAGGAGTTCCCGGTTCCCAGATATTGCCTAGAATACTAGTTTATGCCTCTCTCTGTAAAGAAATGGCATGAAACCTACTTTGCCAGTTCCTTTTTAATGCTGATCATAACTAATGTTTAAAATGAATGTTTAAAAAACACCCCTACAGATACATAATTAGTAGCTAATAAGTCGATAAACCATTTTCCCAAGTGCAAACTAGTTATTCAAAAAAAAGTGTTGGGTTTGTGATTCCCTCTTTGTTGTTCATTAAATCTGCTTGGAAGGGAGCTTTCAGTGTCCTAGCTCCCTTCTCCAGGTGGAGAAAGGGTTAATAGGGTAAGCCTAGACCACAGCTGGTAAAATTATTCATTGCAAGCAGTGTAGTCATCAGATTTGGTTGTTTGGTTTTTTTTCCATTCTCTAATTGACCAAAAACTGTCTGTGATTCTTCACAAATGTGCTCGTCTATTCATAATCCTTCCTCAAAATTAATAGTTTTTGCAAACTTATCTGGGCCTCTGACTTTTCCTGAACAGTGCATTGGTTGTGCACCTGCAAGCATTCAGTCAAGGTGAGTGGTTATTTGAGTCATAGGGAATGGTTTCTGTTCCCTGATTGGCTGACCTAACCCTTTATAAATAGGAGCTGTGGCTGAAGCAATCATTGGGGTCCTTGACTCTGCTAGGGTGAGGAGAGACATTTAAATCTTTTTCCAGTTCTCTTTTGCACGAGAAAGCGCATTATATGTGGCCACAGATTTTAAAACAGCTGGAGTCATGCCTGAGTAAGAGGGAAAGATATAGGCCAGATGTATTCGTTCTCTAGCAGACCCACGTGGTGGGAAGGTGACAAGAGAAATGAATGTAACTGTGGGTTATGGGGCAAGGCCCAGTTTCTTCCCTGAAGAGTTTGCAGTCTTGAGCGCCAAGGTGGGAAGAAGGAAGGGCTGGTATCAACAGTTCACACAGAACTGAAGTGTAAAGACACTAAGGCCTGGTCTACACTAGGGTGGGGGGTCGAACTAAGGTACGCGAATAGCGTAGCTGAAGTCGAACTACCTTAGTTCGAACTTCTTACCTGTCCAGACGCCGCGGGATCGAAGTCCGCGGCTCCCCCATCGACTCCGCCACCGCCGTTCGCGGTGGTGGAGTTCCAGAGTCGACGGGAGCGTGTTCGGAGTGCGAACTATCGCGTCTAGACTAGACGCGATAGTTCGAACTCCGAGAAGTCGAACGCTACCCGTCGACCCGGCGGTAAGTATGGACGTACCCTGAGGGAGTGAGGTAGAGGAGGGAAATGAACTCAGCTCTCTCTTGACCACAAGCTTGTCCTTCCATTCGTTGGCAATGCACCAGCCACAACAAAAACCTAAGCTGCTGTTAGACAGTCCACACCAGATTCTTCCCCTCCCAGCTCCTTACAAGCCAGAAAGAAGAGGGGCCTTGCACTAATGTCCTGTAGATTAGCAAACTCAGGCTCCACTGGACTAAGAAGGGGCGGGGCATGCAATTCCAAGTTAACTAGCATGTTCACACCCCGTAGTTTGCTACAGCTTCCTTCCTTGCTCAAGAGGCAGGGGAAGGGAAAACACCTTGGTTTTGCCAGCAGAGCGAGGACCTGGATTAAACCAGTGACCACACAAAGAAGGGATTTGGGAGGGGTGGAGAGGGAAGGCGCGTTAGGAGAGAAGCACATGGGAAGCATTAGGAGCCTGGAGAAAAGGGTAAAAAAGAAATAGAGAGAAAATTAGATCATTTTAGAAATATTAACAGCCTTGCCGCATAGCTGCCGAGAAAGCTCGCGCTGCCATGTTTAATTTATTTCAGACTTGGAAGGATAAATATCTCATTAAAGGCTAGTGCTTTCCTTTCAAAAGGAGAAAGCATGTGTTCACACTCAAGGTAATTACAAACATCCATGGCTTTAAAAATAAACCCGTGTGCAGCCGCGCGAGCCTGAGTCCAGGCGAGCAGGAGCTGTGCTGTGTTTGAGCGACCCCACAAGGAGGAGGGGAAAGACAGCTGCTGGCTGAAGCAGAAAGAGGGGAGCTGATGCTGAGCTCAGAGTGGAGGGAAGAAGCAATCTGATGGCAAATTCATCCCTGTGCAGAGAAGACACAAGATCTATTGTTACTTAAACTCTGTGGACTTTAGTGGGTCTTGAGTAGCATAGAAGGAACATTTTGCTCTAAATGTGCAGTCATGCACCCATTAAGCTAGCCGTGAAAACCCCATTGACTCCAAGAACTGCAGGTTTGGGTCAGAATTATTAGACTCTCAGTGTTTTAAGAGCAAGGAGCTGTTATAGGTTCAAGATGGAGCACCCATCGCTAGAGCTAGCAGCACTTACATTCACATTCTCCTTCCTTGCTGCCTGCCTTTCCATTGTATTTTTTGTAGGCTCTGCAGTGTGACCCAAGCTTCTCTATGCTGTAAACTGGGCTGTCCAGACCAGGAGAGAGTCAGTGGAGTTGGCTAGTTCCTTTTATAAGGAGGGACTTTTCTAACGTAGCAAAGGAAAAGGGGTAACACTTTGAAAAGTGCCTACATCCCTTTTTGGGTGGTGCAATATACAATATAATGCATTGCTTGGCCATTCTTCAGACCACACCATATCTATGTTGAAATATCCGTTTGCCTCTTTGTCAGAAGATGCTGTCTGTGAGAAGTAGAAACCAAGGGAAATTAAGGGCCATCTTTAATCTTGTGTTTAAACTAGACAATATTTAACACAGAGAACACACACATCCTGGAAGATCACCCATGTCTGGAACACATTTTGTTGTGCTCAGGATTAGTTTAGAAGATCATCAACCCATTTACATCTTATCTGGCCAGCTGTTAGCGTAACTTGGGGGGAGTTACTAGCTGGGAGGCTTGTTCTCTGTTCAGACAAAACATTTCACTGTAGAAAAGAGACAGAGGCTTGTGAGGTCTGGAGTTGTCAAACTAAATTAAGAGTGATTGTCAGATAATAGTCAATAAACATCAGGGGTGGCGGTCAGTGAGCCAGATGTTTAAAAGTGTCTACCACAGCAGAGACAGAAGTTTAGTGGCTGGTTCATTAATTAATAGCAAATAAGCGCCTCATGGGAACATGAAGACTGCTTAACCAAACATTGGAATTTGGCCCTTCTTGGCCCAATGAGATCTAAATCAGAATTGGATGATTTCACCTAATCCATATCTCAAGGAATCATTGGGGACAGCATTATCCCTGTTCAGTCTCTGTTGAAATGATGGGAAGGGGGGAAAAAGAGGGTGAAGCTCTTTCGTTAGGAAGGTGATCCAAGACCCTAATGTGTTGCTAGTTGTTTGTCTAGGGGGCCTTCGGGTGCCTCTTACCTTTGCTCTCTGTAATAGTGCAGCAGGAATAGAACTATACCGCAGATCTTAAAGTTTAACCCCTTTTTATTTCTTTGCCCTCCTGTAGTAGGCTTTATATTTTGAGTCTTGCTTTACAGAAGTAAATAAACTATTATAGTGATCAGCTACAATGTGAACTGGTATCATGCTGGCACAATTTAGCCATCAGTCCAGAGGTGTTAGCTCTGATCTGTCACCAGAACGTGGAAGTTATAACAAGGCACTTGTTTTTAAACCCATCCTCAAGGCTCAGACTGACCCTCGTGGTTGTAGTTTTTGACTGTCCAGTGAAGTCTGACTGTTCTCTCCTCAGTGAATGAGGGAGTTAGCACAGAAAAGGTTGTTTATTCATTTTAGCTAAATTCCTCCATGAGTCTTTAGCATGGTTTGGATCCAGAACCTTCAGCATTTGACCTAAAGGAGTAATTTTGACATTATTTAGTAGCAGTAGTAGGTTATAACCCGTTGGGATCAGCATTTGGAAGGGGGAACATGGAACAGAATATCTCACCAATATATTTGACCATATACTTCCCAGCCAGGGATAATTCAGTACCAGGATGAGCTACAAGAAAACCACCCTTCGTGAGATGGAAGGCCTCCTTGAAATATGTCAATATTTGCACAAAGTATCTCTTAAGTTGGTTGAATCTGCCAGGATTTGTATCCAACCTTCGTCATGACTTTGAGAGTTTGCAATCTTGCCAATGTGTGTGTGTTTGTTTTTTTTTCCACTCTCTTGAAGGATGAAAATTAGAGCTGTTGGGAGCTGAGCCCTGTAATTTGGCTGGATGGTTCACCCCTGAAAATGTGTTGCCTACTTGGTCTCAGACAATTCTGCAGTTTCTAATCAGAGCAGTCCCAGCCTGTCTGAAATAACCATGCTGCCTTTTGCATCTCTTTGCCTGCTACACTTGGCACCAGTTTGGGGTTCTATATTCCCCTCCACTATCTTCTGCAAATGCTGCTTTACATCTTGAACACTAAATTAAGCAGCAATCAGGCCTCTCTCATTCTTTGCTGATTGCGTCTGTTCCGTGACACCTCTCATACCCGATTTATGAATAAATATCCAAATCTGCATCAATTTTTGCTGTCAGCTCTTGTGAGGCACCTGATCAGTCTCAAAAGCCAGTTGTGCGATTTCTGGGCATGGCGGGTGCTGTGAATCATTTTGTACTGCAGCTCCTACAGAAGAGTAAATGCTAAAGCAGCAAACCTCAACTGTTTCTAATGGGACATAAGGCCCATACCAGGGAATATAAGACGCTTCTTCTCAGGTCTAACTCGCTAAACTAAGTAGGACTAGGCTAAATGGGATCATCTTTATTAATATTTATTATTTAACTTTTATATAGAAGCCAACACTCTTGGGGCTCCATTGTAGAAACATATAGCAAAGATAGTCCCTGCTCAAAAGAGCTTCTTATTTTGTAGTCCTACAGGGAACACAAGAGCTATGTAAAATATTACAGTTCCGGTGACCAGCACCAAATGAGAATCACTCTGTATAACATAGATCTAAAAGCACTTTATGGTGGGGCTCCAGAGGTTGAAATCCTGGCTCCGTTGAAGTCAATGCTAAAACTCCCATTGACTTTAATGAGGTCAGGACAACATCCCAAGTGTTTTAGCAGACAGAACGAAAGAATAACCTCTTACCCAGACGTCTGTGTCTTTATTATGTTCCTCCTACACCATACCCTGGTCCTCTCTGGTAACTGGAGGACCAGGATTTCTAATTGTTGAATTCAGTTCCACACACCTTTCTACAAAAGTGTTATGAACCACTAACAGTGAACCTCTTTGGTCACTTGGATTGGAAGAAAGGTCTGTCTGAGGAAATCTTCTAACCAACTGCATGCATTTTTTTACTATAAGCTCTTGTCTGTGTCTAAGTTTGAGCCTTGTGCTAATTATATGGACCTTGGCTGGATTAAAAAAGTAACCTATAGGCTCAGTGTCTTCTCACTAACCTGATCAACCAGTAGTACAGGGGTAGGTAACCTATGGCACGTGTGCCGAAGGCGGCAGGTGAGCTGATTTTCAGTGGCACTCACATTGCCCGGGTCCTGGCCACCGGTCCGGGGGGCTCTGCATTTTAATTTAATTTTAAATGAAGCTTCTTAAACATTTTAAAAACCTTATTTACTTTACATACAATAGTTTAGTTATATATTATAGATTTATAGAAAGAGACCTTCTAAAAACATTAAAATGTATTGCTAGCACGCAAAACCTTAAATTAGAGTGAATAAATGAAGACTCAGCACCCCACTTCTGAAATGTTGCCGACCCTTGCACTAGTTCATGCTTTCTCAGATGCCTTCCTCCTTGCTAAATATTTTGGACCAGATCCTCAGCTGGTATCAGTGAGCAAAGCTGCATTGATCTGTCCCTTTAAGTAAACAAGTATATTGTCATCCCATGAAATGAGAACCTCTGTCTCATCTTAATACCTCCCCAAGTGACTGGATGCACAAATGAAAGTCACTGGTCCCACTTCTGTTCTAAACGACACCTGTGAAACAGAGGAAAGAATTTGGCCTGATGACTTGAAGGAGACAAGGCTCTTGAAACTCCTGAACAAGTCCAGAGTCATAGGAATCACAAATATTTATTACAAAGGCACATAAACTTCCTTGTTTTACTTTAGATCCATTTCAGTGTTATAATGTTGCTATTGAAACACATTACACATGATTAATGTCAGATAAATATTTGCTGCAACTGAGCCAGGAAATCTGTCTCATTTCACAACTTTGTTCAACATTATTATAAAGAAAATCCCTATATAACTATATATACAGGGCCAAGACTGACAGCCATGGAGACAGACATTGTCTTCGTTGGCAAAATAGGTACAGGTAGCCAGAAAGGAAGCTGCACACGCGCGCACACCGTGTTACCTGCTATCTGAAGAGATATAATAGAATGTGTTCCATCTGCTTTGCTTTGAAATGTATTCTATCCTATAGCATTCACTGTGGATCTCAGTGAATATAAATGCTATTATGGAAATTGCTTCTTAATGAAGATTCTCAGTATAATGAAGAGTAGAATTAGCTCCTGGAAAAATGGAGTCTCTCTCGACCACAATGTTCTGAGAGCAGGAAAGTTAATTAGAAACTCTACTCTGTTGTGCTTTTAAGACCGTAAGAATGGCCAAACTGGGTCAGACCAATGGTCCATTTAGCCCAGTATCCTGTCTTCTGATAGTGGCTGGTGTTAGATGCTTCAGAGGGAATGAACAGAATAGGCCATTATCAAGTGATCCATCCCATTGTCCATTGCCAGCTTCTGGCCGTCAGAGGTTTAGGGACTCTCAGAGCATGGGGTGGTGCCCCTGTCCATCTTGGCTCATATCATTGATGGGCCTATTCTCCATGAACGTATCTAATTATTTTTTTGAACCCAGTTATACTGCTGGACTGCACAACATCCCCTGGCAACGAGTTCCACCGGCTGACTGTGCGTTGTGGGAAGAAGTAACTTCTTCCTTCTGTTTGTTTTAAACCAGCTGTTATCAGAGAACTATCCACAATGACTCCAGGATCTCTTTCTTGAGTAGGTAACAGGTACTTTAGACCCCATCATTTTCTACGTATAGTTGGGATTATGCCATTGTGTTGCCCAGTCACCTAATTTTGTGTAATCCCTTTGTAGCTCTTCACAGTCAACTTTGGACTTAACTATCTTGAGTAATTTTGTATCATCTGCAAATTTTGCCACCTCACCGTTCACCCCTTTTTCCAGATCTTTTATGAATAAGTTGAATAGCACAGGTCCCGCTAGAGATCTTGCAGGATCCGTATGCGTATTTGGGGACGTGTGCGTATTTAATCCCCCCACTGCAAATCACTTCAAACTGAAAACAGCAGTAGTAACTCCCAAAATGTGTCCAGACGTATGTCTGTGTTGTGGAATCCTGGCACAAACAACTGGAGGATTTAGAAGTGTCTTGGTAGGGGTCGTCTTTTTAACTTGAGGAGAAAGGAATTTCCTGCATCAGCTGGAGTCCAGGAGAGGAATGATCAAAGAGCTACATACTTGAACTATAGCAGGGACCAGAGGTCAGATATTGCTGGATAACTAGGGGATTTGATCCAAGAAATTAAGACATTATTATTACTGTTATTTAGACATATAAAATGCACCCATCAGATTACTGTAGCAGACAGTTGAATTATTAAAAGTTGCAAAGGACAAACATGTCAGGAAATATGCTAATTGTTTTCTCGCGATTATTTCTTTTTTAAGTTTCCCCACTTTGATGAAAACCCAACCAACCCAAAATATTTGGTTTTCAAAAACCATGTTTAGGTTTCAAAAAAATCTAACCCTCCATGCGCCCCTCCCCATTGTTTCTGTTTTCTCATTGAAAAAAATGAAATTTTGGCCAAATTTTTACAATGGTCAAAAAGCGACTTTTCATCCAAAAAATAAAAAAAAAGTTTTAAAAGAAGAAATTTCAGCTACTTCCGAAATTGACAACAGTGCTGTAATAATACAGAAAGAGGCCTTTCCCAAAGACGTTTACGAGTGACGTGGTCTATCCCTTCATCTCTCAGATTAGACATTTGGATGCCAGTGATGTAGTAGAGAGAACAAGATACCACTAGATTGGAGTGGAATGTTAGGCTACCAAGTTATCTCCCTCCTTTGCGGAGATGTTTTTAATGAGGCACAGGTGGCGTATTATCGCCTAGGACGGCAAATTTGCAGGGGCCGCTAATTTATAATGGCAGCATTTTTGTAATCGCAGTATCAGTGACGCCGCGAGTCTACCATCATAGTGTGTATTGAAACCACCAATGATGGCGTGACGCCATTTAGTAAACATACTCGTGAGAATCCTAAACGTTGTTAATATGACCGGAAGGAAGAAATTAAGCAGTTCTCAGTTCAAACAAATGCTATAAAAAAGAAAGAAAGGGAAAATGAAATGATAGAAGAAATGCACAAAATAGGTTCCTTTGTTGTATGAATTACTGCCAACAGTGAGACAGAAAAAATAGTTGAAAGTAGTAGTGAGGTAAAAAGTGAAAATATTGGTGTTGATATTGAAAATATTGATGTTTAATAAGTTCATATGGGGCCGGGGGTGGCAATTATTTCAGGGCCTAGGGGTGGCAAAATCATTAATCTGCCACTGGTGAGGCATGCAATTCTACACTTGCATGTAAGGCGTGATCTTGCATATAAAGTGCATGCGAGGTCATGCTGTGTGCAGGACGCCATTTTGTTCTACAAAGTGGCATCTTCCATGTGACATGATGTGACCTCACACATCTGGTACGTGTAAGATCACACTCCATTTTGCTCAATAAAATGACATCTTCTGTGTGTGTTTGACAGCCAGACAGAACCATTCCGTGAGCCCAGCCGTCCCTGAGGCTTGCAATGCATGCGTTGCACACATAGTCAGCATGCTACTGGTTATAATAGAACTTAGAGTTGGCAGAGCTTCATACATTGTGCCCTCTGCGTGTATCACCTCTGCCGCTTCCAGGAGAAAGTTGTTGTTTGTTTATTATTTTGTATTAACATAGGGCCTAGCAACCCTAGTCATGAAGCTCTGTTGTGCGAGGTGCTGTACAATTGTTCCAGGACTGCAGATATCCTCACTTTAATTATTAAATGGATTGCTATAACTCTTGGGCCTGTGGGACTCATTGCCAGAGGATGTGTAACTTGACTGAAAAAAGAATTGGATAAGTTTGTGGAGGACAGGTCCATTAATAGCTATTGGCCAAGATGGTCAGGGACGCAACCCCATGCTCTGGGTGTCCCTAAGCCTCTGACTGCCAGAAGTTGGGACTGGACGACAGGGGATGGATCATTCAATAATTGCCCTCTGACCTGGGCCCCTGTCAGAAGACAGAAAGCTGGGCTAGATGGACCATTGGTCTGCTCCAGTCTGGCCTTCTTATGGGGGATTCTTAGAGGAGACATGACTAACCCAAAATCTTCTAGCAGGCCAGTGGCAGAGGTGGAAATAGAGCCCTGGTTGCCTTAGGCTGCATGGCCTGTATGGCACTTGACCCGGTTGTAGACGATTCCTAACTCTGCCACCAACTTCCTTTTGTGACCTTGGGCAAGTCACTTAACCCCTCTATGTTCCCTGACTCTAACATGGGGACAATCACCCTTCCTTTCTCCCACCTTTTGTCTTGTTTATTCAGAATGTGAGCTCTTCGGGGCAGAGACCTTCTTTCTCTATACGTCTGTACAGCACCTAGTGCAATTACTTTGTGCCTTCAGGCTGTACTGTAATACCACTAATAACCAAGGCATAGGCTTGAAAGGATCTTGGTACCATGGTCTGTCCCAGTGGGATCTGAAAAGATCCTGGTGTGTGCACACACACACGCGCACGCCTCCTTAGGTCAACAGCTTGGCTACTCTCTACTAATGTCATCTTTATTAAATGCCCTCTGCGCTGTGCACTTCCTTCCCAATGAGGTCAGAACATGACACGCTATACTCAGCTCTCCGGGCTAATGGATCTATATTAGGCTGCTGTATTCTCACTTAATGCGCTACACACCACTGGAGGTGTATGCCTGAGCCATGGCATGACACAACAAATAAGGAAGCATCTGAGAGAAGGCTCCGTAACTAGGGGGCGACGTTAATTGGTTCCTGTGTCCTAGAAGTGGGCTGATCACCCACCCCCTTCTAAATGAATTTAAATACCACAGGTCACTCGCTTTGCTGTGATTGTTTAACAACTAGCATAAAAAAAAAATCACTTTGTCAAATCCATCCAGGAAAGCAGAAGTGTTTGCAAAGCTGTGAATGTGAGGCCAAATTACCCGACTGCTCTGTCCAATGTGATTCTCATCATGGGACCACTAAGACTCTATGTGTAGCCAGGAGAGAGAAGTGAGAATTTCTAGGGGAGAAAGGCACCTGAATCAACTGCAGTGTGCCAGCGAAGGAAGAGCAAGGTCCCTGTGATATGTGCGTGGTAGACCCCACCGTGTGAGAGACCCTTTCTCGTGGCCATGCAGGATTTGCAGTTGTCAAACTTGCCTCTGACAGGCATTTTCAACTATAGAAATGGTAACGTCCTCAGCTGAGAGGAGAGTGGATAAATTAGGAGCCACGATGGATTTCTCCTAAGTCAGTGATCACATGACACTCTGCCCCCATTCTGGCCAAGCCCAGAAGGAAGAACCTTTTATAACTGGAACTGAAAAAGATTCCTAAGTAAACCACCACCCGTTGCAAGTCAGCGACAAACTCTTGCTTTAGTAAGTTGGGTTTTTGACACAACACCGACTGTTTGACAGTGACCAGAGAGCATAAGAGAGAAGGCCACACCCTGACATGAATTTGGGGCTCATTTCAGTGGCATAAGTAATGTATCCTTCTTTAGAAACACCATCTGCTGACTCAGCATTGGAGATGTAAGTGGCTGGCAGTGGCAGCATGTCTGGACGCAGGGGGGATTTGGATGTGGAGCGAAGGATGGGCACCAGGAATGATAGAAAGCTGCACAACATAGAACAGCTTGGCATGTAGGAGCTGTGTTCCCATGGCTTGGCTCAAAAGGAGATCACGGTCGGGTTCAGGGAAGGTTTATGACGACTAGTGAAAACAAACTTCTCCCTGCACCCAGATGCCCTGATGGGGCACAGAATTGGTGGACAGAATTATACATCTTTAGGGGAGGCACCCGCTTTGTGTTTTTTCTTTGTACAGCCCCAAGCCAAGGAGGGTCGCCTAGGCACTGTGATGATATAAATAATAACAATAATACGGAGAAGATTCTCATTATCTGTGAGAGGGAGACCTGTGCCAATGGATTTAACCCTGAGAACTTTAAGAGGCAATAACATTTAGCTATAAATAAGGATTATTATAGTTAATGAGACTCTGACCATGTGTTCCGAGCTGCTCCGACCCAATGGTGAGGCCAGGCCCTCCCCTGAGCAGCAACCAGACTGCCAGAGACGACGAGAAGGTGAAGAGACACTGGGGATGGGAAGAGCTGCAGCAGGTGGGATTTGGGAACTCATATTAGCTTTATGGGCAGCTCACTCTCCATCCACCGAGTATTACCAGAGGCTCCTGTGGGAGCAGAGGACTATAAAACACAGGCCCCATGTGCTGAGCCCTCCGGGGGCCATCAATAGCAAATGTCTAACTCCAGGAACGGACTGACTTATCACACAATGAGCATTCCCACTGAGCAGCAGCAGTGTGACAGTAATGCCTCTCACAGCCAGGCCCAGTGCTAGGTGCTGTACATACACCTGCTGAGGGACAGCCTCTGTCCCAAAGAGCTCACTGGCCGAATGGGCAAGGCAGACAAAGGGCGGGAGAGGAACCAGGGGCACAGAGAATGGAAGTGACATGCCCAGGTCACTCAGCGGGTCCGTGGCAAAGCTGGGAATAGAAGCTAGGTCTCCTGAGCCCCCAGTCCTGTGGCTTCCCCACCAGACAGCATTGCTGGCATTTCAAACCAGCCTTCACAGTGAGCTGCCCTGTGGGTGCCACAGGTGGGACCCAGACACTTGTGGTTGGGTCTGTGTTTCTGCTCTGGGGAGGAGCTCTGCTGGAGACTCGCTTCTAACGTCCCCTGCAAAGCCTCGCTTTGTTCTCTCCAGCTGTGAAGCATTCAGCAGGTCAGGGGCTGTGGCCGAGGGCTTAGCCAGGGAAATTAATGGCATGTTGCTCCATGTTTACTAGCTTGTAATATCCTCATCAGGAGCTGTGGGAAAGGCTGTGTCCCAGCAAGGCCATATTTCACACCCTCAGGAAACAACAAGAGCGTTTTTACAGCCAGGGAGCAGATGGCCTCTTCAAGTAGCTTTCCCTCCCCCTCGTCCAGTCGTCCTTACCCTCAGCCCCGTCCTGTACCTTCCTACAGGGCAGTGGGGTCAGTCTCTGATGTGCTACATGATGCCAAAGCCTGGGAGCAGCTGGTATTCATCATCCTCCACCCCCCACCACATACAATGCCATCAACCTGTCCCGGACCAAGCATATTCCTCAGCTGAGTGCTCCCGGTTCCCAGACTAATGGGCATAATGTCACTGCTCTGCGTACGAGCCGCACAGCCGTTCCTTGGTATGGTGCCAGCACGCCCCGCACCGGCTTTATTTATAGCTCCGGGGACGGTTTGTCTTCGTAAAGCTGTCGCTGTATTATATGTGTTACTTAGTGTTGTGTCTCAGTGATACGCTGTAACTTACTTTACACCATCCCTTAACAGCGCATTAAGCCCTGCAGTGGTCTTTCCTTTGCCACAGCTCTTTTCATTCCTTGCAGACCTAGCCCAACGTTCCGGCGCACCTCTCGGGCACCAGCTTGAAGCATCCGTCCTTCTGAGACACAAAAGCACACAACACTTTGTAGGGGAAGATTTCCTTAGCTTCCTGGAAGGCACGGGCTGGAGGATCAGCAGCAGATGAAATGCCAGCGTCAAAGACAGGGAAGCTGGAGGATGTCGCAGACAATTGCCTCTTGGCAGAGAAAGAAACTGGGCTGCCCTTTTGCAGGTGCAATTCACAGCCACACTTTTGTACCCTCAAAACGAATGGCAGGTGTGAATCAGAGCAGATGACGCCTCTCGCTATTCCTGCAGCCAGGTGGCTAGAGGGGTATGTGCCCAGATTTGCATTCACAACTCCATTGCAGGTACAAATTTTGAAGGTCAACAATTGCACCTATAAAAGCAAGGCTGAGCCACAGCTCTTTAGACAATGTGTTCCCTTGTGTCTGGGGCTGTGACAGCACAAGCTGCGTTGGCAATGATAAAATTCTTTGCAATTGCTCGGAGTTCATATTCTCTGGCTCTTCAGCAATATGGAGAGACCCTAGGACCCTGCAGGAGCTAAATCCTGCTGTGGTTTGGTTGTTTTTCCCAGATCAAGAGTGTTTTATTACTGAGAGTGAAATGCTGGAAGATGGGGGCCTTTGGGGAGAATGGCGCCTATGGGTAGGATCTGTTGTCATTAAAATACAAATGCAGATGTTCCTCTAAAACCCAAGAGCCTGAAAACCTTCCAAACTCTGATCAAGAAAAAGTAACATATTCCCCAATTCTCAACCCCTCCACAGAAGAAGCCAGAGCTGCTGCCAAATCACCGAAGCTTGGACTGAAACTGCGGAGTAAAGCTTTGCTTCTAGTTGTATTTTTTGAATTCTTTGAAAGCTTTCCCCCGCAACTCTAGGCTTCGTCCACCTGCTGGGAACAGAGCTATGCAGTGGGTGGATCCTGCATTGAGAGAGAGCTTTGCAGATTGGGAAGGATGCTGGGGTTAGTTTTAATTTGTTAAATGTATTGTAAGGAACAAGGCAGCTGTCGGTGAATCTCTAGAACCAAAAGTGGTTCCAATGTACCACATGGCCAGCGAAGGCAGAAATAAAGCAAGCCCCACATTCTGGCACTGCTACTCATGTGCAGTAATAACTCACTTCCCATACACACCTGTTGACACCAGAGGGATTATTCTCAATGGTAATTTGCTACTCACCATGCAAAGGCAATTGCAATTTACCTCTTAATCATTTTTTATCTATCTTAGGTATGTTATCTGGCCCCCCACTACTGCAGCATCTGAGCACCACATGATCTTTCATGAATTTATTCCCACAAAACTCCTGGGAGGCGGGGAAGTGCTATCATCCCCATTTTACAGATAGGGAGCTGAGCCGCAGACAGGCTAAGTGATGTGCCCAAGGTCGCCCAGGAAGTCTGTGGTGGAGCAGGAATTGAACACAGATCTCACAGGTACTTGGTGAGTTCCATGGCCCATCCTTTCTCTTTAATTTCAGAGCTCTGCTTGCTCTTATCACTCCAAATCCTGATGTCTCTGGGTACGAAGTGATGGGCCAAATCCATTGATTTCAATAGAATGGCAACAGGGGTTGGGCCTCGCTACTGGATGTCTGACTTGCTCTGAGTGTGGGAAGACATTAGGTTAGTCCCTGCTCCACGCACACGAGGGGAGCCATGGTTTGAACGCAGCAGAAGGATGAGTGACGGTGTTGTTATGGCCCAGTGTTCAGACAGTCTTTGGGCAGCTTGGCCAGGAACTTTTGTCCTGCGGACTGTTCAGAACAGCTCGTTTATGTGGAGATTTGTATTTACCTGGAAGAATGTTCTGTCATGAGCCTGTTTCCTGCAGGATCCGGCTCCTGACGGTGTAATATACTGAATCCAGGCAGGGTTTGTAGGGACGTTCCATTCTGATACACAGTGGAGATTCAGGGGTGGGAGGGGATGTGCCCTCAAATTCTATTTTACGAAGAGGCGCTCTGTGAAAAACCCCAGCTCCACATCCAAACAGTGACTCTCTAGAGGGATTCAGATGCAAAGCCACAAACCAACCTGGGGCCACAAACCCTTCCAGGCACCTGGCCTGGGAGTGGAGCTGGTCATGAACCTGCCACCAGATGGGCTCCATGTAGCATGGAGTTTCATTGCAAATACTTCACGCAGCTCCAATCATTAGGTTCAGTTACCTTCTCGGGCCTTGCGTACACTCAGCAATGGCCCCCCGTAGCCTGCACCAGAGCTGAGTCCGAGGCATAGACGAGCACACGCAGGAGTCAACTCCAATTAGCTCCATCAGTGCAAACATGGCTGGCCCTTACCTGCACTGTGTGGTCAGCTTTGCTGATGATTCCTTCTATTCCCAAGGGCAGGCGAGGCCTCAGACTCGCTCGAGATGGATTCCAAGTTCATTCCGTATCAGCAGTTATTAGTCATGCCCATGCTGATAACAGCCGTGCTCTTTCTGTGTCATGATGAGGTAATGGCACCTTCAAAGTGCAGTCAGTATTTCCTGTACAGCTAACAAGAGGCTTGTGCCTGGGCCTGGCATGCCAGCAGAACGGGATGGAGGTTAACACAGGTTTAATTGACCCCTGGCTTGTTAATTGCTTACAGAGGGGAAAAAGCAGCATATTTAGGATATTTAATTAAATACTAAAATTTGGTGGCAAATTAATTAACATGTAACTTAAACAACATCACCCTCCCTAGCAAACGCTCCTTAAGACAGGGTAGGCAAGGCAGCATTAATTGTAACAATTAATTAGGCATTAAACTGATAATGGTTACAGCTGCTAACAATTAAGAGCTAATTGTGTCAAGCGCTTTAACCATTTCAGAAAAGACCTGAAAACTGGAAGGTAACAGGCAGAAGCAGAGGGACAGGAATAGCTTCCAATTCATTAGTGAGTCAATCTGTCCATCCATCCATCTACCTGAGTGGTTTCTAAGGCCATGTGTCACTGTATTTTTTCCCTAAAATATCTCTCTGTTGCTATCACTGACTGGCCACTGGCATTTTAAACCACCATCAAATCTGGCTCAGAGCAGGTCTACAAGACAAGGTGGTTAAAACAACTGTCTTGTTCACATTATTATTGTTATAGCAACACCTACTGGTCCCAATGTGCTTGGTGCTGTACATACACTTAGTGCAGGACAGTCCCTGCCCCAAAAAGCATACAAACTAAGGGTCTGCCTTCACTGCTGAGCTAACTTGGGTGATCAGCACCTGGCTTTGCCTAGCCCAGGTGTCAGTTGCCACGCTGCAAAGCTCGACCCAAGTTACCATATCCTCACTGGAGCTGCACTCCCCTCTGTGTGGCACTAAGACTTCTGGGGGCAGAGCCCATGGCTCTTCATGCTGCAGTGTGACCTTTTGGGGTTCTGTCACAGCTGCTGTGTAACCTTAGATGTCTTAATACAGTGTTGCTATGGCTCTGAGCCCTGACTCCGGTAGCGAGCCTAAAAGCATAAAGGTGCCACCAACCTAGTTACTTCTTGCCAGGTGACATCAACAACCCTTCCAGTCCCAAGTCTCCCCAGATCCATCTGCTTCGAGTTCTGAACTATTAGACCATTGGACTTTTCCCCTCTGGTTCATTGTGTGCTTCTTCCGGCTGTTACTTTTCTGCCTCCCTCCCCCTGGCTCTCAGGTCAGCTTCTCTCACCCTCTGGCCTGCTCCCATCTTTGGTGCTCTTGGTCCCTCTTTGTGTTAGTCATCGCCGACATTTTGGTCACTCTGCTGTCTCCAGCTTCTGCAACTGTATCTGAGCCAGCTGGAATTAGACGGCTGACTCACTAGAGGCGGCTGTGTCTTTGCCCTCCATCACTTTTTGTTATTTTAGTCAGTCTACGTGTTTTTACACTTCCTTTTGTTCTGTTTCCCTTACCAAAAAACCCCCACAAAATAGTCAAACTGTCACCTTTCTTTGACTGTCCTCAGCCTTCTCATTTACAAACACTTAAAAATGTAGTATACCAGTGCTTGCAGTGTGAACCTCAGTCCTATAGCTGCGTGTAAATCCTGTTTGACTATACCAATGTGACACTTCATTTACCTTCTATGTAGATGTACTTTTCATTCTCCTCTGAGGCGTTGCCTAGTTCAATTTATATTGGGGACACGGGAAAACAGGTAAAACAATATTCCTTTGTCTGCTTGCAAAACACCTTTTTAAGACCATATTTCCAGCATGCATCTATCATACTTTATACATCGCCCGTACTTATATCACACAATAATATTAATGACCAGTGTGTTACTGCACAATCGCTTACATGGCACTTTTTAGATACACATTATGACAACAGTGTGTTGGGGCAGTTTCAGACTTGATGAGAGTTATGGTATGGTGTGCCATTCGCCAGTTGGCACTGAGGGTCACCCAGGGTCACATGCAGTAAGCTGAGTTGCTCTGTGAATCTTTCCCAGTGAATTGTGGTAGAACTTGTCTGTCCTTCTCGGCACACAGGGGGAATTGTGAGAAGGCTATCAGCCATCAAGCAATGTCGCCTGCCTCCTCACTGCAAAGTGGGCGGGTTCCGGCTGTAAGCATGGAAGGGAGTCAGTTAGATTTTAAAGCTGAAATCTAACGAGCTAGGTTTGCGAATTGGATAAGAGTTATTGCCAATAGAGAATGGAATCTAACCCCTTTTGATTGAGTCCAGGGAGCATTAGCTGACTAGTTTTAATGCTGGGTTCTTTTCAGGTCAACTTTTAACTTGAACAATATTTCTCAAATCAGGACACTTGCTTATTCTTAATCAACCACCAATGTATTAATTCCCCCAGAACCACATTAGCGGCAGTGGGGATATAAAATGCATTGACAAGGGAAGATATTTTTCTGAACTGGAGCAAGTGGAGACATCAAGGCAAGATGCAGAGAGGCAGTTCTGATGCTAGAAGGGAAGCTGGGTTGGATCACAGAAACCCTCTTGGGATCTGCCACCTGATGTGCCAAGACTACTACTACCCCTGCTTTCCCTGCCAGCTCAGGACTCCAGCACCCCGTCTTGCTGAGCCAGACACTCCCGTCTGCTCCAACACAGACCCAGGGTCTGAATTACTTGCCCCAAAGTTGTAGGTTTATCTGAAAGCAGCTAACAGAAGTGTTCCTGTCTTTAACACTCAGATGCCCAACTCCCAATGGAGTCTAAACCCAAATAAATCCGTTTTACCCTGTATACAGGGTAAACTCATAAATAGTTCACCATCTATAACACTGATAGAGAGAGATGCACAGCTGTTTGCTCCCCTAGGTATTAATACATACTCTGAGTTAATTAATAAGTAAAAAGTGATTTTATTAAATACAGAAAGTAGGATTTTAAGTGGTTCCAAGTAGTAACAGACAGAACAAATAATTCACCAAGCCAAATAAAATAAAATGCGCAAATCTATGTCTAATCAAACTGAATACAGATAAGATCCTCACCAGTTCCAGAATGCTCCCTTTTACAGACTAATCTCCTTTTAGCCTGGGTCCAGCAATCACTCACACCCCTTGCAGTCACTGCCTTTTGTTCCAGTTTCTTCCAAGTATCGTGGGGGGTGGAGAGGCGCTCTCGTTAGCCAGCTGAAGACAAAATGGAGCGGTCTCCCAGGGGTTTAAATAGACTTTCTTTTGTGGGTGGAGACCCCCTCCTCACTCCTATGCAAAGTCCAGCTCCAAGATGGAGTTCTGGAGTCACCTGGGCGAGTCACATGTCCATGCATGATTCACAGTTTTTACAGGTAGCACCCATTGTTTACATGTTACCTTGAACGTCCTCAAGTAGACTTCTTGTGTGGATTGGAGCATTCCAAGATCCATTGTCCTTTAAGTGTTTCTTGATTAAGTACTTAATTTCAACATTCCTTTCTCCAGGAACTGACCAAATGCTCTACTAAGGTTATTTAGAAATCAAGCCAGTACAAGCCAACATTCATAACTTTGAATACAAAAATGATACATGCATACAAATACATTCCGTAGATCATAACCTTTGAGATGTTACATGGCATATGTAGCATAAAACACATTCTAAGCATATTTCCATAAAGCCTTATGGGAGGTACCGTCAAACCCCTATAACTCACTTACCACACAGTTACGGGAGCCCCCTCTTCCAGCATGCTGTCCTTCAGCCCAGCTCTCGCTGCATGTTACAGCATCCCCTCTGATGTCTGGCAGGCTGCAGCATTGTTGCCACGTTCCAGGGATTTACAGCAGACTAGACAGGGGCCTGGGAGACATGTTATCGGTCTGCAAACAGACAAACATTTCCTGGGCTGTGAAGTTAAAGCCATTTGGCAGGGAACTTGCTCTTTTTCAGTGTTTCTTGGACTGGCCACATTGCAGCTAAAATTAGCTGAACAAACTTTTGAGGACAATCTGTGTATGGACAGACTATAGATAGTCCTAGGGGGAAATTTTACTTCCTCTTGCTTAATTTTGACCTTATCCCATCTAGAATTAGCCATGGTTGAGCTCCATGGAGCTGTGGTTCAAGGAGTCCAGTACTTACTAGTCATCCAAATCTACTAGTTACAGTCTCATAGGCAATCTCTGTCTGTTAGAGCTGGTTGGAAATTTGTATCATAACTTTTTTCCAAGGAAAAGGGTTTTATGATTAAATGGAAATTTTCCATTTTTATAAAATAAGAGGGACATAGTGAAAAAATAAAACCCTGATTTCCCCCCCCCCCCCCAACAGCTGACAACCAAAAATGTTTGGCTGCTGAAAACTGATTTTTTTTAAATTAGTACTAGTAGTATTTGGTTGTTAAAACCTGCAGGTTTGGGGGTCATGGGTGTTCGTTTTTTGACAAAAACCCACCCAAAATTCTTGTTCAATTTTTCAGTGGAAACAAAGAGTCATTGTTTTCTTTTAATTTTTTTAGTGGAAAATAGAATACATTTTTACCAGCTTATCCATCCATCCGTCTGTCTGTCTGTCTTACATTGCAAGTGTATGTGTGCAGGGCAGGGAATCACCCCTCACTCAGGCAGCTGAATTCCAGCCCTGCCCCCAAACCCTGCAAGACTCCGTAACAGCTTGTTGACTCCATGGACGGGAGAGGTTGAGGCTACCATGCCTGCTCAGCTGATCTCCTCTGACCTTCTCTCCTCTGTCAGCCCACGTGCCAGTGCCGCACGCTGGACTCTACTGGCCGCCTGATTTCTCAGTGGTGACTCCTGTCGCTTGGGAGCTGTCACATTAGAGCATCGCTCAAGGGGGAACTCCAGCTCCAAGAGGCAGTTTTATTCTATTTATTTTCATGGTTTTTTTTCCAAGGGTGGTTTTATTTCCCAGAGTGGGGATTAGCTGCTGGAGCTGGTTTCATTCCCCACAGCATCCAAGCTGCTCTGCTTCTCCACCACCTCTATCTCCTGCCGTGCTGACCTAGAGCAACTCAATTATCGGGCCAGGTCACCACTAACCTCTGGGCTTTTAGGAGGATGGTAATTTTAAACATGCTCATGAAATCTCATTCCCGGGTCTGCTTTAAAGAGGAAAAGTCACAGAGCCTGTTGGAATGTATCATTCTGTTCTGTAAACCAGCATAGCACCTTTTGATGCCAGTCGCAACAGCAGAGGATCTGGCCTGTAGATGTTTAAGATAAGATATCCGGTCCACTGTTCAGCCTGCCAAGCAGGCGGATTGCTCATTGCTCATACAGGATATTTCCCATTCCCAGTGCTTTCCCCAGCCTTGTGTTCCATTCAGGGTATGGTGTTTTCCAGGTAAACACGCTGCCCGTGTCTCTAACAGCTGAGGAAATCCTGAAGCAGTAGAATTCTACTGATATCAGCGGAGCTACCCCAGTGTGCCTCAACTGAGGATCCAGGCCCTGCTTTTATCCAGGCAGGAAACGTCCAGATTTTTTTTTCCCTCAGGTTACTGGTCCAGAAAAGAGGTGAAAGGCTGAGAGGCAAGAGGAGCAGATGTGCTGAGTTACTGGGACATATGCTATTGATTCTGCCAGCTTTAGCAAAGAACAGCCTGGGATCTGGGGGTTAGGTCAGTCGGAGTATTCCCGTGGGGCTAGCCTGTTGCATCTCCAAGATGTCTGGCGCTTCTGGATCTATATTATCAAGAGCCATTCTCTTTCCTATTGAGGAGACGCTTTTGTACTCTCTGCTAGCTCACAGAGGCAGGCCCAGGAACTTGTGGGGCTATGTATCATTATTAAAATGATATGCTCTGACTCCTCTTGCTTGCCAGCAAGTCATTGTAGGGAAGACTTTGTCAGCAAGCACCCCTGGTGCCCATCAGTTCTTTGAAATAAAACTTATCAGGCTGCCTTAAAAATCAACTAGACCAATGGACAAAGCCTGATGTTGTTGCCAGCAAGAGTGAAGTCTTGATTGATGGAGCACTCTCCACAAACAGCGTGGGGCGGGAACAGTTAACAGTGCCACTGCTACTGCTTTTCCTGTGTGAAAGAGAGACCAGTAAGGGTCATCTGGGTTCTGCAGATGCACTCATTAAAATACTACATCTCTACTCTCTCACAGCTGCTCCCTCCCACCCTCTCCGACATGCTCATGTACACTGACGCACCTCAGACGCATTCTTTCCCATTCACATGCATGCCTTCATCTGCTCACGCTCACAAATGCATTGTCACGCGCACACACATCCCCTAACACATGTGCAGACTCACACTCTGACATGTGCAAACAAAGCATACGCTGTCTCACATGCACGCACACAATCACACGCTTTCTCAGAAGCATGCGCACGCATAGACAGAGATGCATGCCTCGCTGTCACATGCACCAGCTCAACCCCTTCAAACCAGCCCGCACCCCAGAAAACTCTGACCCATCTTCTGAAGCTAGAGGAGACCATTAGATCATCTATCTGAGCTCTTGTATATCACAGGCCATTAAATTTCACCCAGTTCTCCCTGTTCTAACTTGGGTTAAACTAAAGCTGTTTTATTTCCTGCACATTAAGACATTGGTTATGAATATTAATTGCCTTAACATCCTGTTGTGATAAGGCCAAGCGCATTTCCATGCTTTAGCTTGTTGCTAGGGAACTGAGGGTGACATGTCATGGATCTCATTTGCTTCAGGGCCTGAACATTTCAACTGCAGAACAACGTTAAGCCACGGAGCAGGATTCACCCGTTAATTATTTAGAACCTACTTTAAAAAAAACACTGTTTTTTCCTCTCTCCATCCAATTTTGCTTTCCGAGCTGAGTAGGGTCATTAATCCCCAAGGCTGCTGTTTGGTTCCACATGCTGCCTTCCCTTAGACGGGAGTGAGGAGGAGCTCTCGCTTGTAACGGAGCTTTTCCGAGCAGCCAGAGGAATGCAGCAGAGAACTGTATTTAAATGTAATTGTCCGTAAACTGTGAGCATAACAGCTCATCACTTCACTTCTAATTTTAGATGTAAACAAGCCGGCGAGTGAGATCCATCATGTTGCCTCCACCTGAGAGCAGTCGCACTGGCACAGCCGCTGCCTGAGCTGGGGTTGTGTCTCAGCTGCACAGCTTCGGCTATTGTCTTTGCAGCACAGGCAGGTTAGAGGTCAGCTGTGGTTCAGCTTTCTGGGATCAGGCCTGCACTCGCTGCATTCCTCCTGCCAATGCAAATGGAAGTTGCGTTGTCCTACCCCTATTACTGTGGGCGTGTTTGATTCCACGCCAGGGAGTTGGGGCGGTGGCCAGTGGAGCCCCAGGAGGAAGTATGGCATGTGCAACACTTGGGCATCCCACCCCTCCTGTCCCTTTCCCTTTTCATCCTCCTACCCCAGACTGACCGCACCAGGAACGTCTGGAAATTGCACAGTGCATCATCCAAAAAATTCTAATGGTCAATTAACTGACCCAGAGAGATTGGAGAGTGAGAAGAAGCTGCCCCTGTTAAGCTTTCCTTTGCCTACGCTGTCCTCCTCTTCTAGAAACTCTCCCCCAGCTGCCATGCAGGAGAATTCTAGGAAGAGGATACAGACAGGCACTTTTAACACTGAAACAAAGCCAGAAGAAAGCAGGAGGCCCTACAGGTGCCCTCCTGGATGGGGCCAATGCAGGGTTGTTCCCAATGCAGGGTTGTTCCCTACAGTCTGCTCTTTAGGGATTTGTCCGATGTATTTCTTACATCTCTCAGACAACAGGGATTTCCACCCCTTCCCTTGGAGAGGCTGGTCCACAAATAGTTTGTCCTTCCTGTTGTCTGTGCCCACTCACCATAGATTCTAGGCATTTAATTTCACACATGTGCTCACCACTGCAGTGGAATGAGTGATGGAAAAAATTATTCATCCAATGCTTTGCGATCTCTCTCATAAATTATTCAGCAAATATCTTCATGAATCATTCCACCAGCTCTGTAATCTGGGTGAATAGTCAAAATGGTTTTGTTGAATTATTTATTGGAAAAATATAGTAACATTCATCAAATACCAAATTCTACAAATAATATTCATCCAGGGACTTCATACAGGTGAAACCCTCAGGGCAGCCATGCTCATTCCGTGAGGTTCACCTCTTGTTCTCATCTTTGGGGTGATGTCACTCCCTGAATTCTCCATCCCACCATTGCAGTGGGAGGATACCCCCATCCCCAACACCCTGCCTATTAAAGCAGTTTGGTTTCTTGTCTCTGTGGTCAGTCCATTCCATTTGCCCTTGGCCGAGACTTGGATCTGTGTCATTGCAGCAATAAGACAAGACACGGAAGGTGTCACATCCTGGGCCAGGCCCTCTGGAAGGAGACCACTCTGTTGTGAGTGGACCTGACAGCTGGATCTCACATGCTCCTAAACCAATCAGATCTGGATAGAGCCGGGTCACTGTTCCTGGATCTGGGTCTCCACCTGCAGACCTCGTGCCTGTCCCCTTTCCTTGGGATGTGGTGCTCTGTAGCCCATCCACCTTAGACCCCCACAACCAGGACTTTCAGCCCTCCAGAGGCCACCCCCTTCCCTCAGAGTTCCACCTCACTATGGGCACCCTGAGCTTCTCGATTAGCCCCTTCAGAGACGGGCTAGCGAAGGAATTTTTTTAACCCAGGCACTGTTCCCCTTAAAGAAAAGGCTGGAGACTTACAGATCTTTGAAAAACAAAAGGTCCTAAGATGCATCCTCCCGTTGTTTCATCTCACCAAATCACATGGCAACTGGCAGTTTACTCATTCTCAGTCAGAATTAGCATCATGAAACAATCCTCATTGTGTTGGAAGGGCAAGGAAATGAGAACAGGGGGAGTTGCTAACAGTTGGTTTAATGTTGTATAAACGGCTGCATCTGGTTGTGAATCTCTTCCTCTGATCTCCCACACAGCCAGTGTCGCAAATAACAGCACTTTGTCAGCGAGATGGCCAGCTGCCGCCAGCAGGAGGCTCAGAAATGCCAAATATAATTATAACATTTATTTTGAAATACAGTCTAGAGCTTGTTCCCGGTGAGATACGTGGTGCCTCTCACCACGTGAACCTGCCAACTGCCGGCCTGCACAAAATGGAAACCCTCTCCTGTGAGAAACGGGTGGGAATCCTAACCCTTCTCGCTCTCACGGCACTCACAGGAGTCTGTCCTCTCCTGATGAGTGTTAAAATACCACGGGGCGATGCTGCTGTCACCAAGTCAAAATTGGGAAAGGGGAATAAATTTCACCTATCCTTGAACAGCCCACGAGCAAAGTGGAAGGGCTCTTTCTAAAGCATTGCTCCTGTCTCTGCACATTCCATTAGTTCAGGTAGGGCATGAATCTCTCCAGGAAATCACAGCCCTAAGAGGAGTTCCAATTGGCCGAAGCATCAACTTACTACCAAGAATAAATAAACTAACTTTTTCTTTCTTTTTTTTTTTTTCCTCTCTCGCTGCCTGTGTTGGCTAATTGCAATTGGTCATGTAAGCCACGTGGGATTCTTGGTCTCTGGCTGATGAGCACACTACACTCGGATTCCCAACATGACCAGCGGCTCTTTTCATCCACTCATTCATGCTACATCCATACCGGTAAAACTCAATCAATCGAATATTCCCTGAAAGCAAAACAAAACGGTCACAAGTGATTCTAAGTGCAGATGAAGAGAGTTCATTTAAGAATGAATGAATGAATATTTACTCAACTCTAGTTCTGAGAGTCAGTACCGAGGATGAGGGCCAGATCCTCAGCTCGGGTACCTTGTCATCAGTCCATTGAGTTCAATGTCCCCCATCTCCTCAGCTGTTTTAAATCAGCATAGCTCTGCTGACTTCAGTGGAGCTGTGCTGATGTATGCCAGACGAGGATCATGCCTGGCGTGGCCACTATGACTAGTAATACATAAGCTACTGCTGTCTCAAACCAAGGGATATAAATTCAGTCGAGTAGTTTCAGGGTTTAACTTCTCCCTATCAGCAGATACTAAGGAAAACATAATGTGAAGCCATCTTAAAGCAAGCTCAAAGGCAGAAGATTGAAGGTTCAAATAAACCCTCTTTGAATAGCAAAGATGGGGCTGGACAAAAGTCCCATTAGAATCAAATCACCTTTGTCTGAACACCTTAGCACATGTGCAGATATGACAATGTTTCATCGATGGGTAATGAAGTGCAAATGGAGCTTCAAAGAGGTTCATCAGATTGTGGCTGGAACATTGACATTGACAAGGACTATCTGAATATCTGTCCCCATGGCTCTTTTCCTTTGATCTCTCTGTTTTGTATAATCACACTAATTTTGCCTCTCTTTTAGGCAGGGCAAGCTTGCTTTCTAAGGGCCCTCCTGGAAGAAGGAGGAGTACACTCCATTCTCAAAGCTCAATTCAGTGTCTAAGCACACAGACCACAGGAAATGACAAAATGTCCGAACACCTGTTCTCAGGCAGGTCTTGGAGCCCTCTTCCACCTGTGCGCTTGTGTGAACATTTCCAGGCTCAGGGAGGGCAGATAAATATGAAACCCTGAGGAACCAGCTCTGACAAGACAGAAATAGCTCTTGTGTTCTTGGTCTGAGCCTCACTACACACCTGGGCTGAACCCTGTTTGCATGAAGCGTTCTGGTGCCAAATTAATGTGTTGTAAAGGAGCGAGTGCAGAGGAATGCCAAGGAACTGCCTGCTTTGTGGCATTGACTAGAGATCTACGTGAGGCAGCCCTAAGTGGAAAGTTCTATTTAGAAGCCAAGTAGGTTTTGTTTTTGCCAAGTGGAAATTAGAATGGGTGTAAATCTAGCTGAAGAAAATGCATTGCTCTCTTGGGGTGGGGGAGCGGTTCTCCTGTTTTGTTTTGCTCTCGACATTCCATGTATTACATCATGTGGCTAAGAGCAAAGTATGAACTGATTAGACACTGGAAATCCAGCAGAGCAAGCGCTATCAGACACTGGAGCCAGGGAGAGGTTAGAACGTTGTTCATTTAATTTCACGCAAGAGATAGAGAATTGTCAGATATTTTTCTCTCATCTTCTCCTTAACCCATTTTGGAAGGTGTAACTCAGTCTAATCTGATCTCTTGAGATCAGATAAGATCAAATCATTTGCAAAATAGGTATATGGAATTAAGTGAAAGATCAGGGCCCATCCCCTGTATAAGATCTTGGACTGTAATGCCCTGCAAGTACATCTAGAGAAGATAACATTAGCCATACAAGGAGAGCTAATTATGATAATGAAAGAAGCCAATATGATGAACTAGCATAAAAACCCAAGCAAGTAGAGTTAGTCCTTATTTGTTCAATGCACTTTACAAACATTAGCTAATTAATCCCCTGTGAGGTAAGCAAGATAGTTATTGTTATCCCCATGATGGGAAAAAGTGAAGCAGAGAGGTTGAAAGACTTGCCCATGGTCACACAACCAGCAGAGCTGGGCCTACCATCAATGTTTGTATTACAGTAGAATCTAGAAGCTGAAATAAGGTCCCATTGTGCTCGGCACTGTGCAAACACATAACATAAGACATTCCCTGCCCGAAAGAGTTTGCAATCTAAATAGACAAGTCAGGCGATGGATTGGAGGGAAAACAGGCCCAGAGGGATGAAAAATCTGAAAAAGGTCATACACCCGATCAGTGGCAGAGCCAGAAATAAAACTCACGTCTCCAAACACTCAGCCCCATGTGCTAACCACTACACCACGCTGCCTTCCCAAGAAACTCCTCTCAATCCTATTAATTTATGCTTTCAAGGATTAGATCTGGCATTGCTACAAAAATGCTATAATTAACAAAGCCATTCAATATTTTAACTTGACCTTCCTGGGTAAATAAGAAGCTCTCTCAATTATTATAATAAGGCTGGATTCTTAAGAAGGCTTAAGAGTAAGTGTTCAGTTATACCAACAATATGTCTTTGGCAAGCTTGCGCAATTCCAGACCTGCTACCAACTGAAGGAACTGAGGACAATTAAATATTTGCCCATGTGAGAGGGCCGTGCTGATGGCTAATGAGATAATAGCAGGGACTAGCCACATATGAAGTGGAAAATGTCTATTGCCAGGACCAATTGAAAGGTCCACTCAGCAGCCCCTGCACAAAGAATGACCTCAGAGGAAAAGCTTTTTGCCTTATAAAGAAAGACAAGTCAAATGGAAAATGGATATGTTCTTCCTTAAAAACTCATCTTGTATAAGAAAATCCTCTTTTTATTCATTAAAATGAGCCAATCTTTCTGGAAATTGAGCTATTTTTGTTTGAGTCTAAAAGCTAGGTCTCCCATTGAATTCGGTAGGATCTGGACACCTGCATTGCATAGGCTCCTTTGCATATCTCTGCCTGAACTGTCTGTTAACATTCCTTTGATGAAGATTCCTTTGTCTTTGTCAAAATATTCCTCTGCGCCATTCCCCCCAGGGAGAGGGGGCAGCAGAAGGCCAGGTTAGGCCCTTGAACACACAAAACCCATCTCTGACATTCTGAGCGCACCGAGAAGGTTCAGCATAGTGGAGGGGGTGAACTGGGAATCCTGAGCGTTGCCCAGAATTGGTCAGGCTTTGTGGTTCTTGTGAAACCGTAAGGGGTAAAGCCTTCAATTTCCCATTCGCTGTTCTAAAGACTATAGGGCTAAGCTCTCTGTGCTGCAGATACACCTCTGCTCTTCCCAGCTGGAGCTGGGTAACAACCCATATCGTGATGACTCTGGTGCACTGAGCACCTATACCACTGCTGTCAGAGGTGATACATCACACCTACTATTATGTGCGTCATGTGTATGGGGTTTGTCTGTGTGTTAGTTCACACATACGCCATGACCCTCTGTGGAAGGAGATGTAGCCTACCTATTGGCGGGGCTGGGGGGACATATGGAGGGCACATGTACTTCTGCCTTCAAGGGTAACATGCAAGTTGTGCTCAAGGGTCTCTCTTTGCAAATGTCTTGCCTTCCAAAGCATGGCCTGAATAAGTGACACGCATACAAGCCCCCTTCTCCTGAGAATTGTTAGCCAGCCTCCCTTCTGTCCCCGAGTAGAAATTTGTGGCTTTGGAGCTGACGGCGATGAGTTGTTTTGCTCATGCTGCAAGCGTCCCATGACAGCCAAACAATCCATGTCACCAGGGGCCATTAACCATGCAAATCTGACAGTAGAAGCTGAAGCCCCATTTGTCTGGTTTGGGGATGGCCCTAAACCTTGGCGCCTTTGGCTCGCATGATAGATGTAAATATAAACACTCTCTTAATGTGTATGTAATGTGTCATTAGTCTCTGTCGTTCAATGTAATTTAATGCCATATTTATCCTATTGACATAAGTTATTTCACATACAGTTGCTGCGAATTGGCTTTACAGGGATCCTGGTGCTTCAGCAATGGGGAGATTGATTCTGGTTATAAAAATGAATTTGGTAACCAATAGCGTGTTTTGGAGCTGCACATTGACTGGCCATGTGTCCCTGCTCACCGTTAGTACACAATGGGCTGTACATTAAGTGGGGAAACCATTCAGTCACAGAGAAAGTTGTTAAGGAAGGTGCCACATTTTCCAGATGGTTAGTTTATACCCAGCTTCCCCCAGTGGGATGTTTCCAGATATGCTGCCATATCGGAAGGAAGCGGGTGGGAGTCAGTTGGTCTGTGCTGTATCTTCTCCCTTGGGTTTCATGCTTCCTCTGAAGAGCTGCAAATCAGAGGGCCCGACTCTGCACTCACTGAAGTGAGAGAGGAAGGGGTGGTCTGGCAGTTCAGAAGACCTGATGCCAATTCTCAGCTCTGCCACAGACTCCCTGTGTGACCTTAGGCACATCCTTTAATCTCTCTGTGCCTCAGTTCCCCATTTGTAAAGGGGGAAATAATCCTCCCTGTGGCTGTCTTGTCTATTTAAATTGCAAGCTCCTCAGGGGAGGGACTCCTCCTTACTCCGTGTCTGTACAGCACCTTGCACAATGGTGGCCCTGATTTTGGCTACTGTAATACAAATAATAATCAATAGTAGTTCTGGTATTGACATCGGGGGAGCTGGATCAGTCCCTGGTGGCTTTGGGTGGGAAAGGGTGAGGTGCCAATTCTTTCTGCCTTATTTAAGAGGAGATCCTCCTTATATTCTTACTGTTTCAAAAACTGTAATAGGAATCCCTGCCTGAACCCCCTGTGCACGGGGTAGAGTTTCTAGGATCATGGGCCATTAATAAAAATAGTCTCCCAAGCCTTTTAATTGGTTCTTGTAACGCCTCTCTTATAATCAATGTTCTCCAGACCTGCCTGCAATTTTGTTCTGAAAAATAATGAAGTTACACGTGGCTTCAATTAGGAGACAAAATATCTACCCTTCTGGGGCTTCATGTATTTTTCACACCTGAAAATACTCTGCAAATGGCAGTAAACAAATGGAAAGGACATAAAAGCTGAGAGGGAGTCTCTGTAATTGAGCAGGATAATGGGAAGAGGCTGAATAATAACATCTATTAATAATGACACTGTAAGTGGAGGTCTCCCAGAGAAAGCTTCTCTGTGTGCCAGTCCTACATTGATTGGCTTCCCGCATACACCAAAAACAGCACTGTCCGTTTTCTACAGAACTAAAGTGAGCTGTGAATGTCCTGTTTACCCAGGACACCGGCATAAAGCACATGGCTTCCTTGCTCTCCATCCCGATTCAAAGCAAACCGGACGCTCCCCCCTCCTCCCAAGCACTGCAGCCCCGCAGCTACCCATGCCATGGCTGTTTGAGTGAAGATAGCCTGCGGGTGGCGGGGGGGGGGGTTAGCCTTCTACTATAGGGTATTATAACGTTATTTATTTGCCTGCAAGGAGTAGGCAAAACTAGGACATGTTAAACCCTTGTGGAGCAGGGACAGTCTTGTTTCATGTTTGTACAGCCCGTAGCATAACTGAGCCTGGATCCCTGTTAGGGAATCTCTAAATGCTGCTGTAATGCCAGTTACGGAGGAAAGGATGGTCCTGTGGTTAAGAGATTGGACTGGGACACAGGAGATCTGGGTATAAAACTCAGGTCAGTCATAGACACCCTGTGCGCCACTCAGCCTCCCTGGCCCTTGTTTCCCCCATCTGCACACTGGGGATAATAATTCTTTCTTTCTGTGTCTGTATAGGTTGTGTAAGCTCCCTGGCTATGTGTTTGTACAGCACCGAGCACAGTGAGACCCCAATCTCAGCTAAGAATTACTGTTCACTGAACACTAATAAATCTGCTGCAGTTATTTCTGTGGCTTTAATACCATTCACAGTGAAGTGCAATGTTCCACAGCCATGTGTTCAGTACAAAAGCCGAGGTCATGAGTATCCCAGCAAAGATGTTGAATCGGAGCTATTCGTGCTGGCCTCAACACCATTGAGCAAAGCCTTTTCTGAGGACCCAGCCCCAGTAACAGCGCTATCCCGCTCCCTCTCGTGAGAGGAGTGTATTATAATATGATTGTTACATGAATCAATATAACTTTCTAATAAAGGGATAATTAGAAAAACATATTTTCAAGGAGGTTCATTATAACATACACACAGCTTGGCGATGTATTAAAAATGCTCATTATCAAGAGCCATTGCAGGCTGGTAATACAATTTTTCCGGTAAGGAATCAGAGTAGCATGATTCATATCACTAGCCAAAAATGAGAAGGTTGTTTTGCAATAGTGGGGGAGGGGCGCAGGGGGGATAGCAGAGACATGGGGTTGTTGAAGCTTCAAGCTCATGTCAAGGGTAGGGGACCCTGCTCAGTGCAAATCAATAATTAGCAAGCAGCGCTCCCCGGGCTGCATTACCCTGGGTGTATGTGAGATGTGGGCTCCTCTTGCCACTAGGTACTTTGCTATTGTTGGTGACCTTATGCGGAAGCTGCTCAGATACTACAGTGATGGGCATGGATAGACTGCTGAAAGTTTTCCTTTCCCATTGTTGCAAAGCATTGGGCTGGAGGAAGGGAAATCTCATCTCCCGGCAACATTTCCCTAGTATATTGGAGTGCTGCGCCTTTAACCAGACATGCTGCCTTCCAGGCCTCAGCGCGTCTTGCCTGGCAGCTGAGAAGGGAATAAGGACTGAGAAGCAAAGCAAGGAACAGAATTCATTGCCATGTTTCCAGCTGTGATGCAAAGAGCAACTGGGGGCGGGACACTCTAAACAACTTCTGCTTCACTCATTCCCCTCTCATGCTGGTCCTACTGCTGTGTAACTGCACTGAGCTCAGTGGAGTCACTCTGATTTACACCAGGGAAAGACCGAGGAGAATCCGGCCCTGTGCATACAAATATTATGCAGAAGAAGTTAAATCCAGACCTTGCAGACCCATGTGCTCAGCATGGAATCACACTATTTTATAGCGTTTTCCACTATTTTGCCCTTAAGGAAAAAGACACCCCACCCCACCCCTAGTTCTGCATATTTCAGACTTGGGAAGGATCGTTGGTGTGTAGCAAGTCAGTACCCAGGTGGGACCTCACCCAGCACAGGCAGAAGCTAAGTTATTGGAGCCTACCCAGTTACTATGACAGGCAGAGCTGGGACCTTCCAGCATCTCTCAGAAACCCGCAGTGGGGTCAGGATCCATGATCCCTTAGATACGCTGGCTAAATATTTGTTTACCTGGATTGTACTTGCTCTGCTGGAGTTTGCAAAGTTAACAATTTCACACCCTGTCCTGTGGGTACAGCTCCATTTCTGGCTCTCTCTAACCAATAACAGAAGAGCCACTCAGCTTCTCCCACTGAGTGCAAAATGGGTGTTGGGGGGGTTGATTTTATTTCAGAGGCATCTGAGATGAGAGCAAATCCCTAACCTAGCTCAGCTCTGGGCTAAACTCTGTTCTGAACTCAATCCCCTGTGCAGAAGGAGACAGTAACTAGTGGAGATCACCAACAACTTTCCAGCATTGGCTGAGCTTCGAGGATGAAGAAGAGACACTGGCAGGACCCAGTTGCCCCATGCTGGCCCTGTTGGCTCCTGTAGATCTCTCTGTTCCTCTAAGTTACTTTCTGAGGATGAGCTTCCGCCAACCCATCTGAACGATAAATATTTCCTGCGTGCAGGCTCTCTCAAGGGACTTTCTCAGCACCAGGGGCAGGAAGGGAGAGGATGCTCCTGAACAGATGCATTTTCATCTCCTTACAGTTTCCTTTTTTAAAAATACTGGGGCTGATTTTCAAAGCTGCCAGGCCAGATCCTCGGCTGCTGGAATGGATAGTTGTCTTCCAGCCCTTTCCTAAGGAATCAGCTGCGTTATTGCAAAGGGGTGACTGTCCTGCAGCTGGGGGAACGTTCCACTCAGGGTAAACTCAGCTCCCGTCAATATTTCTCCAGCCAGTCAATGGAGCTGTGACAAGTGACACCAGCTGGAGCTCTGGTGCACCGACAGAAATGGGCAGTGTGGGTGCTCACTCCCAGATCCTTCTGGAACAAAAATAAAGATACTCTGCATTGGAAAAGCCAAACAGAGCGGGTAACCTTCTCCCCTCCCAGCCCACTCTTGGCCTGATGCCAGCAGCAGAAAATATATCAAACCTCAGACCCCTGAAGGGCAAATACCTTATGGAGCAAGAGCTGGCTCCAAAGATGGAGCAGCCTGGGCTGATAAAGTAGTGCAGGGGAGGGATACCTGTGCCCTGATTCCCCTCTCCCATGGGTGTCAATCAGGTGTAACTCTTCTGAATTCATTAGGGCTGCACCACTGTGAGGGGGACCCAACCCCGTGTGAGTATTGTGAATGCAAAGTGCATCTACAGCCTTAGTGAACAGGGAGACGGTACCATTGGTTACTGATCACTGGCACATGTAATTGGTTATTAATTGCTTCAAAACATCTGCACAGGGAGACCCTCATATTCGGGCAGGAGATGAGGAAACAAACTCTAAGGCGGAAAGAACAAGACAGCAGGTGCAGTATGGAAAGAGATGCAGCTAGCCACACCCCTACAGCTCTGCGTCTGCATCTCAGGGGTGAGGCACTCCGCTCACTGCTACCATGTGCTTTGCTGCTGGTGTGATGGCCCCCTGGCTGGCTCGTCCTCAAGGACTGACCCTACTACACGGATGCACAAGCCTCTACTGCCTGAGATAAGGGACCAAGCCTATTTGCTTGGACACAGAAGCAGATTCATAAATCTCTTTACATGGTCCAGCTACAAGAGGCCGACAAATCTCACCCCAGCTAAATGTGAGTGGGCTGTGCTGGCCCTCGGGGAGCCCAGTAATCACTGAGAGACAAGGGGGTACCTGGTGTGGTGTTCAGGGATCGCTCCAGGCTTAAGCCTCTTGCAAGAGCTCTGCTTTAGCACGAGTCTGGTTCCGACTGGCTGTGCCTAACAACGAGAGCTTCACAGCTCCCCGTCCAGATTGTCTGTCTGGGAAGCTGAGTCCTGAGCCACACAGTCCCCATACCCACGCCTGGGACACCTCACAGTGCAGCAGGCAGGCACTACCTGGGGCAAGCCAGGCTCTCAGTGCCCCGGTACCTGGACCACTAGGCAGCCTGGCAGGTGCTCCTGAGCCACCCCGAGTGCAGCGGGGGTGAGTTGCTGCCTGTTTGTGTGCCCAGAGGGAATTGGAGCTAAGTGAGCTACCCAGCAAAGAGACCCAGGATTGGCTCGTCAGTGATAGTTTTTAATTTCGCTGAAAAGCAGAGGGAGCCGTCTAGTCCCTTCATGCTCCAGTAACTGTTAATTCATCACAATCCAGCGAGAAGAGGCCAAGAGGCAGAATTAAGTGAAGGCCTGATTGCAAAGGGCAGTGTTTAAGTACCAGAGAGAAGATGCTGCATCTTCCTTTCCCCTCAACACTCTTGTTGCAGAGTTACCAGCCCCCAAACGTCGCTAGAAGACTGCAGTGTTTTCCAGCCTCCGCTCGCTCCCAACTCTAGGCAAACGATTCTTCCATTTCCAAGGGAACATCTCGTGATTCCTTGCACGGCCCCCATTTTAGAAGCAAACTGGCTGTCCCATGCCAGCCAATGGCACTGCCTTAGCTGGCATGGAATCCAGGGTCCCAAACTGGAAAGGCAGGCAGTATGTATGAGACCATAAGGCAGGCACTGCCAATGCTGCTGACAGGTCTAATTCTCCCCAAGTGCGGACGGACAGGTGGAAACAGTGGGGCAGCCTAAAGGCAGAGAGTTGAAGAAGTTTAAAGAAGGGAAAGGGAAGAATGGGGTGGGAGGTAGGAAAGGAAGGAAAGAATTGTGGGGGAAGGAATGTGGATGACAGTGAAAGCCAGCCCTAACTAGCACCAGGGGCCACACATCAGTCCCAACCCTAACCCGAGCATGGGACCACCACCTGGATTCAACCCTTACCCCAGCCAGGATTCCCCAACCGGCACCAAACCTAACCCTAGTCTGAGACCGCCAATTAGTACCAACCCTCACCCTGGGTCTGGGCCAGAAACCAGCCTCAACCCTAACCTGGAGGGACCACCTGGCCTCAACCCTAACCCTAGCCTGACCTGACCAACCAGCCCCAGCCCTAACAATAGCCCAGGCCACTAACTACGCCAGCCCTAACCCTAGGCGCTGGTAACCAGCTGACCTCAACCCCGATCCAGAGTCATTATCTATCTGGCGGGATTTTATACTGGCATCTTGTAAGAGGCATTTTTAGAGCACTTCTCTAGTTGCCAATATCTCCCCTTTCTTCCCCACTCTCTTCTCTTCTTGGCCTCTTCCCCCTGCGTTAGCAAAATAGTGGAGCTTTCTCCAGTGTCATTATTCAGTGCTGTTACATGGGGGGATGAAAAGCAAGCGGGGAACACAGCACATCATCCTGGGCTCATTCCTTTGTTACTCTCCCAGGGCACATTACCAGAGATGATTAATTCAGCCCAGCAGTATCTCTCTTAGTGATACACCAAACCCTGCATTGCTCTCTCTAAATGTCAGTAGGGTGTATCAACAGGTCTGAATGCAATCAGGGAGTATTGTTAGCACAAATGATTATGGTGCTAGCATTTCCCCATTGGCCACAGGTGTGGAGCTTTGAGCTCATAACTCAGATTTCATGCACCGACTGGGGTAGCGAGGATAAAGAGTGTGATTTTGTTTTACTTTGTGCTTGAAGGTTCGTGCAGTTCCAAACTGAGGTTCGCTGCACCAGTCCTACTTCCTTAGCTTGTCCCATGGTGTCTGCGGATGGTGGGAGATGGATGGATTCCAAAGCAACATGCAATGTTACAGCACATTACATTTCAGCTCCTAATCCTACTTGGATAATAGATCAATTTCCCTTGCAGTTTCCCTGCGTACAACAGATTAGGACAAACAGGGGTTTGCAAGAAAAGTGGGTAGGGGACAAGACATGGGATTATTTCTGAATTTCTCACATTTTGAAAGGCAAAACTTTGCAAATAAGCAGAATTATATGTGCATTTCCTGAATGATTCCGTGCCATGAGTTTTCTCCGTTCTGCCAAACAAATGTCAGATGTTGGATGGTGAAAACAGGCTTTTGCTTATGACATAAAGCTACATAGGAGAGAATGACAGGTCAGAAACTCCACTGGTGTAAATGAGCATAGCCCCATTGAAGTCAATGGAATGACACTGATTTACACCAGCTGATGATCTGACTCAATTTTTTTTCATTTTCAAGATTCGAACAAGTTGGGGGATTTTTCTGCTTCGTGCACTTTGTTGCAATCTGAATATTAATTTTTATCCATGAATGGCCTGGATAATAGGGAAAGGCTAGCCAAGTCAGCAGTTACCATGAAGACACTTCCTCTGTGCCAAGGCCTGGAGTCCTCACCCCACCGCCCCCCGTTTCAAGTCTCTTAGCTGAGCAGTTTGGATTCTTTTCCTGCGTTAATTGCTTTCTGGACCCCTCTTGTTAATGGTCCCTGGGGATGGGGCGGCGTGCTGTGCTGGCGTCTGTGTTCTCTGTCGCACACCCCACTCTGCTCTTTCTTATCAGCAGGTGCTGCAGCTTAAATTCCCTCTCTGCGAAGCCTCTGTTGTCGCTTTGATGTTGCAAGTTTATATTGTGCCCTTGTCGTAGATAATATAGCTCCTTCTGTTTCATTTTTAGCTGCAATTTCTTTTCTGCTCTTTATTGTGCCGATACAATAGCCCCATCTCACTTCTCCACGGACCGTATTGTCCTGTAATTGCTCTCCTATCTGGAAGGTAGGGGAGGATTCATTCTGATTTGATCACCTTCTTTTTCTCCATATAAATGATAAATTCCTCCATTTATCCGTCTTTTTGCAGTGATGTATCTGGCTATGGTGTGAATAAAAATCCCTTTACATAACAGCATGTCGAATTACAAATTCCCCATAACCTATTCTCCTGGATTCTTACAATGTTAACATACCTATTTCCTTTATCTACTGAAAATGATTTTGATGCTAAGCCTCTGAGGCCTCTTACGTAGTGGGTGCAAATTGGCTGGAAACAAGGAGATGAAAACTTAGGAGAAGCTGCTAAGCATTTAAGACATTTACTCCTTTTGGGTGAAATCCTGTCTCCATGGAGGTCAATGGCAAACTCCCTTTGACTTCACAGTGGCCAGGATTTCACTCCTGGTATGAGCAAACGGAACAGGAGGCCTTTACCATGGGCAGTGAGCACTATAGATTGGTAGCTCACAATCTTCTCCAGCTGCTACCCAGGTTACCAGAGAACCCCAATCAGGTTGCCTCCCCTGGACTTGAGCCCCACATGAGATCATGAACCTGTCATATGTAATATTGTGGAGCATAAGGCCACCTGGGCTATTGTTCACCAAAAGTGGAAGGCTTTGCATGAAAATGGGTAAATATTGAGAGCCATGCAACATGGGAGGAAGTCTGTGCACAAGCGGATGGAGCTCCCCTGGATTTGGCTGCATGGCAAACTCAGGCCATGTTCATTGAACTTTTCGCTAAGGTTCACAAGCCTATTGTATGGCCCTTTGCACATCCATACTAGTCGCACTTTCTTCCCAAGAGTAGTAATTAGCAACAACAGCAAGGCTCCGAGAAGGATTAGCCACTGAGGGGATAATGACAACGCCCAGAGTTAGGGTAGTAAATACTGAACAAATAGCCATGAGTTCTGGGTGGAAGCTAAACCTTCCTGCTTCAGGGCGTAAGCCAGCCGCTGATGAATGGGGTCAGGAGGAAACTTTTCCATCAATGCAGGTTTCCTTGCATCTCCCTCTGGAGCAGCCAGTGCTGGCCACTGCAGGAGGCTGGACAGCGTTGGTCTGATCTGCTTTGTCAACTATGTTCCTGTGATAGCAACTGCTCCTTCACATGGACTAAACCTGATCACTCTGTCCTTCACACTCGCCCGGGGGGTGATTACATGGCTCTCCGAGCCAGTCTCGGTAATCAGCAGCATGGTGCAGAGCCCTGGGGAAGATCCCTGCTCTGGCACTTTCTGACTCCAGCTTCATTTTTTCCTAGCAGAACACGTGCTGTTTGTTTTGTTGCTGCTGCCTTGTGCTCCATCACCAATGACCGCTTCATCTCCGCCTCTGCCCCATCCATCGTGGCTGCAGCAGTGGGATTGAGGCCCCCGGATTTCCCATCCAATACAGCCTGTGTCGGGTCCAGTTCACACATGATGCTCTCCCTGACAGAAGGCAATGCTCAGAAGGTTGATGCTGGTGATGTCAAAGGCTTCCACCAAGGATCATGCTTATAACTCCTGCCTCGGGCTGTAAATGTACCTGGAATCCCAGGCGCAATTTGAATGGCAGCTGCTTTAGACCAAGACATTTTAAGCTTGGTATCATTTCTATTCCCATGGAAACAGCTTTCCTTGGGGGAAAAGAGAGAGGGCTGAGCAGATATTAGGCCAAATGCATCTCGGGTGTGTCTCTATTGCATTATTATTTCCAAGGGAGGCTGTGGAATCCCTGTCACTAGAGGTTTTTAAGAACAGGTTGGACAGACACCTGGCAAGGATAGTCTAGGCTGGATGCCTTGTCTGCAGTGTTGTTGTAGGTTTATTTGGTCTTGACTGCTCAAGATCCCTTCCCACCTGACATTTCTGAGCCTAGGATTCTGCATTTATGCAGTAGCCTCTGGGGCGGCAGGCAGCTCTCGCTCCTGTCCTGCTGTTTCCCTTCTAAGATGTTGTTCAGCATTTCCCCGGCAATAATCCAACCTCAGCAATTCCCGTAACAATAACACTTTTGCAGAAGAAATTGTATTACAATTGAACCACTATCATTAGCGATGGGCTGTTGTTATCCCAGAATCACACGCACAACAGAGCTGCGCTTATTACACAAGCAGCCATCTCAGTCCGGGAAGCTTTTATCACAAGATGCCAAAACCAAATCTCCCCACTGGGGATTGAAATTCCACGTTCTCTCTCCTCTTGTTTTCCTTCATTCTGTCCCACTGATGGGAGCCACCTTTGCTGAGCTCAATCTCTGGGCTCATCCCAAGGCACTGGGAGGTTAAATGATCAGCCCCAGTTAAACCAGGCCTTCCTTGACCATTGGCAGTAGGTGTCTTGCTCGGAAACCACCTGGACAGTGCTGTGTTTAATTTCCATTGCAGCTGATTTTCTGCTTGGCTATAACCAATCCAGGTGATCCACTATTGGGTTCAGTAGTACAACACCCAGCCTGTTACTGGAAATCACATGAAAGCATCTTAGGACAGTTTCTCCATTGCTCACCTCCTTTAATCTCTCTGTGCCTCAATTCCCCATCTGTAAAATGAAGATAAAGGCACTTTCCTGTCTCCCAGGGGCATTGTTGGGCTAAACCCATTCAAGAACATGAGGTGCTCAGCAACTTTGCTGCTGAGGCCGAGTAAGGGCCTTAGCTCTCTACAGCAGAGTGTGGAAATGGCTGTGGGGGGGAGTGCAGGGCTTTGGGGAAGTGGCTGAGCAGCACGGTTATGTTCGTCTCCAGCCACGCAGAGCCTGCTCACCGGCCGGTATTTATGAAGGTTCTGTCATAGCTTCCGTTTTCCCTCCTCACCCAGCAATGCCAGCTCCCCTTCAAAGCTAATGGGCTGGCACAACTCCAGTGTCACCAGTAAAACATGCTCAGGTTTTACAAGCAGAGAAATTATTTTATTGGCACAGACTCTTCTTTACAATCCCAGCATAAAAACTGTCCAGCCCCATAAATCAACCTTGGGAGCGATCTCCCCCTAAGCAGGCAGGGGACCCTCACTCAGCTCCGAGTGAATTCATGTAAAATGGGTTATCAATTTCTGATCAGGGAGATTTCAGTTCCACACTGCGTATTTGATGGTGGCTTAGCTGCCTGATTCTCCACTTTCACCCGAGCAAATGCCGACGGTCGGATCTTCAGCTGGTGTAAACTGGCGTGGCTCCTTTGCCTTCTGTGGAGCTACACCGATTTACACCAGCTCAGCATCTAGCTCCTTATCTTATCTCCATGGCCTTATCTATACTACGGACACTTGGCATGCTAACCACCACATAATCCCATTAGTATGCCTGTAACTCACTATCATAGAATCATAGAATCTCAAGGTTGGAAGGGACCTCAGGAGGTCATCTAGTCCAACCCCCTCTACGCATACAAGTACTCCCAGTAATGCACAGGTGTTTCAGCCACTGCTTAGTGCAAGGCTAACCATCCTGCCTGCGTCTACTGTGCCAGGCTCCAAGGCTCCACCAGTGCAGGTTGAAGATTGCTGGTGTAAATGAACAGGTTGAGTGCTGGAAAAGCTTTGGATGGAATGCCACGCTGTTCTTCCAGAAGGTGCAGTCTAGGGGGCCTGAGGCCAACAGCTGGGGGGACTCCTTCAGGATTCTGGGCTGCTTCCAGGGGCTGAAATAGTCTCTGCTGTAAATCAGAGCAATCCCAGGAGTGCTGCAATTTACAGCAGTCTCCCCAGGGCTGCCTGTGCAGTGCTGGCCAGTCCAGACCCAGGCAGAATCTCTGTAGCAGCAGGCACGACGGAGCCTTGCTCCCCATGCCACCTCTCATCCCCAGGCAAGGCTGGGGCAGAGGCTTCTGGAGAGGCGGGTTGGGCAGCCCTATGCCATGCCTGCACTGAGACAACTCTCCCCTCGGCCCCACAGCCCCAGCGCCTGCCCCAGTGCATCATTGGAGCAGTGTGCACAGGGTGAGCTGGGACAAAATCCTCCCTTTGTGTGTTTCAGTCAGTACGGCCTTATGGGGGAGAGGAGACAGAGGGGAGTACAGCTCGATGGGGTAGGGGTCGAGTTGAGGAGAAGCCTCAGCTCAGAAAACCAGTTTTCCTGAACAAATCAATCCTCGTTTCCCCCAGTCGGTGTCCGCACTGACTCCCTCCAACCACGGCTGTCTGAGGCACAAATCTTCCGCTGCAGCCGGCGAGTGAGATTGTTTTGCTCTTCAAAGGGACTTGCCTGCGGCCTGAGCAGCCAGTTCTCTTTGTTGTTCCCTCACAAACTGTTATTAACATTCCACCAGCTCTTCTCTGAGGCAGCCCACTGGCTTCACCCAACCCTAGATGGAGGGGCCAGAAAGACCTCTGAGATCATCTGGTCCAACCCCCATCGCCACCCAGCAGGGTCCTGGACTCTCCCCAGAATTAACGCCTTCCTTAACCCACCAAGGGCAGTCAGTGTCTTGGCAGTGTCCCTTGGTACTCCTGCTCAGTGTGTGATCTAAACAAGGAGGCCTTTTCACACCACAGCGGCCCTGCCAACGGCCAGGAGCAACACTGCATTACGTTTATAGAATGCCTGCACCCCCACAAGCTGGAGGGGCTTGTGCCTTTGGTCCCAGATTCTAACTTCTAAAAGCTATTTTAGGGACCGTCTTTTTGGAGGGGTGTGTACAGCACCTAGCACAATGGGGTCCTGGCCCATGACTGGGGCTCCTAGGTGCTACCATAATACAAATAATAAAGATAATGAACTAACCTTCTAAAATACCCAGCCCTCTTCCCCCAACACCATTCAGAGCTGATCGGTTTTACACGGGCCGTGCTTCAGTGGCTTCCCCTGCTGCTCCATCATTTAGTCTGTGTGAGCAGGAGGCCTAGATGCACCCTATTCATTGACCCTACACAGAGTTTGGTTGCTAAGTGGTTCTGGCCCTCCAGGAGCGGGGACGCAGAGGGGAGTGGTAATAGAGCTGCTGTGCAGAAGCCAGACCTATTGGACACATTGGTGTCTTTTCTTGAATACTCATTTCTGGGTAAGTTGTCCCCTTAGGTGCCAGGAATTTATCTGGGGCCATGACAGGCACTTCAGAAAGAAAACAAAGACAGAGGCAGGGAGGCAGGAGAGGGAGCTGTAGGGAAAGTCAGGCAGAGGAGCAGCTGATAATCTCCAAGTACTCATCAGAGGAATGTAGGGCTGCAGAATCCAGACCGTGCCCTGCAAAGTAGGTGGTGTAGACAGATGCTGCTTTTTGGGAACGGGGCTGAATTTCAGATGTTTCCCCAGAAGGCTTTGCTCCTGGAGATGTTAAATAAAGATTCATGTGATCATCAGAACCATCGCAGTACGGAGCTGGGCTGCTGTCGGAGCCATCTGCCCAGCTCCTCCAAGAAGTTGCATTTGGTTAACATCCTTGTTTACACAGACACCAGTCTGCAGCTGGTGTAAACTGGCTTCGCCCCATTGGAGACAATGGAGCTGTGCTGAATGACACCAGCTCGGCCCTGAATGTGGATTTCTTAAGGTTCGATTTGCAAGGGGGGATTTCAGAGGCAATGCAGCCAGGAATAGATGCTTGAATTCTTCCAAATTCCCTGAACCGTATTGGAAATATCCAGCTTTTTTGCCTGCGATGGAGAGCTGCAGAGCAAGATCAGAGCTGCTGGAGAAGAGGGAGGGTTCTCTGCAGGGCCAAGAGGTTCAGGAACAAAGCAGCTTTCTCCTGATGAAACCTCTTCTCTCTCAAGTCTCCGGTCTCTGCTGAAAACTGTCCCTAGGCTTCCATGGGCTTCAGCAGCTGCATATTGGCTTATCTCCCCCTCTCAGGTGCTATCTCTATGCTCCATCCCAGATGGAAGCAGTTGTGACAAACATGGGCAGCAGGGAGGAACCTGGAGCGTGCTTTGGGGCTGACAGCTGGGCCACAGGCTGGGAGGAAGGAATTTCATTTCACAGACCTGGTAACTAAAGATAAAGTTCAAACAGCCATGCTGCCACAATGCCTCTCCCCAGCTTTGTCTGGGAATTCAAGAGCCAGTGCCCATAGCGGGCTGCTTCTGGTTAAGGTGCCAGTCAACCCTGCAGCTGGGGCTTGGAGGATTTGGGTATTTAGATTTGATGTAGAGTCTGTTTTTTTCACCCTGATTCCTATGGACAGTGCCTGTCTGCCTACATCCTTGGGGTCATTTTAGGAATAAGGCATTTGCGCATGGAACTCAGTTATGTGAAATTAATTATTGGGAGTCAGCACCCTTTCTTTGGGGCTCCTGTGATCTCAACCGTGCTGCCTGTTTCCAGCAGCTGGGAGCTTCTGAGCTCGAGCCCTCTCCCTACAGTCACTCCTGCGAATTCAGAGCAGCCCACACTCTGTCATGTATCAATGCGGATGTGATGCCGGTTGCACTGATCTGCACTGACACAAGCAATAACACAGCTGGAATGGGGAGCTTTGCAGCTCTGACCAGCTCTCTCTCATAGCAGTTTTACATCTTGGAGCCTTCATAGTGCTCTCGCTGGGTGGATTTCTTTTGCTTTTTGTGTCCAAACTATAAAAAATCCACCATCAGACCCATGTTTACTTTTGTTTTAAAAGTATAACTCTATCTTTCAGGCCAGGTGTCCTGACTGCACAGTCAATTTCTAAAACGTCTGCACATGGAATTAAAACACTCGTGGTACTCTAGGAAAAAACAGCACCCCTTTGTCTCTCTCCCACCCTCAAAGCTAATGAATAGAAGGGAGATTTCTCCTTCACCTAGGAGAGTGCAGCTCAACCTCTGACGCTCGGATCCGAGACAGAGCTCCTTAAAAAGAGGGGGCCAGAAGGTCACATACGTGAGATGTTGGACCAGACACAGGTCGATCCAGCTCCACCTTCCACTGCTGAGCGCAGGGGGCCAAGGGAAGACCCTAGAGAGATGGATGTGTAACGCACCGTGTCATGTCTCCGTCTAGGCACTGGCCCACATATTGGATCACCGCCTGCTTCTTTCACAGCCAATGGAGTTAGTCCTTTGGCTCAGCTTGGCTCAGTCATCTGCATCGTCCCACAGGAGCACCATTGCAAGGGTGGCTTGTAGGAGAAGATGCAGTTATAAAACCGCAATGTAGATGTTCGGGCTCGGGCTGGACCCAGGCTCTGGGACCCCATGAGCAAGGGTGGTCCTGATCCAAAGCCTATTCGAAAAGATCCCCATGGACTTCAATGGGCTTTGGATCAAGCCATAATTGATTTGTCCCTTCAGCTGCTGATCGTGCATCTTCCAGGCTGAATGCAACAGCATGCAAAGAACACAGGGCTTCTGATCTGTTGCTTCAAGCTATTTTTCTGAACGGTAAATTCCAACCGTTGCACCTCTCGGCATTCTTTGAGCTTAAAAACTAAACTGCTGATCCGATCCTGTTGGAAAACCTAGAATCTTGTCAATTTCCTGCTGGGCACAACTTCAATCTAGGGCGTGTGCTTATGGCCAAGTTATCAAAGCTGGAGAAGAAGATAACAAGAGAAGAGCTGTGACAGCCCATTACATCCAGCCTCACTGTCAGGTTTAACTCAAACCCAACATCGCTTGCAGCTGTAGGAGTGGGAGGCGTTCGCTAGCAAGGGCCAAAACATCAGCTTTTGCTATAAAAAGAACATGGAAGAGGCTGGTTTCCTTTCCAGTTTGCTGTATTTTATTATTTATACAGCACCATGGGTACAGGTGGCACTTTGCAGACAGATAAGAAGACCTGGTCCCTACCCTCTAATAAATAATGTAGTATTATTATTTTGTTTTAAACATTGATAGGCCTAAAGACAAGGTTTGGAAATAACACCATCCTTCTGACACTAACTTACAACATGTGCCACTGGTTAGTAAAGACTCCAGCATTTGCGGCCTGAGTCATCTGTCATTTGGGGCTTGAGCCAATGCTCTTTGGAGTCAGCAAGATCCGACATGATAGGCAGCATGGTCCAGTGGGCTGGGACTCAGGAGACCTGGATTCCCTTCCCGGCTCTGCCACTGACCTACAGTGTGACGCTGGGCAAGTCTCTTCCATTTGTTTCTCCTCTCACCCTGTGTCTGTCATGTCTATTTAGATGGTGAGGTCTTTGGGGCAGGTCTTCCAGTGAACTCAGCCCAGAGGCATCCTGAGCTCAGCTGGGACCTCTAGGTGCTACCGTAACACAAATAACAATCCTATGTGTAAGACAAGAAGAGCCTTTCCATTGATTTCAGTAGGCTTTGGAGCAGGTGCGTACGCTGAAGGGAATCAGGAGGCGCTCCACTGAAATCAATGAATTTGCACTAGTGTAAATGAGAGGGAGACTCAAGCCCTTAAGTCCAGTTTATCCCTCTGCTCTGAGATGCCTGTCAGTCAGTCACTTCTCCACAACCGACTGATGAATAAGCAGCGATATTTAATTATTCTTGCAACACTGCCAGCCCTGGTGCAGGATGAGATAGGCAGTGGCTCTTTGATCACAGCTGATCTTGGTTTTTGGAAGTCGCTTTTTCCATCTTAAAGAGATGATGCCCCAGTTAAGGGGAAAATAACACTCACTCGCTCGCTGTCTCACACACAGATTCTGGGTTGTTTGGATGTTTTTGGTAGGTTTTTTTAATTCATTTGAGCCACACTTTATACATCCAGATTCCCCAAGTAACTGGAAATAACAAATAACAAAAAGGTGCATTGTTTCTGCTCATGAGAGAAACACTAGAATTCTCCTGAGAAATTCTGCGCACACATGTGGGGCTTAGGGCGACTCTGACAAAGAGCTGAATTTTTGGTCCTGTGGTTAGGGCACCAACGTAGGAGACCCAGGTTCAGCTCTCGGCTCTGCCACAGACTCTTTTGTGATGTTGGACATGTCACTTAATTTCTGTGACCTCAACTCCCCATTGTTCTTCCAGCCTTTGTCTGGTTAGATTGTAAGCTCTTTGGAGCAGGCTTTGCCTTCCACTATGTTTCTGCTAAGTGCTTTGCATAATGGGTCCCTGAGCTTAGATGAGGCTTAAATATAGATAATAAATAATTATAACAATGGCTGCTTCCCCAAACCCAACCCAAACTCAGATAATTCCCCCAGCCCTAGTTTTCTCTCTCTCATATTTTCCAGCAACTGAGTGCCTCAGTTGCGCCAAGCTCTTTGCTTGCCTTAAACCAGGTCTCTCTGGGCCCTGAGCTTGCTGGCCCCCCCCCACCCCAGCTGGCTCAGCTCACATTGCATCCTTTGGATGCCTTGCTGCGGTTCCTCCTAACCCATTTGCATGGATGTGAGCGAGGCCGAGGAGGGCCCTGCGATCCATTTAATTCTCCCCTTGCAGCCCTCTGAAATGTGTTAATGTAAAAGTGATTGATGGCCTCCTTCATTGCTCTTTGAATTATTGAGAAAATAATTACAGGAGCAGCAGCACCTGGAGGCCCTGTGTGTGAAGCTGACGCGCTCGGTGCATCGAGATGCTCCGTCTCCTCCAACCACAGTCTCTCCGACTCGCTGCTGGGTGATTCTCAATCAGCTGCCTGTGACGCAAAGCCACTGGCTGGAGCTGGCTGCTGTTTCAGCCAGGTGTTGCTTTGCCATGCGCTAGATCCAGCACCTCCCCAATGGCACCTCTGAAGGCCACTGCCGCTTTCGCAGCCAGGCAGAGAAGCAAATGCAGTTCTGTGCGTGGAACGCTTTGCATGATTAAAATTATGCTGAGAAGGGTCTAAACCAGAGATCATTTACATTCTTTTCTTTCCCATCATGCCTTTCTGGGGAGAAGGAAAGGGAATGTAAGCTCTGATCTACACACAGATTTGGAACCATATAACTATGTTGGATGGGGAGGTGATTTTTTATTGATATAGCTATACCGGATGACCCTCGGGCAGATATACTGGTATAAAGGTGCCTTGCACCAGAAAAACGTATTCTGTTTCCCGTAAGGGGAAGCTATACTAGTATAAACACCTTGATACTAGTATAATGCATCCATGCTAGGGGGGTTGTACTGCTGTAGCTGTCGCAGTTTAGTTTTTTGTGTGCAGAAAAGCCTTTAATTAGTTAATAGTCCTGCTGTAATGAGCAACAGGCAGATTTTCAGAAACACTCAGCACCACAATTGGCTTCAGATTTTCCAGGAAGCTCAGCTCCCAGTTCAGCATCGAAACGAAGTGGCTAGATTTCCCACCCATTCTGTACCCAGCAGGATCCCCTTATCCCCCAGGGCTGAGCCCCTTTGAGAAGCTGGCCCTGACTGCCTAGGCAGAAACGTGTTTCCAGTAATAGTCAGGGCTGGTTTGTGCTTTCCCCATTGCCATTGCTTGGTTGCTCTGCATTCCCCTGCAGCAGCAGCACATCTGAATCAAAGCTGCTGCTCGCTTCTGCTGGTGCTGTCTGTTCCCCGTGATCATAATAAATAGATAACAATAAAATAACAGTAATGGTCATTAGCTATATACTCATACCAGAGCAATGAGCGCCATAGGGATGTCTATGAATAAATCAGTCTAGTGCTTTTCATCTTCAGAGCTCCCAAGCGTCGTGATACTGACTCCTTTACATTCAGGATCAGTTCCACGGGGTTTCAATCATGATCCATGTTGCAGCTATTTGAGATAGCTTTTTAATCAGACAGTGCTGCCTAGGAATGGAGAGCAGCCACTGGGTGAAAACATGGCGGTGGCACCTCCTCATTATCTTTGGACATGCTCATGTTTTCATATGAACAGTGTTGTCATGACTCAGCCCAGAAGACAGAAACCCTCCCAAATGCCACACTCTCCTTACCACTAACTGTCCGGCCCTTTAACTTAACTTGATCTAAAGCAGGCCAATCAACCCAATGCTGTGGATGCAAAGGAGCCAGGCTAAAACTACAGCAGCCTGGTACGTTCCTAAATTTGGATGTGAAGTGGATTGTAAAGGTATTTTAATGGACAATAGTCATTACCTAAATTAGTTCATTAATCCAGCAGTTCAGAATCTCATTAGCTCCCTGAGACTCCTAGGAAGAGGTTAACAAATTAGTTTACCCTTAAGAGGTCCTGGATGAAACACCATTAAGGAGAGACGTCATGGTGGGTGATGGATGGATGTTTGCTCTTCATAAAGCCCACCTGATGGAGCTTGGAGCCATTACCAAACAAGGGGATCTCAGAACTGCATTAGGGAGCTGTGTTCCATATCCTGTGTTGCATTGGGATGGAGCTCTCCTTCCTCAGCCTTCCTTCTCCTCTGTTAATTTTACACCTCCTTTGCACAGGTACGGCTGAGTACACAAGGCATTGGAGAAGCAGATACTCAGTCTATGTCCCAGAGAGAACAGGCCTTCACTACAGCCTACTAGGAGAAGACTAGCCACAGGCATCCAGGGACAGGACTTGGGCTCCACTGAGTGGCTTTTCGACCTCAGTCTTTGTCAGGTCCAGCAGCAAAGCAATGCCTGAAGATTGACAGTACAGGTCCGAGATACTCTCTCACATACACACAATCTCTCTCATATGAACAGAGAGGATATTTTTGACAGCATGATTCTGAGACAAGAGCGACACTTGCCTTCATCCAGTGAGAAATGGCTTTGGTATTTACTTCGCTGGACCGGTCTGCATCATTTCTGGAACAAGGGCTTTGAAAAATTCACATGCTAATTAGAGCCGTTGGTTCCACGATGATTGAAATGCACGGACTTCCCTGTTGGTCAAAATGTGCTTTTGTCTGCAAAATTTTCAGATTAATGTTCATCACACACAGACAGATTTGACAAGAGATGACATTGTATTTGCAATAACTCGCGCTGTGTAGTAATCAACAAATTAAAATGCAGTCAATACTGCTCAGGAACATGTGCAAGTGATCTGTTCCTTTCCTTCTGAGGAGTGCCTGAGACTAGCTGTTTGGCTCATACTAAGGAGTGAAGGGAAAAGCTTCAGGATGCACAGAGGCTGGGAATGGAAGTTCAACTAGTTTGTATCCAGACCAGTGACCAGTTAGGGCTGGATCCTAAGTCCACTGATGTCTAACTCCCAGTGGCTCTAAAACCTTGCTGGGAGGTGTTTTTCTTACGAGATCCCCATGTTTTCCTGGGTTTGGTCAAGCTAAAAATACGTCCACCAAACAGCAGCTTTGCATGCAGTATCTCCCCTCTCATCTCGTCTGAGGGAGGTAGTGCACAGCTGCACTGGGGCACAATATCCGCTGGCTGGTTTCTGGGTGGAGTTTTTGGCGTTTGGTTTGATCTATAAACTGCACAAGTGGTTTAAGAACAATAAGGCTGTACCGGGCATGTCAGGATGCAGGCTCGGGCACTGAGAGCCAGGACTCCTGGGTTCTATCCCAGCTGTGAACACTGGGCCCCGTTCCCAGGTACTCTGTTCAGCACTTGGTGCAGGAGCAGAGAGGCAAAGGTGGCTTTAAGCCAACTGGGTGTCCTGGAGCAAACTGGGAACTGCCCAGCCCCCAATATCAATTAGAGCAGCCTGGTGCTGCTCTAACTTACGCTCTGCTGTACGGGTAGCGTGCTCTGGCCAAACCCCCTCCTTGCCTTTGACCCACCTCCTTCTTCCCCCAACACCCTACCTACCCCTAGGGAACAGGCCCCTTAAGCTAGCTCAGTGCCTGCCAAGGAGACCACTTACAGTGAGCTATTTTCAGGAGCCCATTTCTACCCTCTTGTTGCTGCACAAAGGACCTTAGTGTCAGTGAGAGTCAGGCCCATTCCTTACTTTATACAGCACTTGTACAACGCCAGGCCCACGTTGTAGCTCTGTGTTCCAGCAGAGGCATCCGCTTCTTCCTTTTCCTTTGCTAGGATGTGGTCAGCCCTTGGAATAAATTGAGTGCAGCTGACCTTCCATCCAACCCTTATCAAATGGCCGTCTAATGCTGCCTCACTCCCCTGAACAGTCCTTCCTTCCTGGGACTGCATCTTAGACTCCCCCCGTCTCCCCTCCCACACACCCCAATTCCAAGCAGCAGTTCTGCTGCGCCTGGAAATGCGAACTCACAGCAGCCGTTGATTTGACGGAGAGCTTGCTTGAAACCAAACAGGGTTCTGCAGCCAGGAATTAATGTTTTGGAACACAATATTATTGGATTGATTTTAAATAGATGTTTCCCTTCTCTTTGGTAATAAAGTGAGTGCTGCTAAGGAAACCAGAGGAAATGATATAAGCATTGCCTGCTTATTGCTTTGAAAGTGTGTTTCGATATTCCCCTCCCACTGTTGGTGCTGGAATGTGAGTGCCAAATGACAGGCAGAAGAGAGCAGATGAATACCTATTTATGCAGAAATATGAAATGTATGAATAGTTATTTTGAGGACCAATGTATTTTGACAGGTATCTAATTTCATTCTGTTGATAAAATGCACTTTGTCAAGTACTTTCTTATGTTCTGTAGTTGATGGCTGTTTTTTTCCTTCCAATCTCTGTGGGTAAAAAAAAAAAAATACCCAAAACACATTTATCAGACATTACAATGCAATTTAATTTAATGTCATCATAAATGTGTTTAAAAAAAGAGAGAGCGCGATGCAAATATCCGGAGATTATTTATGCAGCACAAACAACAGCAGAAAGTAAAGACGTTCCAGTAATGCACAGAGGCACATTGAATGGCTCATCTGAAAATTGGTGATGAACAAGAATCCACCCACCCCATTTTCCACTAGAAACGGAGGAGTAGTCGTAGTATTTATTATTAATCGTGTTTCTCGGGGTAGTGCGTAAGGATCAGCCAAGAATTGTACTAAGCACTAAACAGACACTGACGGTCCCTGCCCCAATGCACTTGCAGCCTAAATAGACCAGCCAGACACAGAGTGGGGGAAGAGGTAGCATGCACAAGCAGAGTGAACAATATGATTGTCGCAAATGGCTCGTTATTGCTACCATTTTTGTTGTTGTTTTGGGTGAGTTGAGTTAGGAAGAGAGCCGCTCAATGGAAAGATTTGAGAGAGTAAGGGAAAGGGGCGAGGCGGGTAGGGCAGGGGAGAAGACAGTAAGAGAGGGCAGATGTGCAGTGACGAGACTGAAAGGAAACAAAGGACGGGCTTGTGGTTAAGGTGCTGACTTGGGATGCGAGAAACGTGGGTTCCATTTTCAGCTTGGGCCCTGATTTCCTGAGTGTCTCTGTGCAAACAAGTGCCCATCTCTGAACCTCTGTTTTCCCTCCCACCCCATGTGTATCTAGACTGTAAGGTCTCTGGCTGCGTCTTATTGTCTTCCTGGACAGCACCCACCGCAATGGGGCCCTGAGCTCAGTTGGGAATTTTAGGCACTTCTGTAATACAAATAAGAGGGCTAGTCAAAAACGTCCATCAAAACTATTTTGGGATGGAAAATTGGGCTTTTGACTTTTAAAAAGTATCCACTTTCCATGGAGAACTTTGGCTTTTCATAGACAAACCAAAAACTCGAAAACTGGAAACTTCCAGTCAAAAACTTGAAATTTTCTCTGAAAGAAACCCCATTTTCCTGCTAGCTCTAACCAGTTAGATCAAAGAGCTGCCACACCCCTCAGCACTTCCTCATCCACTGCGCAGTGCACTTCCTTTCACCTTGCCTTTAATAATATAGCACAGAACACAGCAGACGTCAGTGCATAAAACAAAGCAACATGCTGTTCTCTCCCCAAGTCTGTGGGTTAGGACGGAAGAATGAATAAATGTTAGTCATGTCATGTAATACATTGCTGGAAGGTGCCCTGATACCACGGTGAGGGGCCTGGGATAAGAACCCGAGCATAACAAAACGGGCTGTGATGCAACAGCCGTTTGCAACATTTGACAGGATTGCAGCACTAAGTGGAACAAACTCTGCTGGTGGCCTCTCTTTCCCATTTAAGTCTACAGAGCTAGTGAAGAAAGCAGAATTTTTTTACTGTGGCTAATAAACCCCCAGTGCTTCCAAGAGACTGAACGGATATTAAATATAGTGGACAAACAACAAGGAAAAATAGCCTATTTGTGTCTAACTCACTTTCCATAAGAGGAAAGTTAATGGCTGTTTCACTGAGTGTTGCAATTTCCTAATTCCTTTGGTGTCAATAGCTGATTGTCTTGATTCAGGCAACACAAATGTGTCAGCGCTGGAGTTTCAATCTCCATTTAATGCATTTCTCGGCTGTGGTTATTTCGCTGATAATGCAAGGGAATTTCATGGCTTTTTAAGCAAGACGAGGGAGCATAGCTGGATTTACTGCCAGTGAAATATTGAAAGGAGGAAGTTCAATTTAGCAAGGGTGGCTGTGGGTTGCTGATCTGGAACTCTGTGGAAGAATGATAACGTGGGAAACAATTTTTCCTCAAAGTTAATAAAAAATTATGATTGTAATAAAAGTTAATTACTAAATCTCGGTGGCTGTAAAAAACAGTAGGGAAAGCAAAGAACTCTGTTTTAGGGAAGAAGACTGAACTAACCTGGCTGTCACCATCACACCATGGAGTAGTGACTCCAATTGTCAAACAATACCAGGGATTGTCCTGTATCAGCAATGGGTCTGATTCCCAGCTCGTATATAGTCATAGAATCATAGAATCTCAGGGTTGGAAGGGACCTCAGGAGGTCATCTAGTCCAACCCCTTGCTCAAAGCAGGACCAAACCCAACTAAATCAGTGTTTTGATAGGAGATCTCAAAGCACTTTACAGTCTTATTATCCCCATTTCACAGATGGGCAAAGTGACTTGCCCAAGATCACCTAGCAGGTGCCTACTGGTTTTGGGCTGGAACTAAAGGTGTTGGTTTGACCTATACATCCCTATGGCCTGTGACCTGCATATCTAAAGGACCACCTCTCGCCAAGTCACCTTGCCACAGCTTAAATTCAAGTTTACAGTTTACAGGCTTAAATTCAAGTGCCCTCCGTTTAAAAGAGACAGAGCTGCAGGGAGATTTTGTTTGCAAGCGGCCCTGCACTCGGGAAGCTTGGTCTGAAACAACCAGAACTTTTAACCTTTAGGGCACAATGTTTGTTCCTGTGTTTACCCCTGGACACCATAAGGGCTAGTGGTCGTGGATGAGGTAAGACTGCTTGGGGGTCTGTTTTCTAGGTTCCTCCCACCCATTTTCTGGTCTGGGGTGAGGAGAGACTTGTTACTTTAGTGATAGTTTAATGTAGCTGTATTTTCTTACCTGTGGCAAAGGTGCCCAGAACTGTGCTTCCACAATATAACATCAATCAAACATCCTTAATGGCATTAGGAAATCAGTGGGGAACAGAGAGTCTGTATTCTTACATTCTCTTTCTGGCTCCGGGAGGGGAGTGTGATGAAGTGGATAGAGATGGGGGATGACATCAGCGCAGAAGAACTAAGCAGGCAAGACAGTCAGAGGGAGGGAGAAGAGATCAGATCTTGACTAAACCCAGATCTCTGGACTCCAGTCCAGTGCACTGCCCCATAAAGCACACTGCTTCTCTAAACTACTGTTTCTTTAACTCCATTTCTATAGCACAACAACTGACAGCTGTGGTTTTGAGTCCAACCCTACAAACCTTGGTCTGGATGGTCCTTGGAAGCAGAGTTCCCCTTGCCTCCCACACGGTCCATCCAGGGCGCAACGGGTGGGGAGCAGTCTGTGTAGTGAGTATAAGCTTGCACGACCGCTGCTCAGACTGTACCTGCCCTGTGTACAGACAGCTTTAGTTTTCAGGCCTTTCATTCCAGTGTCTCTCAATGAGGAGAAATCTAGTGAGGAGAAGTAAATTGCTGCTGACTCAAGCCTTCCAGATGACAATTAAAGTGAAGGATAGGGTGGAACTACAATGGATGGCTGGTGCTGTTGCAAGGCCATATATCTTACGCACAAGCACCTCCCCATTCACCGGAGGGGTAACAAAGACACCAAAGAGAGCCAGCTTCTCTGCAAGGGCTACGTTGTAATTTCTGCTGATTAATTACAAATGTCCTACTAAAGGATTTTATGGATCAAGTGGCATTTAATGAACTGGAGTGGAGCTCATTGAGAAAAACAAAGGGAATTGCTTTCCAGATGCTTCCAGAACTTTCTTTAGCCTTCTGCAGGCCTCGAGGAAAAAGGGGGAGACACCCCCAGCTAAACCCAGACATGCTAGTCTGATATATGCCTAGCACCTTTCATCTCAGTGAGTCACAAAGTGCCTTACAGCTGATACTACCAATCTGGATGGATGGATGGATGTGCATTAATAACAACAGCTAGGCAGGCAGCAAGCTGGCACTACTGTCTATTATGGAAAAGGTGCTCATGTTACTGTCACTTCCTCCCCATTTGTCTGTTTCATACACCTGCCACATCTTGTCAGAAACCTAGACTGTGAGCTGTCTGGGGCAGGGATTGTCATCTTACTCTTTGTTTTTTGCATTGCCTAGCACAACATGGCCATTTTCCTTGATTCTGCAATGCAACATATAACGATAACGATGAAGGGCTATCTTAACACAATGTTAAGTTCGCACTATTAACATCTTAGAAATCAGAAAATGCAAAAATTAAGATTCCTGCAGCCAAGATCAACAGGTTGTTGTTGTTTGTTGTTCAGATAACCGTTGAGGGAAGTTGAAGGGACATTTTTCCAGTGGGAAAAACATTTGTTTTTAATCTAACTCAGAAACGGCTGAATGACTTTTGCTCAAACCCTTCTAAATTCACTCAACTTTTGACTGAGACTGAGCAAGGGAAAACGGTCAGAAAAGGAGAATTTTTCAGAAAGCTATGGAGCAGGGGAGACTAGAAACTAAACACTTTCGCATCTTCTCTATAATGTTTGCTGCTGAGCGAACTTTATTACAGGTGGTAGGTAGACAGGCACATGCCTGTCACCGTGGCCATGAGTGAAGTGCAAGAGCTATTTAGCAGGGTGAGATTTAAATCCTGATTGAAAGTGTTTCGGAAAGATCTAGTCTAGCTCACGCAGGAAGTAATTCAGGGAAGTTCTGTGGCCTGTGTAATACAGGAAGTCAGACGGGATGATCACAGCAATCCCTTCTGGCCTTGCAATCCATGAGAACAGCACCATTGCAAGCAAGTTCAGGACAGGAGGCCAAGTGGAATTTTGCGCTCAATGGAAAGTCGTAGAATAAAATTGGGAAGCAGCATGTAAAGGAAAGAAGTTGCAGTGGGGCCAAGGCAAGGAGGCTTCCCTCTCTTCTTGTGGTCACTGACGATCCCAGGGTACTGTTCAGAAGTGGTCAGAGCCTCACTTGTTCATCTCATCATCAGAACTGAGATGAAAAAGGAGAAGAGCTCTGTGGAGCTTGAAAGCTGGTCTCTCTCCCCAACAGAAGTTGGTCCAATACACGTTATTACCTCATGACCTTGTCTCTCCTCATCAAAATGGCCACAGAGCAGCAGCACAGCACCACCCTAGTGCTCTATTGGGGCTACTCCAAGACCAGGGCACCGCTTAATGTAGCACCAACAGCACCGCCAATTCGACTTGTGCTTCCTCCAGCTGTCTCCTATCCGAAGGCTATCCACCCTGCTTAGCTCTTAAGAGATGACAAGTTCACCCCTTGAGGTGGATTGGCTGCAGCCAGCTTCCCAGCCCCAGGAAGCAATTAGCCCCAATGCAGGGCTTCATAAGGAGGCAGGGGTTAATGAGACAGCTCTGCTCATGCCATAGCAACAAGCATCTTGGCTTTAAACTCGGTGCCCGCATGTTTCCCAGGGCAGACTGGCGGGGATGGATAAGATGGATATGCTAACCTGCAAAAAGAAGAAAAAAAGTTAGAGCCGTTGGATTGCAGCTGCATAATAATGCAGGTTGCTTAGCAACCAGAACACCTGCAAACCAGTTTAATTAGGATGTCTCTGAGCATCTGATCAGCCTGAGCACACAAGAGCTGGAACCTGCTGGGGAGAAGAAGAGGCTGGCTCGGATTCAGGGTGCTCATGTATTAGCTCTTCCCTTGCAGCTCCAGGCTCTGAGAATAGCAGAGAGTCTGGAAGTGAAGCTAGGCAGTGTCTCGTCTGAGGCAGTGATGCCAGACCTCAAAGTCCTTGCCGAATCAGGGTGCTGTGCCTCTGCAGCACAGCCTGAGCACAGGGCTCCAAGCAAGGCCATAAATCTCTGCATCCCATTCGGCTGGAGAGCTGGAGCACCGCTCATGTCTTTATTTTTCCCCTAGAGGGTAATCACTGCACTCAGCTACCAAGCTAAAGGCAGCCTCTGACATCCCATGTGGGTTTTTACAGCAGGGAGAATAAAATCTAAGAGCCACTGTAAACGTAGCCAGAGAAGTTAAACTAACTTCATCTGCCAGTATTCTACTTTTAAGCAATAAACTTCAATAGGATTCTGAGATCCCTTTATAAGTCGTGATTTCATGATGTGCCTTTTATGCCAGCATCTTATAAGCACATCCATTGTTCGGAGAAAAACGTGTTCATTTCACCCATGCCTACAAGAACGGGTCAGGATGGATAGACAGACAGACAGCCATGCATGCTTTTCAGCGGTGACCCAGATTACTATCTCCTTCTGGGTTTATTTTTTTTAATTCCAGCCAATTATTACATTCCACAGCAAGCCCCCTATTCCTCCTGCTGCTCATCCTGCTTTAAAATCTGCTTCTTCCCTGAACCCTTCCTGCATTGATCTCTTCCCCAGTGATGTCTCCATCTCGTACCTTCTCCAGATCAGTTGTCGTATGGATAATACATCTCAGAGCAAGAATGTGGGCTCTTTGGAGCAGCACTCTTTTTAAGCACTGTGCAAAGGAACAATTGCAATGCCATATAAATTAGAATATTCCAAACATGGAATTCCCATTCTAATTGGCATTGCATTTCAAAGGGACATGGTGGACTGTCATTTGGAAGGCTTAGCTCTGGCCATAGACTGGCAGAAAGTCATTAGTGGAAGCGAAGGGCTTTTCTGTTTCATTCCATCATACCCACATCGCATGCCTGGGGGAGCTAATTTACAGGCTTACTTCTCCACTGCTTTGAACCTTGTGTAGCATGTGAACCTGGGCAGCGTGAGTGCAAAATTCACACAACGTGGTGATGGGAGCTGCAGAAGTACCTACACAGAAAGAAAGTGGGTCTGACAAGCTACCATTCCGATTCAATGGGAGTTTTACACCGACATGGGGCAGAGCAGTGGAGACTCAGGCTGGCTGAGTGTCTGAATAATAGCGGAGCTAACACTCCTGGAAGTCTAGGCAAGAGTTCTACCAGGTGACCCCAATAGGGTCCTTTCCCAGCCAAGCAAGAGCTGGTCTCAGCTGGAAGTCCTTCACACTAACACTTAACCACATGCCCTGTGCTCCCTAATTATGTACATCTGCCATCTTCAGTGGCTTTAATTTCAGCGCCATGCACTACAGCAGCCTCTGCACACATAGCCTGAGCTTGCTAACACTGCCTCTCTCCATTTGCCTCAATGGTGCAAAAGCTGCTCTGCAGGGGTCATGCTGCACTCTGTGTCCTCTGTGCTAGGGATACAAGCACGCATCTCTTCCATCCTCATCTGGCTTGCCTCAATGTTCACAGCTATGCAATGGGGGTGCCTCGGGGAACGCAGACTGGGTGTGGTTCCAGCTGGCTTGAGCCCAGGGGGATTTTCACCTACTATTGGAAAGAAGCTCTGAAGGTGGTTTTATGTATCTGCATAACCTACGCACTTCCACGTGTCACCGGGAGGCCTACGTTAGTGTCACCCACTGAGCAATCCATGGTAGCAATCAGAGCATGCACCTGTGTTTATTTCTTAAGCCCTTTAAATTGTTCTAATGCTGTAGGCAGAGTCATTAATATCTCTGGGATGTCTCAGTCAAGGACATGCACAGCAGCCTATTTTCACGTTCCACCATAAGCATGATAGACAGCAGAAAGGATTTGGACACTTCCTGCCCTGGACTCTTAAGGGAGGTGGAGAAGTGAGAGGTTAGGAATAAGAACCCTCCCATCTTGTAACACATGTGCATTAAGATGGAGCCCTTCTCGCCCCGTTCCTGGCAGCGCTCTGGGCCATCACAGCAGCCACCGTTTGCTAGGATCAGTTTCCTAGCAGTTTCCATGCTTGGCGCTCTGCAGGCACGTTGGAGGGCTCCGATGTTTCCTAGGACACTTTATTGTGAGCAAAAGTAATGGAAATTCAAGGAGCCATCCATAAGAAACAATAAGGTAGCCAAAAATAACCAACTTCAGCAATCTGAGCCTCCCGCTGAGGGGAAGACAAGGGCTGGGCACTGAGCTACCAGTTGTCACTCTTTCCCCTGCTGCTCAGGACCTCGGGCTGCCAGTGCACCGAGCCCCACACTTACCCCTGTGCGGAGAAGCGACTGGCATTTCCATCCAATGTACGTTCCAGACTGTATCAGAAGAAAAGGTCTGGTGTGAGATGCTTCTAATGGAGTTGCCATGGTTGCAGCATGACATTGCTTAGCAACGGGCTCCAGCAGCAGAAAGTTTCCAAGGCATGTTTTTTTTTGCCATTTATTCACCCAAATGGATTTGATTTATCTCTGTCCCCAGTATAAACACACCGGGGGGGTGGGTGGAATCTACCTATTGATTTTGGGGCAAGATCTCTGCAAGCAGCACAGCAGAACGAAGTGCTTCGGGGAAGTAGGAGAGTAGCATGGCCAATTGGGGTGTGGAAGGGCAGGAGAGGGCAGCAGGACTGTCTGTTGCACTCACACAGGTACCGTGCCCCCAGAAAGGAGGGACAACAGATGGAGGAGATAGACTCAGCGATGGGTTAATTTCATGGGGACCACCATGCTTTTTCAAGTTCATATTTGAAACCCTGTTTGAGATCCCAGGTTAGTAACTGAATCCGGGAGCCAGCTTACGAACTACAAACACATGTACATCTACAAACAAATATTAGAAACCACTTCCGGCTGAGCTCATGGCTCTGCTTTTCCTGTGCAGCCATTGCCAACTGATGGTGTATGGGGAACACCAGGGAAAGCCCTGCAGTCCTGCAGCGAAAAGTCCCCCCGGGGCACCTCCCCATCTCCAGTCAGCCAGAGCTTCAGCCTCTGCAACTCTAATGACTCGTGCAGAAAGAGGCATTAGATGCTATCAAATCGCTCCTTCCCATTAGATATAGGAATGAATTGCTTCACATTTAAATTGCTTCATATTGTGGGATTTTTCTGGGCATCATTTCTGGCAAATAAGCCATCCCTTCTCCTTATGGCCCAGGAGGCAACTGCCACTAGTGGCTGCTGCTCTGGGAAGCAGTTTGTCTTTGTTATCGGGGAGAAGGAGCTAGAGAGATGAGTAAAGCAATCCGTTTTCTTCCTAAAGCCAGCACTCTAACCACTGAACCACCCTTCCTCCCTCTGACACACACTCTGCTGCCTGAACACCTGTGTACATTCATTCACCTACCAGTGTGCGCACACACCAACACACAAACTTGTCTATGCTTGTGCAGACAGGCACCTACCTACACTACTGCACGGGCGTATCTACAGCTCTGCAGATGAATGCCCCTCAACCGGCTGTGTATCCTTAGCAGGGAAGATCAATGTACAGTTATTCTGCACACAGCTGATGTTATCAGATTGCTTTTAATGCAAACAAACCCACTGATACTATGTGCCTAAGTGATCCAACACACTGCTGCAGCCCTTCGCTTTGGGGACAGATAAGGAAATGCAGATTGTTGTTATCTGTCAGACACCCCTGCTTCACTTCAAACTCCCTGCCACACAGAGAATGCAATTCCTCATGGAAGGAAGAGATGGGGACTAGGGATCAGATTAGACTTCCATGGCCTTTGGCTCAGGCCCTATGGGTATGTCTGCCCTACAGGGTAAACCGGGTCTGTGGGACCTGGGCCTGTGGACTGTTTCATGTCCACACTTGCACATCCACACTGCACTGTAAACCTGGACTCCTGGACCCCAGTCTCACAGCCATGCTAACGCGTCCATACTGCACTATGCAGACCTTCTGACTCTGGACTGTGGCTTGAGCTGTATCCACACTCTGCAGCATGCCAGGGCTTGGCCCTGAGTCACAGTGAGACTCAGGGTATGTCTACACTGCAATAAAACACCAGCCGCTGGCCCGGGTCGAGCTGCGCGGCTATCAGATTGCAGGGTAGATGGGCTCTGGGACCCTGTGAGGAGGGATAATCTCAGAGTCCAAGCTCCAGCCCAAGCAGGAACATCTCCACTGCTCATTTAAGTGTTGTAGCATGAGCCCAAGTCTGTAGACCCAGACTAGAGAGAGAGAGAGTGTGTGTGTGTGTGTAAACACAGGCAATGCTTACCTAGATATGCTCTTTGGGGAAGACACGGCCTTTTTATTATGTGTGTACAGCACCTAGCACTATAGGGTCCTGGTCTGGGACTCCTAGGGATTAGCTGAATAGAAACAGTAAGTACCAGTAATACCAGAGCCTTGAATAGAGGCATGTGCTTCGTGAGTTTCCACTCTGGCTAAGGTCAAGTTTAGGACCAATTTAGTTTATATGTGTGGCCGTTGCATAGGGACATAGGACTGGAAGGGAGCTCCTGGGTCATAGAGTCCAGGCTCCTGCTATGGCAGGCACCCTGGAGTATCATCCCATCCATAAAGTTATTAAATTTCATCTTAAAACTGGTGAGGCTGTTGCTAAGGCACTCCTCGCCATCAGACTTCTGCAGGCAGCGTGCCATCTCTCGGGGCATTATACCCTCCCATTGCATGGGTACTGACTTGATGGTCTTTTCCATCTGCTATGCATCTGACCCTGCAACCCCTACACACACAGCACAGATCCTGCCCCTCTCCTACAGGTCAATGTCTACAAAGTGCACCATGGTGACAGTCTTACCAATAACACATTGCAAGGGACGGTTATTGAAAAATGCACGAGAGGCAAAAGGGAGATTTAAGTTGTGTTCAGCAGCTGGTGGGAGAAGGCCAGAATGTAGACCCCTAACTCCCAGAGACCAGATAGACATCTCCACTGCACGGGGCGACGGAGCAGGATCTACCTTCAATGGACTTTCCCCATTCCCCCACAGCTGGCTTCCTTGTGCTGCCACGCCACACTTCCCCTGCCCAGCAGTTACCGTCTTTCTTGCTGACACTTGTATCAACAGACTTTGCTGTTTTCCCATCTTAAATAATTCAGACCCGAACCTGCATTTCATTAACACTGAGGCTGAGCATAAGGCCACCCAAGCACAGAGGCGGCAAGGGCCAGACGCACCACAGCTGCTGCTACTCTCTGCAACTCCCTGTCGCTGCCGTGGGGACATGCATGCATCTGAAGCACATGAGGCCTCATAACAGAGATGCGTTCTGCCATAGTACGTTGTTGTCATGTCCTGGAGGCTCCAATGGAGAAGGATTTTCATGCAGCTTTGTTGTAACGATCACTCCAATCTTGGTTTAAAATCAGATCTTTTTTTAAACCTGTGCAAAGTTCCCAAGTACACAAAGCCTCAGGCCCATGGCTCTCAGGGGGTTCCAAGCCTCTTATGCTATGGCTTCTCTGCAACAATTCAAGCTCTGACGTGCATCACAGAGTATGCTAAGGAATGACAGGTGTGTCCTACAATAAACAGCTTAGAAATCACTTCCCTCCCAATGAAATCTCACCCGTGCTGGCCTCCACCCCTTCTCCCTCTGCCTTCCTCACATTTTAAAGCTTATCATTCCCTATTGTTTTCATTGTGCCAGCTTCTTTCATCCATCCCTCTGTTCTACAAAAAGGGGAAGAACCTTTCTTCTTCCAAAGGCCTGGCCTTACTTTGCTTGAAGAATTTCCTCTGTTCTTTCCCTCTTTTGCATGCTGCCAATGTGAAAGGCCACTTTGGGGCTGAAGTTCTGTGCTTCCCTTACATTATCCCCAGCTGGAAGGAGTTTGTGCACGAAGGTCAAGGCTGCTTGTGGTGCTGTGCATCTGTGAGCCAAAACCACCTGACCTTGGAAGCTCTCTGAATATTCAAGCATGAAAAATAAGTCCCTTTAAAAAATGCCTTGTTGCAGATTTTCTTTTGACTTCAGAGAGGAATATTTTTTTTCTTCTCTTTACTTTTTAATTAATATCTAGAACTGCTGCACCAAAGAGCCTGGGCAGGGGTCCCCAAAGGAGAATTTGTTCTTTTGATGGCTCAGATTCCTTGCTGGAGCTCCAAAGGAATCTAGTACACAGAGGCTTGAGGTCCCAGGGCACACGTAACACTCCAACTGGGCTGAGATTCCTGGCATTTGCACCAGAGAAGTCACGGCCTAAGGGCACTGGTTCAATTGACACAAGATGACGATGAAAAAGCATGGGGTTTGAGACGATCTGGCTTAACAGGAGCAAAGTGAAACATGTCAAAGTGTGAGGACAAAGGGATCCCAAGTAGAAAAGAGGGAAGATCAGAACTTTAGAATCCAGGTTTGGTCTTGATAAACACCCACAAGTTTAGGTGCTTATGAGAATAATACAAATCTCATGAGGCCTCACCCTCAAACAGGCCCCATCTTGGCCAAACCTTGCATCTAACTGTAGCTCAGGATGCGGATTGCTCACCTGGCTGCTGCTCTCTAGCCCAGAGCTAGCTGCATTTCAGAACTCTTGTATGTATACTATGCCAAATGTTTATAAATAATCCCACAAAATTCTGCATATACTGTTACTCAGCTACTGGCTTCAGCTTGCACACTAGTGCATGTCCACAGTCTCCAACTCCTGCATGTGTAACCCTCCAGTGAGGGTTGTAGAGCTCCCCTTCTGTGCTGATCCCCAGAGGACGGGGGTTGTCATAGCTCCTAAGCAAAGAGCTTTAGCTCAAACTGTATAGCAGCTCCAGAGGTCCCCAATTCAATCCCCAGTGTGCTGGCCAGGAGAGTGATCATCACACATGCACATGGGCTTTCATGCACCTAAACCAGTCTGTTAGTGTTCTATTTGCTTGTATTGCTGTAGTGCTTCGAGGCCAGGACCCCACTGTGCTAGGTGCTGTACAAACACACAACAAAAAGATGGTCCCTGCTACAAAGAGCGTCCAATCTAAGTTTAAGTCAAAGGACAGCAGGTGGCTACAACAAATAGAGGGAGCACAAGGTCATAGCGAGACAGTTAGGAACAATGGAATGAGCAAGGATTACAGCACATCAGCTGGCTTTGCATTCGCACCGGCACATCTGTATCCACGATAGGTGTGTGCGCATGCCTTGGAAATGTTATTTGCCAAACACTTTAGGCTCCTTGGTGGTGTAACACAGTAACTGTAAAATACGATTATTGCAATGCGAGCGGTAGCAGGAAATGATTATGTTTGACCCACAGTAGATAGCTCCATGTTGCTATTTTTAATACGTATCCACCATACTTCCATTTGTTGTATGACAGCTCCTGACAGATGCCCTACCAGATGAGAGAGGAATAACCTCGCACTAAAAGTCTGCTGGAGAAAGAATTTGATGAATACAAATGCCCAGCTAATATTTGGTTAGCTGGTGAACTAAAGCCCCTCTCTTTTAGTGCAGAATCGCCAGGATTTCTGAATTCTCAATTTGGTCCAAGACCTGATGACAAGGGAGTTTAATACAAGAGGACTCTATTGATGTCAGTTATACACGTGCAATATATTTTCCATCTCTGCAGCTGCCACTCATGATGCTCCGATGTTAGATACTGGGAGATCATTTTGTCAGCAGCTGGATTCTGTTATAACAGAGTCGGCAGTGAACTTGCCTCTGGGTCTGTCAGGAGGGTGCAGTAGCTCACTGGGTCCTGGGATTTGCACTGTCTGATGGCTTTCCCATGTGATTCAGAAGGCTAACAGGCTGTCACAGGAATAGGCTGGGTGAGATATAGCAGATCTGCATCAGCTGCAGGACTGTGTCCCTGTGCACTGTGTGTTAGTACCCATCACCCTGCGTGTTGCTTCCCGTCACTGTGTCACCACCCGCACTGGCTGAACGCTGCATGGAAGCATTGGCCCAGCTTTAGTCCACTGGGATGGGAAAGGACTTGGTGCCCAAGTGGGAGAGTGAACCACCGACTGTGTCTGGTGTTTGGGTTTGGAAAGAGGGGAGAGGAGCCCTTTAAGAGGAAGATTGTGGAGGATTCTTCAGCAGCCCCAGTGCCATTCTGGTCTTGCAGCCTTGGCAGTGGGTTCCAACAGGAGTGTGCACTGAATGTTGTGACGGCTTCTCTGCACCACGCTGCCCCTCCCTCAGACCCAAACGCAGCCCCCAGTATCCATCCCCATGCATTGGGCAGATGCCATCTGTGGGGCTGTGCGGAGGAGTCCTCAGGGAGGCTGCAGAAAGCCTGAGGAATCCCCCTGTGTACGCTGTTCCAAAGTAGCAGCCTCAGGGCAGGAGGCCTGATTAGAACAGCAGCAGATGCTCTGCTACTTCCACCCTCACGCCTCATCAGCCATGCTCCTCTCACCAGCCACCTGCCCCAAAGCTGAGCTCCGCCCCACGCCTGAGGCCCACACACCCCACACAGCCGCCATCCCTCTGCAATGGAACCTCCCTGATTCCTTTGCCAAGGAGAACCTCACAGCAGGGGGTGGGACTGGCTCGGGCTGCAATGTGCCGCACAGCTGCTCACCTGCCATTCACTTGTGCCTGGTCTAGTCCATTCCAGAGCCTGGAAGGGGGATGGTGGGTGCAACCTCAGCACCTAGCTGCATGGAAGGCAGTGCCTGCTGGATGGCACAGCCACTGCCCTCCTAACAGGTCTAGGTGCCTGAAAAGGTTGAGACCTGCTCCACTCTTCCCTGCTCCACCAAGCTTCCCCATAGTGCAGAACAGTGGGCCAGACCCTCACCTGCTGTAAATCAGCAACACTCCCCCAAAGTCAATACAGCTCCGCCTGTTCCTGCCAGCTGAGGATCCGGCCCAATAGCCTCTCCTGGCAAGTGTCTGTTGCCTGTGGCACTGACACTGGTGCCTGTAATGACTCTGTCATTTGCCAGCAATGTAACATCCAAGAGGCAGGAACCCTCTAGCCTTTAATTATCTCAGCCTCCTAGTTAAGCCCCTTCAGAGCAGATTTCACACCCTGCCCGTGCTGTGTGGTGATGAGAGAGAACTGAAAATGTGTAGCAATCTCCTTTCTAGAGAGGGAGCCCAACTAACCTCGCACTTCAGACAAAAGAGGCTGGGGAAAGACAGCGCACTAGAGGGAGATCACAGGATGGGTTTGCCCCAGCCCCTTTGTTCTCCTTAGCAATTACTGTAACAGACTTACCCAACAAGAGATCCAAGTCAGGGTAGGGTTCCTGGCTCTGATACGGAGACCCACTCCTATCCCAGCGTCACAATCCTGGGGTGCTCAAAACACAGCTCCCTTCTGCTACTGATGAAATACGTCAGCGTGGCCCACACTTGCCTGGAGTAGGCTGGATCAGAAATCTTGGCGGATGACTGGGATGCATATCTGCAAGTAACAGACTCATTTGTATAATCTCCTCTCTACCTGCACACTCCTGATAAATTGCAGGGACAATCCAAACTAATCAACACAAGCTGAGGTGCTGGACGACGGTCATAAACAAAACCTTGATCCGCAGACAAGCCATCTGCAGTGCTATTGCCTCCTCCGTGGTATTAAAGTTTATCAGAGTCCTGAGCAACGGGCTGTGTGTTTGGGCAGTGATAGGATGCCAGGGACTCTGAGTACAGAAGGAAATACACAGAGCTGGAAGCAATACTGCTGCTTTTCAATTCCCAGTGGCATTGGACAGGTTCATTTAAACAATAGCAAGGAGTTTCCAGTGTTAACAATTCTGACATTGTTTAAACAACAAGAAAAAGAGAGGCAGAGCTAGACCTCCTGCTGGAAGGCAAGCCTTATTTCCTCTCTTAGCAAGAGAATTTACCAAACCCAGGGCCCAGTGCTAATATCTCCAGAACACCAAACACATTACGCTCCAAACACCATGGTGTTGGGCACGAGGGATGGTCCAGTGGTTAGGGCTCTAATCTAGATTTAGAAGGCCTGCATTCCAGCCCATGCTCCACTATAGATTCCCTGTATGATCTTCAGCAAGTCTGTCTGTGCCTCAGTGCCCCATCTGTACAACAGGAAAAATAGCACGTCCCTACCTCCCAACAGTGTTGTTAGGATAAATGCACCAAAGGATGGTGAGATACTTGGACACTATAGTGATGAGGACCAGATAAAGAACATCAATCAGCAGATTCTATTTGTTTTTACTGCAGTAGCATCTAGTGGCCCAAAGAACATTGGAGCCCCAGAGTGCTAGGCTCTGTACATATATGTAGTAAGAGCTGGTCCCTACCCTGTAGGGCTTGCAATATAAATAGACATGGGTGGGAGAAGGGAAGTATTCTCATTGCTTTACCAGAGAAGGAACTGAGACAGAGAGATTAAGGGACAGATTGTCATATACTAATTTTCACCCATACTTGAGGTCAGGTTTTCAAAAGAGCTCAGCTCCCATTGTGACACTTCTGGCCAGATTTTCCAAAAGTTCTTGGCATCCGCCAGGCCAAGACTTTTTGAAAAGCTACCCATGCATTTTGGTGCCTAAATGAGAACTGTGCACTTTGGAAAATGTGGGCCTACCATGCCTAGGGTTATACAGAACACACACATCGCAGGCTGGGAATTAAACCCACATGCACCAAGTTCCATCCACTCTCATAACCACGAGCTCATTCTTCCTTGCTAGCACCATGCTGCTCTGCGACAGCCGCATAAACAGACTGTATCTCAGGGACATGATTCTCCCATCTCAGAGCAGCACTTCCTTTCACTTTTCTGGAGTTTCTCCCATGCTGAGGACCGGCCTGGGCTCCAGAGTCCTGGAAGCGCCACACACTTTGCTGCAACAAGCAAAGGACTTGCAGCATAACTCATTACAAATATGCTCAACGATTAATGTCAAACGTTTACCAACATTCCTGTGGCATCACTAATTCACACTGTAACTAGTTTAATGCCAAGTTAATTCCTTGTACTTGACATTCTTATTAACAGTGACTGGCGCTATATATTAAAACCTTAATGAATTCAACAGCAAGATCTTTTGCCTCAGAGACTAGGTCATTCAGAGCAGTTCTCTCCAGAATATGTACAGACCTTCCCACTAGTGAAGCTACAGAGTAATTGTAAGTATGTATTTCACTTTTGAAGTGTGCAGATCTTTGACTTCCAATGGCCGTCAGAGTGCCTAAAATAGAGCTGGTCTATTTATACAGCCCCCATCACCAAGTCACTCACAAACATTTATGAATTTAGCATCAGAACATCGCCGCGTTCTGTAAGGTAGGGAAATCAAATCATCACTTTACAGATGGAGAAACTGAGGCACAGAGGAGTTAAGTGACTCACCCATGGTCACACAGCAAGTTTGTGGCGGGGAAATTGCCCCTTGATCTCCTGAATTCCACTCCAGTGCCCTAACCAGATAACCAGCCTCTTTCCCTAACAGCATAGCCTACTATTCAATGCAAAAGCTTAGAACTTCTCTGGCACCGTTGCTTCACTGCAGTATTGCAATGTCTCATCCTTCTATTCATAGATTCTAAGGTCAGAAGGGACATCCAAACCTGATTTTAAAATCGCCAGTGATGGAGAATGCACCACTAATCTTGATACATTGTTCCAATGGTTAATTACCCTCTTGCTCGTTATCTGGAAGTCCATCAATGTGCCTTTGGAGAACATCAATTTGATATCTCGTATCGGAGAAACCCTAGACTGTGATCATGCTAATTCTATGTTAAGAGATGGCATGGAACAACCCTCCATTACATAGTTTGGAGCTAAATCTCTTGGGAATATATTTATTTTGCCTACGTTGGGGAGTTTTACTGTAATTTTCTACACTTGCAAGGAATGTGCCATATTAATACCGAGTTACGGTCTGTTGTTTAGTGCCTCCAATTCCCATCTTAACATTAAATCACAGCCTCTAAAGCTCAAGAGTGACTATATCTCATGATGACACAGATTAGTTCAGATCTTGAGTAACGCACAAAGACTGTGATTATCTTAGAGCATTCTGATGCGCTTGGGTTCAGGAAATATAATGCTGCTCCCTCCAAGCAGAGCCATTCTAGTGACACAAGCAAACGGATGCTTTTCAACTGACTCAGAGCAGGGTGTGCATGCACCAAGCAGGAGACAGCAAGAAACAGCTGCTCTGCAGCACTGAGCTGCCTGTTAATGTGGCTAGTGGCAGTTTTGCTCATATAGAGTGAAGCTCAACCATGAGCAGTGGCCCAGCATGAGATCTAGGCATTATATAGGTTGCAATTAAGGGTCTAAGTGGGACATTCTGCATGTTACCTCAGGGAACAGGTGGCAAGTGCCACTTGCCAGCAATAGTGACTTCTTGGAAACAGAACTAGAGCTGGTTGTGAATTTTTCAACAAAACACATAGTTGGAAAATAAAGATTCCTCAAAACTGAAACATTTCATAGGAAAGAGTCCCCATCGACAAATTTCTAGACTTGGGGGGAAAAGTTCTGAAGTTGTCAAAATATTTTATTTGAACATTTTCAGAATGAAAAATTCCATTTTTTGGATTCCACATGACTTTTCATTCTCAAATTTAAACTCATTATGGTAAAAAATGGTCAAAATCAAAAAAGTTCAAAATCAAAACAAAACATTTTGAAATTATCTAAACAAAACATTTTGATTGGCCTAAACTGATTTTTTTTTCCAGATTTTTGGTTTGCAAAAATTTTTTATTTTTTTCATCCCACTTTGAGAGAGGAACATTTTTTCAAAATCTTGAAAATTTTCAGGGGATGAGAAAACCATTTTCCACCCAGCTCTAAACAGAACTCATCTAATTCTGACAAGGCTAAAACCAGAATGTCAGGCTACTTGCCTGCATGTCTAGCCAGGACAATGGTCGCAGCCATGGAAACCAACAATTAATTTATAAATAAGACCCTACTTAAATTGTGGAAATTATGGATTCTACAATATTAGGCTTCCACCACAATTTTGACAGTGGGAGCCCCAGATCCCGACTCTCAGCCCTGGGCAGTTGACAGAGGAAAATCACGGAAAAGTAATAATCGTCTTTATTACTGCAAATAATAAGGTCCATTATTACTTTTCCACAATTTTCTGCAAGTCAGGAGCAATTTTTTGACAATCATCCCACAATTCAAGTAGAGCCTTTGTGATGGGACAGCTGCTCCTCACTGGCTGGCAAAGGGTTAATAGCAGCCCTTGGAGTGGCTGTGCAGAGCCTGGCCAATCAGAGAAGGGCAGAAAGGCAGCCAATCAGGGCCACACTGGGCCCTATATAAAGGCTGCAAAGCAGAAGAGACAGTAGTCTCTTCCTGGCAAACAAGGGAGATGGACTGGCTCCCTGTAGACAGAGCACTTAGGCTGGAGCAGTGCTGGGCAGGCTCAGGGGAGCATAAGGAAAGCTCCAGCCTGATCCCTGCCAGCTGAGGCCCCTGAAAGAAAGGGCTGAGAAGGTGCAAGGGCCAAAGGGAAGTGGCCCAGGGAGTGTGAGCAGTAGAGAGGAGAGAAGAAGAACATGGTTGGGTCCCTGGGCCGGGACCAGAGTAGTGGGTGGGCCTGGGTCCCCCACACCCCCTTAAACTGCACCTAGCTGTGGAGGACCGTGGCCGGATACAGACTGTGGCTTGCCCCTGAGGCAAGAGGCTAGACTTTGGGGCTGCAATTGGCCACAAGGGCAGGTGCAGACCAAGGACTGCAGATCCCCCCCGGGAGGGGAGAGAACCGAGGGGGGCACAGCCAGATGATGCCGCAAGCCAGGGAGCAACGCAGGTCCCAGACAGCACAGCAGAGCAGGCAACAGGCAGGACATCACCTGCAGAGGGTACTCCATGGCTAGAACGGAGCTAATTCCAGAGCAACCCGCAGGAGTCGCCAGCGGTGGTGAGTCTGCAACCTGTTAAAACCTTATTTATAAAACAAGACATGTGATCAGTAAATACAGCCACCTGCCACTTTGAAATTCTGCTGTAGTTTTGCAAACAGCAGACTTCTTCGGTGGTACCCTGGGGAAAAAAAGCAATTTCCTTCTAATTAACACAAACCACCTCAAAAATCAGCTCTTCTCAGCGATTCTTGTTCATTGGCAAAAGGTTTCATAAGTAGAGCTGATTGAAAAATTTCCATCAACATGTTTTGTTTTTTCAAATGAAAAATTGTTTGGTTTTGTTTGTTTGTTCTGTTTTTTGACAAAACAGAAATTTTCACAGAAAAGCTAAGTTCAGGTTTGTTCCGAAAAAATAAAACCCTAATATTCTTCCATTTTCAGTGACCAAAACTGAAACATTTCAGCCAAAAACTGGGAAAAAGAGTCAGATTTTAGGTTTTTTTGACCCTCAAAAAAAACAAAAAAAGTAAGTCAGAAAATTTTAGACAAAAACAAAACCCTTTTTTTGTTTTCACTGTAATAGTTCTTTGGGGATGGGGAAGACATTTCCCTACCAGCTCTATTGTGGACTTTTTGAGAATAACACAGCCCCCCCAAGACCCAAAACATTTTCAGGAGACTGAGGGAGCGGGGGGAGTTAAAGATCTGAGCAGCTGAATGGCTACAGCTGCCTTTTGTAAGCAGTGTGATTTGTTTTGTTGTTTAAAGTGTGCAGATATACACTCTCAGGCCCTGGTGATAAAGCTCTATATAGCTAATGTAGCCCAAAGATGCTTCTGCACCTCAGAGTTTTACAGTTCTCAACCGTAATGACTGATTTCCTGAGAGAGAGCACGCGTGTGTGGGGGCATGTCCTGGAGCCAGATCACTCCTACTTTTTTTTTTTCCTGGTACATAATACTTGTGTACAGTGGCTCAGTCTCACATGTGGTTGTTTCTGCACGTGTGATTCTCAAGATAAGGACACGGGGAGGCTGTGAGCACGTGCCCTACATACCGACTCTTGCAGTAGGAGAGGCAGTGACTAATTAATCAACAAAGGGGATGAGAGATTCCGTTAACTTGAGTGGAAGCAACAGGTGGCACAGGGATGGGGAGACAGCGGGTGGGTGCGAGTGATTCCATTGTGTGTCATTGGCTTCTCACCTCCTGCCCGGGTGAGGGGCCGAACAGGAAGGTGAAAGGAGCCACTTGCAGAACACAGAGCTAGGAAGCTGCAGTTATTCATCAAAGGCCCAAGGCCAGCCCTGCTTTGGGAGCACAGACGAGAGCAGCTCCAGCTTTACTTCATTCCTGTTCACTCTCAGCTCAGGAGCAAGAGACAAGGCAGGGTGGCCAGTCTGCTGTTGCCCACTCCATGAGCATTGCTGAATCTGACCATCTCCCCGCCAGTAGGGCATGGGGCAGTTTCCCCCTCTGAGGGCTGGTCTCCGGGGCTCTGGTTTCGGTCTCCTCGTTCACCTCAGCCTGCCCCCTCGGAACCTTGGTGGCGCTCTCGGATTCTGAGGCGTCTTCCCGCCGGACGTGGGAGGTTCTCTCCACAGCCCCAGAGCAGGTTCTTACCCCCTTGCTCCCGCCCCACCTACAGGCTGCGGGCTCCGATCAAGGAGGGAGCTGGCGTCTGGCAGCACTGCAAAACCCTCTGCCCCAGGCAGCCCTCTGACCTCCCGCCATTGGAAGACGCCAAGCGGGTAGGTGCAGCAGACGAGGCTGAGCGGGCCTGAACAGCGAGTTCAGGCAGAGGCTCCAGTTCTGTTCCTCTGATAGTCCCCATGGCCGTGGGCTGCTCAGGACAAAGGAGGCTCCTCAGAACCGGCTGTGGGGAGGGGAGGGGAGAGCAGGGAAAGCAGCAGTGGCTCCTTCAGCTCAAGGTTTCGAGCCAGGGCAAAGCTCCCACAGCAGAAGCTCTGCCTCTTTGGGGATAGTGATCTCACCCCCATATCACTGGGGATGTTTCCTTAGGCACATGGCCAGAGCAGGGCCCATCTAGTCTGGTATTGGTGAGGATGCCAGTCTGAGCATTAGCAGACCAGAGTTCAGTTGCTGGGTCTGCTTCAGACTCCCGTGTGACCTTGGACAAGTCACTTGGTCTCTCTGTGACTCAGTGACCCCCCTGAATGTGTGAATAATGGTCCTTCCCTTCCCTTTCCTTCTAGAGTGTGAGGTGCTCAGAAACTACAGTAATGGGGGACACAGAAGTAACTCAGAGAGTATCCTCTCTGTGACACTGTCCAGTAGCAGCTGCTTCAGAGGAAAGTGTTAGAATCTCTATAGTTATGGGATAACCTGGCCCCAGGGGAAATTTCCTCCTGACCCTCTCACTTTTGCCCTGAAGCATGATGGTTTATATCTCCCTTATTAGCCCTTTGAGGCACTTCCCTGTGAATTCAAGAGACATGCGTTCCATGCTGAATTATTGCCTGGGGATGTTACCATAATGCAGGGAGGAACGTTGTTGGTTTTTTACAAGGGTGAAGCCCACGGAGGGCATCGGACTGACAGGCTTCAGAGGATTCAAGGATTCCTGCTTCTCAGCTTGTCTTTCCCAAGTCTCAGGAAGAGGGGAGAAAGGAAGGAGCAGGGGCAACAGTGCCCAGTGCAGTCTGACCATCACCTTGAGGGGAATGATGCAAGGCAGTGGAGAGCAGCAAGCCCTGCTCAGCTGATTAGTGACTCCCTCCTACCCTGTGTCTAGAGCAGTGGTTCTCAACTAGGGGTACATGTACCCCTGGGGGTACCCAGAGGCCTTCCAAGGGGCACATCAACTCCTCTAGATATTTGCCTAGTTTTACAACAGGCTACAGAAAAAGCACTAGCAAAGTCAGTACAACCTAAAATTTCACACAGACAATGCCTTGTTTATACTGCTTTATATACTATACACTGACATGTAAGTACAATATTTATAGTCCAATTGATTTATTTTATAATTATATGGTAAAAATGAGAGTGTGCTGGGACACATCTGTATTTCATGTCTGACTTTATAAGCAAGTAGTTTCAAAGTGAGGTGTAATTGGGGGTGTGCAAGACAAATCAGACTCTTGAAAGGGGTACAGTAGACTGAAAAGGTTGAGATCCCCTGTCCTAGAGAGTTTTCCTCACCCAGTTGCTCACACAGGTAAGTGGACCAAAGCCTTTGACCCCAGGCACACCACCCCCGCAAACAGATAGTGGAGGCAAGAGGGCAGAGAATCCCCATCTTTCGCTTGAACCTCAGAAAACATCCCACCCCCTCCTGCCCCACCATGTGATGCCCTCGGCATCACAGAGCAACCAAGATAGGGCTGCTCCACTTCCTCTAGAATACCAGGCGAGGAAGCAGTAAAACTAAGGTGAAAACAAGAATCTCTCCTGTTCTTAGTTTCCTCTTCTCCGGGCTTGCTTCTGTGGGAGAGTGATGGAGGGTGGGATCCATGAAGGGACTTAAGCATTGCAATGCTGATCCTCACAATGCTGCGATACACAAAGTTGAGTTGGGTGCCTCAGTTCCCAGAGGCTGATAAAAGCTGAAGACTAGTGGCCCTACCAGAGGGACCCTCTCAACTCTAGACCTGCAGAAAGCAACCACCAGCACCTACTTAGTGATGTTCAAATTTCAGATGTGAGCGCAAGGGCAGATCCATTGCAGAGGAGAATGATTTCCTTGGGCAATGCAGCTTTGTGCACTAATGTCTAATAATGAGCCTGGGTGCTTTAGTGTTTGTCTCCTAAACAGGCTTATTCATGAAGAGTAAATATGTCAGCTAAATTGCTAAACAAGTTAAATATCCATTGTCTTTTAAGTTCAGGTTTCACCATTGATATAAAATGTGATGTATAATCCCCGGCACCAAGCAGGATTTGTGAGCCTGCAGAATGCAACATTAAACTCAGAGCTCCTGGGCTAATGATTGTAAGTCCATTTTGCAGTAATGAATTGTTTGTTATGGCACATCATAGAGCAGATGTCTCATCAGTCACTGCACCAGGGACTCTGACACTTGGAGAGGCTTGAAAAACATCCCTAGATTACGGCGCAAAGTTATGAGGAGACAGAGCCACAACTTTCAATCTCAATAGAAGCAGTTTTCCCTTCTCCATTCTGCACACTAATGGGCAGTGCTTTTCTACAAGGCAATTGGGAAGGCTTTCATGGCCTGTGTATTGGGTTATAGATGCTTGTAACAAACATTTAGTTGAGTTTGAACTGGCTCCAGGGATCAAGAATAGGCAATAGAGTCTTTCCCGTCCAGTTCACTGGTTCAAATCCAGCTAAACTCAGTAATTAACAAAAACTTGCTGCCATCTGTCTGCTATTATTTGTACTGTGGTAATGCCTAGATTGCCCAGCACCCCATTGTGCAAGGGCTGTACAAACACAAAGGTGGTCCCTGCCTCAGAGCTGACACAGTGTAAGACAAGAGACAGCAGGTAGATATGCGTAGATGGGGAAGCACAAGGAACCAATGGGAATGCTGCCCACTGGCCTGTGTAATATGAGTTGGTCTTCTCTGTCCAGTTGCCGGTAGTAAATAACGCTACTTAGCCCTTTTCACTCATCCACCAGAAGGCACTTTACAAAGGATGGTAAGTGTCATTATCCTCATGGGGGGGAAACTGAGTCACAGGGAGGGCAGGGGATTAAGACTAGAACGCAGGCCTTTTGACTCCCATTTCAGTGCACTAGCACAGATCCACTCGGCCCGCTTACCAAAATAACCACAACTGGCCCCCTCACTTGGTGCCCTAACACTCTGTGGCTAAGCGGGGGGCTGCTGTGATGACAGAACTATACCCCCCGCACACCACCAAATGCACAGCTCTTAGCCACTCCTGCAGAGAAGTGGACCCGTTCCCAAGTTTTCTTGCTACAGACATGAAATGGGGCAGGATCATCTCCACTCTTTTGTCCTTTGATGATCTGTAGAGTTGCCAACTTTCTAATGGCACAAAACTGAACACCCTTGCCCCGCCCTCACTCACTCCATTTCCTCTCCCCCACCCTCACTCGCTTTCTCACTTTCACCAGGCTGAGGCAGGTGTTTGGAGTACAGGAGAGGTGAGGGCTCTGGCTGGGGGTGCAGGCTCCAGGGTGGGGCCAGGAATGAGGGGTCCAGAGTGTGGGAGGGGCTCCAGGCTGGGGCAGGAGGTTGGAGTGTGGGAGGGGGTACAGGCTCTGGGGCTGGGGATGAGGGGTTTGGGGAACAGGAGGGAGCTCTGGGCTAGGTGCTGGAGCCGAGGAGTTCAGAGTGTGGGAGGGAGCTCCAATGTGAGGCGAGGTGTGGAAGGGAATACAGGCTCTGGGCTGGGGGTGTAGGTTCCAGAGTGGAGCCATAAATGAGGGGTTCAGGGTGCAGGAGAGGGCTCCGGGCTGGGGCAGGGGGTTGGGTGTAGGCTCTGGGAGGGAGTTTGGGTGCAGGAGGGGGGCTCAGAGCTAGGACAGGGGTTTGGAGTGCAGGCTCTGGGCAGCGCTTATCTTGGGGGGGGCGCTCCCCAGAAGCAGTGACATGTCCCTCAGCTCCTAGGCATAGGTGCAGCCAGCCGGCCAATGGGAGCTGTCGGGGTGGTGCCTGTGGATGGGGGCAGTGCAAGGAGCCCTCTGGTCACACCTATGCCCGAGAGACATGTTGCCACTGCCAGGAGCCGCATGGAGCCAGATAGGGAGCCTGCCAGCCCTGCTCCAACTGGACTTTTAATGGATCAGTCAGCGGTGCTGACCGGAGCCACCAGGGTCCCTTTTCGACCAGCTATTCCAGTCAAAAAACAGGAGTCTGGCTTAGATGGAGAAAAATCTGCACCTGTCCCCCAAAGAGAAAACCAAAGATAAAACACAAGGGAGTCTTGCTGATGAGTTTCCACCTTCTTCTGTGTTACAGACAGACCTCAAGGTGGAGATAGTAACTGCTGATTAACTATCCTCTCACTCCAATTATGGCATTACCCAGGGGAAGGGAAGGAGTCATTGCCACTAGTCCAGGGATTTGTTTAGAAGGGTACATGTGTACAGTCCATCTGGCTAAGTAGAATGATGTATAAGGTATGTGGTACTCTGCACAGTCTTTTGGCATCACAGCCTGGGTACTGTTGGCTTTTGTTAGCTCACAGGGTAGAGTGGGCCTATGCCCCCGTTAAGTCTTGTTTTGAAACCCGACATAGACCTAAATCACTGAGTGCATGGACTTTCATTTGCTCTCTGCAGAAGTACCCACAGTGTGCAGGGCTGGCACAACCCATTAGGCGACCTAGGGGGTCGCCTAGGGCGCTAACATTTGGGGGGTGGCGACTGCAGCGGCGGGACCTTCCGCCGCCTCTGTCGGGGGCGGCATTTCGGGGGCCGGGACCTTCCGCCGCCTAGGACGGCAAAAAAGCTGGCGGCGCTCCTGACAGCGTGTAAACTTTACGGAATGAAGACACCTAATTACCATGTGTGGCTGCTCCTCAACTATCAATCAGAGAAGCTCAAATCATTTCTGTAATCTCGCAATGGCAGATAAGTTTCCTTTGAGGGTCCTAACACTACTGCAAATCCTTGCGTGCTCTTGCATCAAGAGGTTACTTGATTTCACGTCCTACTTCTGTGCTATGTATTCCATCTGTTTTCTCTTCCTCTTTCCTTCACATTATTCTCTAATTAAATATTTAAACTGAAAGACTTTCCAGAGACAAGGCATCATCAAGGTAGCAACACACCAGGCATGAATGCTGGAAAAAAAAAACCCTCGGTTTAGGCAACCTGTCTTTCAGAAGAGACAAACAGAACACAAAGGACAGATTCTCAGCTGGTGCAAATTAGTGTAGTTCCACTGATTTCAGTGGGGCTACCCCAATTTACATCCGCTGAGGGGCTAGTAAAGTATCATCTCCACATCACTGCTATAAACCAAATGAATGCATCTCTCTCTAACCCCCAGAGTGTGTCATTTGCCTCCTTTGCCTAGAGGGAAATAATAACTCCAACTCCACCTAACTCAGCGCCTGGAGCTTATTAACTCATCACCTATTCCACCTATATAAATGAAGGCTCCTGGCAAGGAAGTAGCTTGCAAAATGAGAGCTGAGTGAGTGTAGAAGCCTTGCTTGTTACGTAGGTGATCTCTCTTTCTCTAAGGCCTGAAAGCAGTTGGGAAGGATGTGGTCTGAGGCAGTTCTAGCAGGCTGGGAGCAGCAGGGAGGCTGGGGTTCAGAGGAAAGCAGACAGAGCTAGAATATAAAATACAGAGCAAAACTGTTATACAAAAGAAACCCAAAGCCCTTCTCCCCCTGTTTCTTGGGTGGTTGTATTTTTCTCCCTAGACCCGTCGATCGCTACACCCACCCTTTGAATTAATGGTGGTTCTGCTCTGAGATAGTGCAAGGCATTTTTTTAAAAACATTGGTCTGCCTGCCTGCAGATCAAGAGGGGCTTCATGGGGGCTGCTCACAAGGGGTAATCAAAACAGCTAACTCAAGTTGTGGTTATTGCCTCTTTCATTTTTAAATCATTCCAGTGTCTCAGCTCTGGCTAATCTCCAGCTTGTCCAGATGTGATTAAGCAGGAAGACATGAAAAGAAAGAACGTAATTACTTTTTCATACTTGAGTTTTGGAACAATTTCCTTTAGAAGAGAAGGGAATGAAAGCTGCTCTCTTCAAAAGTTTTGCAAAGGTTTCTGATGGAAGCTTCCTCTTTGATAACTCTCCCCACATGCCTGAATCAATTAAGTGGGTCTGAATATGTACCCGCCAGTTGGCACTGGGGCTGGTCCAATGACAGTACTGACTTTTGGCCCTGGAGCCAGGGAGGCACCAAACAGGAGGAGGGACTGCAAAAGAATCTGGCAATGTTGTCTTGCAAACTTATGCACTGTGACAACTCCAGCTCCTTAATGATGTACTGTGTGTGCAGTGCAGGGTATGCACACTAACACATTAACGCAAACGAACAATAACTGATACATGAGAATGAACCATTAGCAAATACTTCCTAAATGTCTCATACCGGCACTGGAGACTTTAGTTGCTCTGTTGCATCTGTGGCCTCCTGTTTCCATTCTCTATTCTTCCCCAGGGCTCCGGCCGGGGCTCATGCTTGTCCCTCTACACGTGCCTTTCCTGGGTATTCTCACCATCTCTACGCTGATAACACCCAAATCCCTCCCATCCCACTCCTTCAATCCACTCCTGCATCTTGGCATGTTGTTGCCTTCTACACCCTGAAACTGAACTCCTTATCCTTCCTTCCAGGCCTTCCCTGCTCTTTGGGATAGGGGCTGTGCCATGTTATGCAGTGAAGCATGCTATTACCAGGATTCAGATGATAGGCTGTGGGGTCCCACAACCAGGGCACTGGACTGGGATTCAGGAGACCTAGGTCCTATCCCTAGCTCTTCTAATCCAAGATTGCAATCATCACTTTGCACCAATCTCTCCAGCTCTTAAGTTTTCTTTCTGGTGGGCGCTTGCATTACACAGAAATCTGGAGAACTGGGAGATCCACTTGACATGAACTTTTGTTCAGCTTTTGAGGCAAGAGGCAGATGCGACAGCTGGAATCTGTCCTGATGCTTTTCTGACTGTTCCATTCTTTGGGGCTGGGCACTGGAAAATGGGGGACGGACCAGAGGATCCTGCCTGTCCTTGTGGGAGTCTGTTTCCATTGCCAGTGCTCTCCCCTCCACCAGACTTGGGGAAAATCTGTTATGTTCCTGGCTCTCCCTCAAAGCAAAAGTGCTAAGTAACCTGCTTAGCAAATGACTCCAGAATGTGAGTTGTTTTTATCTTCTTCCTGATTTTTGGCATGCGTACAGCTCCGGAGGAATTGATTTAACACGTACTCTATCCCCACCTCACAGCTTTAGAAGCATTAGTGGTTTTAGAGGGGGGTGGAGGCTGAAGTTTCATTTCCAGTTAAATCAGACACAGCTAGAGTAAGAGGGAGTCATCTTTCATTCTCCACATCCTGCCTGGATATTTACCTCAATCAGGACAGACTTTTTTTTTGCAAAGAGGCCATTTTTTTTTCTTTTAATGAAAATCCTTTTTGATCAACCTCTCCTTGAATTTCATCTTGAATTTCCTGAGAGCTCAGAAGAAAAAACGAGTCAGGCACTTTGTGACATTCTCCAAGGTCAGAAAAATCTAGGGAGTAGGGTCTAGGTAATCCCCTTTCTTTATGGCAGTTTATACGCGCTGTTGCCCCTGAGCAGCCAGCCAAATTTGAGGTGTTGCAGGTTGCTCCAGTTAAGAGAAGAAATTGATGACCGAGTCTGGTATTTTCTTTCATGCGATCTTGCTTATTGACAAAGAATGTACTAAGTCCTGTTTCTCTGAACACAGGGTGAGCCAGACAAGAGGAGACAGTTTCTTGCTCACCGCCCTAAGCCTCTTTAGCCAGCACCAGATCCAGCCCCTCTCTCGGCTTCTCTCATGGTGTTTGTCCAGGCTGCGTGTGTCTCTGTGCTGTCTCCTGCCTCTTACCACCCCTGCGCACAACTCTGATCCAACAGTGTCCAGTGAAACCCTCCACTCAGACCATTCACATTTTGTGGCAGCCTTGCATTTGCCTTTGTTTTGAATGGAGACCTAGGCCTATGTTTTGGGCTATTATTTCACTCCCGCCTTTACATCCATCCTAAATGAAAGGCTGCCTTTATGGCCAACCCATCCTAGCAAGGTTTAATGCACATTTCAAATTCCAGTATCCATCACTGACTGACCCAATGGAAACAGCTGAATGGTGCTGGTCGGATGGCTGAGGGGTTCCACCTGGAAATAATTGTAAACCAATGGTGCATTATTTATTATTTATATTACAATGGCTTCCAAAAGTCCCAGTCATGGCTAGGGCCCTCTTGTTCCAAGCACCATGTGATGTCCCTGCTCCAAATTGCTCAAAGTCTAAATAGATGAGACACGCAACAAATAGGTGAACTGTCAAATACACACGTTTTATTAGTTAGAGACTTATTCATTTTTTTATTTTAGTTTTATGAATAGCACCTAAAGGCTGCAACCAAGATCAGAGCCACAGTGTGCTAGGAGCTGTACACTCTCTCTCAAGGTCAGTCCCTTCACCAAACAACTTACACTCTAAATAGCCAAGACAGACGCATGGTGGGAGGGGAAGCAAAGGTCTATAGAGGTCAAGGGACTTGTCCAAGGTCATATAGTAATTTAGTGGCAGAAACAGGGGATAGAACCAGATCCACTGATTCCCACTCCAGTGTCTTATCTATTGAACCATTCAGCTTCTCTTTAATTTTTCCCTGATCCTCTCCTTCCACCTCTACACCCCCTCTGTCCAGGTGCCTTAGCCAGCTTGATGGCACAACATGCCTTGTTTCACCTCACCCATGCCCCTAGAGTTTTTTTCTGAGCGTGGCATCTCTGTGTCACTCAGGAAAGCCACAAGGGGGATGTGGGGGGTGATGGGTGCTGGAACAATTTTTATAGTGGGGGTGCTGAGAACCACTGAACCAAACTGTAAAACCTGTATATAATGGAATCCACTTCAAGCCAGGGGGTGCAGCAGCACCCATAGTTCCAGCACCTATGGGAGGTGATGGGACGGATTTCCTTTTCCTCTTCATTCCCCACATGTGGATGCCCAACATCCCTTAAGGATATTCCCAAATCCACATGTCAATCATCTCACTGCATTGCGGCCTCACACTAGCACATCCCTGATGCCGTGTGAAACTTTAAGCCATGACACTTTTGTGCCAAGAAGGGAGTGTATATGGAAATATCTCATCATCCCAAACTGACACCTAATGTGAAACTGAAACCGAGTGTGACTTCAGGGATGGAGGCTGTTATGATCATGCAGCCAAGATACCTGGAAATAATCAACAAAAGACAGGCAGCTAATGTGAAAGGAGAAACGCATTCTCTTTAGGCTGTCAGAAGAATCAGCTTCCCCTATGCAAGAGTAAATACATTCTCTGTGGCTGCAGAATCAGTTTAGCTCTGTCTCTGAAGCTGACATGTTTTGCCTAATTTGTTTTTATTTGTGTAATATTCACACTCTTTCATCTCTGAAATAAATATGCCACCCAGGGGCACAACCTCAGCTGGGATACATCAGTACAGCACTGACTTGGGTGGAGTAACACCAATTTACAACAGCTGTGGGTCTGGTCTGTGAATTTGTGTCTGTCTGATGTGGGCAGCTGGCACTGGGAAAGCAAGGCAGGTAGGGAATGGGGGAGAATGGGATGAACATAAGCTGGTGCTTTGCTGGATCAAGACCTCAGAGATGGGCCCAGGCTTTGGAGGACTTGTGGGATCTGGATCTGAATTTCCTGTCTCAAGCCCATCTCCAGTGTCTCTGTTTAGCCAAGTTTCTCTCTTTCCAGTTGTCCCTCTCTACATGTCTTTTTGGGTATGTCTGCAGTTAACCACCCACAGCTGGCCTGTGTCAGCTGACTCAGGCTTGTGGGGCAGGCTGCAGGGCTGCAAAATTGTGGTGTAGATGCTCGAGCTGGAGCCTGGGCTCTGGGACATGCCCTCACCCCCTAGCCTACACTCCAGCCTGAGCCTGAACATCGCAATTTTACAGCCCTGCAGCCCAACTCAGTGGATAGGGTCCCCACCCGAGGGGGGTTAATTGCGGGGTAGACAAACCCTTATTCTCCATTCTCACGGTGTTTGCCCCAGCGTGCATCTAACATACATGCAGCCCATTCTTTCCTTCCTTCTGCATTCTCTTCTCCTTTTAACTCCCCTCCTTCCACCCCCTGCTTTGTTCTGAGCAGGGGGGAGTGATCAACATCTGGGCAAGGCAAGCAGTGGCATAGGCCAGCCATGCTGAGTATGTACCCACAGGATCCAGGCTACACTAATATTTTTAGGACATGAACTCTCATCCAGTTTAGCACAGGTATGTCTACAAGAGCTGGGAATCTCACCCCACACCCATAGTATGTAGCTTTTTTTCCCTAGAGCAAACAGTAAACCCAACAGAAACAGCCTATGGAAACCCAGATATTGATCATTCCCCTACCATGCATGCCACATGCTTGCAGAGCTGGGACCCAATCTGATAATCTTAATCCAAGCAACACTCCTTTTGAGTTGAGGAAAGGAGAAATGAAAAACCAGACCTTTAAGCAATCCCCTGTCCTCAGTATTACAGAATAGAACTACTGCTGCTGGCATTTCCCTCTCCCTTGAGACAAGAGCGATCAATATGTTTAATATACTAAAGGCTATTCAGCACTGAGTATATTTGATCAACATAATTGTGTGTCCAAGCAACAGCAGCTTCCCTTCCTGGTTTTCTTCTTCTGTGCAATTGTCTCGTCTAATAACAAAGCTCAGGCAGAATGAACCCAGGGAAAGCTCTCCTGGGTTCAACATGTGATCCACTCCCCAGGGGAGTGAAGGAGACTTGTCACCACTTGATGATAGATAATGAAACATGCTCCAATGCTGTGGGGAAATGAGCAAATAAACCAGACGCTGACACATGCGGTTCACACTCTGGAATCCCCCTCAATTGTTCTGTTTGTTTTTTCTTTCATTTTTTCCCCGTCTGTAAATTAAGGATGGCGCTTTTCAGCCTGTCAGAGATCACAGTCAGCTCTGGCACAAATATTCACGCTGTGCAGGAAGAAACAACACAGATGCGATTAGATATAAATGTGACACAGGGAAATGACTATTGTAATCATTTTTCATTTTCTCCCATCCAACTGGCTCCTTCTGTCTTAGAAGTCTTTGCGCTTTCATTCTCAAGATCACAAAAACTTCACCGCTCCTGTAAACAGACCCTTAGGTTTACCATCATCAAGCCCCATAGCTTGAACTGTATGGGGCCAGAAAGAAGAAATTCTTAAGAAATCACTCATTATTGGCATTACAGTAATGCCTCAAGGCCCCCACTGTGCTAGATGCTGTACGTACACATGGCAAGGGACAGTCCTGGCCCTCAAGAGTTTAAAATCTAACTAGACAAAATGAGGATTATTATCTCTGTTTCATAAATGGGAAACTGAGGCATAGGGAGACCAAGTGATTTACCCAAGGTTATATCGGACATTTGCAACAGAGTCAGGAGTTGAATCCAGACTGACTGAGTCCATCCTGGCACCCCAGTCAGATCCAGAGCAACTCAGTCCTTTCTGTTCTCCCATTCACACCCATCACAGTGGTGCTGAGGTAGCCTCATAGCTGCCTCCCTGTAGCCTCATGACTGGCTCCCATTCCAGTTCCTGTCCCGTCCAATGGTCTTGGCTCATAAATCGATGCACATGCTGTCTGAAGATGCAGAGCCCCTGTCAGAAGATAGGATGCTGGAAATGTTTTGACAGAATGCAACAAAATGCAAAGAAAATGTGAATTTCTTTCACTCCTATTTGACATTCACTCACAGTTTGGAGGCCTACGATGCCAGTCAAATGTCCTCACACAAGGCCCTCATTACATCCCCCAAGGACCTGTGCTCTAGATTCTTCTGCTCTGATCTCCGTCAGTGAACAGGAATGCATTTGCCTGCCACAGACAGAGAGAAGAGGCTCTCTAGGGAGTTCACAGCCAATTCAGCTGCTCCGACTGGCAAGTCATTGTGAAATAGAATTTCTCATCAAGACTTTGTAACACTCTGCTGAGGATACCCAGAGCTGTGAGGCACTGTGTTGTCTCTCTGCCTCAGCAAGAGTGAGCTTTGCTGGAGATTAGACTGCGTGTCAGCTCCTTGCCCAGGGGCGGCTCTAGACATTTTGCCGCCCCAAGGATGGAGGGTCTGCTGGTCCCGCGGCTTCAGCGGACCTCCCGCAGGCTTGCCTGCAGGAGGTCCGCTGAAACCGCGGGACCAGTGGACCCTCCGCAGGCAAGCTGCCGAAGGCACCCTGCCTGCCGCCCTAGCGGTGACCGGCAGAGCGCCCCCCGCGGCTTGCCGCCCCAGGCACATGCTTGGAGCGCTGGTGCCTGGAGCCGCCCCTGTCCTTGCCACATCAGCCTGTCCCACTCACTGGCAAACTCCTCCAGGCTCTCACAGCCCAGACCTTGCCTGGTAGGTAACAATCTGTGAACTCCAGCCTCCACGCTCCTCGGAAATGTTTCTCGGAAATGTATGGCCCCTACCTCTGTGCATTCACAGGAGATAGCAAGTTTGCTGTTCTTTTAAGGAGAATCAGTACATTAGTTTATTAACTCTACTAGGGTAAACGTACCTGTCCCTTCAAACACAGCACCGAGTTGGTTTTAGTAAAAACAGAACAAGTTTATTAACAAAAAGACATAGGTGAAGTGATACCAAAGAGAAGGAATAAAGGTAGAAAGAGTTACAAACAAAAGTAAAAATAGGCTAACAGCTAAGACCTAACTTCACAAGCTACAACCTTCGTATGAGGTAATTTCCTCACCAATCTTCTGTTTCCAGCAATGCTGACCAGCTTTTAGTCAGGATCCCCAGAGTCCAAGGTGCTGGTTTTCCTTGTCTCCTCTGGTGAAGGATAATGTAGGGGTTTGCTCCCTCTCTCTTTCTAGACCAGTAAATCTTTAAAATGTATTCTTCTGAAATGTATCCCCAGATGAAGTTCCTTTTCCCTGCTGGGGTGGATGCACCCTCACAGCAATCAGACAGACAGGATTTATTTATTTATTTATTACAGAGCAGCTCCAAATCTGGGCAAGAGAAAGCAACATAGATGCAATTCAATACAAACGTGATACAGGAAAAGGCCTGGTTAGTCATTTTTCACCTTCTCCCATACGACTGACTCCCCTTCCCTCAGCAACCTTAGTGCTCATGTTGTCAAGATCACTTTATAGCTCGTTATAACCAGTCTCAGGAGCATTATCATTTTGGCCATCTCATCCCCACGGTCTCACAATGAGTGAGTCCATGCCAGGTTCAAGGTTTTGTTGTATAGATTCATGTTGGCAGGTTTCTATGATTTTAGTGAGTGGATTTTAATGGCTATTGTACCATGTTTTGGAGACCAAAATATTATTTTTAAAGTTTTAAATATATTATTCCAATTAAAAGGAAAACAAACTTCCCTATGGCCTGCCACTGCAGGGGGTTGGGGGAGCTGGACTGGATGACCTCTTGAGGTCCCTTCCAGCCCTACGTTTTTATGATTCTATGAAACAACCCCTTAATCCCCACACACACCCACACACACACACACCCCTGAACCATCAGATGGGCCCTATTGCAACCCTCCCATTGATTTCAGTGGAGCGGAATGTGGCTCTGAACCCCAGTGGAAACTACCTCACAAATAGGATGGGCTCCTTTAACACAGATTCTGCGGGGTCCAACATTTTAAAACAGGAACTTTTTAACTTTCCTCTATCTGCAGACTGCTGAAGCAAATCCTAATAGGGCTGCCAGCAATGATCAGCTAATAGCAGAGGTGCCATTCATTGCAAGCCAGCGGGAAAGAAGTGCAGGCGGCCCAAGGAGTGACTGATCCAATAACCATTAGATCCTGTAATGAACTTTACACAGGTGCAGAGCTGGGCTTCTTGAAGGAAGATGCATAATTACTGACACAGAGCACAGCCTGATTGTTGCTTTCTCTGAGTGCAATACCTCCTAATGGCGTGACAGCACTGAATGCTGTCTAATTCTGCTGGATTGTGTTTTAATTATCACCACTTCTCATGTTGCTGAGCTGTCCTTGAGATTTTTTTTTCCTGCTGTTGATTTGTAGATGGAAAATAGGAAAACGATCAAGTATTTTTGGTGACAGCTTCCCCCATGAGGCAGCATTGCAGCGCACAGCACCCTGTCACAATAAAACTGATTAATCAGGTTGTCAGAGTAAAACAAGTTAATGCTACATAAGCCCTTGCTAGAAACTACCTCTGTAACCTGGAGTGCTTGGCTGGACCCTTCCTTTTATCAACCAGAACTTCCATCTCTTGCCAGGCCTCTCTTGGGGGTTGCCCTTGTTGAAATGCTCTTAAATAAACAGCAGAGCAAAACAAATCACATGAGCTTTATTAGATGCAACTATTGTCCTTCCCACCCCTTGCTTCTTGTCATCACTGGTTATGTCTTCTGTGATAAGAATTGGTGGACAGACAGACGTCAAGCGTAGCCTATAAGTGCCTCAGGGCAAAGACCTTCTCTTCTATTCCTCTAACACAGGGGTAGGCAACCTATGGCACATGTGCCAAAGGCGGTACGCAAGCTGATTTTCAGTGGCATTCACACCGCCTGGGTCCTGGCCACCAGTCCAGGGGTGTCTGCATTTTAATTTAATTTTAAATGAAGCTTCTTAAACATTTAAAAAACCTTATTTACTTTACATACAACAATAGTTTAGTGATATATTATAGACTTATAGAAAGAGACCTAAAAACGTTAAAATGTATTACTGGCACGCAAAACCTTAAATTAGAGTGAATACGGTAAATGAAGACTCGGCACAGCACTTCTGAAAGGTTGCCAACCCCTGCTCTAACATTCTATCCAAAACAGAAAAAGGTAGGGGAGGGGTTCTGGCCAGACAAGTAATTGTCCAATCACACCCTCCACTTGTCCAGCTGCCATTAAAAGTTAACGGTACAGTCTAGGGCCTTCATTACATCTCCAAGGTAGCTCCATTCACATGTTGACCACTCAGCAGGGAAGGAAAGCTAATAACAAATGACACCAAAAAGGCTGAGGTGTTTAATGCCTATCTTGCTGCCCTCTTCACTGAGAAGGTTAATTGTGAGCAGATGATTAACACAATTAATATTATCCACAAAGGAGGAAGGAATACAAACCAGAATAGCGGAAGAACAGGCTTAAGAATATTTAGATAAATTATGTGTTCAAGTCAGCAGACCCTGATGAAATTCACCCTACAGTAACTTAAGGAACTGGCTGAAGGAATCTCAGAACCATTGGTGATTATCTTCAAGAACTTGTAAAGTCCAGAGGACTGGAGAAGAGAAAATGTAGTACCTATCTTTAAAAGGAGGAACAAAGAGGATCCGGGGAATTATAGACCAGTCAGGTTAACTTTGATACTTGGAAATATAGTGGAACAAATTATTAAACAATACATTTTTAAGCACCCAGCCAGAGGGTACTAAAGTGATAAGTAATAGCCAACATGAATTTGCCAAGAACAAATCATGCCAAACCAACCTAATTTCCTTCTTTGACAGGATTACTGGCCTAGTGGATAGCAGGGAAGCAGTGGACATGATAGATCTTGATTTTAATAAGGCTTTTGACACAGTTCCACTCCCACCTGACATTCTCATAAGCAAACTAGGGGAATGTGGTCTTGATGAAATTACTATAAGCTGGGTGCACAACTGACAGCTTCTTTGAGTTACTTGGAAAAAGAGTCCCCTACTGGCTGCTGAGGTGCAGCTGCCATGGGGACAATGCGGCATGTCTCAGGTCTGCCCTGGCTCAGTGAAAGCCAGATAAATGTCTAGGCCTCGCTCCCAGAAGGCCAAGTCTCTGCAGAATTTCCATCCCTGGGGAGGGGTGGACAGATCCAGCTTCCTCCAGTCCTTGGAGCTGTCTCCCAGTCTGTCCCTACAAATGGCTCTCAACCCGGGAGCATCATGCTGCTCAGAACCTGCCTCACCGAAGCAACCGTCTCTGTCTTGCATGCAACTCTCCTTCCCTTGCCAGCTTGGGCTTCCTCCCTTTGGTGCCCCAGCGGGTCAGCTGGGCCCATTGCAACCATGCTTTGTCCTTTCATAGCACCGTTTTATCCCAGGATCTTAAAGCAACGTGGAAACCCCCATGAGGCCACAGCAGAGTCGAGCAGCAGCAGAGCTCTGAATGCCTAGGAGTGCTTTCATTGCCCCCTAAGGCATGTCAGGAAGGCTGTGGATGCTGAGGCCTGCCCCCCTGCACCTCAGTCTGCTGTGCGATTACCACCTTCTCTTATCTTTTGCCGCAGAATATATTTCTTCCTCTTTTCCTGAGCCCTTGGGTGCCTCAGCTCTGAAGGCTCATTCATTTCTAAAGCTTAATTCCCTCTCCGATGCTCAGAATCAGAGAGAGAGAGAGAGAGAGAGATGCTGTGATTGTCTTTCAGGCTTGATGTAGGAAATTGCCTTCTGAGGAGATGGTGCAGAAAAGACAGGCTATGTGAATTGCATAGCGTTTCTGAGCTAAGCAAATCCCTGGAACCACGCCCAGTGCTCTTAACACCCCAGAGCAGAGCCCTCCGCAGCTCCTACTTGTAAGGTGATTTGCAGCCTTAACTCCCCATTCAGCATTAACCCTTTGCTCCTACCTTTGCTGTGTTCATCCCTTAGCTTTGGTTTCATCATTTGCTTAACTTTGGGGTTGCCATGCAATAGATGCATAGGTTGTAAGGCTACATAGGTTCATCTGATCTCCTATATCACAGAGCATAATGCAATAGAATAGTGCAAACCTAACACAGTCTGGGCTACTCTGCAAGGAGACAGCCAGACCGGCTGGATCATACAACAGGATCCTGAAAGCGGAAGGTGAGCTAGCGAAAAGAGACTCTTGGGAAGGAGTGTGTTGAAGAGAGGTAAAGAAGACATGACAGAGCTATTATGAAGGACCAGGACCTTCCCTCTACCCTTTCGCCTAATGCAGGAACTAGGGGGTCGTACAATAAAACTGGAAGGCAATTTAAAACTGCTAAAAAGAAATATTGTTGATACAGTACCAAGCTAGCCTGTGGGACACACTTCCTCCGGATGCCACTGAGGCTGAGCATGTGGTAGCAGTCAAAAAAGAACGAGAAAATTTTATGGATAATGAGAACATCCACAGTTCCATTAGACAGGACTGGAAAATGTTATAATGGGCATAAACTCACATGCTTCAGGACACAATATTAATAATACCACCTTGCTCTTCTGTAGCAATTTCATCAGCATATCACAAAGCACTTTAAAAAGGAGGGAGTGGTAACATTATCCCATTTTTACAGATAGGGAAACTGAGGCACAGAAAGGGGAAGGACACCCAACAGACCAATGGCAGAGCCAGGAATAGAATCCAAATCTCCTGAGCCCCAGTCCAGGGCTCAAACCATTAGGCCACAGAGCATTAAACAGCCTCTAACGGACAGGGCTAGAATAAAATGTCCTCTATTGGCAGATTTCTCCTGCAGGGTTTCTTAGCTGCTTCTTCTGAAGCAGCTGGTGCTGGCCACCATCCAAGACAAGAATGGTCTAATCTAACCTGGCAATTCCATCCCACTATTCCTAGTTATACACAGGGATATAGGAAGTGAGAGAGAGGAAGCTTAGAGTGGATATAATGAAAAACTTCCTGAAAGCGAGATCTATCACAATGTGAAATAACTTCCCAACAGGAAGCTGAAATCCTATCCCTTCGGACTTTTAAAGCCAGGCAGGACAGAGTCCTAGAGAATATAAGGTAGGCAACAGCCCATCACTATTCAAAGGATGGACTGGATGCAAGTGCCCTCTGCTTCTAATTTCTAAATCTTATAAAGCCAGGTAATGTTACGTGTACTCATTACACACAATGGTTTGCTCCCGTGTACTGTGCTTTTATTTTAATATGAGAGGGCAGGAATCTAGCTGGTTCCTGTGTCTGTCTATGGCTGTCTCAACTTTTCCTTGGGACACACAATCCTGTCCTATCTGTCTGTCTATCAGTGTAATTCACCCGGTATGCCTTCCTAGCACACCTGCACAGAGGCTGCCTATCAGATATATCTGGGCTAGTTATTTTCATCTATATTATAACAAAAGCAGGATTAAGATTTACAGTTATTAGCAACAACCGTTATGTCTTCCTTATCACCCCAAGTGCAATTTCCAGACATTAGCTAATGTCTATATCAATTCCTTTATTAATTTGAGTGCAGTATTTAGACAAGTAAATGGGCCACATGAAAATACTCTCAGACTTTATGCCGCTTTCTTTTTAGTGAGATCCTTTTAATTACATTAATAAACAATAAGGCTCTTAATCATAAAGGTTTCCTTCTCCTGGTCACACTCCAGCTGGTGCGGAAGTGAACATTGTTTCCTCAACTTTACCAGACAAACAGCTTCCAAAGTTTTTCAGATCAAGGAGAAAGTTGCAAGCAAATGAATCTCATGATGAGAATATTTTTGAATTAAACTCTGATGCATTTTGCTGTTTCAATAGCTCTGGTAACTCCCAGGAAATTTGCATAATCAAATTAACAAGCCTGTTACTGTGGGCAAATTGTTATGAATGATGAATGACATCACCAGAAAGCGTCTAAGTGTGCATTAGCAGAGAGGGCCCGACAGCTGCAATGCTGACAGTGAGGGAAAGGGAGCGAGAATTAGAGAGATGGACTGTGGGACTGAAAATGGAATCTCCACAAAGGATAGTGATTGGGCCAGGCATGTCATCAGTGTCACTCTAAGCTGCTTTAAAGGAGGTGAGTTGCTCTGAAGATTCCTATAAAGAGATGTGTCTCAAGCAGCAAGATACATGCATCATTAAGTGGCTTCTTTTCAGTTTACATCTTAAATGCACTTACTTCAAGGCGTTTCCATCTTGGTTTTCTGATTTATTTATTTTTCCCCTGCCTCTGAAATAGAATGCTGTGCTGATGAAAGGCACCAGCTTATCTGAGTTGTGGGTTGAATGAAAGGCCCACCCTCCTCAGCTGAAAGGAGGAATGCAGGAGCCCAGACTGCAGCTAAGTACAGTTGGAAAAAATGAAAAAACAGGGATGGGGTTGAAGGCAAAAGGGTCAAAACAAGGCATCCGGAGGGGGACACCAAGCAGAGAATCTCTGGCAACACCCACCTCTCCGGGAAGGAGACAGGGAATGAAAGTCACTGGCCTATTTGATATCCTGGAATGGTGAGCAGAGCACACAAGGAACTAAAGGCCCTCTCCCTGAGATGAGGGGCGGGCCACAGGACCAGGGAGCAACTGATTACTTGGGACCAAAATATAAAGAGAGAAAAATAGGAATAGGAGTGCAGGTCAAAGGATCCAAAGGCGGGACCTGGATGGGGACACTGAGCAGAGAACTCCCTACCCGCTCAGGTCTGCGATATCCAGACATCTGATTATCTGACATTTCCTCTTCCACATAGTTTGGATGAAGCCTTTGCTGCCTTTGTCACTGTAACAGCGTCCCGGCCGGGCCCTCCTGGCCCCTGCCCGCACTGGGCTGAGACAGTCACACAGAGACCTTTAGGTGCAGTGCCCACCTGGTGCTTTTATTTACAGGCTGTGCTCCCACCACCGTTCCAGCATACCACTAGTCCCATTCATGCAGTCCATCAGCAGGAGAGAGGGGGCAAGCTACCGCTCTCTGCTTCCCCTCACTGCCTTTCCTCCAATGCAGCTTTCCTCTTTCCAGCTTACCCCCCTGCCTTCCGTCCCCTGGGGCTCTTCTCCAGCCCCAGCCTGATGAGGCAGCAGCTGTTCCAGCTTCCCCAGTCAGGGCCAGGTGACTCACCCCCCCCCAATTCACCTCCCTTAACTGGAGCTGGAGTGACAGAGGGTTGGCTGAGCCGTTTTCTGCTTAGCACCCTGCCACTGTCACCCTTCTGCCATCCTCGGAAGAGGACCCAACTGACAGTGGGCGTCACCTTCTTCACCTTTTACAGGGCCCCTCTGCTCTGGGGAGATGTGCTTGGTCTTGAAACCAGTTCAGTAACAAGAGGTCAGGTCCCCATAAGCTGCCTACACTTTAGGTCTTCATAGAGTTTAAGGTCCATAATGATCATTTAGGATCCCCCTGTGTCATGCAGAGCCAGGCCCTGAGCCCAGTACGTTGTGGCTGAGCCAGCAAGGTATCGTCTAGAAAAACATCCCATTGTGATTGAAAGAGGCCAGGTGCTAGAGAATTTGCCACATCCCTAGGTAAGCCATTCCCATGGTTCATTCATTGATCTATGAAAGGCAGAACAAGGTCCAAGGTGAAGCTAGAAACATTCTGTCTGGAAATAAGGTACACATTTTTTGACACAGAGTAAAGACATCCCTCCCTCTCCCCAGTATCCGATAGGTTTTTCCTTACAGACCATGATTTAGTAACCTCCCAACCTCCTAAAATTGATTTTACAATTGGCTTAACTGCACCAGTTTTCAAACTGGTTAAATTTCCCCCTGTAGACAGACTTATTTTAAAAATACTGACCCTGTAAATGGCACCAGCACAGCTTGCAAACGGAATCCGAGTGTCATGAAGGAAAGAAGAGGAGGCATCAGCATTTCCAACAGGAAATGAACATTGGCAATTGCTCTTTGTCCATTCAAATTCCACGGGCAAAGAACCAATTTTTCTCGAATGAAGCATCTATTCCAAAGGCCCATGAAACAGGGAATCTGGACACAGGGTGACTGCAGTTCATGCTGCCTGTATCTCTGTCAGTGCCAAACTCTTGGGATGCCTCCAATGCCTCTCCAATGATGATAAAATCTAGACTTTAAAGGTCTGGGGACAGAATCATAAAAGCACCCTATGAGATTTATACCCAGCAATAAAAAACAGAAGACTTACGATGCAAAATAACACTCAGAATATTTGCAGGAGCAACTTGGCAAAAGAAACATCCCATCCTATTATGCCAAGCCAAGCCCAGCCAGGCAGGCCTTTTAGATGATTCTTGTCAAGGGGAAACAATCCAGACATTTGCAATTATGCTGTATCCATTTATTTTTAAATTATAATGGTGCCAGAAACAGTTGACTTGTTTGCAGGGAATCTGCTGTCTTCACATTCTCTGGAAGTTTTTTCTTCTTCTAAATGTAGCGAGGCAAGCAGCCTATCAGGATGTTCGTGTAAATTATTAATGCCTTGTGAATATTATCAAGGCACAAGCTGCAGAGCATTTGAGGCTGAAATCCTACGGTATTTCGGTCGCTTTAAAAATAACCTGCTTTTGCAGCAACAAAACCCTTTCCAGCCTGGGCTTTGCAAAGAGGGCTCAGTTTCCAATGGGTGGCTCTTTTAAAAAAAAAATTAATAAAGAAGCCTTGATAAGTCAGAACTAGAGACATTCATATTACAAAGAGTGCAGTACATTCTCTCTTATGCAGCTAAGAATACACGAATTGCCAGACTATATCAGACCCGTGGCCCAGCTAGTCAAGTCTTCTGTCTCTGACAGTGGCCAACTGCTTCAAAGGAAGGTGCAAGAAACCCTGCAGTGGTGGGATAACCTGCCCCCATGGGAAGTTTCCTCCTGACCTTTTTTCAGTTAGAGGTTGGCTCGTGCTATTGACACTCTAAGAAGCCAAGAACTAAGGGCCTGATCTTTTCCCACTGAAGTCAATGGGAGTCTTGCCATTGGCCTACAATGAGATCTTAAATGGGTCATGAAGACTCGGAGATGGTCACTGCAGGTTGGCAGTGGCGCACACTGCAGCGGGGTGATATGCATATGGGGGGAAGCTTGTAGATATGGACAAGAATCCTGGCTCCAACGCTGTCGCTCCAGCATCTTCCACTACTATGAAACTCCCTTTAAGAAACAATATTCTTTCTTGTATGCCCCTGAAAGAGCAACAGGGTCCTTTGATGAGTCAGTTTCCAAGGCAACTATGAATATCTTCAGAGATGAGCAGAGTCAAAAGCCAAACCGAGCGCATGCCAATTTATTAGTGTGCATTGTTAGGGTCAGAACAGAGCCAAGATACCTCCCACCGAGAAGGAATCCTCAGTCCTCTGCCAGGTCTGCCAAAGGGTTAAAAAAAGCAAATGTCTTTTAGACTGATTTTATCTTCCCCACCCAGGGAGGCCTGAAAATGGCACTGATTTCTGGGCCCTGCTGCCCCAGCGACACATGCACAAATCAACTGACTTTGCAACCCTGTTTTCAAATGACCCAAAAAAGCCCCACCTTCTGCCACTGTGTGATCTTGCTCCCAAAGCTATTCATTTGCAGCATCTGTACTTGTAGCAAGAGCCTTTCAAAACCTTTACAGAAAGCAGCTGAGCTCTAGTCCATTGGCAGGTCAGATGGGAGTGTCACCAGGCTGGGCTGTTGGTTTATTTATTTCGTTCACTTATTTGATTTCTTCTAGCTTATATCATACCTGTCTCCAAAGCTCACAGTCTATAAACAGTCAGAAGAGCCCATCCACGCAGTCTAGTTTCTCACTGGATTGGGCCGCAGGGCCCAGTTTCTCTATACCATGCCCAATTGGATGACAGAGGAACTGAGACATTGGCCATCCTCAAAGCTCTAAGAGACTCTGTTGTGCTCAAGAAGCCCAAATGGATGGAAGTGCAATAATCAGTAGCAGGGAGGGGTCGCCAGGGAATGGGCATTGCCAGCCTGTGCCTTTTCTAAGCACAAGGAGCTCAAAATATGAGCTGGGCGATGAAAGGCTTAATCCCCGTGCACAGGCTACCACAAACACGTTAAACTTGTCCTCCATTCTCTACACTGACTTCCCCTAGAACTTCGAGTCAAGTTCAAGGTCTCGGTTCTTATCTTCAAGGTGCTCCATGGCCTGGGACCAGAGTATCTGAAAAGCCCGCAGGGGTCAGCCATCCAAGGGAAAGCCCATTTGATGGCATATAAACCACTCCATATAGAATGGGAGCTTGGGAAGCCCAGCTAGTGAGAGAAGGTGTCACCGTACCAGATGTGGGGGACTTTCTCGAGAAGGCAAAGATAATTACCAGTGCCAGGGCTAATGGAATTAGCAACATTACAGAAAAATATATGCTCTGCTGCGAAGAGTTCATTGCAAGCCACCAAAGCAATTTCTCCTTGATTTGCTGTCCTGTATTTTCATTTAGTTTCCCCAGTAGCCAAGGTGCTGGGTATCGTGAAGAGGAACCAAATAATCAGGAAGGAAAGCAAAAAAATCCCCCTAGCTAATGGAGTTACTGATCTGAGAAACCCAGTGTATTCAGAGTAAATAAGTGCCAGTATAGAAACAAATGAGGTCTGATCACTGAGTTTATGCTAGCAAGTCGACACTCCAGAATGCCATTTGGTCCTAAGTTCCTACCCACCCACCTTGCAAACCACATATGCCATGAGCTTAAGAGGAGTCAAAATCACACTGAGGTGGAGACTTAGTTGAGACAGATGACACATTGATGTCTTGAGCCCTGTCTATCTTAGATCCTTACCTGGCCCTATTAACATAATAGCTGAGCCTCTCACCCTCTCACCTTTAACATATTTAGCCTCACAACACTCCTGGAACCAGAGCAATGCTGTTATCCCCATTGTACAGATGGGGAACTGAGGCACAGAGACACCAAGTGATTTGCCCAAGGTCACCAAGGATGTATGTGGCAGAGCAGGGAAATGACTTCATGTCTCTGAGGTTTCAAGCTAGCACCCAAATCAATAGAGCAGCCTTCCTCCCCTTCGCTGCAGCTTATGCTACAGCTTCCTCTGCTGACCTTACCAGTGCTGAATTAGAGCAGAGAAGTTCAATAAGGCAGATGCAGGAAACAACATTTTATTCTGTTCATTTCTTTCCAGCTTATTAATTTCTTTCCATCTCTTTGAGGCTCCTGCCCAAAACATTAGAGAAGCATCCAAAATAACAACCACATTTCTTTCCTCCTTTATTAACTTTTCAAAGCCAACTGAGTTGGTGGCATTGCTGCAGCCAGTCTGTAAATTATGCATGACAGACCAACCTCGCAGCCCACTCGACTCACAGAGCAGATGGGGGCAAGGAGGTCTTTGCCATCACTGCGCGCTGTCATGCTTGTGAATGCAAATCCTGTCATGTCCACGAGTCTCAGCCGTAAGCAACAACTATCAGGTTCTGTCTCTTGAAGACCTCTAGTGCCCTCTCTCCCCAAGGTATCCACCAAATTCTTCTTGTTTGTTTTACCAACATATTTAGATGCTCCAGCCAAGGTGTGGGCTCCATTGTGTCAGGTGCTGGGGAAACACATGGTAAGAAACAATTCCCTGCCTTGAAGATCTTATAATTGACACAGACAAGGCAGGCGGCATGGGATAAAGGGGGGTCAATTGTCTGCTTTTTACAGATAGGGAACTGAAGCGCAGAGAGAGGAAGAGCTACATTTTCAAGTGCTCAACACCCAAAACGGGGACCAGCCTTTCCAGCAGCTCCCAACACTTTTGAAAAACCTGTCCCTGAGGGATTTTCCCAGGCTCACATAGGGAGTGTGCGGAAGAGCTGGGACTGGAACACAGTTCTCCTGGGGAGCTGGAAGGGAGGGTGGGGCCGGGTTTGTCATCCGTGTGTCTGGACACTGCATTTTCTGGCCCAGCACCTGAAAACATGCCCTGTGTTCCTGGCTTCATCAGAGATCCTTTGCTGGTTCCATTGTCACCACAGGACTTTGATCGCTGGGGCTCCCCAGACCATCCTCTGCTTGTTACCGTCTCTCTCATTACTCAGCATCCCACCTCCTGTTCTCAACCAGATCACCCATCACTTGTCTGTTCCAGGGGGTTGAGGTCTGGGTGCCCACTGAGACAGGGGCAAGCTGCCTCCCACTGAGGAATTAGCTGCTGAAGCTGTGAGTGCAGTTTGGTCAGAGAGTGACATCTGCTGGCATTTGAAGGAAGGCCCTGAAGTTAGCATTGCAAGCCTGCTTTGCACTCCCGTCCTACAAGATGAGCGGGAAGGGAGGCGAGGGAACTAGTCTCCCTGCAGGGTAGGGGAGGGATGAGCCTGTTATCCAGACATACATTCATAGATTCCAAGGCGAGAAGGGCCCATTGTGATCATCTAGTCTGACCTCCTGTACAGCACAGGCCACATGGCTTCCTTGAGACTAAGAGAGTTTGTAACCCTCATTTTCAAGCTGTTATTAGCCAGGCGGTGTATGTTGCAAGGTATTCCTGGCTTCCTACCCCTCCCAGCTGCAGGTTTTCTGCATTCCAGTACATGACAAGCCAGCTGCTGCCTGGCTGGCCCTGATGTGTGTCTCAGCCATAGGGTAACCCGGGATGCATGGCACTGCTTGGCCCACATACTCACACCAGTGATAGGTAATGCAGTGCATGGTCGGCCTCCCAGCCGCAGAGAGCCCTGCTTGGCACGTGCCTTTCCCAACAGCACAGTGATCTACATCTCGGCGCCTGCTATGTCTGTCCCCGTCTCCCAGTATTGTGCATGCCTCTGCTTACAGCAGGAAATTCTTTCTCCTTTGCATGCTGCTTCTCTCAGGGTAAGTGTGACTCTGCTGGAAGCCACAACTCGAACAGCAGGTCTGGGAGCCACTAGAATAAAACTCCAGGCTGCCTGGAGAATGGAATACGGAACTGCCGAGAGCTGAGTTACAGTGTGATTTCTCGCCGGGTATCTCACGAGCCAGAGGATTTCCCATGGCCCACACAGCTGCCAGGACCTATACCAGAAGCTGTACTGGGTGACTGCTCCTTGTATCTCATCCCCTTATGGCACAGCACCCATTTTGCGCCATGAACTCCGTGTCTGTCCCATTGCCCTCACCCATTGCCTTAGTCTCAGGCAAACTGCCTCTCGAGTGAGGCATGAGGGACACACAAATAAATCCTCAGTGCGCCCCTGAATGAGTTGGGATTCTCTTCCTGCAACGCAACTCATCACCGCATGATGAAGAAAATGCAGGATTCAAAGTCACCTGCAGGGGGTCCACCTAGCTCCCAGTCTAATTATCTCTCTCCTTCAATGCACTAAACACAGATCTGTAGGTTCAGGAGATAGCAGGCTTCTTGGGTATTGGTCAAATGAGAGACATGAGTCTCAGTCAACTGCAGCAGTATAATATTAATAGTATATTCACTGAAGGCAGTGGAGCTACCATGTTTCACACCAGGTGTGGTCTGGCCTGTTATTGTTTGCATTGTGCTACCCGTTCTCCCTGGGGGGAATTGATGCAGGCAGCAATTCATATTGCACGCTCCTGAGAGGAAAAATCAAAGATCTGGTCAAGCAAGGTTGTAATTCAAACAGAAATGGAGCAGATTGTAATTCAAGGAAAAAACACCCCCAGCAGAGTCTCTCGGTACAAGCCCACCTCTGAGTTGCCATTGGTTTCCTCAGTGCAGAATGCTGAAGAAATGTAACTATTGCCGCTGTTCATCCCATCCTCATGGGGCTGGTGGGATCCTTCTGTGTTTGATTTAAGGCTGGGCAGCCCAGCCCCACTCAAATAAGAGCTGACCCCATCTGTCCCCTAAACCCAGCCTCTTTCCACCTAGGCTTGGAGAAGTTCAGACACCAGAGGCTCCCCCAGCCCATTTTGGCAGCTGTGTCTGCACTTCTCGGCTCCAGTCAGGAGCAGCTGTGGAAATGCTACTGTCAGGCCAGGGCCATTCTCACCGCATCCCCAGCCCAACTGGAAGCACAAGGCCCCTGTGAGTGAGGGACTTTGGAGAAGGAGTCACTGGTGACCTCTTCTCCTTTTAGGACTTGGGCTGCCCAGGTGCTGAGAACCCCGCATTCCATTGCCTTCGGCGGGGGAAATTGAGGGCAGTCAGGATCAGACCCTTATCAAAAGAGTGGAGCTGAACTGTTCTTTTCCCCCTTTCATTGGAGGATCTCAAAGCACTTTGAAAACATGAATGAACTGAGCCTCCCAACCCCACCTCTGTAATGCAGAACAATATTGTTACCCCTGTTCTACAGATGGGGAAACTGAGGCACAGAGAAGGGAAGTGACTTGCTCAAGTGGCAAGTCAGGATTAGCACTCAGGTCTTCACTAGCCTCTGCCTTAACCTCAAGACCATTCTTCCTCCCATTCACTCTGTCTCCAGATTCAGATGAAGGTTCACCTTCATCCTAGTGAGCTCTGGGCCACTGTTGCCATTCTGAGCTCCTTCGTTGGGAGAAGAGGGCAACAGATGACTTGAAGAATGTAAATGTTTCAAAAGACCCAAGGAAACGCTGATTGTACATGTTCACTTTGGTAAGATGGGTTGCTATGGAGACCCATGGAGATGCAGCAGAAATACAGAGGGGCAACAAAAATGACTGTAATTAATTTAAGGCATTAAGAACAATTATCATTTTATTAACCCAAGTTTATTGTAACAAAGCAAGCACACATCACCTTTGAAATCTATAAAATAATAAAATCTATTCTTCTCAATGCAGGCAATGCCCCATTGCAGAAAATAATCCACCAGGAGAGTAAATTGTATTATTAACTGTACACAAACAGTAAATCTCACTCATTTGAGCAACTGTTTATCTCCTGTTCGTCTGAAACTATGGCCAGTTAATCCATTTTATCTAGAACGAGTATTGTTTCAGATTAAGAGGTGGAAGGGAGTAAATTAGTTGCCGATAAAATGGTTTGATTCATCCATCATGTAAAGTTGAGATAATTTTGGTCAAGATTGATGGAGCATTAACCAGGGAAAGCCGATCGATCGATCTGTCTTCTTCCTTCCTTCCTTCCTTCCTTCACACTGTGCTAACCAGCCCGGCTTGTTTGTGTTACCCGTGCCCCTTCCTAGTGGTTGGTCCACAAAGAAGTTAAAAGCCTACTACTGCCACCAACTACGGTGACTGCTCTACACATGTGGTATAGATCTGAGCAGTGACCTTGAAGGGCCAGGCTTCAAACCTTGCTGATGATCTATGGAGGGTGACCATTTCATAAGCTCCAAACCTGATGCAGGGAAAGAGGCTTGAAACGGAGATGGGGTGGCCAATTGTCATCAGGATGCATTAAACCTCATAGGTATCATCCATAACCAGCAGTGAGATAGGAAGACCTTGGTCTTCCTTACACTGAAGCTCAGGACATGCTCTGTTTAGAGGATTATTTAAGTTCTTTGCAGCACTTTTCTCTCAAAGGGCGACTTTTTTGGAGTGTGCTGCTGGAGTGAAATCCCCTTTAGTGCAGAGGGGACAGCCCGAGGCCTATGTACCACTTTCAACGTTTCCTCCATTTTATTTCACCTCTTCCTTTCCAGGACACCTCTAATGCCCACTGGGCTATTGTGCAACCTCACCAGGCTGCACCTTGAGGATGTTTCTTTCCTGTGGAACAATAAGGAACAGGAAACTGAAACTTAGCCTTCTGTGTCTTCTCCCATTTTGTATTCACGCTGCCATTAGACTCATAGCTCCACTGGGGCTTGGCCAGGAAGGGATTAGCTCACAGTTCACCTGTTGGGCAGCACCAGGTATATGTCCAGAACTGTAAAGCAATAAATACTCCCCTGAGAATTACAGTGTACAATGAAATCAGCTGCCTAACTTTATAGCAGCCCCACCTGCTGTACCTTTGGAGTGTTGGCCGTGATGCAGGAAAGCATCCCTGTTAAAGACAGCACGTGCCTATGTCTCACTGCAGTCACTGGGATTTAAGCACTTTCCTGAATCGGGGCCTTTGTTTATAGTGGCACCGAGAAGCTGTAAGAACAGAAATGCTATTTGCCACCAGTGTGGCATTGGAAAGGCAGGTTACCACGTCTCTCGCCATGGGATCGACTAGCTCCGCACCCAATTAGAGCACTCCCTGGATACATTAAACACAGATGTGTAGGTTCAGGAGATTACAGATTTATTGGGCATTGATCAAATGAAAAATCAAACGAGAGCCAGGAGAGTCACAGTTGGCTGCAGCAGCCATTTGCCAGCTCTCCCGTAGGGGATCTGAGGCAGGCTATCATTAATATTACGTAGTCCTGACAGGCAAGATAAAAGTTCTGGCCAGACCAGGATGTAATTTAGCATCTATTTATTCACTGGCATCATTTATTAAAGCGAACAAACATTGTGCAGCACAGATTTGTAGTTAATATGTTCTGATTTCCCAGCGAAGGATGTCAGAAGTGCATAACACATACGCAACTGCTCCAAGGCCTCTCCGCCAGGCACAGAAAAAGGCTTTGCCAGAGCTAGGATGTAGCCGAGAATCAAACAAAAACCCAAGGCCAAGAAGAGCTTAATGAACAGAGCAACAGACCTATCTCCTCTCAGGGTAGAAATAGCTGGCCCACTTCTCCAGCTTCATGCTACTGTAACGCCATTGCTTTCATCAGAGTTACACCAGCGTGAAGCTGGAGCCAGGGAGCAGTGAATCATGGTCAGTTATTGCAAGGAGTATACTGCTATGTTTCCTGTTTCTTTCCCTGATCATCCCTGGCATTGCTTTAGGTCCTAAAAACTACTAGCTAGGGGCCAGAGGTGAAATCCTGGCTCTATTTAAGTCAGTGGCAAAACTTGCATTGAGTCCAGTAGGTCAGAATTCCAACCCGGATTCGGATATCCTTACGACATGGTGTCTACTGTTGCTCACGCTGCAAGTGGTTCCACAAGTGAACCATCTTCTGGAGGAAGGTTCTATTCGATGTAAGGGATTCATAGCATCCACGGCCAGCAGGAACCACTGTGATCGTCTCACCTGACCTCCTGTGTAACCCACAGGCCAGAGAATTTCACCTAAAGTTCCTAAATCAGAATCTGGCCCGGATATATTTGCTTTCTCTGGGGTCAAAAGAACTCAGGATACCCAGGAGCAGGCTTATCTCTTTAGATGGCAAAGGCAGTGTTATGCTGACAGCCTTCCTAGATCTTTGGGACAAACACTTCCTATGTGTTTGTACGGTGTCTTGCAGAGTCCTGCTCTGAACTGGATTAGTTTCTCCAGCTGCTACTGTGTGCTCCTAAACCAAGTGAAAATGCAGAGTTCAAGCAGAGCTGAAAGCCATGAGAGAGGGAAGCATCTGTGGGAAGAATGTTTAAGTCTGCTTTCGGCGGTGATTATGTAACCTGGGAGAAGGAAGATTGCAGCATTGCATTAGTAATCACTTGCTTCCTGCATCCTACAGCTCTCTGCCCAGACAGCGTATTAAAGGCTGCGCTGCCTGTTACAACAGTCTTGTGAGCCAGTATTAAATTATCTCCAGCATTCGAGGTAATTAATGTAACCTTTTCTACACTATAGCAAAGTCTTTCTGTGTCTGTCCTTGAGGGCAGCTCTCCCTGCTAACTGGGGTCAGCTGCTTCTCCATTGAACTTCGCGCACACTCAGAGGCTCATAATCCGCAGTTCTTAATGCAGCTGCTGTGAGCAACCCAGTAGAAATGGAAAATCCACCAGCGTCTGGATGAGCTCTGTGAAAGGGGAATTGCCCTCCACTGGTTTGCACAGAGTGGCTGGACACTATTGCTAAAATTTGGTTCTTTGTCTCTTTGGACTAGGTGTAAATAGAAGTAGCAGAGGTTGTAGCTAACAATGGCTGGGTGGGTTCCAAAATACCCACAAGGGCCACCTTTTCCTCCCAGTTTATCCAACAAGTGGGACTGGGTGAACAGCATAGCCACTTATCGGCACTTTTTTGGTTGGATATGTGCTTGGACTCTACTGAGATCAGATACTCAGTGATTCCTGCTTCCAACTGGCTTCTAAATAGCCTTGGTCATTTAATTTTGCTGTTTCCCAACTGCGGCAAGTGATGTCCATGGTCTAGTAGAATAAGCAGTAGACATGGGGTTCTATTTCAGGATCCGCCACTGACTCACTCCTGACCTTCACCAAGTCACTTCCCATCTCTGCGCCTCAGTTTCCCAATCTGTAAAATGTGGGGAATAATATCACCAGGTGGGTTGTGAGGCTGAATTCATCTGGGAGTGTAGGCTAATGCACAGCATATTACTATTATATACTTAGGTTAACCACATGGGTTTGCCCATCCCTACACTCTGCTGCAGAATCCTACTATCCAAGTCTGTAGGCTGTCGCTTGTGCCACGTGATGCATTGTTAGCCTGGTCTTTTGCATACTTGTGATTAGCTGGCTAGGTGCTCACAGTGCGAGGATGATCAGAGCCCACTGAGGCAGAGAGTCCTGACTGCAAACTGTAAGAAAAATGGGAATTCTTATTGAAAACAAACTCCTTCTCTGAGTTATTGGCTTTTCCCCCAGCTATTGATCCATAAACACTGCCCTTGGGGGAGGCTAAGGATGCTGAGAGTCCTGCGAATCCATTGGTGAAATTCTGCTGATCCTAAACCAGCTTGAGAATACTGTAAATAGCTGCATTCACACAGGTGGCCGGTCCTAAAGGATTTCTCTCTGACAGTCAGTGCTCAGCATGTACTGCCTGAGTAAGGACAGACATTGGCTGTGTCACCAGGGGCTTGTCCAGTCCTGCTGGTTTGCTGCCTTTGAATATAAATAGCCAGGATGCAGAAATGACACAGGTTTGTCCAGCTGCTCTGTTGCAGAGGCAGTACGGTCTAGTTGGTGTCACAGTCCAGCGATCTGCCTGAGATCTTGGCTCTGTGTGATCTTGGGCTAGTCCAGGGATTGGCAACTTTTCAGAAGTGCTGGGCCGAGTCTTCACTGATTCACTCTAATGTAAGGTTTCGTGTGCCAGTAATACATTGTAACATTTTTAGAAGGTCTCTTTCTATAAGTCTATAATATATCACTAAACTACTGTTGTATGTAAAGTAAATAAGGTTTTTTAAATGTTTAAGAAGCTTCATTTAAAATTAAATTAAAATGCAGAGCCACCCAGACCGGTGGCCAGGACCCGGGCAGTGTGAGTGCCACTGAAAATCAGCTCATGTGCCGCCTTTGGCACGCGTGCCATAGGTTGCCTACCCCCAGGCTAGTCACTTGCCCTCTTTGTTCCCCTCCGGCCCTTTGCGTGTATCAGCTATATCTTTGCTGATCATTCTCCCATTCTTACAACGTATCCGGCCCATCTCAAACATATGCTTTCCAGCTTATCTATCACTAAGAGTCCCAAGTTCAACTTCCCCCTAATTTCTTCTACCCACTCTGCAAAACTGCATCTCCCTCTGTCTACCCTCCACTTGCCTGCCGTTCTCCTCAGTATATTATTTGCTGCTACCTATATCATCTTTTCTCCCATCTCCGTAAGTCCCACCATTTCCAAACCGTAGAGCAGGCAAGGACAAACATGTGCAGCGTACACTTTTCCTTTCTGTTTGTTACGTAATGGTTGGTTCCCCGGTACTCCTGCCACCTTTTGCTACAGCTACAACAAAGCATGTTTAAAAAACATGAGTCACAGAGAAATAAACTGCCTGTGGATGCACGAAACAACCCTGCCTCATGCTCTGCTAATGGGAATGAGCCCGGAGCTCAGTTAAAAGACCTGGTCCAGGGAACTGGCTGGCTCTGGGAATGGGGGATAGAAGACAGAGCCTTTCACTTCTAGGGCCCCCCTTCTGTAGCTGGCTGACTTGCGGGGATGACAAAAAGTCCTTACCATCTGAGAGTTGTTCAGAGGCTGTGTGAAACAAGCAGTCTTCAGGCAGCGTGGTTCAGTGGAAAGGGCTCCCGAGTGTCCTCAGGAGATCTGATTCTGTTCCCAGCTATGCCACTGATTGCCTGTGAGACCTTGGACAAGTCATTTCCTCTCCCACCCTTAGTCTTAGCCCCTGTCCTGAAGAGTTTACAGTCCAAATAATGTCTCTTACTGTGTGTATGTACAGCATCTAGCACAATGGGCCCCTGATCTTGGTTGAGGCCTCTAGGCCTTACTGTCACATTGATAATGCAGCTCAGCTTCATAAAAGGTCGCAAAGGAGTTCAGGTGCCCAACACCCACGGAACATGAATTGCAGGTGTGAGAGTGAAGCACGTGCAGGGCTGAGGTGACATATAAGACTGTTGGCACAGCTGAGAATTAACCTCCAGAAAAGTCTGATTCTATTTCAAAAGCGAACCAGAAATAACCTCCGCTTATTAAAACTGCTTCATCTGAGAATCAGTTTGCAGGCAGCTCTTACGTGCAGTTTATAAGGAGCTTTGTTCCTGTTGTAGTTGACAAGACAATTTATAATCCTATAAATCAGACCATGGGCCGTGCCAGGAGACACAGTGAGTTTCTCTTTGTTACAGTGTCTCTGAGAAAGGTAATACCTAGCTACACACAGAATGCTGATTTTCTGGGCAGCGTCTAATCTCAGCGTTGAAATGATTGCTTAAAGTTAAGCCTGTCTATTGGGTATAGTGAATCCAGACTTCAGACCACTAGGCCCTGCTTTAGATATAGATACAGTCTGACAGTTTAGCTTCCAAAACTGCTGGATCAGTTATTAGACCTGGACTCGGAATCTTAATGTGTTTTGTGCGTGAGATGCACCTTGAGAAAAAGGAGAGAGAAACAGCATTGTGTCTATTCCTGGGGATATCCTCAGGCTCCAAACAGAAAGATGCTGAGACCCAGGCCATGCTGTGACATGTGCAACTCAGGACTATGTCAGGCTATTTGTCTTATTCAACTCTAATTAGAATTTCAGTCAGTAGATGCCGCAGAGTTAGAGGACGTTTTTGTGTTTCCAAGATGAAGCGTCGACTCCTGAAATGTAGGAATTACCTGAAAATTCACATTGGCGAGCCAGGGCCTAACCCCAGGGCCTGGGAGCACGTTCTTGCCATGCAGCTACAGGAAACTGTGAGCACGTGAGAAGCTTGTCACGTCACCCAAGCACAAAGCAGTTCAGCCCGGTGCCTCTGGCCTTGTGACGAACAGGCCATAGATGGGCAGGATTTCACCTGGAAAAGGACGCTCGCAATTAGTCTCCAGTGTCCACCAAATACATGTCTGCAAATGAGGTGGCTGCTGTCCTGGCCGACACACCAGGCATGTCTAGAGGTGAAAACATGAGCCGCTATAGCTAAAGAGCCAAGCTGTCCCCAGCTGGTTCTCCTACACGTCACATCCTCTGCAGATCAGGCACGGGGAGAGATCTGTAACACACTCACCACCACCCCTTGCCCTACATTCCAGGCGTGTGCTGTAAAATTCACCCAGCAGAGGTGGTCACATTTTTTAAGGTCTTTTTTTTTTTTTCATGAAAACTAGCAGGCTTTTTTAATCAGAAATACACACACACCCCAATATTTTTTCTCCAAAATTGTCTGTTTTTTCAACAACACTCGCTAATTATCCAGGTCGGGGAGAGGATAAGGAGCTCTCTTCTCCTCCAGTCCCCTTCTCTTCCCAACTCCCTCTGGGTAGGAGCAACAGGAGAGCGTAGTAGAAACAAAGGGCTCCGCCATTAACAATGGATTAGCATTGAGTCAAGAGAGGAGAGTCATCTTAGTGGTGTTTCCTGTCGCATGTTATCCAGCTATGCTCACTTCCACTGGCACAGCTCCCCTCCTGAGACAGGCTTTGCCAATCTCTGCATAGGGACAAATCCTTCTACTGCAATTTCCCTGATGCTCAGGATAGGCAGCTCACCCGTCGCCCTTTGCCAGAAGAATCCCACAGGAAAATTCCTTTGTATCTAACCTTATTTGTTTGTCTGTCTATCAGTTATCTCTCTGGCTGTCTCTATGGCTTGCCAGAACCAGAGCATCTGAGCATGTCAACAGTGAATCAGAGCTTCCTGGAGGGCTCCCCAGGAAATGACCCCAAGGTTCCACTAGTTCTAGCTGCTTAGTTACAAGGCATGTTCTACCATCTCAGGGTGCATGGTGTGAATCATAAAAGGGGGCTTCATCAGGTAACAAAGCAGGTCATTTGTCCTCCATTAGTGACAATAATTACACGCTGTACCAGGCACATGATACCATGAAACCCCAGGGTTACCTTGCTGCATCCTCTACAGCGGGATGTGGATTGAGAATGAGAAGCAGGTTCACATGAAGCAGTCATCCATCCTGCATTTCTGAAGGACTATATTCCCTCGGGAGGAAGGCTTTATGGAAACAAGCCAGTGGCTTTCATGAAAAAGTTTTGGCCTTTATTGATTGTATCTGCTGCGTTTTGTTCCGGGGGTCTTGGAATTTATGCCCCTTGCTCTGTTTCACTGATGGTGACAGGAAGTTCCAGTTCCTCCATGAAGTGAAGGATCGGAGCGGCTCCGGCCTGGAGCAAAATCTTTCTCTATTTCATGTATATATTTAGCTGTGCTGAGAAAATTATGGGAAAGGGAGGGTGGCTTCTTATGGTGATATGTTCCTTTTGCGCTGCCTAAAACATATTTGCCAGAGCTTGCATGTGTCCCGCAGTGTGTATCATAAGTATCTTTTGCAAGACTCTGATGCTTCAGGGCTATTGACCTTCCTGCTTCAGGGCATAAGTCAATCTCCTAACTAATAGGAGTCAGGAGGAAACTTCCCCTGCAAGCATGTTATTCCTTCACCGCAGGATTTCTTGCATCTTCCTCTGAAGTAACTGGTAGCAGCCATAGTTAGAGGCAGGCTACTGGTCTAGATGAACCCTGAGTCTGACCCACACTGGCAACTCCCATGTTCCTAAGGCCCAAGAGTAACTTTAGGGAAGTCTTCTTCCATCAAGGTAAATGAATCCCAAGTTGTTATTGTTGGAGTAGCACCTACTGGCACCGATAAAAGATGATCATCGGGTCCCATTGTGCTAAGTTATCCATGCAAAACTTCACTGGTGAGAGACTAAACCTCATAACTCCGTGCCAGCTGGACACAGACATTTTGCTACTATTTGCTAGTGAGGTCCAGGTTCACCATTCAACAACACACACTACCTCTCTCTGTCCTCTCACCACAACGCCTGCCCTTGAGCTGCTCCGTCTCTGTGTACCTCACTCCCTTCTCCCTCGTTAAAATTCCCCTCAGATCTTTCCTCTCCTCTTCCCTTCACCGTAGCATTTCATGATGCTGTGCATGGAGGATGCCCTAGACAATATGGGACCATTCGCTGAGTTTTTCTAATTCGCTCCCAGTGAAATTAAGTTCACAGGCTAAGATCCTCATCTGGGGTCAGTTGGCATCAATGGATCTATACCGTGGATCTAGCCCACAGTATTAGTCACACAGCACCCTGGGGCGGGAAGAGATAAAATGACCTCATAAAAGCATTTAATTTCATGACCATGAGGCAGAGTTGCATATTACAGCTGGATGCTTAATGGCTTTGCGATTCCTCCCATTGTTGCTTATCTAGTTCATTAACCATTTTCCTGAAAATACAATTATCTCCAGCAAAACCTTAATCGCTAGCAAAAACCCCCTTTGCTACTGAAAAAGTTTTGCTGAGGTTTTGGTTTTTACCTTGCATGTTTTTCTTCCATTGCCCCAAGAGTTTCTCAATGACCAAATCTGAGTCAGCTGCTCCCAAGTTTCCTGGCAAAGTCTCTGGAACCAGGGATCGGTATTTTCTTTCTATTCCTCCTCCAGTTGTCTTTGATTTCATCTAACTGCTTTATCTTCAGTGTGGTTCGCAAGCTCATCTGTTTCCCTCCAACATCCTTCACTCCATATCATTGTCTTATTACTGCTGGAGCTTTCTTCACCCATTGCAATGAGAGCCCAGAAACCTAGGAGGGCAGAACCTATGTGCATTGCAATCACTACGACAAGAGCCCTCTATGAACACACCTTGATGGCAAAAAACTCACTCCAGAAGCGAGGCTGCCACTGAAGCAATTCGTTACATCTAAGTCATCTCCCATGTTGGCTATTTAGACCCACTTGTCCCGTTAACATTCTGTAATTGCAAAATTTGTTGACATCACAATACTTAACCTGCATGACAATTACATCAGCTTTCACCTGCTCAATCTGAAATAATAAGCACAAAGCGCTGAAAGAGGAAAGTCCATGAGTTGGAGAGGGGCTCCGAAAGGAGCTAATTAACAACCTTTCACAAGCGCCAACATTCAATTAAAAACCCCAAAGCAAAGAGAGCTGAAGTCAGAAATGGCTGGTTTGGTGGTAGGGGCATTTTACGGTTTAGTACCTACTTCTGCCACAGACTTCCTGTGTGACCTTGGGCAAGTTATTTAATCTTTCTATGACTCAGTCCTGCATTTGTAAAATGGGGATAATAATCCTTCTTGGCTATCTTGTCTATTCAGAGTGTAAGTTCGTGGGGAGCAAGAACTATTTCTTACTGTGTGTCCATACAGCACCTAGCACAATGGGACCCTGATCTCAGTTGAGTCCTCTTACAAATATTAATAGACAAATTTACCCCATCTCCATCTTCAAATTCATGTCTTCTGAGCTGGCTAGATGGGGAGTTGCTTGAGAGCGATGTGAGACATAGTCTCTCCCCAGGGGATACTGACACCAGAAAAATGGCAGGAGACTGTGGCTCTACGGAAGGGGAGGAAAAGAATGTCTGAAGCTGTGACATGCTTTGGAGGAAATTCTCTTTTCCATCCCTTCCCTGGCTGGGAAGGAAGGAAAACAGTGAAGCAACAAATAGGCCTAAGTAAAAAGCAAACAGAGCTGGAGATTTAAGATTCATCCTTGATCATAATTCACCAGCCAGACAGCTTGCGGGAAAATCGCAATGAATTTAATCAGCGCTGTGGGTCAACTTCATTGATTTTCATCAGACACCTCAAAAGTGCTTCCTCTGGTCCCTGAATCGTTTTTAACTCCATCGACGAGACTGTTATTGTCAGCACCGGGAGGCTGTGTGGGATAAGAAGAAGCTATTAGACTGGTCTGAAGTGTCTCTGAGCGCTAAGCAAATCTTACCTTGTTTAATCTTCCCCTTGGAGTGTAAAAGCAGTGACCAGCCCATTAATTTACCGAGGCTCCTGTCTCTAGTGCCCAGAACCATTAACCATTAAGACTGAGGCAATGTTTTCTTCAGGGGCCAAGGACACAAGGGAGGAAATAGAGGCTAGTTGATGGTGGAACGAACAAAGCACAGAAGGCACTGATGAAACCAGCATCCTTAAGGAGATAAATGCATCTGCGGTGTCAGATGTTTCGAAGCCCTGTCTAGGCAGCCTGTGGAGGGGGACGTTGCTTATGAGGACAAGCCCTAGCCTGGGTCTCAGGAGAGGAAGGTTCAATTCTTGCCTCTGACACAGATGACCTGCATGTCCTGACACAAGTCATTTTCCAAAAACCTCAGGGCTGAATTATGAAGCCCTCAGCACCACGAGTGGAGCCAGGTTTCAAAAGTGCTCAGCTGCAACACTTGGGACAAACATGTTTTTTCTAAAAACTGGCCATTGATTTTGGCACCTAACTGGGAGTGGAGATCTCTGGGAAATGGTGTTCCAATTGCAGGGACTGAACTCTTGAAATTCCCGGCCTTAACCTCTCTGTGAGCCCTCTATAAAAGGGGCAAATGATACTTCCTCACTCCCACCCTTTGTCCGTCTTTTCTGTTTAGCTCATAAGATCTCTGTGTCAGGGGCTGTCTCTTACGAAGTGTGTGTACACCACTTAGCACAATGGGGCCCCGTTCTCGGGGAAGGGGGGACTTTCAGTGATCAATAACTATGTTAAGGCAGAGGAGGAAGCTATATTATAATCAACTGGTGATGAAGTCAGGCTATAGCTTTGCTGCTGAAACCAGAGTGGCAACAGCTGATGATTTTTTCCCTAGTAAACAACCTCTCTGTGCCATACAGCCCATAAGGCTTTTCAAATGTTTATCTGGAAGAGTGCTTTGAAAATAGCCAGTGTGTGTTACCCATAGGTTCCCTTGATGGGAACTGGTGGGTCAGACATTCCAAAGGCAGACAGATAACTCCGGTCCCTGCAGATTACCCATACAAACACACACAGGGACAGAACATACATTGGTCTAGCATTTCACACCCAACGCACTTTGCAGAGCAGGGAGTGAGCCACTCATTGTGCAGCAACTGGTATGAAAACCTTGCAGCCTCCTCCTGCTCAGCTTTAGCTCACAAAGAGCTCAGGACACTGGACCCTGGTTTAATGACAAAAGGAATATTGGCCAGGATACCAGGGTTCACCCGTATTCTTTTCAGCAAGTGCCCTAGGATGAAAGGAGATGATGGAAGTCCCTGTCTCCTGAGACTGTTAAGAAGTACCATGAACTAAGCAAAGGGCTGGAAACAGGACTGCAAGGAGAAAGGCTGCAGTGTTCGAGGGGCAGGACTCGATTGTTATTTGTACAATAGTGGTGCTTATAGGCCCCAGCCGAGATCAGGGCCGCATGGCACTCGGCTTTGTATAGACTGTTGTGAGCTGAGGGAAACAGCACTGAAGCTGGTGGGTGTAACTGCTGCCCTTCATTTAAGATGGCTGTCAGAAACAATTGAGCTCCTTTACAAAACCAGAAATCTGACACCCTCAGCTCCTTTGGCAACACTGGCCCTCTCCGTTGAAATAGGCACAGCGATGGCAGGTGAATATTACACAGCGGAAGTGACATGGAGTCAGAAAAGCCTTGTCCCTTGGCTTCCATGCCCTGTGTGCTGTAACTGGACACTTCCTTTCTTGTACTCGCTTTGTATTGTCTTTCTCCTTGCACAATGAGCAAAGCTGTTAGGTGTACTGTGATTAAACAGTGCTAAGCCGGCTGTAACATGGCATGTACCGTAATTAAGAACAAGCAAAGCTATAATTGTCAACTAAGGGTGACACTAAAGGATGGAAAATTCCACTCAGTGAGAGCCAGTGAGGAGACAGGCGAGTAGACGGAGGAATCACTGGGAGAAATTCTCTGGCCTGTGCTCGGCAGGAGATAAGACCAGATGGTCCTTTGAATCTATGAACCAATGTTTGTGCTGTTTGAAAAGTAATATGATGATGGTGGGGGTGGTGGCTTGAAGGACCTATCATCTTGGAAACAATAAAACTTCATCCCTTCAGGACAGTCCAAAAGCTGTTACCTTCAATGGTGGGTTTTCAAATATTTTCCCAACCTCCTGTTCAGAAGTCAGAGGGGTTTGTGAAACTCACAGTAACGGTGATGCCGTGGACCAGCTCCATGTGTAGCTATGCTGATTGACATCCACTGAGGATCTGACCCTGTACAATTAACCCAGTGAGAAGCTGACAATGCAATCTTGCACTCTTTTTAGGACATCGCTCTCCTCTTTCCTCCGTGAAGAAGTAAGCTGTGATTGAACAGAGCCATCTCAATGAGGCCATCCTCGGTAGGGGATTCTATGGTTTTGGGGATAGAAGAACAGGTGGTCGAGGGTACTCATGTTTTTCTAATCATATTGGTTTCATGAGGGGAAACACAGGTTTCCTATCCAAATTCACACCCATGTGCCCATGCACACACACAACCACATTCTATACACACATGCGCACACACACAAAGACGCATACACTTTCTACCTAGGAATTGGCAGGATCCACAAGCCTAGTCATTGCTTGGGGTTCAGAACAGCCATTCTTCTGACGCAGTCCCCATCTAGGCCTGTCTGAGATCCACTCCGCAAGCTTGATTCCCTGGAGAGTTTCTCTCCCAAAGAAAAATAACTGATTTCTCTCACTCCATTTTAACTTAATGGAGTCCAGACTGCAGCACTCCTTTGTAGCAATGCTGTGGCCACTTCCCATTGCAACGGGCAAGGCTTTTACAGGCTGACGGCTTCAGGAGCTGACGGCAGACTGCCATTTAGCTCTTTCCAAACTTTCTTGTTTGGCAGGATCCCAGAGGGCTCCTGCCTGCCGCAGGCGCAAAGCACCAGCAATTCTGTTTGTTTAAATTGATCTGCCTTGTGTGTAGAGACTGACGGGGAAAGCAGCAGAACCCAGACACAAATTCCATTATTGCTTTTTTTTTTTTTAATAATAAAAAGGACTCTCTGGGTTTCACTATTTATTTAAACATTTGTATCTGTGCCATTAGCATCAGACACAAGGAGGCAAGCTCCAGCAACCATGACTAGAGAGTGGCAGCTCCTGTCTGAGGCAAGCAAGGTATGTCTAAGCAGCAAAGAAAAAACCGTGGCTGGCCCATGCCAGCTGACTTGGGCACACTGGGCTTGGACTGCAGGGCTGCTTCATTGCTTCTGGGCTCGGGCTGTAACCTGAGCTCTGGGACCCTCTCACCTCACTGGGTCCCAGAGCCCAGGCCCCAGCCCAAGCCCAGACATCTACACTGCAATGAAACAGCCCCACGGCCTGAACCCCGCACACCCCAGTCAGCTGGCACAGGCCAGCCACTGGTGTCTAGTTGCTGGGTAGACGTACCTGCAGAAGCCTGATCTACACTTGGGGAGTAGCCACCGTCCTGAAGCTGCATTGATGATGACCCTTCAGGCCCCAATCCTGCACTGAGCTAGACCTCACTGATTTCAGTGGCTCTGTATGTGCGTGCAGGAGTGGGCAAGCAGGGAGTGCAGTGCAGGATCCGAGAGAGCATAGCCTAGGGTGCACCAAGGGTTTACACGAACCAATTTAATCCTGATTCACTCAGTCAGTGCAAACCTCAGTTTGCCCTTGTCTGAGTTTCAAAACAGCTACACTGATTGCTGAATCAGAGCTATTCCTGAATATAGAACAGGTCTTCACAGAGCTCCTGTTGGCTTAGACAAGAGGCTATAGCTCCCAGTGCAATGCATCCCCTAGCTGTGGTATTGAGGACTGTGCCTTGAAGGGCAGAACTTTCTGGACTGGGTGCATGAAGCTCTCATTAGGTACAGCCAGTTGGAACTGGAGAAAATAAAGCAGATCTCATGCAAGCATCTTAAGCACTGAGCGATCACTGAACCAATGCCATCCACTCCGCCGCACCAGAGGCAATCAATTGGATCACTAGCCTAGACTTGCAAGTCTAAACATTGCTGTTTTTAAGTTATATAAATGAAGAGGATGATTACTGAACACCACACTAGCAAGCCACCTATCCCGGTGCAATGTGGGACTGGGATGGTCTATCAGATCCAAAAAGCGACCTTTATTGCAAGGGTCTGCAGAAGGAGAGTGGCCCCAAGTACTTTAAGGGCTGCAGACCCCAGGGCAAGGGGGTGAGCAGAGGTGGGAGTTGGTGTGTGGTTTCCTGGCTTCTAATGCATTTAATTAGACCCTTAGCTTCAGTTGAACGTATTTGGGCGCAATTCAGTCACGAGATGTCTGGACACTTCCATTTACATAATTGCTTTTTGCTATTTAATTTATGAGTCCTAATTTATCTAATATAATGAAGGAAATAAAAATCAGGCCAAAAATGTTTCCCAGATATTTTCATTCCCAGTGCATTCTCTGCAAGGGTGCCGTCCTCAACTAAGACGCACGTGTTTGAATTTCTCCGAGTTTAATTATAACCCCCACGTAATTACCCCAATAAAATCTGAACAGAACAGGAGGACTCCAGCCAGAAGGAGATGATAATGCATGCATGGAGCCATGCCTGGTCCCCAGCATTAGCACTGTGCAGATGGATGTCTCATGGGAGGTGGCGCATTAGCATAATACTTGCAAAATTCCCCACGGGTGGGTTAGATCCAGCAGGGATGGTGCAGCAGCTGCAAAGGGAGCTGGGTGATGGTGTGTCAGAGGCAAAGGGCAAAGAGAGAATGAAGATTGTTAGGGGAGGAACTCAAAGATAAAGCCCAGGATGAAAGGGGGAGATGAGGCCTTGCTGAAAGCTGGTGGTGAAAGCAGACAGCATTGGGGTCTCAGGGAGGAGTTGGCATAGTGAGGGGCGCTGACTCATCATACATCTAAGCTCCTGAGGGAAAGGCCTTCACACCCTCTCTTTTCCCCCCCAGTGGGATGCAGGTTCCCCCGTCCCCTCCAGCTTCCAAACCGCTCCTGCATCTCAGCATCAGTGATTTCCTCGTTGCTTAGATTTTTAAAAGGAATCCATGTGGGGCTCTGTTAATTTGCCTTCTGCTTTCTGAGTCTTGGCACATTTTCCGGCTTTTCTCTACAGCCACGAGGACTAGAAGCTTCCTTTCCCTTTTTAAATAAAACCTGAGATTCTCAGGTAATCACTTGACTCCAGGAACTGGGGCTTTATGAAAAACACCAAATATCACTAAGCTTGTGTTGAAATTGCTAGAGAAAAGAGGAGACTAAAGGGGGATGTGATAGAGGTATATAAAATCATGAGTGACGTTGAGAAAGTGGATAAGGAAAAGTTATTTACTTATTCCCATAATACAAGAACTAGGGGGTCACCAAATGAAATTAGTAGGCAGCAGGTTTAAAACAAATAAAAGGAAGTTCTTCTTCACGCAGCGCACAGTCAACTTGTGGAACTCCTTACCTGAGGAGGTTGTGAAGGCTAGGACTATAATAATGTTTAAAAGGGAACTGGATAAATTCATGGTGGCTAAGTCTATAAATGGTGATTAGCCAGGATGGGTAAAGAATGGTGTCCCTAGCCTCTGTTTGGCAGAGGATGGAGATGGATGGCAGGAGAGAGATCACTTGATCATTGCCTGTTAGGTTCACTCCCTCTGGGGCACCTGGCATTGGCCACTGTCAGTAGACAGATACTGGGCTAGATGGACCTTTGGTCTGACCCGGTACAGCCATTCTTATGTTCTTATGAGTTGGTGACACTGAGCGTGGTGAACTTCCCCCACTTGTGGCACTCTCCCTGTCATTCTAAGTTTCTATACTGTGGCATCTGCCTGATATGTTTCTGGATTCCTGGGTCCCTTCCCTCCAGAACTAATCTCCTGAAAGCTCTTCATCTTGCAAAGAGCAATTCAGAAATTTTAAAACTGCTCTTCTAAATCAGGACACAGCATCCGGGGAGCTAATCTCTACTCACAGAAGGAAAATGAGAGCCTCTCTCTCTCTCCGAATAGACTCTGATGAGTCTCACACAATGCCTGGTAATAGCGCAGGGTTTAAATCTGTCACTTCAAAAAAGAAAAAAGCACCTAACTGGCTTTTAATGAGATCCTCACCCCCCTCCTCACATCAAGCTTTGCAAATATATCCAGAGGGAGTGCAGCCTGCCCTGGGCGAGCAACAAGGTTGGCTGAAAAGCAAACAAAAGGCTCAAATGCTGGCTATCCAGCCTGGGAAAAGCACAGACTGTGCTGCTCCAGTTACAAGTGCTTCAGAATGTCATGGTGACTTACGCCCTTTACAATCAGCCAGCATAACTGCAGAAGAACAATGTTGGCCCTTCTGGAGCCTGAAAAACTGGGCTCCGGCACAATCAGTGGAATTATTTTCTATCCTTCCTGGCAGGCATGTATAATCCCCAGTCCGGTGTCAGGGGACCATACGTCCCTCTGTTTGCAAACAGCCTGGCACTGAAGTTAGAGCGTAGATTCATGCAGCAGTAGCTGTACGGATTGTGACATGCTCTGACACTTTTAAAACACTTGCCCCCAGTAAATTATGGGATGGGATCACATCTCAGACCACTGAAGCGCAGCCACCTTTGGGGTGGCACAAATTGTTAGTAGAATTGTTTTGGGATTAAGTCCCTGGGCAGGGATTCAGGAGGTCTGCATTCAGTTCTTAGTTCTGCCACAGACTCCCTGTGTGACCTCAGGCAAGTCACTTAATCTCCCTGTGCCTCAGGTACCCCACATAAAAATTAAGACTTGATGCTTCCCTGCCTCCGAGGAGAGCTGTACAGATAAGCTCATGAATGTTTATGAGGTGCTCAGATGCTGGGGGAGTGGGGGTTATGGAGTGCCTGCCTATCAAGACAAATTATTATGGACCAGCAACACTGCAATAGCTTCATAGGAAGACATGAGGTATAATTTATCCAGCTGACATGACAGAGGGCAGTTCAGTGAGACGTGTAGTCTGACTTTGGCCACGAGACTGGGGTAACACCCCAGATCTTGCAAGAAGTGCTAGCTGATCTTCCGTGACCACCAGGAGTCTGGGTCTTACGTTTCATCAGGAAGCACCATCATTAAGTGATATGTACGGTAGCGGTGGCTCATGCTGATTGCTACTTCCTGGCTGACCAAGAATAAAAAAATGCAGAGAGCTGGGAGGCCAGGACAAAAGCCATGTGGTGCTCATAGCTGTAATGCTGTAACTCCTTTTGCTGATCAGCAATGAATGGAAAGCGGGGAGCTGGCAGGTTACTAGGCACAGTCGATAATCCCAGGTTGAGTTTTCTAGGCGCACGCAGTGAAGAGGCAGTAGGTGAGAAGGGCTGTGCTCTGAACGTTGCCTTTCCGAGAGTTTCAGTGACAGACACCAGGATGCTGCTTGAGTTCATCAAATATCTGCAGTCCCAGATGGTCTGTGGGGTTTTGCTGGCAGAGTTCAGGAGACTGTCAGCAATTGCTGCCATGAGCAACCATCTTTGTCTCTGCGATGTTTAGTCGCTGAACAGACACAGTGACACAGGCATGTGGGTATTAAACAGGCGCCAGGCTGGCCTCTCGTGTGTGTACTCACAGTAATGACGCTGGCCCTTGGGTATGCAGTTGTGAGAGTGCCAGACACATTAACAAGAGAGGCGAGATTTTCATTTGCTCTGTGTGGAGTTTCCAATACAAGCAGCTGTGTGCGACTCCATTGACTCCGGGTGAAGTGGCATCACTAGAATGTCACTCACTGGTTCTGAGGCCGCTGTGCCCATACAAAATGTCAGCCCCAAGCTGCTATTCAGCAACACATACCCATGTCTACAAAAAAAAATTCCCTGTGGAGTTTCCCCTCAAATGTGGGCTGTATTTTCCAGCATGACAACGCTAATGACTTGCATGTGTGTCTACAGGATCTCAAAGGGTTTCACAGACTGTATATACAAAGTCCACTTTGCCCACCATGAATTTGCAGCCAGCTCTGGAGTGTTTTAACAGCCGTTCAACAGCACTCAGCAACGCCATTCAAGAGTGTAAGGCAGGAAGGGAAGAAGAGTTCTGTATTGACGGGAGAATGTCGGGAGGCAGAATGGAATTAGCCAAGTTGCAATGGGACTGCAACACCAAGTTTAGCATCCTGTCTCTTGTGAAGTTCGGATAAACCCGAGAAGGAACCAGCACAGTTCATCCTGCTCCATTATGTCCTTCTGCTCCTGGACTGCGGGGGGAAATTCCCCATCTCAGCCATGCTGCACTGTCAGGACTGAACAAACCCGTGACTCTGCCATTCCATTTAACAGCGCCCAGAGGGAACCTTGATTCTCCTTCACATCAGGATCATTGGCCCATGTGCGTGCGTGTGTATCCTCAGTCTGGGAAGGGCTGTGTGTGACAGAGAGAGAGAGAGACTGAAATTCTCTGGCTGCATCAGAGAAGAGACTGGTGGGAAATCATTTGATCCCAGTTTAACATGGCAGCTCTTATTAGAAAAGGAAAGGGAAAAGGGCAGGTAATTGAAATGGTTTCAAGTTGAGCATTGAGGCGCCCCCATTCCCCCGGTGGAGGGGAGGCTGTGATGAGACTGAGTTCTCATGGAAGGGGCGTGGGAGCCCCAGAGCCAGGGCTGTCCAGCTGTGAAATTACTCATCTCTGCCCATTTCGCACAGCAGTTCCTGGGAGCTGGCTCTGCTCTTGGGGGAGGTCCGAGTCCAATGCTTTTCGTAACGTAGCCCAAGGAGAACAACAGATGGGACCCAACCTCATCGCACTGATGTTGGGACATCAGTGGCTCTGCCTTTCGGCCACACCTCTGCTAGAGAGAACCAGGGCCTCCTTCTGGGTCACTGTTCAATGCTTTGGGATTTGTCTTCAGTTTCACTTTTAACAACCAAGCAAAATCAATCATCCACTTCTCCTAAGTAGAGTTTGAAGGAGACAGGGCTGTTGGCCATTCATCAGGCCGCTGGGAGGTAAAACTGCTCTGCTGTGGTCTTTGTCTCATGTCCACTGGCTCCTCGCTCACAATTCACTTCCAGGTTTAGGTTGTGCAGGCCCCCGTGACATTCCCCAGATTAGGAGCGGTTCCTTACCTTGACCTATCTATATTCCAGCATGTCGGAGTCCCAGAGTGGGTGGCAGTTGTGATTCCCATATCATTGAACAGCAAACATTCCCGAAGTGTCTGATCAGTCATTCGATAATTCAGTCGGAGCTAGGGGGTGAGATGTTACTAATGCAGTACATGGAACAGAGCGCAAACCACGGCATTGGCTCTAGATATGAACAGAGCGTACTAACCTGGACATCCTAGAATAGCATCCTAGATGTTCTCACTTCTTTTCCCTTTACAACACCTGGTAATTGTGAAGCAAGCTGTGAGGACGTACACAACCTCTGGTGGGAAATCTTCTCTTCTCCTATTTGATGCCATTTATTTCGAGTCCAGAAACGCCTAGGGGCCTGAGAATGAAGCCCCATTTTGCTAGGCATTGTGAAAACCTATGGAGAGAGATGGCCCCTTCCCCAAAGAGGTGGCAGTCCAGACAGGGCAAACAAAGAAAGTGTGGTTATCCCCGTGAGACAGATGGGAACTTGAGACACTGAGAGCACGTCTTCACTGCACAGTTAGCCTGGGTGACTGGCACACAGATAAGCCTAGCCCTGGGTGTGAGCAGTCATGCCGCAAAGCCCTGCCCAAGTTACCATGTCCTCACTGGAGCGCCGTTCCCCCGTGTGTGTCGCTAGCACTTCTGGAGACACCTCCTATGGTTCTTTGTGCTGCAGTGAACTGAGCCGCTCTGCGATTCTTTTCCAGTGACTTAGGGGAGAACTTGTTTGTTTGTCCTTCTGGGGACACTGAAGGCATTGTGGAAAGGTGTTAGAGGACTATCAGCTGTTGAGTGATTTAGCCTGTGTCCTCACTGCAAAGTGGGTGGGTTACCAGTCTGAGAGAAAGTGGCCCTAACCTGCATCCCCAGCTGAGCCAGCTAGCCCAGGTTCAAAGTACCACTAAGCTCAGGTCTGAGGGTTTTGTGTGTGGATGGGCAAGGGTTAGGCCAACACCCAAGTAAGAACCTCCGGGCTAACTCTCCAGTGTAGACATACCCAGAGAGACTAACGGCATCCAATGCACTTAGCTCTTCTGAAAATCTGGCCCCCGCTGTGGGTGCTGAATTCTTCAAAGTCTGGCCCTAAGTGACTTGCCCAAGGTCATACAGGAATGGAACTCAGATTGCCTGAGTATTCATTCAGCATCTTAACCACAAAATCATCCTCCCTCTCTACGCTCCTGATGAACAGTTAATCTTTAAAATATATATTATTGCTGAAGATAGAACAAAAATAAATTCCAAAGGTAACTCTAAACACCTGTGAGCCACATGTTTATCAGCCTGCTTGGTTGAGAAGAGGGTAAAGGTGCTTTCATGTTAAAATAACATGTCACTGAATAGAGAGAGTTTACCTGGAGTCTGACAGAATTACAGTGCACGTCATTAGTCAGAGCAGCTGAAAATTGTTCCTCTTGCTGTTACGTCCTTCATACACTGATAGGAAAGAAATCTGTGCCAATGGGAAATGCAAAAGCTTGTGCGCATGGGACCAAATAGAAAATCTGAATGAAATGGTCTATTTCCCCCTAAGTCTCTCGCACTCACACAAAGCAACTTCAGATCACAGCTGATTGAGCAGGTCTGCACAGTTGTTACCAGCAACGTATTCATTATTTGATTATGTCATTTATTATTGATTATCAGCACAGCAGCAGGGCTGTGCAGAGTGCTTCCCAGCTGGTAAAACATACATAACCAAAACAAACAAACAAAACACAGCATGAAAGTAAGTCCCTGCCCTGATGAGTTAACAATCTAATGGGATGAGATGTTGCATGCACAACAGACCAGAACTAGGGTGCACATGTACTGCTACTACACAGCATGGAACAGGAGGATTTTCAACCTGTTTAAGAAGTGGAAAGGGGTACCAAAGCTGTGTGGTGCATCATGGGAGATGCATGATGACTGCTATGCATCATGGGAGCTGTACTCTGGCCATGGAACCTGGCCGATAGGGAGGAATGAAGCACCCTAGCACGATAGGTAGATGCGGCTCAATGTTTAACTGGCTCAAAATGAAGCATTGTTATTCAGTTCAACACACCTAAGTGAAGTGTTTGGATTTGGGAAATGCTGTGCTGGGTGGGACTCAGGAGATGTGGGTTCTACTGCTGATTGTGCAACTGGCTGACCTTAGGCAAGTCATTGCCTCGCTTTGTGCCTCAGTTTCCCTTCCCCATTTGTAGCCTTTCTTGTCTATTTAGATTGTTAGTTGTTTGGGACAGGGAATTTCTCATACTCTGTGTATACAAGACCCAGCGAAAAAGACCCTGAACTCAACTGGACTGGAGTTCATTTACCAAGAAATTATTATTTATTTGTATTAAAGGGACTTAAAAGGACATGGTTTATACGGCTCATTCTTGATCCTAAAATAATTATTCCAAAAGTTCCAACTCTCTAATTACACTAATGGCCTGAAAACAAGCTCTTGAGCAGCTTCTTTAGTGTAAAAGATGACACAGCACAAGTGTCCGCAATGCTAATTCCAGCCTTTATAGTTCCCTGGGACAATGTGTTTGTGCTAGGGCCTGAGTTGGGGCATCTGGGCCCCTGCAAAGCTGAAGAATATCAGTCAGTCACTTCTTGCTGCCTCCCCTCTGGTGCAGCTGTCTTTGAGAAGTAACCCAAGAATGGCTCTGCACGTTCCCCCAGCTGCTGCCCTGACAGGTACGAATGAACCTTGGAGATCAGTGAAAGCACATTTAGATGGATAACAAGAAATAATCCTGCCTGCAGGGAGGGGAGGTGTGTGGACTGGATGGTCTCATATAGCTTTGGCTCCTATGATTCTGTGAATTAAACTTTCTCCAAACCAGAACAAAATGGGGCCACTCTGTTTTCTTGGGTTTCATATTGGTTGCAAGAGCTGCTGCGTGAGCAATTCATTGATAAGTTCTGGTCAAATGGGCCCCGCTGAGTGGACCAGCTGCCCTTGGAAAAGCCCCTCACTTCTTTGGCATCGGCTATTCCAAGTTCCCAGCATCATAGTGAGTCTGCGACAGGAGTTGCTGCCACAGTGAGTCTGCACCCACGGAGGGGGGGGGACCAAACCCTGTTCTCAGTTTGCACAGCTGTAAATCCACTAGAGTCACTCTGGATTTACACTGGGGTAAGTGAGAGCTGAACCTGTTTTAAAGGATCCTAGACACAATCAGAGCAACTAAACATCCATCCATTCTTTTAAAGCAACATTCTGAAGTGATAATAAGAATCTTGGAGCCCATTGCAAATGGATAGGACACGTCCAGTACTCAAGTACCCTAATGGTGGGCACAGTATTATGCTAGATAGATTAGATTCGATAAAATAGGAAGGGGGTTGGTGTTTATGGGAATGGCTGGAATCCTCTCTTCACCTGTGAGATGCCCTCCAGAGTTCAGAACTATAAGTCATGAGCAGCAACGACCGGCGTTTATTTAAATAGGAGTGTCACCAATGACGTAAAATGCTGCCTCCTGAGCCTTTTCTGTTGAGCTTTAGCAGTGGAACCTGGTGCCAACATCTATAGCAAGTGGTTCCAGTTCAGAATCAGCACATTTTGAGTGACCTAAAAAATAGAGTTTCCATCTCCTGGAGCAACCGCCCCAGCACACGCACCTTGAGGTGATATTAAAGCATACAGCTAGAAGGAAAGGGCCACCTCACGTTGATTGCAGGATGCTTCCATGTGATGAGCTCCACCCATGTTTCTCCCTGAGCCGCTGATTGGAATGTGGAAAGCCAGACATGTTTATATGGGGTCAGCAGTTTGGAGCACATTTCCATGCACAGGCCTCTAGACTCTGCCTTGTATTCCTCCTGGTCAGGCAACATACCAGCAGTCCCTTCTGCACACTTTCCCCCTCCACTCCACGCATAATTTATATGGCATTTAAATAATACATTGCATGGACGTCGTGGCGGAATTGATAGCACTCAAAGTAGGTCACTAAATACATCACTGTATAATTTATATAAATGAACCTGCATGATGTGCTGGGAGGACTTCATTGAAAAATCAAACCGCAGAGCTTACAGAAGTGCAGGATTGCTGGGGATCTGCAGTATTTTAGGACTGGGTGTATTTAGGGCAAAACACGAGGGCAGTTTCTACTGGGTGACACCTCAGCTTCCACCTCACGCAGCCCAGCACCTTCTGCCTCAGGAAAACACCTCCTCCGCCTCCCATCCCCCGGCCTCACCTGGGGCCTGGCAGCGGCAATCATTCACACCTGGTGGGACAGGATCACTTCAAGGTCCCTGTTAATGCAGCACCCCTGACCTGAATGGTATGTGAGTCTCCTCCCTCCCCACAGTCCCTTCTCCCTGGAGGCCTAATTTCTGCCACACTGCAGTGGCAGTGCCTGGGTCAGAAGAGGATCCCCTTTGAGAGTCACTTATTCACCTCACCACCTACCCCATGTCAATGAGTTTTGCTTTGGCAACCAAGGACAATGTCCATCTACAGCTCCCCGCTCCCAGCCCTGCTGACCAGACCCCGCCACCCCCCACCCCAGCTGGGACTGAGCATGCTTCCCCCATCTGCCCACGCAGAGAAACCCCCCTCCTCCAGCATTGATCATGCTTCCCCCATAGCACTCCCAGTCCCAGACAACCCAGGCCAGGAGAGACACCCCCAGGGTCTCAGCCTGCAACCCTCCCAGTTCACACTGACTCTGGGAATTAGAAACAGCAAATACCCATGCACCCAAGGCAGGGCATATCGTGCAGTCAGCAGCCCACTTAGGCAGCCACAATCACCCTGCTTTACAGGATGAATATTCTATGCCTCCCTCTTCCCCGTTCTCTAAAATGTCCCTGTATAACCTGGAGAGGAGAGGGGAGGTTCCTCCCAGCTGTAACCCCCTACTTTGGCTGCAGCCAAGAGTTGTGTGAATATGTCCCTGAGATATTTCCATTGTTGACAATTAAGGGGTTGTTGGGTTTTTGGTTTTCTTTCCCCCTTTCCTGTTACCGCCTCCAGCCACTGCAACAAAACCTTTAAATCACAAAGAGAAATATTTGGCTTGGTGGGTTCTCAAGAGAGCCCAGGAGGATTCACTCAAGATCAGCAACAATCCCTGCTGCTCGATGCCAGCTGTGCAGTCAAGTCTCCTTCCCCAACAGGCAGGACGTGTCACCTTGCCACCAGCAAACCTCTTGATGTCAGTGCTTCTCAGCTCCCTCACTGCTTCAGCCCTCTCTGACACTGATTAAACCCTGTGTACTCGGGATTACCACATATATTGCCGGGCTCAATCTGTTGCTGGAAGGGGATATTAAATTCATAAGTGGATAAGGTTAGGTGTAGTGAGGATGAAGAACACCTCACATTGCACCTGCCAGGCACAGATAAAGTCTGTGTGCATCTGGGCTAAGCAAGATCCCTCCTCCCTTTACATCCCACGTCATTGGAATTTCAATGTTCTGGGCCTGCCATTTAGAAAGGCAAACGTCTCGTATGAGGCTTTGCACAGCCAGGAGTGAAATTCATCTGGTGTTGAGGGCCGGCATGAGGCCTAGGTGCCATTAAAGTTCCAAGGCACATGGGAGCATTTCACCCAAAGCCAGCAAAGATCAGAGATGGTTATAGGAGTTCTTGGCAGAGCTGCCAGGGAGGAAACCAATTAAAGATCTTCCACCCCAAGACATCCGATTGTTTGTATTTCCCATTGTGTGGAATTTTAAAGATGAGGGCGCAGAAGTGGCTTTATGACATAGGAGAGTGCCACAGGGGTTCATGGCTTTTTCTTCTATGTAAATGGTGCGTGATTTGCTTTGGATTGGGCTTAACATTGTTTTTAGGCTTTTATGATCTGTGGATAGCCCGTATAACCAATGAAGAGGTATTGAAGATGACTGGAACTCAGCAAACATCCGCCAGAGATCTTAGGAAAGAAAGATTCAATCTGCCAGGCACATTTTTAAGAAGTTCAGTAGGCAATGCATGTTCATGGGCACTGGATTGGAAAGATAATGGCAGAAGAACATAATGCAAAAAAAGATCTTTGGCTGGCCGATGTGGTATCCTGGGTGGATCTAAAGGACAGTTCATCCATAGAGAGATTAGCAGAGGACCGTACAGGATGGGCTACCATGTTTGTAAACCTCCAGTAATGGAGATGCCACATAAGAAGAAGAAATGTGCTGTTCAAGGTCTGCAAAAACAGCCTCGAAGGCCAAAAACAAAGGGTGTAATTGTGTAGTTATGTTGCAATGGCATTCTTCCTTTGGAGAACTTAGAGAGTGACATGATATGAAAAAGCAAGGGGTAACATTAGAGGGGACTTCTCCTACTGTGGGAAGTCAGCCAAGCAAACAAGAGAGGACTCTGTTAAAAAACAAAACAAAACAAAAAAACCAAGCTAATCTGACCTTGTGCTTAACACATAGAATATCATCTGCACTGGAGAGAATTATTCTTCCCTACTGTATAGGAGAAGGAAGACAAGACATAAACCCAGTGTGCAGAGCTCATGGGAAAGAATTTGGAGCATCTATCCAGCTAAGCTTGCTATTTGTCTGACCCTGCCAGCACTCAGTCATTTCACAGCAGCTCTGTTGTCTGGGCTCTGCAGAAAGGTTCTGGTGCTTGGTTTCTTGCTGGGAAAAGCTGGGATCATGCATAGTTTCACCCGAGTTTACCGTCCAGATCCTGATGGTGTACAAAAGCTCATTGAATGCTGGGCTGGTTGCTGTGCGCAGAAAGGCGATTCTTTATTGAGGCTGCGGAGTGCTGACAGACCCTCTGGCTCTCTCTGAGTCTTTAGTTCCTGGACTGGTTCACATTAGTACCAGCTCCCAGATTACTGAAGTAATGTGTAAAAGGTTTCCCCCATGCTGCAGCTTCGCCCCCCTGCCGTCCTCAGTTAGAACTGACAGGGGGCAAAGGGTTGAGAGCTCTCAGCATTTTCCAGTCAGCCTTTGACAAAGGCTGCCTTCAGTTAGCAAGGTCAGAAACTCTCTCCCATGCTCTTCCGAATGCCGGGCATCTCCTCCAGGCCCTCTCAGAGCTGCCAATGCTTTCTGTCCGGGTCCCATCAGGAATGCAAGGAAATGAATTGCGCAAATGATGCAAATGGTTTTGTCGTTTCAGACAAAAATGAGCTCCATGCCCATCGGAGCCGGGAGCAAGCTGTTTTCTGGCTTCTTAAAAGAATTAGATCCCTAGCAGGGAGTTTAGTTTGCAGTGAGAGCTGTAGAGGACGAGCAAGATGCAGTGAGTGACTGTTCCAGCAAAGAGCTGCTGGCTTTCTCTCCAGGAGCATGAGTCTGTGTGAGCTCCAGGGCCCATGAGCCAATCACTCCCTGAGACGGGATTTCCAAACCTGACCGCCCAGGAAAGCCTGCGCTGTGAGCATCATTGTGATCCCACCATAGCACAGCCGTGGAGTTTATGCCGAGCTGTGCTGAGGGGGAAAAAGGTGTCACGGAGGACAGAGGAAGCAGTGGGAGGGATGGGTCTAGGGTGACCAGATGTCCCGATTTTATAGGGACAGTCCCGATTTTGGGGTCTTTTTCTTATATAGGCTCCTATTACCCCCCACCCCCCTGTCCCGATTTTTCACATTTGCTGTCTGGTCACCCTAGATGAGTCTGTGTTCCCAAGGCAGGAGATAAGACAACTCGAATCCTAGGGCTAGGCACCACTTCAACAGTACTCTGAGGGCTTGCGGGGTGTGTATGTGGCTGCCGCCATTTTGGCCGACACTCTGGGGATTCAACCTGGGCTAAAAGCCTGAGGTAAAGAGTCATGGCTGGGGCTTTATCAGATGCCTATCCTCTGCAGCTCAGCCACAGAGCAGACCTGTAACACACACTCACCAGTGGGTGCCACAGAGCTCTTGCACTGGCCTCTACACGGGTGAATTTCACCTACAAAAACCAGCCCCAGGAGGCATGGCTGGCCCAACGCACCCCCACCCCCCATCCTGCCACTGGAATGACACAATGAGCATTCTTGGCCTTCTGCATACCACCCTTGGAAACGTCTCCTAGGAGGAGCCGGCGCTCTCAAGTTCTGCAGCCCGCTGCATGTTTACTTCATCTTGGTAATAGTCACCGAAACAGAAAGAAGCGGCAGAAGCTACAGTCTAAAGAAATATGGACTGCGAGGAAAGGATGGATTTACCCACAAGTCCCCTGGAGCAGAGGAACTAGGAAAGGAAAGGCTGAAAAATTGCAAACCAAGCCCGTGACTGGTCTGTGCTTCCTTCTGACACAGATTTCATCGCATAAGACCCTGCCATCCCTTGGCATGAACAGCAGATGGCACCTTACCTCTGAATTCCCTTGCTTTGATAGGTTTAAATAGAGCCTTTCGTGTTTTAATATGGCTTGATGTGTAATTAATTCTAGCCCTTTTTCAGCTTTGATTAATTGGGCACAGGTGCCCGTGTGTGCTCGTTGAATAGCACCATGCATTCATTAGCTCTTGCTGGGCCTGGCTTCTCTGTGTGCACACACTGAGCTCTAAGCACAGGCAGGTAGGAATCAGCCCGTAACCAGCTTTTACCCGCTGCCGGTGCCAAGAAGGAAGGGTAATAAACCGATCCGCATTGTGCCAGGGGGACAGCTGGAGACTTGAGGCTAGATCGATCCAGTAAGCCAGGGAATTCCAGGACACACGCAGTTCACCGAAAACCAGGTGCTGCCATGTAATTACACACCAGATTTAAAATGCAGAAGGAGTGCTCTTGTCAGGTGTGTTATGCCTGCCAGGGCAGCTCAGAACCCTCCTCTCTCATGGAAATGTCAAGGCATTTGTTTACTTGTGTTCCTTTCCTCCACAACTCTCCCTCCACCAGGTCTGTTCTTTGTACGTTGCTGTAGTTATTCCCTGCCGAGCGCCTACGGCGCATGTCACGCCATAGGGCGCATAGCTGGACATTGACCTTGTGACTGGGGCACTGGACTCAGGAGATCTGGGTTTAATTCCTGCCTTTAGCACAGACTGCCTGTGTGAACCTCAAGCAAGTCGCTTCATCTTCCTGCACTGCATTTCCCTGCTGTCCAATGGGGATGTGGGAGGGGGTTTGCAGAGGCTAAGGGAGTGAAGGAGCAGGGCTGGGCCAAGAGGCCCCCGCCACTCAGCAGCCGCGGAGCATGTTCCGAATGAAGAATCTGCTCCAAGAGGGACTCTGACAGTCTAGCAGGGAGGGAGAGTGAAGGAGAGGTTCTCCGAAAGGAGGGGGCCGGTTTGCAGCCCAACCAGGAAAGTAGGGACCTGCCTGCGCCTTTTCTCTCCCCAACTCCCTGCTGAGGGAGAATAACTGGACACTAGGAAGAGAGCTGGGTAATGCTCAGCAGCCTGGCTGAGCTGCTGGGTCTGACTGGGAGCTCCCGCTGGGGGGGAAGCAGCCTGCGGCCACACCCCAAACCCAAAAGAGAGCAGGGAGGTCGGGAGCAGCCCAGCGGAGGCTGCTCTGGTGCACCAGGAAGAGGCGAACGAGACATTTAATGCCTGTCCTGCTTGGGTCCTGGAAGGAGTGTTCTTGAGAGGGAGGGCTACTTTCCCTTCCCCCCCCACACCCCGCCATCCATCCAGGAGAATTCCGGGGCACTCTGCCCACTGGAGCTGCTGACCTCCGAGTGACACCTGCTACAGGAGGATATTTCCTTTCTCCCACCCTTTGTCTATTCAGATGGTAAGCTCTTTGGGGCAGGGACTGTCTCTCGCTATGTGTCTGTACACCACCTAGCACAATGGGGCATTCAGCTGAGGCCCCTAATTGCTACCATCATGCAAATAGATAACAATACTAAAATACAAAACGAAGAGGCTTAGTTTTCCCAGCACAGTACAGTGTGGCAGTGTTTGGTTTATTTCCCAAACTGTACGTCAGCTTCAGCACAACTCTGGGAATTTGCTGAGCCCACAGCAGGAGCAAAATACATGGATTTTTTTGTGGGTCCCACATAAACAACAACTTCAAATAAGTCTCTGACAGAATCGTGGATATTTAAAAAACAGATGTTCATAGACTCCTCAGAGCCTTCTTATCAGACTAAAACCATTTTCAGGAGCGTTAAATTTAGGAGTTGAACCTGAATCACTCTTTAAGCCCTTTTAAGATACTTTATGGTAATATACATTATCTCACAAGCGCCCCCGTTACCAAGGTGTAGTTTCATGCTCTACAACAGATGGCTACAGAGAAAGGCGAAAATTTCCAGGAGCTCTGCTCTCAATAAAAATCTATGATCCATTCCTAAACGTAATAATCCAATCGATCAGGAAAATAGATAGAACTTTGCAATCGTCTTAGTCTGAATGTGTCAGGAAGGCTTCCTCTCCCTTAAAGCAGCTGCAGCCCGGCAGGCATCAAGCTGTTTGAAAGTCAGGCTCAGAGAGAGCTGCTTTCTGAAGGTGCTGAAAAAGACTGAAAGGTTGTTATGGCAACAGGAACATCCCTGCAGCTCCTCCTTTTTCGGCTCTATCTTCTCCCTGTCTGGTGGTCCATGGTAGGGTGACCAGACGTCCCAATAAAATCAGGACTGTCCCGATTTTGAGGAGTCTGTCCCACGTCCCGACCAGAGTACGGTCAGGACGCCATTTGTTCCAATATTTTGTTTCCTGGTCTTCAGCAGGACTCCTGGATGTGTGACTGTAAAAAAAAAAAAAAAAAAAGTACGTAGTCTCAGATGAGCCTTCATCAAGTGTCGTTGTTTAAAGCAGACAAGTGTCTCGATATTTGCCTTGTGGTGGTGGGTATTTTTGATGCACTATTTAAATGCTATCACAAAAGAGATGGCAGCTGATTTATACATGTAATTTATCAACAATGAATATAGGAGTTTGCCGATCTGAAAAGAGAGAGCACGTATTGTTCAGCTCCAGCAATTTACTAAATCGATATTGTCAAAAGCCTCTGTGATGCCCAAGTGAGAAGCAGAGAAGACTCATGGAGCAGCTTGGAGCCTCTGGTAATATAGCTGTGACACTGGCCCCAGTGCTCGGCCGTCCATAGATTGAGGCTGGTTCTGTGCCAGCGCTGTGCAAGGCGCAGGTATTGCTCTTGTTTCATTGCACTGCTATTGGGCAAGGAGACAGTCTCATTTCTATTGTCACCACCGTTTTATTTATCCTCCTGAGTCTCCCCAGGAGCCACTCCTACTTTTGCTTTTTGTTTTGTTTGCACCTCAAAGTCCCCAACCCCCTTGGGCGAGAGTGTGTCATTTTGCCACAGCCCTGCACTGGGGGCTGTGGATTGCCACGGACTCGCAGGGGCGAAAGAAAAATGCAGGCCTGTTATTTACCAGGCTGCACGTGGCAACAGACTATATTGGTAAGGGATGCAAGGAGAGTGTGGGTCACGATGCAAACTGCAGACACACACACACACACTAAACTTAATCAATTTAAAAGTTTTATTGGGGATAATTACAAGGGGTAAGGGAGCAGCGTATGATTAGCTAATAGAGTTAATGAAACTTAAAACACACAATGACTAAAATATCTACTAACAATATTTATAAACAAAGATGCAGCATTTAGTAATAACTGATACTTACAAATACAAACCAACGCATAACGACCGGCAAACGTAGAAGCTCTGTTTGAAACACGTGAGCTGAGAGAGAGGCTTCGAGGTGATCAGGCTCGGTTACAGGTATACACAGGACACACGGGTATACACAGGATACACGGGTATACACAGAATACACGGGTATACACAGGATTCGTTTTCTTTCTCCTCTCCCTGCCTGCACATGGCAGGCAGGCCATAAAGTACCCACTATGACATCATAGAAGTGTCATAGGGGACGGGGCCCAAAACCTGTTTGTGTTCGTTTCTGATTGGCACAAGCAAAGTTTACACCATGTAGGGGAGCAGGTGCCTTAAAGTCTGGCTTCGCCCCCAAAAGGTGAGGAAATGCATATTGGTTTAGAATGCGTTCAACACTGAATGACAAAAGAAGAGGCCAGGGCAATACCGGTATGGGCAAGTTCTACAGGATGCAGACAGGAACTCATCTCAACAGGGGCAGCACAGAGTCACGGCGCTCCAGGGAGCGATCATGCCAGCTGCACATTGGGAATCCATTCAGGATAGTGCAGCCTACTCCTCCTCCACGGGAGCGGCCAAGGCCCCAGCTCCTCCCGGCCCCATTGGGGTGATGTGCACTCCTAGGAATCCATGGAGGGAGCAGCTCCTGAGCTACCCTTTCCAAATGACCCTTGGTGGGTGTCAGATGGTGACTGTGTCCAGCCTGTGACCATAGGGGGTGAGTCCATCAGCTCACAAACAGCATGGTCATGCATTGCCAACCTCATTCTCAGACCCATTTCACCCTCTCTCCCTGGTGGAAAGTGCAGGTTCGCCTTTGACCAAGATTTAAAGGTGTGTAGCTAGAAGGTGCACCTAGTCTAGACAAGACCTTATACATACTAGAGTGTAGCATAGACAATGTAGACTTAGGCAGTGTAGACTTCAATGCGTGTTTAACTAGTCACTCTCTAAATCCCAGCCAGGACAAATCCTGTAAGAAACTTCCTACACCATGTGCAATAGCAGACATCTGATCGCCTAGGCCAGTGGTCCCCAACGCGGTGCCCGTGGCTGCCATGGCGCCCGCCAGGGCATTTATGTGTGCCTGCCTAGTGCCCAGCAGGGGAGAGAAGCCGCGGCCCCGTGCCTGCCAGGGACAGAGAACTCCGGGGCTGCAGGCTGCGGGCGCCGGTGTTCTTGCTCCCTGGCAGGTGCGGGGCCATGGCTTCTCTCCGGCTTCTCCTGGGCTGCAGGCTGCAGCCGCCGGTGTTCTTGGTCCCTGGCAGGTGCGGGGCCATGGCTTCTCTCCGGCTTCTCCAGGGCTGCTGACTGTGGGCACCGGTGTTCTCGGTCCCCGGCAGGCACGGGGCCACAGCTTAAGCCGGAGAGAAGTCGCGGCCCCGTGCCTGTCAGGGACAGAGAACTCCGGGGCTGTGGGTGCCTGTGTTCTCTGGCCTCCCAGCTTCTCTCTGCACTGCCCAGAACTGGCGCCAAAAACAAAAACAAAAAAACCACTCCGACTCTGCAGAATAGATGGAATGCCGCCCCATAGCATGTGCTTCCCCAGGCACGTGTTTGCTCCACTGGTGCCTGGAGCCGGCCCTGCATGTGAGTAATTGCTGGCGCCCGCCACACTCTTCTGAAAACATGAATGTGCTACTGGCCACAAAAAGGTTGGGGACCACTGGCCTAGGCGTTAGCAAGGTGCCAGAGGATGGAATGATATCTTAAACTGCAAACACAAGGTCCTTGTGAAACACTCCGTTCTGTGGTGTTCATTAATGTGACTCCTTTGATCTCAGCACGAGGCCATACAAGGCAGAGATTAGACAGAAGAATAGCTCAGCACTGCTTGCAACAAACCACTTATTGATTGCAGCTGGATTTAGCCTAGGCTCCAGACCCACTGTTATTACTTGTCCACAGCAGTCTGGCTGTTGCTGCTGTTGATACCCTTAAATATTCAGGCTAGCGCAGCCGATGAGAGGTCTGCGCTCTGTGCTGGCACAAGGCAATTACAATGACTGGTGCTCTCTTGACTCATTAAGTATGAACAACTAATTGTAAGATCAGTTTCCTTGTTCTCTTTATTTTTCCCCAACTCAGCTTAAACTCCATTCTAATGACATTTAATCACAACTGACATACATTCTAGTGCGTGTAGGGACTAGGGATTGAAAGTGTAATGGTGCCTTCCAGGCACTGCAGATATTTGGGTAATGCTTCATGTTACACGGCACGAACACAGTGTCGCTACCTCACCTGACGAATGTCGCTGCCGCAGGCTGTTGAAGTTGCGTCTACCTCATGCCATTTAGTGAATGGAGCTTGCAGTGATATGGGGCCAACGGAGAACAGTTCTGGCTTCTAAACAATTGTGTTACATGTGTGGTGATTCATTCAGGACCTGCCAAAGGAAAAAAATGGGGCTTTGGATATTTTTTTAAAGGTCTGGGAGGACACCCAGAGATATCACAGAATTGGAGGGGAGGGTGTAAAACAGGTGACGAGCCTCTCTCAGGTGGGGTGTGACGCAGGCATTTCATACATTTGGGGTGTCAAAATCCAGGTTCGGCTCTAACTCTACAACTAAATGAGATGGTCGCTTACCATGCAAACAGAGAGCAGGGGTTTAAGGCTGAGTGCCGGTGGGCGATCCCCCAACCTCTCCCTGGCTGGGCCCCCAGAGAGCTGCCCCTCCTCCTTAGGCAGAGCAGTGAGAGTGCCCCCTGCTGTTTGTCAATTAAACCACTGGGTGCAAGGTCTGCCATGTAATATTCACACCATGATCAAGACACTATGCTGGTCTCGCCACACGGCCCTCCCCTTTCAAGGCTCCAGCATCACATGCATCTATCCCGCTGTTCTTATTCAGCCCACACCTGTTCTGCCTGGCGCCTCTTTCTGTCCTGTTTGCACATAGCTTGGGGGATGGGAGGCATGCGAATTCCCCACTCATGTTCCTGTCTGTAGCCAGCCATGTCCTCTGCTCAGCGATTCCGCTCCCCACTGTGCTGATTCACTCCAGCCTGCCATCAGACGGTCTGGAGGAGGAGCAGTCTGCTGCTCCAGACCATACCGAGGAGGAGTCAGACGGGTATAAATACCGTGTCCCCTTCGCTGTTAACAAGTCTGTGCCCTTGGTGATCAGCTGGTTCATCTTTGTTTCCCTCTGCCTCCCTTGCAGCTATTTCCCGTTCACTGGCCTGTGCAGTTCGTCAGCCCTTTTGACCTGAGGTTGGTTGACATCTTCATTAATACCCGTCACAGGTTTCACAAGTCCCAGGCCTGTACAGTTCTGAGTTTTCTCCTTGTTCCTGACTCTTCCCAGCCTGTGTCTCTGTGAACCTGACCCTAACCCAGCGTCTCTCTGCACTCGCTCCTGGAGGGCACTTGCACCCTGATTGCTCCCAGGGCAGAATGTTTATTCTTTGTTCTTCCTCACGGAGACTTGTCTTCTGTGATTACTTGAAATATTAACATTGGCAAGAAGCTTTGGCCTGGCCTGTATTAGAAAACTGGCATCTGGGTAACTGAATTGATTTAAACACTGCACTGCTGTAACCCCCAATCTAGACTCACTTAAACTATGGGACAGCAGAGCCTAGCGGATAGAGTACTGGCCTGGAACCCAGGAGGTCTGGATTCTACTCCCAGTTCTGCCACTGGCCTGCTGGATGACCTTAGGCAAGTCACTGCCCTTCCTTGTGCCTCAGTTTCTCCATCTGTAAAATGGGGATAATGATGTTCTATACTTGGTAAAGTGCTTTGACATCTACAGATGAAAACTGCTTCAGAAGACCTAGCTATTATTATTATATAAGAGCTAGGTGTTAGGGAGGATGGGTCCATCAATGGCTCTTAGCCAAGATGGTCAGGGATGCAACTCCATGCTCAGGGTGTCCCTAAAGCCTCTGATGGGCAGATGTCGGGACTGATGATGGAGGATGGATCACTTGATAATTTCCCTGTTCTGTTCATTCCATTTGAAGCATCTGGCACTGACCACTGTCGGAAGACAGGATACTGAGCTAGATGGACCATTGGTCTGACCCAGTCTGGCCATTCTTATGTTCTTATCATTAAACTGGTTTAAGCAAGATCATCTGATTTAAATGCATGTTAACCCTGTTTAAGTGTATCTACACTAGGGGTTTGCACCGGCGTAACTAGATCAGTTGTGAATTGACTTAACTACATCACTGCCACATTTCTAACCTTGACAAGCCCTTCGTTTTCCTTGTGACCCCACCAACCAACGTTGATGCGAGCGCCTCCTCCTCTACGGCTGGAACAGCTTTCCTGCCACTCTTCCCTTCATCAGCTCTGCCGCTTATTTCCCGTCTCCGCTGAAAACATTCTTTCGTTGCCACAAGCTCCCCATTCCTCTCCATCCTGGCTGCCTAGCACTGCAGAGCACATTGAGGAACGGTTTGCATGAAGGGAAACTGTCCCACATAAACCTGGCTTGCATGCCCCAGCGTGCAGTCAGGCTACTTCCTTTTTCTCCGCACAACACCTGTCTCCACCTCACTGCTGTAGCCAAGCCACTGGATGCCTCCCCCGTGTGCAAAATGCACACCCCACCCCCTGGGTCAGCTGGGTTGCAGGCAGGACGTTTGTGTCTAAGCACAAATAGCTCAGTGGCTGGAAGAGAATAAAATAGAAGGGGAAGCTTTTAAGTGGGTTTTTTATGAGTATTTTGATGTTTGACTAACAAGGCAAATCTGGGAGTCTCTGGTGCTCTGCTGTGATCTGGGAGCCTGCTATTTCACCCATTTTAAGAACCATTTGCTTGCAACTACTAAGTCGTTGTGCCTTTCATGGCGGTTCTGCCTTTGCGGGAAGCGCACTCCTTGGAACTTTGAAGATCCTGGCTGTTTGAATGCTTCCAGTTCGTTTGTTTAATGAACCTCAGGGGGCCGCAGCACTAAAGCGATTCCCAAACACGTTCAGAGGCTTTGCAGTTTTTCCGCTAATTAGGGAGTCTTTGAGGGCTACACATGAGAGGTTCTGCTGTTGCATTTGACGCTGGCATAGAGCCAGGGCAGCGCTGATTTTCCAACCAGAGTGACACATTTTTAGTCTCCCCACCCCAATCAGTTTGTTCAAGCCCAGGTACCTGCCAGCCCCAATCACACGCGGCTCAGGTTCAGAGGCAGCAAGATGGTCAGCATTTAATTAAAACAGAAATAAAATAACCCAACTCCTCGGGGACGTGTGTTTATTCCCGTGGACGGGAATGACCTGGAAGATCACCTCAACAATCATCGCAGGAGCCAAGGGCTCCTTTCGCTGCATTAACGGGATTAGTTGACAGGGCATCAAGAGACCTGGGATCAAGAGCCAAGGCCCTTTCCCCTTCCTGTGCCTCCATTTGCCTTCCCACCTTTTGACTATTGAAACTGCAAGTTCTCCAGAGAAGCAGCTCTCCCTCACCAGTGCGTATGTTCAGCACCTAACGCCATGAGGCCCTGTGCTCAGCTGGGTGCTACTGTCATACAATTAAATAATAATTATAACCATAAATGTACAGAGAGCCTGCTCCAAACCCTTTGTAATTGATGGGCAAAAATCCCACTGGGCTTTGCATCAGACCCAGATTGTGCTGCAGTGTGAGAACCAAAGGGATCCCACCTGCAACCCCTAGGAAGTCCCTATCTGCCTGACGCCCTAGGAGTAAGAACTCTGCTGTGTTCACATGCTCTCAGTTTTGCCAATAGGCAAAGGAATCCTGTTAGGGTCAAAGATGGGCAATTCCCCACACACCCACGCACAAATTCCCATCAGTCCCTCTAATCCCCTCTAGCTTTTCGTCAGGGTGTATCTAACTGACTGGCAGGAGCTGAGCCTGCCTGCCAGTTCAGGTGTGGGATGAGGAGCTGCTATGAAAAGCCCTGATGCTGCAAAGCAGAAATCCTCTCATCCTGTGCGTGGCTGATACCAGACACCATCCCTCCCGGGGCCATTTCTTGGGGGTCTGAGTGAATTCATAGGGCCCATTAAAGGATCAAATCTGTGGCATGGTTAGTTCAGCCACTGGTGGATCTTGGGTCACCATCTGTCCCCCAGACCAGCCTGTGCTTTGGGGGATTTACAGCCAGATCCAAAGCCAATGGGAGCTTTGCTATTGGCTTCAACGGGCTCTGGATCAGATCCATATACAGGTGGGCAGCACCGGCCCTAGTTGTCTGCAAGCTAAGAAAATGGTGACACTTGCTTACAGGGGCCTTTTCTAGCTGGGGAGGGCCGGTTTCCATAGTGGGGGACAGCAGGGTTCATGTCACAGTCGCCCCACAATTCCCTGGCCAGCAGATCCCATGGGAGCAGGCATGAGTCAGTGTCATGGCAACAGGAGGGGAGAGCATGTGAGAGGGATGTGAGAGGCTCTAGCCGCAGGGCGCTCTCTGCTCAAGCTGCTCTCTGCAGGAGTCGCTCTCTGCAATAGCTGGCTCTCTGAAACCTGTCTACCGCAAAGTTAAACAGAACATGTCTTGATTTTAAAACAACAACAGTCCTGAGGTGTTTTTTATATGAAACAAGGAAACAATCGGTACCTTTTGTGCAATTCATTAGAGCAACTTTATTCGCCCTAGAAAGAGAAACTGCCTGTAACGTACAATGCTAAGTTCAGAATCGGCACTGCAGGGCTCAGGGCGCTCAGATGCCTGCAGAATTAATTGCTAGGTACTTTCATTACTGATTAAATAGAAAATCTTCAAATACCATTAGAACATGATGATTAAATGGGCCCCGCTCTGATTGGATGCACCGTCTCTCCTTTTCCACGTGTGCTATAGGTCACCTTCCTGTTTGGTAAATTGCAGGACACGTCTATAACGAGGAGACAGCAACATAAATAAGCGTGGCCCACGAGGCAGCCTGGAAACTGCCTGTCTGAGGCTAGTCCCGCTAACGTAAATGGAAAAGGCCTTGTAGGAATGCATGTGGCCTTGTAGGAGCCTGGGTGGCACGTTGACCAAGTGGGAATCTTTCTCCATAGCTGCTGCGTATGGGAGGTTTGGTTCTTCCCCTTTCTGGGGTTCAGCATTCAAGTGGCTACTCCCTGATGGGAGTTTTTATCAACTGTCCAGAGCAGGCGCCTCACAGACAGGTAGGGCTGCATTCCTGCATGGAGCAATCTCTGGGCCTGCAGCTGCAGCCAGAAATGCAAACAGGATGTTAGGATGTCTAAGGAGTGGGGTGGAGAATATGACGATGCAGTGACACTGATCACCCCATCTCAAGAACTAGAGGGCAATGAGAATGGTTAGGGGCAAGGAAGAACTCTCCAGTGGAGATGGAATTGTTACCTTAGAAAGGAGACAAATAAGGTTGTGATAAAAGTATAGAAACTAATGACTGTGCTAGAAAAAGAGAGACAGGGAGCTTCTGTTCTTCCTGCCTCGTAACATAAGAACAAGGGGACACTCAGTAAGAATGAAAGGTAGCAAAGTGAAAACTGATAAAAGGAAACGTTCTTCACAAAGCACATAATTACACTGTGGAACTCATTGCCACATGATGTCATTCATTAAAGCAAAGAACGCAGCAAAACTCAGAGGGCTTGGACATTTGTATTGAGAACAGGAATATCTAGAGTTAGAAATATTAATGCTAAAAAATAAGTTTGGGGAGGGGTATAAAACCTCATGCTCCCGGGCGTAAGCCCAGCTCTATCTGCTAGGGGTTGGCATGAGACCTTCCTGGGGGCAGGTTACCCTAAAGCTGCCTGCTGCAGGGTTTCTTGCACCTTCCTCTGAAGCAGCTGGGGCTGGCCACTGTCAGAGAGAGGAGACTGGGCTGAATGGACCGTGGGTCTGATCCAGTCTGGCAATTCCTCTGTTTGTCCCAGCCCAGCAGAGAAGATGCTTTGAGAGTATAAGCCTGGGCAGCCTCAAGGGAACTCACGGGTTCATACCGTGATGGTACAAAGAGCCATGAGGCCCTTGCAGAAGTTTCTTGGCTCTGGCCCAGGACATGCCATCACAGGGAGAGGAAGGTCAGTTTTTAGGGTTAATGCTGTCCCCGCAGCCCTTGATGCTGTACATACACACAGTGAGAGACAGCTCCTGCCCCCAAAAGGTTACCGTCTAACTAGACAAGACAGATGCAGGCTGGGAGGGGAAGAGATTTGCCGAAGATCAGAGGCAGAGCTGGGAGTAGCACACAGGTCTCGTGAATCCCAGCCCCGTGCTGTCTCCACTAGACCACATTGCTCCCTGTTATGTGTGTGTCCAGGAGAAGCAGCTGCCCCTTTGCTGTGGTGAGAGGATTTCTGGTCCCATTCTGCACTCACAGCCAAAGCCCCTGGTTGGATAATGACTCTGACGCATTATCTGCTTCTGAACTTCATGTGCCGAGCAGGCGGAGCCGTGTGGATGGTGCTGCAGCCCACGCACCCCGGACCTCTCGGGGTATGTCTACACTGCACTGCAGCTGAGAAGCTGGATTCCCAGCCCGGGTAGCCAGACTCCCAATAGCTCAGCTAGCGCACTGCAAATAGCAGCATGGGCTCAGGCCCGGGGCGGGCAGGCAAGCTTCGGCAGCTAGCCTGAGCTGTCACCAGTGCCACAATGTTCACACGGCTATTTTTAGTGCACTCGCTTGTGCAGAGGTAGCACAAGTCTGCCTGCCTGTGCTGGGAATCCTGCTTTGGGGTAGACAGACCCTCTCACATCCAGGATACTGGGTGCCCTGGTGACCAGGCTGAGAGTGGGAATTAAAAGGGAGTGTTGTACCTTGCACTTCTCCAAAGCCACCGCTGGAGGTCAGTACTGCTTCACTAAACATTGACCAGGGTTGAAAATACCTCTGCCCAAACCATGCCCATGTACCCCCTGAACTGACCCAGGGTTGGGACCCGGGACCCGCCACAGACCAAATGGTGCCCCAGGGAGGAGTGTCTTCTACGCGCGCGTGCGCACGCACGCACACACACACAAACCTCATTTTTTATTGTCTTTGTAGCCCATTTCATGACTTCGATGCACAATTTGCATGCACGATTTATCCCTGTCATACAAGATGATACATTTGCACACTAGGATCTGTAAATATGTATTCATTCGTGCCTTATATAAGCAAATACAAAAAAATTATTTCCCATGAAATTTGCCCCTTGCTGCAAACTAGATTGCCATTGAGCTTTTCGCTCCCTATACTGAGCTCCTGAAGGCTTCATGGGGGGGCATCTTTTATTTTCGACGGGGGGAAACAGACAGTATTAGGGAGAGCAAAAGTCTATGTTCTGCAGTTTTAGAAAATCATGAAACAGTCCGTGTTAAGCATGGCAAAAGAAGTAACAGTATTTCTTTTATGTTGTTGCGTAGGTGGGGTTTGATAGATATCTGGTATCTCATTAAATATGTCCTTTATTGGTCGCCATTTACACTGTTCCAAGTCTTCAAACACAAGTACACGTTCATAATTACGCAAACAAGGTTCACAATATGGCAACGGGGCTCTGACTTCGTTCTTCCATCTCACTGACTGGCACCCACCCCGATATACCCGTGAGGGCCCTGTTGGGACCCCTAGGGGACCCATAACTGCTTAGTTGGTCCTTGCAGCTCTGTGGAGGCTGAGCAGGGTCCAGCACACCCAGACACTCCACCAGCACCAGTGCGATGAGTTGTTTGGAGAGAGATTAAATGAACGCAGCTTCCTCACTAGTGTCATCTAACCCCTGTGCAGGGTGCTGACCCTTGGACACAAAGCCTGGAAACCCTCCTGGCTTCCCCCCTGCAAATCCATCCCTGGGCATCTGCAGAGTTAATCTCTCATTTAGTGCTGTGGAGCTGGCAGGCAAGCAGTTTCCCCATTGCTCAGGACATGATGACCATGGGGAGGCTGGAATGGGGGCTACCTGCCCCTCCCTCCTGACTGTCCCTAAAAACGCCCTTCCTCTGATTGACGCTTGTTTGGAGATCTGAGTTAAGTCAAAAGCTCCAGCCAGGAGCGGGACTTAAACCCACCCCAGGGCAGGGTGGGGATTCCTTGGGCACACAGGCAGCTCTGGGTTCCCTTCCATGCACCAGCTCCACCTTTCCCAGCCCTGGGAGGGGGGCTGCGACCTGAACAGAGAGCAAAGTTCAGGTTTATCCAATGGGAGCCCAGATAAAAGCTCTGTGCAGCAGCTTAGATCTGCCTCTCTCTCTCCCCACCTGGTTCCCACCAGCTAGGAGCCTTTATTAACCGCAGCCTGATTTACATTTCACAGCAACAGCTTCATGCAGTGGGAGCATGTGGCTTGGGGAGCCTGGGATTGGACTGATCTGGGAGCATCAGGCCAGAATTATTTACGTACAGCCTGGGAGAGGGGGGGCATCCCTTGCACTGTATTCTCCACTCCCTGGGGCAGCTTTGCCTCTGGGCAGGGGAGAGCCTGGTCTCCAGCCCAGCTGCTGTCCTTTGCATCGGGCATCTCCAGATTCTGCAAAAGAGGAAGACGGATACTCCCAGCCTTCAGAGATTACTGGGACCGGATCCTGCTACAAAGATGTGTCAGTGTTTGCAAATTCCAGGGCCGAGCAACGAGGGGCTGGCTCATCCAAACACTCCACCACCACTGCCCCCAGAGTCGCCTGTGGAGGGCTGTACTGGCTAGAGCAGTGGTCCCCAACGCGGCGCCCGTGGGTGCCAAGGCGCCCGCCAGAGCGTCTAAGTGCGCCCACGTACTGGCCGGCAGACAAGCATCCGCCGAAATGCTGCCGAAAAGCAGCGTCATCAAGAGGTGTCGCGGCCAAAATGCTGCCGAAAAGTGGTGTCACCAAGAGGCATCGCCGCCGAAATGCCACTGATTTTCGGCAGCATTTCGGCGGCGACATCTTTTGACGTTGCCGCTTCTCAGCAGCATTTCGGCAGATGCTTGTCCGCTGGCCACGGTCCTCGGTGGCTCGTCGTCTGGCGCCCGCCACCCAGAAAAGGTTGGGGACCACTGGGCTAGAGCATCCTTACCAACAGCTGAGAGAGGCGCCAGGTGGGAGAAATCCTTGTCTTTCTCTCACAACAGAGTTAACAAGGAGGGGGGATTCTCAGGAGGGCTCTGGCACAAGCTCAGCAGACAAGGATCGGCAGCTTCCAACCCCTGGGACCGGCCCTGGCTGACTCCTAGAAGGATCCCCTTCACTCCCTGCAGAAGGCATCGAGGGGCTGAATTCAAGGCCAGGCACATGGGGGTGCCCTGGCGGGCGAAGTGGGAGGCACTGGGCAGATTTTATAGCCTGTACATTTTAGCCGGGCCCAGAACGGTTAAAGCAGTAAAGCCTGGCTGTGAGTACAGTTCTCATTGTTTGGGGAGACTAAGAGGGAGGAAAATGGAGTGAGAAAATGTTCTGATACTGAGATCTGAGGGACTGGCCCCACGGAGGAGGTGGGGGGACAAATGAGGGCCCTAGGGACAAGGGATGGGTCCTGCAGTGGGGCTGGGGAGGGACCAGGCTGACCCTGTGAAGGCATCTCATGTCTCTGTCTCAAAGAGGGGGCAGGCCCAAGAACGGTAGAGCAATGTTCTAAGGGCATTCCTGCGGCGAGGGCTGGGGCCTGAAGAGCCGAATCCCTGCAAGGCCAGTCAGCGTGCAGTCCCCAGGCAGGGTTCGGCAGCCATCTTCAGTGTACGACAGCCCAGCCGAGCAAGGCCAGGCCCTTTCCCAGTCCAGCTCTGGTGAGAGCACTGCAGGCTGGCGCGTGCACAGCTGCTCGTCCCCGCAGCAGAGCCTGGGCCAGGGTGTGCAGCAGCGGGGGGGCCATGTGCTGGAGTCATTCTCAGGGCTCCTGTCCCTGGCACCCTCCTCGTTTCCTCTCTGCCCACACAATTCTCCCCCTCGGCTCACCCGCCCCAGCCTTGCTTTCCATGAAAATCCCTGGGAGCCTCCCCTGTCTGTCTCCCCTGGAGAGTTTGTTAGTGGGATCCAGCTCACTCCCAGAGACCTGCCCCCCCCCAGTACCCCCTCCTCTCCCCAGTGGGCTCCCAGGCTGCACACTGACTGTAGGGCTTTGTTCCTCCAGCTGAGTCTGGACACACACACACACAGAGACTTTCTATGATACACCAATTTCATAACAGCTTCATACTATCCTCCAGAATCCAAACCTTGTACCGAGCCCCCAGATCATCCCCCGCGGTCACTGGGGAACCCCAGGGCTAATGCCAGAAGGTTACTGAGCGCGGCGTGGGACTGAGGGCTGGGACAACACTTGTGCAGCCTGCTGGGACAGGGCCGTTCTCACATGCCTGCAAGGCCAGTCGGCAATGGCAGGGGGTCCTGGCAGCAGGAATGCATTGCAGCTAGTGATGGGGAGCAGGACCCCAGGCTTTCATTTGCCATCACCATATCAAGGTAGCCCTGCACCCCCTGGCATGGAGAAGAGAGGGATGAGCTCATGAAGCAGAGCCACGAACCCCTCCCCAAAGGAGCTGCAGCACTTGGCAGGAGGGGGGTCATATGGTTGGAATTGCTGTTTGCAGCATGGCTGGGTTCTGCCTCCCCAGCAGGACTGGGAGTGGTGGGGGTTGTTACAATCCAGCATTTTCCAGCCTGGGGAGCGGTCACTGCCCATGCAGGGCTGCAGCCCTGTCCTCTCCCTCGCTGCACAGCCTGGGCAGCTTCACGGCACACAGATCCATCAGCATCTGCCCTTGGATCGCTTGCCTTTGGCTTGGGTCCCGCTGGAGCACTGAGTGGCTCCTGGTGGGGAAGGCAGGAGGGTGGAAGGCTCCTGCCTGCTAGAGTGACCAGATGACCCAATTTTATAGGGACAGTCCTGATTTTTGGGGTCTTGTTCTTATATAGGCTCCTATGACCCCCGACCCCTGTCCTGATTTTTCACATTTGCTGTCTGGTCTCCCTACTGTCTGCCCCCAGTTCCTCCCCACCCCAGTGTCTGTCGCAGCAGAAATCAGCTGGAATGATTGTGGCAAGGAGCCCAAGTGCTGGCTGGTGGGTTGCTGCTGCCATCTCCTGGGCAGGGCCTGCCCGTCTCCTGCAGCCTTTCCCCAGATCACTCCCCTCTGCTCCCGTGACTCACACCAATCGAATAATTGGTGTTGTACAAGAGGTGGTTGCTTGCCCCCGTGCCCCCAGCAGTGCCCACTGAGGTGCACTCTGCAGTGCCCTACTGTGCTGCCTGCTGCTCTGCACTGCACACTGCATGTTCACCAGGCTATTCAACTGCTGGCACGGGGAGCATTCAACTCGTGACTCTGAACCCATTTCAGCTGCTGGCCTTGGATGCCAAACCCCCAGCCCTGTGCAAATACAGTGATGCATGCTCTAAGTGCACCTAGGGTAGCGCCCAGGTATAAAAATACCCTTCGATAAAGGCTAATAAAGGAAAAAGGAAACACTGGTTCGCTGCTGTAACAGGAGCAGCTGCAAAGCACCCACTGCTCCGCTCCCAGATTGAGGAGATCCGGCTTGCGTCCCCTCCACCCTTTGGGCAGCATCTCACCCAGGCCAACCATCTTCCCCATGGGCAGGGTGTTCCAGCGGTGGGCTGCACATCACACAGACTAGCTCCAGCGACCCATTGTAGAAGGCAAATGAAATCCATATTTTCCTGGATGCTCCCACCTCAATATGGTGCTCACACAATCTTCAGAGGGGTCCAGCAGAAATAGAGGGGGGACCCAAGTCCGGGCCCAGAACTGCGAGAGGCCTGGAGGGGTTTCTGTGTGCAGCTGAAAATGCTGGGCCTTAGCTGAGAGGAGGCATTGTGACAGCAAGTGGGATAGAGAAGGTAAACTGGGTGCTGCCCTTTCCTCTCGCTCTCATGCCCAGGAGCACTCTGTGATCAACCCTAGAAAAACTCAGTGGCTAAAAGAAGAGCAGTGAAAGCCACCAGGCTCCCAGGCGTTGTATAAGGACAGACCATTGCTCTCTGTTAGCCTTGTTCTCTCAGACTGTTTTGGGGAAGTAAATAATGCACTTGTGAAAGTCGCTAATATTGCTGTTACTGCGGTGCCCGGGGCCGCGCTGCGCCAGGTGCTGTACACGCCCGGCGAGTGCCGCAGTCCCGGCCCTCAAGCGACGCACAGAATCTCCAGAGATGTTTGCTTTAATAGCTCAAGCAGGAGTCAGCTCTCCTCATCTGCCTCCTGAGCCATCACTGACTGGCTGGTTGCCTCTAGGGATCCCAGCAGAGGTGGGCCGGGGGGAGAGTCGTGGACTTACAGACGGGTTCAGGGAGAGCGGTTCCCGTGGAAGAGGCAGACGTTGGTATGAGAAGCTGACGAAGTGGTGGGCGAGGCGGGCACACTGGGGGAGCTGAGGAAGCAGGGGTGACGTGATAGCTGAGACAAGGACGGGAAGCGTGAAGTGGACATGGGTGGAGCAGGAGGGATTCAGAGAGGGGGTGATGAGCCCGTCTCATGGCTTTCCTTTGGGAGACACTAGGGAGCGGAGCTACCTCATTAGAAGGGGATTCCCCCCAGCCAGCACATCCCCGGGCACTGCAGGACACCTTTGGGTTAGTCAGTGGCCTTTCTAATGCAGATGAGCAATGAGGAATTTACCCCGGGTGTGTCTGTATGATAAATAACAAAGCACCTTTATTGTGAAAACAAAGGGAGGTGATGGCAGAAGCTGCGGCTGGCTTTGCTGGAAATGATTAACGCCAGATCCACTCTACTCAGTGACTTTAGGAAATCCTAGCCCCTGGGGTATATGTGGGGATGGGAAAGCAAGAGCACAGAGCAGGGCTTTTAGACCTTGGAGTCACAAACAGGTGTTGGGTGCTTGCAGCACCCCCATTTTGCTAAATCGGGGAAGGAGGGGGAAGCCAGACTGCCCCAGTATGGGAAGGTTGAGAATTGGGGTCACTGAGTTTAACAAGACTCTGACTCCTTGTGTGGCAAACTATCCGATATGCCCAGATCCTGCCCCTGGCTTCAGCACTCCCCCGACTCCCTCATCTCCTCTTCCCTTGCCCTGGGGTGCTTACAAAACCATGTCCGCCCTCCCTGCGTCCATCTGCCCCTGCTGCTCAGGCCCTGCCTGACACCATCAGCCCTACCGGGTGGTGGGCCCTAAACAGGGACCTCTCACGTGTCACTGACGGCTAGGCAGCCTCTGAACATGCTACGTGTCCATGCACCCTGGGATTGGGGGTGGCACTTCTGCAGCCTGGCTGGCTTCACCCCCCCATGTGTGTGGCAGGCAACTGAGCATACTGGCAAAGCTGCCCTGGCAGGAGAGTTCCCCTGGGTGCAGCAAGCTTCTGTCAGCCTCTGGGCAACTGCTTTCCTAGCCTGAACAGTAGAAAAGTGATTGCAGTTCCTGGAATATCCAAGTCGTCATGGCAGCAAGGGAGAGGAGATTGTAATGGAGAGAGATGATTGTCCTGGTGGCCTGGATTAGCTTCCTCAATGCTAAACCGGAAGAGCCTTTCTGAAGGAGAACAGGGTGCTTGCCGGCTAAACAGCCAGGGAGAATGGCTGTTTGCAGTGTCCTTGTAACCATGTAGTCCCAAGATATTAGCGAGACAAGGTGGGAGAGGTAATATCTTCTATTGGACCAAATTCTGTCCGTAAAAAGCTCATCTTCAGATCTGGAGAAGGTAGGCAGAGTGTCACAGCTAACACAAGGTGGAATTGGAACAGATTGTTTAGCATGTAGTTAGCACACATTCTAAGGATCCATTCAAGGTGAAATGGCCCATTCACGCCTCTCCAGCCATGGGACAAAAAGGGGGATGAGTGGGCTACAGATTTGTGATAATGAGACATAAATCCAGTGTCTCTGTTGAGACCATGATTTTTACTGTCTAGCAAAATTATGAATTTAAGTACCCAGGGCTCACCTTTTGAAGGTGTTGTGCAGGTTTCCGTTGAGGATGAGGACTGAGAGGTCAGGTATGGAGTGATCATTTTGTGAGACCTATTCACCCACAAGTGATAGGGTGTTTTTGAGTGTTTATTATTTTTCTATGTGAGTTCATTCGAGAGCGTAGTGATTGTCTGGTTTCATGCACTGGATGAGGTACCCCCACATGTTGTGAAAGGCATGTATTGGATTCATGGATCTTGAAAGGTGTGTTGTGGGAGGTATTGATTGCTATAGCAGTGGGGATGTGTCTGCAGGTTTTGCAACTGTTTGTTCTGGCAGCGTCTGGTGCCGCTTTGAGTTGGTGGGTCCTGGTCTGTGAGGACTTTGCTTCTGATGGTGAGATTGGAGGGTGGTTTGAAGCCCAGAAGAGGGAGTTTGGGAAAGATTTCTTTCAGGATGTGGTCCCCATCGAGTCTGGGCTGTAACTGTTTAATATACCCCATATGGTTTCCAGTGTGGGATGGTAGGTAACAAGGGATGTGCAGTCGGAGGGGGGTAATTTCTGTATTGAAGCAGTTCTTTTAAGGTATTTGGGTGACCCGTTCCATGACATGATCTATTTCTCCGGTGGAGTGTCCCTGTTTGATGAAGGCAGTTTTAAGTGTGTATCCCAGACTTTCTCCTTGCAGCATATTCTGCGGTGTCTGAGGGTCTGGCTGGTAGAGAACAGATTTTTCTGGTGAGTTTGGGGTGGTTACTGGATCTGTGGAGATGGGTGTGGGGATCCATGGGTTTCTGGTATATAGTTGTCTGCAGCTTCCATTATTAAAGCTGATCCTGGTGTCCAGGAAGTTGATGCTGGTGTGGGAGTGTTCTAGAGAGAGTCTGATGGATGGGTGGTGGTTGCTAAGTTGTGATGAAATGTGTGAGGGAGTTTAGGTCGTCCATCCAGAGGATGAAAAACTATCATTGGTGTATGTCAGGTATCTCATCAGAGAACGGCGAGGGAGAATGGCTAACCAGCTCAGCCAGTGGCTGGAGGAGAGTAGGGATAGCTGGGCTGGTAGGGGACTGTGAGCTCTAGTAACACAACTCCTACCCAAGAAGCCCAAGCTCCAGGACTAATGATCTGGCTAGTTCAGGTGGGCCCAGAGCTGGTGTGCAGCTCCATGAGCTCACGCAAGCCCTGTATCACAGGCCCCAGCTCCCCAGTGCAGATGCTGCCTGGACACGCCCGAAGAAAGCCTGTCCCCAGCCTGGGAACAATAGTGACTATTGCAAAATGTGTACAGAGGAACCCAGAGATAAGGAAGCAGAAGGAGCTGCTGCAAAAACCACCACTCTAATGCAGCTACAGGTCAGCAAAGGAGGGAGTAAGGCGGCTGCCAGTTGGGGAGAAGAAGCTGGCCGATCCACCCTCAGGAACCCTAAATACCTGCAGGGTTAACCCAGGAAACTGCCAACTGGGCAAGGGCAGTTTGATCCACCAGAGAAACCAGGAGGAGAAGAGACAGTGCAGAGGCCTAGAGAGCCCTTGCCAGGCTGCTGGGATGTGGCTGCTCAGAGGAGGGAGACCCAGCACAGAATGTGGCAGGCAGCAGATACACGGGGGCCGTGAGTGGCAGGAGATGGGCTCTGTGGGGGAAATGCACCCCTCAGCAGGTGATCGGAGTGGTTAGGCCAAGCACGGGTGGCAGGGCTAATCTAGTCCCTATTTATCGCTGCGAACTCCATCAGAAGCCCTCTGGCGTGGGAGATCCCCTAGATAAGCCCCATAAATAAGTAACCTTCCCTCAAGAAGCATGTAACTGGCAGGATCGCAGCTCTGGGCACACAATGTTTCTGGTGGGTAAATATCTGCTAACGCAGTGCCCAGTGTTTAGCAAACACTGCAGGGAGACAGCAGTGACTTCCTGCAGAGCAAACAAGGCAGCCGTGGGCCCTGAGTCCCTCCTTCATGGGGGTCGTCCCACACACACCGCAGATTTCCTATCTCATGCACAAGCAGGGCTGCCACTCCTCACACCCTGAGGGCAAAGCAGAGAGCCCAGCCCCTTCTTGGGGGCGATGCCGAGGAGTGGGGGTGGCCTGCACTTGGCAGCCGGGCTGGAGGAAGCACCGTTCCAATGGCACTTGGCAGCAAGTGCCAAGCTGGGACCGGATCCCAGTCAACACCTAGTTGTTACCATGTGAAACACCCTGGGGCCTGAGAGCATTTCACAGCCAAGGCTGAAAGCCAGATTCCTCCCCACCAGGGCTAGGGGCTGTGGGATCCAGGACCTTTTTTACGGCTAGAGATGGGGCAGGATCTCTACCCTCCACTGCCCGTATCCCCACCTTTCACCAAAGCCTCTGCCCCGAACCGCTTAAGCCTGAAGTCTCTTTCCACTCACCCCCTCTCTCCAGAATCCCCAAAGCCTGGGCTTGCCCACATGCATTTACTGCTGTTCCCTGGGAGGTTCCAGTGGGAAGCTTCCGACAGTATTAAAAAGCCTGAAAACCCCTTCAGGCAAAGGCCCAGAGATGCTCTGTGCAGCCTGCTGTGAACCTGGGCTCTGTTGCACCAGGGGAACACGGGGCAGGGGACTCATCTCTTCTCTCTGGAATGCCATCGCTGCTCTCCTGCTCTGATGCCTGCGGTGGTTCCTTTGCCCCGGGAAAGACGAATCCCACCTTGTTCCCTCTGCCCCAGTCTGTGCATGGGCTGATGTTACTAATCAGTCATCTCTGTGGCATGTATTAGGTATGTGACTCCTGTGCTTCAGCTCTTAACACGCTAGAGCTATTTTTGTCCCTTGTTTTCGACGCCCTGCAGAACAGGTAGGCAGGTGCATGGATGCAGCCTGACATCAGGGCAATTGTGGTGTCATCAGCCCTCAGGATTTGGGGTGGTATTTTTTCTTAAAGCCCCAGCTCCTGGTGTCCTGGGATTAGGGGAGAATCTCAGCTTTCATTTTAAAAAAATTAGAAGTTTCTGTCTCTCCTGGTTACTGAGAGAAGCCTGAAAACGTGACCCAAGTACACCCTTAATGCTCAGAAACCAGGTGGCCAATAAGAAGAACTCACTGTATTAAACCTCATGATTTTTAAGCTAGTCTCATGATTGGACCGGGGGTCTGGCTTGTGATTTGCAGCCCCTGCAGTGCTGCCAAAGAGTATCATGATACTCTGCAGGGGCGGAACAGTGCCCTGCTTGACCTAGTCCTGTTACATGTGGAATTTGCCCTGTGCCTCCATAGCATCAGAGGTGCCAACAGGAAAAAAAAGACAAATTCAGCCTGGCCCAGCCCCTCAGAGGGCTGGGGGTATGTGATACTGAGGCTATGTCTACACTTGCAGAGTTTTTGCACTGTCAGTTTCACTGGCGATAGTGAACTGGTGAAAGAACAGTGCTGGTTTGTGTTCTCACTTACTTCCACAGGCATCAGATCATGTTCCCATTTGCAGCACTTCCATCGCCGATGCGCACACGGAGGGCAGCTATCCCACAGTGCCGCTCTCTCCATTTTGACAATAGGTCTTGTGGGAAGTGGGGGGATGATCACAGGGCATCCTGAGCCCCTCCACAGCCCCCTCTCCCCAAACACTGCTCAGCTCCAGTAGCTCGGCACTTCTCCAAGCAGGGGATCCTTTGCTCCCTGGAGCAGCCATTGTCACCTGGCTAGATGGTAAGTGAGCACTTGCTAAGAAAACAGGAAGGGGAGTTTCAAAGATCCCGGGGCTTTACAGGGGAGGGGCGGATGCCTGTTTACCTGGTGTCAGAGCAGCAGAGCTGCTGGCCAGAGTGGTCACCTAGACACTGTGGGATATCCTTAGGGTGACCAGGAAGCAAGTGTGAAAAATCAGGACAGGGTGGGGGGTAAAAGGAGCCTCTATAAGAAAAGGATCCAAAAATCAGGACCGTCTCTATAAAATTGGGGCATCTGGTCACCCTAGATATCCTGCGGAGGCTTAAAGCTCTGTAAACAGGAAGAACGTGTCTTCACTTGCACATCACCACAAAAGCATCACCGGTAAGAGCTGTACGCCTCTCGTGGAGGTGGTTTTCTTTTTGCGGTGAACCGTCTGAGTTTCACCGCAAAAAGTCATTGGCAACTGTCGATGCTCTCACGGTTTTTGCACAAAAAAGGGACCTTTTCCGCTTTAAATGGCAAGTGTAGCTATGCCCCGAGACTGATGTCATGTCAAGCAGCTCTTTACAAGGACTTCCTCTCTGTGAAATAACTGCAGTAGTGCAAAGGGCCCTGCCCAGCTGAGACCAGCTCCTGCCGCTTGGCCCCGGGTAGAGGGAAGGCTGAGCTTTCCGTTTCCATTCTTCTCCTGCTTTTATGTGCCCCAGCGATCACAGGGAGCATCTCTGAGATGGAAAGCCCTGAGGCAGAGCCCCAGTAGAATCCGATTCTGCTCGGGGTAGGAGGAAACCCAAGAACTGGGGGGGGTGGATGATCTGTGTAGCACCGGAGAGGGCACAAACTCAGCCCTGTCGTGCCCAGCAGGATGTTCCTGACGGGCCTTATTTAAACACCCAGAAGGTGACCCTGTTTAAATCCAGATGGCGTCTGCCCCAAAGAGCTCTGGGTCTCCTGGGAAATCCAGAGGTGGAGATAACTCTGCAGGCGGCTTGTTAGTGGGGCAGTGTCTTCTTGGGAGCAGCTCGTTCCCTGGGTGATACATAAGTCTTGGGTTGGGAAAGGGGCATTGGGCCACACGGAGGAGTTCTGAACACACACACAGCTCAGTGGCAGGTGGGAACACGCTTCTAATCCTTGTTTCTCTATCCAGTTGCGGCTCCTCCCAGAGAAACAGGACAACTAAGGGATCAACCAGCCACGCCAGAGAGGGTGCAAAGAGAAGATCTGGGTGATATGTGGGCCAGATTTCCTTAGCAATGCTGCCTGGGGGGCATCTACCCAGACCGTGCCAGACCCAAAGGCCACGTTGCTCTGTGTAACGCAGTCCAGGGCTCCTTCATTATAGCCCTTTCCATGTGGGGGCGGCACTGCGGAGGCTTCTCTCATTGACCGTCCCTCTCTCTGTGCCTCCAGCAAAGCACACCACCGCCATGAGCTCAGATCTTTCTTGTGAAACTGCAGTAATACAAAAATTGCACTGGAGTCTGAGTCATCCTGGCTCATCTCTGTTTCCTCAACCCAGGGACACTTTTAGCTGGGGGCGTGCTGACAGTCTGAGGGCTCCCAGCTGCTGCTCCCTCCTTTCTGATTTTATGTGCATGTTGGGTGTAACCGGTGTATGGGGAAGTCATCGCTGAGTTTGTTTATGAATAGGTGCAATTCCCATTGCCCCACTCAGGCAGTCACCAGGGGCTCCGTGAACATGCAAGAGGCAGCTTCTGCCTCTTCCAGAGACGGGGGTTGCAGAGTGCATGAGTTTGCTTAAAAATGGGAAAACTTTGCCACTGCTCCAACATTCCCAAAGTTTGCAAAAATTTAGCTCCATCCTTTAGTTTTACCCAAAAAAATATTAGTAGGCAATGGGTAGAGAAACCAAAAGTTTTAGAGAGAGAGAAGAGGTGTAAGAAACTAATGAGAGTCTTTATCTAAAATAGCTAAAGCCAAACTGAAAAGACACCTGGAATGTGGCCTGGGGCAATGCCCCATGGGGAGGGGAAACCTCCCCAAATCCCTTCTTCAGAGACAAACTGCTGTTGAGCTTCATTTTGAAAACGCTTCTAGATGTGGGGCACGGAGCCGCGAGGCTGCTGGACACAGAGGCGGTTTGTAGTGGAGTTTGGAAGACTCACTCTCCTGCTGTCTGCCCTGGGGAGAGAGGATCCTGCAGCTTACATCCCATGGCTGTTGTTTTCATTTAATTCCAAAAAGCCCAGGCAAGCCATTAAAGTGTTCTTAAAAGTTCCCCTCCTGGGCTCAGTGCAGAGCGGGGCCCTAGCCTGGTGTCCCTACCGAGGAAACGGAGCAGGTATTCTTTGGCTGATGGTTTGGAGGAATGTCTGCTGCTGAGAGTTGCTGAAATCAGGGCGGGCTCCAGACCCCGCTTGGGGCGGCGTCCCGCGGGAGGGTGGCAGACGGCCCCGGTGGACCTCCCGCAGACGTGCCTGCGGAGGGTCCGCTGGTCCCGCGGCTTCAGTGGAGCATCCACAGGTGTGCCTGCGGGAGGTCACCGGAGCCGCGGGACCAGCAGACCCTCTGCAGGCATGTCTGCAGGAGGTCCACCGAAGCCGCGGGACCGGCGACCGCCAGAGCGCCCCCCGCGGCACGCCGCCCTGCTTGGGGCGGTGCAAATCCTAGAGCCGCCCCTGGCTGAAATTCACCGAAAATGAGACCCTTCCCTGTGGCTTTGGGGCTGGTCCTGCCAGCAGCTCCCTTTACTCCCCCTTAGCATTCGTGTCCCCAAATATACCCCCCATCACTCTCTGCAAAGGCTCTTTTCAGGTGGCTCCATTAATTCACAGGTAGCCCCAACTCTTCACAGGATGCACCAGACCAGCAGTGCTCCCTCTGGGAACCACAGGCCACAGCGATTGAGAGAGGCCTGGAAGCGCTAACACTATATCAGCAATAGACTTAGCCAGCGAGGTGACCAGGTCAATTTCCTACAGGCTACATTTTCCCTTTGGATGCATCTGGGGCCATCCGAGGGGAACAGAGTGTCGGGTGCGGGGGATGCTCTGAGCATGGGACTAGGAGGCAAAAGCTGCCTGCATTCCCCTCCTGACCGTGAGCACGTCACTTGTCCTTTCTCCCTGCATTTCCCCTACCTCACCTAAGGAATCATGGGGAAAGCCCGGGTGGAAATTCCTGCACCCCTGTTACACAGCAGGAGTCACAGACTGCTACAAGAGCCCCTGCGAGCAGTGGAAGAGGCAGGAGTTAGGAGCACAGGTGCTGACTTTTCTTTTGATTGGCAGCCAGCCCTGGGCCAGAACCACTGTGGCTGGTGGGTGCTAAGCACTATTTTTTTAATGTGGGTGTTTGAATCCCGGAGCACCCATGGAGTTGGCGCCTATAGCTGGGAAGATTGAGTAACTTACATTGACTCAGGCCCCGAGACTGCTCCAAAAATGTGGGGCGCCCCATTCAGATTCACTAACAGGACTCGCCGATTCTGTTGCACAATCTGGGTGAAGAATACTCTTGGGAACCTTGTACTCCCAGCAGCACTACAGGGCCCGAGAAATCCACAGACACAGCCTGTTCTTGGATTTATGGCTGTTAAGTCTCATCTTACGTCATGTGCTCATTGCCGTGGTTCTCTGACGTGAGCTGTAGGGGTATTTCCCTTTTAGGAATTAACCTCCTACCCTAGGGCAGAGGACTCAGATTTTGTATCTATTTCCAACTTCACCTGCTCCTCTGACTTCATATGTTAGTTATTGATATTGGCCAGAGGACAGGGTGGGGCTCTGACGTGGCTGTGTCAGACGAAACCAACCTGGGGGGATCCGGTCCAAGGTGAAGCTGTTCTTGCAAAATCCAGACAAGCACCTTCCTCGGCTGTTCTTTTCCATTCTGTTTTGTTGCCAAGTCATTTGCGTTTAATGTTATTTCCTCAAAAAAAAACAGGAGTACTTGTGGCACCTTAAAGACTAACAAATTTATTTAAGCATGAGCTTTCGTGAGCTACAGCTCACTTCTTCGGAAATTTGTTAGTCTTTAAGGTGCCACAAGTACTCCTGTTTTTTTTTGCGGATACAGACTAACACGGCTGCTACTCTGAAACCTGTCAAATGTTATTTCCTGTTCACCTCAAACTGTGTCCTTGTTAGGACTCACACCCGCTCTTGTGCCTCAAGGTACTGGGAGAGGAAGGGGTCTCAGAGGGTAAGCAGGGATGAGCCCACAATTTACACAGCCCATCCTGCAAGGGGACTGCTACCTGCATTGCTATTTCCAAGTAGATTTTCAAGCCCAGGGATTCCTTCATGCCAATCTCTATGACCATACCTGTGGTTTGTTTGTATTACACTAGCACCTAAAGGCAAGGACTGAGATCACAGCCCTGTTGCACCGGGCACAGTACGTAGACACAGGAAGACACCTTCCTGGCCCTGAGGAGCTTGCAAGGGAGAACAGGAGCATTAACATCCCCATGTTACAGGTGGGGAACTGAGACCCAAAGAGGCTAAATGACTTGCCCCAGGGTCACTCAGAGAGGCTGTGGCAGAGTTGGAGATTGAACCTGGGTCCCCCTGTTCCCAGTCCGGTCCCTACAAACTGCCTCTCTCCATTTCAAATGCTTTTAAAAGCTGCCAGCTTCCTTTTCGGTGACAGCCCTCTGGAATTGTAGGTCCGACTGAGAATCCTTTTCGCTGCTCAGGCTCTCACTGCCTCCAGCTCTCTTCGGTGAGGAATTCATGTCCACTCCAAGCTGGGATCGGTCAGCATTGCTCACTTGTGCATAACTCTCCACCATGTCTTCTGCCTCATTCTTTCAGAGTGGCTTTCCTGCCCCTTTTCTGTTCTCTTAGTCAGGACTTTCCAGGTGCCCTACCAATGAACGGCTTTGCCTACACATTGTCCTTGGCATTTGTCCTTTTATGTGTGTGTGTGGGGGGGGGTGTTCACCTTCTTGTCTCTGAACTGGTTACTTGTTTTGCAAACAAGCTGCTGCGTAAATCAGCTGGCTGGGGCAGGATGTGGAGCTCTAATATCGCTGGCTGGGACTCATCTGTGTTGGGAGGTGGAAGGCTTAGGCCAGATCATGTGCAATGCCCTCATTATACACTAGCAGCTGTGCATTGAGATAATGGCGATAATCAAATCATGCTTCAGGGCTTCAGCTGGTCACCTGCAGGGGTCAGGAAGGAGTTTTTTTCCCCAGTAAGTACTCAATTGGCTGGATGTGGTGAGGGGGGCCAGTTGGGAAGCCTGAAACATCAGAGATTGACCACAGGTAGAGACAGACAGGACACCCTGAGGTGGCACAGAGAATCCCATTTCTAGCTGCCTGGCTGGTGGATCTTGCTCACCTGCTCAGGGTCACACTCATTGTTAGATCTGAGGTCAGGAAGGAATTTTCCCTGAGGTCAGATTGGCTGGGACCTGGGCAGGGGGGACGGAGGACTTCACTTTCCTCTGCGGCATGGGGATCATATATGCAAGATGGAGCTTGCTGGGATCAACTGGGCATATCTCACCTAATCAATTCCCTGCCACCGCTGGGGCCAGGATCTCTCCCAATGTGGCACACAGTTTAGTCTCCTGAGGGCTGAAATGCTTTTGTCTAAAATCTTTGGGCTCAATATAGGTGGATCTGGATGAAAAACAACGGCCTGTGTGACACAGGAGGTCAAACGAGGGGAACCCATGGAGCCTTCTGGCCTAAAACTATGAAATTGGGAGTTTGAACTTCCTCGTTTGGTCTCCAGTGTTGCCTTACTGAAGTGCTGTGCAGAGGTTTGGGTGCAGGAAGGAGTCTGCGCATCTACCAGTAAGTCACAGCCTTCCTTGCACCCAAGTTAATTAGCCCAGTCAGTTGGAAAGTCTCAAAAATAAATAGAAATGACAAGTTAATGATTAACAAAGCTGAGGATAACAGGGGACATCAGGAATAACAAGGCCTCGAATGAGGTCATGGAAAAAGCCTACCTATCCTGGGAGGCGCTAAGGGATATCCCCTGCGTGAGGGGAAGAAGGAAAGGGAAGAAACCTGTCCAATATCCCCTTCATTTTGAGGGATGTCACTCAGTTTAGTCCTTATGTTTCGCATAGGTTTGGTGTGCCCCTGCCTTTTATTGCTGAGAATTATTTATATCAGAAAAGTAGGCTCGTGAGACATAGTTCCAAAAAGTCTTTGATGCTAAAGGAACCAATCCCACAGCATTTGGCATTTTCTGCCAGAATAATTTGTGTCCCGCCCTCATTCTGGGGTTTTCTTTAGGGGTTTGTGACAGAAATCACGTCTAAGTAAACAAGTCCCTCCTACCCTGTCATGCTGCCCTGTCTGTTCATGACAAGTTGTACAGACCTCCCAGCCGGAGTCCATGAAACGCAGCACTGACACGAACACCCCTGTACCTAGAAGATTGGGCTCATCCCCGGGTCTCTGGAATCCATCCTTGCACAGCTGGCTTCCAAGCCACGAACTGTGGCAAAGAAAGTAGGTCCAACGTGTCAAACTGGACAGCCTCAAGTTAGACACCTAATCAAAATTGCCTGAGTCCACTGAGTTGGAACTTAGTCCTTAGTCTCCAAACCCTCCCATCCTCCCTCCTCTTCCCCCCCCCGCAAAAAAAAACCCTGTTAAACTAATAGTAATATCAGCAAACCAATTGTTGGCGCATTTGGGTTATTCCTCAAACTGTTTTCAGAATATCCGTTGGGAGTGTATCAGACACTAGGCTGTATGCGAGCTTCTGAGATTTCTGCTCTGGTATCTGGGCTTCAGTCTCTATATAAGAGTCGTTACCCCGTTCATGTCAATTAAAGGGTAAATATACATTACATTACATATACTCTCTGTTTGGATTATCTCTGTGTCATCATAAAGGCCCCATAAGAAACAACTCTTGCAGGACATTTGGTATACAAAGATCCCATAATTATCCTAGTACCTTTGTAGAGTCTCAGACCTCTGGTCTGAATCAGGATCCTATTTCAGTACTTTCAGGGCACATGCGGATGTGCTGGGGAAGTCTTGAGAAGTGGAGGTTTGAGAGAGATCTGGCAAATTAGTCACTGTTGATATAGGTGTGGTTTAAGGACCTGCATTAAACTGCAAATAGAATAGTTCCTCATTGAGATAGACTCATTAAAATAAAATGCAATTTATCATGTTGCCAATCAATGTCAAGTCGACTAACCCAGGAGACCAGTTACTGAAGCAGATACCACAAGCTATCAGCCTGATCTCAGCAGTGAGAAACTCATCTTACTTCCCTTCAGAAAAAGAAACTCTCTCTCTTCTATCTCCCACCGCAAAGTCACCCATTAGCCAACTCTTGTGTACATTAAATTTCACAGACTGTTAAAGTTCCTCCTCCTGATGTTGCAACAAGGGCTGGGGAGACATCAAAAATCCTCTCCATATATAGAAGGACTTGGATGGCTGTAAAGGAATGTTCTGAACCGGTTCTGTAAATCCCTGGTCTGTTGCTTCCCTATCCCATCACAGCCTGAAAACGAAAGCATATAACCTTTGCAAAACTTAAAAAAAAAAAAAAGGAGAAAATAAAATTGCCACCACAGTGAGTCAGGTTTTTGCACTGAGATCATGGCGTTAAACCAAGTGTCCCATTAAAGGCCATTTACTTTCATCCTCCTTAATACTACTAATAGGACTCATGACCGAATAGGAACCTCTTGCATGTCACCAAAGTCTCTGGCTACCACCCACCAAATTTTGTGGCACTGGAGCTGGAAGTGAGAGGGGAAGAGGATGGAAAGTCCTATAGCTTGTAACAGAAAATGATCCCTGTGCTATAGATTTATTGAATAACCTTCTATAACTGAAGAGATCATTTTATCCCTGCTATAGAATTCTAGGGGGCAGGAAATGTGAAAAGAACCACTAGAATCTAAGGGGGGAAAATCTATCTGCTGTATTCTGTTCTATGGGCCCAGCTCCTCCAACTGAGCGAGGTTGATTTACACCCGCTGAGGCTCTATCTCTGTAGGCTTTTAGAGCAATTTCCCTAGAATCTTCTTGACTTTCTGTTGACCCCTCTTGGTTTTATCCTTATTTCTTTCTAGAGTTCTTTACAACAGGATCGCTAGCTGCAGTAGAGGGTCACAGTATGGGAAAGTGTGAGCAGGGGTGGCTCTAGGAATTGCACCGCCCCAAGCAGCGGGGCACGCCGCGGGGGGCGCTCTGGCGGTCGCCGGTCCCGCGGCTCCGGTGGACCTCCCGCAGGCGCCCCTGCGGATGCTCCACCAAAGCCGCGGGACCAGCGGACCCTCCGCAGGCACGTCTGTGGGAGGTCCACCGGAGCCGCCTGCCGCCATCCCGCGGCACGCTGCCCCAAGCACGCGCTTGGCGCGCTGGGGTCTGGAGCCGGCCCTGAGTGTGAGACCTCCACATTGGCTTTTTGCACTGCTGTGGGACTGAGATCTGCAGGGTGCATGTGACCCCCGCAGTCCAGCACACACAGCCTTTTCACAAGGCTCCCTCTTACTCAAGACAGACTTGGTGATTTTACTGGCCGGTATCTCTGCACCGGGAAGAACTCTCCACTTTGTGCTTTGCCCCATTGGGAGCTGAAGCCATGTCGGCAGGGGCGGCTCTAGCAATTTGGCCGCCCCAAGCACGGCGGCATGCTGCAGGGGGCGCGCTGCCAGTCGCCGGTCCCGCGGCTCCGGGGGACCTCTTGCAGTCATGCCTGCGGGAGGTCTACCCGACCGCGGGACCAGCGCACCCTCCGCAGTCATGCTCCCGTGGACCTCCCGCAGGCATGACTGCGGAAGGTCCGCCGGAGCTGCCTGCCGCCCTGCCGGCAAAAGGCCACCCCAAACGCGCGCTTGGCGCGCTGGGGTCTGGAGCCGGCCCTGTATGTCGGCCTGGACACTGGGACACATGTATGTTCCATACTGTTCCCTCCCTCAGTCTTGCACTTCTGCAGCTGCCTGGGTGAAGCATCAACACTCTCCTGTGCAAAGGGCTGGCTTAAAGGGCTTTGGAGGTGAGGGGGGGGAAGACTTGCTCTTCAAGTCCACAGATGCTTCAATGAGATGTAAAAAGCCCAGTGCTAAAGTAACAGAACAGGAGTACTTGTGGCACCTTAGAGACTAGCTAGTTCCCCTTTTCAAGCCAGATCGTTGATTAAGATGCTGAGCAGGTAGAAGGAAGTAAAACTCCAAAAATGTGACCGTGTGGAACCTCCCATTCAAGGGGAGTGAGCTGGAGAGGGAGGAGAAATCTGCATCTGCCTCATCAAGAAGCTAGTATAAATAGCCATGCATCTGGGGCGTCTCCCCAGTACAGGTGTGTCCTTAACAGAAGCAGAGAGACTAGCAAAGCTCATCATGGCAGCCCTTATCTCCACACTGCAATTGCTCTTCCTCGGGGCTCTGATTTCTCCCGTCTATTTGCAGGATGCTTGTCAATCTATCCAGAATGCCACTGCTCCTGGCTCTTACAATCTATCTGTGAACCCTGCTGACTACATGGCAAACACAAACTACAGTGGTAAGTTGACTCTCTCTGGATCTAGGAACGTGCCTCCTGCATAGATCTCGCTTTGCCTGGATGTTCTCTTGAGTTTTATGGTGTCTGCAATGTGCAAGACTGAGCATGTATCTGGAGAGGTTTTATTGCAGGTTGGAAACATAAAGAAAGGGTAGCAATAATCGTTTGCGTTTTAATGTCAATGCCCTCCAGGGTCACTGGCAGATGCTCTTGGAAACTGGTTGTCTTAAAAGGCATGATATTTGGGGTGATTCCCCCCACTATGAGAATTCACCCTTTCCCTGGGAAATAGAAGAAAGGAGAAAGGTGTGGAGGCCAGGGCTTAAAGGGGGCGAGGGCCGGGATCACAAGGGGTCACAGATCCAGCAAAAATAAATACATTTTAAACTGAGCTGGGTTGCGCAGTTTTACCAAAGCTGCTCCGCGCTGCCCGCCCCCCCTTTCAGATCATGTATGCACTGCTGGAGGCTGTTTGGGGCTGTTCTGTTTGGGTGCATGTACCTTTCTACTGCAGCCGAAAACCAGCCCTGAAGCCGCTTTCACTGCTTTTTATGCACCCTCTGTAGCCTGATCCTGTTCGTGTCATCCAATAGCAAATCTTCCATCGACTTCAGAATGAGTAGGATCAAGGCCCCGGTGCTGAATAAATGTCTGGATTGACAGACACTCTGGTTCGGACACATAAGGGGTTTACCATCAGCTGTGTCTCTCGGTCTGAAGTCGGTGGAGCTATGCTTCTTGACACTAGGTCAGGATCTGACACAATGAGCAGCCACTTGGTAAAGTTAGGGATGGTTCCAGGTTTCTTTTTTTTTCCCCATTTCTGTACCAAAAAAGGATTGAACACAACTGCAGATTAATTTCATTCCAAATGCCACTTGCAACCAAACTTGGCTCTAATTAACATGAGTGTGCGCGCACTCACACACTCATCTGCTGCTAGTTAACATTTATTTTGTTGGGCACCTGGCAGTCTGGCTGGTTTCTTTGAAGCAGTGGCTCGGGATAAACTCTCCCTCAGGCTGAGAATTTCCATTGCCAGTTACAATGAGACACCTTGGAGCCTGCTTCGCTGCTTAGGGAGTAGCTTTCCTGGTACCGTGAGTAGCCCACTGACTAGATGGTCTTTGTAACAAAGATGCTGTAGCTAGGAGTACTGGTAAGACTGACAGCCCCAGTCTTTGCCCTGAGGTGCAGTAGAACTGTACAAGGTAGCAAGGAGAGAGGACTGGGCCTGGTCCTATCGGCTTAGGGGAGAATGTGAGGGCTCTGGGCTCCAGAGTCTTCTACTGCTTAGATTTTTAGGCAGAAAGCAGTTGTCCTGCTCCCCTTGTGTGTGACTCTTCTTTCGGCCCCATGGGAAGGGAACTCCTGAAGTTGGATGAGTGGCTATTCCTCTTTGGAACTTTACATTTCTCTGTGGCAGGGGGGCATCATGAGGCACCAAAGCCCTCACCCCATAGAGCGCAGCATTCTCTGCTTCTCTCAAACCTCCTGGGGCCTGGTGGGGTTTTGTGGGTGCTGTTTCTCAGCACAGAGAACTTACTTTTCCCTCCTCTGCGTTCTCTCTAGTAACCATCAGTGGACTCGACGGCATCTCGCTTCTCCTGCAGGCCCTCAATTCCCAGAACTCCTCTGTGGGCCAGTGGGAAGCCCCAGTTGTGAACTGCAGCAAGGGCCTATCAGCAGGGCAGCAAAATATCGCCAACAAAACCACAGCCACAGTACAATGGACTTCTCCAGCCAATGGGTCAGCCCCGGTGGAAATAAGGTAATGCTCTTCCTTAGCTGGGAGAGGAGACAGGGTATGAGGAGCAGAGCTACATTCTGCAGGAGGGGTGCATGAAATGGCAGCAGAGCTGAGTCTGCTTTCATTAGAAGGTTTAATGGGAAGATTTTTTTATTTTATTTGTTTTTTGAGGGAGGGAGGTGGAGTGCAGCTCAACCACAAAACTAATCAGAGGAAATTCGAAGTGGAGCTGAAATGCAAATCCAGCAGGTCCCATCATCATTCCATCTTCTTATTATTTATTGGTATTAACATATAACCAATGAGCTGTAAGCATGGACTAGGAATTTGTTGTGCTAGGCACTGTATGTACACGTACACACACACACACACCGAGAAACCCCTGCCCCAAAGTTCTTAAGTATTCAGTTGTGGCTGATCTCACAGCTTATGCCTCTGCAGGCCATTCTAACCATGCACCTGTCCCATGACTCCTCTGTTAGAGCTGGAACAAACAGCTCTGTGTGCTCCCAATTCTCATTCGACTGCATTACCCACAATGGGTGAAAATCCAGAGTGACTTGACCAAAACAAATGGACTTGTACCAGCCTGGTGTACAGTAATACTCACGTTAATAGAGTTGCATCAGTGGGAAATATTGACCAAAGAAAGCCAGAGATCAGGCCTATCAGGCTAATGACTGAGAGAGGCGGGAGTGCAGTGGTTATTTACAATGACTAGTTCTATATTTAATTGTAATGGCTGGCATCAACAGAATTACAGCTTGCGACAAACACTGGAAAGTGCTGTAAAGCAATAAATGACAGGAGTATTGATGGCAAATAGTGACTAACAAAATGTGTCATAGAAACAAAAGATAATAGGGAAATTTATCATATTCGCTCAATAAACGTCATCTCTTTATGACTTTATGGTTTTGGCCTACATTATTCTAGGGAACAGACGTATTAGACCAAACCCTTGATGTCTGTTGTTCCTTTATTTTCCACAGGGTGTTTGTGACTCTTTCCAATAACTCTACCCTGCTCCAGAAGACAACCCTGAAGACAGGTAAATCCGCCTAATATGCATGAGTCAAATGACACAGCGGTTGAACGGATTCATTTTTTTTATTGTGGCTTTTATGAGATAAGAGTCGAGTCCATCTTTTTCAAGACAAACACCCATTCTCTCCTGTAATGAAATATAAGGCAAAGACACTAGAGCCAGTTGAAAACTGGCACCCACACAAAGGGGGTCACAAAAATGTCATTGACATCTTGAAAAAATTTCAGCTGGCTTTAAAAGATACAGAGTAGCTATAAATAAGAGATCCTCAGCTGGTGTAAATCAGCATCACTCCACTGGCTTCAGTAACAAGCCTGATCCTCAAGTGATGTAAAGGGCATAACTCCCTCAACTTCAGTAAAGCGATGGTGTCTTACACTGCTGGAGGATCATAATTTGCCTGCAGCTTCCTCCTCTTGTGCACCTGAGCACAGTAAGAACTGATTGCAGGAACTAAATGGCTCACTACAGACTAATACCCAGTAAGTCTATCCGGAGGATTTTCAGGCCATTTCCTTCCTGTAGCAGGAGGATCACTCTGTGTTCAGAGCAAAGCTAAATCCTGTTCTTGTTCAATGTGGCTGTCTCCTGAAGAGGCATATTCAGAGCCTTGATGGAGGGTCACCGACAGCTGCTGCCTGCTGCAGACACACAAAGGAGAGTTCTGATCTGAACAGCACCTCCCACCCTGATCCGATGGGGCCTTTGAATACAGATCCAGTAGGCCCTGCTTGGCACTCAGCCCCAGTTGTCCAACTGGACACCAGGAAATCACATGCCGTTGTGGTACCATCAGTGAAATGATGAGGGAGGGAGCAGGTGCTGCCCTGTGATGTTGACACAGGCATGGGATGTGTCCTCCTGCTTAACCTCTCTGCCACACATGCGGACACTGTTGAGATTGTGGCTCCACACAGCAAATCAAAGGGACCTCTGCTGTCCTTGATCCCTTTTATATTTATTCCATGGAAGGGAGAGACATCTTCCCCTCCCCCTTCCTTGCCCCAAGGCAACTAAGACAGGATCTTCAAATCCTTTTAATCTACAAAGCTCCACTGAATTCAATGGAGCAATGCCAGTTTATGCCAGGGGCAGATCTGACCCCAGTTTCTGAGACATGCATGCAGCAACAGGAATTGATGCACCATCTTGCGGTGAGCCCGCAGCCCATCCGCTCTGCCAATTTCTAATCCTGGTTTTGCTTCTGCATTTCAGCATCACTTGGATTGACAGCACAGACACCCACCACCAACTCCAAAACCACACCCTCCAGCACCACCAATTCCGTCTCCACAGTGCAGGCCAGCTCCTTCCTGGCAGCTGTCCACCTGCTGTCAGTCTTTGTTACCTGCAAACTGTTCTCCTAGTGGGAAACAGCACCCCAGTCAAGCCAGGATCTTCCATCTTTGCTTTCCTCCTGGATGCAAGGGTGGACGGCTGATCTACTCAGGAAGTCTCTCTTCTACTGTTATGTATTTAAAAATGATGACTGCACTTTCTTTTACACCCTACTTGACCAGAGAGCTGACACCCAACTCCACTGCCAGCAGCAGGAAACACACGCAGAAATTCTGGCACATACTTGTCTCGAGAGTTTTCATGAGCTGAAATGTTCTGTAGCAAGTCAGGATTCGATACATTCATAGTGTGTAGAATAATGTTGGGTAGAGTAGTCTGACAAGGTGACTGAACAAGGTAACACCGGGGGTTCCTTCCATCCTGATCTCCTACAGTTCTATGAAGCAGAGACAGCATGTGTCTCCCACCAGGAGGGCTACGCTGCTTTCCACATTAGGGCACTGCAGGTTGATAATGGGCCTGAGTGAGGGTCTTCCACAGCTGCTGTTGCATCCCATTTGCTGTGCACACTGGGAACGGAGCCAGTGTCTTTCTGAGCCAGTAGCTCCTGTATGTGACTCATCAACAGTCGCTTACAGGGCCCTGACTGGGATGGGGCATTACAATCAGTCGGACTGGCAGAGAATTGTGAAGGGCAGGGCAGATTTACACACAGTTCAGACTGATTACAGCCTGAATGGGATCCAAATTTAAATGATCATGAAAGAAGTAAATACACCCTGTTTTTCAGGCTAGCCTGCCGTGTGGAGGCAAGTCCCTTCCATAAATCAAGCTAGAACCCCTGCTGGCAGGGCCTTCTCCATGAAGGCCCCCTGACTGGAATTCACTGCCAGTTTCAATTCTGTTGTACTTCAGGGCACCCTGCAATACCCCTCTTGATTTTTCTCTGGTGTTTTGGGGCAGGACCCTGAGATGAAGGAAGGGTTAGGTCTCTGAAATGAATAGGAATTTTTTTTTCATAGACAGCAGATGATTTTCACTGCCATGTTGGCTGGGATGTGCCATTGAATATGTTGATCCGTTTTCTTGTTTAAATTTTGGGGTTTTTTTTGTATGTTCATTTAGAAATTGTTAAATGGCCAGAGAGAAGTAGATTTTCTTACACAAATCTAAATAAATGAATAAAATTCTTCAGATTGTGCCTGGAGCTCTTTCTTGGCTTTTCTGTGACCTTTCTTGGAAGAACTGGGTGACAGAAACAACCCTAAATACTGCAAAATGTTTGGTTTCTGCCTGTAGATGAGCACTTAAATGTTACGGTGAAAGACCAAGGTCAAAAATCCTCCTTCAGTTGCTCCCTGGTAATCTTGTTCAAGTCAATCGGGTGTAACTAGGGGTGAATTGTTTCCTCCAAAACATGTGGCGCATCTCAACTGCAAAATGTTTAGTTGCTGGCTGGCTACATCCAATCATTTTGATGCGTGAACGTGCAGTGTGGGGGAATGGACCGTTGTTTTCAGAAACAAGAAGGCATTGTGAGGCATCTGGGGTGCATGCTACAATATTGCACCGATTCATGTAGGATGCTCAGAGAGGCAGTAACACAGCTCCATAATCCATCTGCCTTTCCCTTCCACCCCAGGATACTGGGATCCAAAACATTACAGTATTTACATATTCCCTGGGTCAAAGATTTAACTAAACCTCTCACTTCTTGGTATCCCAAAGTGAACAGGATGTAAACTGCCCTTATTATCCATATAGCTAGCCCCCCTCTCTCTCATGAGCCCACATTCAGTTTCAGTGGAATTTAGTGTTAGTCAATTTCAATTTGAAGTGGTCTAAATGGTTAAAGGTTCAAGCCAGAGTGCCCCAGAGCACTGTGAACCTGGGGGGTTGCAGGCGGGGTGGGGATGGAGCTGGGAAAGGAAACGCCATGTTTCCAAGGAGATTGAACAGTCGATTCCTGTTGTTCCTGCCTTCTGCATATTGACTCCTCAGCCATGAGGACATGGGTGTTCTTATGAAAAGTGGGACTTTTTTTGCTAAAGAAATGTGTGCAACATTTATAGCCTAAAACAGAACAGGCATGATTCAAACTCCACTGTGACTGTCACCACCCAGATGGAGAGGCGGGTGCTGCTTCTAAAATGCATTTGTTTGTTACTTAAATATATTCTATTGCCTCTTGGCCAGCTCACAACTTAGGAAGGGTGGTTTTGTGATCCCAGCCACCCATTCCTTATGCTTTTCTCTCTGCTTCAGCACTTCTTCCTCCAAAATAATGGTAGGGGTGGATAAAAGGATGTTGCCTCTCACTGCCTCCCTCCCCTGCGTACTGCTGAGGCTCTGCGTGAAAGGGTCAGAGCTGTTTTAAAGGGACACGTGAGGCCGGATTAGCCTCTGACTTAATATTCATGGGAGTTTGTGGAGAGTCAGTTCCATAGTGAATCTGAACCTTACAGGACTTGCCTTTCAGAGACTCGCCTAGGCTAAAGTGTAGCATTAAATACACAGTCAGCTGGTGCTAGCAGGCATGTGGTCTGTGAGAGAGCAGCACCTCAGGAACCTGCAGCATGGAGGGCTACCTAGCCACCTCCAGGCCTCTGAACCATAGTGACAAACCCCAGCCTGGCTTGTGGGATCCATGGGTCTCAGAGACGCTGGGCTTAAAGGCCAGAGAGTCTGTCAGCATGCAGGGGGAGCTGTCAAATGATGGCCTCATTAGGGGAAAGGGTGTCCCCTAAGGAAGGCCTTCAGGGGGAACCTCCAGGATCAATCAACTCTGATTTTGGAATCTTCCATCCACCGAATGCTGCCCGCTAGTCTTTCCCTGCACCCCTCCTCTCCAGTGACATGAAAACACAAAGGTAAACAGGTGGGGCTATTGTCTTGCATTTCTACCTTGAAGGGTTATTCTGACCTCAAGAGTTGCAGCTGCAAAAACAGGCCAGAGTCTTTCCCTGTAGCTACTGTCGCCTCCAGTGAAGTGTAAATACCTGATTCACTGGGAGCTTTCAAAGCAAAGGCTCAGGAGTAATTTGATAGATAGTATCTGTCACGTGATATGGTTTCAGGCTTGCCAGTTTCACTCCCGTAATTATCTGCTGCTCTTATCTCTTACCATATTGCCCACTCCCCTCTGCTCTTTCAGTGATGCTCATTCTAGGAAATTTTTTGCAGGTTCCCACTTAGGGATGAAATGCTCTCTTTATAGAACTGATTCCTAGCACCGCTGCCCCTCGCTTCCTTCCAGTACTGCCTCAAGCCCCATCTCGGATGTGGCACCCATCAGAAATCTGTCTCCAACGGTGGCCATGTTGTACAGCAGACAAGAGAGGGCTTATTGCAAAGGCTTGAATGATTTGGAACTACCACGTGATCTAATTATAGTTCCCACCATCCTTCCTCTGGTTGGTCACATTCACTTGGTGCTGCTTCTTCCCTATTGCATTTCAGGACAGGGACCCTTTCTGTGTGCAGCACCTAGCACCATAGGGCCCCCATCTGGTGTTGAGAATATTTTGCTAGCTTGGCAGCTGGTAGTGTGGGAAGCTAAGATGTTTAGGTTTTTAGGATGGGTTAATTAGGCTTTGAGCTTTGTTTTGAGAAGTTGGCCTTGGCTAGTTCTATGAAGTTACAGCTGCGGGTGTGTTAAATTTGTTAACCAATTAGCAACTGCTTGCTTGCCTGCTTTAAGAGTATAAAGAGCATGCTGGAAATGAATAAAGGACTCTCTGCTTATGATCACATGGGTTGTCAGACTCTGTCCCTGCTCCTCTGCGATGCAACAAATGGTGACCCCGACGTGATTGAATGAGGACAGTGTTGGTGGCCTGAACTGAAAGGAGGAAAAGGAGGCGCACCTGAGTCTCAGTGTCGAGCGGCTAGGAGCCGCAGGGCGTCCGAAAAGAGGGGCGCACCTGAGCTCAGTGTCGAGCGGCGGCCGCAGGGCGTCCGAAAAGAAGGGCGCACCTGAGTTCAGTGTCGAGCGGCTAGGAGCCGCAGGGCGTCCGAAAAGAGGGGCGCACCTGAGCTCAGTGTCGAGCGGCAAGCCGCAGGGCGTCTGAAAAGGGAGGCACACCCCAGCCCAGAGGTGAGCAGCTAACATGGGAACCGCTGCATCAGCGGAAGAAAGGACGGTGCATGAATATTTGATGCGCATCGCGGAGCGGCAGGGAGAGAAGCTCCCCTCTGATAAGTTATCCCGTCTGCTGCGGTGGGGACGGAGAAGGGGACTTTCTGTTCAACCAAGTACAATTTTTGATAAAACTGTTTGGGAGCGGCTAGGCTCCGAGCTTTGGAAGTCGGTGGCTCGGGGCGATAAGGAGGCCTTCTCCCTGAGTCCAGTATGGAATAAGGCGAAGGAGATAGTAGAAACTCTCGCGGCCGAGGCAGGAGTGCAGGCGGCCCTTTTTGAGCTTTGCCGCCCAACGCCCGGAATGCCTTCTGTGTTGCCGGTTGGAGCCAGAGAGTTTTTCGGTGGTGAGGACACGGTGATACCTTTGGCTTCCAACCCCTACCCTATGGATGATGTTGCCCCTGCTACGGCCCCACTACCCTCCAATGTGGCTATCGGCCCCGACATGATTGATCCTGCTATGGTCCCGTTACCCCCCGATACGCCCGAGCCTATGGAGACAGCCTTGCCGTATGCACCCCCTCCAAAGCCATGCCGTGTCCACGGGGCCTGGGGGTGCCACGATTGCGGGGGGACAGAGGAGGCTCGGGTGGAACATGTGCCATCGAACCCATATCCCGATTTGACTACGTTTCCTCAGTTTACTCAGTCTGATGCTTTCTATAAGGAGATGGAGCGCCAGGGTCGACAGCTGCAGCATATATGTGACAAGTTGGACCAATTGGAAGGTCTTCCACCTGGATCATCGCGATCGCATCTTCACAAGTGCTTTCATTCGACTCGCCCCCCCGCCCCGCCTGGCCCCGGGGACCCTCCAACTGGGGACCCTCCGGATCCGGTACAGCGCTGGCATGGAGTTTTAAGAGAAGCCATCCTTGAAGGTCTAACACCTGAGGCCTTTCCGGTGATTACGCCAGACCCTCAACACCCTAATCATAGACGGTGGGCCCCTTTGGACTGGAAGTTGATCCGTGAGGCACAGAAATCGATCATGGCTTATGGACTAGATAATCCGTATGTACAGTCTATCATTGAACAGATATTTGTTGGCCAAGCAATGTGTCCGTACGATGCGATTAAGCTAGCTGACATGCTTCTTACACCTACACAGAAACTGTTGTGGAAAGATGATTGGGCTAAGAGAGTTGACTTGGCTCTTGTCCGCAATTTGGATTTACCGGATGATGATCCTCGGCGCCTGGCCACTGCTGATATGTTTTTGGGAGCCGGTCGCTTTGTTGACCCGCACTTGCAAGCTCGCCTTGAGCCCCGGATCCTGCAGCAATCACAGGAACTAGCTTTGGCTGCCTTTAAAGCGGTGCCCCAGATGGGAAAGCCGGTCCCTCCCTATGCTAAAATTACACAAGGCCCATCGGAACCGTATTCCACCTTTTTGGATCGCCTTCGAGAGGCTATTGATAGATCTCCCAGTCTGACGCCAGAAGCCAGAACTGCAGTTGGACTTGATCTTGCAACCCAGAATGCAAATCCCACTTGCCGCCGTATATTAGCCACCTTGCCCAAGACTGCGACCCTGATGGAAATGATTGAGGCATGTGGTAGGGCCGCTATGCTTGAGGAGACGGATAAGGCAGCGATTCATGCTAAGGCACAGGCCTCTGCACTGGCCGTGGCGTTACAACCCCTGCTCGGGGGACAGCGGGGGGCTAGAAGACCGACCCGGCCAGCCGGCCCCTGTTTTGGTTGTGGAAAACCCGGGCATTTCCGGCGGGACTGCCCTATGCAAAATGGGCAGCAGGCCTCTGATGTGTCACCTGAAGCTGCAACTGGCGCTTGCACACGATGTGATAAGTTTGGACATCGCGCCGCCGACTGTTGGGCGCGTTACACGAAGGATGGAACACCGCTGCCGGGAAACGGATCACGGAGCGCCCCTCGGAGGAGCGCGACGACACAAGTGCCTCCACCCGCCAACCCGGCTGCCTGGAACACCTCACCGGAGCAACCCGTGGCAGTGCCGGAGTGGACTTGGCCACAGCGACAGATGTAGTTTTAGAGACTGACGAGGTTCAAGTTCTTCCTTCCAACACCGATGGTCCATTAGGATTTGGACTGAGTGCCCTTTTGATTGGCCGTTCGTCGACATCGAAACGAGGTATTTTTGTTTTGCCTGGCCTTATTGATGCCGACTATACGGGGAATATTGGGATAATGGTACGTGCCCTCTGTCCCCCTGTGACTATAACTGCTGGTACACGTCTTGCTCAGTTAATACCTTTCAAGGGATGTGTGCCCCGACCGACCCCGATTGACCGCGGGTCTCGAGGGTTTGGATCCACTGGCCCTCCCCAAACTGCCTTTGCTATGGACATTACTTTGTGCAAGCCCACCCGAACTGCTCGGCTTCAGGGATCCGATGGGCGGCAAATCACTCAGGAAGCTTTTATTGGGGATGCAATGCAGAGTGGGGTAACTGAGGCACCTGGGACGACAGAGGTAGAAGATACTGTGTTTACCTTGGAATCAGAGCACACTGAAGCGGTTGCAGCTGAGGCCCCATGCAGAATGATGTAGGAGATGCGCCATCTAACCTAGTATCAGAATGCCCAGGGGCAGTTGTAAATGGGGCCCCTCTACAGAGCGACATGTGTCCTCAAGAACTGCCTGTGTGTGGAAAGGGAGACGAAGAGGAGCAAGAGAATTTAGCTGTGCAGCTGGCAGATACTGGCTCGCCCATTTTTAGTATTGAAAGCTCTGGGGCTCAAAAAACATTTGTGCCTGTTACAGCTGCAGCAATTGAAGCACAAATCATTGCAGAAACTGTAACATCTATGGAAACCTCAGCTGAAATTTTAAAGCCTTTAGAAGCAATGCCTGCAGTATTATTTCCTGAACTAGTCCACGCTGTTACCACTGCTCATTCGGGATTTGAGGCTGCAAGCAGTAGCAGTGAAGCAATTGCAACTGTGTTAGTATCAGAGATGTCTGCTGCAGTGGTGGATGGAATGTCTGAAAGAGCCACAAGATGTACACAACCTGGGCCCCTGGAGGATAGTTGCTTGTTTGCTATGCCAGGATTTTTTTTTGTTTGATCCTCCCTGAATGATTTAATTGATTGAGATAATTTTTGCTTTGCCTGAATGTATAGGATGATGTCCTGATAATTTCCCCCGTAGAACTTGAACCACAATGGTGGTGGAACAGGAGAAAAAACACTTACATTATTGATATTGCCAATGTCTAGAAATTCCTGACTAAAAAGACATTGAGAACTGACCCTGGTAAAGAAGCAAAGAATTGCACACTGGCAGGAAAAAATTTGGGACTCCTGCTAAAAACTGTGGTATTGATTGGATTTTGGGGTTTATTTTGCAGGCTGCGCCCTGTGTTGTGGAATTTTTTTTTAGCATGTATTGCCCTCCCTAATTGGATTGTAAATGATATTACCCCTCCCCATTACTAACCCCTGTTTTTTAAAGCCTATTTGTTTTTTGTTTTTAAAGTTTAAGAAAATTCGGCCTAAAGGTTTGTTGAGTATTCTTAAAGCGGGGAGTTGTAGGCATAAATCTAGGAAATTTGGGAGAATGGCTTTGAATTTATGTGACCCAAAATACCTTTATGTAAAGTGCTTTGGATCGGGCCCAGGCAGGCACGCAATAAATAGAGAACTTGAAGAAGAAAAAAGGATCGGGCCCAGGCGGCGGGCAACAGACAACAAGCTTGGAATACTGGTTGATAACCTTGAGGGTGTAGTTAATAGAAAAGGTAATTAACTACTAGCGAGTAATGTTAGGCAGAGTACAAAGTTAACTCTGTGGTTGCTGGAGGGAATAGCAGTTGAATTTTGTAAAGATGCTAAAGAGAAAAGTTTTTGGTATTTTTAAAATGTTTGTAAATAAATTTAGGCAAAGAATTTAGTTTGCAATTGTTTGGTTATAAATAATTTGTTGCATTAGTTGAAAATTGTATATTGTGCTATGTAATTGTAATTGTATTAGGCTAAGGGTATATAAGTGGTGATTTTTTTTTGGGTTTAAAAGTAGAAGTTAATAGTAAGAACCCTTAAGCTGTGAATAGCTTTGAATTTAGAAGTAAGTTAGGATGCAATTGTATTACTGTAAATGATTTAATTAATGATGTAATTTTCCTTTTTTGCCTGATGGTACTAAGGGTATTTGTATATTGTATGTAATGATTGATTGCCCAGTAGGGGTAGTTTTGTTTTGTTTTTTAGATATTAAGAAAATTGGTGTTAGCTGCATAGCATTTTATGTACCATGCATTTATTTACAGAGTTAAATTTATGTTATGTGTTTTTTGTTTTGTTTTGTGGTGTTTGTTTGTTTGTTTTTTTCTGGCCAGGATTGTTTTTTGTGTTTTATGTGGTTTGTGTTGTGTTTTTTCTAGGACCCCCCCTCCCTCAGTGTCAGTTTGATCGCCTGACATCTAAGGGATGATTTGGTAATAAAAGTTTGCCACAAGTTGGTGTGCTATTGAGTAGGGGGGAATCCTGTGGAATTTACACCATTTATTTGTTGTGCTTTGTTTTTGTTTGGTGTTGTTGGGGTTATGTTAAGAATTGCATGGTTATATAGGTTGGCTTTATAAAGTTTTAATTTTGGCTTGTGATAGATTGTGGTGTTATGCTGTAATAAGTTGGAAATGTTTTGCTTATGTTTTTATTCCTTTTTTCTTTCCCTCCTTTTTGATTTTGGGTAGAGGGGGGAGGTGTTGAGAATATTTTGCTAGCTTGGCAGCTGGTAGTGTGGGAAGCTAAGATGTTTAGGTTTTTAGGATGGGTTAATTAGGCTTTGAGCTTTGTTTTGAGAAGTTGGCCTTGGCTAGTTCTATGAAGTTACAGCTGCGGGTGTGTTAAATTTGTTAACCAATTAGCAACTGCTTGCTTGCCTGCTTTAAGAGTATAAAGAGCATGCTGGAAATGAATAAAGGACTCTCTGCTTATGATCACATGGGTTGTCAGACTCTGTCCCTGCTCCTCTGCGATGCAACAATCTGGTACCACAGTATAAATAACTATCTAGACTGCAGGGCTCTCAGGCCAGCTTTCAGATGTCACCTACTGATCTTGACAATGGGCATGTATACGTTTCCGGGCTCCTTACAACCACGCTTTCTTGCAGAACATGCAGATCCAGAGGGGTGCTGGTGACTTTGTGGTTACCCCAAAGATCCTTCCCAATCAGATGATGTGATTTCTCCTAAAATGCCCACTACCAGACTCATGCTGTGCCCTGTGGACCACCTGGAGCTTTCTAGATGTTTATCCAGTGCTTTGGACCTAAATTCACGCCACCTCTGTATTGCCTGCTGATAGAAGCAAGGGATTCAAAATCAGGATTCTTGGGTTCTAATCCCAGTTATGACACTGATTTGCTCTGTGACCCTGGGCCAGGTGCTTCCTTGATCTGTGCTGCATCTGAAAATTGGGATAATAGTATCTAGATTGCAGAGCTCTTGTGAGGCTTAAGGTATTGTTTGCAATGTGTTTTGCATTTCAATAGCTCTTTCATTTGAGCAGCTAAAGCATTGTTGGTTTATCATCAAAGGTTGGGGGCAGAACTTTAGATTTATCCTTCTGGCATTCAGGTAGGAATAATTTCCCTTGAGATGAAGATTCCCATGAGCATTAGCCATCCCCAGTGCACTCCTCCATTATTCTAGTGCTACATAGTGAAGACAAAAAAATAATACAAAGGAACATCAGAGTTAATGTTTAATCATGCCAGGAACTTTTAACATGCCTTTTTGCATGTTCTGAGTTTGGGGAAACTTTCTCACCACCCATAGATGAAACCACATGGCCCATTCCAGGAGGAACAGGATATTTTCCCCAGCGATGAGCACCATCATATTCTGGCAATGGTTAGTTATTTGACCAAGCTCGGCCTGGCTCGTCATGGAGAGGATGGACTGCACTGGGATGCTGCCCATTGGGTTCCTGGAGGCCCAGCCAGGTTGTCTGCTCCAAGTAGTTGCATGCTAATTTTTCCTCCCACCTCAGCACCTGCCCCTCTGTATAAGGGGGAGTCTCCTCAGCAGTCCTGCAGGGGGATGTTGTGTATTAATACCAGGAAAGCCTTTTGAGATCAGTAGAGGAAGTTGCTGGAAAAGGGTTGAGGATTAATGTGTTGACTGTTGTTATATTTTTTTCTTCCTTCTTCCTTTATCCTCTTGTGCCCTTACCTTAGGCATATAGGGTGGCCTACAATTTCTGCCATTTATTTTGGTTTTGTGCTGGTCTGTTCAGACTTCTGAGTGTCATGTTCATGGATTTGGCTTCTCTCTCTCTTGTTCCATGTAATGTTTCTCTAAGTCACCCTCTTCCCAGGTGGTGTTCGCATATCATGTGATGTAGAAATCATGGTAGTGGCATCCTTAACGTGTACCTTAAATACATCCTTCATCCTCTTCTTACCACCTTTGTGGCATAAGTTGGTCTGCTTTCCTTAGAATTTGTGATGTTGCATGAAAGTCTTTCAAAGGGAATGAAGATCTTTCACAGGCATTTACTTAGTAATGAACTGATCTTCTTGTAGATTTCCATGACTGCTACGTGAAGGAGGAGAAACATGATGCCAGTGTTAAAAATTTGTATTTTTGTGTCGGTGCCAGTCACGCTACTTTCCCAAATCTTTTCAAGTTTATGAAAGTTGGTTTTTGCTTTTGATGTTTGTTGCTTGGAGGGATGGGCTGTTCCCTCAGCAAAAGTGTTCGTTCTCAGGAGCCTGTTTTATCCTGGGTTACGGCTAAGAAAAATCCCCTCCATTCCCAAGGGAAAATCCTACTGCTTAGCAAGTGGGAAATCAAAATTTGCTGCAGGGTTTAGATGCGGGTGGCAGCTGACCATTACAGCACCTAGCAGAGCATGGAGGTGATTCTACTGTAGTCTATATAGATTCTTATGGGCCCTGTGGCAGAGTGCAAGCAGCAATGCCCTGATCACGGACCGTTGCTTCGGCATGAAGAAGGCTGCAGGCTCCCAGTAGACATTCCACACCAGGCACTGTGACGTGTATTTGTGCCCAGCTAGGAGCAAAGCCTGGTATGTATAAACCCAAGGTGGAAAGGATTGAACTGGATAGAGAGCCTGGGTGAGCCCAACTCTATATTGAGAGCACAGGAGAGCCTCCCAAGGGGTGTCTTAGCTCAGGTGATTGTCTTTCCTTCTTGTTTGTTTCCCCACAGCTCTGCTATATCCAATATAGTCAGAGCGGGAGAGTCCCAATAACCAGCTCAATGTACAGCATTCACTAAGTATTCCAGGCAGCTCCAAATCCATCACACCTGGTTCTCTCCACACCCAGGGGGCCACCCACATTTCCTGTATCAAGGGCACACCTGCAACAGTCACAGGTTTCTGACACCGGCTGACAAGGAGAGTCGACAGAAGAGCCCGGAGCTGTTACAGAGGCCCCCTTGCGCTATCTGAGTCTCTGTTTGGTTTTCCTTTGGAAAGCGGCGTCCTGTGCATTAAGGGAATTACTCACAGTCCACTCCTTGGGATGCATAAACAAGGGAATCTCAAATAGGAGGAGAGAGGTTATTTTACCTCTGTCCACTGCTGGAATCCTGTGTCCTGTTCTGGTGTCCACAGTTCAAGAAGGATGTTGATAAACTGGAGAGTGTTCAGAGAAGAGGCACGAATAGAAAACATGCCTTATAGTGAAATACTCCAGGAGCTCAGTGTATTTAGCTTAACAAAGAGAAGGGCAAGGGGTGATTTGATTACAGTCTGTAAGTATGTTCATGGGGAACAAATATTTAATAGCAGACTCTTCAGTCTATCAGACAAATGTAGAACACAATCCAGTGGCTGGAAGTTGAAGCAAGACCAATTCAGGCTGGAAATAAGGAGCACGTTTTTAATAATGAGGCTAATTAATGTTTAAAACAGTTTGCCAGGGGGCAAATTCTCCATCACTGGTGATTTTTAATGGATGTTTGTTCTAATAGATCCGCACTAGGAATTAGTTTGGGGAAGTTCTATGGCCTGTGCTATACAGGAGGTCAGACTAGATAATCCCCTTGATCTCTTCTGGCCTTGGAATCTATGAATCCCTTAAGAGGAGCTGTCTGCCCTGGGTTAGCATCCAGGAATCTCGGCCAACCTATTCCATGCTATCGAAAGGTCAACACCCACCTCCGACTGGCCCGTGATGCCAGCATCATCACCCGCTTGCTACAATTTCCAACAAACACCTTTGTGCCGTCTCCTGTGCTGCCCCTGACAGCTGGGAGGAGCTCCCCCTAGACATCTGAAAAACTGCTTCAGTGTCCTCCTTCCAATCCCTCCTTAAACCCCCCCTCCCCCTTGGCTGTGGTGCCTACCAACAACGCGACAACACTTAGACCGCTGGTGAGCGAAGACCACTGCCTATCACGCTGGCCAGGATGCACTCATTGTTTCCTTGTGCTCTCCTAAGGGTCTCTGAGTCCATATGTCGTCTCTTGTCTTATGCTGAGATTGTCGGCTCTCCAGAGCAGGTGCCGTCTTTTCGTTCTGTGTTTGTGCGGCACCCTGGTACACCGGCGTCCTGGTCTGGGACTCAGAGCTCCTAGGTGCTATGATAATACAAATGATAAATAATAATCATATTCCTGTCTGGTGACCTCACTGCAGCCTGGGAAAATAAAGCAGAAGTATTGTCTGTGTCCCCCCTCCATCCCCCCCGCCCCCAGAAACTACAGCTTGTGCACTAATCTCTCATCACAACCAGAAAAACAGGACTGAGCAGAGACAGCAATTGTCTTCCCTCTGGCTTTGTTCCTTCTCAAAGTGATTTTCCAACAGTGCAATCAATGGAAATACAAACAAATCTGTCTGCAAAGCACCCACTGGCCCATTCTTCTTCCTGGGGCGGCTAAACAGGTTATTCCCTTCCTTGCTAAACATTCATCTTCTTTCAGCAATAACTGGGGAACGGTGACATAGAGGAACCACCTGGCCTGCCCCCTTCCGAATGCACAGAAGAGCTGTGAGAAAGCACATAGGGCCTTCTGCATTGTGTTTATTACAGAAACTGAAATGGTGCCTGCAAAGAGCAGTGGCCAGCGCAGGTGGCGAGAGCCGGGCAGCTGTGGCCTAGGTGCGGGGTGGCTGTAGGGCTGCTCTGTGAGCTCCATCTCAGCCGGAGAGCAGCTGCGGCTCCTGCATGTGGCGTGTGCTACGACAGGGGGACAAGGAATGGCCTCTCAGATCCTCTCCGCGAGATGCTGTGGGGCCCACGGGGGTGCAGAAGAGAAGATGTCTCACACTAACGTTGCACTGTGTTGTTAAGGGGAGCCTTTGGTGTGAGGAATAGCAGGCTGTTGTCGTGTGCAGAACAGTGAGTTCAGAGCAAACACCAGGCAGTCAGCTGCCACACCCTCACTCCCCGCCCTCCAGCTGAGGGGGGGTTCAGGAAATCTATTCACACACCACCCAGAACCTGTGACAAGCAGCTGCCAAGGAAAGCAGCTCCACTAAATCGACTGGCAGAGGTTGACCGTGAAAGGAGGCTGCTTGGCTGCAGGGCTTTCTGCAGGCAGCTGGATGTGAAGACAAGACCAGAAACCTCACATCTCAGCCCAGTTCAGAGAACAGGCCCTTTGACACTGACTGAATCTTGTGACAAGTCTTCGGGCTGGGCTGATGGCTTCTCGTAGTGCGTCAGACACACTGATGCTCTGTTCTCCTCCTGCTGTGTGCAGAGCCCACACAGAGGGGTAAACTGCCTTGGAAAAGGCAAAGGGAAAGCAGCCTGTGCCAGTGCCGTGTCTTCCTTCACGCTGGGGGTAGATCTCGCTTCCCCCCCCTCCTTCACCTCAAAATGGGAAGCAGCTGAGGCAAAAGCACAGGCTCCACGCTGCAGCTCTGCTCCATGGGGACCTGCTCTGTGGGACCTGCTCTGTGGGAAGGGATGGTGGGGAATGGGATGCTATGGATCTTGCTCAATGGGGACAGGATATCATGGGGTCCTGTGGGGCCTTCAGGCATGGGATCCTGTGGGACAGGATATCAGCCCTGTGGCTAGTGTGCCTCACCCAAGTTAAACAGCTACCTCAGCCGCTCTGAAGCACTCCTGGCAAATCAGTATTTCCTTGAGGCCAATTGTCTATCGGTGAATCATGTTTAACTTGTTTAACTTGTTCCTTTCACTGCAGCAGCCACTTCTCCTGGTACCTAGACTCTGCTGAGCTCTCCAGCATGTTCCTATCGGAGCCCGAGTTCAGGGTTCACTCCCACTAAACCCCAGGATCTCTCCAGCATCCCAGGGGATTCTGAACAGAGGGGACTGTGACAGATGGTGCACCTGCCTTTCCTGCCTCCCTGCCGGAGGCCCCAGGGTCCTACTACACCCTGCCCCGGGAAAGCAGCTGAGAAGGTAGGTCCTTTGGGCCTGCCTAGAGAAGCCTCCTGCAGGCAGCCAATCAGTGCTCCACTGGCCCAGATAAAAGGAGCTGCAGGGCCCAGGCAGATCAGTCCCTGGCTGGGGGAACCAGAGGGGTGGGTCTGGGAGCTACTCTCTGGCTACAGGCGCTCGAGGGGTGAACAGAGTTTGGTTCTGGCTGCACTGGCTTAAGCTGCGGGGCAGGCTCTGTGAACTGAAGCAAGAAGTGAAGATACAGGGGCCAGGTGGGAAAAGGTCCAGGGAAGTAGCAGCAATGAATCAAAGTGAGCAGAACGTGGCTGCTGTTCACAGGGTCCCTGGGTCAGAACCTAGAGCAGGGGATGGGCCTGGGTTCCCCCACTGGCAAAGTGGTGTAAGCCCTGATAATGTGACAAGGCTACCTTGGAAGCCCAAGCAAAGGGCTGCATTTGAAGGGCCCAGAGCAGGGGCTGAGTGAAGGCCTGGGTGAGGGCAGACAGACAGTTTTGTTGGACTCTTTGCTACCCCAGAAAGGGCTCATTTTGACGGTGTGACCCAGTTCGAGGACCGAGCCAGTGAAGATCTGCCAAGTGAGGTCAACAACCTACAGGGGGCGCCAGGAGTGGGAAAAGGACTGCAGTACCGCACAGCAGCAGCAGGAGGCGCTCAGGAGGTGAGTGCCCCACCATTACAGGGCTCTTCTATGTAAACAGCCCTGGAGCTGCAGACTCACAGTGCAGGGAGAAATGTTATGAGCTGCCTTGGGCTGAATCCCACGGGGGACCCAGGCAGGTTCTGTATTAGACCCTTCTGCACAAAGCTGAGACCAGGACAGTTCAAGGAATCATAGCACCTAGAAACAGAAAATCCCTGTTGACTCCATTTCCCCTTGCCAAGTGCAGGGGAGATTGCACAATACTGCATATTGACTATGGTTTTGTTCAGTCTAGTTTAAAATGGGTCAAGCATGTATCCCTGAGGGGAAGAAGCAACCTACACAGGAGATAGATAATAACTGGCAATAGAAATAAGTAACAATAAGTACCTAGCATGCTCTGGGGTGCTGCATAATAGCACTTCACCCGCCTCTAGTGCCAATAGGCTCTTCCCGTCACTTATTTATTATTCTCTGTATTACAATAGTGCCTAGCAGCCTTCACCGACATTCCTATTCATAGGTTTTAAGGCCAGAAGGGACTATTTTGATTATTTAGTCTGACCTCCTGCGTAACACAAGCCAGAGACTCTCACCCATTGGGCCCCCATTGTGCCAGGACAGACTAAGAGAAAGGTCCGGAAGAGCGTGCAAGCTAAAGAGACGAGGTAGGCAAAGAGCGGAAGAATTATTATCCCCGGTTTAGAGATGGGGGACTGCAGCTGAGAGAGATTAACTGGTTTGCCCTGGCCAGGTCAGTCTGTGGCAGAGCAGAGGGATGAAGTTAGCTCTCCATGATGCCTGAACCGCAAGACCACTTGGTCTTCCAGGACTTTTCCCAGCTGTCCTCTCCTTGCCCCGTTACGCAGTAGCACAACGTGCGTCTCCCAAGCTGAACTGTGTGAACTTTTTTCTGGCACTGATCACCCTTCTGAACTCTTGTCTGCCTTCCCTGAGGGTCCCATCCCAGCTGTGAATGAATCTTGTCTAATGTCATTGTGGTCTTCATTCATTGTCCCAGAGAGTAAGGGAAATAAGCCAAATTAACTGGAAAAAACCTCCCAGATGATGTAATCATGCACTTCAAGCAGAGTCATCTGGGAAATTACTTTAACCCTTCCATCTGCCTAGTTGCTTTCCTGCGACACACATGATGCCATGGGTCTGCGTTTATTGAGGCTCTGAGGTCCGGCGTGGAACAGATTCCACTTCGGCAGTGACTGTGCTCCTTGGATCCAGTGATGCAGAGCAGAACTAGAAATGGCAAGCTCAGCCCTGCTGCTAAGGTGGCCTTCCTCGCCAGAACCGAAACCTTTGCTGCCTCTCACAGGCTGAGCAGGTAACAGGGCACAATCAGCCTTTTTGGGGGGAAATTTTTGTATCCTCCCAGCCACTTTGATGGTGGTTGTCTGGCAAAGATGAGTCAAGCCTGTTTGTTACCCATGATTCCCTATTCGACCAGGGCAGCATCTTGAGCCACCAACAAGGGGACAAATGACTTTTGCAGGTAACTTCTCTGCTGATAGGCCCAGGCAAGAGGCAATATATAGTGAAAGAGGGGGGGCTTCTCTCAGGTTTGGACTTTAAAGGAGATTTGTCAATCCTGAGACCTTTTTTTTTTTTGGTCCAGAGAAGGCTGAGATTCCATAGGCCAGGTCAATGCTTTGGGGGAATGTTTGTATGTGTAGCTAGAATGTATGTAGCAATTTCTATTTAACAAACCGTTACACAGTTTGTGTGATATCATGGCAGAATGTATATTCTGAGCCCGGGATCTCAAGTGCATTGTACAATGGTACACAATTAGCCTGTGGAACTAGCTGTCACAAGACATGATGGGGCTAGAATTTTGGATGGGAACTAAGCCCTCAAGCTTCCCTAAATGATGGGATTGTGGGAGGGGGTGGAACTTGGGAGGGCAGGGTTTTTTGCATCTTCCTCTGAAACAGCTGGGGCGGGCCGCTGTGGCGTGACCAGATATTGACTGGCTTAGACAGGTGCGCTATCTAATCTGGAAATTTCTATGTTCCTGTGATCAGTGGGAAGATAAAAGCAGGGCAGGTTTGAGCCAGGGAGCAGAGCACAGGGAGGAGCTGGGAAAGCAGGGGACCACCTGTAAAGCTGCAGGGCAGGATTAAGCTGAGTAGCAGAGAACAGGAACATTAGGAAAGTAGAGAAGCTCTGGGCAGGAGAAGATGGGAACGTGGGACAGCATCTTCCATGCAGGTTTTCCTGGCTTCTCCTTCCATTTTTAGGTATATAAGTGAGATGGAAAAGCAGCAAAGAGTCTTGTGGCACCTTATAGACTAACAGACGTTTTGGAGCATGAGCATGAGATGGAGTTTCTCTTTCCTCTCTCATCAGTTTTCTTTGCTATCCAGTGGCAAATACAGACACCGCTGCCATCTAGGACCTGAAAAATGGTTCTGTAAGGTGCTGCTCTGATCCTTCAGAAGGGTGACAGCCCAGGGGCTGGAGGTGACATGGGGCAGGGCACAGAGTGTTTGATGGAAGCTGTCTTGCCATTGGCTTCCTCCGCCCAACAAATCCTGAAGTGATGATGAAAACAAGGAACTCTTTGGGAAATGCAACCACAGTCACTGACACAACTATAAAGGTGAGGGGCAGCCCTACATGTTCCCCTGGTCTAGGGAAGGATCAGTGAAAGGGAAATCGAGGGCAGTGGCTAAAAACATGCTTTCCTGTTCCCCCTCCAAGCTAACAGCTTCTGTCTCATATTCACAGCAAAGAATCCAAAACTGGAGAGTTTTCTCTCCATGGAAAATTGTGAACAAAGACTAAGGCCAAAGGGTGGTGTGGTTGAGCAAACAGGGCACCAGACTGGGAGTCAGGATATAACAGTTCTTCTTATCGTCCTTTGTTACGTGCTTGGAGATCTACGAATGAAAAAGGCTACAGAAGGGCTAAGTACTATTATTTAAAAATCCTATCCAGGGAATAACTGCTCTGCATCTGATCCTGGAGACAGCAGCCTCTCCTCTGCCCTTCCAGTTGCTAACATAAAATAGATGGGTAATAATTTCAAGGTATTATTGTGGGTCTAACCCTCCAGGTTCAGGGCCTGATTTTCAGGGAGGCGAGACATCTGCAATTCCCACCCTGACGTCATCTGGAGTTGTAACTACTGAGGGTTTCTGTAAATCAGGCCTTTTAGTGGAGGGGGCCATCTCTTTCCATAGACCAGCAATGATTTGGGGTTAGCATTGCTGCTGCGTCTCTCCGTGGCAGTGTCTGTGCCTCTTTTATGGGGCACCAGGAGAGACAAAACATACTTTCCTCCATTGCCTTCCTGTCCCCGGGAAGCCCCCAGGTACTGCTGGTAAGGGAAATATTGGACATGCAGTCAAAGATGTGTCTCATCAGCAAGGCTGCCACGCCCAGCAGGCTCCAAAATGCAGATTGTAATTTAAAGATCCCTACTGCAGCAATATTCCACTTCTTTTCCCCTCCCACCCCCTACTCCTACTCTCCCCAAAACCTGTGCGTGGCAGAGGCAAAAGCAGAGGGGGTCTATTCACAACTACTGCCTTCTGTTTGCTTTGCAGTGACCGGGGCCGTGCGTGAGGAGGTAGGTGTCTCTGCTCATTTCCCATTTATCCTGGCTGTGTTTAGCTTCCTTTGGAATTCTAGCTAGCTCAGGCCTTGTCTGAGCGCGGGATTGTCCCTGAGCCAGCAGGCCCAGGCTCTGAGGGTAGACAAGGAAAACAGCAATTTACACCAATGGAGTTTTCCTTGGTTTCAAGGAGGGAACAGCAGAGCGAGTGCTTTCGTCTGCACTTGGAGATTGAACCCAGTGTTGGTGGGCCGCTGACTGCTGAACCCCAAGTGCAGACAAGGCCTTAGTCCTGGGGCACGGCCCAGCAAGGATTGCCTCTCTCCTGCTCCCTGAAGCCCTATTCCCTTGCTAACAGTAATGAAGTGTTTACCCAGCTCACTACAACATGGCCTGCATCAAGCCACAGTAAAACTCATCGCCTTTCTCCCTGTTGGACAACTCCTGTTAGCCTTCCAAGTAACAATGTGAAGCACAGTTTGGTTTATATTGGCTTTCAACTTCTTTTCCTGTCCCTGTGTTATGCAAATATATCACTTTGCACCAGACAAGAACTTCCTGATGCAATACACAATTTCATTGACTAAACTGAACTACCCAGTGACTGTAGAGAAACTCACAAATGTGTTTCCCTTGAGCAGCTCAGTGGGGTGACCAGATGTCCTGATTTTATAGGGACAGTCCCAATATTTGGGACTTTTTCTTACCTGTTACCCCCCCACACTCCCATCCCGATTTTTCACATTTGCTGTCTGGTCACCCTACACCTCAGTGAGAAAAGATTTCATTACCATGCAACTGAAAACAGCTCCTGTTGTGGGTAGGCTAATTGCTATGTAGCATAAGAAATACCACCATGATGGGCACCGGATAAGGAGCTAATTAGAATAGAATTATAAAGCTAACATTAAACCAGGGCCGCCCAGAGGGGGGGGCAAGAGGGGCAATTTGCCCCGAGCCCCACGGGGCCCCCACCAGAGTTTTTCAGGGCCCCTGGAGCGGGGTCCCTCACTCGCTCCGGGGTGCCCGGCAAACTCTTATGCAGCCGGGCGCAGGAGCTTCTGCCGCTCCCGGTCTTCGCCAGTGGGGGGAGGGGGGGGTCCTTCTGCTCCGGGGCGGAAGGACCCCCCGCCGGCGAATTACCGCCAAAGACGGAGCGGGACCCACCGCCAAAGTTCAGCTCGGTCTTCGGCGGTAATTTGGCGGCAGGGGGCCCTTCCGTTCCGGGACCCGCCGCCGAAGTTCAGCTCGGTCTTCGGCGGTAATTCGGCGGCAGGGGGCCCTTCCGTTCCGGGACCCGCCGCCGAAGTGCCCCGAAGACCCGCGGCGGGGCCCCCCTCCGCCGAATTACCGCCGAAGATCGGGCTGCGCTTCGGCGGCGGGTCCCGCTTCGGCGGTAATTCGGCGGCGGGGGGGCCCACCGCGGGTCTTCGGGGCACTTCGGCGGCGGGTCCAGGAACGGAAGGGCCCCCCCGCCGCCGAAGACCCCGGGCCCCCGGAATCCTCTGGGCGGCCCTGCATTAAACTCCTTATTGATTTGCATATCAGGTCTGAGCATAGGCGGCAGGTTTGTATAATTTTTGGTGGGGCCCAAAATGGTGGTGCCCCCCGCTCCCGCCAGGGGCGTCTCTAGAAATTCCGCCGCCCCAAGCAGGGCGGCGCGCCGCGCCGCTTGCGCCGCCCTTCCCCAGTCCCGCGGCCGGGGCAGAAGTGCCTGCGGACGGTCCCGTGGTCCCGCGGCTCCGGTGGAGCATCCGCAGGCTTGCCTGCGGGAGCTCCGTCCGAGCCGCGGGACCAGCGCACCCGTCGCAGTCCTCCCTGCGGCAGGTCCGCTCCTCCCGGGGCTCCTGTGGACCTCCCGCAGGCATGACTGTGGAAGGTCCGCCGGAGCCAAATGCCGCCCTGCCAGGACAATGCCGCCCCATGCGCCTGCTTGGCACACTGGGGTCAGGAGCCGGCCCTGGCTCCCGCCCTGTAAGCCGATATAAAATGAAGCTACAATGCATCAGTGCCACAAGATTACAAAGGTCAATTAAAAGTGGAAAGTCAGAAGCAGCACTTGCCTACTTCAATATACAGTATTATATTTTGTTGCACCTGTTGTGATGAAGTGGGAATGTCCTTAATATTTTCTCTGAATACTGTATGGGTGCCTCAGTTTCCCCTGCAAGATGCCAACTGAAGGTGTTGGGGACAAAGATCAGGTGGCTTCCTTGTCCGAAAGAGACACAGAGGCCAGAGGAGGGAGTGTCAGTTTGGAGCTGGCTGGGGAAATGGGGAGAGACCCAGAACTTGGTTCTGGGCTCCCCACCCCCCAAGATGGACCTGACAGAGGGGTTCTGTTTTCTGTACTTACAAGCTCTGTTTAAACTGTGTTCCCATCATCTAATAAACCTTCTGTTTTACTGTCTGGCTGAGAGTCACATCTGACTGCGGAGTTGGGGTGCAGGGACCTCTGGTTGCCCCAGGACCTGCCTGGGCAGACTCGCTGCGGAAAGTGCACAGTGTGGAAGGGCTGAATGCTCCGAGGTCAGACCCAGGAAGGTGTAAGCTTCTTGCCCTGGAGACAGTATGCTCAGAGAGGAGGCTCCCCTAGAGTCCTGACTGGCTTTGTATGGAGTTGTTCCAAAGCATCCCAGCATCCCCTTCCACACCATGCGCTTCCCAGAAGTCTGCACAGGCACTGACACTCCCTCCTCTGGCCTTTGTCTCTTTTCCAAGCATTAGGAGGCCACCTGATCTCTTTGTTCTCCAACACCTTCAGTTGGCACCTTGCAGGAGAGTGGCCCAGGCCATCAGTTGCCTGGAGACAGGGTGTCAGCCATTCTCTGTGCAGACAGCATCACACTGGCCCTCTAGGGCTTTACAACAATCACACCCCCTTATCCCACCATCTAGAGCCTTAAGAAATGCATTGGGGAAACTGAGGCACACAGACAGTATTCAGAGAAAACACCTGCATACGACCAGTTACATACTTTGAAGGGTGTAAAATAATCAAATATTGTGCTAAATACAATGATACTCCAAACTGACCACCAAATTTAAGTTGCATGTTTTTCCCCTCAGGTGAGGATTCTGGGGTGGGGCTGGGGATGAGGGGTTCACAGTGCAGGAGCGTGCTCGGTGCTGGGGGTGCAGGCTTTGGGGTGAGGCAGGGCTGAGGATGAGGAACTTGGGGTGCAGACAGGCTGCCCCAGGGCTAGGGCCAGAGAGGACTCCCCATCACCACCACTGGCAACAGCAAGCTCCAGGGGAGGGACCCCTCCTCTCCCCCCTGCCCCCCACAGCACACTCACTCTGCACCACAGTCACTGCATATGTTCCTTCCTAGGGCCCCTCAGGTCCAGAAAGCCCACTCACCTCCCCTGTGATGGGTACTAGGGGGTGGGGGTTGCCATCACAGGTGGCCTTCCATGTTGCTGCCCCTCACCATAACTTCACTGTGGATGGGGCTGCCCCTTGCCCAGCATGGGGCAGAAGTGGGGTCTGCATGGTGATGGCTATGGGGCAGGGGAGCAGGGTGTCATAAAATTCACCCAAGCCCCAGCTGCTCAGGTAGGTCTATGAATCCCCCTCCCCCATCTGCCCTGTGGTGGGTGGATGCTGGAGGGGAGGGGCACTGCCTTCACATATGGCTTCCTGCCTCCCTGACCCCTGCTGCAGGCTGCAGCCTGCTGCCCCTCACCGTAGCTTCAGTGGGGGGGGGGGACGAATGGTGGGAGGGGATGGCATGGGGCTGCCCCTTCCCCAGCGTTGGGCAGGAGTGGGGGCTGTGGGGGAATCATAGGGTCAAACACTCACGGAAGCCCAGGACCTGCTCAGGTGGGTGAGGTCAGTCTCCGAGTCCTGGCCGGAAGTGCCCTTTGCATCTCCTCCAGGTAGGGGGAGGGGAGGGATGCTAAACATGGCACAGCCCCCTCCCCTCCCCCGGCCGGTGCTCCAGCAAGCAACAGCAGCCGGCAGCAGCAGAGGCAACAGGCAAGGCAAGGGAGAGAGACATGCCTGCGTTTAAGCCTCCAGCCTCCGGGGTGGGGCAGAGGAGAGGGCTGCCACCAGCACGGCGGGCCCCCCTCCCCCTCCCTCGGAGATGGTACAGTCAGCAACAGTCAGCAGCAGCTTGCACTCACTGCTGACTGCTGTTATGCTAGGCAGCTGAGCGGCAAGGAAGAGACTGAGCCCTGGTCTACACACAGCCCCGGGGTCGAACTAGGGTACGCGAATTCAGCTATGTGAATAACGTAGCTGAATTCGAACTACCCTAGTTCGAATGACTTACCCATCCAGACGCCGCGGAAGCGAACTCCGCGGCTCCAAGGTCGACTCCACCAACTCCTCCTGCCGCGGTGGAGTACCGGAGTCGACCGCGGCGCTTCCGGAGTTCGAACTATCGCGTCTAGATCAGACTCGATAGTTCGAACTCCGAGAAGTCGAACTCGCCGCGTCGACCCGCGCGGTAAGTATAAACGTACCCTGAGACACGCAGACGCAGCTGCCTGCGTTCAGGCAGTTAAGCTCTCTGGGGCCGGGCGGGGAGGGGAGGGGAGGGGGGAAGCTCTCCAGCCCTGGTGGCGGCGGCGGCGGCGGCGGGGGGGCGCTCCAAGCAGGGGAGAAAAAACATTGGTGGGGCAGAGCCCCTGCTTGGGATTTATTCCTGGGGCTAAAGCCCCAGAGCCCCATATAAGTCGGCGCCTATGGGTCTGAGTGCTACCAGACAGGCAAGGCACTAGGTCTATATTGCACATATGAAACTTGCCTTTTGCTCCGTGTTCCAGCGTAAACACCAGTTGCCATGTTTCTGCATTTTAATCGTCACCACAGAGCATTTTACAGCATTGGACTGAGGTTCCGCTCTCTATTTGTCCTGTAGATAAACCCCACCACGGCGTGTTTATGAACATTCTCACACTTCAGGAATACATGAAGGTACTAATGTTATGGATAGTTCCTTTCATGCTGCTGACAATCCTCTCTGATCATTGGAGGGATTTCACAGGTAGCAGCAGTAAGTTTGGAGGGCCAGAAGGAAGAGGAGTGTGCTGTGCAGTGCCTGTGATTTAAGTTCCCTTTGTGACATTTCCTAGTGCTCTGAAATTCAGGAAGCCTCCTCTAGGATCAGAGATAACATCACTGCAATCTGGGGAGCAGGCTTAATCACTGTGTGCACTGAACTCTCCAGAGCAGAGCATGAAAGCTATGGACTGACTGCAAAGCCTGTGACTTTTGTGCTTTGGATAAAGACCGAGGACAGTTAGGGGTTGAATTATGCAAAGCCCCATGTCCTGCTGGTGGGAAATCTTCCCACTACCAGCCCCCTCGCTAGCTCCCGATGTGGAGAGGAGCTATTTGACTTCCCCTCACCATCTGCATAACATGCTGCAGTCTCCCGTTACCAGTTTCACCCTGGTATCTTCCCGCCAACACCAAATCTCTAGGGCCTCACAGGAAAAGACTGAGCCAACAGCTCAGCATCATTAAAGATCCCCACATTAAAGTGTCTGGGATTCCTCTAAAGGTGTCATAGGGCCTTCCCTGGGCACTCAGCTCTGAGTCCAGGGCACCAGGAATGAGCCACACAGATGTACCCCTAATGTCCTTCCTCTCTGCTCCAGGAGACCATGCTGGAGCCACTTGACCACAAGAACCTGGATCAGGATGTGCTCTATTTTGCTGATGTTGTAAGGTGAGTCGCGGGGTTTTGTGGCAAAACTAGGTTCAGTGCCTGGGAATTTTAGGGACAAGTGGCTCCATTCTATTAAGACAGATCTTTCTCTCAGAAGCCATCATCTGCAACTGCATCTCTCTGTGCTGTCCTGTCAGCCTAATGTAAAAGGCCCCACTTCGGAGGATGCTCTTTTGGTGCAAATTCTTACCACACTTCCATGGACACCCAATTCTATCCAATGTCCATGGAAACTGGCCAATCTCTCTCTCTGGAATTTCTAACCTGCTTCCTAGGGAGCGTCTGTGCTCAGTCAGCTGTTCAGAATTCTTGAACCTGAATGCACAATTTATTGTTGGCAGTGCCAAGGGACCAGATCAAGGATCAGGGCCGCACTGGGGTTGGCACTGCAAAAACATGTCACAGTCTCTGGGTCAGTAAATCTACGAGGATTTACTGAATCTTTACAGACAGGCCAAAACAGCAGAACAGGCCTCTTTATTGGAACATTTCTACACTCCAAGGGGCAAAGCCCGTAGGGTGCGGTTTTGTATTCAACGAACTACTTGGCTCATTTGTGACTGCAGAATTGTTATTCTGTGACTCCATGTAACAGGCAGGAAAAACACAGCTGAATTTTCAGGTCTCAGGTTTAAGTGCATAGCCCTGAGTGTTAGAAAAACCACCGATTCATAGAAATGTAGGGATGGTAGGGACCTCAAGAGGTCATCAAGTCCTGATGACTTGAGGCAGGACCAAGTAAATCTAGACCATCCCTGACGGTGCTTGTCTAACCTCTTCTTAAAAACTTCCAGTGATGGGGATTCCACAATCTCCCTCGGAAGCCAGTTCCAGAGCTTAACTAGAGTTAGAAATCTCCTTTGCTGTAAATTTAATCCCATTATTTCTTGTCCTACTTTCAGTGGACCTGGAGAACAATTGATCAAAAGAATTGTTTTCTTTATAGCAGCCCTTAACATCTAATCCACTGATCAGATTAGATCAGGGAGTGGATTGTATATAGTCTATTGGTGTGTGGGTTAGTGGGAGGGTAGGCCTATATATCACAGAGATAGGGTATCTTTGTGAAATGAATAGTTCAACAGGAATTTCAATGATCAGCAAATTGTTGGGATTTTCTGAGTTGTGGGATCAGCCCCTTGTGCCTCGATTTGTCATCACCACATTTGGAGAAAAGTCCTTGGGGAAGAGACCTTGAGCTGACACTCCTGATTTACACCCAGGGAACTGAGCAAATAAAGTCCATTGAAATTGCTGGAGTCACATGTTGCCAGCAAGCAGGACCGCCCAGAGGGGGGGACAAGTGGGGCAATTTGCCCCAGGCCCCACAAGAATATAGTATTCTATAGTATTGCAACTTTTTTTTTATGGAAGGGGCCCCCGAAATTGCTTTCCCCAGGCCCCCTGAATCTCCTGGGTGGCCCTGCCAACAAGAGGAGGAACCAAGCCCCTCATTTTCATAGACGTTTGCAAAGTGCCATGGAAATGCACAAGGAGATGGTGATGAGCCAGCTGTACAGTAGGGCTGGGACAGAAAGACGTTCATTACAATCCCCCATCAAAGTGTAAGGCAAACTACAAACACATCCAAATACCTAGTGCCTATTATCGGATACTGAACATACTGGTTTAGTTTGTTGTCTAGGAAGGGTTGGTTATAGTAGGTGGCTATTCAGTAATGCAAGGACAGCACAGTGCACTCCCTCCAGAGGAGCTGGGGTAGGGGCTATGAAGCACAGGCAGAGCACTGGTTGGAGAGAATGCCATTTGCAGACACTGTACACCAGGCTGCAAAGCACTGGACATGTGGAATCTGCTGCAAGTTCAGATATTTCTGGCAACACCTAGTTTTACCTGAAACAGTGCAGTTCTCCAGCCTTAGACAGCACACTTCTTCACTTGACGTGCTCCTCTTCTCACCATCAAGCCTCTCTTTCCTCCACAGCACAACAGAGAACTTAGCTGCGTATATCTGGGACAGCCTCCAGAAACGCCTTCCGGAGGGATGTCTGTACAAAGTCAAAAATCTGTGAATCTGACAAAAACTTGATTGTCTTTAAGGGCGAATAGAAGGATCTGAGGATATTAAGATGCATCCTGAAGCCTAAATCCCCATGGGTTGTGTAATTGGTAAGCATGACTCTGATATTGCAAACTTTCAGTCAAAAGAACATTTAACAATTAATAGAAATGATTGTTGACAAGTCCTTAATTGTAAGTCATAAAGCTGCATTAAAGGGTTTCTCATCAGATTAGTTGCTTGTGATTCATAAACTTTACTAGCTATTGAAATGTCTTGTGATCATTTTGCAAATGAAACATTTGTTACACCAATTATCATAACAACCCTGATGTTCCTGGCTCCAAACTTGACTTTCCAGCTGATATTTCTTAATAAGCAACACAGGAAGAAATGGAAGGGATTTGTAAAAGTCATTTGGGGAAAAAAAAACCTTTTGCAAGGTGAAAGTTTACTATGAGTGCTAATGAATCCGTTCCAAAGGCAACTTGTATTTATTGCCCTTATTTATGTGACTCTTGACATACCACTGCAGAATTAGATGTAGCATTTGTCCTGGATCTGCAGTTGCTGATACTTTTCCTTTTCCAGGGGCAAGAACACCAGGACTCTGTCTCATGACCATTGAAATAGCCCTGAGGAAAGAGTAGTCTACCAGCCTAGACCCATTTTGGGCATTAAAGGATAACCCATCAGCTAGAAAAAGGTCATTGCCACTACATTAGGCACATAGCTGTTAGTCATCCCCCACGGTGGAGGTAGATGCTGGCAGTGATGCAGTATTTCTCTCTCACATACTGTTTAACTGGAAGTGGGTGCCTATGATTCCCTCTGTAACTGTGTGGTTTCGGTACTTGCCTTGGATGTGGTGTAATGCTGGTTCGACTCGCTTGTTGGTTAGAGATTGGCACCTTGATTTCTTACCTCACAAGTCTTCCTGTCATAAACAGATAGTTAAGGGTTAACGTCTCTTTTACCTGTAAAGGGTTAACAAGCTCAGTAACCTGATGAACACCTGACCAGAGGACCAATCAAGGGACAAGATAATTTCAAATCTCTGAGGAGGGAGGTCTTTGTCTGTGTCCTTTGTTTGGATTGCCGTTCTCTCTTTGGATCTAAGAGAGGCCAGACATATTCTTCAAGTTCTCCAAAGTTTCCTGAAGTATTTTCTTCTATTCAGTATAGTGAGTATTAGAAAGGCGAATTAGTCTTATAATTAATTTCTGCATTTGCAATTGTGTGTTTGCTGAAGAAATATCTTTATTTCTGTTTGCTGTTACTTTGATTATTCTGAGGAGGACGGAGGGGCAGTCTCTCCAGTTTTTATAAGTTAGACCCTGTAAATTTTTCCATCCTGGTATTACAGAGATAGTGTACTTTTTTTCTTTCTTTAATAAAATCTTTTCTTTTAGAACCTGAGTGATTTCTTCCCTTGTTTGGATTTTCAGGGGAAGAGGAGGGGGAAAAGTTAATCCCTCTTTGTTTGATTCAAGGCGTTTGAATCACGGTATCTCTCCCAAGGACAAGGGGAGGGGGAAGGATGGGGGGGGATGGATTATTTCCCTTTGTGTTAAGATCCAAGGAAGTTGGGATCTGTGTTCCCCAGGGAAAGTTTGGGGGAACAGGGAGTGTACTAGACACTGGAATTTCTAGTTGGTGGCAGCTTTTACCAGATCTAAACTAGGATTTAGTTTAGAGGAATCCCTGCAGGTCCCCATCTTGTGAACGCTAAAGTTCAAAGTGGGGAATAAACCTATTACACTTCCACTTTAACTATATATTAACTAGGGCGAATAATAGTCCCAAATCCCTCCATGGTAGAGAGGTTAGGGTGCTCACTTAGATTGTGGGTAACCCTGGTTTGAATCCCCTCTGTGTTGGTTGAGAGGGAATGGGTGTCTCAATCTCTTACCGCTCAAGCATCCCACTTTAACTATATATTAACCGGAGCAAGGGAAGCTCTTAAGTCCCTCTATGGTATGGGGGTTAGGGTGCTTGCTTTGGATTGGGGGTGACTCTGGTTCAAGGCCCTGCTGTGTAGGACAGGAGGGCCTCTGGTGGGTGAGAAGAGACCCCTCCTAGGTGAGCAAGAGGCCTGTCACAGGGTCTCTTGCTCTTTTAATTAAAGGGGCTTTTGCTGCTGAGCAGTAAAACCCCCTTTCTCTCTTGTCCACCATGATCAGGATACACACCCAGGTTGTGGCAGACCCCAGGGCACTCCCCTGCTCTTTTGAGGGGTGTGAACTGGGGGCTGCCACCTCCTGGGGAGAGTCACTGGTGAGCGATCCCTGTCAGAATCCCCTCTCCGTCCCAAGAAAACAATGGCCTCTTGAGAAAGAGAGGGGGTTCCAACAAGGATGGCCCACCACAAAGGACAGTCGCCTAGGAGGCAGGAAATCCCTGTGCAAATCCCTGCTGAACAGGCAGCTGGGGGATTTGAACCAGGATTTCCTACCATCCAGGCGAGTATCCTAACCACTGGACTAGAGAATGAAAGTTGCTGTGAGCTTTGCCCCGAGCACATTTAACTAAAGTGGAAGAGCTTCAACAGGAGAGCAAGAGCAAGCCCATTGCTCTTCCTGAAAGTGGAGGGTACAGGCACCAGGGCAGACTTAAACCCCTGTCTCCCACAGCATAAGGCCAGAGGCTACCCACCAGGCTACCAAGGTGACCTAAAGAAAGTGCTGACCTAAACTGCATTTAATTAAAGTGGAACAACTTCCACCGGCAAGAATGATGAAGCCCCACGGGGGACGTGCACCAAGATTACAGCTGACATCCATCCAGTGTCCGTTTGAACACAGGCCAAGGGGAGTTTTGAACTCCCCTTGGGTAATGAAAGTGCAGCACCTTCACCAGGCAAGAGCAAGGGAGCCCCAGGGGCAGAATACTGCCTAGCCCAGCACTTAGAGCATTCACTTGCCAGGGAAGAGATCAAGGTTAAAATCCTGTCTCAGGCAGCATAAAGGGGATTTGAACCCTGGACTCTCACAGGCTAGAGACATACCCCAACCACTAGACCACCACCCAGGGCTGCTGGTTCAGTTTGTGACCTGGTGAATATGTAATGAAAGGGGAACAACTGCACCAGAAAAATTGGGTGTGACCCTGAGGCCCCAATGAGAACCCCTCTTGGTTTAGCAGCTGCATGTTCATTTTAGAGACAGGAGCTGGCTTTTCAAGTCCCTTCTCAGCAAGCTGAGGAAGGAGTTGAACCCCCATCATCCACATGCTGGGTAAAGACCCAAGCTACTAGACTACAGAGGGGGTGACAGCAAACACTTTTCCCAGTTGCTCTTTAATGCAAGGGGCACAGCCTCCGTCGCTCTAGCTGTACAACCGGGACACAGACCTGGGCTGCTGCAGCACGTTTCTCTTCCCGCACACCCCTTTCGAGGGGGTAGCAGAAAGGGTGATTTGAACCAGCAGCTCTCACAGCCCCCAGGAGAAGCCCAACCACTGGATTAGAGAGGGAGCCTCGCGTTTCACCTCACCCCACCCCGGTGCTATTTAAATCAAGTAGAACAGCTTCAACAGGCACCGTTGAGCAGCCCGGGACCCATGACTGGGGCACTCCCCGGGGCAGTAGGTGACGCCTCTTCAAATCCCTTCCCAGCAGGCCAGGGGGAAATGAAGCCCGTAAGAATGGCCAGACTGGGGCCGAGCCAATGAGCCTTCCGGCCCGGTCGCCGCTCTTCCCATGGGGGCAGATGCTTCAACGGCAATGACCAGAAGAGGGCAATGAGCCAGTGAGCGACGCCCACCCTCTGGCAGCCCTGTGGTCTCAGGACGCCCGGAGCACTGGGCTGCGTCCCTGACGCGCTTGGCTAATAGCTTTGGTGGAGCTATTCTCCACAAACTCACTCATTCGTTTCCACCCTCCACTGACAGTTTGGCCTTCACCCCATCAACTGGCGACGAGCTCCACAGGCCGACCGTGCGTTGTGGGAAGCCGTGCGGCCTTTGGTTTGGTTTCATGTTTGGTATTCGTGTCCTTGGGTCCACCCGCCTTGTGTGCTACGTGCAGGGGTAACTAAACGCGTCCTTAGTCACTTCACACCTTTTATAGAGCTCTGGCACCTCCCCGCTTCGGCATGGCTCGTCCACGCTGAAATGCGACCAGGGCCCCGTCCCGCAATCAAAGGGGAGGACCCCACCACTAGGCTGAAAGTTACGTGTTAGGTCTCAGCCTCCTTCCCCTTCTCTCCTCAGCTGTTTTGTGGGGTATTCGCAGGTACCTAACAAGCTCAAAAGAAACGGTTTAGTCACCTGCGGGGTTCCTGGCCGTGGCTGGCAAGAATCCCTTGGTACCGGGGAGGGGAAGACGCTGGTTCAATTTCCTTCTCCCTGCCCGATGAGGCGGGATTTCAGTAGGGCTCTGCATTGTCGCAAGTGTGAGCCCCAGGAAGGGATAGTAGGAGCTGGGTTGCTCTTTGTGGCAGCCTGAGGCTGGACCACTTCCATTAAAGAGCAGTTGGGAAAAAGCCCCCCCTACTACAAATTCCTCTGTAGTCCAGTGGCTTGGGTCCTTACCCAGCATGTGGATGATGCAGGTTCAACTCCTTTCTCAGCTTGCTGAGGAGGGACCTGAACAACCGTCTCCTGTCTCCAAGGTAAACATGTAGCTGCTGGACTGGGAGGGATTCTGAGTGGGGCCTCGTGGTGGCTGCATCAAATTTTTCTGCTGCAGTTGTTCCATTTTCATTACATATTCATTGGGTCGCAACTCTAGCAACCAAGCTTGTGTGGTCTAGTGGTTTGGGGTTGTGGATGCCCTATGGGAAGCTGGGGTTCAAATCTTCTTTATGCTGCCTGAGACGGAATTTGAACCTTGATCTTTTACCTGGCAAGTAAATGCTCTAAGTGCTGGGCTAGGAGGTATTGCAATGGGCTGGCTCACTCCGTGTTTCCTATTGAAGGGGGAGGCCAATGTCATTAGGTAATTAAATGGTCACTGGGCCACTACTATACCATGAGTCTCTCTGTGGTCCAGTGGTTTGGCTCCCTGTCTTTAGAAGGGGGCCAGTGGGGGTTCCAATCCCCTTTATGCTGGCTGAGCCGGGATTTGAAGGGTGATTGCCTACCTCTTAACCCAACAGCCTAAGTGCCTAGCTAGGAGGTAGTGGGCTGCGGGGTCTCCCTCAGTCCTTTCTGTTGAAGGTAGGCCACATACAGTAAATATGACATGAGAATTTTGCCAGCTGCTCTGTGTGAGTCCCGCTGCAGTGCTGTGGTTTGGGTACTTACCCAAGAAGTGACAAGGTGGTAGTTCAAATCCCTCCACTGAAAGGGGAGGGGTGTTTCAAACTCTTACTGCTCAAGCGTCCCATTTTAACTATATATTAACCGGAGCCAAGTAAACTCCTAAGTCCCTCTATGGTATGGGGGTTAGGGTGCTCACTTGGATTGTGAGTAACCCTAGTTCAACTCCCTGCCCTGTGGGATAGGAGGGCCTCTGCTGGGTGAGAGGACAAGGGTCTCCCATATTTTGCATCCTGCTCTGCAGGGTTCTGAGAAACAGAAAGGCTTTGTCAATCAAAGGCTTAATGGCTGTTCTGATCCTGCCCAGCTATGTCACAGTGACCTCCGTGGCAGCCAATGAGAACAATTCATTACCACACCCCGTCAGACTGGGGAGAACTGCAGCTGCATTGCAAACCCCCTTTCTAGCCAGGGTCCACCGTGAAAGGCGTTGGCTGAGGTGCAACTTCAAAGGAAACAAAACTGGAGAAAAACTCAATTCATTTGATAAGGCCAATGGGTGCAGAATGCTCTCCCTTTGCATAGTGCTGGCATGAATTTGCAGCCAGTTACACCCTAATGTGGCAGCTTTACTAGGAGCAAAATACACAAGGGAGCTCTGATAATGGGAGTTTTCTCTCTGCCAAAATTGAACAATGGAGGAGAAAATTCCCTGCTCCTTTGCAGCTGATGGAAGCCCAGCAGGAAAGGTGAGCAAAGACAGCTCAGGCAGGGGCATAGCACACAGCTCTGTTCTCACTCTGTTTATGCATACTTCCACCTTTTCATGTTCTCTGTATGTATAAATATCTCCTGTCTGTGTGTTCCATTCTATGCATCCAAAGAAGTGAGCTGTAGCTCACGAAAGCTCATGCTAAAATAAATTTGTTAGTCTTTAAGGTGCCACAAGTACTCCTGTTCTTTCTGTTTAAGATGTTACAGCTTAAAAGGAAGCAGTCTAGGTATTTTTCATGACTATGAATACAAGGTTTAGCATAGCTGATGGGCATAAAAGGGCCACCCCTTTCCCTCCACCAGTGTTAAACTGAGGTCAAGGTTAAATATTAGATAAGCCTCAAACCTTTCTAACTCATTTTGATTTATTATTCCTTTATGGTACACATATTTCTGTGTTTGACTATAAAACAATTGCCCCATCTCACCTTAGTTTGAAACTGTACTTGTGAATTACCCGTAATCTCATCCTGGTCTTATTTTCTGCTCACTCTTGCTGCCATTTAGGCTAATTTTCACTTGATCAAGGAAATGTCACATAGCAATGCACCTTAATACCCTTTAAAACTGCCTTCCTCAAACAAAGACATTCCACCAGAGAAGTAGATCGTCACGGAACAAGCCACCCAAATACACCAAGGAAACCTGCTTCAGTACAGAAATAAAACCCCTCAGACCACACACCCCTCGTTGTCCCCTACCACTCCACACTGGAACTCCTACAGGGTATCATTAAACAATTACAACCCATACTCGATGGGGACACATCCTGAAAGGAATCTTTCCTGAACCCCCCCTCTGGCCTTCAAACAACCCCCAGCCTCTCCGAGCTCATCATCAGATTCAAGCCGTCAACAGACCAGGACCCACCAAATCCGAGCGGCACCAGACCTTGACATAACAATAGATGCAAAACTTGTATACATATCTCAACTGCTATGCTGATCGATATTCCCCACAACTCACCTTTCAACATCCACAGGTCCTACACATGTCTGTCACAACATGTGGTGTATCTCATCCGGTGCACTAGATGCCCCAGTAACAACTATGTGGGTGAAACCAGACAATCACCACGCTCTCAAATGAACTCACGAAGAAAAATGATAAAAGATAAAAACACCCTGTCACCCGCGAGCAAACAATTTTCACAAAACAATCGCTTCATATCTGACCTCTCAGTCATCCTCCAAGGAAACCTGCACGTGCCTGGGAGCTTAAATTCATAACTTTGCTAGACACTAAGGGCTTGTCTACACTTAAAATGATGCAGCAGCATCACTGCTATAGTGCTTCAGTGAAGACCTACGCCAACAGGAGGGCTTCTCCCGTCAGCACAGGTACTCCACCTCCCCGAGAGGTGAGGGCTAGATTGAGGGGAGAATTGATGGTGTGGATTTTTCGCACTCCTGACTGATGTAGTTAAACCCACCTAATTGCCTAGTGCAGACCAGGCCTACAAATCCTGGATTTAGCAGAGACACCGGCTTTGTGATTTAGTACAAAGATCTATAAACCACTAGCCCCCACCCCTTTTTGTTTTTCTTCCTGTGACTGAAGAGGTTTTACCCAGTTGAATGGTCCCTTGAAATATGTGTTAACTCTTTATGCTAAACAACCTGTTCCACCTTGTATTTAGCTGTCACACTCTGGGTACATTTCCCAGACCTGAAGAAGAGCTCTGTGTAAACTCCAAAGCTTGTCTCTCTCACAGATAGAAGCTGGTTCAATAAAAAATATTACCTCACCCATCTTGTCTCTCTGTAGAGCTATGCAGTGGCATAACCTGCGTCCTTTGTGGGATGGTAACAGAGAGAGTCGAAGGCCACAGAACAACAAACAATAGCTGTATGGCCGTGGTTTTCAACCTTTTTGCATTTGCGAACCACTAAAACATGTCGAATGGAGGTATGGGCCTCTTTGGAAATCTAGTGTCTGTATATATAGTTGAATTCTGTTCAGTCAGTTTTCAGGCTAAATCTTTTGGGGACCTCTTAGACATAGCCGCAGCCCACAGGTTGAAAACGACTGCTGCATGGTAACTGGCCCCCAGCTGATGCGTCGTGTCTTACTGCTTAGTTTTCACAGTATGCGCTTGATTTCTTGACTTATCCTGCATGTTCCGTGATGCTGCAAAAACCACTCTTGCCGCATTAAAAACCACAACAAACCACAGTGCCCAACTGCAGCACTGGCTCTGAGTCTGCAACAGAGACAGCCTGAAGCAACAGCCCTAAGACATATCACACGCTCCTTTCCTCTACAAGGCCATGTTGACTCTGAAGCCTGAGGATCAAGATGCCAACTCATTGCAGATCATCCCAGCAGGAACGTCAGGCTAGAGTGCCTTCTTCATCACGGTGGGTGAACAGGGGTGGGTGGGGAGAGGTGATGGGGAACTGGGTGTTTAGGCCCCATCCTATTTCAAGTCAGCTCCAACACAATCCACAAGAATCAGCTGCCTCCTCTCTATCCAATTTAATCCTGACACGTGACCTGACCGCGCATCCTGGTTCTAAAGCCAGCAGATCCTTCTTTAGAATGGAGACCAGGCAGATGTCCCCATGTTCAGCTGAAACGGAGCAGCCAGCCTTATGTTTACATAGCTCTGCCCATCCCTGTGGCATTCAGCCGCTTTACGGAATTAAAAGATCAGTGAAGTGGCCTATACGGAGGCTGTGACTCCCGGGTCCTCAAAACCCCAACACCCAGCTGCCAAATCCTCCAACTTTCCCCTACCTATAGCACACGAATGGCCTCCATCGCCATGTATCTGAGCCCATCACAACCTTCCACCTCCTCCTAGGCAGCTCTGCACTAGCAAAAAACTGTGGCACACTGAAAAGGAGCAGACAGCCTACAATTGAATTCAATATTAAAAATAAATAAATGTTATCTAATTTGATAAAAATCTCATTTAAAAAGTCATTTACCCGACTCTGCTGCAGAATTCACCAGCAGACTGTTACAGATAGCTGGCCCTCAGGTACCGGTGTGCTTAGTACGGTATAAATGCCAGAGAAAAGGCAGCAGGCCTTGATTTCCAAACTCATTAGTCAAGCATCTTAGCACTGGTCTTACTCCCACTGCTCTCTATATCACCACTGACTGAGTTGTTCATCGCTTGGTGTTGTGTAACTGGAGCATTTGCGTTGAGTTCCGGCAACAGGGAAAGGGAGGAGCCCTCTCTATACACATGGGGCCTGATACATCTCTGTGCTGATGCAGGGACAGAAGGGAGGTAGTTTGCACCTCCACATTTCAGGGATTGCTGCAGGCTAGTGCAGCCCAGGGTAGCCCTACCTTGTGCCTCTGCTGAAACAGGCCCCATGAGGCTTTGTAAGGGTGCAAAACTGCTGGGGTGCAGGTCCACCCCGACACGTGCCTGCCGTCTGTCTGCTGCATCTTAGCACATGCCTTGCTTTGGCGCCTATTGCGGAGCATAGAAGTCCATTGTATCAGGGATAACCCTGGGGTGAGGTGGGAGCTTGTGCCTCCCCTGTCATCCCTTTGTCCCTAGATGAGGGCAACAATGAATTGGGCCCATGGTCTGTGACACAGCTTGGACCAGAATGCCTATATGGACCAGAGCCACCGCCTAAAACACGGGCACATGGCAAAGCTTGAGTTGAAGCTGAGCCATTTGGCCCACAGGCTTTCCATGGAGACTGATCTAGTAAATGCAGGGGACTAGGGCACTGATTAGTGTGTCTGTACGTGTGAGAAAAGCAGCAAAAAAAAAGCAGAGAAACTGGGAAAGAGGCACCAAAAGCCAAAGAGACAGCCACAGAAGTACTGGTAGCATGACCCTGAGACAAAGAGAGAGAGAACTTTTAGGCTAAGTGCTGGCTGGAAAGAGACTTGGAATTGTGAGCAAAGAAACTGCCTGCTGTTTGATTCCTGCCGTGTTCAGGGAAACTGCATTGTATGTACCTTCACTGTAAATAAACAGCATTGCACCAAAGAAATACCCGACTCTACCATCAATTTCTCCATCTAGCAGAAACAACTCGCTATACCCTGAATTTTGGCTAACTACTCAGGTCAAAATGGGTAACAGCGTTTTCCTTTCCCCTCCAGCTCTGCCTCCTCGCTTCACAATAGCATCGCGTGCAGCAGGACTGCAGGCTGGCATTCGCTAGCAAAGCTTTATCAGCAGCACAGTTATACAAACAAAAGCACTCTCTGACCTTGTGGTTTATAGCAGCCAGTTTTCATGAAACCTCTAGTCGTCTTAGATCAAAGTGTTACTGAGAACCAGCCTACGGCATAGGAAAAACAAAGCAAAAAACAGTTACGCTCGCCACCGCCAGTCCCTTATCTTACAGAGAAAACAGAGACCCCAGCCACAGGGAGGAGCAGGCCTGCAGCACAAAAAGGAGGAGAAGTCATTTCTCAGTCTCCACTTCTTCATCAAAAAATACCCATGGCCATTAAAAACCCACAATCAAATCCCAGCGGGATGGGTACATATTTAACTTGTACATTTCCTCTTGAGAGAGAGCTGCAGTCCTTACTCAACACAGGCAGAAGACTCCACGGATTTCACATCACCTTGGTGGTTTTGGTTTGCAGAACTGGACTGTTTGATTAAAAGCAAACAAGAGATCAGTAAATTCTGAGAACTCCAAATTAAATAGAAAACCTCATTAGCTTGCCACAATAATTGTCTTTAATTACCTAAAAATGACCTTCTATTAAAAAAAAAAACCCACTCTACAAAATCACTGTCTACATGTCATTGATACACCATGGTATACTCCATTGATATACTGCTTCGATTAATTCCTCAGAAGACTGTGATCAGCTGAGTTGAATTTCATTTCTCAAGAGTTGTCTTTTCCCCCTTGTACACAACGATGTTCTGGTCCGTTTCATACACTTTGACTTTATAAAGAGTCCCTGCAGGCAGGCGCTTCTGGAGGTTTTCCCAGATGTACACTGCCACATTCTCAGTCGTACTGCAGGGGAAACAGGGCTGACGTTAGACATGAAGCAGTCAAGGCACACTGACCTCTCGTACATGCGACAACACACACATATAATGATGGATGATAGAGAGAGAGGATGGGGAGGTAATCGATCAACTTAAATTAAATGACACCTGGAGAATGAATGACATTTGAACTGGTGCCAGACAAGATACTTGGCACCCATTATGATCCATAAAACAACACAGGCTGGACCCTGGTACCAATTCTAGTTCTACCCACCTGACAACATCAGCAAAGTAAGCCACGTCTTTATCCAGGTTCTTGTGGTCAAGTGGCTCCAGGATGGCTTCCTGAGGGCAGAGAAGAAGGACATGAACAACAAAACATGTAGGATCAAAACAATAACAAAATATGTGGAAATGGCAGAGGTGCTTAATGACTTGTTTTGGTTTTCACCAAGAAATGCATCCTAGAATACTCAAGGAGTTGACTGAGGAGATATCTGAGCCACTAGCAATTATCTCTGAAAAGTCATGGAAGATGGGAGAGATTCCAGAAGACTGGAAAAGGGCAAATACAGTGCCAATCTATAAAAAGGGTGATAAGAACAAGCCGGGGAATTACAGACCAGTCAGCTTAACTTCTGTACTAGGAAAGATAATGGAGCAAATAATTAAGCAATCAATTTGCAAATGTCTAGAAGCTAATGAGCTGATAGGGAACAGTCATAATGGATTTGTCAAGAACAAATCATGTCAGACCAACCTGACAGCTTTCTTTGACAGGGTAAGAAGCCTCGTGGATGGGGGGAAGCAGCAGACATGGTATATTTTGACTTCAGTAAAGCTTTTGATACTGTCTCGCATGACCTCCTCATAAACAAATTAGGGAAATGCAATCTAGATGGAGTTACTATAAGATGGATGCATAACTGGCTGAAAAACTGTTCCCAGAGAGTAGTTATCAGTGGTTCACAGTCATACTGAAAGGGCATAACAAGTGGGGTCCCGCAGGGATCAGTTCTGGGGTCCAGTTCTATTCAATATCTTCATCAATGATTTAGATAATGGCATAGAGAGTACACTGATAAAGTTTGTGGACAATACCAAGCTGGGACGGGTTGCAAGTGCTTTGGACGATAGGATTAAAATTCCAAATGATCTGGACAAACTGGAGAAATGGTCTGAAGTAAATAGGATGAAATTCAAGAAGCACAAATGCAAAATATTACACTTAGGAAGGAACAATCAGTTGCACATATACAAAATAGGAAATGATTGCCTAGGAAGGAGTACTGTGGAAAGGGATCTGGGGGTCATAGTGTACCACAAGCTAAATATGAGTCAAGAGTGTAACACTGTTGCAAAAAAAGCATTCTGGGATTGTAGTGAGTCGGTGTGGCTCCCCTCGTGCCCAGCAGAGGGAGAGCCCCTGCAGACACCCAAGTGGGCGGAGCCACTGCTGCCTGTTCCCGCCCCCCGGAAGTCAAGGGGCGGGACAGGAAGTATAAAAGCTGGCCGCCAGAGCTCAGTCAGGGCCCAGCCGCCGCAGGGAGCAGACGTGCCGGTGGGAGCTCGTGACTGGGAACCCTCCAGGACTCGAGGCAGTTACCCAGACCGGCTGGAGCTTCCCTGCGCCCGCTACAAGGAGGAGCCGCCAGAGCCCCCCCGCACCTGTTACTGGGAGGAGCCGTTGGAACTCCCCCGTGCCTGCTATGAGGAGGAGCCGTCAGAGCCTCCCCGTCCCTGCTGTTACCCGGAGGAGCCGCCCGAGCACGCCTGGCCGGACTTCCCCGAGGAGCTGCCGGACCTGCCACCAAGCCCGGGTCGAGAGGAGCCCATGCTCGTTGACAGGCCTGGAACCGGTGCCACGGACAAGGTAGGCCCTGAGGGGGAAAGTGGAAGTAGCCCAAGGGTAGCCAACCCCAGTCAGGCTACAGACACATACGAGCCTATGTCAGTGTGTTGCGGTCAGGACCCCACTGACCTGCAGCGGTGATAGCTGCTGCTAGGGTCCCGGGCTGAGATGCAGTGGAGTGGGTGGGCCTGCGTCCCCCCTGCCACCCCACTCACGGGTGGCAGTTTTCCCCCTCACCCAACGCTCAGGTGTAAGGACCTGGGCCTATACACTGTTTGCTACTCCGCCCCTGCACCAAAGGGCCTGAGCTCCCTATATACTGTTTGCTGCTCCGCCCCTGCACCAGAGGGCCTGAGCTCCCTATATACTGTTTGCTGCTCCGCCCCTGCACCAAAGGGCCTGAGCTCCCTATATACTGTTTGCTGCTCCGCCCCTGCACCAGAGGGCCTGAGCCTCCTTGAACTGTTGAACTGAGGATGTGTAGTGAGCCGGTGTGGCTCCCCTCCTGCCCAGGAGGGTAGAGCCCCGGTGCGAACCTCTTACAGGGATTTATTAGCAGGAGTGTTGTAAGCAAGATAGGAGAAGTAATTCTCCCGCTGTACTCTGTGCTGATTAGGCCTCATCTAGAGTATTCTGTCCAATTCTGGGCGCCACATTTCAGGAAAGATGTGGACAAATTGGAGAAAGCCCAGAGGAGAGCACAAAAATGATAAAAAGTCTAGAAAACATGAGCTATGAGGGAAGATTGGAAAAAATCAGGTGTGTTTAGTCTGGAAAAGAGAAGACTGAGAGGGGACATGATAACAGTTTTCAAGTACATAAAAGGTTGTTACAAGGAGGAGGGAGAAAAATTGTTCTTCTTAACCGCTGAGGCTAGGACAAGAAGCAATGGGCTTAAATTCCAACCAGGGAGGTTTAGGTTGGACATTAGGAAAACTTCCTAACTATCAGGCTGGTTAAGCACTGGAATAAATTGTCTAGGGAGGTTGTGGAATCTCCATCATTGGGGATTTTTAAGAGCAGGGCGGACAAACACCTGTCAGGGATGGTCTAGATAATACTTAGTCCTGCCATGAGTGCAGGGGACTGGACTCGATGACCTCTCGAGCTCCCTTCCAGTCCTATGATTCTCTGACACTGGTAGCTACATCAATAGGGCACGTCAAGGGGGCACAATGAATGGCAGGTTCTAACTATTCTGCTTGGACTTAGGAAGGGCCCTCGTGTGTCTGTCGAGCAATTCCAGACATACACACTGGGAACTGAAACGTCACTGGGGCCCATTCTGGCCTTTTCCGGAGAGGTCCTAGGTACCCAGAGTTGGTAGGAAGGTACCAGGGCAGCACTATTGGAGGGAGACAGCAACACATTGTGCAGCTGGTGAGAGGAAGTCAAAGACCTTGCACATCACAGGCCAGCAGGGGACTTTACACTGCAACAGGGCACTGCGCTGATGCATTTTTAGCTCATAAACCACTCCCTAATTCTCCACTCCTAACAATATCTACTCCCCATTTCCCCACGCCCTCACTAGCCCATTACGCTATCGCTAATTTCCATGTGAGAGCTCCAGGAGCACAGTGTTATTACCTGCATATATTCTTTCAGGTCCGTCAGGTTTATAACCATTCCTGATGTAGGCTCAATCTACAGGGCAAAGAGCGAAAGGAGATTAGAAGCACATCTACTAACCCTCACTACCCAGTTGTGTTACCAATCGCACCAAAAGCTTTAGATGGCACAAACCCAGACCACCTGGGAATCCTGACCCATAAGAAAATCTCTCTCTCTGCCACCAGACACTGTCTAAGCCTCGGCCCTACTTAAGTAACACCATGAAGAACACGCCCTACTGGCTATATATGGAGTATCAACAACTCTCAAGAGATCAGTGAAGTTCATAATGTCGACACCAGGAAGAAAGCTCCCCAGCACACAGTTACTAAGCAGAGCTTGGGCAGAGCCCATCAGCCACACAGAGAAGCAGCCCACTAGGCAGGAACAAGGATTTAATCGGTTGTTTTACCAACCTGAGCTAGTAAGGGTCAGGCACAAACCATGAGCACCAGTGGGGCCTAACCACAATGCACAGGTAACCTGGCTTTCTCCTGAATTAACTGCTGTTCTGTAGGCTGATGGCCATGGTTCCCCAGTCTGGGACTGTCGAGCAGGAACCTCTGGCTACCAGAAGCGGAGACTGGATGACTGGGGAAGGACTACTCGAAATTTCCCTGTTCCTTTCATTCCCTCTGAAGCATGTGGCACTGGCCACTGTCAGAGGACAAGACACGGGGTGAGATGGATCATTCGTCTGACCCAGTATGGCCGTTCTCATGTTAACTCCCACAATCAGCAACCACAGAATTAAGAGCAATTGTTCTGTGCCCAGATCTCTCTGGAACAAGTTGGTTGAGAGCTAAGAGCAGGACTGTGGCCTCCCATCATTTTGCAGGGGAGAGAGTTCAGCCCTGCTTTCGCTCAGGACGGATCTGAGAGCGGAAGCTAAGGCTGAGATCCTGCAATGAGCTGTGTGGGTGAACCCCTGAAGCCACATGAAGCTCATTGCAAGACTGGGGCTGAAATGTGGCCTCCAGCATGTCCTTGGGAGAGGCAGGGTGAGAAGGAGAGCTGCCTTCACTGGACCCATCTCTCACACACAAGTGATTACAGAAAATCTTCCTCTTTATAATTGATGGAACAGAGGGTTTTCAAGCAATGCAGGATTTTTAGTAATTCTACAAAGGCAAACACCTAGAGGGTTGGGTTTTTTAAAAGATCTGCAGAATTTGCAGATGGAAACCACACTCTGATACGTCCAAGAAGGAAAAAGGAAGGAAATAATGATTGCACTTACCTCTCCACGCACAGTCACTACAACTAGAGGGAGAAAAACACCAAGTCATAAGTGTGATCCAAGGTACATGAGAACAACTCACATTAGCGGCAGATCAGAGAGCCCACACAGCATGAATCAGCCCCAGGAGGTGGGTCAATGGCATCAGAGGTGTTACTGTTTAAAACAATATCCATTGTATAAAGAACGGTAACTGACCCTACAGTAATGGCGGTTCTCCAAGATGGACACGAGATTGAATTCTTTAGGTCAGCAGTGTCCACTGGGACTACGCCTGCACCCCGCACCGGAGGGTATAGAATCATAGAATCTCAGGGTTGGAAGGGACCTCAGGTGGTCATCTAGTCCAACCCCCTGCTCAAAGCAGGACCAATTACCAACTAAATCATCCCAGGTATAAAGGGTGGGACAGGCTCAACCGTCCCACAGTGGAGTCCTACCAAAATGGGCATCTGATCTGGAAGCCTCTACTAAGCAATGGAATCTTGTAAATGTGAGGATTGTAGCTGCTCAACAAATGTCAGACACAGGGATGCTCGTCAAACAAGCAGCAGAGGCTGCCTGAGTTCTAGTGGAATGAGCTCTAATGTGACTAGGTGCATCGAACCTGACTATCCCATAGCATGTCCTTATACAGTTGGAGATCCACTTAGATAATCTCTCTGTGGCCAGATTTAAGGGGCAAGCTAGATTCTCAGATAGTCAGGCATGTTCTTGAGTGATACTGTTCTAAGTACAAAGACAGTGCCCCTACTGTATCAGGTGTGTGAAGTCTAACTTCCTCCAGGGTTGAGTGAGGCTTGGGGAAGAAAACAGGCAGATGAATGGACTGGGTGTTACGCTGAGGCAACCTTGGGCAGAAACTTAAGAGTGACATTGTCCTTATGAATAACTATATAAGGAGGGCCTGAATCTCCCCAACCCTTCAAGCTGCTGCCATGGCAATCTGAAAGGCAGAGGTGATATAGGGAACAGAGAACACTACCAGAGGACCCATCAACTCTGCTAATACTCTACAGTGATGTCCCAAGAGGGGGAGAGCTCTTGGGGAGAAAACATGCATACGGCCTGTGATAGATATGGCAATTTCCTGCAGTATCTTTGAAAAACTGTGAATTAAGGTTAAGTATCTTTGGAGTCCATTGTATTAAATGCAAATGTTCTGTATGATTGTGGGCTGGGCTTGTACATAACTTTCCTGGGGGGATCTGATGTGAACCCATGGAAATGTATGAACTTCAAAGGACTATATTGAACACTGTGCCTGACAAGAACAGACTTTTGGGACAGGGTTAAATGGTTTTCCTGGGAATCTGAATGCAAATTTCCCACCTCTGGTTATGCAAATCCCCAGTCTTTTGAAGCTACACCCTGAAGTGAGGACCATTGTCTGCTGATTATCTCTTCCCAGAGTCTCAAGGTCAAAGGCCCAGGCTGTATAAAGGAAAGACAGAGCTACTGAGGGATCTGAGCTTGTTCTGAACTAAGGCTCGTAGGAACTTGTAACCACTGAAAAACCTCACTGTGGGGTTTGAAGGACTGATTCCTACCAGAGCCCTTGTGGGAGCCAGGGTGATCTCTGGTTAGCTTTTTAGCATGTATGCAGGTTCTTTTGTTGTTTTTAATCTGTTTTCGCTGTAATGCTTTTGCTTTAAGATTAAATGTGCTTGCTTACAAGGAGCTGTGGTGACTTGTCACTGCTGGCAATTACAGTTCTTCATAACCCCTGGAGTGGAAGGAAAGTACAAACCGGCCTGTTAAGGCAGTCTGGCTTGCTGGCAGGGAACTGTGCAGCCTTGGGAAAAAACCCAGACAAGAGGAAGAGAGATATGAGTCCCTATCTGAGAGAGCTGATGGCTGCGGAGCTGGGAGTCTGCAGTGGGTGCCCTTGGTGGACCCCAGAGGGGGAACACAGGTACAGTTGCTCTGAGCTGAGACAGGGCCCTTCAGGAATTTTGCCACTCCAGCGTAGGAAATTCAATACAGCCCTGGACAGGAGGGTGAGGAGCAGATATTGCTTCAAGATGGACCCTTATGGAGCTGATGGAAAGTGCAGATTGTTTCAGGGCTAGCAAATCCAGTATTGTAGAGACTGCAGACATTGAGGGAGACAAATAGAAAAGTTCCTCCATTTAGCATCAGGGCATTAAACTAATAACAAAGGAGGAGGGTGAAAAGAGGGAAGAAATGAGTACTCATTTAGCACAAACCTGAGATGTTGAGAAGAAACCAAAGGACCTGAAAAGAAGAAATTCTTTACTTGCCTATACCCCAAAGCTAGAAACCTGGGTAACAAATGAGGAAATGGAAGTGCTCATTAATGGGCATTCATTTGATCTGGTTGGTATTACTAAAACCTGGGGGTTTGAAAAGGAGCATACCTTCTCCAAGGGCGGGGCCACTCTGTCCAGTGTGCCCCATCTCTATATAGAACAGTTCAGTACCAGGGACACCTCTCTAACCCAGGATACCAGTGACCTGAAGCTGGTGGCTTGGATGTCACCGCCCATAATCTTTCCAGGAGAGGTCACTCTGGTACTGGGCCCACCGATAAGTCACTCAGCACCATGTATGATTTAGGTGCCAGGACAGTTAGTGCCAAGGAGTGGGTACCCTAAAGTTAATCTATACCAAGAAGGTAATTTGTATCAGGGCATATGATCACAGAGGCACTCGATGCTGAGGCTCCAGGTACCAGGTACGGTGTTGGTGCTGAAGGATCAGTACTGAGGGCAGCGTAGTTGTTGATTTAGAGGGCACTGCATGAACTGACTCGGAAGTCAGTGCCAGGGCACATGAAGGGGCCTTGTTAGGCTTTTGGCCCTTGGACGAATGACGAGTCATGTGGCCGATGACCCTTTGATCTCAATTTGCTAGGTGTCAGGTCAATTTGCAAACTGTGCCTAGGCTCGTCTCTGGAGCACTGCTCTTTTCTGCCCATCAGATGTCAATGCAGATGAAGTGATGGACGAGTGGGGCCTCTGAGTGGATGCGGGCTGGGGGCTCGGAGTGGGATCATAGGTCTAACAGAGAGAGACTGACATGATGGCTGAGCCCTAATTGCAGCTCTCCTCTCGGTGTCCATGGAGGATTGCATCGATCTCTTAAGAACATAAGAATGGCCCTACCAGGTCAGACCAAAGGTCCATCTAGTCCAGTATCCTGTCTTCCGACAGTGGCCAGTGCCAGGTGCCCCAGAGGCAACGAACATAATAGGTAATCATCAAGTGATCCATCCCCTGGCCCTCATTCCCAGCTTCTGGCAAACAGAGGCTAGGGACACCATCCCTGCCCATCCTGGCTAATAGCCATTGATGGACCTATCCTCCATGAATGTATCTAGTTCTTTTTGAACCCTGTTATGGTCTTGGCCTTCACAACATCCTCTGGCAAGGAGTTCCACAGGTTGACTGTGTGTTGTGTGAAGAAATACTTCCTTTTATTTGTTTTAAACCTGCTGCCTAGTCATTTGGTGACCTTCTCTTACAAGGAACAGCTTCAGATGCACCTACCTTGCTCTCTGAGTGCACCCAGAGAAAGAATGACAGACAGAACGTTGCTCCAGAGAGAGCAGACACCAGGATTGCCCATCATTAATGGCATTAATGCTGGTCTGCTGTAATGCCAGTTCTCTGTGGGGTAGTTGGGCGGTGGGGGTCTAAGCTAACTGAAACATTATATATTTACCCATTGGGCATATAAAAGAAAACATTACACTAATCACACTAACTTGACTATCTAATTATTATATGCAAGGCTAAGGAAAATCACACAGTACACAGAGTAAGCAGACACGGCGGGGTACTGCCTCACTCTCAAGGGCACTCAGAAGAAATTGAGGAATAACTGGGCCGCTCTGTCCTTTATGCCCTCAGATTGGAGATGTCCGGGCACCTAGGGGCAGGCATGGCCCTGACAGATACAACTGACCAAAAGGATCCAGTCTTGCATGCATGGGGCCCATGCACACTAAGAATGGAATCCATGTGGACAATCTCTTGAAGGTTTGTCCTTTTTGGATAACATTTGTTTGCCAAGTGGGAACCACCATTAAGATTTACTCATCTGGAGTATAAGCAGATTTGGTTTATTTAGTAGCATTTTAAAATGAGATTTACTCTTTCTTTAATGGCCTAAAAGGCAGATTTGCGGTTTGCACTGTCTCCTGTTGATGATCACTCTTATTTCTCTTTGCAGCCTCGGTTATCAAAAAAACAAATGCTCCAGATTCTGCTCTCAGTTACATAAGTGTTCACAGTAACATGGCTAAGGGTCGATCACATCCAAATGTCTCTCTCATACAACCATGTGAACTAATTCTCTCCGGGTCTGGATGCACTCAGGCCAGTCAGCCCCTCACCTTTATAGTTGTGTCCATGTCCGTTTGGATTGTTGCATTTCCCAAAGAGTTTCAGGTTTTCTTCATCACTCAGTGACTTACTGTAAAAAAAATTAAAAATTGCAGTTGAGGGCCAATTACAAACATTTAGGTTTTCATTTCAACGGGGACTGGTTTTTAGCTCCCCCCGGTCTCCTTAGTAGGCACAGCAAAGAAACATCTCATTCACTGACTGTCTACTCAGATTCTGCACCCACTGCCTGAGTTAGTCCAGGCCCTGTGTATGAAAGATTTGCTCTCCACTCACCTTTCAGTTTGTGCTCTCATTGTTCATTGGACCAAGACATTACCCACAGTCTAGCCTTGTCTATAACATGCCCTGAAAAGCGGGTGGCGAATCCTTAAACATTTTATGTAATTTGTTTTTTAAAAGTTAATACATTACTGCATGTACTAGTGATCCAACATAATGTACTCTAGTCACTTTCTCCTTTTTAAACAGATGGATTAGACTGGGGAAGTACGATTACATTTTTTTTACTCTATTATAATGAATATTCATCCAGGTATTATGTTTCTCTACTGACTGTAAAGCATTACTGGCTAAAGAAATGACACTGGAGAGTTGAAGGAGCCCAGTTACGAGATTTGGGGTCTATTTGTTTGGATGCTGCTGATCGTTTCATTTTAGCATCCTGCCTTTTCAGTACAGGACTGTGTACTGTTGCCAAGTATTCACTCCTACTGTGAAAAGTGTATCAATCAGAGTTTGAAACACCACAGGAGTTCCAGACGTTCACAAAAGGGCCCGGATGCCTGGCAGAACCACCTAGTTTCTGAACACAAACATTGCAGGCTGTAGTATCCAGGATCACGGAGATATTTAAGAGATCAGTGGGACCATTGCTAAGTTTACTCTCATCCCTTCTGACTTTCACATTGTACCAACAACTCTCCCAAAGAATGTGAAGTCTAGGGATGAATAGGTGGTGATCAGTGTAGGCCAGGCAGAAGGACACATCTGAAATATGTGATTCACATTTTATGTGAAAACAGAAGACACCACTTACCATCAGTCCCCTTTGCTTCAGGAAAAGCAGATGAAGCATCTTAGATAATTGCTGGGGAAATAAGTGATTTGACCTTAAGTGTGTAAAGTAAAATCGAACAAAGTCCATAGCTGTCCACTGAACAAAGAAATTAGATTTTTGGTCTCATGTACAGAGCTTGAAAACTGCCTTTGGTGCTGTTGTTCTCATCCACCAGCTATGAAAAACCTCATGCTACTCAGGGTGAAATAGACAAGATTCTGGTCAGAATCAGGTTTGCCTGCAGCATAGTCTTGAAACTAACCAGAGTCTTGTCCCAGTTTCACTCTGCTGTTATTTAAAAATGCTCCTGTTTAGTAGGGCAGGCTGGGGAAAGAAAGGGGAGTCACTCCTTTTTCTCTCCCCCACTCTCCACTCCCAGAGCCTGCATCAGCAGGAGAATTTTCTGTTCTCTGACCAACTTCACTGCTGCCATTCCCAAGGTATTGAATGGTACTGAATCTGAACCGACTTGCATCAACTTCATTTTTCCTGGTGGAGGGGTGGTGTGGTGAGCACATGCACACACAAAACATTATCCAGGCAAGTGGTACAGGGGAAGAAGAGAACCAAAAAATCAGGTGAGAGAGCTGCACTCAAGACAGCAAGAGGGAAGGAGAGGCAGGAGAAAGCCCCCAAAAGGGGACAGAAGAAATGTGCAGGATGATGAGAGGGAGTGAGGGAAACAGATGGATTACAGTATTTTCCTTCCCTTCCCCTATCCTTTGTCACCTCTGACAATAATAATGACCAAGCTCTTTGGGGCAGGGACTGGACTGTTTTATTAGCTGTATGTCCCGTGCCTAGCACAACAGGGCCACAGTCTTTGAGGCCTCTAGGTGCTACTGTAATAAAAATAATAAGAAACAGCCCCAAACACATGGGCTGTTGAAAAGGGAGCGACCCCACCTTCCCAGCAGCTGGGAGAGCGAGGCATAGTGAGCTGCAGCCTGAGGTTCATTTTCTCTGTCTCCCTCTTGTACAGTGTGAGCTCAGACACGGGGACCTTCTGGATTCTGGATCCAGTACATCGCTGGACACGTTGCCAGGCCGGAGAGCAAATGGCTCTCCTGTCCAAATGGGATAGGAACTAAGAAGCCCCAGGTAAGAACCAGGGACAGCTCCCCCAGGATGAATAACCCCTCCCTTCCCAACACACTGGGGATTTCTAACCTGGGAATTGACCTGAGTCCATGGGGAGCTTGGCAATGACTGAACCACCCCAACCAAGTGCGATGGGGCACCCTGGGATCCCCTCTGACCCAGTGCGATGGGGGGGCACCCTGGGATCCCCCCCGACCCAGCACGATGGGGGGGCACCCTGGGGTCTCCCCGACCCAGCACGATGGGGGGGCACCCTGGGATCCCCCCTCGAGCCAGCACGATGGGATCCCCCGAGCAAGCGCGATGGGGGCACCCTGGGATCCCCCCCCGACCCAGCGCGATGGGGGCACCCTGGGGTCCCCTCTGACCCAGCGCGATGGGGGCACCCTGGGATCCCCCCCGACCCAGCGCGATGGGGGGGCACCCTGGGATCCCCCCCTGACCCAGCGCGATGGGGGCACCCTGGGATCCCCCCGAGCAAGTGCGATGGGGGCACCCTGGGGTCCCCCTGACCCAGCGCGATTGGGGCACCCTGGGATCCCCCCGACCCAGCGCGGTGGGGGTGGGGGCCGGGCCCCCGGTCGCAGGCCCCTCACCTGTGCAGCCGGTGGCAGGCGCTGAAGCTGAGGCAGCGGGAGACCTGCGCGGTGCGGGCCGGTGTCCCGGCGGGGGGAGGCGGCATCGCAGCACCGGGGCCGGGGGACGGAGGGGACCGGGCGGCTCGGCGCCTGCGCGGGGAGGGCGGACTGGCCCTACATCCGGGCATCCCGCGGCACCCTCCTCCCTCCGTCGCGGGGCCGTTAGTGTCCCTGCGCCTCGGGGACCCCCCCGCTTCCGGCCCCGACCCCTGCGCCTCGGGGACCCCCCCGCCTCTCAGCCCCGCCCCCTGCTCTTCGAGGACACCCCCCCCCTCTCGGCCCGCGCCCTGCTCCTCGGGGACCCCCCCCGCCTCTCGGCCCCGCCCCCCTGCGCCTCGGGGACCCCCCCCGCCTCTCGGCCCGCACCCTGCGCCCCGGGGCCCCCCCCCCCGCCTCCGGCCCCGCCCCCCCGCCTCTCGGCCCCGCCCCCTGCGCCTCGGGGACCCCCCCCGCCTCTCGGCCCCGCCCCCTGCGCCTCGGGGACCCCCCCCCGCCTCCGGCTCCGCCCCCTGCGCCTCGGGGACCCACCCCTGCCTCCGGCCCAACCCCTGCTCCTTTGGGCCTCTAAGCGTATGAGATCAATAGAAATATTTTCATTCAAATCAGAGAAATGAGCTGTTTTCATGGCAATTTTCTTTTAAAAACAAAACACCTCCCCCTGCCCTGTCTTACAGTCAAACACTTCAGGGTGTCCCTGCACAGGCGTGATATTGACTAGAAACAGACCATGGAAAAAAGAAACTGACTTGTGCTCCCTCTGCTCCCATACAGTAAAGACACTTCCAACAATGCGCTGGTGAGTGAGAGAATAACTTTCACAAGGTCCTGCTGTCAGTTACAACAGATGTATGGAAACTTAGTGGGGGTTTCAGACTTTTTGTTAAGTTCAGAGTCTCCTCTTAAATCTAATGTCCCCTGTAGCTTCTGTTCCTTCTTCCTCTCCTTCCCGTGCCTTTGCTCTTTCTGGGGGACGGAGGCAGGTTGAGATCTAAAGACCCCAAGCTGGTTGGAGGAGCATCGGTGTGCACAGGCTGTGGTGTATGGATGCACTGGTGGGTGTTTGTGCTGCAAGATCCCAGCTGTCTCACCTACCTTTCCCTCTTGCTGCAGAGGACAGAGCTGGTGACTTTCTCCCAGGAGCTGCACTAGATCTAGAATGGCAGGGGTATTTTAAACCCACCTTCGTTCCCATCCCCCTATAAAGATTGTCCCGGGGATCAGGAAGGAATGTACCCATTGGGCAGCGCCGGTGACCAAAGGGGTAGGTTGGTGGTAGCCAGGATGACAGAGCTGATGAGCCAACACCCTGCTCTGCCCTAGCCTCTCCTTGGAGGTCCACCCAGGCCTTTGTCCATTTGCTCCCATTACCTCGATGATCTGATAAATCCAGTCCAGGAATTCGTATTATGCACCGTAGGGCTGCTCCCGCCCTGTGGGCCCTGTCAGCCTTGCGAGAGGCTGAAATGCGGGAAGGGGCAGAGCTGAGCTGCCTGCTGCCGGTACGTCCCCTTGGCATGCAGATTGCTAAACCCCAGCTCTGTTACATCGCTTCAGTGCTCATGATTTTCCTCTCCCTCAGTCAGAGGATCTCAAAGCACTTTCCTGGCCATTTTCAATCCACGCACCCCGGCGACACAGCACCAGCTCTTCAAAGGTGTTTGAATAAATGGGAGTTAAGCAGCAAAATACCTTTGTGAATGTGGGCCAAATGCCGTACAGGACCTTCCCCGGGGCTCTTCCTCCCTCCTGTTTGGGCAGCCGTGTTGCAGCAGGGGGAGAACTGAACCATGCTGGGTGGGGCCCCTTCTTCCCCGGGGGAGATGCTGCCAGAAGGTGCTCAAGGAGCAGAAGCTGGGGCTTGCAGACAGCTCGCAGAAGGGTCCTGGGCCCCGTGGAAGGTTCCTCCTCTGCACTGCTCCACTGATGCCCCGGGGTGCAGTACCGCAGCCCAGGAATGAACAGTAATGCAGCCAGAGCCCCTGGATCCCTCCTCGGGTCCCCCCCTGCCCCCATAGACCCGCCCCACCCCCAGCCCCCCGATCACCCCCCGGGCCCCACCCCCAGATCCTCCTTCTCCAGCCGGCCCGAGTGCGCCAGCACCGCAGCCACCAGCGAGGGGCACGAGGCAGCCATGGGGACCCAGCGCCCGGTCACACCCCCGGCCACCTCCTCATCAGCCACCCGCCACCGCGCGGCACCACGGGAAAGCGAGTCCGCCCGCCCCTTGCTCCGGGACTCCAATTCCCACGAACGTGACTGAGGAGGCCCGGGCGGGACTACAACTCCCAGAGTGCACCACGCAGGGCGGGCCTACGAGCCGCGACGTGGGACAAACCTATTTAGAACGTTTTGCTCTTTCCCCGCCATTCTATTGGTCCGCAGCCGCCGAGCGAGTGAACGAGCCCCCAGTCTGATTGGTCCGCTGCCGCGGGGCGGGGAATATAAACCGGGCCCCCAGAAATGTTGCCTTTCGGCTAAGGGGAGCTGGGGGCTGGCGCTGGGCCGCGCCGCGAAGGCGGTAAGTGGGGCGGACGGGGGAGGGGCCCGGGCCGGCTGTGGCTGGAGCGGCGGAGCAGCCCGGGGGTTCGGGAGAAGGATGGCGGGGCTCGGGCAGGGGCGAGGGGCTGGTGGCGGGGGGTGTCTCTCTCTCTCTCGCTCGGGCAGGGCCGAGGCGCGGGGCTGGTGGCAGCTGCAAAGGGGAAAGGGCCTTTGGAGTCTTCTGAAAAGCTGCCTGTGAAGGGGGGGAAGCGCTTTGCACCTGCCCGTACCTGCTCCAGAGGCTGGGCCCAGCCAGGTCTGCGCCTGCTTTGCCTCCGGGACACCCACCCTCCCCTGTGCTCTTTGCAGTGACCTGGATGTTCGCTTCCTTTCCTCTGGCCCGGAGGGGATTGGCTCCCCCGGGGGAACTGGTTGGGAAATGGATCTGACCTACCGTGTGACCTTCCAGACCAACTTTACTTTCCTGTCAATTTCTCACTTTAGTCGAAAAAGCAAAAACAAGGGGAATAAATGGTTTTCAAGGGTCTTTGGTTTTCCAATAAAAGCTTCCACTTAATCACAAGTGTTGGATTTTTCTTTTGGGGAGAGGGGTGGGAGAGAAGCTTGTAGCAAAACTTCCAACCTGTGACAGTGTGGTGGTTCTCCCAACCCAAAAGCTCATAAGCAATGGAGGTCTTGGAGCTTGATTTAAAATTCCTCCCAGCTGCTTGTCCAACCTCCTTGAGCACACTATCCTGCTGGTTCTCCAGCAAGGGTCAGGGAAGCCATGTTCTGAGACATCAAACTCTAGAGCAGATATACTCAGACTGCAGCTTGGAAGCTGCAAGTAGCTCTTTGCAGCACCTATTTAAAACACTGATTTAATTAATCACTCAGGATGCTTTTCCTATATTAATTTTCACAAAGCCATTGATGTTGCTGTGAACATATAAAAACTAAAGATTTCCCATGTCATACTGTTTAAATATGAATTTATATAGTAAATGAAACAATGAATGCCACCACTGGGGCATGTGTAGGGTAATGGTTGCTAATTTGGTTTCTGAACCACTGAGGTCTGAGTATTGCTGCTCTAGAGCTAGACTTTTAAGGCTCTTGGTATACCCTGAAAGTGAAGAATGCAGGATTCTCCACATGTAACCTTTACATGCTGGTTGACCTCAGCCTTTCATAGGGAGAGCAGAGAACTGAGCCATGGGCTGATGGGACACCAGAGAAGGGGTGGAGGAGACTTGTCTAGTAGTAGTAGATTGTTGAGCAAAGAGCATGGGCTTGCTACCTTGCAAGGCCTTCAGGAAGATAGGGAGCTCCAGTAAATGGACTTTCCCAAAGATACAAACTGGACTACACCTAATTACATATGAGGCTGCAGGAGTTGGAAGCCTCAGGATTGAACTAACTCTGTGTGGTAGTAGAAATTGGCTCTACTGCAACTATCTAAACAGCTGCAGAGCCCTCTACCAAAGTGATCTCCTAGGATAACCACTAGCTGTTCTCCCTCTCCCAGCTCTGATGTTTCTGGTGTAGCTAGAATTAAGTGCCTGCTCTTCAGAGCAGAAACACTGTGATTTGTCCCTTACCATTGTGGCAACACATCCTGTTTGGGTGCAGTATAAAGGATCACCCCCCAGCTCAATCTTCAGCTCCTTCATGTGGTGGGAGAGCCAGGCCATCTGGGTATCCAAATCCTCCTCCAGCTGGCCTGAGTGGGCCAGCCCCGCAGCTACCAACGAGGGGGAAGGGGCAGCCATGGGGACCCAGCACCCAGTGTAGTGTAGGATACTGTGCCTTGTAGGACTTTATAATACTTATAGATTGTAAGAAGCTGCTATTGTATTAAACTGCTACCTGATAGCAGTTTCTTGCTGTATAGTGTGTGTGAAATTGCTACATGTAGGAATGTGCTATCTGTAGCAGTTAGTGATACGTATAGATTGTAAGAAACAGCCTCTGTAAAAAGATGCTACTTTATTTGTACATGCTTGAAAACTTATATTTCTGTGCCATTATCTCAATCCTATGCCATATCTCATCAAGATTTTGAATAGAAACATATCCAGAACTGATCCCTGGAGAACCCCACTTGTTATGCCCATCTAGATTTCATTTCCATAGTTTGTTTATGGTAAGGTCATGGGAGAGGGTATCTAAAGGCAAGATGTACCACATCTGCTGCTTGTAGGCTTTTTACACTGTTAAAGAAAGCTATCAGGTTGGTTTTACAGGTGAGACTGCTTGAAATACCTGTTTTAGCAAAGTTGGGCCTCTCACTGCTGTGGGTAGCACAGTCCTACAGGGAGCATTTTCTCTCATGTATGAAACTGCAAATGATAGGGATGTACTTACTGCAATGTGATGAAGCTAATTCCTACAGGGAGCAGTTTCTCACACCTTTGGTATGTGAGACTATCTGTAGGAATCAGCTACAATGGCAGCAGGTCTTAACCCCTTGCCAAAGATGAGTGGCCATTACACCGCAGGCTGCCCCAGTGAGCGGGTGCTTGATGACTGGTGGTAGTCACTGAGGCAAGGTGGGTTTAGAGGGTTGGGGGTTCCCCTGGGAGGGGAAACCCAGAGTAAGGGGTTACTGCGGGGGCAGCTCCCTCAAGGTAAAGGGCACGGGAGTCTGGCAGGGACACAGGTGCCAGGGGCAGGTGAGACGCTGGCCAGTGGGAAGTGCTCTGTATACTTGAGAGCTAATTCCTGAGCCAACCAGCAGGAGGTGCTGCGCTGGTGAGTCTCTCCACCTCACTACACTGCCATTGGATTAGAGGAGCTTTTGTGGTAAGAACCACCAGTAGAGCAATGTATGTGTAATATAACTGTTAAAAACTCCCACTTTATCCTCATGAGTTAGGAAGTAATAGGTTAAAAGAACTAACCCACTGGATACCAGTAATATTTTAAACTTTAACTTTTCTTTGTGGGTCAATTGGACAAGTCTGTACAAACTAATGGAGAAAAACAACCAAATTATCCAACTGACTGAAAACACAGAGGCCCGGGTTCAGACATGCAATTTGGCTATTTTACATGGGGGATCTGAAATATAGAGTATCTGCACAAGCAGAACAAATTATTATGCATCATTGGTATGATATTCTTAAAGGATGGGCCTCAATTACTCTTTTCTTTATTCTGATAAGTTTAATGCTAATTGTAATGTGTGGAAGGTTCTGTTGGATGCTGAAACCACCAGCTCAAATTGTTTCAAAAAAATTATATAGCCTTGAGACGATTACATAAAGTGTGACTCATTCAATACCTCTGGATTGAAGGGTCATTTGTGGGTCAATATAGAGCAGAAGAATGAAATTTTCTTTTCTTACTATTGATTTTATTTTGTATCAGATGAACACTCCAAACTTCACTGTTCTAACATTGTATCTCCTCTTTGCCTTCCAGCATTTTAAATTGTTCTTTACACTTGTTTTAATAAGATTCCATATTGTAACTAAAACCCCATTTTAAAATGCTTACTCCATTTTGCAAAACCCTGCTGTTATCTCATTAACTTAGTTCAGTGGATGGTTAACAATGAATTATAAGAAGTTTCATCCCATGGCCCTAACCACCCGTTTGACCTGTTTGGTACCCAGCATACACTGCCAAACCAAAGCTTCCCAAAATACAGTGGGTGGACAGTGGGATTTCTATTCATGGTTCACCTCATTCTGAATCTATACAAGTGCTTTGGGTGAGTACCCTGACTGCTGAGGCAAGGAGTCCAGGAGGCATGCACACAAGTGACACCACTTGCATCTGAAGAAGTGGGTATTCACCCACGAAAGCTCATGCTGCAAAACGTCTGTTAGTCTATAAGGTGCCACAGGATTCTTTTCTGCTTCTATAGTAACTGTAGTGACTCTATTGTGACATAACTTGAGTTAACCCACACTTAAACTGTATGTACGGCCTTAGGTATATTAAATGTTTGGGAGCATGAGGGTAGACTAAGGTTCATTCAGGTGTTTAGGTTCAAGGCGTAGGAACTGGCCTTCCTGCACCCTACAGACTCAGGAACAAAGAGGCACACACAAAATATCATATACTTATTAAAGTTTCTTTACTCAAGGGTGTATAACTCATGATTTTAGAATTCTTGTGGTTGTAAAGGTATCTTAGGGTTGTAGATGTGTTCATTATATTTTGAGATATATAGGAAGGGGTTGAACAAAGAACTAGATCAGTCCCTTAGGATCAGTAGATTGGCTATTAGCAGAAGCGGCGGGGAGGAGGGGGAGAGGGGGAAGGAAAATCTGTATGCGTTTGTTCTGTGAAGGCCAACAGATAAGCTTGTGGATGAGAACCTCTTCTAACACGCTGAAATGTAATGCCTAATGTAGCTGCTGCTGGGAAGGGAGGGGTGAGGGGGAAAACCGAACAAAAGGCTTACACAAACAAGGGGGGTATAAATGTTGGGACCCCGCCTGTAAGTGGGCGTGCAGGATTTGAGAATGCTTTTCTCCCTGGCACCTTTCTTTGGGCTCAAATAAACCTGGTTTTGCTTCTCCACCCTGGTGTGATAATTAGTGCGACGCACACCGGGCAACGAACCCTGCTGTTGCTCCGCCTCGGGCTCTTTGAGCCGGCAACATAATGAATACTTTATCATTAATATTTTCCCAAGCTGATACATTTGGAGGGGGGAGGAAGGGCTGTGACAATACATCTGAAAGGCATCTTGTACCTGAAGTAGCATGTGCAAAAGACATATCTGGCTTTAAGACCTAAGCTTGATAAGTTTATGGAGGAGATGGTATGATGGGATAGCCTAATTTTGGCAATTAATTTGGCAATTGATCTTTGATTATCAGCAGGTAAGTATGCCCAGTGACCTGTGATGGGATGTTAGATGGGGTGGGATCTGAGTTACTACAGAGAATTCTTTCCTGGGTGCTGACTGGTGAGTCTTGCCCACATGCTCAGGGTTTAACTGATAGCCATATTTGGGTTTGGGAAGGAATTTTCCTCCAGGGCAGATTGGCAGAGTCCCTGGAGGTTTTTGGCCTTCCTCTGCAGCCTGGGGCATGGGTCGCTTGCTGGAGGATTCTCTGCAACTTGAGGTCTTCAAATCACAATTTGAGGACTTTAATAACTCAGATATAGGTTAGGGGTTTGTTATAGAAGTGGATGGGTGAGGTTGTGTGGCCTGCATTGTGCAGGAGGTCACACTAGATGATCGTAATGGTCCCTTCTGACCTTAAAGTCTAGGAGTCTATAAATCTCAGGGATTGACAGGCAAATTAAAGGGCTCTAACTTGCTGGGTCGGGGTTGTGAAAAATATCACACCCACAGTGCGAGTGTAGCAAGTTTAAATGGTTTAAACTTCTAGTGTGGACAGGCTCGGCTTCCACTGCTTGTAGCTAATTCGGTTGTCAAGGTGGATTACTAGGAGCATGGACAGCTGGGCCAGTGCTTTGAACTTTGGAGTGTAGACATTGCCTCAGTAGGTTAGATCAGACAGAGGAGCTGCAGTGACTAGGCACTGGGATGCCCAGGCCTTTAAGAACCCAACCCTGGGAAGCTGATGAGGAGAGGTGCTGTCAGTTAGATGAGAAATAAAAAAGCCCCTCTTCCCCCCCCCCCACCATTTTTGCAAACACAGGTGTTGGGGTAACTGTGCCCCTGCCTGGGCTGGGTTTTGCCCTCTGCCATGGCATCACCATGAGTTTAATTCCTGCTCTTCTCCCTGCTGTCCTGATGTTGCCCTTTCCCTCTCTTCTAATCCTGCCTCCAGCTGCTTGACCCCCCCAGACTAGTCAGTTGCCGGCCCTGGGCAGCCCCTGCTCCGCTTCGCCTCCTGTGCCACGGTTTAACCCCTGTCCAAAGCAGTCGGCGGAATGGAACGGGTATAAGGGCAGAGGGAAGGGCAGGGGCTTCAGCAGATGAACTGAGCAGGCTCAGTACACCGTAAGCAGCACATGCCTAAGCAGAGCAGTATCCTACAGTACACCTGTCACAGACCCCCGGCCACCTCCTCATCAGCGGCCCGACACCACGGGAAAGCGAGTCCGCCCGCCCCTTGCTCCGGGACTCCAACTCCCACGAACGTGACTGAGGAGGCCCGGGCGGGACTACAACTCCCAGAGTGCACCACGCAGGACGGGCCTACGAGCCGCGACGTGGGACAAACCTATTTAGAACGTTTCGCTCTTTCCCCGCCATTCTATTGGTCCGAAGCCGCCGAGCGAGTGAACGAGCACCCCGTCTGATTGGTCCGCTGCCGCGGGGCGGGGAATATAAACCGGGCTCCCGGAAGTGCTGCCTCTCGGCCGGGGGCTGGCGCTGGGCCGCGCCGCACAGGCGGTAAGTGGGGCGGACGGGGGAGGGGCCCGGGCCCGGGCCGGCTGTGGCTGGAGCGGCGAAGCGGCCCGGGGGCTGCGGGGCGGGGGAGCCGGGCGGGGGCCTGCTGGGGAGGTGGCGGCTGCAAAGGGGAAAGGCCCCTTTGGAGTCTTCTGAAAAGCTGCCTGTGAAGGGGGGAAGCGCTTTGCACCTGCCCGTACCTGCTCCAGAGGCTGGGCCCAGCCAGGCCTGCGCCTGCTTTGCCTCCGGGACACCCACCCTCCCCTGTGCTCTTTGCAGTGACCTGGATGTTCGCTGCCTTTCCTCTGGCCTGGGGGTATTGGCTCTCCTAGGGGAACTGGTGGGGAAATGGATCTGACCTACCGTGTGACTAGTGTGACCAGATGTCCCGATTTTATAGGGACAGTCCTGATTTTGGGGTCTTTTTCTTATATAGGCTCCTATTACCCCCCACCTCTGTCCCGATTTTTCACATTTGCTGTCTGGTCACCCTATGTGTGACCTTCCCGTAGGGTGACCACGTGTCCTGATTTGATAGGGACAGTCCCAATATTTGGGGCTTTTTCTTACATAGGCTCCTATTACCCCCCACCCCCTGTCCTGATTTTTCACACTTGCTGTCTGGTCGCCCACCTTCCAGACAAACTTCACTTTCTGGTCAGTTTCTCACTTGTTTTTGCTTTTTCCAACAAAGGGGAATAAATGGTTTTCAAGGGTCTTCGGCTTTCCAATAAAAGCTTCCCCTTAATCACAAGTGTGTTGACTTTTTCTTTTTGGGAGATATGGGGTGGGGGAGGGAGAGAAGCTTGTAGCAAAACTTCCAACCTGCTATAGTGGGGGGGTTCTCCCATTCCTTTTGAGGTTCTGAGTTGGAGGTTTTGGAGCTTGATTTAAAATCCCTCCCAGCTGCTTGGCCAGCCTCCCTGAGCACACGATCCCCCTGATTCTCCAGCAAGGGTCAGGGAAGCCATGTTCTGAGACATCAAACTCTAGAGCAGATATACTCAGACTGCAGCTTGGAAGCTGCAAGTAGCTCTTTGCAGCACCTATTAAAACACTGATTTAATTAATCACTCAGGATGCTTTTCCTATAGTTTGCACACAGCCATTGATGCTGTGAACATAGAAAAACTAAAGATTTCCCATGTCCTACTGTTTAAAGATGAATTTATAGTAAATGAAACAATTGATTCACACCACTGGGGCATGTTTGGGGTAACTGCTAATTTGGCTCCTGAACCACTGAGGTCTGGGTATTGCTGCTCAAGAGCCAAGCCCTTGATGCTATGGGTGTTCCCTAAAAGTGAAGGATGCAGGATTCTCTGCAGGTAACCAGTACATTCTGGCTGATCTCAGCCTCTCACAGGGAGAGCGGAGAACTGAGCTATGGGCTGATGGGACCCCAGAGAGGGGGTAAGGGAGACTTGCTAGAGCAGTGTAGCTTGAGGGACTTGTCAAGTAGTAATAGATTGAGCAAAGAGCATGGGCCTGCTACCCTGCAAGGCCATCAGGAAAATAGGTGGCTGCTTGCTCTAGTAAATGGACCTTCCCAAAGAGTCAGACTGGACTACACCTAATTAAGTATGATGCTGCAGGAGTGGGAAGCCTCAGAGTGGAACTAACTGTGTGTGGTAGTAGAAATCAGATCTACTGCAACTATATAAACAGCTGCAGAGTTCTCTACCAAAGTGATCTCCTAGGATAGTAACTAGCTGTTCTCCCTCTCCCACCAGCTCTGGTGTGCCTGGTATAGCTAAAATTAAGTACCTGCTCTTCAAAGCAGAAACTTTGTGGTTTGTCCCCTACTGCTGTGGCAACAACCAGACACCCTGTTTTGGCTGCAGTATAAATAATGTGTACCCACCTTCTGGATTTTTCTTGTAAGTGGCTAAGCCTGTACTGTGCTCTCTCCTTTCTGCTTGCACAAAGTCACCACCATCTAAAGAAACTACACTGCTAGCCTCTAAACTTAAAGGGCTGTTGCCACATGATTAACACAGCTGTGGAGAAAGATTCCTGAGGGTGGCTTGACTAGGACTCAGGGGGGCCAGCTCCAAGAGGCCTGTACCTCAGTAATCCAAAACTATGACCGCTTAGAGCTAAGACCCATGTGAACTGCCAGCACTGGCCTGGTCCTCACTGCAGAAGATACTGAAAGGTGCACCCTTATGGTAAAGGTAGAAATATAGCTAACATTCCCCCTTTTTCTGACTGACTTCTCTCGGGGAGGTGAAGCAGCATAGCTCTGGAAGAAAAGATTGCATTATAACCTGCTGCTGTCCTCCCCTGCTCACACACACAACAGGAGCTAATCTATTAACCAGTGTGCAATAATGTGATGACCATTCCCAGTTAGTTTGTGCCGTTTGTCTTCTCCTTCCATAACTACAGTGGAGGTGCTTATAGTAATAATTAGCCCTTTTAAGCCTGGGATTCTATACCTGGATGCAGAAAAGGGCTGATAAACTGTCTATAACCTGAATTTTATCTGCTCCCCCACACTTCTATCAATAAAGCAATAATACGCAGCTGGTGGGAGTGTATTTTTCAGGGGCAGTGGGAGCCGAATGGATGATTAGCTAAAGAGAGACAGCTGACCACTGCCTAGACTCTGCACAGATTGTAGCTGTATCACAGACTGGCAATTCTTTTCCTGTAGAATTCAGTACAATCAAATATTAGAAACAGCTCAAAGTAAACCTGGGATCAGTGAGTAGGAATATTTGAGTTAATCACAACAAGGAAGACATGACTGAGATAATTCCCCTAGCAATCTCTCACGTTATGAAATAGCAGCTTTATACATTTGGCCTGAATAGCCAGATTGTTGTTAAACAAGATGAAAAACATAACCTCCTTCCCACTGATAATATACCGTAAAATCAAGGACCTGCTGAGGCTGGTAGCAGATGGAAGGAGCAATACAGGAAGGAGGGTGGAAATCCTGTTGCTATTAATAGATGGAGGCATCCCTGGGGTGACTGAAGGTGGGATTGTTAATTCTGGTGTCGTGTGACCCACACTACACAGTGGGGCTATGTCACTCTCTGCTACAGCCCTTGAGCTGGCGGCGTCCGCTGGCTCCCTTGACGCCTTCGAGGAGCAGTGGGCGTTGTCCGGGGTTCTCTGCTCGGTGTCCCCATCAGGCTCCCTCCTTATGACCCTTTGACCTCACTCCTGTCCCTGTTCTTTTATTAGTTGTCCCCCGCACTTAGTGGGTTTCCGTGGCCCTGTGGATCCTCCCCTTAGGCTGGGGGGGGGATCCGTTAGCATGGGGCGGGCTTCCGCCCGCCCCCTCTCCCGGATAACCCAATAGTACAGCCCTTGAGCTAGCAGAGCTGGTCATTTAGCACAGGCCGTAAGACCTAGAGGTCTCCAGTTGGATCCCTGTGGCTTATGACCTACCCCGGGGCAGCACCTTATACTCACAGGCAAAGTGACATTTCCTCCACATAACAGTCAATGGCTGATCAGCCTCCTGGCCGTGTGGCCCAAGCCCTTGTTCCACGTTTCCCTGGTCCCCTACCCCAGCCTGGAGTAGGGAGCTACAGGGGTCTCTAACCCCACCGCCTCCTCCATAGGAAGGCAGCATCAACTGCCCTATTGGAGGGAGAGCACAATGGCTCCACCGCAGAGCTCACTGGGGAGGACGTCGATGCTCGTTCAGGTTGGCCGGAGAGCAGCAGTGCACCTTTCCCCTTGCCTCTCCCCCCGCTTGCACCAGGGACGTGTCCGGATGCCAAGCAGCAGCACTCGTCCTTGGGGCAGACAAGTGACTGCCCTGGGGTGTCTCCTGTCACTCTGTGTTGGGGAGGAGCTCAGACTCCGATCTGGTTCTGGAACTCGGCACTCGTTCCCTCCTCCGTGATGTTGGGGATGCCCAGCCTGGCCAGGGGGGCCTCAGTGGGACCCTCATCCTGCAGGACATCGTTCAGCTCGGCTGAGAAGCAGGGATGCACCAGGTGGTCCCAGTACGAGCTCAGGGTGGACTGGTCCAATCTCGGGGGCTGTGGCATCACAGTGGCAACTTGACAGCTGAGCCCAGTGGTTAAAGGGGAGCGAAGCAGGAGGCGGAGGAGCCGTGTGGAGGTGGGGTGGGGTGGGGGGAAGTGCTGTTTACCCAAGCCAGGGAGAGGAGGGGGAGCTCTGTCTCTGTTCTGAGCAGAGGAGCAGGGAGCTGGACTGCTCCTTACTGACCCCCCCTAAAGTGGGGGCTGAGCAGATTGTGAGCTGTGGTTCAAATTCAGCAGCGACGCCAAGGATGGCGTAAATGACTTTCCCGCACCTCCTGCTGTCTGGGGCTCAGCGTTAGCCTCCGCACCCATCTCCTGAGGTCGCCACAGATCAGTGTGTCTGGGCCCCATGCGGCTGGGGGGGTTCCCCTCTTGCAAGCACAGGCGAGGTGACAACAACCTCTTACGCGCCGGGTGTTCAGCGCAGGGGCACCAGTGCTCCAAACATGTCTCACTTCCTGTTCTCCCCTGGTTCCCCCTTTTCCGACCCTCACACCCACTGTGTTAATCCCACGGGAAGCTAGCCCTTGGGATGGGGCGTCTCACAAAGTCACCACTGTACAGCAATGGAGTTTTAATCAAGTCCCTGAGATACTAATTGCTTGTTGAATGCAGGAGACTGTGTGGTTCATTGGACAGGGTGTAGGACAGGCAGCAGGTTCCACGCTTGCCTCTACCACGATCGCTCTGTGACACCAAGCTGGGCCTGCCTCTGCAATGGGGATAGTGTTAATGGTGCTATTTAAAGTGCTTAGGGATCTCTGACTGGGAAGTGCTATGTGAGCAGTAAGTGTCTCGGATTCAGCCTCTAACTCATTTTGCAGCTTTTCTTTCACTCAAACACGCCCTGCTCAGCTTCTGCCTTTAAACCCAGTCCCCAAAGTTCTTTGCTTTTGTGACACTGGAGTGATTCTGAAGCAAAGGGGAAGCTTGCTAGAGCCCTCTGCACAGCACTACCCAGAATGCTTTGCCAGTACCCAGCAGTGCCACCCCCTGAGCCCGGGGAACACATGGAAAGGTCCAGGAGTGGTTTGCAATAGGCCCAAAGGTTTTCTGGGGCACTCTGCAGAGCCAGATTTGGGGATGGGTTCATCCCTCCTTAGTCACTGGGACTTTACTGTGTTTAGCTTCAGCCTTTGCAAAGAGCTGGTCGCAAGGAAACTTGCAGGACGTTTTTAATAAAATGGTTTTAGTATCTTTCAGAATAAACACGGGAAACTTCTTGTTGGAAGTGCAGGTGGAAGGCAGGCCCGGCTGGCTCCTGGCATGTCACCAGCGGTGGAATCTCTCCCTGGGGACTCTGATCTGTAGGCAGCTGGGATACCTCCAGTAAGTGATGCTCCTCTCAGCATAGACCTAGTCGGCCAGTCTCAGGTACAGGTCTTTGATTTGCCATTTTGATGAAGATATTGCAGAAGTAATGTGATCAGAGCACAGGACTGGGAGCCAGGGACCGTAGAGTTACTGATATTTATTTGGGGCCTAGATTCAGCTGAGAATGGGGTCCCATTGTGCTAGTCCCATTTCTCACCCTTTTTCTATTTTGCCACTGGAAAAGGGAGGAAACTCCCAAATCAAACCATTTGGGGGTTGGAATTTTCACTGCAAATTTAAATTTTTTTCACCTGATATATTGTTTTAAATGAAAAAATGTCCTGTGGGGTAAAAAACAATCTGCATTGTTTGATTCACGCTAGATGTCCTGTAGCTTGGGTTTTATTTCCCGAGACTTTCATAGCAGCTTCCCAACCTCACAGAATCATGGACTGTGGGATTATCTTTCCATCGGCTTCCCTGGAAGTTGGGTTAAGCCCTTATATCATTCCTGTCTATAGAGTCACTCCCAGATATCATGTCACTGTTCTCCTCTCCACTGCTGTTCTGTGGCTGTGCATTTCCCCTGAACATCACCATAGAGATGAGGAGGATGGTTTTCTGGCATAAATGAGAAGCAGGACTCCTGGGTTCTAACTGTATCTCCTCTACTCCCTTGTGACCTCTATTCTCTGTGCCTCATTTCCCCCATCTTTCAAACAAGGATCATAATAGTCACCTGTTTCCCAGGTGAGGGTGAACTGGTTCATGTTTGGAGCGTGTTTTGAGATCCTCACTTGGAAGGTGTCAGCGAAGGACACGGTATTGTTACTTTCTCCTGTTGTACTCACACGCCGTCGACATTGCAAGGCTAGCAAAGGGATGGTAGCATCTGAAAAGATACTTTAGTGATGCAAGCAAACCTATTTCCTGATTTTGGAGTTGAGTGTAAATTAAGGGCTGGGGGATGTTCATTTGCAGTATTATTATTTAGCCACTAGATGTCCCTGTGTGCTGTACAGTTCCAGACAGGGCATTGCCCCTGGTAAATGAGAGAGACAAAACTGGAACTCAAGTTGTGCGCGTGGAAGCCTGTTTTTGTGTGTCTGTACTTGGTAGCCCTCCTGGTTAAGCACTGTGATTCCATGAAACGTGGCAGGGTAAAGGTTTAGTCCTCCCAGTGGGTGATGGCTATTATATTTAACCCTTTCATCTCTTGTGAGCATGTGGCCAGAATTAGCATGTATAAACTAGAGTACAATGGTTCTATGCAGAAGAGAGGAAGGAAGTGACCATAAGAACGCTGTCATGTGGGTGAGCTCTCAGATCTCTCTCTGTGTTTAGGTGATGACATTTGCTGTTGCTTCTGCAGACTCGCCCACCACAAAGGAGTGAACCTGACAGATGTCAAGGTGAACGATACGCAAGAGTTGGTTCAGATTGTGCCCAACCAGAAGAGCAGCATTGAAGACGTGTGGCAGGTCAGGTGGGTGACGGAGCTGGGGAGAGCAGGACCGGCATTGGGGGGACTGAACAGAAGGTCCCTTCACTGCTATATTGTCTGAGAAAAAGTCTCCATGTTTCTGGAGGTGACTGCCAGGCTCTGCAGGGCTGGCATTGACTCTGATCAGCAAACATGGAAGGAGGGAGAATATCTGAGCTGGCAACTAAATGATGCCAAATGGGAACACAAATAGCACAGCGACTGCACGGGCAGGAGCCACAACTGCTGGGATGGTCACGCTAAAATAGGACTTAAGCCAGCTTGATGCTTACGCAGTGGGGATGTCTGCACTGCACTCAGCACGTGTGGGCATATCCGAGCTAGCTTCGATCTAGCTAGTGCGAGTACCTATAGCGGCAAAGCTTTGGCAGCGCGGACTTCAGCACAGCCTAGCCACCAGAATAATGACCCTGGGTCCCAGACAGTCTGTGTTTCACGGCTAATGGTACCTGAGCTGGGCACTGGGGTATGTCTACACATGCTGCAATCACACCTCTGATTGCAGAGCAGAGATACCCTCAGTGCCAACAGGGTAGCTGACTTCCCGACCTTCAGGCAGGCCCACTAGCCCTCTTAGAACAACTCTGCTTTGCTGCCGCAGCAACACAACCTGGGTCATTGCACATGTGAGCTTTCTGCCCTGCACCAGCTCGTGTTTGCAAAGGAGAAAAGCCTTCTGTGGGCGTGATGATAATTCCTATCAGAATCCACTTTCTGGGCATCCTGGGTGCATCTGGCCGGGCGCCATTCCTAGGGGAGCTGCCATAGAACCCCGTGATGGGCCATCTCTGTGTTTCCTGGCTGCAGAGTTCTGGGAGAGCTTTATTTCAAACCCTGATTTTATTCTTGTGCAGGAGCAGCTGTGCTTCAGGGCGAATTGTGGCTCTGAAGTGCTCCGGTAAGTGCTTTCCCCTGTCCTCATATTCCACTGGGGTCTCTTGCATTCTCGGTGCTATTATAGACCCTCTGTTCATTAGCACAAGCCCCAGGTCGGCTAGACTCCGAGCGCCCTGTGCTCAGCATGGTCCTGGTGTTCGTTTGCAAAGCCTGTGTCGTTCTTCACCCATCCAGCAGCCCCAGTGTTGGGTGGTCTGCGAGCAGCAGCGTTACTCAGCGAGGCAGCTCCAGCCCTCTTGAGCGACCCTGCAGTAACAAGGCAGCACAAACCAGCTGGTCTGGGTGGGAGGAAGATTTAGCTTCCCAGCCAGCTGAGTGGCAAGAAAAAAAGGGTGGTTTTCAAGTCCCCGGAGCAGCCCCTTTGTCCGTGTGATTTCATAGCTGGGGTCTGCTTGCAGCGGCAGCAGTGACATGACTGTCAGCTCCCCAATCCCTCCTGTCCATATGGCACAGCTACTGTGTAATTAACAGCACGTGCAATCAGTGCCCCCGTCCTCCCGCAGTATCTACACCCTAATGGTCTCGGCAGCCCCTTCTTGTCAGGGAAGGCAGCTGTGGCCCGGAACTCCCCCTGAGGCCCAGGGCTATGGCCGGGCAAGCGGCAAGCCCAGAGAAGGCCCAGGTGGAGAGGTGGGACTCCTGCATCCCTCGCTGTTCTCTCTTGCTCCCTCTCCACTCTGGTTTAGTGGTGCTGGCTGGGGGAGGAGACTTCGTTTAGGTGACTGGATGGGCAGGCAGAGGTCCTGGAACTAGCTCGGAGCACACACAAAGGGTTAGAGTGGGTTTCTCTCTCTTATTTCACATGGGGAACAGCACAGGTGGCAAAAGAAAGGGAGAAAGCTGGGGCCACCCCGAATCCCTGATGTCCTGTGGGGGGTGAGCCAGGGACTTGGGCAGAGCAGGGGCTCACAGCCCGGAGGCAGCACACCTGGGGAATGACTCCTGTCAGCTGCTTCCCTCTCTGCTGCCTGCTTTCCCTTTCGTTCCTGCCTCTTTGTTCTCCTGCTCGTCTCCCCCAGGCTTGGTGCTCAAAGACCTTCCCTCTCTCCCTTCGTCCCCAAGGCAAAGCTCCGCAGCTCCTGGAGAGGGACAGGTTTCTCAGACACCCTTTGCTGCCCATCCCTCCCCCACTCTCAGGTGGTGTTTGGGGGCACCGGGTTCACGTTACTCCCCCTTTGCAGAGTGCGGCCTGCGCTCCAGGGCAGCCCGGATCGTGGGGGGAAGCGACGCCCCGTTGGGACGCTGGCCGTGGCAGGTCAGCCTGTACCTCAACTCCAGACACGTGTGCGGAGGCTCCGTGGTGGCGCACGACTGGATCGTCACGGCCGCTCACTGCGTGCACAAGTGAGTCTGGGAACGGCACAGCTGGAGGCCTAGTGCCGAGCCTGGCTGTTCCCTCAGCAGGGATGGGACTGGGGAATTGGCCGCCCCAGCAATGCTGCAGCCCTGGAGGAACAGGTGGGCCATGTCTCTGCTCAGTTACAGGTGGCCACAGGTCTCCAGCTGGCTGGTCTTTGCCGGGATTATCGCCCACGTCTCAGTCCCACAGCAGGCCCATGTGGTGGTGGAGAAAATCATCCACCACCCCCACTATGACGACAGGAGTCACGACTATGACATCGCACTGATGAAACTCAGAGCGCCCTTGAACTTCTCTGGTGAGAGAGAAACCCCTAGAGAGCAGCGTTTTGTGTGTGTGTCTAGGCACTGTGCATGTCAGTGTTTGCGTATGTCGGGGGTTCCTGCTCAGTCTACAGGGGGCTGAGAATGGGAAGCAAGGCTGTAGCTGCTGTGCAGGGTGCAGCATTCTAGGAATAACCAGAACCTGTTAGGCTCCAGCACGACCATCTGACACTTTTCACCAGCATTGCAAATTTGCTTGTGATCAACTCTGTGTGCAACCCCAATTCCCAACCTCCAAGACCCACTGGAAATATCTTCAAGCATTTCCCTCCATCTATTAATAGCAACAGGATTTCCCCCCTCCAGTGAATTAAAAAGGAGCAAATTTATCTGTATTGCCCCTTCCATCTGCCACCAGCCTCTGCAGGTCCTTGATCTTATCTTATCAGTGGGAAGGAGGTTATACTTTTCATCTTGTGTAAGAACAATCTGGTTGTTCAGGCCAAATGTATAAAGCCAACAGTGAAGGCCATCAGATGCCCAACTTTGTCTGCAAGAACCTCACTATTTCTTTGCAGTTGGGCCTGTAGACTGTTCTTCAGCTGGGGGTGATCATGGTGCTAGAATACAGGGATGGGAGATGATCTCCTACCAGTTATTTCATGAAAGTTCAGGGGAGACAATAAAGATACCTGCTGATAAAATCTTACATGACCAAAGCAAGTGAGAAATTGGCTGACTGCAGCATTAAGACTGGTGTGTTACCCATCCAAGCAGTGTGGGAACGCAAAGCAGCTGGGCTTTCTGGCTACTGCTTGTACTGTCAGAGATACTTGGCATCTCTGCACACTCAGGGCTTGGCTACACTTACAAATTTGCAGCGCTGCAGCAGGGTGTGAAAACACACCCTCTGCAGCGCTGCAAATTGTGGTGCTACAAAGTGCCAGTGTAGTCAAAGCCCCAGCGCTGGGAGCAGTGCTCCCAGCGCTGTCCGTTATTCCCCACAGGGAGGTGGAGTACGGACAGCGCTGGGAGAGTTTTCTCCCAGCGCTGGCGCTTTGACTACACTTAGCGCTTCAAAGCGCTGCCACAGCAGCGCTTTGAAATGCAAGTGTAGCCAAAGCCTCAGTCTGGTAAATGCAGCAAGGTCACAGGCAGCTGTCCAGACCAGATTAAGGCTATACCTCTCCTGCATCCTTTGCAAAAGCAGAAATGCAGAGGAGGAAAACTGACAGCTGTTCTCATAAGAGTTCTCTGCAGTTGCATAACAGAGCATAGAAAGTGGGTTAATCTGTTTCCTTTGCTGCTATTTTATAAAATGAGAGAGTGCCAAGGGTATTATCTCAGTCATATGTTCCTTGTTGTGATTAGCTCAAATATTATTTAATCAGCCAAAAAGAACCCCCATTACCACTCCCTGATCCCAGGTTTCCTTTGAGCTGTTTCTAGTATTTAATTGTACTCAAGTCTGCAGGAAAAGAATTGCCAGTCTGTGATACAGCTACAATCTGTGCAGAGTCTAGGCAGTGGTCAGCTGTGTCTCTTTAGCTAATCCCCCATTCAGCTCCCACTCCACCTGAAAAATACACTCCCACCAGCTGCATATTATTGCTTTACTGATAGAAGTGTGGGGGAGCAGATAAAATGCAGGTTAAAGACTTGCTAGGTCTCACTACTTTTGAAAGTCAGTTTATCAGCCCTTTTCTGCATCCAGGTATAGAATCACAGGCTTAGAAGGGCTAATTATTACTACAAGAACCTCCACTGAAGTTATGGTAGAAGATGAAAGGAACAAATTAACTGGGAATGGTCATCACATTATTTCACACTGGTTGATGGATTAGCTCCTGGTGTGTGTGTGTGTGTGAGAGCAGATGAGGACAGCAGCAGGTTATAATGCAATCTTTTCCTCCACAGCTGTGTTGCTTCACCTCCCAGAGAGAAGTCAGTCTGAAGAAGGGGGAATGTTAGCTATATTTCTACCTTTACCATAAGGGTGCAGGGCCTATTCTCCCTTTCAGTAAGTTCTGCAGAGAGGATCAGGCCAGTGCTGGCAGTTCACATGGGCCTTGGCTCTAAGATGTCATAGTTTTGGATTACTGAGGTACAGGCCTCTTGCAGCTGGCCCTCCTGAATCCTAGCTGAGCCAACTTCAGGCATCTTTCTCTGCAGCTGTGTTAATAAGCATGGGGCAGCAGCCCTTTGAGTTTAGAGGCTAGCAGTGTGGTTTCCTTAGATGCTGGTTGCTTTGTGGAAGCAGAAAGGAGAGAGCACAGTACAGGCTTTGCCACTTACATGAAAAATACAGAAGGTGGGTACACATTCATTTATACTGCACCCAAACAGGGTGTTTGGTTGTTGCCACAATGGAAAGGGACACACCACAGTGTTTCTGCTCTGAAGAGCAGGTACTTAATTTTAGCTACACCAGAGCTGGTGGGAGAGGGAGAACAGCTAGTGGTTATCCTAGGAGATCACTTTGGTAAAGGGCTCTGCAGCTGTTTAGATAATTGCAGTAGAGCTGATTTCTGCTAGCACACTGAGATAGTTCAACCCTGAGGCTTCCAACTCCTGCAGCCTCATATGTAATTAGGTGTAGTCCAGTCTGAATCTTTGGGAAAGCCCATTTACTGGAGCCAGCAGCCACCTATCTTCCTGATGGCCTTGCAGGGTAGAAGGCCCATGCTCTTTGCTCAATCTATTACTACTTGACAAGTCTCCCCCACCCCTTCTCTGGGGTCCTATCAGCCCATGGCTCAGTTCTCTGCTCTCCCTGTGAGAGGCTGAGGTCAACCAGCATGTACAGGTTATCTGCAAAGTATCCTCCAGCCTTCAGTTTTAGAGTATACAAAGAGCCTCAAAGGCTTAGCTGTACAGTAGCAATACTCAGGTCCCAGTGGTTCAGGAGCCAAATTAGCAATCATTGCCCCAAAAAAGCCCCAGTGATGTGAACTTGTTTCATTTACTATAGCTTCATATTTAAACAGTATGGGAGGGGAAAATCTTTAGTTTTTCTATATTTACAGCCCCATCAATAGCTTTGTGCAAATGAATATAGGAAGACCATTGAGTGGTCAATTAAATCAGTGTTTTAACTGGTGCTGCAAAGAGCTACTTGCAGCTTCCAAGCTGTGATCAAACTACAGCTGCTCTACCAGGTGAGGTCTCAGCACCTGGTTTCCCTGAGCCTTGCTGGAGAACCAGGGGGATAGTGTTCTTAGGGAGGGTTGGCCAAGCAACTGAGGGATTTTAAATCCAATGCCAAAACCTCCAACTCAGAATCTCATAAGCAATGGGAGAACCCCCACTACAGCAGGTTCTGTCAGGGACTTTAGCCCCCACAACAAAGTTTGTTGTTTGACTGCAAAGAGACAGGCAACACCAGCAAGGTCAGATCAAAAGCTCTTTATTGACAAGTGTACACATCAATAGAGAGCAGCTTGTCTTTAAAGAGAACTAGCCCCCCCTTTACATTTTAGTATCAGCTTATATAGATTGTTTTATTACATCATAATATATTCATTTGAGCAACCCACTCCCTTTTTTTAACTGGAAACTAGACACCTTTAATATACACACACCTAGTTTCCTATGTTTACAGTATTAGATTGTTAATATTTTAACAAGCACCAAAAGTTAGGAATGTAGGGGAGTTAAAAACAAACTGAAAACTAAATCAGGGAATGAGTAAGAACATTGGGAAGCTGGGGTTTTTTATTATTTTTTTAAACACTGTTTTTAACACAGCACAGCTGGTACTCTGCCAGGAATGCAGCCCCTCACTTATTTTAATTTTTTCAGTGCTTTGTGAGACATGCTGGTTTTGGTATTTTTTTACTTGGTGATTACCCAGAAGCCCATGTTAGCCTGACTTCTGTCAGGTTGGCATAACTGGTTTTGTGCTAAATTTCTATTTAGGCCTAACAGTTCCAAGTTTTGCTACAAGCTTCTCTCCCACCCCCCTTCCCAAAAAAAAAAACCAACACACTTGTGATTAAGTGGAAGCTTTTATTGGAAAAAGCTGAGACCTTTGAAAACCATTTATTTCCCTTGTTTGCTTTTTCTAACAGTGAGAAATTGACAGGAAAGTTTGTCTAGAAGGTCACACAGTAACTCAGATGCATTTCCCAGCAAGATCCCCCAGAGATCTCATCTCCTCCAGGCAAGACGAAAGGAAGCAAACATTCAGGTCACTGCCCCTTCCTGCAAAGAAGACAGGTGAGTGTGGGAGTCTGATACAAAGCAGTAGACCACCTGGCTAGGCCCAGCCTCTGGAGCAGGTAAGGGCAGGTGCAAAGCACTTCCCCTTCACAGGCAGGTTTTCAAAAGGCCCTTCACAGCTGCCAGCTCCCCAGCTAGTGCTAAAGTAAGAGGATGTCCCCCAACCCCTCCCCCAAGCCCCTTACCACCCCAATGCACCCTGAGCCCTGCCTCCAGCCCAGTATCCCCCACCGAGCCCCCCACCACCAGCCTAGTGCTCCCTGAGCTCCCCCCCCGCCAGCCCAGTGCACCCCTCCCCCCGAGCCCCCTACCACCCCAATGCACCCTGGGCCCTGCCTCCAGCCCAGTATCCCCCTCCGAGCCCCCCACCACCAGCCTAGTGCTCCCCGAGCTCCCACCCACACCAGCCCAGTGCACCCCTCCCCCCGAGCCCCCTACCGGCCCAGTGCACCCCCCGAGCCCCCACCACCAGCCTGGTGCACCCCTTCCCCCGAGCCCCCCCTACCGGCCCAGTGCACCCTGGGCCCTGCCTCCAGCCCAGTGCCCCCCCCCAGAGCCCCCGCCACCAGCCTGGTGCTCCCCCAGCTCCCCCCCGCCAGCCTGGTGCACCCCTCCCCCCTCCCACCCCACTGCACCCTGGGCCCTGCCTCCAGCCCAGTGCACCCCCCGAGCCCCCGCCACCAGCCTGGTGCTCCCCAAGCTCCCCCCCGCCAGCCTGGTGCACCCCTCCCCCCGAGCCCCCTACCGGCCCAGTGCACCCCCCGAGCCCCTGCCACCAGCCTGGTGCACCCCTTCCCCCGAGCCCCCTCCCACCCCAATGCACCCTGGGCCCTGCCTCCAGCCCAGTGCACCTTCTCCAAGCCCGCAGCTCCCGGGCCGCTCCAGCCACAGCCGGCCCCGGCCCGGGCCCCTCCGCCCGCCCCACTTACCGCCTTCGCGGCGCGGCCCAGCACCAGCCCCCAGCTCCCCCCGGCCGAAAGGCAGCCCTTCCGGGGGCCCGGTTTATATTCCCCGCCCCGCGGCAGCGGACCAATCAGACGGGGGGCTCGTTCACACGCTCGGCGGCTGCGGACCAATAGAATGGCGGGGAAAGAGCAAAACGTTCTAAATAGGTTTGTCCCACTTCGCGGCTCGTAGGCCCGCCTGTGTGGTGCACTCTGGGAGTTGTAGTCCCGCCCGGGCCTCCTCTGTCTCGTTCGGGGGAATTGGAGTCCCGCAGTAGGGGACGGGCTCACTCACTTTCCCGTGGTGCCGCGCGGTGTCGGCCCGCTGATGAGGAGGTGGCCGGGGGTGTGACCGGGCGCTGGGTCCGCGTGGCTGCCCCTGTAGCGAAGGACGCTGCTCCTCGTAGGACTGTGCTACCGGCAGCACTTTCCGGGACTTGTCTAGTGTTCGAAGCTGCTGTTGTATTAAACTGGTGCCTGATGGAACAAATGTCTCCAGCGAGCAGTTTCTTGCACTAGAGCGTACGGGAAATTGCTGCGTGTAGAAATGTGCTCGCTGCAGCAGTCAGTGATACCTATAGAGTGTAAGAAACAGCTTCTGGGGACAGATGCTACTTCCTTTGTACAACTCGAAAGCTGTTATATGTCAATCATTAAAGATGTTGAAAAGAAACATCCAGAACTGATCCCTGGAGAACCCCACTTGTTAGCATAGGGATGTAGTACCTGTAGCACTGCCATATGAGGAAGCCAATTCCTACAGGCAGCAGTTTCTCACACCACTGGCCTGTAAGACTGCTATCTGTAGGAATCAGCTACATCAGATTTTGTTGTTTTTTTTTAAGCAAAAGTTGGACCTCTTGCTGCTGTAGGTAGCACCCTCCAACAGCTAGCATTTTCACACACATAAAACTGCAAACTATAGGGATGTGCTGCTACTTGTAGCACTGCAATGTGATGAAGCTAATTCCTCTGTAGAAATCAGCTACATCCCATGGCCTTTTTTTAAGCCAAGTTGCACTTGTTGCTGCTGCAGATACTGAATTCTTACCATTAGCAGTTTCTGATAGCTGCTAAGGGCCTTTACCTATTAGCCTTCTGAACAACAATTAGCTATTATTTTAACAGAAAGTTACATCGATTGGGTATGAGCTAAAGATGTGAGTCTTAACTCCTCTGCTGACAAAACATGAAAATAACCTTTTCCTTTCATATGTTTCTGGATGCTACACAGCAGGAGTCAGCTCAGTTAGGGCCCAACTGTGGGTCAGAAGCTGGAGAAGTACCTGAATTTGAGCAGTGCTGGGGAAAGGCAAGGGGAGCTCCAGCTTTTTAAACCCATCATGCCACACAGTAGTGGGCCACTGTTGAGAAAGTGGCCAGTGACCAGGCACTGGATCCCCACAGCTGCCCCCATCTCCTTCACTGTTGGCTGCAGTGCTGGCACACTCAGGCCAGCTGGAGGAGGACACCCAGGGCATCTGGATCTCCCAGCTCTCCCACTAGGTGGAGGAGCAAAAGGTGGGGCAAGGAGTGTGTGTTGGGATCATTTATTCTGCACCCAAACAGGGTGTTTGTGCTACCACAACGGTAGGGAACAAACCACAATGTTTCTGCACTGAAGAGCAGACATTTAATTTCAGGAACACCAGAGCTGGCGGGAGACAGAACAGTTACTGGCTACCGTAGGAGATCACTTTGGGAGAGGGCTCTCCCATCATTTAGATTGGTTGTAGAAATCAGATCTACTGCAACTCACAAACCTAGTTCAAGCCTGAGGCTTCCAACTCCTGCAGCCTTGTACTTAATTAGGTGTAGTCCAGTCTGACTCTTTAGAAAGGTCCATTTACTGGTAGCAGGCCTCCGCTCTTGGCTCAGCATGGCACTACTCCTTGACAAGTCCCTCAAGCTACACTGCTCTGGGGTCCCATCAGCTACATGGCTCAGTTCATTGCCATCGCTTAGAGAGGCTGAGGTCAACAAGCAAGTAAAAGTTACTTGTGGAGAACTCTGCATTCTTCACTTTTAGGGCATACCAATAGCCTCAAAAGTTTAGCTCTAGAGCAACAATACTCAGACCTCAGTGGTTCAGAAGCCAAATCAGCAACCATTAACCCAAACATACCTCAGTAGTGTGAATTCATTGTTTCTTTTACTATAGCTTCATATTTAAACAGTAGGACATGGGAAATCTTTAGGTGCTGGAAACATAGAAACATCACTGAGTTTGTGCAAATGAATATAGGAAAAGCATCAGTGTTTTAACAGGTGCTGCAAAGAGCTGCTTACAAGCTGCAGTCTGAGTATCACTGCTCTAGAGTTTGATCTCAGAACATGGCTTCCCTGACCCTTGCTGGAGAACCAGGGGGATCATATGCTCAGGGAGGTTGGCCAAGCAGCTGGGAGGGATTTTAAATCAAGCTGCAAAACCTCAAACTCAGAACCTCATAAGCAACAAGAGAAGCCCCACACTATAGCAAGTTTGAAGTTTTGCTACAAGCTTCTGTCCCACCCCCATTTCCCCAAAAGAAAAATCCAACACTTGTGATTAAGTGGAAGCTTTTATTGGAAAACCAGAGACCCTTGAAAACCATTTATTCCCCTTTTTTTGCTTTTTCTAACAAAGTGAGAAATGGACAGGAAAGTACAGTTGGTCTGGAAGGTCACACAGCAAGTCAGATCCATTTCCCAACCAGCTCCCCCAGGAGAGCCAATACCCCCAGGGGAGAGGAAAGGCAGCGAACATCCAGGTCACTGCAAAGAGCACAGGGGAGGGTGGGTGTCCCGGAGGCAAAGCAGGAGCAGACCTGGCTGGGCCCAGCCTCTGGAGCAGGTAAGGGCAGGTGCAAAGCGCTTCCCCCCCTTCACAGGCAGCTTTTCAGACCCCTCCAAAGGGGCCTTTCCCCTTGGCAGCTGCCACCTCCCCAGCCCCAGAGACCCGACCCCGACCCCCCCCCGCCCCGCGCCCCAGCCCCAGCGACCCCGACCCCCCCCGCGTCCCAGCCCCAGCGACCCGACCCCCCCCGCCCCACGCCCCAGCGACCCGCCCCCCCCCCGCCCCGCGCCCCAGCGACCCGACCCCCCCTCCCCAGCCCCACGCCCCAGCCCCAGCGCCCCCCACCCCCCCCCGCCCCGCGCCCCAGCCCCAGCTACCCCGACCCCCCCCCGACCCTGCCGCGCGCCCTTGCCCCGCGTCCCAGCGACACGCCCCGTCCCCCCCCAGCCCCGCGCCCCAGCGACCCGCCCCCCCCAGCCCCTCACCCAGCCCGAACGCTGCCCCTTCTCTCCCCCCCGGCGGCTCCCCCGTCCGCCCCACTTACCGCCTTCGCGGCGCGGCCTAGCGCCAGCCACCGGCTCTCTCCGGCCGAAAGGCAGCATTTCTGGGGGCCCGGTTTATATTCCCCGCCCCGCGGCAGCGGACCAATCAGACGGGGAGGCTCGTTCACTCTCTCGGCAGCTGCGGACCAATAGAATGGCGGGGAAAGAGCAAAACGTTCTAAATAGGTTTGTCCCACGTCGCGGCTCGTAGGTCCGCCTACGTGATGCACCCTGGGAGTTGTAGTCCCGCCCGGGCCTCCTCAGTCACGTTCGTGTCGAATTGGAGTCCCGGAGTAGGGGGCGGGCGGACTCGCTTTCCCGTGGTGCCGCGCGCTGGGTCCCCCTCGCTGCCGGCTGCGGTTCTGGCGCGCTTGTGCCGGCCGGAGGAGCTGAAGGTGAGGCCGGGCTGGATCCTTTATACCGCACCCGCACGGGGCGTGTGTGTTGCCGCAACGGGGGGCGGGGAGCAAAGCCCCGTGTTTCTGCTCCGAGGCGCAGCCCCTTCCCGTGAGCTGCGGCTCCGCCGGGTGCAACGCGGGCCTCGGCCGCCGGCCGCCCGACGCCGCTGGAGCTGGGACCGGCTGGGATGCGCTGGAGCGCGCCGCCCCCCGCCCCTTGGCCGTGTTCTGTCCCCCGGTGACTCTCCCGCAGGGGGAGACGCCCCGGAGCCGGCGGGAGCGGGAGACCGGCTCGGGGCTGGGCCCGGACCTCGCTTTGCTCGAGGGCTCTGCCGCTGTTTAGATACCGGCAGCAGCGGCGCTGACTCCGACCCCAGCGGAGAGCGAGTTACTGGCAGCCTCGTGCGGAACGCGGGGTCAGCCCGTCCGGCTCGTTGGTGGAGGTCTGAGTCCCTGGGCGCAGGCCCAGGCTCAGCACTGAACTACCCCTTGGAAAGCCCCTCCCGCGCCACTGCTCCGGCGTCCCCTCCGCCCATAGCTCAGCGCGGTAAGAGAGGCCGCTGTCAACCAGCCTGTAAAGCGGACCTGCCTTGTTCACTTTGAGCATAGACCAGTAGCCCCAAAACTTTAGCTCTAGAGCAGCAATTCTCAGGCCTTAGGGGTTCAGAAGCTAAATTAGCAATTACCCCCAACATGCCTCATTTACATAAATTAACTGTTTCCTTTTACTATAGCTCCATAATTCAACAGTATCTGATGGGAAAACCTTACTTTTTCCTATGTTCAGAACATGAATGGCTCAATGTAAATTAATACAGGAAAAGCATGCTGAGTGGTTAACTAAATCAGGGTTTTAATAGGTGCTGTAAAGAGCTGTAGGAGACAAATTAAAGAGCTACTTGCAGCTTCCAAGCTGCAGTCTGAGTGTATCTGCTCTAGAGTTTAATGTCTCAGAACATGGCTTCCCTGACCCTTGCTGGAGAACCAGGGGCATAGTGTGCTCAGGGAGGCTAGCCAAGCAGCTGGGAGGGATTTTAAATCAAGCTCCACAACCTCCAATTCAGAACCTCCTAAGCCAGGGGCAGTAACCTTTAAATAGTTGTGTGCCAAATCTTCATTTATTTACTCTGATTTAATGTTTCACATGCCAGTAATACATTTTAATCTGTTTAAAAGGTCTTTCAATAAGTCTGTAGTATGTAACTAAACTATTGTTAGATGTCAAGTAAATAAGGTTTTTAAAATGTTTAAGAAGGTTAATTTAAAATTAAAATGCAGAACCCTCAGACCCATGGCCAGGACCCAGGCAGTGTGAGTGCCACTGAAAATCAGCTCACTCACCACCTTTGGCATGCATGCCATAGGTTGCCTACCCCTCTCCTAAGCACTGGGAGAATCACCACACTGACAAGTTGGTACTTTTGCTACAAGTTTCTCTCCCACCCCCAACCACCCCTCTCCCAAAAGAAAAATCCAACACACTTGTGATTAACTAGAAGCTTTTATTGGAAAACCAAAGACCCTTGAAAACCATTTATTCCCCTTGTTTTTGCTTTTTTGAACAAAGTGAGAAATTGACAGGAAAGTAAAGTTTGTCAGGAAGGTCACAGTAAGTCAGATCCATTTCCCAACCAGATCTCCTGGAAGAATCAATCTCCTTCAGGCCAGAGGAAAGGAAGCCAACATCCAGATCACTGCAAAGAGCACAGGTGAGTGTGGGTGTCCCGGAGGCAAAGCAGGAGCAGACCTGGCTGGGCCCAGCCTCTGGAGCAGGTAAGGGCAGGTGCAAAGCGCTTCCCCTTCACAGGCAGCTTTTCAGAAGCCTCCAAAAGGCCCTTCCCCATTTGCAGCTGCCACCTCCCCAGCAGGCCCCCCATGCAGGAGCAAGCCCTGAACCCCCCCCATATGGCACCAGCCCAACACCCTGGTGCAGGAGCTCCCCCAGCACCAGCCCTGTGCCCCTGCCCGAGCGCTGCCCCCTCTCCCCCCCTTCTCCCGGCACCAGCCCAGCCCCCCTGCCCAAGAGCTGCCCCCTCTCCCCCCTTCCCTGGCACTAGCCCAGCCCCCCTGCCCAAGAGCTGCCCCCTCTCCCCCTTCCCTGGCACTAGCCCAGCCCCCCGCCCAAGAGCTGCCCCCTCTCCCCCCTTCCCTGGCACTAGCCCAGCCCCCCGCCCAAGAGCTGCCCCCTCTCCCCCCCCCCCCCTGGCACCAGCCCAGCCCCCCGCCCAAGAGCTGCCCCCTCTCCCCCCCCTCCCCTGGCACCAGCCCAGCGCCCCTGCCCGAGCGCTGACCCCTCTCCCTCACCTCCCCTGGCACCAGGCCAGCGCCCCGGCCCGAGCGCTGCCCCCTCTCCCCCGCGGCTCCCCCGTCCGCCCCACATACCGCCTGCGCGGCCCAGCTCCAGCACCAGCCCCCGGCTCCTCCCGGCCGAAAGGCAACAATTCCGGGGGCCCGGTTTATATTCCCCGCCCCGCGGCAGCGGACCAATCAGACGGGGGGCTCGTTCACTCGCTCGGCGGCTGCGGGCCAATAGAATGGCGGGGAAAGAGCAAAACGTTCTAAATAGGTTTGTCCCACGTCGCGGCTCGTAGGCCCGCCTGCGTGGTGCACTCTGGGAGTTGCAGTCCCGCGCGGGCCTCCTCAGCCCCCTTCGTGGGAATTGGAGTCCCGGAGCAAGGGGCGGGCGGACTCGCTTTCCCGTGGTGCCGCGCGCTGGGTCCCCCTCGCTGCCGGCTGCGGTGCTGGCGCGCTCGGGCCGGCTGGAGGAGGAGGATCTGGGCACCCGGATCGCCCGGCTCTCCCGCCGCGTGGGGCAGCTGGGGGTGGGGCTTGGGGGGTGCCCGGCGGGGCTGGGTGTGGGGCGGGTCTACGGGGGCAGGGGGGGATCCCGGGGGACTGGGTGTGGGAGGGGCCCGGGGGGCAGTGGGCGGGATGCAGGGGTCGGGGGGACGGGGGCAGGGGGGGATCCCGCGGGACTGGGTGTGGGAGGGGCCCGGGGGGCAGTGGGCGGGATGCAGGGGTCGGGGGGAGGAGGATCCGCGGGGGGGCAGAGGGGGTTCCCGGGGCTGGGTGTGGGAGGGGCCCGGGGGGCAGTGGGCGGGATGCAGGGGTCGGGGGGGAGGAGGATCCGGGGGGGGCAGAGGGGGTTCCCGGGGCACGGGGTGGGAGGGGCCCGGGGGGCAGTGGGCGGGATGCAGGGGTCGGGGGGAGGAGGATCCGGGGGGGGCCGGGGGGGTTCCCGGGGCTGGGTGTGGGAGGGACCCGGGGGGGCAGTGGGCGGGATGCAGGGGTCGGGGGGAGGGGGGCAGGGGGGGATCCCGGGGGACTGGGTGTGGGAGGGGCCCGGGGGGGCAGTGGGCGGGATGCAGGGGTCGGGGGGAGGAGGATCCTGGGGGGGGCAGAGGGGGTTCCCGGGGCTGAGTGTGGGAGGGGCCCGGGGGGCAGTGGGCGGGATGCAGGGGTCGGGGGGAGGGGGGCATGGGGTGATCCCGCGGGACTGGTTGTGGGAGGGTCCCGGGGGGCAGTGGGCGGGATGCAGGGGTCGGGGGGGAGGAGGATCCGGGGGGGGCAGAGGGGGTTCCTTCTGTAGTCCTGTGGCTTGGGCGCTTACCCCAGAACTGACAAGGTGCTGGTTCAAATCCCTCCCCTGAGATGGAAGGGGCTTCTCAATCTCTTACCGCTCAAGCATTCCACTTTAACTATATATTAACCGGAGCCAGGTAAGCTTTTGTGTCCCTCTGCGGTATGGGGGTTAGGGTGCTCGCTTGGATTGTGAGTGACCCTGGTTCAACTCCCCGCTCTGCAGGGCAGGAGGGCCTCTGATGAGTGAAAGGGGGGCCCTCCTGGCTGAGCAAGAGGCCTGTCACAGGGCCTCTTGCTCTTTTAATTAATGTTAATTTTACTGCTCTTATAGATAGTCAAAAAATTAATGACAAGAGCAAAACACACTCTGAGAGACCTTGTGCTCAATCAGAAGGGGCCCCTCTCACCCAGCCAGGAGGGGCCCCTCTCACCCACCACAGGGCCTCCTGTCCTGCAGAGCAGGGACTTGAACCCAGGTCACTCACAATCCAAGCAAGCACCCTAACCCCCATACCGCAGAGGGACACAAGAGCTTACCTGGCTCCGGTTAATATATAGTTAAAGTGGTTACCTTCTGTGTTGGTGGTGATAAGATGGCTAACCCAATCTCTTATGGGTCACGCGTTCCACTTTAACTATATATTAACCGGAGCCAGGTAAGCTCTTGTGTCCCTCTGTGGTATGGGGGTTAGGGTGCTTGCTTGGATTGTGAGTGACCTGGGTTCAAGTCCCTGCTCTGCAGGGCAGGAGGCCCTGTGGTGGGTGAGAGGGGCCCCTCCTGGCTGGGTGAGAGGGGCCCCTCCTGGCTGGGTGAGAGGGGCCCCTTCTGATTGAGCACAAGGTCTCTCAGAGTGTGTCTTGCTCTTTTCATTAATTTTTTGACTATCTATAAGAGCAGTAAAATTAACATTAATTAAAAGAGTAAGAGGCCCTGTGACAGGCCTCTTGCTCAGCCAGGAGGGCCCCCCTTTCACTCATCAGAGGCCCTCCTGCCCTGCAGAGCGGGGAGTTGAACCAGGGTCACTCACAATCCAAGCGAGCACCCTAACCCCCATACCGCAGAGGGACACAAAAGCTTACCTGGCTCCGGTTAATATATAGTTAAAGTGGAATGCTTGAGCGGTAAGAGATTGAGACACCCCTTCCATCTCAGGGGAGGGATTTGAACCAGCACCTTGTCAGTTGTGGGGTAAGCACCCAAGCCACAGGACTACAGAAGGAATCACACAAAGCCATTGGCCCAATTCTCATGTCATATTTACTGAATGTGGCCTACCTTCAACAGAAAGGACCAAGGGAGACCCCACAGCCCACTACCTCCTAGCCAGGCACTTAGGCTGTTGGGTTAAGAGGTAGGCAATCACCCTTCAAATCCCGGCTCAGCCAGCATAAAGGGGATTGGAACCCCCACCGGCCCCCTTCTAAAGACAAGGAGCCAAACCACTGGGCCACAGAGAGACTCATGCTGCAAGAGCTGCCTAGTGACTGTTTAATTACCTAATGACATTGGCCCCCCCCTTCAATAGGATACACTGAGAGAGCCAGCCCATTGCAATACCTCCTAGCCCAGCACTTAGAGCATTGACCTGCCAGGTAAGAGACCAAGGTTTGAATCCCGTCTCGGGCAGCATAAAGGGGATTTGAACCCCAGCCTCCCACAGGCCAGACACAGCCCCAAACCGCTAGACCACACAGGGCTGCTTGTGTGGGCTTTGGCCCAATGAGTATGTAATGAAAGAGCAGCAGCTTCAACAGACAAGAGCAAGGGAGCCCCAGGGGCAGAATACTGCCTAGCCCAGCACTTAGGCCGTTCACTTGCCAGGTAAGAGACCAAGGTTCGAATCCCGTCACAGGCAGCATAAAGAAGATTTGAACCCCAGCTTCCCACAGGGCGGCCACAGCCCCAAACCACTAGACCACACAAGCTTGCTTGCTCGAGGTGCGACCCAATGAATATGTAATGAAGAATAGAACAATTATGGCAGAAAAATTGGACACAGATGCCACCAGCAGGCGTCAATGAGAACCTCTCTTAGCTCAGCAACTGCATGTTCACCTTGGAGACAGGAAACGGCTCTTCAAGTCCCTTTTCAGCAAGCTGAGAAAGGAGTTGAACCTGTATTATCCACATGCCGGGTAAAGCCCCAAGCCACTGGACTACAGAGACATTGATAGCAACCACCTTTCCCAGTTGCTCTTTAATGCAAGGGGCACAGCCTCCGTCGCTCTAGCTGTACAACCGGGACACAGACCTGGGCTGCTGCAGCACGTTTCTCTTCCCGCACACCCCTTTCGAGGGGTAGCAGAAAGGGTGATTTGAACCAGCAGCTCTCACAGCCCCCAGGAGAAGCCCAACCACTGGATTAGAGAGGGAGCCTCGCGTTTCACCTCACCCCACCCCGGTGCTATTTAAATCAAGTAGAACAGCTTCAACAGGCACCGTTGAGCAGCCCGGGACCCATGAGTGGGGCACTCCCCAGGGTGGTAGGTGAGGCCTTTTCAAATCCCTTACCGGCAGGCCAGGGGGAAATGACGCCCGTAAGAACGGCCAGACTGGGGCCGAGCCAATGAGCCTTCCGGCCCGGTTGCCGCTCTTCCCGCGGGGGCGGATGCTTCAACGGCAATGACCAGAAGAGGGCAATGAGCCGGTGAGCTACGCCCACCCTCTGGCAGCCCTGTGGTCTCAGGACGCCCGGAGCACTGGGCTGCGTCCCTGACGCTCTTGGCTAATAGCTTTGGTGGAGCTATTCTCCACAAACTCACTCATTCGTTTCCACCCTCCGCTTACAGTTTGGCCTTCACCCCGTCAACTGGCGACGAGCGCCACAGGCCGACCGTGCGTCGTGGGAAGCCGTGCGGCCTTTGGTTTGGTTTCATGTTTGGTATTCGTGTCCTCGGGTCACCCGCCTCGTGTGCTACGTGCAGGGGTAACTAAACGCGTCCTTAGTCACTTCACACCTTTTATAGAGCCCTGGCACCTCCCCGCTTCGGCATGGCCCGTCCACGCTGAAATGAGACCAGGGCCCCGTCCCGCAATCACAGGGGAGGACCCTAACACCACTAGGCTGAAAGTTACATGACAGGCCTCAGCCTCCTTCCCCCTCTCTCCTCAGCTGTTTTGTGGGGCATTTGCAGGTACCGAACAAGCTCAAAAGAAACGGTTTAGTCACCTGCGGGGTTCCTGGCCGTGGCTGGCAAGGATCCTTTGGTACCGGGGAGGGGAAGACGCTGGTTCAATTTCCTTCTCCCTGCCCGATGAGGCGGGATTGCAGTAGGGCTCTGCATTGTCGCAAGTGTGAGCCCCAGGAAGGGATAGTAGGAGCTGGGTTGCTCTTTGTGGCAGCCTGAGGCTGGGCCACTTCCATTAAAGAGCAGTTGGGAAAGAGCTCTTCCCCCTGAATCCCTCGGTAGTCCAGTGGTTGGGTTCTTACCCAGCCTGTGCATAATGCGGGTACAACTCTTGTCTTAGCTTGCTGAGAAGGGACCAGAACAGCTGTCTCCAAAGTGAACGTGCAGCTGCTGGACTAAGAGGGGTTCTTATTGGGGCCTGGTGGTGGCATCTGCATCCAATTTTTCTGCTGTAATTGTTCCATTTTCATTACATATTCATTGGGTCGCAAGACTGGCAAACAAGCTTGTGTGGTCTAGTGGTTTGGGGTTGTGGCTGGCCTGTGGGATGCTGGGGTTCAAATCCCCTTTATGCTGCCCGAGACGGGATTCAAACCTTGGTCTCTTACCTGGCAGGTCAATGCTCTAAGTGCTGGGCTAGGAGGTAGTCCAATGGGCTGACTCCCTCAGTGTTTCCTTTTGAAGGGGGGGCAATGTCAATAGGTAGTTAAACAGTCACTGGGCCACTCCTATACCGTGAGTCTCTCTGTGGTCTGGTGGTTTGGATGCCTTTGGTTAGGAAGTGGCAGGTGCCAGTTCAAATCCCCCTTTATGCTGGCTGAGACGGGATTTGAAGGGTGATTGCCTACCTTTCAACCCAATGGCCTAAGTGCCTGGCTGGGCGGGTCTCCCTCGGTCCTTTCTGTTGAAGGTAGGCCACATTCAGTAAATATGACATGAGAATTCGGCCAACGGCTCTGTGTGATTCCTTCTGTAGTCCTGTGGCTTGGGCACTTACCCCAGAACTGACAAGGTGCTGGTTCAAATCCCTCCCCTGAGATGGGAGGGGCATCTCTGTCTCTTACCGCTCAAGTGTCCCGCTTTAACTATATATTAACCGGAGCAAGGGAAGCTCTCAAGTCCCTCTACGGTATGGGGGTTAGGGTGCTCGCTTGGATTGTGGGTGGCCCCGGTTCAATACCCTGCTGTGTGGGACAGGAGGGCCTCTGGTGGGTGAGAGGAGACCCCTCCTAGTTGAGCAAGAGGCCTGTCACAGGGCCTCTTGCTCTTTTAATTAAAGGGGCTTTTGCTGCTGAGCAGTAAAACCCCCTCTCTCTCTCTCCTCCACTGTGATCAGGATACACACCCAGGTTGTGGCAGACCCCAGGGCACTCCCCTGCTCTTTTGAGGGGTGTGAACTGGGGGCCCCCACCTCCTGGGGGAGAGTCACTGGTGAGCAATCCCTGTCCAAATCCCCTCTCCGTCCCAAGAAGACAATGGCCTCTTGAGAAAGAGAGGGGGTGCAGACAAGGATGGCCCACTGCAAAGGACAGTTGCCTAGGAGGCAGGAAATCCCTGTGCAAATCCCTGCTGAACAGGCAGCTGGGGGATTTGAACCAGGATTTCCCACAACCCGGGCGAGTATCCTAACCACTGGACTAGAGAGTGAGAGTTGCCAGGGGGCTGGCCCAGGGCACATTTAACTAAAGTGGAAGAGCTTCAACAGGCAAGAGGAAAGCACACCCAGCCCTATTCCTGAAAGCCGATGGCACAGGGACCAGGGCAGATTTGAACACCTGTCTCCCAGGGACTAAGCCCAGAGCCTACCCACTGGGCTACCGAGGGGACTTGAAGAAGGGGTTGACCTAAACAGCATTTAATTACAGTGGAACAACTTCCACCGGCAAGAAAGATGAAGCCCCACAGGGGACGTGCAGCAAGATTACAGCTGACATCCATCCAACGTCCGTTTGAACACAGGCCGAGGGGAGTTTTGAACGCACCTTACGCGCAGCCCAAGCATAGGGCTAAATCATTGCACTAGAGCAGGAGGACTGTAGCAGCCTTTGCCCAAACACTAGTTGTTTAATATGGATCAGCTGCAACAGGCAAAAGCAGAGAGGCTGCCCCTCACACTACACCAAAGAACACACCAGGGCTGCTGGAGATGCCTTCTTACAGGCCTTGGCAACAGGCAGATTGGACGGCTCCCTCCGTCTTTCCAGTTCATGCCGATCCACTGTAACTACATATTAACTGGGACAGAGCTTCAGAGTGGGGATACATTTGTCCTGGACTCTTCGTTACCTGGCACGTCCACTCTGGGGATGGCTCTGCTCCTTAAGCCTGACCCTTGCTTTGCTCCTAGTGGCTCTGTTTAAAGAACAGACAAAACGCTGCATCGGTTCCATGCTCTGGGATGGGAGAGTCTCTCAAATCACAAGGGTGAATACTGTTGCTAATTTGGAAGCAAGACTAAAATCCTGTTACGTTGGGGCAGGGGGTTGGGTAAAGAATGTAAATGGAGGTCGATGGTCATCTCTGAAGCTCTGTGTAACATGAGATCAATAGAAATATTTTCATTCAAATCAGACAAATGAGCTGTTTTCATCCTAGGAAGATTGTGGAATCTCTATCGGTGGAGTGTTTTTAAGAACAGCTTGGACAAACACCTTTCTGGGATGGTCTAGATAACACTGGGTCCTGCCTCAGTGCAGAGAACTGGATGAGATGACCTACTGAGGTCCCTTCCAGTCCTACATTTCTATGATTCTATAATCACACACAACTAAGCTTCAACTCTAAGATTACAGAGCGCTTTTTGAAAAACATGACATAAATAGAGATAGAAGAGTCATGATCATTTATTCACGATGGAGACCCAGGAAGAAGTCAGTGGGAAAAAAAATACAGAAACACTTAGTGATCTTAAGTCATTTTCCCAGCCTCCTTCCTCACCTCTTGCAGCTGTTTCGGCACACTCAGAACTAACGAGTCTCGCTCCAGCTGCTGCTTCAATTCAGTAAATTCAGCAGTAGCCACATTCAGATCTTGCTAGACCTAGAACAGCAGCACAGACAGCAAGGCTACAGCAGTTCATTTCCAGTAACAAAAGGCTATGAGAGCCATTTCTATTTCAAAAGTAACACCGACATGACAACACCAGCGTGCTGCCTGAAACGTTCGTACCTCCCAAAGTTACAAACAACACCTACAGTTATTATAACTGAAAGAAATTAGAAGGAAAAGAGGTTCTATTTCCCCAGTGTATTTATCCAATGCAGTAGACAGAAATTTATATATATTCACTTTCTCTGTATGGTCAGACTTTTTAACCTCACTAGAAAGACCCTGTTAAACAGCAGAGGAGAAGAAAAACTCGTTAAAAAAAAAAGCATTATTGTACGGTAATTTTTGAAAAAAAGTAGAACAGGGCGATATTAAATTGCAGATCTTTAAAAAAAAAATGATTCCAGTAAAAAAATTCCAGAGTCCCTTTAACAGTTTTCTAATTTTAAATTAGATAAATGTCAATTTGAAAAGTACAGTTTAACTATACATTTTAAAAGCTTCCATTGGCATGCAAGATCAAGAGATGTTTCTCCTTTTTTTAAAAAAAATCCCCAAACTGTTAAATAAACAAACGAACAATCTCCTACATTGTTTGTCCCTTAAATACTGCAGCACTAGGAACCCAAAGCTGAAATTGACTACAGACAAGTGGAACTGATGTCACCGATTGTTATTGTATACACCGAGAAACATGAATACACAGCAACAAATAAACAGAGACAAGTAAAATGGATATTTAAGATTCTTTCACTTTTAACATAGCATAACTGGTATCAGATGTAAAAGTTATTTTCACAGTGTACGATTTTTGAGTTGATCATTCTCCTCTGCGAAGAAAAAATCCAGATGTAATATCTCACCTGCATTAGAGCCTTTCTAACTTACATTTCAAAGCCAGAGTGGCAAGGCAGAGAACAGCTAAAAGAATTAGTCCAGGGGTATAGAAAGGACGATGGGCACAAAAAATATAAGCGGGCCACAGGAAGGACAGTCTTCCAATCAATATACAGAAAATCTGGGCTCGGTTCCCAGCTCTGCACAGAATCTCCGTGTGACCTTGGCCAAGGTCATTCCACTGCTTTGTGCCTCAGTTTCCTCATCAGCAAAATAAAAATGATTCCTCCCTATCTGAATGCAGAGAGGCTTAGAAGATAAATGCATTAATATACACGAGAGGCTCTGAAACTACTGTGATGAGCAACACAGAAAACCATTCAGCTACAGCCCGCCCTTTATTTATATCCCAGGTCTGCTACATCATACATTGGTATATTTCAGTCAAGGGCACTCTTTATAAGAGGCGGCTATTCATCCTGGAATCCTTAGCCAAGATCCTCCTCCCCTGCCTTCCTGTGCAGCATGCTCATGGCTGCACGTCAGTGGGGTTGTACTGCTTTGGGATGATGCAGGATGAAAGCTGCTAGATACAGATAAAGTGAAACCGCTGCCGTGTCACCTCATTTTCGATCCTGGATTTCAGTAGGCCGAAGTTGCCGGACAGACTGTCCACTTGTGACACCAAGTCCTCAGCGCTCTGCATGCTTGGGAGGAATTCGTTATACTTCTTGTTAATCATGTTGCAGACTTTGCCCTAGGCAGAAAAACAAACACCCATAAGGTTGCCAACTCTGACTGAAGCTATTCCAGGAAGTTTCTTTCCCCAACATGTCATAATGTCATTTTCTTAAAATATCCTATTAAAATCTCCCAGGTTGCTTTCAATAATCAACAGGAGATTGATGCCTATTCTGGGAGACTCCAGGCCAATCCCTGAGGGTTGGCAACCCTAAAGACCCACAGAGAGAAACCCCAAGGCTGTGGCTACAGGGCCAAAGCCTCCCACCCCCATCGGAGCCCTCTCTGCAACCCCACATCGTTGAGATGGGCAGAATGATTTCGCAGTTAGCAGGACAAAGAAAGTAGCTCAAAGGGAACGTCCCACAGGCTAGGGTGGGAGCAGCACAGCTCCTCATCCACAGATCCCCCATCACTGACAGCCCACCATCCAGACCTCATGCACCTCCCCTCAGATCCCCCATCACTGACAGCCAGCAAACGTTAGCAGGAATCACCGGTCCAAAGCACCCCACCATCCAGCTCCTCATGCACCGCCCCTCAGTGTTACCCAACCCCTAATGCCCGGTGCCCCGACACTCCAGTGTCACCCACCACCACGCTCACATCCTGTCCCTTCCCTGGACCCCACCAAGGGCCTTTCTAACCCTCCTTAATTTACTCCCCAACTGCCCCCTCCCATGATCCCACAATCATCCCCTGCCCCCAGCACTCCCTCTCCCCCTGGAGTCCCCCTGTCCAGGGTCCCCGTAGGCAGCCCCCGGCCGAGGTCCCCTTCTCTCCTCCCCAGCACCCCTGCTCTGCCCCTGTCTACAACACAAACACACACTGGGGTCCCCTCCATACTCCAGTCCCTGGATCCCCCCTCTGCCCCCCGGGTTCCCCCCACACCCAGCCCCCTGGATTTCCCCCTTGTCCCCCAGATCCTCCCCACACCCAGCCCCGGGAACCCCCTCTGCCCCCCCCAGGATCCTCCTCCTAACGACCCCTGCATCCCGCCCACTGTCCCCCGGGCCCCTCCCACACCCAGCCCCGGGAACCCCCTCTGCCCCCCCCAGGATCCTCCTCCTAACGACCCCTGCATCCCGCCCACTGCCCCCCGGGCCCCTCCCACACCCAGTCCCCCGGGATCCCCCCCTGCCCCCCTCCCCCTGCATCCCGCCCACTGCCCCCCGGGCCCCTCCCACACTCAGCCCCGGGAACCCCCTCTGCCCCCCCCAGGATCCTCCTCCCCCCGACCCCTGCATCCCGCCCACTGCCCCCCGGGCCCCTCCCACACCCAGCCCCGGGAACCCCCTCTGCCCCCCCCGGATCCTCCTCCCCCCGACCCCTGCATCCCGCCCACTGCCCCCCGGGCCCCTCCCACACCCAGTCCCCCGGGATCCCCCCCTGCCCCCGTAGACCCGCCCCACCCCCAGCCCCGCCGGGCACCCCCCAGGCCCCACCCCCAGCTGCCCCACGCGGCGGGAGAGCCGGGCGATCCGGGTGCCCAGATCCTCCTCCTCCAGCCGGCCCGAGCGAGCCAGCACCGCAGCCGGCAGCGAGGGGGACCCAGCGCGCGGCACCACGGGAAAGCGAGTCCGCCCGCCCCTTGCTCCGGGACTCCAATTCCCACGAAGGGGGCTGAGGAGGCCCGCGCGGGACTACAACTCCCAGAGTGCACTACGCAGGGCGGGCCTACGAGCAGCGGCGTGGGACAAACCTATTTAGAACGTTTTGCTCTTTCCCCGCCATTCTATTGGCCCGCAGCCGCCGAGCGAATGAACGAGCCCCCCGTCTGATTGGTCCGCTGCCGCGGGGCGGGGAATATAAACCGGGCCCCCGGAACTGTTGCCTTTCGGCCGGGGAGGAGCCGGGGGCTGGTGCTGGAGCTGGGCCGCGCAGGCGGTAAGTGGGGCGGACGGGGGAGCCGCGGGGGAGGGGGGGCAGCGCTCGGGGCCCCGGGGTGCTGGGCTGGTGCCAGGGGAGGGGGGGCAGCTCTTTAGCAGGGGCGCTGGGCTGGTGCCGGGGGAGGGGGGGGGAGAGGGGGCAGCTCTTGGGCAGGGGGGCTGGGCTGGTGCCAGGGGAGGGGGGGGGAGAGGGGGCAGCTCTTGGGCAGGGGGCTGGGCTGGTGCCAGGGGAGGGGGGTGGAGAAGGGGCAGCTCTTGGGCGGGGGCGCTGGGCTGGTGCCGGGAGAAGGGGGGGGAGAAGGGGCAGCTCTTGGGTGGGGGGCTGGGCTGGTGCCGGGAGAAGGGGGGAGAGGGGGCAGCTCTTGGGCAGGGGGGCTGGGCTGGTGCCGGGAGAAGGGGGGGATAGGGGCAGCGCTCGGGCAGGGGCACAGGGCTGGTGCTGGGGGAGCTCCTGCACCAGGGTGTTGGGCTGGTGCCATATGGGGGGGGTTCAGGGCTTGCTCCTGCATGGGGGGCCTGCTGGGGAGGTGGCAGCTGCCAAGGGGAAAGGCCCCTTGGGAGGCTTCTGAAAAGCTGCCTGTGAAGGGGGGGAAGCGCTTTGCACCTGCCCTGACCTGCTCCAGAGGCCGGGCCCAGCCAGGTCTGCTCCTGCTTTGCATCCGGGACACCCACACTCCCCTGTGCTCTTTGCAGTGACCTGGATGTTCGCTGCCTTTCCTCTGGCCTGGAGGACATTAATTCTTCCAGGAGATCTGGTGGGGAAATGGATCTGACTTACTGTGTGACCTTCCTGACAAACTTTACTTTCCTGTCAATTTCTCACTTTGTTCAAAAAAGCAAAAACAAGGAATAAATGGTTTTCAAGGGTCTTTGGTTTTCCAATAAAAGCTTCCAGTTAATCACAAGTGTGTTGGATTTTTCTTTGGGGGGGTGGGGGGTGGGAGAAACTTGTAGCACAAGTTCCAACTTGTTACAGTGTGGTGGTTCTCCCAGTGCTTAGGAGAGGGGTAGGCAACCTATGGCATGCATGCCAAAGGTGGTGAGTGAGCATCCGAAGAAGTGAGCTGTAGCTCAGGAAAGCTCATGCTTAAATAAATTTGTTAGTCTTTAAGGTGCCACAAGTACTCCTGTTTTTTTGCGGATACGGACTAACAGGGCTGCTACTTTGAAACCTGATTTTCAGTGGCACTCACACTGCCTGGGTCCTGGCCATAGGTCTGAGGGTTCTGCATTTTAATTTAATTTTAAATTAAGCTGCTTAAACATTTTTAAAACCTTATTTACTTTATATCTAACAATAGTTTAGTTACATATTATAGACTTATTGAAAGAGACTTTTTAAAACATTAAAATGTATTACTGGCATGTGAAACCTTAAATCAGAGTGAATAAATGAAGATTTAGCACACAACTATTGAAAGGTTACTGCCCCTGGCTTAAGAGGTTCTGAATTGGAGGTTGTGGAGCTTGATTTAAAATCCCTCCCAGCTGCTTGGCCAGCCTCCCTGGGCACACTATCCCCCTGGTTCTCCAGCAAGGGTCAGGGAAGCCATGGTCTGAGACATTAAACTCTAGACCAGATGTACTCAACTGCAGCCTCGAAGCTGCAAATAGCTCTTTAATTTGTCTCCTCCAGCTCTTTGCAGCACCTATTCAAACACTGATTTAATTAACCACTCAGCATGCTTTTCCTGTATTAATTTACATTGAGCCATTCATGTTCTGAACACAGGAAAAAGTAAGGTTTTCCCATCAGATACTGTTGAGTGATGGAGCTATAGTAAAATGAAACAGTTAATTTATGTAAATGAGGCATGTTGGGGGTAATTGCTAATTTAGCTTCTGAACCCCTAAGGCCTGAGAAAGAGCTAAACTGTGGGGGCTACTGGTCTATGCTCAAAGTGAACAAGGCAGGTCCGCTTTACAGGCTTGTTGACAGCGGCCTCTCTTAGCGCGCTGACCCATGGGCGGAGGGGACGCCGGAGCAGTGGCGCGGGAGGGGCTTTCCAAGGGGTAGTTCAGTGCTGAGCCTGGGCCTGCGCCCAGGGACTCAGACCTCCACCAACGAGCCGGACTGGCTGACCCCGCGTTCCGCACGAGGCTGCCAGTAACTCGCTCTCCGCTGGGGTCGGAGTCAGCGCCGCTGCCGGTATCTAAACAGCGGCAGAGCCCTCGAGCACAGCGAGGTCCGGGCCCAGCCCCGAGCTGGTCTCCCGCTCCCGCCGGCTCCGGGGCGTCTCCCCCTGCGGGAGAGTCACCGGGGGACAGAACACGGCCAAGGGGCGGGGGGCGGCGCGCTCCAGCGCATCCCAGCCGGTCCCAGCTCCAGCGGCGTCGGGCGGCCGGCGGCCGAGGCCCGCGTTGCACCAGGCGGAGCCGCAGCTCACGGGAAGGGGCTGCGCCTCGGAGCAGAAACACGGGGCTTTGCTCCCCGCCCCCCGTTGCGGCAACACACACGCCCCGTGCGGGTGCGGTATAAAGGATCCAGCCCGGCCTCACCTTCAGCTCCTCCGGCCGGCACAAGCGCGCCAGCACCGCAGCCGGCAGCGAGGGGGACCCAGCGCGCGGCACCACGGGAAAGCGAGTCCGCCCGCCCCTTGCTCCGGGACGCCAATTCGACACGAACGTGACTCAGGAGGCCCGGACGGGACTACAACTCCCAGGGTGCATCACGTAGGCGGACCTACGAGCCGCGACGTGGGACAAACCTATTTAGAACGTTTTGCTCTTTCCCCGCCATTCTATTGGTCCGCAGCTGCCGAGCGAGTGAACGAGCCTCCCCGTCTGATTGGTCCGCTGCCGCGGGGCGGGGAATATAAACCGGGCCCCCAGAAATGCTGCTTTTCGGCCGGGAGGAGCCGGGGGCTGGTACTGGGCCGCGCCGCGAAGGCGGTAAGTGGGGCGGACGGGGGAGCCGCCGGGGGGGAGAGAAGGGGCAGCGTTCGGGCTGGGTGAGGGGCTGGGGGAGGGGTCGGGTCGCTGGGGCTGGGGAGGTGGCAGCTGCCAAGGGGAAAGGGCCTTTTGGAGTCTTCTGAAAAGCTGCCTGTGAAGGGGAAGCGCTTTGCACCTGCACCTGCCCTTACCTGGGGCGCGGGGCTGGGGGGGGGTCGGGTCTCTGGGGCTGGGGCGCGGGGCTGGGGGGGGGGTCGGGTCTCTGGGGCTGGGGCGCGGGGCTGGGGAGGTGGCAGCTGCCAAGGGGAAAGGGCCTTTTGGAGGCTTCTGAAAAGCTGCCTGTGAAGGGGAAGCGCTTTGCACCTGCACCTGCCCTTACCTGGGGCGCGGGGCTGGGGGGGGGTCGGGTCTCTGGGGCTGGGGCGCGGGGCTGGGGGGGGGTCGGGTCTCTGGGGCTGGGGCGCGGGGCTGGGGAGGTGGCAGCTGCCAAGGGGAAAGGGCCTTTTGGAGGCTTCTGAAAAGCTGCCTGTGAAGGGGAAGCGCTTTGCACCTGCCCTTACCTGCTCCAGAGGCCGGGCCCAGCCAGGTCTGCTCCTGCTTTGCATCCGGGACACCCACACTCCCCTGTGCTCTTTGCAGTGACCTGGATGTTCGCTTCCTTTCCTCTCCCCTGGGGGTATTGGCTCTCCTGGGGGAGCTGGTTGGGAAATGGATCTGACTTGCTGTGTGACCTTCCAGACCAACTGTACTTTCCTGTCCATTTCTCACTTTGTTAGAAAAAGCAAAAACAAGGGGAATAAATGGTTTTCAAGGGTCTCTGGTTTTCCAATAAAAGCTTCCACTTAATCACAAGTGTTGGATTTTTCTTTTGGGGAAATGGGGGTGGGACAGAAGCTTGTAGCAAAACTTCAAACTTGCTATAGTGTGGGGCTTCTCTTGTTGCTTATGAGGTTCTGAGTTTGAGGTTTTGCAGCTTGATTTAAAATCCCTCCCAGCTGCTTGGCCAACCTCCCTGAGCACATGATCCCCCTGGTTCTCCAGCAAGGGTCAGGGAAGCCATGTTCTGAGATCAAACTCTAGAGCAGTGATACTCAGACTGCAGCTTGTAAGCAGCTCTTTGCAGCACCTGTTAAAACACTGATGCTTTTCCTATATTCATTTGCACAAACTCAGTGATGTTTCTGTTTCCAGCACCTAAAGATTTCCCATGTCCTACTGTTTAAATATGAAGCTATAGTAAAAGAAACAATGAATTCACACTACTGAGGTATGTTTGGGTTAATGGTTGCTGATTTGGCTTCTGAACCACTGAGGTCTGAGTATTGTTGCTCTAGAGCTAAACTTTTGAGGCTATTGGTATGCCCTAAAAGTGAAGAATGCAGAGTTCTCCACAAGTAACTTTTACTTGCTTGTTGACCTCAGCCTCTCTAAGCGATGGCAATGAACTGAGCCATGTAGCTGATGGGACCCCAGAGCAGTGTAGCTTGAGGGACTTGTCAAGGAGTAGTGCCATGCTGAGCCAAGAGCGGAGGCCTGCTACCAGTAAATGGACCTTTCTAAAGAGTCAGATGGACTACACCTAATTAAGTACAAGGCTGCAGGAGTTGGAAGCCTCAGGCTTGAACTAGGTTTGTGAGTTGCAGTAGATCTGATTTCTACAACCAATCTAAATGATGGGAGAGCCCTCTCCCAAAGTGATCTCCTACAGTAGCCAGTAACTGTTCTGTCTCCCACCAGCTCTGGTGTTCCTGAAATTAAATGTCTGCTCTTCAGTGCAGAAACATTGTGGTTTGTTCCCTACCATTGTGGTAGCACAAACACCCTGTTTGGGTGCAGAATAAATGATCCCAACACACACTCCTTGCCCCACCTTTTGCTCCTCCACCTAGTGGGAGAGCTGGGAGATCCAGGTGCCCTGGGTGTCCTCCTCCAGCTGGCCTGAGTGCGCCAGTACTGCAGCCAACAGTGAGGGAGATGGGGGCAGCTGTGGGGATCCAGTGCCTGGTCACTGGCCACTTTCTCAACAGTGGCCCACTACTGTGTGGCATGATGGGTTTAAAAAGCTAGAGCTCCCCTTGCCTTTCCCCAGCACTGTTCAAATTCAGGTACTTCTCCAGCTTCTGACCCATAGTTGGGCCCTAACTGAGCTGACTCCTGCTGTGTAGCATCCAGAAACATATGAAAGGAAAAGGTTATTTTCATGTTTTGTCAGCAGAGGGGTTAAGACTCACATCTTTAGCTCATACCCAATCGATGTAACTTTCTGTTAAAATAATAGCTAATTGTTGTTCAGAAGGCTAATAGGTAAAGGCCCTTAGCAGCTATCAGAAACTGCTAATGGTAAGAATTCAGTATCTGCAGCAGCAACAAGTGCAACTTGGCTTAAAAAAAGGCCATGGGATGTAGCTGATTTCTACAGAGGAATTAGCTTCATCACATTGCAGTGCTACAAGTAGCAGCACATCCCTATAGTTTGCAGTTTTATGTGTGTGAAAATGCTAGCTGTTGGAGGGTGCTACCTACAGCAGCAAGAGGTCCAACTTTTGCTTAAAAAAAAAAAATCTGATGTAGCTGATTCCTACAGATAGCAGTCTTACAGGCCAGTGGTGTGAGAAACTGCTGCCTGTAGAAATTGGCTTCCTCATATGGCAGTGCTACAGGTACTACATCCCTATGCTAACAAGTGGGGTTCTCCAGGGATCAGTTCTGGATGTTTCTTTTCAACATTTTTAATGATTGACATATAACAGCTTTCGAGTTGTACAAAGAAAGTAGCATCTTTCCCCAGAAGCTGTTTCTTACACTCTATAGGTATCGCTGACTGCTGCAGCGAGCACATTTCTACACGCAGCAATTTCCCGTACGCTCTAGTGCAAGAAACTGCTCGCTGGAGACATTTGCTACATCAGGCACCAGTTTAATACAATAGCAGCTTCGAACACTCGACAAGTCCCGGAAAGTGCTGCCGGTAGCACAGTCCTACGAGGAGCAGCGTCCTTCGCTACAGGGGCAGCCACGCGGACCCAGCGCCCGGTCACACCCCCGGCCACCTCCTTATCAGCGGGCCGACACCGCGCGGCACCACGGGAAAGTGAGTCCGCCCGCCCCCTACTGGGGGACTCCAATTCCCCCGAACGAGACTGAGGAGGCCCGGGCGGGACTACAACTCCCAGAGTGCACCACACAGGAGGGCCTACGAGCCGCGACGTGGGACAAACCTATTTAGAACGTTTTGCTCTTTCTCCGCCATTCTATTGGTCCACAGCCGCCGAGCGAGTGAACGAGCCCCCCGTCTGATTGGTCCGCTGCCGCGAGGCGGGGAATATAAACCGGGCCCCAGGAACTGCTGCCTTTCGGCCGGGGGGAGCTGGGGGCTGGCGCTAGACCGCGCCGCGAAGGCGGTAAGTGGGGCGGGCGGAGGGGCCCGGGCCGGGGCCGGCTGTGGCTGGAGCGGCCCGGGGGCTGAGGGCTTGGAGAAGGTGCACTGGGCTGGAGACAGGGCCCAGGGTGCATTGGGGTGGGAGGGGGCTCGGGGGGTGCAGTGGGCTGGAGACAGGGCCCAGGGTGCATTGGGGGGGAAGGGGTGCACCGGGCTGGTGGCAGGGGCTCGGGGGGTGCACTGGGCCGGTAGGGGGCTCGGGGGGAGGGGTGCACTGGGCTGGTGTGGGTGGGAGCTCGGGGAGCACTAGGCTGGTGGTGGGGGGCTCGGATGGGGATACTGGGCTGGAGGCAGGGGCCCAGGGTGCATTGGGGTGGTAGGGGGGAGGGGTGCACCGGGCTGGCGGGGGGGAGCTTGGGGTGCATCGGGCTGGTGGCGGGGGCTCGGGGGGTGCACTGGGCTGGAGGCAGGGCCCAGGGTGCATTGGGGTGGTAGGGGGCTCTGGGGAGGGGTGCACCGGGCTGGCGGGGGGGAGCTCAGGGAGCACTAGGCTGGTGGGGGGGGGCTCAGTGGTGGATACTGGGCTGGAGGCAGGGCCCAGGGTGCATTGGGGTGGTAGGAGGCTCGGGGGAGGGGTGCACCAGGCTGGTGGGGGGGAGCTCAGGGAGCACTAGGCTGGTGGGGGGGGGCTCAGTGGGGGATACTGGGCTGGAGGCAGGGCCCAGGGTGCATTGGGGTGGTAGGAGGCTCGGGGGAGGGGTGCACCAGGCTGGTGGGGGGGAGCTCAGGGAGCACTAGGCTGGTGTGGGGGGGCTCGGATGGGGATACTGGGCTGGAGGCAGGGCCCAGGGTGCATTGGGGGGGAGGGGGGAGGGGTGCACCAGGCTGGCGGGGGGGAGCTTGGGGAGCACCAGGCTGGTGGCGGGGGCTCGGGGGGTGCACTGGGCTGGAGGCAGGGCCCAGGGTGCATTGGGGTGGTAGGGGGCTCGGGGGAAGGGGTGCACCAGGCTGGTGGTGGGGGCTCGGGGGGTGCACTGGGCCGGTAGGGGGCTCGGGGGGAGGGGTGCACTGGGCTGGTGTGGGTGGGAGCTCTGGGAGCACTAGGCTGGTGGTGGGGGGCTTGGATGGGGATACTGGGCTGGAGGCAGGGCCCAGGGTGCATTGGGGTGGTAGGGGGCTCGGGGGGAGGGGTGCACTGGGCTGGCGGGGGGGAGCTCAGGGAGCACTAGGCTGGTGGTGGGGGGCTCGGTGGGGGATACTGGGCTGGAGGCAGGGCTCAGGGTGCATTGGGGTGGTAAGGGGCTCGGGGGAGGGGTGTACTGTTGGGGGGGGGGTTGGGGGACATCCTCTTACTTTAGCACTAGCTGGGGAGCTGGCAGCTGTGAAGGGCCTTTTGAAAACCTGCCTGTGAAGGGGAAGTGCTTTGCACCTGCCCTTACCTGCTCCAGAGGCTGGGCCTAGCCAGGTGGTCTACTGCTTTGTATCAGACTCCCACACTCACCTGTTGTCTTTGCAGGAAGGGGCAGTGACCTGAATGTTTGCTTCCTTTCGTCTTGCCTGGAGGAGATGAGATCTCTGGGGGATCTTGCTGGGAAATGCATCTGAGTTACTGTGTGACCTTCTAGACAAACTTTCCTGTCAATTTCTCACTGTTAGAAAAAGCAAACAAGGGGAATAAATGGTTTTCAAAGGTCTCAGCTTTTTCCAATAAAAGCTTCCACTTAATCACAAGTGTGTTGGATTTTTCTTTTGGGAAGGGGGGTGGGAGAGAAGCTTGTAGCAAAACTTGGAACTGTTAGGCCTAAATAGAAATGTAGCACAAAACCAGTTATGCCAACCTGACAGAAGTCAGGCTAACATGGGCTTCTGGGTAATCACCAAGTAAAAAAATACCAAAACCAGCATGTCTCACAAAGCACTGAAAAAATTAAAATAAGTGAGGGGCTGCATTCCTGGCAGAGTACCAGCTGTGCTGTGTTAAAAACAGTGTTTAAAAAACTAATAAAAAACCCCAGCTTCCCAATGTTCTTACTCATTCCCTGATTTAGTTTTCAGTTTGTTTTTAACTCCCCTACATTCCTAACTTTTGGTGCTTGTTAAAATATTAACAATCTAATACTGTAAACATAGGAAACTAGGTGTGTGTATATTAAAGGTGTCTAGTTTCTAGTTAAAAAAAAGGGAGTGGGTTGCTCAAATCAATATATTATGATGTAATAAAACTATCTATATAAGCTGATACTAAAATGTAAAGGGGGGGCTAGTTCTCTTTAAAGACAAGCTGCTCTCTATTGATGTGTACACTTGTCAATAAAGAGCTTTTGATCTGACCTTGCTGGTGTTGCCTGTCTCTTTGCAGTCAAACAACAAACTTTGTTGTGGGGGCTAAAGTCCCTGACAGAACCTGCTGTAGTGGGGGTTCTCCCATTGCTTATGAGGTTCTGAGTTGGAGGTTTTGGCATTGGATTTAAAATCCCTCAGTTGCTTGGCCAACCCTCCCTAAGAACACTGAGACCTCACCTGGTAGAGCAGCTGTAGTTTGATCACAGCTTGGAAGCTGCAGGTAGCTCTTTGCAGCACCAATTAAAACACTGATTTAATTGACCACTCAATGCTCTTCCTATATTCATTTGCACAAAGCCATTGATGGGGCTGTAAACATAGAAAAACTAAAGATTTTCCCATCCCATACTGTTTAAATATGAAGCTATAGTAAATGAAACAAGTTCACACCACTGGGGCTTTTTTGGGGTAATGATTGCTAATTTGGCTCCTGAACCACTGGTACTGAGTATTGCTACTGTGCAAGTAAGCCTTTGAGGCTATTTGTATACTCTAAAACTGAAGGCTGGAGGATACTTTGCAGGTAACCTGTACATGCTGGTTGACCTCAGCCTCTCACAGGGAGAGCAGAGAACTGAGCCATGGGCTGATAGGACCCCAGAGAAGTAGTAATAGATTGAGCAAAGAGCATGGGCCTTCTACCCTGCAAGGCCATCAGGAAGATAGGTGGCTGCTGGCTCCAGTAAATGGGCTTTCCCAAAGATTCAGACTGGACTACACCTAATTACATATGAGGCTGCAGGAGTTGGAAGCCTCAGGGTTGAACTACCTCAGTGTGCTAGTAGAAATCAGCTCTACTGCAATTATCTAAACAGCTGCAGAGCCCTTTACCAAAGTGATCTCCTAGGATAACCACTAGCTGTTCTCCCTCTCTCACCAGCTCTGGTGTAGCTAAAATTAAGTACCTGCTCTTCAGAGCAGAAACACTGTGGTGTGTCCCTTTCCATTGTGGCAACAACCAAACACCCTGTTTGGGTGCAGTATAAATGAATGTGTACCCACCTTCTGGATTTTTCATGTAAGTGGCAAAGCCTGTACTGTGCTCTCTCCTTTCTGCTTCCACAAAGCAACCAGCATCTAAGGAAACCACACTGCTAGCCTCTAAACTCAAAGGGCTGCTGCCCCATGCTTATTAACACAGCTGCAGAGAAAGATGCCTGAAGTTGGCTCAGCTAGGATTCAGGAGGGCCAGCTGCAAGAGGCCTGTACCTCAGTAATCCAAAACTATGACATCTTAGAGCCAAGGCCCATGTGAACTGCCAGCACTGGCCTGATCCTCTGCAGAACTTACTGAAAGGTAGAATAGGGCCTGCACCCTTATGGTAAAGGTAGAAATATAGCTAACATTCCCCCTTCTTCAGACTGACTTCTCTCTGGGAGGTGAAGCAACACAGCTGTGGAGGAAAAGATTGCATTATAACCTGCTGCTGTCCTCATCTGCTCTCACACACACACACACACACACACACACACCAGGAGCTAATCCATCAACCAGTGTGAAATAATGTGATGACCATTCCCAGTTAATTTGTTCCTTTCATCTTCTACCATAACTTCAGTGGAGGTCCTTGTAGTAATAATTAGCCCTTCTAAGCCTGTGATTCTATACCTGGATGCAGAAAAGGGCTGATAAACTGACTTTCAAAAGTAGTGAGACCTAGCAAGTCTTTAACCTGCATTTTATCTGCTCCCCCACACTTCTATCAGTAAAGCAATAATATGCAGCTGGTGGGAGTGTATTTTTCAGGTGGAGTGGGAGCTGAATGGGGGATTAGCTAAAGAGACACAGCTGACCACTGCCTAGACTCTGCACAGATTGTAGCTGTATCACAGACTGGCAATTCTTTTCCTGCAGACTTGAGTACAATTAAATACTAGAAACAGCTCAAAGGAAACCTGGGATCAGGGAGTGGTAATGGGGGTTCTTTTTGGCTGATTGAATAATATTTGAGCTAATCACAACAAGGAACATATGACTGAGATAATACCCTTGGCACTCTCTCATTTTATAAAATAGCAGCAAAGGAAACAGATTAACCCACTTTCTATGCTCTATTATGCAACTGCAGAGAACTCTTATGAGAACAGCTGTCAGTTTTCCTCCTCTGCATTTCTGCTTTTGCAAAGGATGCAGGAGAGGTATAGCCTTAATCTGGACAGCTGCCTGTGACCTTGCTGCATTTACCAGACTGAGTGTGCAGAGATGCCAGGTATCTCAAACAGTACAAGCAGTAGCCAGAAAGCCCAGCTGCTTTGCGTTCCCACACTGCTTGGATGGGTAAGGCACCAGTCTTAATGCTGCAGTCAGCCAATTTCTCACTTGCTTTGGTCATGTAAGATTTTATCAGCAGGTATCTTTATTGTCTCCCCTGAACTTTCATGAAATAACTGGTAGGAGATCATCTCCCATCCCTGTATTCTAGCACCATGATCACCCCCAGCTGAAGAACAGTCTACAGGCCTAGCTGCAAAGAAATAGTGAGGTTCTTGCAGACAAAGTTGGGCATCTGATGGCCTTCACTGTTGGCTTTATACATTTGGCCTGAACAGCCAGATTGTTCTTACACAAGATGAAAACTATAACCTCCTTCCCACTGATAATATAAGATCAAGGACCTGCAGAGCCTGGTGGCAGATGGAAGGGGCAATACAGATGAATTTGCTCCTTTTTAATTCACTGGAGGGGGGAAATCCTGTTGCTATTAATAGATGGAGGGAAATGCTAGAAGATGTTTCCAATGGGTCTTGGAGGTTGGGAATTGGGGTTGCACACAGAGTTGATCACAAGCAAATTTGCAATGCTGGTGAAAGGTGTGAGATTGTCGTGCTGGAGCCTAACAGGTTCTGGTTATTCCTAGAATGCTGCACCCTGCACAGCAGCTACAGCCCTGCTTCCCATTCTCAGCCCCCTGGAGACTGAGCAGGAACCCCCAACATATGCAAACACTGACATGCACAGTGCCTGTACACACCCGCAAAACGCTGCTCTCTCTGGGTTTCTGTCTCACCGGAAAAGTTCAAGGGCGCTGTGAGTTTCATCAGTGCGATGTCATAGTCGTGACTCCTGTCGTCATAGTGGGGGTGGTAGATGATTTTCTCCACCACCGCACGGGCCTGCTGTGGGACTGACACGTGGGCGATAATCCCGGCAAAGACCAGCCAGCTGGAGACCTATGGACGCCTGTAACTGAGCAGAGACATGGCCCACCTGTTCCTCCAGGGCTGCAGTATTGCTGGGGCGGCCAATTCCCCAGTCCCTCCCCTGCTGGGGGAACAGCCGGGCTCGGCACTAGGCCTCCGGCTGTGCCGTTCCCAGACTCACTTGTGCACACAGTGAGCGGCCGTGACGATCCAATCGTGCGCCACCACGGAGCCTCCGCACACGTGTCTGGAGTTGAGGTACAGGCTGACCTGCCACAGCCAGCGTCCCAACGGGGCGTCGCTTCCCCCCACGATCCGGGCTGCCCTGGAGCGCAGGCCGCACTCTGCAAAGGGGGAGTAACGTGAACCCGGTGCCCCCAAACACCACCTGAGAGTGGGGGAGGGATGGGCAGCAAAGGGTGTCCTAGAAACCTGTCCCTCTCCAGGAGCTGCGGAGCTTTGCCTTGGGGACGAAGGGAGAGAGGGAAGGTCTTTGAGCACCAAGCCTGGGGGAGACGAGCAGGAGAACAAAGAGGCAGGAACTGGGAGGAAAGAAAGGGAAAGCAGGCAGCAGAGAGGGAAGCAGCTGACAGGAGTCATTCCCCAGGTGTGCTGCCTCCGGGCTGTGAGCCCCTGCTCTGCCCAAGTCCCTGGCTCGCCCCCCACAGGACATCAGGGATTCAGGGTGGCCCCAGCTTTCTCCCTTTCTTTTGCCATCTGTGCTGTTCCCCATGTGAAATGAGAGAGAGAAACCCACTCTAACCCTTTGTGTGTGCTCCGAGCTAGTTCCAGGACCTCTGCCTGCCCATCCAGTCACCTAAATGAAGTCTCCTCCCCCAGCCAGCACCACTAAACCAGAGTGGAGAGGGAGCAAGAGAGAACAGCGAGGGATGCAGGAGTCCCACCTCTCCACCTGGGCCTTCTCTGGGCTTGCCGCTTGCCCGGCCATAGCCCTGGGCCTCAAGGGGAGAGTTCCGGGCCACAGCTGCCTTCCCTGACAAGAAGGGGCTGCCGAGACCATTAGGGTGTAGATACTGCGGGGGGACGGGGGCACTGATTGCACGTGCTGTTAATTACACAGTAGCTGTGCCATATGGACAGGAGGGATTGGGGAGCTGACGGTCATGTCACTGCTGCCGCTGCAAGCAGACCCCAGCTATGAAATCACACGGACAAAGGGGCTGCTCCGGGGACTTGAAAACCACCCTTTTTTTCTTGCCACTCAGCCGGCTGGGAAGCTAAATCTTCCTCCCACCCAGACCAGCTGGTTTGTGCTGCCTTGTTACTGCAGGGTCGCTCAAGAGGGCTGGAGCTGCCTCGCTGAGTAACGCTGCTGCTCGCAGACCACCCAACACTGGGGCTGCTGGATGGGTGAAGAACGACACAGGCTTTGCAAACGAACACCAGGACCATGCTGAGCACAGGGCGCTCGGTGTCTAGCTGACCTGGGGCTTGTGCTAATGAACAGAGGGTCTATAAGAGCACCGAGAATGCAAGAGACCCCAGTGCAATATGAGGACAGGGGAAAGCACTTACCGGAGCACTTCAGAGCCACAATTTGCCCTGAAGCACAGCTGCTCCTGCACAAGAATAAAATCAGGGTTTGAAATAAAGCTCTCCGAGAACTCTGCAGCCAGGAAACACAGAGATGGCCCATCACGGGGTTCTATGGCAGCTCCCCTAGGAATGGCGACCGGCCAGATGCACCCAGGATGCCCAGAAAGTGGATTCTGATAGGAATTATCATCACGCCCACAGAAGGCTTTTCTCCTTTGCAAACACGAGCTGGTGCAGGACAGAACGCTCACGTGTGCAACGACCCAGGTTGTGTTGCTGCAGCAGCAAAGCAGAGTTGTTCTAAGAGGGCTAGAGGGCCTGCCTGAAGGTCGGGAAGTCAGCTACCCTGTTGGCACTGAGGGGATCTCTGCTCTGCAATCAGTGGTGTGATTGCAGCATGTGTAGACATACCCCAGTGCCCAGCTCAGGTACCATTAGCCGTGAAACACAGACTGTCTGGGACCCAGGGTCATTATTCTGGTGGCTAGGCTGTGCTGAAGTCCGCGCTGCCAAAGCTTTGCTGCTATAGGTACTCGCACTAGCTAGATCGAAGCTAGCTCGGATATGCCCACACGTGCAGAGTGCAGTGCAGACATCCCCACTGCGTAAGCATCAAGCTGGCTTAAGTCCTATTTTAGCGTGACCATCCCAGCAGTTGTGGCTCCTGCCCGTGCAGCCGCTGTGCTATTTGTGTTCCCATTTGGCATCATTTAGTTGCCAGCTCAGCTATTCTCCCTCCTTCCATGTTTGCTGATCAGAGTCAATGCCAGCCCTGCAGAGCCTGGCAGTCACCTCCAGAAACATGGAGACTTTTTCTCAGACAATATAGCAGTGAAGGGACCTTCTGTTCAGTCCCCCCAATGCCGGTCCTGCTCTCCCCAGCTCCGTCACCCACCTGACCTGCCACACGTCTTCAATGCTGCTCTTCTGGTTGGGCACAATCTGAACCAACTCTTGCGTATCGTTCACCTTGACATCTGTCAGGTTCACTCCTTTGTGGCGGGCGAGTCTGCAGAAGCAACAGCAAATGTCATCACCTAAACACAGAGAGAGATCTGAGAGCTCACCCACATGACAGCGTTCTTATGGTCACTTCCTTCCTCTCTTCTGCATAGAACCACTGTACTCTAGTTTATACATGCTAATTCTGGCCACTGCTCACAAGAGATGAAAGGGTTAAATATAATAGCCATCACCCACTGGGAGGACTAAACCTTTACCTTTATCCTGCCACGTTTCATGGAATCACAGTGCTTAACCAGGACCAAGTACAGACACACAAAAACAGGCTTCCACGCGCACAACTTGAGTTCTAGTTTTGTCTCTCTCATTTACCAGGGGCAATGCCCTGTCTGGAACTGTACAGCACACAGGGACATCTAGTGGCTAAATAATAATACTGCAAATGAACATCCCCCAGCCCTTACTTTACACTCTAACCCCAAAATCAGGAAATAGGTTTGCTTGCATCACTAAAGTATCTTTTCAGAGGCTACCATCCCTTTGCTAGCCTTGCAATGTCAACGGCGTGTGAGTACAACAGGAGAAAGTAACAATACTGTGTCCTTCGCTAACACCTTCCAAGTGAGGATAATTCCACAGTCCAGGATTCTGTGAGCTTGGGAAGCTGCTATGAAAGTCTCGGGAAATAAACCCAAGCTACAGGACATCTAGCGTGAGTCAAAAAATGCAGATTGTTTTTTTCCCCACAGGACATTTTTTCATTTAAAACAATATGTCAGGTGAAAAAATTTAAATATGCAGTGAAAATTCCAACCCCCAAATGGTTTGATTTGGGGGTTTCCTCCCTTTTCCAACGGCAAAATAAAAAAAGGGTGAGAAATGGGACTAGCACAATGGGACCCCATTCTCAGCTGAATCGAGGCCCCAAATAAATATCAGTAACTCTATGGTCCCTGTCTCCCAGTCCTGTGCTCTGATCACATTACTTCTGCAATATCTTCATCAAAATGGCAAATCAAAGACCTGTACCTGAGACTGGCCGACTAGGTCTATGCTGAGAGGAGCATCACTTACTGGAGGTATCCCAGCTGCCTACAGATCAGAGTCCCCAGGGAGAGATTCCACCGCTCGTGACATGCCAGGAGCCAGCCGGGCCTGCCTTCCACCTGCACTTCCAACAAGAAGTTTCCCGTGTTTATTCTGAAAGATACTAAAACCATTTTATTAAAAACGTCCTGCAAGTTTCCTTGCGACCAGCTCTTTGCAAAGGCCGAAGCTAAACACAGTAAAGTCCCAGTGACTAAGGAGGGATGAACCCATCCCCAAATCTGGCTCTGCAGAGTGCCCCAGAAAACCACTCCTGGACCTTTCCATGTGTTCCCTGGGCTCAGGGGGTGGCACTGCTGGGTACTGGCAAAGCATTCTGGGTAGTGCTGTGCAGAGGGCTCTAGCAAGCTTCCCCTTTGCTTCAGAATCACTCCAGTGTCACAAAAACAAAGAACTTTGGGGACTGGGTTTAAAGGCAGAAGCTGAGCAGGGCGTGTTTGAGTGAAAGAAAAGCTGCAAAATGAGTTAGAGGCTGAATCCGAGACACTTACTGCTCACATAGCACTTCCCAGTCAGAGATCCCTAAGCACTTGAAATAGCACCATTAACACTATCCCCATTGCAGAGGCAAGCCCAGCTTGGTGTCACAGAGCCATCGTGGTAGAGGCAAGCGTGGAACCTGCTGCCTGTCCTACACCCTGTCCAATGAACCACACAGTCTCCTGCATTCAACAAGCAATTAGTATCTCAGGGACTTGATTAAAACTCCATTGCTGTACAGTGGTGACTTTGTGAGACGCCCCATCCCAAGGGCTAGCTTCCCGTGGGATTAACACAGTGGGTGTGAGGGTCGGAAAAGGGGGAACCAGGGGAGAACAGGAAGTGAGACATGTTTGGAGCACTGGTGCCCCTGCGCTGAACACCCGGCGCGTAAGAGGTTGTTGTCACCTCGCCTGTGCTTGCAAGAGGGGAACCCCCCAGCCGCATGGGGCCCAGACACACTGATCTGTGGCGACCTCAGGAGATGGGTGCGGAGGCTAACGCTGAGCCCCAGACAGCAGGAGGTGCGGGAAAGTCATTTACACCATCCTTGGCGTCGCTGCTGAATTTGAACCACAGCTCACAATCTGCTCAGCCCCCACTTTAGGGGGGGTCAGTAAGGAGGAGTCCAGCTTCCTGCTCCTCTGCTCAGAACAGAGACAGAGCTCCCCCTCCTCTCCCTGGCTTGGGTAAACAGCACTTCCCCCCACCCCACCCCACCTCCACACGGCTCCTCCGCCTCCTGCTTCGCTCCCCTTTAACCACTGGGCTCAGCTGTCAAGTTGCCACTGTGATGCCACAGCCCCCGAGATTGGACCAGTCCACCCTGAGCTCGTACTGGGACCACCTGGTGCATCCCTGCTTCTCAGCCGAGCTGAACGATGTCCTGCAGGATGAGGGTCCCACTGAGGCCCCCCTGGCCAGGCTGGGCATCCCCAACATCACGGAGGAGGAAACGAGTGCCGAGTTCCAGAACCAGATCGGAGTCTGAGCTCCTCCCCACCACAGAGTGACAGGAGACACCCCAGGGCAGTCACTTGTCTGCCCCAAGGACGAGTGCTGCTGCTTGGCATCCGGACATGGCCCTGGTGCGAGTGGGGGGAGAGGCAAGGGGAAAGGTGCACTGCTGCTCTCCGGCCAACCTGAACGAGCATCGACGTCCTCCCCAGTGAGCTCTGCGGTGGAGCCATTGTGCTCTCCCCCCAATACGGGCAGTTGATGCTGCCTTCCTATGGAGGAGGTGGTGGGGTTAGAGGCCCCTGTAGCTCCCTACTCCAGGCGGGGGTAAGGGACCAGGGAAACGTGGAACAAGGGCTTGGGCCACACGGCCAGGAGGCTGATCAGCCATTGACTGTTATGTGGAGGAAATGTCACTTTCCCTGTGAGTATAAGGTGCTGCCCCGGGGTAGGTCATAAGCGGCAGGGATCCAACTGGAGACCTCTAGGTCTTACGGCCTGTGCTAAATGATCAGCTCTGCTAGCTCAGGGGCTGTAGCAGAGAGTGACAGAGCCCCACTGTGTTGTGTGGGTCACATGACACAAGAATTAACAATCCCACCTTCAGTCACCCCAGGGAGCGCCGCTTGGAGGGGGGCAGGGAGCCCCTCTCCATAGTCTCTGGTTCCCATTATGTCCACATCAGGCACTTTAGGGTTTGTGCAGCCCTTCTGGTTTCACACCTTCTCCTGCCCCCACGCCATGTCCTTCATGGACTGTAGGTACCCGGAGCTGGTGCTGCCCCCAGACGCAGCTCGGGCACTCACGTGGAAGTGTCTCCTACTGACAGTGCCATATGGATCTCTCTCTCTGTACGGTGTGTCCCTCACCCCTCCTTCCCTGCGTCCTCTGACCGCTGTCCCTAACCTCTCAACACATCCCACGTCTCCAGGTCCAGCTGCAGCTAAGTGGAATTATTTTTGCAAAGTCTTTTGTAATAAGGTCATAAAAAAACAAAATTCAGCAGGTGATTAAAATCTCTGAACCCCATAGACAGCAGCGTTTTGTGGGTGTGTGTAGGCACTGTGCATGTAAGTGTTTGCGTATGTCAGGGGGTTCCTGCTCAGTCTACAGGGCCACTGCCTGGTGCAGGGGGCTGAGAACAGGAACGGGAGCCTTTTACCTGTTGGATATTGTTTCAGATCTGAGCCCAGGTCCTCCAAAGTATTAGGCCCCTAACTCCCACTGAAATTAACAGGAGTTAGCTGTGTAAATAGCTTGGAGGATCTGGCCCTTGATCCCTCACTCCCATGCTTAGGTGTGAGCAGGCTGGGGCACGGCCAGGGCATGCCCGCAGGGCGTTGTGGGGGAGAGGAGAAGCGCTTCTGTAGTTGATGTGCATGGTGCAGCATTCTGGGAATAACCAGAACCTGTTAGATGGTCGTGCTGGAGCCTGACACCTTTCACCAGCATTGCAAATTTGCTTGTGATCAACTCTGTGCACAACCCCAACCTCAAAGATCCACTGGAAGCATCTTCTAGCATTTCCCTCCATCTATTAATAGCAACAGGATTTCCCCCGTCCTTCCTGAATTGCTCCTTCCATCTGCCACCAGCCTCAGCAGGTCCTTGATCTTACATTATTAGTGGGAAGGAGGTTATATTTTTCATCTTGTTTAACAACAAGCTGGCTATTCAGGCCAAATGTATAAAGCTGCTATTTCATAACATGAGAGATTGCTAGGGGAATTATCTCAGTCATATGTTCCTTGTTGTGATTAGCTCAAATATTACTACTCACTGATCCCAGGTTTACTTTGAGCTGTTTCTAATATTTGATTGTACTGAATTCTACAGGAAAAGAATTGCCAGTCTGTGATACAGCTACAATCTGTGCAGAGTCTAGGCAGTGGTCAGCTGTGTCTCTTTAGCTAATCCTCCATTCAGCTCCCACTCCCCCTGAAAGGCAGGTGCACATTCATTTATACTGCACCCAAACTGGGTGTTTGATTGTGGTTTGTCCCCTACTGTTGTGGCAACAATGTTTCTGCTTTGAAGAGCAGGTACTTAATTTTAGCTATACCAGGCACACCAGAGCTGGTGGGAGAGGGAGAACAGCTAGTGATTATCCTAGGAGATCACTTCGATAAAGGGCTCTGCAGCTGTTTAGATAGTTGCAGAAGATCTGATTTTGGCTCTTGAGCAGCAATACCCAGACCTCAGTGGTTCAGGAGCCAAATTAGCAGTTACCCCAAACATGCCCCAGTGGTGTGAATCAATTGTTTCATTTACTATAAATTCATCTTTAAACAGTAGGACATGGGAAATCTTTAATTTTTATATGTTTCTAGCATCAATGGCTTTGTGCAAACTATAGGAAAAGCATCCTGAGTGATTAATTAAATCAGTGTTTTAATAGGTGCTGCAAAGAGCTACTTGCAGGTTCCAAGCTGCAGTCTGAGTATATCTGCTCTAGAGTTTGATGTCTCAGAACATGGCTTCCCTGACCCTTGCTGGAGAATCAGGGGGATCGTGTGCTCAGGGAGGCTGGCCAAGCAGCTGGGAGGGATTTTAAATCAAGCTCCAAAACCTCCAACTCAGAACCTCAAAAGGAATGGGAGAACCCCCACACTATAGCAGGTTGGAAGTTTTGCAACAAGCTTCTCTCCCTCCCCCACCCCATATCTCCCAAAAAGAAAAAGTCAACACACTTGTGATTAAGGGGAAGCTTTTATTGGAAAGCCAAAGACTCTTGAAAACCATTTATTCCCCTTTGTTGGAAAAAAAAATAAAACAAGTGAGAAACTGACCAGAAAGTGAAGTTTGTCTGGAAGGTGGGCGACCAGACAGCAAGTGTGAAAAATCAGGACAGGGGGTGGGGGGTAATAGGAGCCTATGTAAGAAAAAGCCCCAAATATTGGGACTGTCCCTATCAAATCAGGACATGTGGTCACCCTACGGGAAGGTCACACGGTAGGTCAGATCCATTTCCCCACCAGCTCCCCCGGGGGAGCCAATCCCCTCCGGGCCAGAGGAAAGGTAGCGAACATACAGGTCACTGCAAAGAGCACAGGGGAGGGTGGGTGTCCCGGAGGCAAAGCAGGAGCAGACCTGGCTGGGCCCAGCCTCTGGAGCAGGTACGGGCAGGTGCAAAGCGCTTCCCCCCTTCACAGGCAGCTTTTCAGACCCCTCCAAAGGGGCCTTTCCCCTTGGCAGCCGCCACCTCCCCAGCAGGCCCCCGCCCGAGCCCCCGGGCCGCTCCGCCGCTCCAGCCACAGCCGGCCCGGGCCCCTCCCCCGTCCGCCCCACTTACCGCCTGCGCGGCCCAGCTCCAGCACCAGCCCCCGGCTCCTCCCGGCCGAGAGGCAGCATTTCCGGGGGCCCGGTTTATATTCCCCGCCCCGCGGCAGCGGACCAATCAGACGCGGGGCTCGTTCACTCGCTCGGCGGCTGCGGACCAATAGAATGGCGGGGAAAGAGCAAAACGTTCTAAATAGGTTTGTCCCACGTCGCGGCTCGTAGGCCCGCCCTGCGTGGTGCACTCTGGGAGTTGTAGTCCCGCCCGGGCCTCCTCAGTCACGTTCGTGGGAATTGGAGTCCCGGGGCAAGGTGCGGGCGGACTCGCTTTCCCGTGGTGCCGCGCGGTGGCGGGTCGCTGAGGAGGAGGTGGCCGGGGGTCTGTGACCGGGCGCTGGGTCCCCATGGCTGCCTCGTGCCCCTCGCTGGTGGCTGCGGTGCTGGCGCACTCGGGCCGGCTGGAGAAGGAGGATCTGGGGGTGGGGCCCGGAGGGCGATCGGGGGGCTGGGTGTGGGGCGGGTCTATGGGGGCAGGGGGGGACCGGAGGAGGGATCCAGGGGCTCTGGCTGCATTACTGTTGATTACAGGCTGTTGGGTTTCATTCCTGGGCTGCGGTACTGCACCCCGGGGCATCAGCGGAGCAGTGCAGAGGAGGAACCTTCCACGGGGCCCAGGACCCTTCTGCGAGCTGTCTGCAAGCCCCAGCTTCTGCTCCTTGCGCACCTTCTGGCAGCATCTCCCGCGGGGAAGAAGGGGCCCCACCCAGCATGGTTCAGTTCTCCCCCTGCTGCAACACGGCTGCCCAAACAGGAGGGAGGAAGAGCCCCGGGGAAGGTCCTGTACGGCATTTGGCCCAGAATTCACAAAGGTATTTTGCTGCTTAACTCCCATTTATTCAAACACCTTTGAAGAGCTGGTGCTGTGTCGCCGGGGTGCGTGGATTGAAAATGGCCAGGAAAGTGCTTTGAGATCCTCTGACTGAGGGAGAGGAAAATCATGAGCACTGAAGCGATGTAACAGAGCTGGGGTTTAGCAATCTGCATGCCAAGGGGACGTACCGGCAGCAGGCAGCTCAGCTCTGCCCCTTCCCGCCTTTCAGCCTCTCGCAAGGCTGACAGGGCCCACAGGGCGGGAGCAGCCCTATGGTGCATAATACGAATTCCTGGACTGGATTTATCAGATCATCGAGATAATGGGAGCAAATGGACAAAGGCCTGGGTGGACCTCCAAGGAGAGGCTAGGGCAGAGCAGGGTGTTGGCTCATCAGCTCTGTCATCCTGGCTACCACCAACCTACCCCTTTGGTCACCGGCGCTGCCCAATGGGTACATTCCTTCCTGATCCTGGGGACAATCTTTATAGGGGGATGGGAATGGAGGTGGGTTTAAAATACCCCTGCCATTCTAGATCTAGTGCAGCTCCTGGGAGAAAGTCACCAGCTCTGTCCTCTGCAGCAAGAGGGAAAGGTAGGTGAGACAGCTGGGATCTTGCAGCACAAACACCCACCAGTGCATCCATACACCACAGCCTGAGCACACCGATGCTCCTCCAACCAGCTTGGGGTCTTTAGATCTGAGCCTGCCTCCGTCCCCCAGAAAGAGCAAAGGCACGGGAAGGAGAGGAACAAGGAACAGATGCTACAGGGGACATTAGATTTAAGAGGAGACACTGAGCTTAACAAAAAGTCTGAAACCCCCACTAAGTTTCCTTACATCAGTTGTAACTGACAGCAGGACCTTGTGAAAGTTATTCTCTCACTCACCAGCGCATTGTTGGAAGTTTCTTTACTGTATGGGAGCAGAGGGAGCACAAGTCAGTTTCTTTTTTCCATGGTCTGTTTCTAGTCAATATCACGCCTGTGCAGGGACACCCTGAAGTGTTTGACTGTAAGACAGGGCAGGGGGAGGTTTTTTGTTTTTAAAAGAAAATTGCCATGAAAACAGCTCATTTCTCTGATTAGAATGAAAATATTTCTATTGATCTCATATGCTTAGAGGCCCAAAGCATGTGGAGAGCAAACAGAAAAATCAACTTCTCCCCTGTATCAAATTGCTCTGTCACAGCCTGCACTGTGAGCTACTTACAGCCGCTGTCGGAACAAGTGGAGATATTTCGGAATGCTCTGGTTCCACCCGAGGAGATGCTGACTTGGTCGGACCTAGTAAATACATGCAGAGCAGGCTGTAAGTTTATTCTGAGCTAGATGCAAAGCAGTGAGAGCCCTGCTGTTCCATCGGTTGCTTTATAAATATGACTGTTTTAATATGACTAGAGAGTGAGAGTTATTGGGAGCCTCGCCCAGAGCATATTTAACTAAAGTGGAAGAGCTTCCACAGGCAAGAAGGAGGACACCTCACTCTCACCCCGTAAACCCCCTCTTCCCTCCAGGCTACCTATCCAAAATTATTCTTAACAAAGGCAGAGGGGGGATTTGGATCCATATTTTCATAGGCCAGACATGTAACCCAACCTGTGCACTACAGAGGGAATATTGCACTTAACTGAAGTGGAACAGCTTTAACAGGCAAGAGCATTGCTTTGATGCCTGCATTTGATTTAATCAATTGTGCTTTGCAATCAATTGGAGCTACATCCCGCATGATGAAGCAGTCTTGGCCCAGAGAGTGGAACATATCCTGAAAATATTTCACCCTTGTCTGTGCTGTATTAACATCAGTTGCCAGAGCAGGAATCATTGCACAGTAGCCAATACTCAAAAAACAGCAGACAGAAAACACACACACACACAGGTGACCCGAAGGTAAAAGGTTACATGTGCCCTTCCTGGATCTCATTTAATGGAAAGGTTATGGGAACTCCTGCTTTGTCATATGTAGATCTCTAGCGGCCCAGGGCATTTACAATCTCCTTTAAAGTATTTGTGGGAGAAATCAACAACTTCATTAGCGCTCTGACAAGGGTATCCCATGTTTTGCATTCGGCTCTGCAGGGTTCTGAGAAACAGAAAGGCTTTGTCAATCAAAGGCTTAATGGCTGTTCTGATCCTGCCCAGCTATGTCACAGTGACCTCCATGGTAGCCAATGAGAACAATCCATTACCACACCCCATCAGACTGGGGAGAACTGCAGCTGCATTGCAAACCCCCTTTCTAGCCAGGGTCCACCGTGAAAGGCGCTGGCTGAGGTGCAACTTCAAAGGAAACAAAATTGGAGAAAAACTCAATTCATTTGATAAGGCCAATGGGTGCAGAATGCTCTCCCTTTGCATAGTGCTGGCATGAATTTGCAGCCAGTTACACCCTAATGTGGCAGCTTTACTAGGAGCAAAATACACAAGGGAGCTCTGATAGTGGGAGTTTTCTCTCTGCCAAAATTGAACAATGGAGGAGAAAATTCTCTTCTCCCCTGCTCCTTTGCAGCTGATGGAAGCCCAGCAGGAAAGCTGAGCAAAGGCAGCTCAGGCAGGGGCATAGCACACAGCTCTGTTCTCACTCTGTTTAAGATATTACAGCTTAAAAGGAAGCAGTCTAGGTATTTTTCATGACTATGAATACAAGGTTTAGCATAGCTGATGGGCATAAAAGGGCCACCCCTCTCCCTCCACCAGTGTTAAACTGAGGTCAAGGTTAAATATTAGATAAGCCTCATTAAACCTTTCTAACTCATTTTGATTTATTATTCCTTTATGGTACACATATTTCTGTGTTTGACTATAAAACAATTGCCCCATCTCACCTTATTTTGAAACTGTACTTGTGAATTACCCGTAATCTCATCCTGGTCTTATCTTCTGCTCACTCTTGCTGACATTTAGGCTAATTTTCATGTGACCAAGGAAATGTCACATAGCGATGCACCTTAATACCCTTTAAAACTGCCTTCCTCAAACAAAGACATTCCACCAGAGAAGTAGATCGTTACAGAACAAGCCACCCAAATACCCCAAGGAAACCTGCTTCAATACAGAAATAAAACCCCCTCAGACCACACACCCCTCGTTGTCCCCTACCACTCCACACTGGAACTCCGACAGGGTATCGTTAAACAATTACAACCCATATTCATACACCCCCTCTCTGGCCTTCAAACAACCCCCAGCCTCTCCGAGCTCATCATCAGATTCAAGCCGTCAACAGACCAGGACCCGCCAAATCCGAGCGGCACCAGACCCTGCCATAACAATAGATGCAAAACTTGTATACATATCTCAACTGCTATGCTGATCGATATTCCCCACAACTCACCTTTCAACAGCCGCAGGTCCTACACATGTCTGTCACAACATGTGGTGTATCTCATCCGGTGCACTAGATGCCCCAGTAACAACTATGTGGTTGAAACCAGACAATCACCACACTCTCAAATGAACTCACAAAGAAAAATGATAAAAGATAAAAACACCCTGTCACCCGTGGGCAAACAATTTTCCCAAAACAATCGCTCCATATCTGACCTCTCAGTCATCCTCCAAGGAAACCTGCACATGCCTGGGAGCTTAAATTTGCTAGACTTTAAATTAGCATATAATTTAAATATTGTATCCTTATAGACTGTGTTGGTTAGACCTACCACACTCTGGGCCTTCTGGGTCATAACCCATTGATGGGGCCAGCATGTTCCTTCTCTTGCCACAGGGGACGATCATGGAGCTGCTTGACCACAAGAAACTGGATCAGGATGTGGCTTATTTTGCTGACGTTGTGAGGTGAGTAGTGGGGTCTCATGGTAAAACTGGATTTGGTGCCAGGACTGTCCCTGTATCATAAATGGGCACTATATATGTCATCTGTGACTGTTCAACACCCTCAGGTTGGAGGAACTGATTGCCTAACGGTGATCAAATACCTCCCCCTTGCCTTGCAGCTGGGATCCGGCTCTAACCTGCACGTACTGCTCCCTCTCTAACTTGGGCTCTGTTTTCCCTGCAGTACAACTGAGAATGTGGCAGCGTACACCTGGGAAAACCTCCAGAAGCATCTGCCCGCGGGGGCTCTTAATAAGGTCAAGGTGTATGAATCCAAGCGGAACGTCATTGTGTACAATGGAGACGAGACGGCTCCACTGGCCTTGATGCGTGACCGGAGCGCACACGGTGTAATCAGGGACTAGCATTGTCTGCAGATGAAATGAAGCTTTGCAATCAAGATAAAATCTACTGCACTGCAGCTCGTGCCTGTTCCCGCTTCGCTAACTGTGTCCAGTCTTGGTCTCTTGCTCCAGCCCACCCCCCGGCTGCTGCTGACATGTTGTGAGTGAACATTTTAAAGCTAATTTCCGCACAGAAATATAAACAACCAAGCTTCCTGCAGATACTAAACTGTCCCCTACTCCCCGCTGAGGGGTGGAGAGGCAAAGGACCAGGGTAACTGTGTACCAGCAGGACACTCACCTCTTGAGCGCCTCCTGCTGCTGCTGTGCGGTACACCTTTTCTCACTCCTGGCGCCCCCTGTAGGTTGTTGACTTCACTTGGCAGATCTTCACTGGCTCAGCCCTCAAACTGGGTCACACCGTCAAAACGAGCCCCTGCTGGGGTAGCAAAGAGTCCAACAAAACTGCCTGTCTGCCCTCACCCAGGTCTTCACTCAGCCCCTGCTCTGGGCCCTTCAAATGCAGCCCTTTGCTTGGGCTTCCAAGGTAGCCTTGTCCCATTATCAGGGCTTACACACTTTGCCAGTGGGGGAACCCAGGCCCACTCCCTGCTCCAGGTTCTGACCCAGGGACCCTGTGAACAGCAGCCACGTTCTGCTCACTTTGATTCATTGCTGCTACTTCCCTGGACCTTTTCTCACCTGGCCCCTGTATCTTCACTCCTTGCTTCAGTTCTCAGGGCCTTCCCCCCAGCTTAAGCCAGTGCAGCCAGAACCAAATTCTGTTCACCCCTCGAGCGCCTGTGGCCAGAGAGTAGCTCCCAGACCCACCCTCTGGTTCCCCCAGCCAGGGACTGATCTGCCTGGGCCCTGCAGCTCCTTTTATCTGGGCCAGTGGAGCTCTGATTGGCTGCCTGTACTGAGGCTTCTCTAGGCAGGCCCAAAGGACCTACCTTCTCTGCTGCTTTCCTGGGGCAGGGTGTAGTGGGACCCTGGGGCCTCCGTCACTGGGCTAGGAATAGCCAGGTGCACCCTATCACCAGAAGGAATACTGATGACAACACTGTGTGAATAAACAGCCTTTGCAGACCACCCTCATGGTGTCTCCTTCAGCTGCTGGCTCTAAGGAACTGAGTACATATAGTGACCATCCCAGAGCAGGGCTGCAGCTGGTGAACTCCCTGGGGGAGAGGCGTCAGCAGAAGGAGTTCTTAGAGTAAGATGCGGTGTGCACAGAGCACAGTCAGGTGAAGCTGCAGTTCAGTGGCAGCGTGAACTTGCGCTACTGCTGGGGAGAGCAGGGCTCAGACACTATTAGCTGGAGGCAACAGCACTGAGCTTGCAACAGTTAGGAATCGGAGCCAGGCACAGTGTAGTGCACCATCTACTGTCCAACCATCTGCAGTGCCTGAGAACTAGCTGAGAAATAATGTCTCCATGAAGGGAGCAGACTAAGGACTTGCAGGGGCTAGTAAACAAGATTGTGTAGGCTAATCTGGCCTGCAACCCAGGCAGCCAACAAGGTACAGAAAAGGTACAGAAATATGCCCCTCTGGCCATAGGCGGCAGGTTTGTATAATTTTTGGTGGGGCCCAAAATGGTGGTGCCCCCCCGCTCCCGCCCTGTAAGCCGATATAAAATGAAGCTACAACGCGTCAGCGCCACAAGATTACAAGGGTCAATTAAAAGTGGAAAGTCAGAAGCAGCACTTGCCTACTTCAATATACGGTATTATATTTTGTTGCATCTGTTGTGATGAAGTGGGAATGTTCTTAATATTTTCTCTGAATACTGTGTGGGTGCCTCAGTTTCCCCTGCAAGATGCCAACTGAAGGTGTTGGGGACAAAGAGATCAGGTGGCCTCCTTGTCCAGAAGAGACACAGAGGCCAGAGGAGGGAGTGTCAGTTTGGAGCTGGCTGGGGAAATTGGGAGAGACCCAGAACTTGGTTCTGGGCTCCCCACCCCCCAAGATGGACCTGACAGAGGGGTTCTGTTTTCTGTACCAACAAGCTCTGTTTAAACTGTGTTCCCGTCATCTAATAAACCTTCTGTTTTACTGTCTGGCTGAGAGTCACATCTGACTGCAGAGTTGGGGTGCAGCGACCTCTGGTTGCCCCAGGACCAGCCTGGGCAGACTCACTTTGGAAAGTGCATGACGTGGAAGGGCATGCTGAATGCTCCGAGGTCAGACCCAGGAAGGTGTAAGCTTCTTGCCCTGGAGACAGTATGCTCTGAGAGAGGAGGCTCCCCCAGAGTCCTGACTGGCTTTGTATGGAGATGTTCCAAAGCATCACAGCATCCCCTTCCACACCGTGCACTTCCCAGAAGTCCGCACAGGCACTGACACTCCCTCCTCCGGCCTTTGTCTCTTTTCCAGGCATTAGGAGGCCACCTGATCTCTCTGTTCTCCAACACCTTCAGTTGGCACCTTGCAGGGAAACTGATTTGGGAGAAATGAAGTAAAAGCTGCCCAAACCGAGCTTGAGCACTCCTGAATTTTGAGGTGTTCAAATCTGGAAGGCAGGTGCTGGGGGTGGGAGAGGGCTGTGGGCTCCATGGGGGAGCATGGCAGCAACTGTCTGGAGCTGCATGGAGCCAGATACGCTGGTGGCACAGTAAGCAGTTTGGGGGTTGGAGAAGAGGTAGGGAGTTCCGGGGGGCAGTCAAGGGACAAGGAGCAGGGGGAGTTGGATGGGGCAGAGGTTCGAAGGGGCAGTCAGGGGACAGGCAGCAATTGGATAGGCATGGGAGTCTAAGAGGTTTATCAGGGGACAGGTAGGGGGTGCAGTCCTGGGGGGGGGGAAGTTGGGTGGGGTCTCAGGAGGGGGCAGTTGGGGACAAGGAGAAGGGAGGCTTAGATAGGGGCTGAGGTCCCAAGGGGCAGTTAGGGGCAGGGGTCTCGGGAGGGGGTAATTGGGGAACAAGGCCCCGTGGGGCTTAGATAGGGGGTGGAGATTCTGGGGGCAGTTGGGGCAGGGGTCTGGGGAGGGGGCAATCAGCGGACAGAGGCTGGGATTCAAAGGGCTCTGGGCTGCCTGCAACCGCGGGGAGCCCGCAGCCCTTAAAAACTCAGCCGCGGCAGGGATTTAAAGGGCTCTGGGCTGCCTGCAACCGGGGGAGCTGAGACCCTTTTAAATCCCAGCCGCAGCCGGGAATCAGAGGGCTCTGCGCTGCCCGCTGCGGCGGGGAGCCCAGAGCCCTTTAAATCTCAGCCGCGGCTGGGATTTAAAGGGCTCTGGGCTGCCTGCACCCGCGGGGAGCACAGAGCTTTTAAAATCCCAGCCGCGGCCGGGAATCAGAGGGCTCTGGGCTGCCCGCCGCAGCAGGCAGCCCAGAGCCCTCTGATTCCCGGCGGCGGCTGGGATTTAAAAGGCTCTGGGCTGCCCGCCGCAGCAGACAGCCCAGAGCCCTCTGATTCCCGGCCGCGGCTCGGATTTAAAAGGCTCTGGGCTCCCCGCGGTTGCAGGCAGCCCAGAGCCCTTTAAATCCCAGCCGCGGCTGGGAATCAGAGGGCGCTGGGCATCCTGCTGCAACGGGAAGCCCATAGCCCTCTGATTCCCGGCCGCGGCTGGGATTTAAAAGGCTCTGGGCTGCCCGCCGCGGCGGGGAGCCCAGAGCCCTCTGATTCCCGGCCGCGGCTCGGATGTAAATGGCTCTGGGCGCCCCGTGGTTGCAGGCAGCCCAGAGCCCTTTAAATCCCCGCCGCGGCCGGGAATCAGAGGGCTCTGGGCTGCCTGCTGCGGCGGGGAGCCCAGAGCCCTCTGATTCCCGGCCGCGGCTGGGATTTAAAAGGCTCTGGGCTCCCCGCCGCAGCGGGAAGCCCAGAGCCCTCTGATTCCCGGCCGCGGCTGGGATTTAAAAGGCTCTGGGCTCCCCGCCGCAGCAGACAGCCCAGAGCCCTCTGATTCCCGGCCGCGGCTGGGATTTAAAAGGCTCTGGGCTCCCCGCCGCAGCAGACAGCCCAGAGCCCTCTGATTCCCGGCCGCGGCTGGGATTTAAAGGGCTCTGGGCTCCCCGCCGCAGCGGGAAGCCCAGAGCCCTCTGATTCCCGGCTGCGGCTGGGATTTAAAAGGCTCTGGGCTCCCCGCGTTTGCAGGCAGCCCAGAGCCCTTTAAATCCCAGCCGCGGCTGGGATTTAAAAGGCTCTGCGCTCCCCGCGGGTGCAGGGAGCCCAGAGCCCTTTAAATCCCCTCCGCGGCTGGGATTTAAAAGGCTCTGCGCTCCCCGCGGTTGCAGGCAGCCCAGAGCCCTTTAAATCCCAGCCGCCGCCGGGAATCAGAGGGCTCTGGGCTGTCTGCTGCGGCGGGCAGCCCAGAGCCTTTTAAATCCCAGGCGCCGCCGGGAGTCCGTGGGCTCTGGGCTGCCTGCAACCGCGGGGAGCCCAGAGCCTTTTAAATCTCAGCCGCTGCTGGGATTTAAAGTGCTCTGGGCTGCCTGCAACCGCGGGGAGCCCAGAGCCTTTTAAATCCCAGCCGCCCCCGGGAATCAGAGGGCTCTGGGCTTCCCGCTGCAGCAGGCAGCCCAGAGCCCTCTGATTCCCGGCGGCGGCTGGGATTTAAAGGGCTCTGGGCAGCCCTGGCGGCGGCGGCGGCAGCGGCGGGGGGGCGCTCCAAGCAGGGGAGAAAAAACATTGGTGGGGCAGAGCCCCTGCTTGGGATTTATTCATGGGGCTAAAGCCCCAGAGCCCCATATAAGTCGGCGCCTATGCCTCTGGCTGAAACCTTGAGAGCTAAGGGTTACTAGGTTCAGACGCACGCACTGATCGTCAGAGCAAGTGCTGAGAGAATGCGGAATCAGTCAACGCTACGCTACGGCTGATGGAACAATTCATGGTGTCGAACGCCATCAGGTGGTCGAGAGACATTACACAGAACACATCACAGGACATCGGCAATACCTGGACGGATGAGCTGGAGTGCCGATGAAAAGCGCAGTCAGGAAAGTAACTGAAATACTTTCCTCATGGACTGTATTTTCTAAATGGACAACCTACTTAATTCTCAATTACTGAGGGATAATCTCCACTCATTATATTTTGCTTTCTACAACCAAATCTCTGTACAACTCCTCATGAGTGATGTACCCGAGTATTCAGATTCTAATATCTAAATTGAATTGTTAAATCTATTCACCTAAATGTAGGTTATTGCTGATTATGTACTATCAAATGACTTTACAAACAAACTTTGTATTTGTGGATAATGTAAGCACTATACCCAGATGTACAGACACTCTTTTCTCAACCTATGTATTATATAATTTTTTTAACATTAGCTTTAATAAAATGTTTCAATCACCTGCCTTCTTCTCTAGGGGATAGGTTTTATCACTGTGAGAAGCTTGACTCTCACTGTATGTGGAACCAGACTTTGTTACAACTATGGGTCTGGATCCAATCCCTCTGTATGACCTACCAGCCTATGTGCCTTTAACGTGTGCACCTGACACTTGAACAAAGGAGGATGAGAGATGAGAAAATTCCTAATATCTCATAGCGGCCCTTTGCTAGTGTTTTGTCCTGTCTCATGTCTCAGCCACTAGGGTTTTGCACCAGGAAAAGCTCCCAAGGGAAATGGTGACAGGACTCAGTTTTCCTTTGCTTTATTTCATCTATTGCTCCTAGTTATTCCCCCATGTATCTCTGGTCTGATCTAATTCCTCACCCTCCCTCCCTGCTAGCAGTAGTAGAAGGTTATGTCCCCCAGCAGTTAGTACTGAGCCCTGCTCTATTGATTGAGCTCTTTCCTTATAGTCAACTTCTCTGGCCCCTCAACCATTTTCATTGCTGTTCCCGTAGCTGTCTCCCACTTTACGGCTACCTTTCTGGTAATGGGATGGCCAGAACTGAACGGGCTATATATCAGGTGTGACAATAGCAGTGCCTTGTAAAGAGGGGCACTCTCCTCCCAACCCCCGCTCAGAATCTCTCTGCCAGGGGAGACGTCTGCAAAAGAGACCAAACTCATGTCATTAGCTGCCTGCTTCGCAGGCTGCAAGCATCTTTCCCCCGCCCACATACAGACACATCTTGGACTGCTTCAGTATCCTTGCTCCCAGATTTCTCCTTCCCATTAAGCACCTGCGGGTTGGGTTATTTGTCCACAAATGTGTTAGCCTAAGTTGAATCTTATTTTGTTTCCCGCCCCTAGAGCCTTTGGATTTCTCAGCCCTCCCTCTCGGCGTCTGTGTCTCCTCACCATTTAGTGTTACCTGTTGGATTCATTGTTAGCCCTGGGCTAAGGGGCTGGATTGACATGGCCTGTCCCTGCTCCAAGGACCTCTGGCACAAGGACGTGGGCGATGTCAGCTTCCTCCAGGCACAGCTGCTTTCCCTTGTCCTGGAGACCCCTACACTTATTCCGTCCGTGGGGCCCATTCATTTGTGGGTGCTATTTGCAGTAGTTGAGACGGCTCTGAGGGCCCAAGCTAAGGCCTGGTTTAATTTGGAAAGGGCTGGATTAGAGTGTTTGCAGGGAGAGGGGGCGTTGCCTATGGAATACTCTCCCCCGGCTTTGCCACAACCCTAGTTTCAAGCTCATTTCTTCTCCTTGGCTTTCTCTGGGGCATGGGGGGAGTTGAGTAGCAGGATCAGCCTCGGGACAGCGCTTGTTATTTTGAGAGAGTTGCATCTGAATTACTGTGCTAATTCAGTAATCTGTTTCTTTATTTGGCCTACATGCTGCTTTGGAGCTAGGTACACAGCAGAGCAGGCTAGCTTGTGTGTAGTGAACGCCAGCCTCTGAAGCAATACATGCCCAGGTACTGGATTTCTGCCCCTTGCACCTGCATAAGCATGAACAACTGCAGAAATGTCTGGGTGGGGCCCTCTATGTTATGGAGGAGCTCAGAAGAGATGATCATAATGGTCCCTTCTGGCCTTTAAAATGTATGACCCAAGAAGTCCCTGAGCAAGAAGTGGAGCCCGTTCCCCAGGTACCAATCACGGTGAGCAGTCTTTTATTAGTACGGCCAGACAGATAAGCTGCTGTATGTGGCCTCCACAACCAACCAACCCACCCATTCCCTCTTCACCCATCCCACCACAACTAAAGCATCTGAGCATAAGAGACTTGCCCATCTATCTGAAAGATGAATGAATGACAGTTATATTTGACCGGAGGAAGGTCAATTGATGCAATGCCCTCTAAGTGTGCCTAAGCAGAAAAATAAAAATAGCTGTGTTTGTCACCTGCTGGTTTCACTGTGGATTGTCAGGGATATAATGGGGGTGTGACAGGGATGTGTTTGACCCACGCTGATTTCACGACAGGATGTGGTGTGGGGGCATATTTGATTCTTGCTGGTTTCACTGGGGTGGGTGCATGGTAGGGGCATTTGACTAATGCTGGTTGCACTGGGGGGTGTAGCAGGGGTGTGTCAGAGGCATGTTTGATCCATGCTGGTTTCACTGGGGGACATACCGGGAAGGTGTCAGGGGCATGTCTGACTCACACTAGTTTTGCTGTGGGCACATGTCAAGGTGTGTTTGCCCCATGCTGGTTTCACCAGAGGGCGTGGCAGGGACACAATAGAGGGGTGTTTGACCCACACTGGTTTCACTAGGGGTGCGTGGCAATGGCATGGTTTAACATATGTAGGGTTTCAATGACAGCATGGAAGAAGGTGTCATCCTTTTTCTTTGAGTTGTGATGTTTGCACAAACTGGAACTGACCTTTTCCAGCTGCCAAGTGGGGCAGCACCCTCTCTGCTCTTCCTGGCTGAGTTGAGACAGTTTCCTGAAGAAGCAGTGGCACACTTGGGACTTGGAAGAGGCATTTTTCCCTCCTTCCCTTGATCCTGTCTCGCCTTTCGCTTTGTGCACTACAGCCAAAGCCACCACTCTGAGCAGAGCTGCTGACTGGCCTCTCCCGCTCAGAGCACATTGGTGCTGGGAAGAAGTGGGCTCTCTGGGCACCTGCTGCCTCCCTTGCCTGCCCAGCTCATGGCAGCATGGGGGTTACAGCAGACCGGCAGAGCAGGACAGTGGAGTGAGCCAAGGCAGTGGGCTCTTCTGGAGAAGGTGCTATCGCCTTGCGCAGTATTAGCTTCAGACCCATTCACTACGTATTAATAATACTGCAGCAGCACAGAGAACAGGCTTGGGGGCTAAAGAGGCAGTTCCTTCACCAAAGGCACAATGCAAGAGCGAAAGGAAAGGAAAAGCAGAGATTCACACTGAGCTTCTAGTACGAGGTAGCAGGCTTCTCCATTAACGTGGGACAAAGATGCCATGGAATCCGTAAGGCATTTGCACTGGGACTTCTGCGCGGCCCAGTTCGCTGAAGGTCTCTGCATCCAGGACAAGCAGGAAGGTGTTTTGGTTCTACAGAATGAAAGACAGCAAGAGGAATGGCAGTGCTGGGTTCCACTCTGCCTTCCCATCCCCAACACATCTCCTACTCCACCAGGAAGAGTCTGTCTGCACAGCAAGACTGCTCAAACCAGCACCCAAGAAAGTGAGCTAGAACCAGTGCTGCCCAGACATACCCTCAAAGCAGCTTTGACCCTGAAAACTAGGCTGCTATTAGGAATCTGATGCTCTGATGCGATTGACAATTGCAGAGGATGTAGTGACTGCAAATAAACTCAGCAGTACAAGGATTGGAAAGCAGATGAGCATGGGGAATGAAGTGTTGAGACTGCCCTCTACAGGGCACCAAATCCAATTCTATGATTTAAAAACCGCCATATAAACACAACAGTTTCTTGCTACTTGTGAAACGTGAGAATGAGTTACCTGCGAGGGTGTGACCACAACTGACAGAATGACTCCACTGTCTTCTGCAGTGGCTTTAGGCACTGGCACAAACACAGGCTCCGAAGGATAGAATCCATCCTCTTGCCAAATCTAGCAGGCAAAAAAAAAAAAAAAAAAAAGACAGAAGAGATGCACTTTATTATGATTTAGGTACTACTGATATCCAGAGACCCGAGTCAGGATCAAGGCCCATTTGTATTGTCCAGAAATGCGGAGACACCTTGTGCCCTGAAGTGTGGGAATTTGGCACATGGTTATGTTTGGGTTTGTTAGAGGCTAAGTGGCCTTGGGCTGGCTTTTTGCTGCCAAGTAGGCAGTAAACAGGATAATAAATCAGAAAGCAGTACAGAATGATAATTACCCTATAAAGTTACAGCTGTGCTTGTGTGTATTTTATTAACCAATTAGCAACTGCTTGATTGCCTGTTATAATTGTATATAAGAGCATGCTGGAGAGAGAAATAAATGACTTGGCTACCAATCACATTGATTGATGGGTTTTGTCCGGGCCCGCCTGAAAGGCACTGCAACGCAACACTGAAGAACTTACAATATAAGGCCCTGATCCTGCAACTAGCTCCATGCAGCTGGACCTACTGACGTTAGTAAAGCTCCATTCAGGCAGGTCCCTGTGCCTATGATGAACCCCACTGACTTACTGGAGCTGCCTGCACAGAGCTTCCTGCAGGATTGGCTCTCAGTTAAGACAAGATGCATGAAGTGGGGATAGCAAACTAATGGAAGGAATGCGGAAGGGAACAAAGGGGGTGTAGACCAGCTCTGGGCACAGTGAGATGCCTAATTCACAAATGGATTTTGCTTTGTTTTTAAATGACAGCCTAGCAATAAAGCAGCCCTGAGTGTCCCCATCTGACCATCATCCAAGGTGAACAAGAAGTCAAGCATTTCCCATTCTCCCCACACCTACTGGAGCTAGATAAATCAAGAGCAGGACTGAGACAGACATTTTCCCACCGGTAGATAAAGAGAAGATTAGCATTAAAGAGAGGACCACAACTGAGACATTCCCTCCAATCTTTCATATGCGCAGTGTCACTACTTACTCTAAACAGGAGAGGGTCATTTACTGAACACTAAAGGATTGTGAGAGTTTTCAAAAACGTGAATATTATTATTCATCATTTCTGTTCCGGTAGCACCTCAAGTTCCCAGCTGAGATCGATGCCCCATCATATGAGGCATTGTACAAACACAATGAGAAATGGGCCCTGCATCAAAGACAGGCTAAATAGACAAGCTGGGCACAGGGTGGAAACTAAGTCCTGAACTGACTTGCCCAAGGTCACACACCAGGTCAATGGTAGAGCCAGCAACAGAACACAGGTCTTCTCTAGCCCAGTCCAATGGACTACCTGGCTGCTTCTAACAAACCACCCAGCTACTCCTAACATGGAAACTATTATGATCTGCAGGAGGGTCTTCTGGATTCTAGTTTCTAATCTGATGTTTGCTTTTAAAATAGGAATTCTTTATAAATTCAGAAGCAAGCCCAAGCCTGCACCAGGTTTTTCTAGGTCCTGTAAAATTTGCTACAACCATGAAGACATTGCCAATCCATGCAGTACAGGGAGGGTAACTGAAATTAACTCACCTGTTCTGATTTCTCAGCAATAACATACAAGGGAGACAATGTTGCGAAATAAAAAAAGCACCAATTAGTAGAGAAATCACCTTTCCTTTTCTGAAAGCTGTCAAAAACAGTAAGGAACGTACGAGACGTACTTGAGCGTACTAAAAAAATCACGAAGTCATTACAGCTGAAACGTTAGTTGTTAGTGCTCTGGTGGGTAGGGCACTGATCTGCCACAGATTTGCTCTATGACCTCAAACAATTCTCTTCACCTTTTGTTCATCCCCCCTCCTTTTTTCTGTCTTGTCTATTCATCAGGGCTGGGACTCTCTCAGAGAGAGAGAGAGAGAGAGAGAGAGAGAGAGAGAGAGTGTGCGTGTGTGTACAGTGCTTAGCACAATAGGGTCCTGGTCTCAGTGGGGCCTCTGGAGACTACAGTAATACAAATCGTTAGTTAATGAACCGTTGTTCCAAAGCCAGGTTGGACTGAGCCCAACACGGGTTTCTTCCTGCACAGAGAGAGCCTTTTCAAAACCCTGTGATATTTAGAGCTTCCAGAGGCTTTTCCCAGCCAGATTATGAGAGGGAGCAAATTTTCAGGGAGAAGTCTTGACCATCCCTGTAGTGTTCAATAAAGAACTTGCTCGTGTTTTTAAAGGTTGGGGAAATCTTACATAAAAAGGTGCGCTGGGATTTTCAGAGAGGCCTGGAGGAGGAATTAAGGTCCCAGCTGTTAGCGACTATCAATAGGAGTTGGACGCATAAGGCCTCAGTCTATATTCTAAAATGTGTATATATGTCAGTCAGAGATGGGAATAACCACAAGCAGCAGCCCAGCAATGCAGGCAAAAACCCCAATGTAAACTCAACTATGCTGAGAGAAGAATACTTCTGTCAACGCAGCTAACATCGTTTGGGGAGCTGGTGTTTTTACATCGGCAGAGCTCCTCCTCCTGTGAGCACACACTGCGTCTACACTAGCATAGGCTCTGTAGTGTAGACATAGTCCTAGTCTATAGAAACTTGCAACAGAATAACTACTTTGGGTTTAATTCATATCTTTCATCATTTCGATGCCTCTGTGAGAGGACATTCTTATTTCACCATAAACACGCCCTTGTTGTGATTTAGCAGAAGGTAATTCATTCCAATTAAAGCTAAATGAAAACAGGGTGAGTTTTTTCTAAAATAAGATCCCACACACAAATTTGCATTGAATTAAATCCAATTGAGGATTTTTTTCAGACAAACCCCAACTCCCTCTGGCCCGTTAGCCTATTAGTGTTGAAAAGGAAATTCATGTCTGGGGTTTAAACCCACTAAAGCAGGGAAACCCTTGTAGCTGCCACAGACCCATTATGCCACTCAAGGTCCCACATCACAGGCCTAGAGATTAAAATCTGTCCCAGTGTGGGTCAGTATAAGCTCTGCCTAGTTACATACTGCACATTGGTAGAGCAGAACACCCCAGCTTTATGTTCATTGCCCCAGACCCCAAAAGCCAGAATTCCAGGTGCCCTGGAAGCATCACCTCCACATTATAGGTTTCACTGTATTTTTAGAGTCATAGAGTTTAAGGCCAGAGAGACCCACCAGATCAGCTAGTCTGACCTCCTGTATACCACAGGCCACCAGCACCACTTAGCACCTGCACACAATCTTTTAGTGCACACGTTTCCCATGCTGTGTTCATGGTGATAATGTGGCACCACACCCTTTAAGATCATCTTGATCCTGTCTCCATACCCAAGCCCCCTTCCCCTGCCCTGGTCTGTCCAGAGACCCAAAGGGTGTCACATTCGTGCAGGGCAGACAATGGAAGTGTGGGCCCACTCCCAGCCCCCCTGTTAAAAAGATCCCAGTGCTGATGGGTGACAAAGCTGCCTGGGCTGCAGGATGACAGAAAACACACAACAGCCAGTTCACAGGCTGAGTCGTTGAATGGGGACAACTCCAGGGTCTTAAAGAAGAAGATCCTACTTTGTCTCACCTTCATTTTCTTGGTTTCTGTATCCATCTTGATCAGCGAATCCCCCACCAGGTGCCGAAAGCCGCAGCCGTAGAAGAAGCGGTACTTCCTGCCATTGCACCGCGAGTAGTTAATCTGGGGGAACTCCATGCCCCCTACCTCCTCCAGGTCCTCGGAATGGAGATTTTCATGCATGCACCAGACCTAGGGCAAGCAGCAGAGCACAGGGGTGTTACTGAGCCCTGACCTGGGACAGGCACTTCAACCCCTAACTGGTCTCATCCACATGCTACCCAGCTATTACAGGGAAGATGAAATGTTTGGCTTTGTTCCCTGGCCACCTCTAGCCGGCCCATCTCAGAACCATGCTGGGTCCCTTATCCACTCCACCCAAGGAAGAGACTGACAGCATTCGGGGGTTTCAAAAGGGCCCATAAGGCTGAGCTAAGGAGGAAAGCCTCCGTAACAGCATCAGCACTCCAGTGCATTGAACAGCACCTTTCAGCCTGCAGGATCCTAAAGCACTTGACAAGCTGATCCAGGGATTGCTCCTCCACCTCTGGGCCTATGTCTACACTGCACAGTAAGCTCAGGTCTGCGAGACCTGGGCTTGCAGAATTGGTGTGTCCAAGTCCGTGCTTGAGCATCCACACTGCACTGCAAACCCAGGCCTCCCAACAGTGCCAATGTGTCCGCACAGCCCTGAATCAGCCCTTCTGCTTCTGGGTGGAAGACGGGAACTGACTAACCACCCACTGCAGCTACACAGCAGTTTATGGAAGGAGGCAAAGAGCAATCTTGTATCCAACTGAAAATGCAGGGTGAATTTTGGGATCTAAAGACAGAATTTGGCCAGTTACACCAGGGCTAACACCCCAACTCATGCCAAAAGTGCAGTGCCACAGGGCCTTTAGTAACCATGCGTGGTCAGGATGTTGGCTTTACATCTCATCTAAAAGATGGCATCTCCAGCAACACAGTGCTTTGGACTGACTTCCATCCACGTACAGACCAAGCCTGACTCTGCTTAGGTGGCAAGAACTAAAAAGATCACAGCACAAGACAATACGGGCGCACACAACCTTCAGTGTAGTTATTTATGCCTCTAAGACGTACCGTCCCATCCACCTCTTTCACAGCACTCGCTGACGTGTAGGACAAGGGGCTGAGGTTCTGCCCCACGGGCACGCTTGAATCCACATTCAGTGGTAGAACAAAGCGGCGGGGGAAAGCTCTGGCTATCGAGTTATAGATCTGTTAGGAAGACAGGAAGTTACAGGGGGAGAGAGAGAGATGAACGGGCTGCTGAGCTCAGTCCCTGGGGTGGGGCAAACACCTGTTGACCTTCCCCCCATTCCAAGGCTCCCTGCTCTCTGATGATTTGTACTAGCATAGCACCTAGAGACCCCACGCCGAGATCAGGGCCCCATTGTGCCAGGCACTGTACAGACAGTGAGAAACAGTCCTGCCTGGGAGAGCTCACAGTCTATGTAGATAAGACACACAAAGAACGGGAGGGGAAACCGGCACAGAGAGGGGTAGTGCCAACTTCACTCAGCAGGTCAGTGGCCGAGCCAGGAATAGACGCTTGGTCTCCTGACTCCCTGTCGACTGTCCCATCCACTCTGCCTCTCCCTCCCGCCCAGCACTGCCTATTCCTTCCTCCTGGCCATTCCCCTGGCCCTTCTTTCCACACCCTTCCTTGGATTAATGTCATTGTTACTTAGAGACAAGTTTGCAGCGTCTAGAACAACGAAACATTCTCATTTCGCCCACAATAAGAGTCACCCACAAATCAACGAGGCCAACTAACTCCAAGGAGCGTAAACCTCCCTCTGCATTTCCCAGCCTTCAGCTCAGCCAGCCTGGGATCAGCAGGTCCCGTACAACAGACACAGAGGCAGGGGTTTTACCTGATCCAGACCCTCCCCAGCTTTGCGCAGGTTTTGGAGCTGGTAAGTTTGTAGGCTCCCTCCGTCATCCTGGCAGCAGAGGTCAAGGACCACACAGCCCTGATCTTCAAAGGCGTTGATATGATGGAAAGTAGCAAATGGCCTGCTGTAAAACTGCCCCGGAAGCAGCTGCAGTGAGACAAAAGACAAATTTGTGTCCCGCCTCCAGCAATCTCAGCCCCTCCCTGGGCCCCGGAGAGTCCCATTTTCCCTTTCCAGTTCTCCAACCACTCTTTTCGCACCCGTTGTCTTAGACTCCAGCAGAACAACAGCTTCACAGCCAGTTATGGGCAGAAGCAGATTCAGGCAATCTGGAGCCCAAAGCACACCACGACAAGAGCCCCTCCGACCATGCACCACCCCCCACCTGGAGGGGCAGCGGACGGGAACCCTTCTCACCCCCAGAGACGGAGGGGCAGTGGCCACGACACTCACATGGGGCCTCCTGGATCACACTCACACTCCTCACCCTACACCTGGATCCCCATGTCACTTGGCAGGTACATCTTAGTCCTTGTACCTGCAACTCCAGGACTGCTTCCCAGGAGCCCCTACCTGCCTGTTGCTCTACGTTCTTTTAAGGGGCAGCAAAGAGTTTTCTTGCATTTGCCTCTGCTCCAGCACCTAATAACTTCTCATCCAGGAGGCCTAACCATTCCCTAGTTTTCAAGGCAATACTGCTGCAGTTCCTGGCCTGACCCATACAGCCCAGGTTGCTGCTGCCAAAAGCCAGGGGCATTTCCTGTGGGCTCTAAGATTGACTGAAAAGACGGTTACTCACCTGTAGTAACTGTTGTTCTTCGAGATGTGTTGCTCCTATCCATTCCAGTTAGGTGTGCGCGCCGCGCGTGCACGGCATCTCGGAACTTTTTACCCTAGCAACCCCGGCGGGCCGGCTGGCGCCCCCTGGAGTGGCGCCGCTATGGCGCCCATTATATACCTCAGCCGGCCCGTCCGCTCCTCAGTTCCTTCTTGCCAGCTACTCCGACAGTGGGGAAGGAGGGCGGGTCTGGAATAGATAGGAGCAACACATCTCGAAGAACAACAGTTACTACAGGTGAGTAACCGTCTTTTCTTCTTCGAGTGATTGCTCCTATGCATTCCAGTTAGGTGATTCCCAAGCCTTACATAGGTGGTGGGGTCGGAGTGAGACGTGGCGGAGTGTAATACCGCGGAGCCGAAGGCTGCGTCGTCTCGAGACTGTTGCACCAATGCGTAGTGGGAAGCGAAGGTGTGTACAGAAGACCAGGTGGCCACTCTACAGATGTCCTGGATGGGGACATGGGCCAGGAAGGCGGCCGACGAGGCGTGCGCCCTTGTCGAGTGAGCGGTGAGGCGGCATGGCGGCACGCGAGCAAGCTCGTAGCAGGTCCGAATACACGCAGTGACCCAGGAGGAAATTCTCTGGGAGGAGACCGGCTCACCCTTCATGCGGTCGGCGATGGCCACAAACAGCTGCGTCGAACGCCGGAAAGGCTTCGTCCGCTCGATGTAAAAGGCAAGCGCCCTGCGGACGTCCAGGGTGTGAAGCTGTTGTTCCCGAGGCGAGGTATGCGGCTTCGGGAAGAAGACCGGGAGGAAGATCTCCTGGTTGAGAAGGAAGGCCGATACCACCTTGGGGAGGAAGGCCGGATGCGGCCGAAGCTGTACCTTGTCAGCATGGAAGACGGTGTAAGGTGGACCCACCGTTAGTGCGCGAAGCTCAGAGACTCATCTCGCGGATGTAATGGCGACGAGGAAAGCTGTCTTCCAGGAGAGGTAGAGCAGGGGGCACGTGGCCAAGGGCTCGAAGGGGGGACCCATCAGCTTGGCCAGGACGAGGTTCAAATCCCAGGTCGGGGCAGGACGCCGCACCGGCGGGTACAAGCGGTCCAGGCCTTTAAGGAAGCGGGAAACCATCTGGTTGGAGAAGATGGACCGACCTTCCAGCGATGGACGAAAGGCGGACACTGCTGCCAGGTGAACCCTCAATGAGGAGACTGCAAGACCTTGCTCCTTAAGGTACCAAAGGTATTCGAGGATGGTAGGTACCGGAACTACGAATGGATTCAGGCTTCGCTGATCGCACCAAAGCGCGAACCTCTTCCATTTCGCGAGGTAAGTGGAGCGAGTGGAAGGCTTTCGACTCTCCAGCAGGACTTGCTGAACTGCCACGGAACAGTCCCTCTCCGCGTGGGTCAACCACTCAGGTACCAAGCTGTAAGATGGAGGGACTGCAGGTTCGGATGGAGGAGTCTGCCAAAGTCCTGGGTGATGAGGTCCGGCCACGACGGGAGGGGGATGGGATCCCGAACGGAGAGCTCGAGCAGCAGGGTGTACCAGTGCTGCCTCGGCCAGGCCGACGCTATGAATATGACGGTGGCTCTGTCCCTCCGAAGCTTCAGGAGCACTCGGTGCACGAGTGGGAACGGAGGGAAGGCATAGAGGAGGCGATCCGTCCAGGGGTAGAGGAAGGCGTCGGACAGGGAGCCTGGCGAGCGACCTTGGAATGAACAAAACAGGTGGCACTTCCTGTTCTCCCTGGAGGCAAATAGGTCTATCTGGGGAAACCCCCACCTCCGGAAGATTGTGTGGACGACATCTGGACGGAGGGACCACTCGTGGGAGAGGAACGACCTGCTGAGACGGTCGGCCAGCGTGTTCTGCACTCCCGGAAGAAAAGACGCTTGCAGGTGAATGGAGTGGGTCACGCAGAAGTCCCACAGGAGCATCGCCTCCCTGCAGAGGGGGGAGGAGCGTGCTCCGCCCTGCTTGTTCACGTAGAACATTGCTGTTGTATTGTCCGTGAACACTGTCACACATCGGCCTTGCAGGTGGGGGCAGAAAGTTTGGCAGGCTAGACGGATAGCTCGCAGCTCGCGGACATTGATATGCAGGGCGAGCTCCTGGGTCGACCAGAGGCCTTGGGTGTGGAGATCGCCCAGGTGAGCCCCCCAACCGAGCGCCGAGGCGTCCGTGGTGAGCGTGGCGGACGGGCGCGGAGGGTGGAACGGGACCCCGGCACACATGATCTCCGGGTCGAGCCACCATCGGAGGGACTCGAGGGTCGCACTGGAGACCGTTACCACCATGTCGATGGGGTCTCGATGAGGCCGGTACACCGACGCGAGCCAGGACTGGAACGGGCGGAGGTGGAGCCGCGCGTACGCGGTCACATACGTGCATGCCGCCATGTGGCCCAGGAGGCGGAGGCAGGAGCGCACCGTCGTGGTCGGGAAGGTGACTAGGTCCATGATGAAGGCGACCATCGTCTGGTGGCGGGCGCGAGGGAGACAGGCCCTGGCTATGGTGGAGTCGAGGACCGCTCCGATGAACTCCACTCGCTGAGAAGGAATCAAAGTGGACTTCTCGGCGTTGATGAGGAGGCCGAGCCGCCGGAAGAGCGACCGGATCTCCGCCATCTGACCCATCACGAGTTGTCGAGACTGTCCGCGAACCAGCCAGTCGTCTAGATACGGGTATACGTGGATCTGACGACGGCGGAGGGCTGCGGCAACCACTGCCATGCATTTGGTAAAGACCCTCGGTGCGGTGGAGAGACCGAACGGCAACACAGCAAACTGGTAGTGGGTGTTGCCGACCACAAATCGGAGGTAACGTCGATGAGGGGGATAGATGGTGACATGGAAGTAAGCGTCCTTCATGTCGAGGGCGGCAAACCAATCTCCCGGATCCAGAGAGGGAATGATGGTCCCCAAGGTGACCATGCGAAACTTGGGCTTGAGCAGGTACTTGTTCAGCTTGCGAAGGTCCAGGATATGACGTAGCCCGCCTTTCGCTTTGGGGATAAGGAAATAACGGGAGTAGAATCCCCTGCCCTGCCTGTCTTGAGGCACTGCTTCTATGGCACCCATGCTCAACAGAGTCTGGACCTCTTGTAAGAGGACTTGCTCGTGAGAGGGGTCCCTGAAGAGGGACAGGGAGGGTGGGTGGGAAGGCGGGGGCGAAACAAATTGAAGGCGGTATCCCGACTGGACTGTTTGCAGCACCCAGTTGTCCGTTGTTAATTGGGACCACGCCGAAAAGAAATGGGAAAGGCGGTTGTAAAATAAGGGGGTAGGATCCGGTAGGGAGAGAGATGGGCCATCCTCGAGCGTCCCATCAAAAAGCAGGCTTGGCCCCCTGGGGGGCCTTGGACGAGGCCTGCCCCTGGTTCCGCCGATTGCCTGACGGACGACGGCGGTTCTGGGCCGGTCGCCGGTTAACATATGGCCGATAGCGCTGTTGGTAGCGGGAGGGTTGCGGCCGGAAGGGCCTGCGCTGCGTCGCCGGCGTGTGCATCCCGAGCGTACGGATGGCGATGCGACCGTCCTTCATGGTCTGGATCCGAGAATCTGTCTTTTTGGAAAACAGACCCTGGGTGTCGAAGGGGAGGTCCTGGAGGGTATACTGCACCTCCGGCGGCAGGGTGGAGGACTGCAGCCAGGAGATGCGCCTCATCGTCACGCCGGATGCTAAGGTCCGAGCCCCGGAGTCCGCGGCGTCGAGGGCGGCCGTGATAGAGGACCTGGAGGACTTCTTTCCCTCGTCCAGCAAGGCCGAGAACTCCTGGCGGGATGTTGATGGCAGGAGCTCCGTGAACTTCGCCAGGGACGTCAGAATATCAAAGACGTACCTGGCGAGAAGGACCATGATGTTTGCAATCCGCATTTGTAAGCCCCCTGCGGAGTAGACCTTACGGCCGAGCAGGTCCATGCGTCGGGCGTCCTTGGACTTGGGTGCAGGGGCAGGTTGGCCGTGCCTCTCGCGGTCGTTGACGGATTGAACGACCAGGGAGTCCGGGGTTGGGTGGGAGTAGAGGTACTCATAGCCCGTTGGGGGGGCTGAGTACTTACGCTCGACCCCACGTGCTGTGGGTTGAATGGAAGCGGGGGTCTGCCAGAGCGTAGTGGCGTTTTTTTGAATTGTCCGCACAAAGGGCAACGCCACTCGGACAGGAGCGTCCGCGCCCACCACGTTGGTGATCGGGTCCTCGTCCTCTTGGACCTCTGCGACGGGGAGACCCATGGCCGTCGCCACTCGGCGAAGCAGGTCCTGGAAGGCCCGAAGGTCAATGGGCGGGGGTTCGCTGGCCGCAGCACCTGCCACCGCCTCGTCTGGCGAGGACGATGAAGATATGCCCTGCACAATTGGCTCAGGCGCCGGGGCTGTTGGTTGAGCCTCCGCGGAGTCGTGCGGTGTGGCTGATTGGCGGTCCGCAGGAGCGGGGGGCTCGTGCGGAGGAGAGGGAGGCGGGCGGCTAACTGTCGCCTCGGGGACCCTGGTCCCGGTGGTCACATCCCGCAGAGGAAATGGGATGCCCTGCACCTCGTGATGCGCCCAGGGGACCCAGTAGCTCCACTGTTCATGATGGAGTCCTTGCGGGGTCGGCAACCGGTGGGTGGTGTCATCCGCACCGGAGGCCACCGATGCTGGGCGGGATGGCCAAGGCGGTGCCGAGGGATTGAGCCGCTGAAGACGGGAGTCCCTCCGCCGACGCCGCCGAGGGTCGATAAGTGTATCGCCAGCGGGACGGCGATCGTGACCGTCGGCTACCGCGGTGCCGGGAGCTCGACCGGTGCCGGGAGCTCGACCGGGACCGGGATCTGCGGTGCCGGGAATGACTCCGAGAGTCGCGGTGCCGTGAACGGTGCCGGGATGGAGACCTCCGGCGGTACCGACGGTACGGTGACCGGGACCTGGATCGGTGCCGGGAGTGCGACCGGTACCGAGATTGAGAGCGGTACCGGGACTCGGACCGGCGTCGGGATGGTGCTCGGTGCCGTGATGAGGAACGGCGTCGAGATCCCGAACGACGGGACGGCGACCTGCGTCGGGACCGGGAACGGGACCAGGACCGGGAGCGCGTTCCGTGCCGTTCGCCCAGAGAGGGGGGCCGTGTCATTCTGGCTGGTTTCCCCGCTGAGACGACAGCCCGCACCGGCGGTGCTGGGGGCCGGAGGCTCGGTGCCTCTATGAGCCGGATTAGCTCACGCGCGGAGGAGAATGTCTCCGGCGTCGATGGCAGCCTTGGCTCAACCACGGTCGGTGCCGGGGAGCGTGGCGGTGCTGGACTCGACGGCGCTTGTGGTGCCGGAGTCGAGGGCCCAGGGCACGTTTTACGCACGGCCGCTGCTACTCACGCGGCGTCCTCCGTGCGGGCCTTTGCCACTGCCTTCGCCAGCTGTTGTTTGGCGGAAGGCGAAAGCGAGCGGTGCCGGGTCTTCTTAGCCGCCGGCTTAGGTACCGGGGCCGCGGTGCCGGAACGGCTCGGTGCCGCGGGTGCACTCTGCACCGATGGCGCCCTCGGTGCCGGCGCGGACGGTGCCGGGGGTTGGAGGGACGCCTCCATAAGGAGCTGCTTTAAGCGAATGTCTCGCTCCTTACGGGTCCGCGGCTTGAATGCTGAACAAATAGCACACTTGTCCGTGCGGTGTCCTTCGCCCAGGCAACGGAGGCAGGAGCCGTGAGGGTCACCAACCGGCATAGGCCTCTGGCACGCTGCGCAGGGCTTAAAGCCCGGTGCCTTGGGCATGAGCCCGCACCGGGGAAGGGAAGGGAGGAAATACCCCCCTTATCCTTACCTAAAATACTAACTAACTAACTACTGAACTAACTACACTAACACTAAACAAACTATGTACAACAAGAAGTAGCGAGAGCTAGGGCTGTGGAGGACAGAGAGCACTCCACAGTTCCAACTGGCCGTCACGGGCGGTAAGAAGGAACTGAGGAGCGGACGGGCCAGCTGAGGTATATAATGGGCGCCATAGCGGCGCCACTCCAGGGGGCGCCAGCCGGCCCGCCGGGGTTGCTAGGGTAAAAAGTTCCGAGATGCCGTGCACGCACGGCGCGCACACCTAACTGGAATGCATAGGAGCAATCACTCGAAGAAGAACAGGAGAAATCTAGGCCTGCATAACTGCTGGAATGGCAGAAAATTTACCTCTCCCGTGTGCTTATTCACCACGTGGAAGCGGGTTTTGTACTGCGGCTCCCAGTTTATCCCATCAGCAATGGGCTTCCCAAGGAACTTGGATGTGATGACCCGACACAGATTAATCTTGATGGGCTGCTCAGCGAAGACCACGTAGTTCTCACTCATTCCTGAATGGACAGAAGGGGAAAATCAAAACGTTTTGCTCCAAAAGGCAAATGAGGTGATGAGAACTGCTGGGAGCACGGGTCAGTGAACAACCTGCCTCTGGTACTAGAACCTGGTATGGCAAGTTGTCGCTTGTAGGCTGTACTGAGTCTGCATACAGAAGGCCTAGTAGAGGATGGGAGGCACCTCACCAAAGCTGTGATAGTAGGAGGGTTTCATCTTCTCAGCTGGAGCGATGGAGCACAAAACTTTTGCTCCCTGCAAAGTGTCATCGCGGTTTGACTTCTGCGGAGGAATCCGAATAATGTTATAGCTGGAACCTGGAAAGGAGAAAGCATGTCCATCAGCCCAGAGACCCAGGATTGACACAGTCAGCACTTCAGGACAGGCACCAAACAGGTTTGTGCATTAGCCCTCTCCATGTTCAGAGTCTTAATGGCTCAGTCTTCAGATACAAGACATGCCAGATGAGATTTTCAAAGCCAGCTAGGGGATTTAACCACACAATTCTCACTAGAATAAATCCTCCAGCCAGCTTTAAATATTTCAGCCACCCACCCCTGAATCCCATCAGGTGCTGACACTAAATCCCAGCTAATGAGCTCTTAAATCTTTAGCTAGATTCATCCAGGACTACAAATCTCCACTTCCTGTGGGGCCCACACTCATGCCTTCTCCTTTCAAAAAAGGTAAACAAAAAAATGACAAAACAAAATGGTTTTCAGTTAAAATATAAAATTGCACAGCAGCCATTGCTCTATAATCCAGCATGAGGCAGAACCTGACACCCCTTAGGAGTTAAGTGATCTTCTCTCATCTGACTCTCATTCTCCAGCCTTCCTGCCTTCTGTGCTGCTTTTCATGCTGTCAACCATGACATCCATCTTGGAACCGTTTGCTGGCATTTCAGAGACCTGGCTGTCTTGGTTTTGCTCCCATCTATCCGAGTCCTCTTTTTTTGCAGCACGCAGCAGAGAGGTTAATGTAGTCTGGTCTTCTGGATAGGGAGCTAGCCCTGAAAGACCTGGGTTGTACTCCCCCATGGACGTTCTGTATGACCTCAGGCCTGTGCCTTAGGGACAGAGTTTCAAAGGTTTTTAGGCACCCAAAGATGCAGCTAGGTTTACGAAGGACCTAACCTTCTAGGCGCTTTTGAAAATCCCACTAGGTGCCTAAATACCTTTGAAAATCTGGCCTTTAGTCTCTCTGTGCCTCAGTGCCCCACCTGTACAATGGGGATAACAGCCCTGCTCTACCTCACCAAGGGGCTGTGAGGAGAAATGAATAAGACCTTGTCAGGCGCTCAGATACTGTGGTAGTGGGGCCACATAAATACCACAGGGTAGAGTGGGAACTTCTCTATATCACTGCTATCCCTGCCCCTGGTTTTGACCCCTTTTCACCTATGCCCCCAAATCTCACCCTTTTTTCATGTTCTCTGTGTATATATATCTTCCTACTGTATTTTCCACTGAATGCATCCAATGAAGTGGGTTTTCGCCCACGAAAGCTTATGCTCAAATAAATTTGTTAGTTTCTAAGGGCTTGGCTACACTTACAAGTTGCAGCGCTGGTGGAGGCTTTCCAGCGCTGCAATTACACCCCGTCCACACTTGCAGGGCACAACCAGCGCTGCAACTCCCTGGTTGCAGCGCTGGCTGAAAACCCGTCAGGGTTGGGGTATAAGGAGTGCAGCGCTGGTGATCCAGCGCTGCTCAGCAGGTGTGGACACTCACCAGCGCTTTAATTGTCCTCCAGGGAATAAGGAGTTATCCCAGAATTCCTGTTCAGCCACTCTGCTCATCAGTTTGCACTCTACTGCTCTTGCCTCAGGTGACCCACCCTTTAAATGCCCCGGGAATTTTAAAAATCTCCTTCCTGTTTGCTGCAGCCAGGTGTGTGTGGAGTGCAATCAGTTAATCTTTCCAGGTGACCATGCCTCCACGCGGCAAACGAGCCCCAGCATGGAGCACTGGCGAATTGCAGGACCTCATTAGTGTTTGGGGGGAGGAAGCTGTGCAGTCCCAGCTGCGCTCCAGCCGTAGGAATTACGATATCTTTGAGCAGGTATCAAGGTCCATGCTGGATAGGGGCCATGATCGGGACGCACTACAATGCAGGGTGAAAGTTAAAGAGCTGCGGAGTGCCTATTACAAAGCCCGCGAGGGTAATCGCCGATCCGGAGCTGCCCCCACGACCTGCCGTTTTTACAGGGAGATGGACGCGATACTTGGGGGTGACCCCACTGCCAATCCCAGGACCACGATGGACACTTCTGAGCCGGGTGGGGGACAGGAGGAGGAGGCGGAGGCGGAGGCAGCGGCGGGGGGGGGGGGGGGGAGGAATACGCGAGTGACACCCCAGAAGACACCCCAGAGTTCCTTGAGGCATGCAGCCAGGAGCTCTTCTCAAGCCAGGAGGAAAGTACCCAATCGCAGCAGCCAGCAGTTGCAGAAGGACAAGCAGAGCAGCGGGTTACCGGTAAGCGGCTTTTATTTTCTGGGTGGAAATGTTTCTGGAGAGGAAGGGGGGTTCGGGCTGTATGCATGCCAGCCTAGATGTGGAATAGCCCATTGATGTGGTCTATCACGTCGCGGTAATCGTCTGCAGTTATCTCAGCAAAAGTTTCAGCCAGAGCGTGGGCAATATGCCTGCGCAGGTTTATAGGGAGAGCCACTGTTGTCCTTGTCCCAGTCAGGCTAACGCGTCCGCGCCACTGTGCCGCGAGGGGGGGGGGGGACCATCGCTGAACACAGGCAACCCGCATAGGGTCCAGGGCGGAATCCACATTGCTGTAGAAGAGCCTCCCGCTGTTCCCTAGTGACTCGCAGCAAGGAGATATCTTCCAGGATTAAGTCCTGTGAAAAAGGTTGGGAGACTCTTTAGTGAAGCTAGTGATAGAGATAGGGAGATAGTGAAGATCACCCCTGCAGCTGCATCTTCACTCAAACCCTCTATCACTGAAGCTTACCCAAAGCAACCAGCACCCCTCTATCACTCAAGCCCCACTTCTCCCTCTATAAGCACCCCTCACTCACCATTTTGTGGCTTCTGCTGTGTTATGTGTGTGGTAAAAGAATGCTAAAGTGAGGACTGAGAACTCCTTCAGTGTGTGGGAATTTCAGTCTGGAGATAATGAACACAATGCTTCCCTGTTAAATGTTGTCAATTCTTTTTTTCTAAAGTGACCTTGACTGCTGGACTGACCAGATGTACCACAGCACAGAAGCTGCAGAATTTGAGAAAAAATCCCCGAAAGAGCAAGGAAGACATGCTGAGAACTGTTATTGCTCACTCTGCTAGAGAGAGTAAAAACTTGCAGGAGTGGAGAGAAAAGGAGAGCAGGATACGCCAGAGGGAAAGCAGGACCCGGCAGAGAAATGCAGTGGCCAAGAGGAAAAGCACAGAGAAGCTGCTAAGCATCCTGTCGCGCCAAGCGGACTCTATCGAGTCACTTGTTGCCATGCAAGCAGAGCACTACCGTGCTACTCCCCCACCCCCCCCGTCCCAAAGCTTTTTGCCTTGTGCACCAATGTCAGTTCAAACCCCCCTTCCCCAGCATCCAGGTTCTTACCACCACCAGCTGCCTCCAACACCTGTACGTTCACCAACCAGCCCTGCTAACTACAACCCTTACCCTCTGCACTCAACCCCCATCACCATGCAGTTTATGCACCCTGAAGTGCAGGATTCATTGCACAGCACTCCAGACAGGACGTATGCAAACTTGTGACTGTGCAGTTCACCAACCCACACCCCTGCCCTCTTGTGTTCATGAAATGTTGTGTTTCTGTCTGTCAAGGAAGTTTTTTTCTTTTCAATAAAACAATTCTTGGCTTTGAAAACAGTCTTTATTATAGCAGATAGTGAAAGATACTGTAGCCCAGTAAAGAAAGAGGCACTGCAAATCATTTTAGGGATAATAGAATAACAGTGTAAACAGTGCAATTCACTCCCATGCAAGGCAGCAAACATTACTGTTGGCTTTCAGCCTCAAATTCTTCCCTCAAGGCATCCCTAATCCTTGTAGCCCTGTGCTGGGCCTCTCTATTAGCCCTGCTCTCTGGCTGTGCATATTCAGCCTCCAGGACTTGAACCTCGGTGGTCCATGCCTGACTGAATGTTTCACCCTTCCCTTCACAAATATTATGGAGGGTACAGCAAGTGGATATAACCGCGGGGATGCTGCTTTCCCCCAAGTCTAGCTTCCCATACAAGGAATGCCAGCGGGCTTTTAAACGCCCAAAAGCACACTCCACAGTCATTCGGCACCGGCTCAGCCTGTAGTTGAACCGGTCCTTGCTCCTGTCAAGCTTCCCTGTATAGGGTTTCATGAGCCAAGGCAGTAACGGGTAAGCGGGGTCTCCAAGGATCACAATGGGCATTTCGACGTCCCCTACTGTGATCTTCCTGTCTGGGAAAAAAGTCCCTGCCTGCATCTTCCTGAACAGGCCACTGTTCCGAAAGATGCGTGCATCATGCACCTTTCCAGGCCAGCCTGTGTAAATGTAAATGAAACGCCCACGGTGATCCACAAGCGCCTGGAGAACCATAGAGAAATACCCCTTACGATTAACATACTCTGATGCCAGGTGGAGGGGGGGGGCCAGAATAGGAATATGCGTCCCATCTATCGCCCCTCCACAGTTAGGGAAACCCATTTGTGCAAAGCCATCCACAATGTCCTGCACGCTCCCCAGAGTCACGGTCTTTCTTAGCAGGATGCGATTAATTGCCTTGCAAACTTGCATCAAAACGATTCCAACGGTCGACTTTCCCACTCCAAACTGGTTCCCGACCGACCGGTAGCTGTCTGGAGTTGCCAGCTTCCAGATTGCAATAGCCACCTGCTTTTCCACTGTCAGGGCAGCTCTCAATCTTGTGTCCTTGCGCCGCAGGGTGGGGGCGAGCTCAGCACACAGTCCCATGAAAGTGGCTTTTCTCATACGAAAGTTCTGCAGCCACTGCTCGTCATCCCAGACTTCCATGACGATGTGATCCCACCAGTCAGTGCTTGTTTCCCGAGCCCAAAAGCGGCGTTCAACGGTGCTGAGCATTTCCGTGAATGCCACAAGCACTGTAGTGTCACACGCGGCAGGCAAATCCATATCGATATCATCGTCAGACTCCTCACTGTCACTTTGGAGCTGAAGGAATAGCTCGACTGCCAAACGTGTTGTGCTGGCGACACTCATCAGCACAGTCCTCAGCAGCTCGGGCTCCATTTCCCACAGAAATCGCGATTCACACACAGAGCAGAAAGACACTCACAATGGCGCCAAACGTTGCCAGAAAGACAGAATGCTGGGATGTGAAGCGATGCACCACGGGGCGTTGGAACAGGAAGCGGAATGACCCACACACTTCCTTCCCCTTCCCACAATACTCAGCGCCAAAACGGCGCCAAAACAGGACGAGGTGCTCTGTGGGATAGCTGCCCACAATGCACCTCTCAATACAGCGCTGGAAAGTGCTGCAAGTGTGGCCACACTGCAGCGCTGGTAGCTGTCAGTGTGGCCACACTCCAGCGCTGGCCCTACACAGCTGCATGACCAGCGCTGTAACTCCCAGCGCTGCAACTTGTAAGTGTAGCCAAGCCCTAAGGTGCCACAAGTACTTCTCGTTCCTTTTCTGAATGTAACCTTGGCTCAGAGGGCTTGACTGCACTGTTTCTGAGTCCCCTGCATTCCCTCTAGAAGAACTCCACCACCACACCCTTCCTGTTTTACACGCTAGACTTCCAGATCCTTAATTTAATCACCAGCCCTTTCTTGTCTCTTATCTGTTTGTAAACAAAATACTAACTCCCCTCCCCAGGGGCACCTCTCCTCTGCAGAACTTACATTTCGCACTAATTCTGTGCTGGAGTTAAGAGCTCCACCTGGGAGCTCCCACACCTCCTGTATGAAATTCAGGGAGGGGCTCCCTGCCCACCCCCCCTTCCTATACCCACTAATTGGTGCCCCTGGCACCTGCCCCCATGCTGAAATCTACCCACTGCTTCCAGCCCCAGAAGAGGGGCCCCATCAGATTCCTTCATACCTTCATCAGCAATTTCTTCTGACTTGTTCCAAGCCTCCCTAGTGGCCATTTCCACATAGCTATCGTCAGGCTCTGTTGTTTTCTCTGCCTCATTAAGAAAGTTGGAGCCACAACTAAGCTCAGCAGATAACAAAGAGTCAGTTTCCTTACAACAGGGCCTCAGTCAGAGGAACTGGAATGAAACCTAAGCATCTGTACTAAGCTCATTGTCACAACATCTGAGCACCCACAGCAATGGAATGAGGACATAAACCAGCCTCGCAGCTCCTATGTCAAAAGGAGAAACTAGAATTCTGAGCCCAGCTGAAATGTAATGATGCCTGTCTACTGAATCTGATCCCTGCCCAAGGAGGATTGGTGGCTTAGTAACTCAGCCAACACCAGGGATGTGCTGTGCATGACCCTGTGGGAAAATTTGAAGCTAAATGCTACTGTAAGCACAAAGGAATTAGCACAGCAAGAATGAAAGAACAGCAAAGCCAGGGAATTGTTTGGTGAATTGGTGCAAGCCAGCAGCGCCAGCTCCAACTACACAGGGCATTAGCTGCTTTCTGAGGGAAGAGGCACACTGGGGAGGAATGTCTTTATGCAAAAAGAAATTGAAGTTGGTTTTGAGGAGCCACTCAAATAGGGTTATGGTTTTGCGACAATATCATCCTAGTATTGGGAAATCTGCTACAGAAACTTATCCCATCCTAACCCCTGGCTGCAGAGTACAAAGGATGGGGAACAATCCTGGCACAAGGGAATATGGACTAATAGGTTTTCTCCCGCCACACTCCCCCATCTTTAGGAATTGCCACATTGGATCATGCAAGTGGTCTGTCTAGTCCACTATTCAAGTGGCCAGTACTGGCTGCTTCAAAGGAAGATTCAAGAAACCCTGAAGTTTGGGGACAAACTGCCCCCAGGGGGACTTCTTTCTGTCCCCTAGTAGTCAGAGGTTGGCTCATGCCCTGAAATATTGGGGTTTATCTCCCACCCAGAGCTCTTGGTTATTTTAATCCTGGCTATTCTAAATCTTCTTGTTATCCGTAGAAATGTCCTGTCCTGTTCTGAATCCTGCTAAGCTTTTAGCCGCATAGACATCTTCTGGCAAGGAGTACCCCAGGCTAAATGGACATTATTTTAAAAAGTATTAATCCAACTGTGCTAGAGTTTAGTCCTTTCGATAAACACCTTTATTTGTTTCTGACAGCTGTCCTACATCAGTTTCACACTGTTTCATAACTGGGAACTACAGAGAGAGTAGCTACAGAGCTGCAGATTTGGGGGTGACACTAGAATGTGCAAAATTTGGCACAACTGAGAATCAGTAGCAAGGAGTAGGGATTTCCCTATGGCGTCCAGGAAGGGTCAAAGCACTCACTCACTGCAGCTACTGCCCTGCATAATAATTTTTCTGGTCCCATAAGGAACGCTTTAAGGCCCCAACCCAAGCCCATTTAAGTCAATGGAAAAACTCTCATTGATTTCAAAAGGCCTTGGATTCAGCCTTGACACTTTATGTAACTTCCTTAAAAAGCATCTTCTCTCTACCAAACTGATCCACATGTGTGCATGATACATCTCATCCCTACCCAGGGCAGTGCCCTGCACTTCTTCCCTACTGCTCACAGAAAGGTCTGTGCTCATTGGGATGAGGCAGCCTCCCAAAGCACATTAACTAAAGAGGCCAAACATTAAGAGAACAAATGTCATGGTGAGATTGATGGGAGCCACAATTTAAGACTGATCCTGCTTTGCTGTCATCGTGTCCCCAGAGAAATAGCAGCTTCCTCACTTTGTTAGACTCCATCAAAACCCCCTCCTTACAGAAGCAGTATGTAGTCTGCCTAGCCTCGCTGCAGGACCGTCATACCTCACCTCCCCCTGCTTCTCAGAGCAGTTACCCTGACTAGCCTCACCATGTTTCCCATAAGAGTTGCCCATGTTGTATGCTGTCCCATCAGGCTCATAATGTGGATGGGCTGTTGCTCCATTCACCACAACGAATTTGCTCCAGTCCACCTGAAAATTCCAAGATTTTTAGAGTCAGAGCAGTAATCACTTCCGAACAGCAGCCATAAGCCAAGGAGCAGAAAGTCACATCCTCACATTCCTTCTAAATTATACCAAACCAATATAATATCTAGCTGTTAAGAAGGTGCCCCTCCTAACAGTACAGATAAGCAAGGGAATCTCAGGGTGCTTACCCTGGCAAGCCGCGTGCCAAAGGTTGCCAACCCCTGCCTTAGCCTCTCAGTTCCCCATCTGTAAATTGAAGATAAAAGCACTCACAGGGGTGATGTGAGGATTAAACCTTAACAAATGTGGGGTGCGTCAATACCCCAGTAATGGGGCCATATAAGTGCCAAAGCTAGAGATGGCCCCATTGTGCTAGGTGTGTCCAGGCATGCAATTAGCAGACAGTCTCTGTTCCAAATCTATCAGTTCTATTGCAAGCAGATAGAGACATTTGGTAACTGGTGTGTTTTCTTCAAACACCAATACAGGCTATACAAAGATACAACAGAGTTTAATATCATTATCTACAACTAGAGATTTTCTGGGTAGCAAATGTTGTACCAAAGGTCCCATGCACAGCTTCGTTATAACCCTATCTTCATGTGCTCATAAGTGTTCAGAATTCTCCTTTGTGGCTACAACTTTCTATGCTTAGACTTAGTCAAAAGGTGAGTCTCTTAGGGAGAAAGTCTGATGGAAATCACTTCAGGCACTGAAATGTCCAAGTGTGAAAAATACACTTCTCAGCCAAGATTTTCAAAAGTGACTAGTGATTTTTGGCTTCCCAACTTGAGACACCTTAAAGGACCCAGATTTTCGGAAAGTGCTGAGTGCTCACCCTCTGAAAATCAGGCCCTTTAAGATGTCTTAAGTTAGGCACTCAGAAATTCAGAGCCTCAACTTAATAGCCACTTTTGAAAATATTAGTCCACCTCTCTAATGGCTGATGAGAATTCTTATGTCCAGGTGTCTCCACTTGGCTGAACTTTACCACTGAAACCACCCACATGGCATCTCTTAAATGGGTAATAGTCCCTGGCAAGGTTTGAAATAGGTATTATGCAACCCCCAAAACCAACTTTGTTGGACACACAAAGCACGAAACAGCTGCTAAGCTTAGAATTTCCATATGGCTTGCAACTATGGAAGACAGTGAATACACCAGAGCTCTAACAGTGTTGGGTAGGTGTGGCTTTGTGCTGCTGTTTCACCACAAAGAAAAGTTGCCTAGCTCCCAGCTTTGTGCAGCTGTAAACTGTTCCAGTAAAAGCAGCATAAGTTTTTGATATATTTCTCCTGTTCTCTCCATTCCTTGTGTTTTCCCCCTCTTTTCTATTTTCTCAAAAACCCTATGAAATTAACATGCCAACTAAAACTTATATGAATGGAGCTTTAATGTTAGATGTGTAGGCCACGATTCTGCAAGCTGTTCCAGGCGGGCAGATCCCTGCATTCTTGCAGAGCCCCCTCGACTTAATGCAGCTGTGCACAGAGCAACTTGCAAGATCAGGGCTTTAACCTGATGTATATGCCACAAGACAGCAGACAGCTTAATCTGAAATGCAACAGCACATTCGGTGATAGGCAGTTGAACTGCATGTAGGCTAGTGCGCAGGGTGAACACAATGGGGAAGTGGGATTAGCCAAGAATTCAAGGAGGGTGCCGGGGTAGGGCTGGCTTGGAGTTGGGACTGGTTGAAGGAGATGAAGGGAGCAGATTGGGTGGGACCATGGGGTAGGGCAGAGCATAGGCAGGAGTGGAGTTCTGTAAGACTATTAACATCTATAACCTTGATGTTACATGGGTATATATTTTTGCATTTCCATACACTGGAATTGCCAGACAAGACCAGATCCCTGCACTTCATGGACAGTGACCAAGTTGTGAAGGACCCTGCTTTACCCTTGGTTGAAAACATAACTGACCTCAGGAGTCCTCAAGTCTGACCCTGCCTGCTGCCAATGGCTGTGACTGGACCTCAAGCATGGCAGCTGCTTTACTATTCACCTCGATCCTGCAACGCCCTCCAGCACATGTACCACAGAGGAACCTTTAAGGCCATGGGGTGACTGGTAGTGACTGCAGATTTCCTGGCAAGTCCAGTATCTGCCATAGAGAAGTCATTTTTGCCAGGAGAGAGAGGTACAGAGGATCTCAACACAGTGCAGGTTGGACACAAAGACCAAGAGGGTCTTTGGGAATTGTCCCCACTAGCTGCCAAGGCCATCCTGGGAAGAGTGTGACATGATTCCCCCACACCAGGTGCTAAACCCGTCATCCCACCCACTCTTTACCTTCTCCTTGGTTTCCAGAGTTTCTGGATCCACTTTGCGCATGAAGTTGGTCTCAGTGCTGACATAATAGTCTCCCTTGTACACCACATAGTTCACACTGGAGTTATCCGTTGGCCCTGAAGCAAAATCCCAGAGTAATGCAGATGCATTAAGCTCACGTCTCGCTACAGCAAGTTAGGCATATTTAAACAAATAAATCAATTTCCCTAACGACGCAAACCCCTCTCAGGACAGAGGGATTAAAAACATCTCAGTGATTGATAGCAGCACACAGGGCTCTCCCTATGCAGGTGAGTTCATGGCAAAGAACAAAGACTTGTTTTTAAGCCAAACCGAAGAAGTCTGATCCCTTTTGGTTCAGGTACTACTAAGTCATTGTGCAGGCTCATTTCAGTTTCTTGCAACTAAAGGAAACCGATGATATTACAAACGGAATCATGCAGACCTGAGGGAAAGGCAACCCCTGGCAAGGGCTGAAATGTCCTTTATTATAAAGCCAGACAACCAGTTGCCAGTATTTATCAGAAAGTATGAGCAGAGAACCCAGACTGCACTGTGTACAGGAGGCCAGGTCGGCAATGTAAAAAGCAGAAGCAGGCCCCATAGTGGGACGATGCAATTCAAAGGGAATGCAAGGGGCATTGGCCAATCACTTGGAACATTAATGGGACTGGACAAAATAACAGGAAATGTACAAAAGGGGATTATCTGGCACTGACTTCTATCAGGAGCTGGTGGGTGGGGGTGCAAAAGGAATTGATTGGAGGAGACCTGGGAGGCATTTTCCATCTCAACTTCACCAGGGCCTTGTCTACACTACAAAAGAAATCAGTTTGTAATTGAACTGGATGCACTGAAACAGTTTAAGACAAACATTTCAGCACCAACATGTGAAACGGATTGGTTTCACCCTGCACTCACACTAGCGTTGTCCTAAGCCATTTCAGCTGCAATGGCCACTGGGTATCTGCCTACAATTCCTAGCCCAGCTCCTGGAAGCATTCTAGATTGCAGAAGGCTATCAAAATGAACCAGTGGCTCTTTGACTGGTTATTAAACCCGCTGACGGATGGCCTGTCTAATTATTTATTAGACCAGTTAGGGCATTTCTAGGTGTAGACACAAGTGTTCTACAAATGTTCTAGAGGCTTTAACCAATTTAATCTCTCAAGTGTGGACCAGGCCAAAGGAGCAGTCAGTGGGCCCTGACTGATTTGCTGGGAAGGGATGGGTTGCAGGCAGGCTGGGCTGTGTTTGCGGCTTCATATTGGAAACCCTGTGCTTCACTCAGGAGATGTTAACTAACTGGCCATGGAGTCTGGGAAGCTCCATGGAATTCCCCGCCAGCAGTGGGGGCTGGGGATCCCCAGGGAATCCCCCACCACCCATGGGGGCTGGAGAGCTCTGGGGAATCCCTTGCCATCCACAGGGAATGGAGAGCTCTGGGGAATCCCCCGGCACCCACGGGGGCTCGGGAGCTCCGGTGAATCCCCGCCACACACGGGGGCTTGGGAGCTCCGGCGAATCCCCCGCCTCCAATGCGGGCCGGGAAGCTCCGGGGAATCCCCCGCCACCCTGCAGGACTGAGAGCTGGGGCACGGGGGGCAGCTGGGACGGTCTTCCACTGCTGTGGCGCCTGGGCTGCTGCGGGGCCCCATTATCACGGAGGTCACAGAATCTGTGACTTCCACGACCTCCGTGATGTACTCGTAGCCTTAACTATCATCCAACAGCTAATGGTACTGCCACTTCTGTGTGCCATCCTCTCCTCACCCATATCACCCTCCCACACCCCTTACCACAGGAAGGAAAGGAATAGCCTACATACCCTAAAAGCTTAGCAGGGCATGGGGCTTTCAAGACAGGTTTGTAGCCAAAAGAATGGAGGATTGTGTAATGCTCATTATATCGCCCTATAGGGTGTTCCTCATGAGAGGAGGTGCAGGATTTACACAACCCTTGGAAAGAGGTGAATCAAATTTTGTAACAAACCTCAAAATTAAGTAAAGGGCATCAAAGGGACCAATGGCAAGAGGCGCTGAGCTACCCAGGGCACCCATCAACTTCACCTGTAGCTGTGTGTGCCCCCAGGACCTCTGGAGACCAGACCCAAGGTGCACAAACATTTTAGTGAGCTACATTTCTGATTTTGGGTGGAAACAACATGGGGGGGGAGGGGAGCCAAAATCCCAAGTTAAGTGTGTCTATTTCAGATGAGTTTGGCTTGGAGTTGTTTCTTCAGAGGGGTGATCCCCACAGAAACATGACCACTCCAAGCAAAACCACTAAAACTTCCACACAGCTCCCTTCAAACCTAAAAGCTGTTCCTCCAGGCAAATATCACCCACTTGGGATGCATACCACCTCCAAGAACATTGCTTTCAGCTAAGGAACATACTTACGTGGCATCTCAAACCACGATATGAAGCGCCCAAAGATGCTCTTGCACGGGTCCGGCATAGCCAGGGTTCCAAACTCTGAGACCACGATCCGATTGTGCCGGCTGTTAGTCACATAGGAATCACTCTGCAGGAACTTGCTCCTGTAAGTCACGATGCCATTTTCCAGTTGGAACTGATGCAGCAGGGCCATGCCATCAAACCAATGGTTAAATCTTCCAGCAGAGCAGAGAAACAAAATCACAGAAAGAAGGCTCAGTGTGGTGCCACATCCTCCTATGCCTTCTCCTAAATCCCTGGTGTTTGTTATGATCTGTGCTATAATCTGAGAACCGGATCCTACAAACACTTTTTGTGTGTGTGGGTGGAAGAGAGCATGAACGCAATGGAAAAACTCAGACATGCAGCTACTCATGTGCCTACATGTCTGAAGGCTTGGGGTCCAAGTTTAGAGACACGCTAAAATTCTCAAAAGCATCTGGGGGTTCGTCTACTCAGCCACCGACAGCAAGTCTTGGACCCCAGGTGCTAAAAATAGCTGTGTAGACATTTGGGCTCAGGCTGGAACGCAGGCTCTAAAACAGGGCTGGCCAACCTGTGGCTCCGGAGCCACATGCGGCTCTTCACAAGTTAATATGCGGCTCCTTGTACAGGCACCAACTCCAGGGCTGGAGCTACAGGCACCAACTTTCCAATGTGCCAGGGGGTGCTCACTGCTCAACCACTGACTCTGCCCCCACTCCACCCCCTCCCCTGAGCCTGCTGTACCCTCACTCTTCCCCCTTCCCCCGAGCCTCCTGCACACCACAAAACAGCTGATCGGGAGGTGTCGGAAGGGAGTGGGAGGCGCTGATGGGCAGGAGGCACTGGGAGCTGGGGAGGAGCTGATGTGGGGCTGCTGATATATTACTGTTGCTCTTTGGCAACGTACATTGGTAAATTCTGGCTCCTTCTCTGGCTCAGGTTGGCTACCCCTGCTCTACAGCCTGGAGGGCGGGAGGGGCTTCAGAACCCAAGCCCAAACACCTACGCAGCTGTTTTTAGTGATGTAAGCGAGACACAACAAGTAATTCTTCTGCTTTACTCCGTGCTGATTAGGCCTCAGCTGGAGTACTGTGTCCAGTTCTGGGCACCACATTTCAGGAAAGACTGGACAAATTGGAGAAGGTACAGAGAAGAGCAACAAAAACGATGAAAGGTCTAGAAAATTTGGGGTAGGGAAGGAATTTTCCTCCAGGGTAGATTGGCAGTGGCCCTAGAGGTTTTTCGCCTTCCTCCGCAGCATGGGGCAGGGGTCGCTTGCTGGAGGATTATCTGCTACTTGAAGTCTTTAAATCAGGATTTGGGGACTTCAACAGCTGAGTCAAGGGAGAGAATTATTTCAGGAGTGGGTGGGTCAGCTTTTGTGGCCTGCATCTTGCGGGAGGTCAGACTAGATGATCATAATGGTCCCTTCTGATCTTAAGTTCTATGATTCTATGATTGAAAACATGACCTATGAGGGAAGATTGAAAAAATTGGGTTTGTTTAGTCTGGAGAAGAGAAGACTGAGAGGGGACATGATAACAGTTTTCAAGTACATAAAAGACTGTTATAAGGAGGAGAGAGAAAAAATGTTCTTTTTAACTGCTGAGGCTAGGACAAGAAGCAATGGGCTTAAATTGCAGGAAGGGTGGTTTAGGCTGGACATTAGGAAAACTTCCTAACTGTCAGGGTGGTTAAGCACTGGAATAAGTTGCCTAGGGAGGCTGTTGAATCTCCCTCATTGGAGATTTTTAAGAGCAGGTTGGACAAACACCTGTCAGGGACGGTCTAGATAATACTGTGTCCTGCCATGAGTGCAGGGGACTGGACTAGATGACTTCTCGAGGTCCCTTCCAGTCCTATGATTCTATGAAGCACAACAAGCCCCATGAGTCTGGCTGTAGACCCAGGCTCTGAGACTTGCTGCCACAGGCTGCCGCTTGCAGTATAGATGTACCCTAAGGGTAAGTCTACACTGGAATAAAAAACCTCCGGCATGGCCATGGCTCTCCCGGTTCAGCTTACTAGGGCTCACAGGGGTTGGGCTGCAGGGCTAAAAATTGCTGCGTAGACCTTTGGTTCTGGGCTGGAACCTGGACTCTGTGGCCCTCCCCATATGTGGGGTCCTGGAGCTCAGTCTCCAGCGTAAGCCCAAATGTCTGTGCAGCAATTTTACAGCCCCGCAGCCTAAGCACAATGAGCCCAAGTCAGTTGACCTGGGCCAGCCACGGGTGTTTAATTGCTGGGTAGACATACCCTAAGTGGCTTAAGCAGCTAAGTCTCATTTCCAAAAGTGACTTTAGGCACCTAGACGCCTGAGTCCCATTCACTTTCAATGACTCAAGCTCCTAAGTGCCTAAGTGTCTTTTGAAAATGGGCCTTAGTGCTTTTAAAAACGTTACCCACAAACTTTCATGGACTGAAACTATGTTGTTCTACAAAGCCCCTGCATGCTTATGGTGCTGCAGAAATAGAACACATATTAGGGCTTGTCTTCACTAACACTTAGTGCATGGCAAGCTGGGGTGTAAATCTATCCCCAGGAGCCTGCTGTGCGCTGAATGTCTAACCATTCCCTAGTACACTTTGATCTACTCCTGTTTTGTTATTTAAAGCCCCTTGAGCAAGAAACAATCTGGGAGCAAAGGGCCAAACTACAGCACTTTGCAGAATTCCATCCCCTCCGCAGAGGAGAAGATGTCCTGCCACGCCTTTTGAAGAAGACCAGTTTTTCAGAGGTAGAACATCAGGTACGCTGATCTCCATCAGCCACTTTTGTTCCCATCCAGTCAATGTGAAGATGAGCCAGCTCTGTGGGTTTGCTTGAGTGACAGACTCTCAGTCAAACACTGGCTTGGGTTCTAACTTATTAAAAATATAGATCGACTTTTGTTTTGAAATGGAAGAACACCAACCAGTGTGAGGGCTGGGTTGGTTTTTAAAGCCACACAGACAGCTTAGTGTAATCAGGATGGCAAATGATGCCTGGGATTGCAGGGTGGGAGGGGGAAGTGGCTGTTACAGACAGAGCACTGGGAGTCAGGATGTCAGGGTTTCATCCCCAGCTTTGTTAGCTCATGATGTGGCCTTCAGCTGGTCACAGCCTCTGCGTCCCCACCTTTAAACTGTGGAAAAACACCTTCCTACTTCCCAGGGAGGTCACGAGGATTAATGAATGGGGCTAGTAAAGGTTCTGAAAGCTTCTAGATGAGAGAAGAATTTGCATTAGAAGAATGGGATCTACAGGCATTTCCTCATGGTCACACATCTTCAGAGCTAAGGAAGGCCCCTAATGGCTGCGATGCATTTGTGAAGGTGCCTTCTAGGTTTGACCAACCCCCAGCCTGGGATCATTAGAAAGTACAATCAAATCTGAACTTACTTCTCCTCTCCAAACTCAAACTTCCCAGGCCCGTTCCTTAGCAGGCTGCCATTAAGCCACTTGGGAATGTGCCCTTTGACCTTTGTCAGGATGGGCTGAGGAGTCTCTTCCACACTTCTCATTAGTGGGGAGATGCATTGCAAACCCTTCCGGTTGCTGAAGGTGACCAGCTCCTGTTGTGGGCTCGGCAGAACGTCCTTTAGAACTACAAAGAACAAACAAGAAGTTAGAAGACAGCAAGCGACTAAGGCCCTTAGTGCTAAAAGCTAGAGACTGACAGCCACCAGCCTAGATACCTGCAACTTGGGCTTGGAGTTCTATGACAAAAGCATCCTGCAAATAACCAAAACATAACAGATGTTCAAAATAAAGCTCTGCTTCAAAGTGTCTGTCAGCCATAGGGAGCTGAAAATTCAGTGCATTAAATCTTACCACGATTAATCCAGCACAGACACCTGAAAGGTGCTTTTGTATGTTGCAGAGAGGGAGGAAATGAACTTTTCAGGAAGACTAAGCTAAAATAATGTATTTGAACATGTAACAACAACAAGGAGGGATACAGACATTTGTTACGACCACCTGGAGATAGAGACTACAACGTGCCCAGAAATAAATAGATTGCAACTTAAATAGAGAAAACACAAAGTGGTGCTTATAGATTCCCCAGCAAACCTCATGCTGAACTCCTCCAAAGGCTCCGCTCTTCCACCAACACCAGTGCAAGAGGATCTATTACAGATTCTATGCAAGCAGCTAGGTCTCCCCACTGAGTGATGGTTCATTGCACTACCAGGGGGGCTGGGCACAATGCAGGTAAGGAAAGCAATACAGAGGAGCCACCTTAGCACTCCTACAGACCAGACCCAGGCTCAGCCAGCCTGGGAGCAGCGTGCAGACTACATGCTCAGTCCTGGGGTTTTCCAAGGAGTGGTGGGAGATGATGCTTCGGTGCAGGGCAGTACCTCTCAGTCAAGCTGTTGAGGCTCCATTATAAAATGTGTTTCTCTGTTCACCTAGATACCTTGGTAATGGGTGCATTAGAAATGCAGAGGAGACTGGCCACAGGGGAACATTTTTGTACAGCTTGTTACTTAGTTAACTGGCTCCCATGGCGGCTCTGAACACACACTGTAAAGGCACATAGAGCAGGAGAGCAAGATCACAATGTTCATGCCCTAGGGGATACATGCAGCTTCTCAGAGATGCAACAAGTCAGATGTCGCACATGACTCAGTGGGTGGGGAAAGGGCACATCTGAGTATCTGCCGGGGATGTTCCTAGTCACATCTAGGCAAAAAGCACTTTAGTTCCCTAACAGTCATGCCTGCTACTTGCTGTTGGAAACCAAGAAGAATTAGCTTTGTTTGTAAAAAATAAAACAAACTCTCTGTATGGGTGCTGACTAGGATACGGGATTGGTCACCTCCATAAAAGCCACCTTTAGAACAAACAGGCTTCTCTCAAACCGGGCATGCATTTGTCATGCAAGACCCCTTTTCAATCATGGCACCAGCAAATCACCTGCTAGGCAGAAAGTCCCCTGTGCTGCAACAACTGTAGAACAAAGGTCAACTGCATCTTAGTAGCTTTCTCCTCTATTTTACAGATTGCATTCTTTCCCCTTTTTGTGGCACTGTTCTCTATTAAGGCTCCTGTTTCTTATCTGCTCTGAGAGCCAGACTGCTTCCCCTCCACTGGGGGGATGCCAGTGTACAGGATTAGATGTACAAAGCTGTTTAACCTGAGTGGGTAATCGAAGGCAGAACTTGCCCCAGGGATAGCACTGCTGTACAGGGCCGGCTCCAGACCCCAGCGTGCCAAGCGCGCGCTTGGGGCGGCGTCCCGCGGGAGGGCGGCAGGCCGCAGGACCAGCGGACCCTCCGCAGGCACGTCTGCGGGAGGTCCACCGCAGCCGCGGGACCGGTGACCACCAAAGCGCCCCCCGCGGCGTGCCGCCCTGCTTGGGGCAGCAGAAATCCTAGAGCCGCCCCTGCTGCTGTATGAGGTATGACTGTTTTGACAATGCAATTAGTTAGTACTTTATCAACTCTTAATTTACAGCAAGGAGCCCTATAATCCTGTAAACTATTTCCTTGCCCTCCATTCTGCTCCGCTAGCTACTGAGACAATGTTATTGTAAACCTAACTCTAGCATAGTCTAGATTCTGTCCTTCTCACCTACACTCAGAGCTCACTCTCTTCCCCATTTCTCAATCTGCAGATCTGTGCATCTCTCTCCTCAGCTCAGTCACACCTGCCTCGAGGCAACATTCCCAGTGTCCAATAAGTGCAAACTTTCCACCATTCAGCCACCGTGCAGACAATGCTGTGCTGCCTCTCAGCTGCTCTCCTTATCATCATGCAAAAGGTACTGTTAGTATCTAATATTTGTACGGCAGGAGCACCTATATCAGGCTCCACTGTGCCAGGCACTGTGCACACTTGTAACAAAAAGATGGACCCTGCTCCAAAAAGCTTATAAGCTTCTAAGTACGCTAGGCTTTTAAGAACCTAGGGATCCCAGCTCGCTTAGGAAGCAGAGCTGGTGGCATAGCACATAGAGTGACTCCATACAAGCCAGTTCTGAAAAAGTGAATGGCCCTTACTGGAAGAATGCTTCCATTCACAGTATCTCCACTAACTTCTCTTGCTGCTCTATGGCCCTGTTTAAGGATGTATACAGTGGGGCCATCTTGGCCATTAAACAGATGAGAGGGAATTTTAGAAAGAAAAGAAAATCCCATTTTCAAGCATTCTCATTGTCCCTACGGGACAAAAATCAGTCTGGTTCTATTGTCCATGCTGGTCTCATTCCCATGCCTTTGTTGTCAGTTGCATCCAATCAGAAGCCTTCATGCAAATTAGAGTGACACCCTCACAGCAGCAGCATCTGATTCCTCCATTGATTTGCACTGTGCTGTTGCTGAGATATCACGACGATAAGTACCCTAGAAATACATAACTAGAAAGGCAGACCCCAAAATGGGTGTAGAACAATGAGACCGTCAGCAACGATTAGTAGGGTCAAGTCGGGAGAAATCCTCTTCCCACGACAGCTCTATAAAGTCAATAACTTCCCAGGCAGGAAGGGCTTTGACTTCTCATTTACAAGCCCAGCATGCTGATTCCGTGCCTGGACTGGAGAGGGGAAGGATGGCCCAGTGGTTATGATGCTGGCCCGTGTGCTTGACTCTAGTTCAATTCCCTGCTCTGCCGCAGAATTCCTGTGAGACCTCAGACAAATCACACAGGGTGTATTTACGCTGCAGCTGGAAGCAGGTAGACAGACTCACACTAGCTCTATTCAAGCTAATTTGTTAAAGGTAGCAGTGTGGACCTTGTGACATGGGCAGCAGCTTGGGCTAACAACCTGAGTCCAATCCTGCCCAGTCCCTGGGGTCCAAGCTCAGGTGGCTAGCCTGTGTCCACACTGCTATATTTAGCACACTAGCTCAGGCCTCACTGGCATGAGTCTGTCTACCCAGACTGGGAGGTTCACTCCTAGTTGCAGTGTAGACATACTGTTAGTCTCTCTGGGACTCAGTTCCCCACCTGTATCTCCATGATCTGTGAAGAGGTAATAAAGCCAAAACACTTGGCATGGCAATCCTGCTGCCTGCTAGAAGAGCTTACTGGGGAGTTAGACCCAGATTGTCTAAGGTATTCAGGCCCTAACTCCTACTGACATTAATGGGAGTTAGGTTCCTAAGTATCTTTGAGGAGCTGGGCTTTAGTCTTGTTATCCAAAGACCAAACAGGCCTTCAGATGGGAGCATCAGAATCCTGGAACTGTTCTGTATCCCTAGCAGTGCAAAAGCTTGGCGTGGGAGTGACCAACTCTCCAGAAGGGGCCTGGTTTGCACACATTAGCATACACCTTTCTGATCCCTGAGGTGGAATCAGCCAGCCCCATGCCTACGTATTACAGCATCAGAGCTGAACAGTGAATAAAACCTGCTGCAACAATTCTGTTTTCAAGGTATTTCCACCATACCTGTCACTGTCCTATCTGAGTCTTAGTTTTTATACCCATCCACGTAGGTGGTTTTGCCATAGACCCAAATTCTCTCTCCTCTCATCATTTCCGGTAAAGTATTTTTAAAAGAGTCCCTGATTAAAACATCTTATGCTGTAAAGACAACAGTTAGTGCCATGCACAGCAACAGAGAACAAGCTGAACACAGATGCCTGGAATGAGATGTCCTCCAGCTGAAGTCTTTAAATCAAAACCAGACATCTTTCTAAAAGATCCACTTCCCTTCAACCACAAGGTATTGTGCTGGATTCAGGAACGGCTGGGTACAATTCTTCAGCCTGCATTATGCAGGTCAGAATGGATGATCACAATGGTTTCCTCTGGCTAAGAACTATATACACAAAACGATGGGGTTTAAATTAGCTGTTACAACTCAAGAACAATATCTTGGAGTCATTGGGGATAGTACTCTGAAAACATCCACTCACTGTGCAGCAGAGGCCAAGCAAAGCTAACAGGATGTTAGGAACCATTAGAAAAGGGATAGATAATAAAACAGAAAATATCATAATGCCACTATACAAATCCATATATGCCCACACCTTGAATACAGTGGGCAGTTCTTGTCATCCCATCTCAAAAAAGATATATTAGAATTGGAAAAAGTACAGAGAAGGGCAACAAAAATTATTAGGAGTATGGAATAGTTTCCATACTAGAAGAGGTTAAAAAGACTGGGACTGTTCATCTTAGAAAAGAGATGACTAAAGAGATATGATTGAGATCTATACGCATACATAAAAAAGCATGTATGGTATGGAAAAAGTGAATAGGGAAGTGTTATTTACCCCTTCATATAACACAAGAACTAGGGGTCATCCAATTAAATTAATAGGCAGCAGATTCAAAACAAACAAAAGGAAGTACTTCTTCACAAAATACAGTCAACCTGTGGAACTCATTGCCATGGGATGTAGTGACGGTCAAAGGTATAACTGGGTTCAAAACAGAATTAGCTGAGTTCACCGAGGATAGATCCATCAATGGCTCCTAGCCAAGATGGTCAGGGACATAACCCCATGCTCCAGGTGTCCCTGAACCTCCAACTACCAGAAGCTGGGACTGGACCACAAGGGATGGATCACTCCAAATTCCCTGTTCTGTTTATTCACTCTGAAGCATTTGGCACTGGTCAGTCAGAACACTGGCTATTGGGCTAGATGGACCATTGGTCTGACCCAGTATGGCCATTCTTATGTTCTTGAAATCTGTGAATCTGATCTGCACTCAAAAATTGCTCACTGCTAACAATGGATGTCAGTCACAAGTTCAGCAGCACAGTTTAACAACTAGCAGAGTCCAAGTCAAATTATGGACATCAGTGCTGTTATGTTCACAGCACACAGATAATTAGATAAGCACATAAATACCCTTGCTGAAAGGTTGCAACATAACACCACTTCATTTCTTAGAATTCAGAACAATAACACACAAGAACCGCAAAACAGAGAGAGAAAAAACAGACTACTCTCTACAGCAGTGAGACAAAGCTCACCCTATCTTGCTTTAAACTGGCTCTTTCCAGATTTATACCAATTGCACTGACTGCAAGCAGGACCAGAAACCTTGAGCCCCACCTTCAAGTGATAGTTTGCAGCTCCCACATTCCTCAGTCTAGCACAAGTTTTGTTTCAGACTCCTGTGGTTAAAACTTAAACCAAGCAGAGGTTAACCCAGGGTTTCCAGAATCATGCTGAAAAGTTTAGACTGCTGTACCTTTGCTGTTAGACTGCACCTGAGCCCAGTGCTGGCACCCATTGTCAGCAATGGGTAATTCTTCCTGATATAGACCGGGATAGAGTGGGCTGAGGTGGTTCATGGTATTATTATTTTTAGTCCTTGGTAACCCCCACAATGTCCTGGATGCTTTCCTGACATTCAGGAAGGGACAGTGCCTGTCCCCAGAGCTTACAGTTACATACAGTAGAAAAAGGTATGGGGAAAGGAACCCTTAAAGAGGAAAGGGACGTTGCTTAGTGCACATTGACTAGGAGGCTATTCTGTGTGAAGGAAGGGGCAATCTGGAGCCAGCATGCTGGGGAAAGCAGGCAGGCAAAGGGAGCAGCCGGAACAGGAGCTTGGGCAGAGCATAAGGAGCTGGGCACGTAGGAAGAGATGAGGAAATGTGGTGATTTGAAGACATAAAATGACACGCAGAGCTTTTCTTGGGCTTTCGACATGCAGCTGGGCCAAGCCCTGAAAGGGAGGAACAGCAAAGATATGATGCAGGAGAATGGAAGTCAGGAGAGCAACAGAAGGGATGCTGGCAGGAGAGCCCAGGTGGGCTGCAGTAGGCTTGGAGGTTGGGCACACCCCTGGCTAACTGAGCCACCTATTTATCCTGTAAGGGGGTGTTGTATCTTTTGCTCTTTACCCAACAAATGTAATATGAAGGAACTATATGAGCACAGTTAGGGGTGCTTACTAGGTAGATTGAACATGCCAGGCCTAGCTCCATACACACAGGTGGCTTCTGAAACATAAGAAACACTGAGGGCTACTAGAGAGTTCACCAATTATTTAAAGGGATACTACCCCAATTCTTCTACACTACAGGGGGAATCTTTGCCCTCAGGTGATTTTAGACCTCAGTCTTTGACCCTGTGCCTTGCAGAGAGAGCTAAAACATGACCAATATAAACCAGCTGCTGAGATTGGACTGGACTCCACGTTTGGAGCATGAATGGGCAGATTTTACCTAGGGAATATCATGTGCACCACAGACTGAGGAGAAGCATTTCAGAGGAATTCCCTGGTTCAAATGTCGGCCACACAACCCAGTTAACAGGTGCAGCAGCCTCACGGGAGGCACAGACTGAAGAGAACTCTCTTAAGCCAACATTTATGCAGTTTGTGGGCTCAGCAGCCCAGCTGGCAAGGCCTCAGCAGCACAAAGAGACAGATGTGGTTCAGCATTTCGTTTAGATTAATCTGTGCTGACTAAGGTTTAGCTGTAAGCAATACAAGAACAAACAGTGGCCAGCAATGGTACAGCTAAGTCCCTTCCTGAAACAGAGCCATTTCCTAGTGCAAGCAAGGCCTGAGGTTGAAGAAATTCTAGACAATATTAAATTTCCACCTAGTATGAGGTGGCATTTCCTATCAGGAAGCATTTCCTATTGACCAGACCGGTCACTTTCACCACCTCAACTGTATCTTCCAGTCTCCCTCCTTTAATCCTTGAGATTAAATTAAATTGCTGCACAAATGATCCGTAAATCTCCAAAGCCGGATGTCTACTTCTTTGGAGACAAATTCAGCAATCAGTACAAGAGAACAGAGGAAGAACAATTCAAAAGAAACTGGTTGACAAGCTGAAGCTGAACTTTTGTAAGCTACTAAGGATAGGTAAGACTGCATGTTGCCCTAAAGAGATGTGGCAATTTACCCTCCTACAATGTGGGTATCTGGCTCACCACTCCTCAAATCCTGATTAGAGCTCTAATAGGAGAGGGCAGCTAGATAAATAAGTCAGGCTGCAAGGCTAAAGTAATTATCCTGCAGCGTACAGCAGCCTCTCCCTCTTAAACCTCAATTAAATTATATTAAATTCCATATAAAGTATTTCATCAAATCCCAACATTAGTGCTGATAAAAACCCATTAGAAAGAAAGAGAGGGAGTCTTTTCATACAAGCTGAAATCTGAGGACTATACCGACTGATAGAGGCATTTAGAAAGGAGTTGGTTTAGATAGTCTAGCTGTAAAACATTTTCATTTCAAAATTTTAAACAGAGAGACAGCAGTTCCACTAAATAGATATTTCTGCAGCGTTGTTATGGTCTAGGATCCAGAAGGGGAACTGAGTAGACTGCCTGGGTTTCCTTGTTCAGTAGATTTTTCCCTATCTCCAAAATGTGAGTTCCCCACCTCATCTCTCATCACCTAACCTCCCCAAAAACGCCCCCCCTCCCCCACCAACTCACACAAATCAGATTTCGGCAGAATTCAAGGACAAATCACATCATATTCTTTTAAGCAGTGTTTGGCTCAAAGAGGAGCTGGGTTTGTCCACAGAAGCTTAAGCTGAGAGCAGAGTTACATTTATAGCCTTAGAACAGTTAACAGTAAGGCAACCAGGTGGCAAAACTACCATAAAGTGATATAATTTTAAGATGGAGACTCAGATACCACTAGAAAAGGGCAACATACAAAAGGAAAACAAGTGGCCTTTGTACTCTGCTTCTTAACGAGATGAACAAAGCCTGATGTATTCTTTGTTAAACATTTGTTTTAATCAGAAATCCCTCAAAATCCTGCTTTTCATGGAAAACTCTATGGATAACTGGAGAGCCAGCAGGATTATGGCTGACTCCAGAGAAGTGATACCAGCTAGAGTGAGGAAGGGATTGTTATTCAGACTGTTTAGGGGTTTTGTCATTACCTGTTTCACTCAAATGCCTGAACAAACAGCAGGAAGAAAATATCTTGTTACAGATTCAGTATTCAGCTAAGAGTTGAGAAATCTCATTCTATCTCCTTGGGGTCTCCAACCAGACTACCAGCAAAAACAATACTGGTATTGCCAATTAGGTAAAAAGGGGATAGAGGGGTAGGAGGGGAACCTCAGGCCTTTTTTGCCCAACTCAAAGAATCAAAACAGGGCACAGTCCCATGTGTCTCCCTGTAGAGCTCACCTTTAAGGATGACTTGGGTATAATGAAAGCAGGTAGGGGGAGATGCTGAGGGATGGACTAACCAAGAGATCCCCACTCTAAATTATAGAGTGATTCAAGAATCCACCTTCAAATGTATCATGGCCTTTGTAAGTTAGAACTGTGGAAGTTTCATATACACGCGGCCTTGATAGCTTTGTTTGGAGAAATATAGCTCTTCTCTCAAAATATAACACAAGAAGGCCATAGACACATGCAGTATTGGATCTTTCAATGGAAAACACTTTACTTTACCAGATCTGAAATGGTGGGGCCAGAGGTTGTTACATATAGCACTGAAGCCCGGAGCTAACATTCCTCAGACATTTTGTGTTGATAATTCCGTCTTTATATTTTCCATCTCCATTCTGATAAAGAACTGATTGATATTGGATTTCTTGTCATTCCTCACTAATTTAGCAACAGATTTTATTAAAGAGTTAGACTCTGGGGCTGCTCCTAAATATGTATCCTGAGATACACACTGGATAACATCATCACAAGACAGGCTTGGAAAAATATCCAAAAATTTTCTACCAAAGAAAATTCAGCGGGGAATCTGGTTAATTCCTTTCTTTTATGGCTCACCTCCAGATCTCAATGGGTTATGACAGATCTCTCTGTTAAGCAAGCAGCAGCAGATTTCAAATTTTGTCACGGTAGCATACATTGCTGAGTCCCTTGGAGCTACTGCACAGAACTCTGTACGGCGGCTTCTTCCTGCCTCCTGTGGTGGGTGTTACAACGGTGGGTGATCAAAACTTCAGTGGGGACTCCTGCCCCCAGCAGCCATATCCCTGTCACAACCCACTGACACTTCCCTCATACAATAGACTACCTGCAGAAACGCTGCTGTTTACCGATGGTTTCCCCAGCTCTAAACCTGCATTTTCCATTTATAATCTGATATAATCTGTGCAATGCATTTGCCCCTCCTGTTTATTGGCTTGCAAAACAACTAGGGATCTCCATGCTGTCTAGCAAACTCCTTGAATCATGTAATTCCTAATTTCTATTAGAAATAAAATTCCTCTACTGACCTGTCTCCAGCAGCAGTTCTAAGAGCAGGAGATCTGTCAGCCCCTTTGCAGGAGAGAGAGAAGGGGATTCTTACCTGGGATGGATTTTATCAAACAGCAGAGGAAATGTCCCACATTTGCAGGCAGGAGACTGATGGCAAACAGAAGGATTTGGGAAAACATCTGGAAGATCCTCAGCTCTGAATAAAGCCTCAGATCCAAGGTACAAGTGCTCAAGTGGTACTGTGCAGCTAGCACTGATGGATGCGTTGAGTAGGACGGGCTGAGGCCATCCCTTCAGAATAAAAGCTTTGAGTGTCTGTCTGTACAATGGTAGGGATGAGCCTGCACAGTGCAGCAGCTACCTAAACCCGCATTGTGGTGAAGTGCACGTGCAGTGCTCTAGCTGTTCATGAGGGGGCGACTTTATTCTAAGAACCAGTCTCCCTTAGAAATAAATCCTAAGGCAAAAGCGGCTGCTCTGGAGTTATCAGTTGCTCTAGGCAGCTCAGCGGTGCTTATGTCCTTATGCAGATTGGGCTAGGTGAGTATATGAATGATGTATAGTTAAGACTGCACGTTTCCCAGCTCTGACAGGCAGAACTTCACTGAAGAGCTTTGCATAAAGCATAATAGTTTCACCAGTAAGCAAACTATCTGTAGCTTTCAGAATCATTTTCTCTTAGCTACTGAAAGTCAGGGGCTCCCAGCAGAGACTGTTCTGTTCAGATCCTGATAAAGAATTATTAGCACTTAGTATTTTTTAAACTGTTTCTGCAAAATACTTTCCAAGCATGAGTCAAACCTCAAAACATTCACATATGGCACTATTCCTATTTTATATTAGCAAATTGAAGCATGGAGTTATCAGGTGCATAAGTTACGTCGCAGTAGGTACTGATGCCATGATACTTTATTGCGAGTGGTGCTGAGGGATGTGGGAGTGCACATAAGGAAGGAAGAAACAATATATGTGCCCAGGTACCCAGGGCTCCAAGAAACCTTGATAAAGGATGGCATCTTTTTCTTTCAAAAATGCTTTCCACTTAGTCTCAGCAGTCATTTCACAAGCTGGGTGACCTTTTTTACCTAGACTCTGAAGCATCTCAGAATTTTAGAACATACCATTTGCCATATCACATTAGACCAATAGTCAGTCAAAACAGATATCCTGCCACTGATAGTAACCTATATTCTATTTTAGAAGAAGGTGGCCCTTTCTCCACACACTATATTGTACTGGACAGCAGTGATCACTTTGCACCACAATATGATTGGTATATTTGTTTGAAAACCTGATGTCAACCAATGATGTGTTATGTTCCAGTTTATTTTACAGAGAAAATCTGGAAAGATCCAAGTATAATTTTAACTGTTAACTGAAACCAATGGCTTGCCAGATAAAGAGCTCATTCCCCTCTTTAAAAGTGAAAAATATTTTTTAATGAATTAGAGACCATTCAGGTCTCATTCACCAGACAAGTAAAGATCTGCATTCAACAATGAAGGAGATTGCAGTGTGCTTTAATGGCACATTCAAATTATCTCTCAGCATTGACACTACTGAGCAGCTTTCAATGGACTCAACCACCACAACAGTAACTCTTGCATTGGAGAGGAGACAAAATGTCCCCATTGTATTTTGTCTAAAGATCTTGGCCATTTAGAAAGCACTACTGTGGTCACAGCAGCAGTTCAGAGAACTGGAGCTAGCATAAGGGTTTAAATTGTTTTTAAACAATAGGCAGACAGTGAACTATAATAAATTGTAAAGTCACTCTTGAAGTTGATTCAGAAAAAGAAATGTGAAATGTCACAGTTGGGATACTCTGATAATAGTGCATTTGTCTGATTTATAATTAATTTTTCCTCTCCATAAATATTTCTATTATATGAAATATATTTTTAAAATGTCAATTTAAAAAAAGTGTGTATTAAAATAGGGGAAATAAATCTAGTAATGCTGAATTATTGAGATAAATACATGTTGCATTCATATATGTGCCTACATAAAGGTACAGTTAAAATAAGCAACTTGTGATGATGTGCACTGAAAGTTAGATGACAGAGCAGGCGGTGTAGTTCTTTTAGAGTTGACTCTCAACCAGTTTGCCATGGCATCTGATACAGATCACATACACACTGTGTGGTGGCAATAGCCATATGCAATTGCTCATAAAACCTTGGCCACCTCACCTACACTGTGCCCACAAATCCACCTCCCACAGGTTCTCTTCTTATCTTCAAATGACATAAGTAAAAAAAGATGTCATCCAGCCATAGGAAGTTGTTCTTTCCTCAAAAAAATTACAACAGCCTAAGGCCCAGGATAGGAATATTCAGTCCTGCACTAGGTTTACGTTCTCACACCTCCTGGCCCTTCAAACCTAAAACCAGGAGTTCACACCACTATGCAGAGACTCCCCACCATGCAATGCTTCTAACCCCAGAAGTTTCCAAGATTAAAGCTGTAACGCCTTCTCATGTAGAAAAGCTACTTTAGGTCATTTTTAGAGATGTTATGTTTTTGTTTTCTTCTCTCTCAGAGTGCTAACTGGGTAGATTCATAATAATTAAGGCACCGGTGGAGGGATACAAGAGATACTTTCAACATCTTTGTTCTGAAATATTTTTTTCTTCTTGTGAAGTATGTGCCTAAACAGAATATATGATGTTGAAGTATGAAAAACTTTTCTGAGCATATTTGGAATGAGATGCACAATTCACTTGTGGTTGCCACTGTCATCCCAAATTCTTGTCACAGTAAAACTTCTACACTGCATTATCATATACTCTGTAAATATGATATACGGTAGATTAAGTGGTTTTAAAATTGTGCTGCATCTTCATTACACAATTGAGAATTATCCCATTATATACATTGCTAGTTCTGAATGTATGTACACTTGGATACTAACTTCTCCTAGTCTTTTTTAAGCTAAAGGTTGTGACACAGTTGAAAAAGTGAGTGAAAATTGTGGGGTTATGTATCTGCCTCACTATATTTGCATCTGTAATAGTCCCTTCCTTCTCCACCTTGATTCCCCTGCAGTTGTTTGTCTCGATAAGAATATAGCGTCCTGGATGCCAGAAGCTGTGATTAGGCAACAGGAGATGGAACACTTGATGATTACCTGTTCTGTTTATTCCCTCTGAAGCACCTGGCATTGGCCACGTCGGAGGACAGGATACTGGGCTAGATGGACCTTTTGTCTGACCCAGGACAGCCATTCTTATGTTTTTATGTAATAAATGGCCAAAAAGTGTTTTGCCCCAGCCTAGAGAGGGAACATATATTGCCACAATCCACATATGCACATAAATTCAGATCTAAATATAGTTTCCATTTGTAATTATGCAAAACCCAACATGTAAGAATAGTAATGAATCTTTCAAAACATAAGGTGCAGTTCCCTGCACTACTTTAAGCGATTGTGTTATCACACCTTGTAAGTGCTGGCTTGTCCCCAACCCATGAAGGACCATTACCAGACTCAGAGTCTCTTTTCAGGCAGGTTTATTTTTCAAACCCCAGGGTATGTCTGCATTGTGTTTTAAAACCTGCAGCAGTGAGTCTCAGAACCTGGGTCTACTACAGTCTTAGTCAAGCTGATTCTAAAAACAGTCTGTGTAGACTGTAATGGCATGCTAGACTTTATTATACTATTCAGCCACTACATGGTGCTGTATGAAACTTCCCTTATTTAGGCTATCCTCAGCCATACCTGGCAGTACATTAAAGGATCTTATACCCAACACATCCAGTGTATCTCGCTGGGAAGGAAGCTCTGTAGCCAATCCATATCTGGTACAGGAGTCTGACTTGCTAAGTGGCAGCCCTAAAACCTACTGTGTACAAAGTTTACATAACACACATATTCAGGTTCAGGAGCCCACCCTGGGCTTCAAAGCCCATGCTCCACCAAAGCCCAAACATCTACATAGCTCAATTTTTAGTTCCACAGCACAAGCTCCATGAGCCTGAGTCTATGGACCCGGGTTCTGAAACTCATTGCCACAGATTTTAAAGTGCAATGGAGACATATCCCAAAACAACAAAACAGTTCCCCAGCCCACCCTGGGGCTACAGCTACCTGGGAATTTCCCCCTTTGCCTTTCTCAGGCCTTCCTGCTTCACATCCTATTGCACAAGAAAGGACTGAGAAAGGCAAAGGGGAAAATTCCCTGGCAGCTTGTAGCCCATGGTGGGCCGAATAACTCTTTTGTTGTTTTTGCTTATGTTTGGAAAATAAAACTGCCTGAAAAGAGATGCTGGGTGTGCCAGTGGCTCTGTCGTGGGCTGAGACAAGCCAATACCTTACATGCCTATTGCTGGGAAAACAGAACCCTGAACACAAAATCAGGTAGTTAAAGGAAGGATTCTGGGAAAACATGCAAGATTGCAGTGAATACCACAGCTGTACAGCAAGTGAGAAATTATCACTACTTAGTAAGCATCATTACAGAAGATGGAAGATTGGATACTGAAGTCAGCACCAGAACAGCAAGAGCAAGACATTCTGGAAGAATAAACATTTAATCAGAAGGGACATAATTTGGAGACTAAATCCTAACTCTTAAAACTTACATTTGGCCCGTATTAAATTACAGCTGTGAAACATGGACATTCCAACGATCAGTAATAAACTATAGCCTTAGAATTATGATCTTATGGAGTAATTCAGAAAATATCATGGATAGACCACATAATCAATGAAAAAGTATTGCAGATCATTGGAACACAGCAAACATTATTTAAAGAACTTATGAAAAGAAAGATTTGATTTACAGGGCAATTTTTAAGAAGTTCAGCAGGTGATGCATGTTCACGGGCACTGGAAGGGAAAGTTAATAGCAGAAGAGTATGAAGCAGAAAAAGAGATTTGGATGGATGATGTGGTATCCTAGGTAGATCATTCACAAAAAAATTAGCAGAGGACTCTACAGAATGGGTTCCATGGTTGCCAACCTCCTGTAATGGAGATGCCACAGAAGAAGAGGAAGATGTGACCGCACCCCTTCTCTTCTGCCTCTCCACACCCACTATCAAAAAGAAAGTTTTAAAGAGCAGAGATAAAATCTGGGCCTCTACTGCAGTCAACTGCAAAACTCTCATTTACTTCAGCACTGCTAATATTTCATCCTAGGACTATTTGCTATTTTTAAAAGTAGATTTATATTCTGTTATTGATCTGAGATTTAACATTTTTTTTAAAACTTACTAAGGCAGTACAGTTTAAACAGTAGGGGAGAAGCTTAAAGGAAAAGTAATTGCCAGTTGAGCTTTGCTGATCAGATCTGGCAGCTTTAAAGCCAATTAATTTTCAGTTCAAACCTCCCTCAGTAAAACTGGAAAGCGGATTGTGATGGGAAAGGTGCCAGTTGGAGTCCATAGGTAATTCATTCCTCAGTGACAATATGGAGCAGCTTCTAGATTCATTGTAGGTGATAAAGACAGTTTTGTTTGTTTATTTCCCCAGTAAATCTTGAGATATTTGAGAGAGGCGATTAGTAAAGAAATATCACCATCAGTGTGGACAAGATAATAAAAACAGCAAAATGATACTCTGGTATATCAGAGAAGGGAACTAAAATAATCAGCGAGGAAACTACTGTGCTATGAACACTACTATCTATATAGAAGCTGTGCAGAACACTAACAGGCAGCCAACAGGCACACAGAAGGAGCACACTGATACTTTTAGCCAGTAAGATGGTCCCTGCAGATTCTTTTTTCAACTGGGAGAAACTGAAACATGAAGTCAGCCAGTCCGTCAGTTTCTACACTGATGAAAAGACTTCTATAAAATCAACAGGGAAGGAGAAACCTTTTTCTCTAAGGAAATGTTCTAAAGATTCTGGACATACTATTTTAAAGGATGTTCTATACAGAAGCTAAAACTTTATATAATTAGTTGATTTTTTTTAAATAACCAAGTTGACAACATTCCTTTAGTAGTTGCCTAAATGCACATAGGGAAGAGATGGATGTTTTGTTCTTCTTTGGAGAAATTTAATCTATCTCTAATTCCATGTATTTGCTACCCAGATAATATGATGATAAGTACTTTAGAAATGCATATAAGTAACTATTTCAAAGTCAGACAAACTTCATGTCTGCCCATTAAAAAAACAAAACATGTCATAAGATTTCTTTTTATTTTTGACAATTCATTTAACTATGCAGTGTATAGTCTACTGTCTAAGTTCAGGTACTATGGACATGACAAATGACTACTTTCAATGTGTCTTTGGACTATAAAGCATACTCACTAGAACGGAGTTCCAACATATGTAACATCTTCTGCAGATGCTTATACCTTGGGTGACATAAGTTATGAATATTTTACATGAAGCAATTCAGATGCAAAAAGAATAAGACATGACTACACAAAAACAAGGATGATTCTTCAGAGATGAACACCTTGCATTTAATTGCACCTTAATGCCTGACTGTGCAATCATACTTAAAAGACGTGCACTTATATCTATAAATTATAGTCCTATTAAATAGATTTTAGAATTTTGCAAAGCACTTTGGCCACAGTTCAATCGAGCTGATTCTTCGGTGGCAGATCAAAGCGGAAGAGAGGGAATGAGGGACCCACCGGAAAATTCCAACAAAGACCCAGAGGTCCCGCCCCGATACCAGACGGTATCGCCCCTTTGAATTGGCCACTCCAAGCACCTGCTTGCTAAGCTGGTGCCTGGAGCGGCCCTGGCACCAATGAAAGTCAGATTATGCTTACTTAGGTGCTTAAATAAGGATTTAGGTGTCTACATTCAGAAACAAGAGTGCTGACCTGTCCTTTTTATCATCATTATACTTTATAAAGTAAACATTTTGGATGGAGTTTTGTAAAACTATAAATAACCACAATTTTTCAAGTTTTTTTTTTTAAAGTCAAATTCTTAGTCTAAGATAAACATTTTAGAGTAGTAAACAAAAATATTATATTAGTTGGTATTATTTCTAAATTAAGGTTGATAATTCCAGTGTCTTCACATTTTGATTTTGTCTAAGTTAAGGTGGAAGGTCTGGCAAGACAAACATACAATCCATAGTAGTGCACATTAAATATTAACATGTTAACAGTGATGCCATCTGTAAATTTAAGTTTATGAAGATTATGACTGCAGCTACCATGACATTCTACAAACTTTAGTTGTCTTATACATACCTCTCCCATTCTCCCAAGTTAACCTTTTACAGTACCCCTTAACAGCAATATAATAATTTATTTTAAAAGAGAATAGGTAAAATTGTTAAGATAACGTAATATTCTTATAAAATGGTTGCAAAGTAAGAAGGAGACTAAGGTTCAGATTTTCAAAGATATTTAGGCATCATCCTACAGGACTTTCTAGTGGTTCTCTTTATTAATTAGTCTGGCAAACTGCACAAATGATATCCTGTACATTTTATGAATCATCGTTTGAACTCAGGCAATAGACAGTGAAGAAAAATTGTTCAAATACTACTTAAGTATTAAGTAAATTGTATATACGCCACACAATACTGACATAGTATGGGGTTAATTTTCAACATATTGCCTGGGAATTTGGCAATGTGACCCAAACTACTGTTAACGTTACCCTATGATTCGTTTAAAATCAATAGAAGAGCTAAAGTGTATTTTCAAATAAATCTTGCCAAAAGCTATTTTTACACTCTTCATGGAATAAGATCCTTGATAGCTCCCTCATTCCAAAGCTTCCTTCCTCTCTCTATGTTCTGAGACCAAAAAAAAAATATTTATTCTAGTAAGAATTGTTTGTAGAATCAAATCCGCAGTATAAAAACAAACAACAACAGAAAATCAGTAAGTGGAAAAACAATTTAAAGGCTATTTTCATTTATACTGTTAGCCAAGTCTGATAAGGGATGTCATGTAAGTTCTGGGGGGAAAATTTAATCATGACAATGTTTGATAAAATCCCCCGCCTCTGTTCTCCTGTGATAGCTCCAAGCCCTAGGATCTCCAGGCTCCCTTTATTTTGTTCTTCCCATCTCTTCAACATGCTCAAGGGAAGGGAACCCAGGGCTCAGAATAAGCAAGTCAGTAAAGATGACAAACTTATGACTTGATTTTTAAAACCACTTAAAGGCACGGGTTTTATCATGGAGATCAGTGTTTTGCATCACTAATTAACACTGCACTAATTACTGTCTGTTCTCTTTGTTTTGATTTTTTGCTATATTTCAATAAAGTATGCTGCTGCCAAAAGTGTTAAAATTTGCTTGAACTGTTAAAGATACATACAGAAAGCTAAATATGTATGAAACCCTGCACCTTCCCTTACAGCATATGTTCTCGTATACAACACCATACATGACCAACACTCTGTGCCCTACATTTCAGCTTATTTGCCAGACAAAATCAATTTTAGCTTTGCAGGGTGTTTGCAATGACTGTGAATCTGTGTCTCAGACTCTCTCTTTTCTGCTTCAAGTGATTTTCTATGGTCCTCGCTTCGTTCAAGATTCCATCAAGCTCTTGTACATAAGAAGCATCCATTGCCGCTCTCTCACTTAATTGGAAAAAAACCTAATGTTAAACTAAATACTTAAAAATATTAACACTCTCAACTACTGCTGATATTTGGAATTGCTTTAATGCTTTGCTTATAAATCAGTTGTCTATCAGTCAGTGGAATATATGACTAAATTAACTCTTCAGTTTCACAGACTAAGTAGAGGAGTTTGTTATTTCAGGATTTAGGGTTATTTTTTTCCTTCTTCAGTTTCTTGACACTGCAGACACTTCACCACACCATATCCCACCTTTATCTATCAATCATCTAGGTATTTATATTAGCACTCATCATTGTAGTATCCAAGTGCCTTCCATCAGTTAAAAAAACAAAACAAAACACTAACAATATTTCTGTCTTCCTGTCCTGGCAGGCTTTTTATCTTGTTTTTTCAATAAAAAGAACTGCATGTATTTGTATTCCAGTGTCAGCATATAGGAAGGCTAGGGCAAAAAGATGGATTTTGTATTTTGTTCTGAGGTTAAAAATAAAGTTTTGTGATCAATCTGGCAATACTCTAACACTAGTCAGAACTATGAGCTTGCATCAAGGGGAGAATTACACCCCATGCAGTGAAAAGCATTAGCCCATCAAACCACATTGCATCCTATCCACATCTCAAGGTTGGCAAGTAGTTAGACTAAAAATATTTTAAGAAACAAGAATTATCCCAGGTTATTTTAAGTATATAAAAATTGTATAAAAAGTTTAAAGCTGACTTGCCTTAAAATATGGGCATATTTTGACAACAGGTTATTAATTTCCTTGTTCATATCTGTTAATACAAATATTTATTTTATTTCAAAGGCTTGAATTGAGTGGTTCATGTCAACATTGATATGTCTGAGTAGATCTGAATATTTTTAATACATCACCATTTAAAACCTTTTCCAGTGCTTCAGGTTTGTAAAGTGACTGTGAGCTTTCAGAAAGAGCCAAGTCTGGTCTTTCCAGGGAGGACAACTGAGGACTTTCTGAAGCTTCATTCTAGTAACAAAACACATGGGAAAAATGCATGGTAATATAGGTTCTTAGGAATTTGAAACTTTGCAGTTTGGACCTGCATTTTGGATTTTATTTTAAATTAAGGTTATAGTATTGCTGACTTCACATGCAGCTTGTGTTCTTAACCATGTGAGTGTACTATGCCTCCATCCTGAATCTGAACAGGTAATGTGATTAACAGGTTATAATATGGTTCTGCTGTATAGACAAGCCCTCTTAAACCAGCTAGTCAGTTTTGCCTCCCTGGTATCTTGCCAAAGGTCACTCTAAAGTTCACTGTACCATATGAAAAAAGCAACAATCTTCTGCTCTGAGCACCAACAGATGAGGCAGTATGAGATAGTTGCACAGATTTTCCCACAATGCCAACAGTTTTGACTTTTGGACAGGCCCAGCATGTGGGGCTGTGCTGCAAAATGCTACGTTAACACACAATGAAATGAAAAAACACAAAAGAGACTTAACTGTACAGACTGGTCCTGTCTTCCCTGAGTACTTGAGTAGTTACAAAAGCTAGCATTATCAGCTCAGAAAGATAATAAAGTTTACCCTGTTCAAGACGGCACTTGAACTCCTGACACTATTATTCCAGTCAGAATAAGAGGTAACAATTAAATTTCAAATTCCCACCTGCTAGAAAGCAAGCTGATTCATGGGGATGGATGAAATTAAAATCTGTTTTCAATACTGAGTTGAGATATTTGAGTGGTTCAATAGACAACCTGATTCTAAGCAACCTAAAGTTTTGCTTTCAATCAAGATAAGCCCTACAGAGAAGTGCAGCTGTAAGTAAGTCAAATTTTGTTTGTCGTGAAAAGCAAAAGCTTTATTCTGTGATCTCCTAATGCACTCAGGAAAACCATACAACTCTTCTGTAGTTTACATGGAGTGAGATGGTGGTCTGAACCCTGTTCCTATTGGACAGTTATCCACGGCAGTCTCAGTGAAGAGAGCACAGACTGAATGGGCATTTTAACTCCCCTCAGCCCTAGAAGGGTTCCCTTGTCCATTCCTCTCCCCCCATCAAAGTCAGAGAAAACCACTCACCTCCATCTCCTTTCTACGCTTACTTCTATTTTCATCAACTTTTACTGTGTTACTTGTCATTGTTACCTGACAAAAAATGTAATGTCACATTTGATGAATAAAAATAAAAGACTATCACATGAATTTTCAGCATAATGTGATCTCCATAGATTCTCACTTTATGAAAGGTGAAGCTAAAGCCCCAAGTAAAGGGTGGCAAGAGAAACACAACTGGATAAAGTAGGAACTGAAGAAACAATATGTCACCATGATTGTCTGCCACAACCTGCCAGTCTACATACAGTAATTCAGACAGTATGAGTACAATTCCATACTCAAGCTCAGATGTCGTGAACCGCACTGAGATGGGCACCATACTGGCTATGGAGCTATTTGTACCAGAACCAGCAACTACCAGTGAAAAACATTACTATTTTAAATCATGATCCTTTCGGCCAGCACTCAAAGCAGAACTCTCTGGGTTGCAGGGAAGGCAGCCTGGTCTTGTGGCGAGAGCCAGGGCCAAGAGTTAGGACTCCCGGGCTCTCTTCTTGGCTCTGGAAGAGTGGTCGGGTGGTTAGCGCTGGGGGAAACAGACAGACAGGACTCCTTGGTTCTATCTTCAGCTTCACCCACTGTGGGGCCCTTCCCTATATGTCGAATGGGAATGGCACTCACCCACCCAGCGCACAGGGACCTGTGAGACTGAACAAGTTAGTGCCAGCAAAGTTTTGTGAGCTCTTTGGACAAAGGCGCTGGGAAGGGGCAAATGATTGTTATTATTCACTCCAAGCCCCTTCTAGCAAGCCTCTACCTTGACTGTGCGGCCTATGGGCAGCAACCGGTGTGAACTGGGTTTGTGATGGGTCCAAACGCCCCCCAGTGCCCCATCTCGGAGGGGATTACCCCTCTTCAGGGAAAGCAGTGCCCACCCAGATCCTAATAATCCCCACAAACACCCGGCTGCACCCCCCTCACAGACATACCCTTTCTACCCCACTACACCCCTGCAGCTCCACTGCCTGGAGGTCTTGGCATGCAGCCCCTAGGGAGCCCCCCGACACCGCAAAGTGCACCCCCCCCCACATACACCCCTTTCCCCCCCACAGCTCTACCTCCAGTGGGGCTTGGTATGCAAGAGCCACTGAACCCCTAGTGACCCCCCATTCACACCTGTAACCTACCCCCGCGTGCACACACCTCCCCCGCAAGCTGCACGCGCCCCGCCCTGAGCACCGGGGGGGTAGTGGGGGGGGGGAGAAGGCTCGCGCCGGAAGCGGCCGCTAACGGTTCCGCGCGCGGGCGTCGGGGCGGGGAGGGTCCGCACTTCGCACAGTAGCTCAGCCCGCCCGCGGCGAGCCCTGCCTATCAGCGGTGCAGTTACCCGCTCCCGCCGCCAGGGGGCAGCTGGGCACTGACTGAGCCCTAGCGGCCGAGTGCGCTGGGCTGGGCGCTCGGGGAGGCGGGGTTCGCAATGACACACACAGAGCCCTACACCCCACAAACCTCACACACACACCACAATCCCCGCCCACACACAGAGACCTATACCCCACAACCCCCCCCCACATCTACACCCCACAAACCTCACTCACACACACACATAGAGCCCTACACCCCACAAACCTCACACACCTACACCCCACAAACTTCACACACACAGCCCTATACCCCACAAACCTCTCACATACACACCTACACCCCACAAACCTCACACACACACACACACACACAGAGCCCTATACCCCACAAACCTCTCTCACACACACCCACCTACACCCCACAAACCTCACACACACTCCTACACCTCACACATACACACTCCTCTCACACACACCTCACATGCACACACCCCTACATCCCCCACACCTACACCCCACAAACCTCACACACACAGCTGCACGCACCCACACAATACAACCACCATATCTACACACACCAGACCCTAAACCCACCACCTCCACACCCAACCCCCTCACCTACAGACAAATCCCCCACACCTACACACTCACCCCTACACACCACAACCCCCACACATTTACCTCCACACAGCTACACCCCTGAAACCTCACACCTACACCCCTATACATAACCCCACAACTCCTACATGTCCACACACCCACATCACACACTCACCTACACATCACAATCCCCACCACACTGTCTAGAGTGACTCACAACTGTGAGTGATTACTTCAGGGCAGACTGTCAAAAGCAGAATAGATGCCCCAAACTGGTGGTATTTTTTATAATTAGATTTCACCACCTCAGTACCAAGTGTGAACTCCCAAAGTACTACACTAGTCTTATAATGCAGTCACAGACAGCCTCCTTAGACACTCCAGTCTATCTTGCTACCCAGGCAAGATGAACTATGTGATAAATTGTCACACCCAAAATCACAAAATATTCCAGGTTATGCCCAGTCACAACAGCCCAGTTACTCAGGTCAATTTTCATCCTAGATCTCACACCAAAGACAGCACTGGTAGCCAGTTCTATAGTAAACTAACTAAAGGTTTATTAGGCTGAGAAAAAGGAATGAAACTTATTGAGAGGTTAGAGCAGGTAAAATTGTACAGTTGAGTCACAGTCCATAATTCCAAATAGTAGCAGAGATTTTGTAATCTGCCAGTTTCCACCAAGTCTTTCAGGCTACCAGCATAACTCTGGGGATCTGTCTTCTCATTCAGTTATTCTGCCCTGTTAGAATCCAAACAGTACAGAGATGAAGAATTCTTCCTTGTGTCCATACTTATAGCCAGAAAGTTGCAATCACCTTATCCTTCTTGATATGGCCTTTCATCCTTATTTCTTCTTGCTGATCAACAGTTTTTCCATTGCACCTGGGTTCACTGTTAAGATCACACAGAATGTGTGTATGTGGAGCAGGAAGGCAGGCTCCTTTTAAGACAGATCCCATTTGTCTTATTTAAAATTACTTGCAGTCACCCCTATTGGTTTTTTAGAAATTTCCCCATATCTTATTAGTTATCCTTTGAACCAGACCTCCCTTTTTCATTCCTTCTGGCCTTATAACTTATTCTTTTCAATATCTACTTGCTCATCAGGGCTTTCTTTACAATACATATATTTCCTTAACCAAACTTATGCTAACTCTAATTTTTGAATTTCATATTTATCCTACAGGTACCAACATTTAATGTGGGATCCCAGTATGGAAGGCTGAGTGTCACTTTAAGCCACCTCTCCATCTACACACATGTTACCATACATGAAAACAAAAGAGACTGGAGATCTGTTTCAGACACTTTAATTCTGATTAAAACATTCTGAGCATTCTCTGCTCTATTCAGGCTCTTACACCATGCCACTCTGTAGCGCAGAAGCAATCTTCCTCATGTGGAAACAAGAATGTAGCCAATAACTTGGAGATTGATGAATGGGAAATAGTACTAGTAAGAATATGTAATGATTTCAAGAGAAAGAATTTTAAGTGATACATAGGAGTCTTATTTCACCATAGTTATATGATGTAATTTCTAAAATTAGATAGTAAATAAAAAATGGAATAACTATAAATAAGAAAAAGTGACATCTATTTTATGCATTTATAACAAGTACCTTCACTGGTGGTGAAGGTGTGTTGTGGAAACAGAATCTGGATTAAATTTGTCTTCTGTAATGTGCAAGAACTCTGAAAATCATAAATTTCCTATTGCTAGAACACCTTGGACAGACAATGCAAAGTTAAACTGGAAACCTGAATCAATCTAATCAGATAAATATGGCCATGGATTAAAGATTTATAATAGATTACAGCATCTCATTAAAAAATTAGACAGCTTTCAAGCCAAACAGTCTTTAACTACACCTTGTTTTATTGTATGTTGTTTTTTAATGAAAATAGATGTATGTTATTAATTAAAAACACAAACACTAAACAGCATTTAAAAGTTATTATTTTCCTAAACCCTAAATTGATAAGGTGTAGAAAAGAAGAAACATTAGAACAACCAAAGATACAGTATGAATCAGTTTTAATTTCCCTTTGTTTCTTGGAGGAAAAAGTAAAAAATCCAGACAAGAAATGAAACTGCTTATAAGACAGAAAAAGAACAAAATACTTCCCTAAAATTATGGCTCATATTCAACATACTGCAACTGTGAACTGTAGTGAAATTATCAGGAATTAGTTATCTGCTCTTATTGGAGAGTTAGTTTTATGTTATGAATACTAATGTCTGAGATGGTCCAACAGATGTTGTAATAGTTGCTACAAATTTACCCTAATTATGAGGTCAACTGTGAGAAGATAGTGAAATGTTATAAAGTGTCACAATAACCTGTAATAATACATGTTTATGGGAAAAGGTACAAAAGTGAGATTGAAAGACTGAATTAGTCAAAACAAAAGGCTTACAGATATAACTCAAAGACTGTGTTAAGATCATGCTTGGTAACCAAGAAGAGTATGGAACTAGGTATCAATGGACCAACACTGATGTGTCAGAAACTGGGTGTAATTGGTGCACAACATAATGAGATGATGGGCTATTCCAGCCATCACTCCCTTTGGGGGTTCTTAAAAAAGAGATTTTGGAGAGAAAGCTAGCTACCGCAACACTGGCTGAAGGGAGGCAAACATCAGTTGATTGAAAGACCTGCTTTAATCTCTCTCATTTAAAAACAAAACAAAAAAAACCCACAACACACACTTGACCCCACTTATCTCTCCAACTACCTCCCCATCTAACTTAATTTTTCAGTTAATTGAACACATAGTTTACAATTGCTGTCTGGAATTAATCTCCACCACTTCCATCGGAGGCCCTCTCCAATCTGCTTCCACTCCTTACATTCAACTGAAATCACTCTCACCAAAGTCTCCAATAACCTCTTCTTAGTAAATCTCCAAACCAGTACTTCATCCTCTTCCTCTGGACCTATCAGTTACTTTCAACACAGTGAACCATGCTCTTCTTGCAATCTTGTCGGTCCTCCTTTGGTTTCCATGATTCCATCCTCTCCTGGTTCCCCTCCTACATCTCTAATCGCTCAAGGTGTCCTTTGGAGGAGCCTCCTCATTCCTCCTCCAGCTTGTTGTAGGGATTCCAGAGGCCTCTGTCCTTGGTCCCCTTCGCTTCTCCCTCTCCACCTTATCTCTGGGTAATCTCATCCACAAACGCAAATTAAACTACCATCTCTATGTGAATCATCCTCTCTACTCCAGAGTTGTCTCCTTCTGTCCAAACTATTTGCATCCCTTTCTCTATCATATCAAACATAAACTACTTGTCTTCACTTGCAAGCCCTTTAAATGACCTATCCCCACCCTACCTCTCAACTTTCATTCAGCATCAAAAAGTCAATTCTTGCCTCTGATTGGCCCAGGATGTCAGCCTCCATTGTATATTTTTTAAATTTTCAAACAAGCATCTTTGTGCTTTCTCCCATGATGCCCCCCAAGTTTTGGAGAAATTCCCCATAAACTTCCACAAAGCTAACTCACTATCCTCCTTCAAATCCCTCCCTAAAACTCTTCTTTACTGTAATGCTTCATGTTTACATATTTTGGCCTCTAGAATATTTGGCTGATCTCCCCAGCCTTTTCCTAGTCATAGAGTTTAAGGCCAGAAGGGGTCACCAGATCCTCTAGTCTGACCTTCTGTACATCACAGGCCACCAACAATAGCCATCCACCCATACATTACACCCAACAACCAGAATTAAACCAGAGTATTAGAACCCTTAGCAGACTACACTATTATGTGCCACAGGAGGGACCAAAATGCACCAATCCCCGAGGCCCCTGAAAATAGGCAAGTGAAAACACATCCCCAGCAACACAGGGTTTGTAACAAAAGCTCTTCAATCAAGCAATAATTGCCTCCTAACTGCAGTATAAGGATATTTATTAGCCTAGTCATAAACCTTGAGTTTGTCAAAGTTAGCGGGTGGACGGGACAGTGACTCTCTTGGTGTTTTGCTATTGGGATTATAAAAAGGACTATTATTATTCATTATTATTATTTGTATTACAGTAGTGCCAAGATCAGGGCCCCATTATGCTACATGGTGTACAAACATAAAAGACAGTCCCCGAAGGACTGTCAAATTAGCATCACATTATGGGACTGGAAGGTTTTAGAGGACTGGTAATGGGACACAGAGGTTTTTATTTCTTTGTCATTAGTTTATCTCCAGCCTGGGTCAGTATAAAACAGAAACGTGATGTCATCTGGGGGGTGTTTGGTGACATAGAAAATGAGTTGGTGATCTCATTCCTCCATCCTACTCGACTAAAGAAACATTCTCACAATTAGTATATTTCTTGGCAATTTCATTACAACCCAAAGACTGAATATTCACACCTAAAGTGGCCCCTTCCCAGTGCAAGGGAGAGACACTTATGGGATGTTTTACACAAGTTGGGGGGAGGAGAGTATGCACTGACGCTATTTCTGACATCTGTTTCAAAACTGCAACTTCATTCTGTGACATCAGTTACAGTGCAAGACAGCTGATTGTAACAAGTTGAGTAAGAAAACAGGATGTGCCTTCTGCTGGGATGACATTAAGGTCCTAGCATTGCATGTGCCAGCGAGTCCCACTCTGAAAACTCCTGCACAGTCTTTACACAAACTGATACATTTTGTTTCTTGATTGTGGTGACAGAAGGGGAAGTGTTATGGGCCTGTGTGTACACAGATCTATTGATTTACACTTCAGATTATCTAGTTGGCTTGATTTTTCTCATAGCAATATTACAAGAATCTAGAGTAAAATGCAACAGCTCAGGTCACCAGATATAAAGCCCTATCATCGATGTTTAAGGAGCATGCCTCAACATGTAACCAATGCCTCAGCATGATGCTGGGGCAAGCTGCTTGTTGGAAGTGCCTTCTATTGGACAATATATAAAACGAAAGTCTGGAAGATGTATGGTCATTAAAGTGCCCATGGTACAGGAGAAAACAACTGTTAAGACGTTACTTCTGGTGTCCTGGCTCACTTCTGATTTGGGTGATTTCACTCACTCCCTCTGAAGTTCCAATTTGATGGGGATTACTCCACTCACTACGTAGCTCTGAGCTGTCAGCTGCTGTGTTCCTTCCAGCACAGAGGAGGCCGCATTTCAATCCCGGGTGAAGTGGTTCCCGGGTCTGGTTTGCAAAGCGCTTTGGGATCCTTCGGGAACAGAGAAATGCAGCTCCCTGGCAGTAGAAACAGGGCAGGAGAGCTAAGGGCGGGACTGGCTTCGAGCATCGCTGCAGCTAAATAACCCAAGAGCAAGTCAGGGGCTCTGCAGGGCGGGGGGCTGATCTCCCGGGGCTCGGCGGGGCGGGGAGCCGGGCGGCCTCCCCCGCCCCCGCGAGCGGTCCGCGTGCGCTCCGCTCTCCCCGCCTCCAGCCGGGCTGCGCTTCCCTCCCCGCCTCTCGCTGCACACTGCGCTCGGGACTCGGCTGCAGGAGGCAGGTAGGGAGCGGACCGCTGCCCGGCCTCGGGGGTGCGGGGAGCAAAGCTGGGGCGCTGGCGCCAGGGGGGGAGCCCCGCCAAGGGGGATCGGGAGCCAGTGCCCGCCCGGGCCCTCTCCGGCTCTTCCAGGGAGGGATGCTCCCTGTGCGGGTGCCTCTAGGCTGCGGCACTGGGGAGGAGCCCACCCTCCAACCCAACCTCGCCGCTTCTCCGTGGGGCGCACGCCAGGCTGCTCCCGAAACTCAGCCCGGGCTGGCTCTGCCCTCATGCCGCTGCTCAGCTGGCTGGGGGGCGGGGTGAGGGTGGGGGGGCTGCATCTTCGGCAAGCCAGCAGTGCCTGGAGCAGCCTCGCCCTTCTTCCCCCACCATCGACCTTCGCTTTAAAAACACATCCCTGGAACCTGTCCAGTCCAGCCGTTCTCAGCCTGTCTGGGAAAAAGAGACTGAAAACTGAATTCAACTAGATATCCAGACCATAGATTTCCAAAGGGGTCTGCACCTCTATTCGAAATTGTTTAGGGGTCTGCCCATGAAAAACGATTGAAAACCCACTGATCCAGTTCGGGGTGTGTGTGTGTGTGTGGCTAATATGTTTTATTAAAGAGCAGGATGGGGGAAGAGCGCTCTTTTGGGCACAGAGATATCAGAGTAGAAGTGCCCAGATAGAGACTTCCAGGGAGAAAACGCTGGCCCTGACCAGATCCCCTACTGCTTTGATTCTGACTCCCACAGTCCGCACAGGGGAACCTTGAAACCAGTGGCGTGTTGTGCACTTCTTGTCCTGAGTTACTGACCTACTTCACTGGGGCTTGCATGGGCTCGCTGGGGCAGGTAGGGTGACCAGAGGTCCTGATAAAATCAGTACCATCCCCATCTTTAGGTGTCCGTCCCGTGTCCCAACCAATTTTTGGCAGCACTTGCTTTTTTTTTTTTTCCCCCCTCCACCAGTGGACTCCCTCCCCTCCCCGCCCCATGTGTCCCGATATTTTCTCCCTCTCATCTGGTCACCCTAGGGGCGGGTGGAGCTTGTCTATCAGTTCACTTTGGAATGAAAGGCGCTCTAGACATGTAAGAACATCTCAAGATGAAGCTCAACGGAAGTGTAGAGCTCACAAAAGCCCCACAGATTAGGGCAACGTTTGGAATCGAGAATCAATTCCTCTCTGTAAATCTTGGCGTCACACACATTGACAAACTATACAGATCATAAGCAAAAGTGGGATGGAGATGATTCTGCTTTCACCTCAGAGCCTCCCAAGTACCTGCCTAAAGGGACTCCTGTAGCAATAAGCTGAGCACAACAACCCATTCCTCTAAAGCTGAGGCTGGGGGTTTGTTTTGAGGTTTACATTGGTTCAGTCACCTTTTGTAGAAGGGTTGTTTTTTGTTTTGTGTTGTTTTGAGTGTAAAAAAACCTTGCAAAATAAATGTTTGCTTATACCAGGGGTGGCCAAACTTACTGACCCTCCAAGCCACATATGACAATCTTCAGAAGTTTAAGAACCGGACTGCTGGGGCGGTGGGGCTGAGGGCTTCAGCCCTGCAGGGAGGGGGATCTTGGGGCTGTGGTCCCACAGGTGGTGTCTGTCTGGACTTGGGGCTTCAGCCCTGCTCCTGCTGAAGCCCCGAGCCCCGGCTGGAGTGCCCTGCAGGGCTGAAACCTTGACACCCCCTTCCCTGCTGGGCAGAAGCCTGAGGTGACTGGGGGGGGGGGGCGGAGAGACATAGGGCCATATGCCCTCCCCCCAGATTTTTGCCAAGATTTTTAGGCCCCGCTCAGTCACAAGATGGACCAGGCCCCCCTCCTTGCCCAGCAGCTGCTGGAACTGGCAAGCTAGGCTGTGGGGAGAAGCAGCAGCAGCAAACAGCTGGCAGCTGCAAGGAGAACTGCTGAGGGTAAGAGGGAGGGTGTACCTGGGAGGGGCATAACTCAAGCTGTTGGGGGGGAAGCTTTACATTGTGCCCCCCCCCCCACTCTCAACAGGCAACCATCCTCTCTCTGGCACAAGCCCCAAGCTCCATCCCCCATCTGGTAGGCGGAGAATGCGGGATGCCTGGGGGGGCTCCGCAAGCTGCACTTTAACTGTAAAAGAGCAGCAGTTTGGCCATCCCTGGCTTATACAGTAAGAGGCAAATGCTGTCCTGCTCACAGAGCCTTCACCTAAGCACCTGCACGTACCAAGTATGCCCAGGTTTATTAGTAACTTCAATCTGCATTGATATGGTGAATAGGGTGGGGAGGCAGATAAAGTCCTGGCTGAGTGGAATAAGTTTGAAAGAGGCACTCCATGTGCTCTGAGCTGTTCACAAGAGAAGTAACATGAATGTGTATTTTAACAAAAGACCAATCGCTGTACAATTGCAGCATTTTGTTTCATCTGCCAGTAATGATGCTGTGGTTTTGGAGGAAGTTGGCAGGAAATGTGGCAGTCTAGTGTCTGAGGATGGTTAGTTCCATAGAAGACAGTTGCATTTAATAACAGGAGAGCAATGTGCAGAAATCTAGTTTGTGTAGAATTTCTCACCTTAAAAAGATGCCCCTAATTAGCTGACTTTTAAAGTAAATTCTGTGTGCTTTAATTTATTTATATTTGAATAATAAAGGATGCTCATAAAATACTGAATCATAGAAATATAGGACTGGAAGGGACATGCATAGGTCATATAATCCAGTCCCCTGCACTGAGGCAGAACCAAGTATTACCTAGACCATTCCTATAGGCATTGACCCCAGCAATTAGACTTACAGTTGCAAATAGTGGCCACCTAACACATACAAATAATGAATTAGCCACACACGAAAGCACTTTCTGTCTCCAGATCTGGTGTTCGCGGGTATGACTAGATTTACCAAGAAAACATTACTGTGGTTTAGTGAAAAAACAAAACAAAACAAAAAAAAATAGGAGTCCTTGTGGCACCTTAAAGACTAAGTTAGTCTCTAAGGTGCCACAAGGACTCCTCAGTTTTTTTGCTGATACAGACTAACACGGCTACCACTGAAACCTGTGGTTTAGCAGAAAGGCATCGGAATCTCAAGTTGGAGGTGCCAGGTTTGTCACCTCTGAAGCGTCAAACCCGCAGGGCAGCTTTGTTAACCTACAGTTTTGCTCATGCTCTCACCAGTTTACAGAGAGGCCTGCGTCAGTCCAGTGATGAAATGTCTTGTAGCATTTCACAAAGCCGAGAAAATAGACCTAGCTGTTGCCTGAGTCAGTTTTCAGAGGGGTTTTACTTCTGTAAATTTAAATAGAGCAACCAAGCAAAGTTAATTCCAAAAATGTAGTTCAGAAAACTGGCAGAGTTTCATTAGAATACAGACCAAAGAGCATGATTGTGTTTCACGAAAACAGCAGTATCTTCAATGGTTAGCAAAGCTACTAAGCATGCAGATGAAGGTTTCCCTGTGGCAAAGCGGCAGGGAATCCAAAATCCCAGTAAATCCACAGTGCTTTGGGCTAGACTTTCTCTCTTCTTACCTGAGTTGTACACTCACTGTCAGAGTGTGCTGCTATTCAAGACTAGCCATAATGAGGGCTTTGTGTTCTCCAGAAAGCCATTTAGATTTATTCTACCACCAAACTCCCAAATTTGTTTGTAGTTACTCTGGGTACCAATTTGTTTTCCTCTTTTTTCTGTGTTAGATGTAAAAGCAGCAAGTTAAGGATAGTTCAATATTAGGATATAAACCATTTGGTTATAATCCCTTTACAAATTATTATTAAGAGTAATCAAAAAAGGCAATTTCCAAACACTCAAGATATAAGAGCCAAGTAAGAGTAAAATGGAAGATACAGAAAAAAAGTAAGAGCAATGAACAAGCCTATTTCAGAAGGAAATAATACATTCAGGAAAACTCATAGCTCCCTACTTCTCCTCATTGAAAGAGAACAACAAGCCATCTGCAGTCTCTCAAACCACCCTGAAACAATATTTCGGCAAATTATTTAACACCCCCACATAAGTATCCTTCACTGTACCACTTGTAACTGGGGCACAGAGGAAGAGAAGTGTTGGTATTTCCTTCTTGCACATATCCTCTTTTCAATCAGTGATGGTGAAAAGTGGGGATACAGAATACAAACCTATATCCCCATGGAAGCTCCACTCCGTGAAAATTTACAAAGCTAGCTGGCATCTTGGAAAGAAAGTTCCCTTACAGGGAGTATTCTTGAAACCAGGCCCACTTCAACTCCTTTCCTACAGCCATACCAAATTAGCTGAGCACTTCTCATAGAAAATCTTTCTAACACTTATACCAAGTTGAGTGGAGAATTAGTTAACTCCATCTGAAACCTCAGTGAAAGCGAGTTAGATGATGAGATATACTTTTGGAAGCATGCATGAGTTGGGTGTTACTACAGCATTCCCCAACAAACAAACTAGAGCCATCTCACATCATTAGTGTCAACAGGAACAAGGGAAATGCTTAGTACATTTTTATAGGAGAACAAACATTTCAGAGAAGGTTACATACAGTGTGAAAAACTGCATATACCTGTGAAGAATTCAGCATATAACAATACATAGTTAGGTACCTCATCTTGGCGATTACAGATGGTGGGTTTACTTCTACAGCAATATAGCCAGAGAGCTAAGAAGCTAATTCTTACCCTCCCTATATGCTACTACTCACTGTGATTAAAGTGTGACCAACACCTCTGACACTGGAGAGTGGAATATGAACTTTAGGCCTGTGGCCTTTTGGGAACTATAATTTAGTAATTGATTTGTTTGTAGACACTTATTTGCAATCCATTACAGAAAATTGTGTCTTGTTTCTAGTTAGCTAGACAGTTAACCATCTAGTGAAGCGATCCCATTGAGGATGTCTGTCATGGTACAGTTCATGGTGATTTGGGGATCAGATCTACCTAGTTTTCAATATATTTACTTACGTGAGGAGTCTCAAGCAATAGGAGCAGCAATATCAGTTGCCAAGAGGAAGAACAAACACTGGAGATTTAATTAAGGACATCTGAAACTGGGCGTGTCTGAAACTCACTCTTCTGGTATAGTTTAGTCACTGCTGGATTAGCAGGAGAGCAAGCAGGAAAAGATTAAATGTAGCAGTACTCTATTGGGCAAGAGTTTTAAGGCCCACTTTTGCTATAAATTAGCAGATCATTTCTTAAACTGTACAGTAGTTTTTTTTTGGCACTTAAGCTTTTCTATAATATCCTAGCCTCTTGCCAGACCTGGTCTATTGCACTGTGCAACCAAGAAATGTGCCCATGCATAGGCGCCTATGTGGATTGGTCTCTCTCTTCTGGTCACCAGAGTATTCGGGTTGCCACCATTGACAACTAATAGTACTAACAGCAATGGAATTGCTGATTTGGAATCCTGAAACCCATGAGTCAACTCCTAGGCAAGACAGGTGACCACATCCCATACACCTTTCCTGACATGGTGCTAACACTGAAGACGGATGTTTGTGACCTGCATGGAGTCTCCTCAAATCAACCTATAAAATCTGAAGTCAAATAAAACAAGAGCGTGGGTAGCGGTACGTAAACTGCAGGCCTGACAATTTTATGGCCATTACTGGTCTGGGCACATGCATCAGCAGCAGCTCTGACTCACCTTGCCTTTAGGTAGGAGGGGACAAAGTCTACTCGTCTGACCGCCATACAGTGTCACTTGAAGAGGCTGTTGCACAGCATGAACCTGTAAGAACATGAACAATCTAAGCGCACCTCAGTAGTTTCAAGTTAGCCATGAAGGCAGGAGGGCGGAACTACAAGCAGGGTTGTGGAGATAATCTCCAGGTTTGAAGATGTAAGTCTTTTGGTAAACAAAGTTTGTTATCCTCTGGGTGAAACATTTTGGCCTCCTCTTCTAGATGTCTGCTGGCTCTCTTTAAAGAGGTCGCATCAAGGTCACAGAGCCAGAATTCAACCTGGACTAAAAATATGGTTAAAAACCTGCCCATGAGCAAATCTCTGCAACTGCAAAATAAATTACATCCTCCTTCCCTGCTGGGAACACTCCCTAAAACCTTATAGGTCACACTAACATCCCATAGGATTCCGAATTGGAAACAGTAAACCAAATGCACACAAGATAACATAACTTTTTGCAGGCACAGTTGGGAAGATTAAATGGTGACATGACATTTTGCTAAGCTATCACCATTTTAGGTTTCTTATGAGCAATTCATTCAGTGAGTGACATTTACAAATTTGTATGAACTATTGTTTAATTAGCATAAAGCACTCTGGGCCTTATTCTTTGTTGCCCTACATCTTGTGACATCATTTACACCACTGCAAGAGTGTAAAAGGTGTAAAACAGCATCAAACCATAATTCTAGTATTTTACATCCAGTATAAACTGGTTTAAATGACACAAGGTACAAAGTAATGGAGAAACAGATAGATATTCAAGAGTCTAGGACGGGCACTACAAAAAGTGAAATAAAATAAAAATCAGTCTGCCCTCTGCCCTGTACTAAGTGGTAACGTCAGCCCGCCCACTGATGTGTAGTGAAACACTTCAGTCTCCCTTCCAGCCCTGTTGTGGGCTTTACTGTGCACCAGCTGAGAGCAGAGAACTGGAGTTTTGAGAAGTATTGTTCCCATCTCTGAACCCTTTCCCTTCGCTCTGTTCACAGTGAAGATGAGCTGTGAAGAGATCCGGGTGGTTGCAGTGAAATTTGGGCAAGATTTTGACCTCTATTTTGCAGGTAACTCGCGTCTTTTATATCTGGATGGAGTGTGCATTTTGGGATTTCCGTGCAGCTGACCAGCACTTGCCAGACAATTTAATCCATTACTCGGGTTGACTTATATACTTCTGTAGCCTCCCACTTCGCTTCTCCATAACCTGTGAACCCTTCAGGGCAATGCTGATCCCTACAGCTTGGCGAATGACAATTTGGCAAGTGAAGCTAGGCTTTCTGCTTGGACAGCATTCTGGGTCTCTAAGCCAGCCTTCCCAGCATGCTCTTCAAGAAGTTAATGGAGCCAAGCCTGTTTCTGGAGATTCAAGTGACCACTCAAAGGGCTTGTCTTCACATACAGTGCTACAGTGCAGCTGCACCACTGTAGGGCTTTAGTGAAGCCACTACTACGCTGACAGGAGGGCTTCTCCCATCGGCATAGTTCATCCACATCCCTGAGCGATGTCGTTATTTTGATATAGGTTGTCGTGTAGACCTGGCTTGAGCCTTCTATAATTTCAGCTATTAAAATGCTGTATTGTTTTTAAATCATGGTTGTTCTGATTTCACTTCAGTATCCTCATAAGCATCAATCTGGAGCACTGCAGACTCAGTACCTCGGTTGATGGGCCACTTGCTGCTTATACAACATCTCCAGAGAAAGGATAATGGGAAGGGGTGATGGTTGTGGTGGAGGTGGGCTTTCCAGCTGACACTGGGGAATGAAACTGGTTAGAAAATGATCTGTTGTTTGTATACAGTTTAACGGTTGTTTCTCTTCTCCCCTTTCGTCGCTTGCTTGGAACACAGATGAAGAAGGTAAAGTTTAAATTTGCTTGACATTTATGACTGTACTCAGCTAGCGCTGAGCTGCTTGCCATTCCCAACACCGTTGGCTAATCTGCCCCCCAACATGGTGTTCATCAGTGTTTGGTGGTGACCTTGACACATGAATGGTGGGCATGGGAAAAACTCCCTCCTTCCTGAGTTCATTAAGTGACTCTAAGTCAAAGATGTTCTGCAGCTGGAGTGGCTCAGCTGGGACCCAGGTGGCTGTGAGGATTGGGGAAAGGCCACCTATAGGGTACTCCACCCACTGTCCTTACCTGTATTCAGCCGTCTCTTCTGAAGTCTAAACTGGAAGAGCAAATGGGCCATCTTCCAATGATGGAACATGGAGAGCAGGGCGCTTCAGTCTATCATATGGAGGCTGCTCCCTGAGCACAAACTGGTTGGTGGGCAGTTTGGGGACAAGAGTAAAGCTGGAATCCACTAATCAATTTAAGTCCCTGCTGCAATCCACCAAACCCAGTAAGCACCTAAACTCACTTGGTGCCTAAGTTTTTCAGAGTAGGAGGTTCCCTAGATGCCTAAGTTTCTGCCTCTAGGGCCCACACTGCTGCCTCACACTAGGCGTCCAGACACCTACCTCCCACCTAAGCCCCGGAATGATTCACAAACTGGGAGACAATAGGTGGCTGAATGCCTCACCCGAGAGGCCCAAGCCGGCAGGTGCCCTCTGAGCACCCCTACTGAATCGGCCCCATTCAAAATCCAAGGGAGGAGGAGGAGGTGGCGGTGCTGCCTCTGCCCACGCTGTAAGTTCTTTAATGAAAGAGTGATTTGGCGAGAGAGCAAGAGAATGAGGCTAGCGCCCACCTGCTCCAATCACTCTTTCATTATTTATCCACAGTGGAACAGCTTCAACAGGAGAGATGGAGGGAACCCCACATCAGAATGAATATCCCATTCTTCAGTGGTTAGCGCACTCTCCTGAGAGGTGGGATACCCTTGTTCAAATCCTTTCTTCCCCTCTGTCAGGGAGGGGGGAACTGAACCTGGGCCTCCCACACCCCAGCTGAGTGCTTCAACCACTCAGCTAAAAGTTGTAAGGTGGGCACACCAACCATTTTGTGTGTAACTAGGTCAGGAGACAGGCTAACGGGGCTTTCTGGCACTCTTTGGACTATGCCAAAGTCCCTAGTTGTTTCTGGGAAGAGTGGAGTTAGTTGTGACTGTCTGATTAATGTATATATTAAAAGGTCTGGAGTGCGACCACTGGATGGCAGTCTTCCCCATACAGCACCAGATCTTTCGAAACTTATCTAATCAGGTACTCATGGTACGGCCCGGACCAGAGAATGCTGTCATGAGCGTATTTGAGTCTATGACAGATCAAGAGATGACATCTGGTATGTTATTTTTTGCTTCTACATGTCCTATAACCATTGTCCCAGCTCTTCATTTCCGGTACGCTTTTGCCCCACGTAGCTCTTGGATTACCTCGAGCAGACCTGAGTTTAGCAACAGTTTCTAGTAACTGTAGTTTGTCCTTAATGCCAGCTAAGAATAGAGCTAAGCTCAGATAAAAGACTTCAATCCCCTCCAAAAAAGATTTTGCACATTTTGGGGATTGCCCAATCTGAGTACAGCTTCACATCACAGAAGCCAAAGATCAGAAGTTCTAGCTGTGGGCAGACAGAAGATCAGGGAATTCTCCCCACCCCCGCAAACCTTGTCCTGAACCACACCCATGAAAGAGGCATATGGTTCCATAGTCTGAAACGAAGCCCAGGGGCTAGGAAGGTGCTGCAAAGATTTCTAAAGCCACCAAGCCACTTGGTGGACCTCTATTACAAGCAAGGTTCTGAATCTCCATTTTGTACTAAGTTTCAGTGAGAAGCATCATTTTATACTGAACAAGCAAGAGCAATTTGTCAGTCTCTTTTGGTGTGGATCAGCACCATCTTTACGTGTCCTCACTTTTTTCAGTTATTCATTCAGTGCCAGATTTTCCGATCCGATTTACATCCAACATGAGAAGGAAATGCAACCCTCACCTTATGCATGTGCTCCAAGGGATTTGCACACTGACATCACACTCTCTAGCCCTTAACTGTTCTGCCCACAGAAGTCCAATTGAATTTTTGTCATCAGCAGTCACAGGACAATACACAAAACAAATCCCAGCTCCATTCAGCTGTAAGGAGGGTCATGGACCGAGGCTGCTTGCGGTAGAGTAGTCAGATGCCTGGATAATAAAACTGTGGGAACCCCTTTACGTCTGTTTTTAAATAGCTGTTTACAAACTCTTTCTGCACAGGCTCCTAATAGTAAGTACTTTGTGTTTAGGATGCGGAGTGCATTTCACCATCCACTATTACAAAGACAACAGGCTTGAGAATGGGATGTCTGTGGCATTCAGCGTCCTGGTAGAAAACAAGACTTACTGTATGTACTGCACACATGAAGGTGGGGAAAAGACTGTTCGATTTAGGGTAAGTAACTCCTTCTGTGTCCAGTGTTTGCCTTAACTCAACAGTTACATCAGGAACCCAAATTAAGAAAAAAAATAAACATGCTAGACAGCATTTCTCAAATGTGGCCACCAGGGGATTTTTCTGGGGCCATAACAGCCTCATGGGCAGAGATGGGGATGTGTGTGTGTGGGGGGGGGGGGGGGACTGGAGCCCCTGCCCCCCCACACCTCCTGTAGCTTCCAGCGGTTGCTCTTGGATGCACTGCCTTGATGTTTGCTGGTACCACCAGCAGGGAATTGGTGCCATGCATGGCACAGTCTCTTGAGAACTCCAGGCAGCACATCTTCAGGCACATAGGGCTGTGGTGTGTGCTCGGTGGGGGAAGAACCTTCAACACCGCAGGCACCTGGCGAGATCCCGACCCACCTTCCCTGGGGCGGAAGGGCTTGGGGCTTCTGCTTGCTGGGGCTCCAAGGGTGGACTTCAGCACCCCTCCCTCCTTGGCTTCAGCCCTGGGGCTCTGGGCTTAAGCCTCCCCAACCCCACCCCCAGCTCCAGCCCCTGGGCCCCAGCGCTGGGCTTCAGCTTTGGGCGGTGAGCTCCAGCCCCATGGCAGCAGTGCTCCAGCTTGGAAAAACTGTCAGAGCAACCACAAGCAAGAATTGGTGGCCTCACTCTGAGGCAACCAAAACATTTGTTATGAGAAACCCTCCGCTAGAATATGATAAACTATTCTTGAGGTAGAGATGTGAAAACTACAAACAAGTGTCAAGTTTTTGCACTGGTAGTTACTCTGCATATTTCCTCCATTTCAGGAAGAAGTTGTTCCTAAAGAAATTCTGGAAAACAGCAGTGACATCATCTTCATCCAAAAGTCAATTTCACCAACAGACACAAAAACATTCAAATTTGAATCTTCACTAATGCGAGGATACTTCTTGGGCTTTCAGAAAAGAGAGAACTTAAGCAAACTGATTTTAAAGCGATGTGATGAAGACCAAGTGGATGAATCCACACATATCATTATCCCCTAAACAAACGGATTTGATAATGTATCATACACAAGCAATTTCTTGGCCATTTTTATACAACTTTTATTACTTAAGTGGTCAGACTATCTCTATGCTAAACTGTGTAACCCTCCACTGTAACCACTCAAACACATAGCCTCCGGGCACTGAGTTAAGTTCCTCAGGGTCTGTACTGAGTTTATTGGCTCCAGGACTGACACGTTTCAATTCTTAGCTGCAGCTGACAGCAAATATAGAAACAAAATCAATTGGCGGATATGGAGCTAAGGAATTCTATAATCAGAGAGATGAGTGTCTGTTGCTAGTTACAACAGGGCTTCTGTGGAAAGGCTGCTATTTACCACTGTGCCTTCTCCAAAAAAAGCAAGTCTTTGCATAAGATTGTCATTGCCAACTTTTTGAATTAAGTATTAAATTTAGAATTAAATGAACCTTTTGATTTTTATTTTTATTTTTTTAAACCAAGTGTCCCATTTGTCTCTCCCTCTATCACAACATTTAAAACGGAAGTAGATTTTGCAGACTCCCATGAGGAAGACTCACTGTCTTTCTATCCATCTGTGCCATAACAGGATGGATCTGACAGACTCCGTTTTGTACTAGGAGCTGACCGCATGGCTAACCTTCTCAGCCTAGGCCCAAAGGTCAAGGGGAAGAAACTGTATTTAAAAAAGGGGTGTTATCAGAGGCTACATCTCCCCGACAAGCTAGGGGTGTGGATTTCCCAGCTCATTTACCTATACTTGCGATAGCTAACGCACAAGTACGAATAGTAGCGTAGCTGGAGTATCGGGGGTGGCAGCAGCATGTCTTAGCCATGCTGAGTACAAACACTCCTGAAACCCACAGGTATGTACTCAGCCCTGCTACCCCAGCTACTCTGTACATGTACTAACTATCATCAAGCTACCTAACTCAGTTAGACGTAGCCTGAAAAAGGTGGGCTGTCCATCACCATACAGCAGCAGGAGAGACGCTGCTGAGCTTAATGCTGTCCCAACCTCAGACTCCCAGATGGGTGAAGGTCTGTTTAGGGGAGGAGGCATCTCAGGACTTTTATTTTACAAGTTCTCTGGTGCTTTATAAGAGCATTGACTGTTGTTAAGAAACTTCTTTGCTAAGCCTGTGCTCCTTGCGTTCCTGTCACACTGTCCCCAAAAGGGTTAAACAAGAATGCAGAGTGCCCACAGCTAGGTAGAAGTTGATGGGAGGGAGGATGTGAAAACAGTGCGAGGTCTGAGGTAGCTGGACTGCAGAGTGCCACATCCTGAGGAAGGGGTTAGACGCTGGGTGTAAACTACACCAAAGAGCTAGAAACTTGGATTAGACTCAGCCCAGACCCAGCTGTGTGTGGAGTACACTTATGACACACTTGTGATCACACAGGAGGGAGACGGGGGCTAGGCTGCAGCACCACCTCCAATACTTAGGGCTAGTCTACACTGCGCTTGTGTTGTCGCGGCAGAGCGCTGGGAGAAAGCTCTAAAAACCCACCTCCACAAGGGACGCGGCTCCCAGCGTTGGTGCTCTGTCTACACTGGTGCTTTACAGCGCTGAAACTTGCTGCGCTCAAGGGGCTGTTTTTTCACACCCATGAGCAAGAAAGTTGCAGTGCTACAAAGTGCCAGTGTAGACAAGCCCTTAACGACAATAACAACCACTTTATAAAAGGCTAGAAATTTGCATCTAATGGAGTGGGGGAGTTGCCCCCTCAAACTGCAGGCATGGAATTTGCCCCTCCATGCATGGCTCCATTGGTGTGACTGGAGCTGCACCCCCAAATATAGAAGTCAAACTACACCTACGGGGGACAGTGAGTGTGAATCAATTCAGAGCAGGCTCTCACCCCTATCTTTCACACCAGCCTCAAGGACGCAGCTGGGGCACAAGGTCATTCAAATGTTTATTGTGCTGGGCAGTTGCCAAAGATCCCATAAATGACTATAGATGACTCATTTCTACGCAATGTCTATTGCATCCTCCCAAGCAGGAAGCCATTATGCTGACAAGTATCAGCGGGTAGCTGTGTTGGTCTGTATCCACAAAAACAACAAGGAGTCCGGTGGCACCTTAAGGACTAACATTTATTTGGGCATAAGCTTTCATGGGTAAAAAAACCCTCACTTTTACACATGTAACATCTGAAGAAGTGAAGTTTTTTGCCCATGAAAGCTTATGCCCAAATAAATCTGTTAGTCTTTAAGGTGCCACTGGACTCCTTGTTGTTGTTATACTGACAGGCAGCCAGCTGCAGTCACTATTTCACACAAGAACACCCATATCTGAATTCTTATCCTGCAGACATCAGCTGTGATACTGACTACCCTAAAACGCTGAGTAGATTCTAAAACAAATGAGATTTAGACCTTATGCGTAAATCTTAGTAGTAAAGAAAGGAATTAAAAATTTAAAACCATCTTTGGTAACATGAAACAACTTCATATTTCCAATTATTAGTTAACGAGACTGACAAAAATAAATGTAGCCAATTTTCTTGCTTGAAAAGTCCCATATAAGTGCCCCCTGCCCTCTATTAACCTGGGCTTTGGAAACCTCTACACAACCACAATGAGCACATAAGTCTGAGGTGATCACTTTCTTTCCTATTTATTAACAACAAGAAATAAGTCTGATTTTGCAGAGAGTTTGAAATCCACATAAGGTGGCAGAATATGGCCTCTCTTCACATAGGTTGGAGTTGTCTGGGTTTTTTTTTTTTAATAAAAAGAGTCAGACAAGAAATCACAGAGGGAAGTGTTAGCAGAGGAGTGGCCATCTCAAACCCTTTTACATTGTATTAAGAACAAAGTGCTATGTTAGCATTATATTATGATGAATCCCCCCACCCCCCATTTCTAAGTGATACTGGACATTTACACCTCTACCCCAATAGAATGCGACCCGATATAACACGAATTTGGATATAATGCAGTAAAGCAGCAGGGAGCCCTGGGCCCTTTAAAGTGCCATCTGAGCCCTGCTGCTTTACCATGTTATATCCAAATTTGTGGGGAGCCCCAGGCCCTTTAAATCACCGCCTGAGCTGCACTGCCAGAGCTCCATGGGTGATTTAAAGGGCCCGGGGCTCCCCGCAGCAGCTGGAGCACCAGGCCCTTTAAATCACCGCCGGGGCTCGGTCAGCCGGGTTTGGGCAGTGATTTAAAGGGCCTAGTGCTCCAGCTGCTGCGGGGAGCCCAGGGCCCTTTAAATCCCCGCTCGAGCCCCGCTGCCGGAGTTCTGGCGGGGATTTAAAGGGCCCAGGGCTTCCCGCAGCGGCTGGGGCACTAGGCCCTTTAAATCCCCGCCGGGGAAGCCGGTCCAGTCCGGCACAGCGTACCGGACCAAACCCGACATAACGCGGTCTCGCCTATAAGGCGGTGAGATTTTTTGGCTCCCGAGGACCGAGTTATATCAGGATAGAGGTGTATTTCTATTGTCAAAACATTGTGTCAAAGGTTTTGGAAAATATTTTCCTTTATATGCAATGCTTTGTTTTCAAGAGGCTTTTTAAAGCCAAACCATATAACTTTACCTTTGTTATAACTCACTTTGCTGGGTTTCCTAAGGCAGAAATAATTTTTACTGGTAGTTTTAGCTAAACAGAGATATTCTGTGCTGGAAGCACCAGTTTGAGGTTAACCCTCAAACCAGAGTACCACTATCAGTGACCCAATAAATATGCTTTGATGATTATGGAAGAGGAAAACTACACAAGCTACAATTATAATAAGTTCTGAATAGATTTACAGCTCTTTACAGACAGGATCATTTGAACAAGTTATTGAACAGGCACACAAAAAAATGGGAAGGTTTTGTTGCCCAGGACATCACAACCTTGAGAGTTCCTGGCATCAGAAAGTCAATGATGTAGCCATTTAAATTACATGCCAATGTAGAATAATGTCAAGGTTACTTGCAAAAAAAATTATCCGAAGAGGAAGGAATTTTGGAATGAAACCAAAGATTTAACCAAGAAGCAGATAGTGATTAATTATTTGCTATTTGAATTCAACACTGTCTGTCCCCTGTGGAATGACACAGGCAGCACTCAGGAAAAGCGGGTGGGTGGGTTGGTTGTATTTTCTCCATTAGAGAGAATGCTGCTGGCAGAAACAGACAATTTCCATTTGAACCGTTAAACCGAATGCAGCTCATGAGTCCTAGAAATTAAGTTGCACTGATTCTTTCCTTCTGTGTCTAGAATGGTTTAAAAACAGAGGACTTATTCAGCACTGGATCTATTCAATACATTGTATAAACAATGTCTTCTTCCTAAAATAATACCTTTGTCAAGACAAAGAGTGGTAAGAAGATTTTAACTGTTTATAGCAGATAAAAATGACTGTCAGAATCACACACACACCCAACGTTTGTAAATTCTTTATTGTATAGATTAACAAAAAGTCTTCCCGTTTTCACACTGACTCTCAGGGCCCACTCAGAACATTATGTGAGACACCTTGTGTACAATTCACTAATAGTAACATTGGAAACAAAGGTTGAACCTTCCCACAGCCAAATTCATTTTACAAAATGGGAAATTAAACAGTAATTACACTGCAACAATCTAAACAATGCAGCCACTGAAAGAGAAAAATGGGCTTCAGCCATCCAAGATTGTTCCTGATACAATAACTACTATTTCACCCCCAATTACACTGCAGCTTCATTAGTTCACTCTTGTCTGAATCCAGTTCACATCAGCCTAATTCTTCTCTTCTGGCAGAGCCCGACTTCCAGCCCATTTTTTTGCTGCTGATACTGGCTTTTGCAATAAGGAAGCAGCTCAAATTGTAGATTTCTAGATGACTCATCATTGGGATTTCTACCCATGCACTATGTACTCTTAATTACTGTTTTTCTCTCATTGAATGATTTAGTAACAATATGATGAAGCAGAGGCAGCAGTGAACAGTCATGTTTTGCCAGCAGTTTCGTTGCATCTCAGAGGCTCCACAGCATAGCCACAGCCTTGCAGATACCCACATCATGATAGTTGAAGTAGCAGAGGCCTGCAAAGGTCACAGCTGAGAGTACATACAGACCTGTATTGGCCAGTTTAATAGATGTCTCCCCATGGACATAGTCAGTTATAACCTGCCCAAGACCCCTACAAAAAGAGAGAGAAAGAAACATGCTGAAAAGAGATCAGAGCAATCCCTAATCACATCTGTCTGGCTCTCCTGGCCATCATCTATGGGGCCTTTCCCTGCAACGAACACTCTTGTAATACTCACATTCCTCAGTCTGCACATCATCTCCTAAACTGAGCCAAGTGCCTCCACTATTCAGAGGCTTTTGCTGGAGAAAAGGACTCGCTTCCCACTCAGCAAGCAGCTGGAGGACGTTTGTGCTGACTGGTGATCTCTGAGCCAAATAAAGCTTGGCTACTAACCCTTTTAACAGAATCTAGGAAACACGCAGCTAAGAGCTTTTCCGTTAATGAGTAAATTTCACTCCCAGGGGAAGAGGACAGTAAGAGATGCTGTTCCATTAGAGAAAAAGAAATCAGAGCTTGCTCTACAGTCAGGAGAATGCTAGATCCCAGTCTCTTCTCCCTATGTACAAAGGATGCCAGGCACTGGGACACAAACAGGGAGCCTAGATAATCTCAAAGATTCATATTAGGTCAAGAAGTTGGCAGACCCTAGAATTCTCCTGAGCATGAAGAAACAGATGGATGGCATGACTCACACACACAGGTCACCAGCACAACAAGCCTGCTGTTCAGTTCCCCTACAGACGTCTAAACAGCAGAAGCCCCTGCAGCCTTTGCTTTGGAAGTGGGGAGTTTCTTACGATCAGAGAAACATTTTCAAACTATGAACCCCCATGTGCAAAGGGAGGGTTTCATTTTGTGGCCTCTCTCCTTGAGTTATAACAGAAAAGCCAAGACAAACAGTGTTTATCCTGGAGCAATAGATAAGTAAAACCGAACAAGTTGGCTCTTGTTTTTTGCTCGGGAAAGCCCCTAATTGTCTGCACAAAAAAGGGGTTTTTATTGTCGACATCCAGTTTAGAAATTTACTAACCTTGCAGAGTCACCACAAGATAGTCATGGAAGAAATGTCAGTATTTGCATATATTTTTACTCATGAGGAAACTCAGACAGTACAACTCAGGATCCTTCTAGAAACCATGCCATGTCATAGGTAATATCCTCTAAACAGGAACCACCACTGTGAGAGTGTGAGGCTCACACACACAGGATGCAGATACCTCTGCAGGAAAAATCTTAAGTCTGGCTTCATTTTAAGACTTCTCATGGCCCTGATAATTTTATTCAGTGAAAGAATTCCCAACAGTGGTGATGTTTCAGAAGAGCAGCAAATAGGCAGGACCCAGATTTCACAGCTGCAGGGGGAGCTTCTGCCATTTAGCAAAGTACAGGGGTCTGGCACAGATATGAAGGGACAACACTGAGACCTCTCAGTATGTCTCTTACATTTAGAGAGCATCTTTCATCTCAGAGAATCCCAAAGTGTTTTTCCGACTGGTATACAAGTGATACCTAACAATTAACCTTCATTCTGACACTTGGGGAGTTGTATGCCATGTTGTTGCAATAAAAGATATTACCTCACTCACCTGGGGAGTTGAGCAGTCTGCCACTTTCTAGACATCTGGCACACCATAAGAATGGCAACACTGTCAATTAGTCCTACTACACACCTGTGGACCTCCCCAACAGGAAGAAGTGAACAGAACAAATTCCAGTGTATGAGGAAGATGAAACTACAGTCAATTGGTTGCAGTCAGCAAACATATCTCTCATGGGCCAAACAAAACACAAACCTACAAACTTCAGGATCTCAGCCTCGTAAGTTCAAGATGAGTGATCAGTAAGTCCTTCACTATCCACTGATGAGCTGCCAAGCCTGAACTACATAACAGAAACCTAGCAGCCTGATACTGCAGCTTCAGTGTCATCGTCCCTTGCTTCTTTGCTCCTCATCCTCTCATGCTCTCTTCAACACAGCATGACGGAGGACAAATCTGGAGGTGAAATAGCCAATCTACTCCTCTCCTGGATAAAAAGTAGGGGAAGCTCTCTTGAGCTCAAGTCTGCTTAATCTGCAAGAAGAGAGTCTATACTAACCTGGGCATCCTACTCATCTATAAGCCACCAGATAGAAAGGTCTTCCCAGAGGAGCAGAAAGAAATGCAGTCTGACCTGGTGATGAAAGTCAGAAGACTCATCATCTTGACAGATTTCAACATTTATATGTATCAGAGGGGTAGCCGTGTTAGTCTGGATCTGTAAAAGCAGCAAAGAGTCCTGTGGCACCTTATAGACTAACAGACGTTTTGGAGCATGAGCTTTCGTGGGTGAATACCCACTTCGTCGGATGTATGGGATCTGCTCGTGCATCTGACGAAGTGGGTATTCACCCAGGAAAGCTCATGCTCCAAAACATCTGTTAGTCTATAAGGTGCCACAGGACTCTTTGCTGCTTTAACATTTATATGGATGATCATGTCACTAAAACAATCACCCAATGTCTCCTATTCAAACTTTCCACCGTAGGTAATTTCTGGATGCATGCATACAGAGCCACACCATGGAATGAGTATCACACACACACACACACCTGACCTCCAGGTAGGGAAAAAAGCTTTCTGTCACAAGGCAAGAAATCACTACAACCAAACCCCAGGCCCGAATATTCTTGGGATCCTGCTAAACTCTAAAACTTAGAAAACTCTATCCAACCAACAGCCCAAGTAGTACAAGAATTAGCAAGACACGCCAGCCACTCCTTGCTACTGCCATAGAACACTGTAGCATGAAAGCTCTCTCTCCAGCCCCTCTGCAGACACTCACACAACCTGCAACTCAAGGTGCAGAAGGTAAGAAAACAAACATTGGTGGTGGAACATACAGCCTGAAAAAGGAAGACAAAAGGAATGTCTACAAATCTATGCCACTGCTGTAAAGGAGGCAACGAACCCACCTCTCCTTTGCTGCAGAGAAGCCATCCTGTATAAAAATGTTCCCATACCATAAACCCAGACTGTTCCTTCCAAGCACAGAACCTTTTCATGCTAGGGATTACCTTATTTCACAGAGGAGATCAACCCCATCCAGGAATACCAGCTGGTGAGCAACAAGTTCAAGAGCAGGACCAGATACACACACCCTTCTTCCACAGATCCCCATGGAAGCACTGACAATCAGGTGACTGCCCCTGTGACTCCAACTGCTGTCCTTCCTGGATAGGAAGAGATATCGAACATCTGGGGTCCCTACTATCAGACTGTCAACACCTCCTTTGATTAGGGAAATGTACCATGCACCCTAACCCAGGCAATATGCCAACCAACATTAGAATAAACCACTGCTTGACACCAAAGACTTCACAGTGTATGATCCCCCTTTTCCTAAGCAAACTAATCTAGTAGCTAGTCAGACAGTCTCCAATGTTACCTATCACATGCCAGCATCCTTGATCGCTCTCAGCCAGGACCTGGTGAAGAGAGAGGACTTTTTGCACTGCAACACTACCTGGTTGTGGACAAGGGAAGTACATCCATAATGCTGTGGGACCTGTCTCAAGTATCTAATACTGGCTCATCACCAAAGATTCCTGTCCCATCTCCAAGAAGCTGTAGTGGGAACAGACACTCCTAGGACAGCTCAGATTCTTCCTCTCAAACCAAACCCAGAGGATTACTATGGGACACTGTTCTCTGCCTCCAAAAACCTTCACCTAGAGAGCCCCATAAGGCTCTATCTTCTCCCCACTCCTTTATCAATAATATCTATAAGAAGCTGTTAAAAGAGTTGGTAAGACAACTTGAGCTGAAGCATCAGCAGAACCGAAACAGCCATCTCTATATCTCCTTTATGTCAAATGCAAACAGTAATGGGTCCAAACTTACTCAATACTTGGTTGAAATCAGTACCTAGATGAAGCAAAACTGATCTCGTGGCTGTCACATATGAAGACGAAGTCTCTCGTACATTTCCCAAGTATGAAGAAAATGGTACGTGACAGTGATTTTAACTCATCACCGTTTGTTATCCACATTCAAACACTTGTGGAACAATTTGAAAAGAGATTTCAACAGATTTTTTAATTAACCATAACTGGCTATGTATGTTAAAGTAAGAATAATAAATATATTTGGACCAGCAGTTCAACAACGTTTTATATATAGGACTGAAATATTACTAGCCTCACTGTCTGCTACAGCTAGTCTACATTTTTCCAAAAAACTGTCCAATCAAAAAATAATTTGACTTTTTTAAAATAAATAAGATGAAAAGTGGTTATGATATTTATTTTGTAAAAATTCCTTAATTTTTCTTGCAAGTAGAAAAAAGAGCAAATTCATGTGTTAAGGTGAAGGAGTAAGTGCCAAATAATTTAATTAATACCTTTAACATGAAAAATTATCTTTTTTCATCTTATGGGTTCATATATTATATAATATTTAAATAATATGAAAAACATCATATTTATGTACAAATACAAAATAAGCCTTGAAAAATTGTTGGCGCCCACCACACTCTTCTGAAAACATGAATGTGCTACTGGCCACAAAAAGGTTGGGGACCACTGTACTAGAGTATCACAGCTAACTGTGTAGCTCGAAAGCTTGTGTCTCTCACCAACACAAGTTGGTCCAATAAAAGATATTCCCTCACGCACCTTCTCTCTCTAATACCCTGGGACCCACACAGCTACAACAACATGGCATACAACAATTCCATCTGTGGCTGATTAGAAGACTGTGCCAGTTCGGGGAGGCTTGTGAGTGCAGAAAACAGAACTTTCACAGGACCTTGACATAGAATTTCTTACATCAGAGAGAAACCACAAGCCTCAGCACAATCAGAACTAAATGCCAAAAAGGTTTATTTGACTAGCTTCCCTTCAGTGAGTCATGCACTTGCACATACAAAGACAAATCTGATAAAGTATCAAACCATTTGTCCTACAGGCTGAAAAGTAAGAGTGATGCTATTTCCATTTTAAAGTACTTGGAAAATGTTCACTTACTAGAACAATGGGGGCTACATAGCCTTAGAAAGGTAATGGAAAAACACACCCTCATGGATACAACATCCTCTGGTCAAAAACTTACAGCAATTTAACAGCTATACAACCACAGGAAGTGAAAAATACTGTATCCAACTGAAAAAGGAATTTAGGGAGCTAAAGTGGAGTTATCCAAAAAGATATCTGGCCAGGATTCAAGACTAACATCCTGACTCTCTCAAAAATGCCTGGGAATTAACAAGCATGTGTAGTCAAGACTGATTTTTGTCTCACCCAAAAGATGGCACCTTCAGTAATACAGTGCCCCTAATGCTAAGCTGATGCCCAGACTCTGTACTGGCTCTGAGGAAAAAGAGCCACCAATAAAAACTTGAGTTTCCCTTGGAGGTCTTATTTAAGCACAGATCTGTCCTGGTGCTGCTTTAGGGGGATACTCTGAAACATTCAGATCTGAAGGCCGTTTATAACCTACTAGCCAAAGACAGCCAATAGTCCCTCTTAGGTAGATTTCCTACTGTCTGCAAAGTATGAGATATGGATAAGGGAATAAACACAGGAGACAAGGTGAAAGAAGGCTCCCCTAATAGAAGTATCTACCCTGCCTTCTAACTGAAGAGGCAAAATGACAAAGACCGTACCTGGTGTTAGTCTGGTCAAGGGCTATAACGGACTCACTGAAGGGAAGCTAGTCAAATATTGCCAGTCACAATAAAACAAGGAATAAGAGTTTCACTCTTGCGTTTTACCAGGTGTTCTAATGTGAACATCCTGATGTGCATAGATTTGCTCTCAGCTCCTTTTGCATCCAGGACTATAAGCCCAAAGAGTAGCTCTGGCTGGTCCTGTTGAGACATCTACCAGGCTTTTTCACACCTACGCTTACCAGTGCCCATGGAGTGTGAGGGCTGCAGCCAGTGAATAGTCCATGGCAGGTCCAGGATACAGATAGGCTGCAGGGAGGAGACCCAGCAAGAGGACGCTGACAGCTCGCTCACTCGTCCAGTGCAGAGATGCAGCCTTGGAACCGGCTGCAAAAAAACGCATTTTCAACACAGAGTTTTTGCTCACAATATGAACAAATGGTTAACTCATTCTGACCAGTTTTGTGCAGCTAGGTGCTTTCTCAGACCTAGATACACAGCCCTTAGCGGGGCAAAACCAGGTTGCCTTTGACTTATTGCTACAAACCATATTCGTAAGAACATAAGAATGGCCATACTGGATCAGAACAATGGTCTATTTAGCTCAATACCTTGTCTTCTGACAATGGCCAGTGCCAAATGCTTCTGAGGGAATGAACAGAACAGGGCAATTATCAAGTGATCCATCCTGTCGTCCAGACTCAGCTTCTGACAGTTAGAGATTTAGGGGGACACAGAGCATGGGGTTGCATTCCTGGCCATCTTGGCTACCAGCCATTAATGGACCTATCCTCCATAAACGTATCTAATTCTTTTTTGAACCCTGTTATACTTTTGCTCGTCACAACTTCCCCTGGCAATGAGTTTCAAAAGTTAGCTGTGCATCAAGTGGAAAAGTACTTCCTCTTGTTTCATGATACCTGTTTCCTACTAATTTCACTGGCTTACCCCAGGTTCTTGTGTTAAATATTCCTATTTTAAATACCGCCTTAAATGCTTGTTTTAAATATCTCTTCTCTGAATGCTCCCTCTGCTGTTCAGAAAATATAGTTCCTTTAATTAGGATACAGACAACAATAGACTGAAAAAACTGATAGATGAGGCCAAAGGAAATGCCACCTTTGTTAGTTTCATGACCTGCTGTTCATTAACAGGCCCTTTCACAAACACCACAGAACAGGCATTTTTGAAAAAAATGGTAAAGATTGTTGCCCCAGTGCTTAATTGTATCAGGAACTACCTGCAGATGCAGCGCTTGCCAGTTCTGCCTCCTTGTGGCCATCACTGAGGGCCCTGCTCAGTACATGACAGTTTGAAAGGAGTGGCTGAAGAACAATGAAGCAGCATAACAGGATAGAGAGGAAAGAACTCTGGGCACCAAGATGCCCAGATGGTTCTATTTCCAGTTCTCCCATCAACTGTGTGACCCAAAGCAAGCCACCTCCCGTCTCTGAGCCTTAGTTTTCCACCGGTGATATGGGATAATGATATTGAAACTCCTCCCCTTTCTTTGTGAAATGTTTTAAGACCTATGCATGGAGTGTGCTGTATCCGTTAAGTATCTGATACCTCTGTGATAACTCCATGAAGAGCTGAGTGCATGAATTAGGATTGCTGTTATCTTAGCAAGAGTAGGGGTTGGAGCCTCTGGGACTTCCCCAGGTATTCAGTGCCTAGAAGTAGCCTAAGAGGCCCCATGCTCTCAATCCTCTTCCATAGACAACTACTAATACACAGTTCTGTTTGCACAGAAAGTGACTCAGACAAGCACAGAAGTGGTAGTTTGGGTTCTTTGTAACCTTGCCTACTTTTCCTATACATTTTGGACATCACTAGAAGAAATATGGTTCTAAGAGATGTTGACATATACTGAGAGAAGCAGGACACCTTACAATACACTGGCACTTAATAGCAGAGTGCTAGCAGCGTAAAGTTACAGAGAACTGATTTTAAACACACATCAGATCATTTGTCTAAATGCTTACTGCTGTTTGATCAACGTGAAATCATGAGCTGGAAAAGAGATACAATGTGAACTGTACCAAAAAGAAGACATGGAATTTCTCCTGCTCTGCGCAGGGTGACCGATATTAGACAAGAACTGCTGTGACAATGGAACGAAAAGATCACCAGTAAAACAACTGTAGTGGACTAATGCGCTACTACCATGAACTTCAAGAAACACTTTCCAACATGCAACACGTTTCTTCTTGACGTAAATGTAGCAAACTTTTTTTTAAGTAGAACTTGTTTACATATTGAGACTGTCCAAGGCTGCATTGTTTCAAGTAGAATGGTCTGTGGAAAGAACTGTTAACACAGTGTGAGTAGTTATCATAGTACGAGAAAGTAGAAAACTTGGAGGGGACAATGTGTGGGGGCAGCTTGGCTGTCACGTTATCGGTTGGTTTAGTTTGTGTCTACATTCTTCTTTCTATTTTCTGCCATGGGTTACGGCAGAGGTCCCCAAACTATGGGGTGGATCCTCCAGGGGCCACGGAGGAAGGTTTGGGGGTGCACGACGGAGCCCAGGCCAACCCCCACAGGAGGTGGGGAACGCCACCCAGACCCAATATGACCCCAGCTGCAGCTCCACTCCACCCCTAGCCCAGCTCCAGCACCAGTTGCAGCTCCACTCTGCCCTCTTTCCCTATCTGCCACCAGGCCAGCTCCAGCCACAGCCTCGCTTCAGCCCCAGCCCAGCTCTGCCCTCATACCCTCTCCACCTGCAGGCCAGACTGACCTCTCGCCCCAGTTTCTCCCCCAGACCCAGTTCTATCCCCAGCTCCACCTTCAGCCCAAGCTCCTCTGCTGAGCCAACTGTGCAGTAATGGAAGGAAGGACACAGGCAGATTCCATTATTGGTGGTGGGGGTGACAGGAAAAGTTTGGGTTTAAAGGATATAAAATCCTAATTAAACCCTGGTCATAGCATTTCTTAGGTTTAATGGCATACATTATGACAGTCCTGGATTCTGGTCTTTGCCTGTTTATCTTACACCAATCTCCACTGATTCCTGCTACGTGGAGAAAGGAAATTTTGTCCAGCAATGAATCTTGCCTCCAATTCAGTCTTTCTAGCCTGACCTCAGATGGACCAGAAGCTCCTGTCCAGAGGAGTCACAATTTCTGCACCAAGCTTACAACAATCACCATTGATCTATGACAGGGCCATAAAAAGCATCACCCATTCTTTAATCTATCTTCCCTTTTCCTATCTTGTGGATGTCTGTGGAAATTGACTTGACAAAACTAACATCTTTGTTAGTAAACTGAGAATGTTTGTTTGAAACTCAGTCAATTTCTATAATTTAAAAAAGCTGGTTTTGGAATTACACTTTTCCTGCATACTGTAGTAAAATGACATTGCATGTGAGATTACAAAGTTAGTTTTAGGCTGACAGAAAGAATCATGAAGTTTTCAGCAGAAACCATGAAGTGCAAAGTGAGGTCTAAAAAGCCATAACAGCACTATTTCCTGTTCATAGAGATGACTGCCTGAATTTTCAGGCAATACCAATTTCCATGCCCTTCAAAACAGGAGGGAAAAACCACACAGCAATTTGCAAATTTTTGCAGCATCGAATTATACCGTAGATGTTTACTTGTCCAACTAATTTAAATTATGTCAATTGATTTTAAATCAAAAGCTTGTTCAGATTTAAGTGCAGTGAGTAGATAAGGCAACTTCTTATCTGGGACTATACAAATCACTCCATGAGGCCAAGAAAACACTAATGACTAGGGTGATCGAGCTGGTTGAAAGGGTCAGGATCAAATATCACATAAAAACAATAATACAGATAAAGAATAGCAGCTTCCCAAGTGGTTATTAACAGAACTTTTGTCCCAACTTAGACTAACATACCGTAGCTCCGGGGAGAGATGTGGATTTGATGTGCCAGAGTTGGCCGATCCAAGGTCGTTGTACAGGCAACCACAGGTCTGGTCAACAGACTTTTACTGAGAAGAACTATCAACAAAACAAAGATTGATTAGTTGCCTTTTACCCCCCCAAAACTTAAAGGTAAATACCTGGAAGTTAAACTACAGCAACCAGCATCTTAATCAATAAGAGTCCAGAGGGCTTCCTGAAAAGGAAAGCCAGTGGTTTCTTCAGGAAAAAAGGATGCACAAAGTTAGAATAGGGAATACAAATTACACCCCACAAATAGAGAGTGAGAGTGTGAGAGAGAGTGTGAGAGAGAGTGAGAGTGTGTGTGTGTGTGTGTCTTGCAAAATTTCTAACAAGCCTGGTGTACACATGCTTCAGAGTTTCCCTACTAAGGATTTAATATCCAAAGCCCCATGCCTCCAAAAGTGAGGCAAGCTGCACCCAAAACAGTGCTTCAAGGAATCTGAGACAAGAACATTAGCCACCAACTCTGGCATGACAAACTTTGCAGCTATGTTGTGTGCATTAGGGAAATCTTGCCTTCATTTCATAAGCAAAACAGGCTACATTAGAAAAGACCTGCTCAATAAGCTGTTCTGGGTAACTACCGTATTTTCAAAGATCTGAACTGCTAGTAAGTCTGGTGTGTTCTTTCTGATGCTTGTTTGCACCTTTAAGCTGCCAGATCTTAGTGGCATTGACTCATTCAATGGCTTGGCATAGCTGACACATAATAAAATATTCTGCACATCTACAGTTAAGTAGTAATAGCGCTATGCCTTTCACAAAAGGCCCTCAAATGAGCTTTATTTTACAACCTCTTTAAAGTTCACACAGGCAGGTGGAGTGCTGCACAATTACAATTGACAAACGGTGAATTAACAGATAGCTTAGAGCAGTTACTCTCAACCTTTCCAGACTACTGTATGCCTTTCTGGAGTCTGATTTGTCTTGTGTACTCCCAAGTTTCACCTCACTTAAAAAACTACTCGCTTCCAAAATCAGGCATAAAAATACAAAAGAGTCACAGCACACTATGACAAATTGCTTATGTTCTCATATTTACCATATAATTAGCAAATAAATCAACTGGAATATAACTATTGTACTAACATTTCAGTGCATGGTATATAGAGCAGTGTAAACAAGTCATTATCAATATGAAATTGTAGTTTGTACTGACTTTGCTAAAGCTTTTTATGTAGCCCTGTTGTAAAACTAGGCCTATATCTAGAGGAGCTGCTGTAACCCCTGGAAGACCTCTGGGTACCCCTGGCTGAGAACCGCTGGTTTAGAGACTCTGAACTCTCTGGGGCAGGGAGCATCTCTGGCCCTGCCTTTGTACAGCACCCAGCACAAGAGGCTCCAACCCACCTTAGAGCCTTGGGGTACCAAGCAATAGACACAGCAGCGGCGGCGACGGGAAAAAAGCCACCACCACCCCACCCCGAGCCAGCCTGCACTGGGGGAGGCCGCTCCGATCAGCGCGAGTCACGGGATTTAGTGGGGAGGCAGCGGGGGGAGGGGCAGACCGCAAGGGGCCCCAGACCCGCTCAGGACCAGGCAGGCGGGTATCCGCCCCCCGCCACAAAGGGGGTCGCTCGTCACTATCGCTGCCCCCCCGCCGCGCGTCACCCTGGCCGAGGCTGGGACCGGACCCCGCAGCCCGGGGCCGGGCTGAGCCCCCCCGCGGCCCCGGCACTCACTCACTCACCCAGCCCCCCGCCTCGGGGCCGCCACAGGCCCCCGCGCACCAGCAGCGCCGCCATCTTGCCGCCTGACCCTCCCCCGACCCCCAGGGCCCCAAGGGCGCCCGGGCACCCGGAAGCGGAAACAGCCCCGGGCTCGAGCCGCCGGAGTCGGGTTGGCCCCGTGCGCGAGGAACGGGCCCCTTCACTTCCGGTTCCGCCGGTGAAGGTCGCAGCGGCCGGACTCGCCTGGCCTATGGCGGAGCTCGGCGGCCCGGACGGGGGCCGGGACCCCGCGGTCTCCGAGCTGCAGCGGCTGGTGGCCGCCGAGCAGCAGCGGGCGCAGTTCACCGCCCAGGTACCTGCCCCAGCGGGCCTGTCCCCGGGGCCCCTAGGGGCCCCCCAGGCGCCCTGCGTCCCGCCGCAGCCCTGCACGGGGCCCTGCGCGCTCTCCATGGGGCTCCTCGCACGTCGGCCCCAACGGGGTCCAGCCCCTCAGTCACTAGGACCCCTGGTGCCGCCCCCTCCCCCAAGGGCTCCTGCTCCTCCCCCTAGATACTTATAACCGGTGCTGCGTGGCAGCTCCTAGCCCTGGCACCGCGGGGCTTGCTCCAGCCGTTAGGAATGTAAAAAAATTGCTCGGGCCGCAGCAACTCTTTCCTTACAAATTAAGCCCTGCTTGTACCCGTCCCAGAGAGAGCGAGGCAGCCCCCTGTACATGTCCCTTGACACTCGTTTTGGGAGATGAATGTGTGCGGGTGCATGTGAGACAGTGACTTGGTTCAGTCCCTAACCAAGATGCCTACAGCACAGAAATCACACTGGCTTTGGCATTAATGGACCCCTTTGTGCGGGTCAGCAGAAGGACCAAGTAGTGAATCAGCCACAGTGACTGAACGTCTCAGTTCCGAGGGTGATGGTCCCTTCCAGGATAAAGCACAAGGGGAAAGGATGGTGTTCTGGCAGGACTCCTAGACAAGTGATTGTTGTGCTCCTCTCATATTTTAGCTTTCCCATCTGTAAAATATTTGATTAAATAGTAAACATGTTTTCTGTTCACATCCAGGTTCATAACTTCATGGACGTTTGCTGGGACAAATGTGTGGACAAACCTGGCTCAAAGTTGGACTCCAGAACAGAAGGTTGTCTAGCCAGCTGTGTGGAGAGATTCATTGATACCACGTTATCCATCACTAACCGCTTTGCTCAGATTGTACAGAAAGGAGGACACTGATTACTGTATTTCCCAACTCCGGACAACCCAATCCTTCCTATTCAGGTCAACGGACTTATCAGCTGTCAGTGGAGCATCATCACATGTTCTAAGCTACATTTTATCTGACACTTTCACAAAATGCAGAAGTGGTTGAACAATCATCTGCCGAAAGCACAGTTGTCCCTGTGAATTCTTTCGCTGCACTGAACTGTTCATAAATGCATCATCGTACTGCAATTTAATAAACCATCAGGAACACTCGTCCAAACAAGTCTTGTGATGTGAAAGTGTATATCACTGCTTTTCTAAGTCTTATCTAATTAGAGGAAAGTAGAGAAAAGATGTGCTTGTACCAACACAGGGGATGTGCATAGTATCTTAGAATCAAAATTAAATTTAAAAAATGTAATATGAATATAAATGTTTTCAATGAACGAATAAATTAATGAAAACACTTGTTCTGCTGGAGTGTTTGAAGCCTAACCCTAGAAGCTGCACAGTAGGATAATGAATGAAAACCAAAAAGTGAAACTGGTTAAAAGCTTATTGCTAGGGCCTAGTCTATTGCGCAGCAGTTCTGTGGCTGTGAAATTTGCTGCAGGCTCCAAGCTTTTTTTTCTTTTAAATTGGTTATAGCCCCTCTGGTTATAAAGATGATCTTAAAAATGTAATGTAAATTGATACAGTACCTGAATTTTTGTCTGTATTAGAAAAGTTGTACTGGTTTAACTAAATCTAGTCAAACAGGTGGAAGGCCCTATTCTAGAAGCATTTTCATTGAGTTAACCCTCACTTATATCAGCTTAGCTTAATTGGGCAATACACTAATGCAAATGACAGAAGACCCCCAGTTATCTGAGTATGTTAGAGTATGATACAAAAGTCTGATGAGTGCTTGAGAGACTAAACTAGATTTCCCCTTATGTTTAAAGGTACAAGAATGGATGCAGTCTTATTAATGATCTACATGGTGATATTTTACACAGATTTAGCCTAACTTGGTGAGCAGTGATTGTACATAAACTGACCACACATTTGAAAAGTCTGGTTTATTCTGTGAGCCCATCAGAACTTATGTTATCTAATAACATGAACATCCACCGTTATCTTTCACACATATACACATACACACACACACACACATTAAAAATCCTGTACTTAAGTTTCATAGAAAGGATATACAATCCACCCTGCCTTCTCTGGCAACCTCTTAGAATTCTCTTCAAAAATATGTTCAGTGGTGGTAGTACAACATCATACGGAGCAGGAAACCTTGCCTTGGGTAGAAGATTATCCAAACAGTCCTGGAGGGTACCAGAATTGCAGACACACAAGCTCTTTAACAGATTTGGGGAAGGGGTAGAAAAAAAGAGGGCAATTTCATAAGTGAATTGCTTATCTGTTCAACAAGGACTATTATGGAGCACCGTTCCAGCAGGCAGAGATTTAGTACTGTAGACACTGCCACGTCAAGGGGAAAGAAGGCAAAGTTAGGATCATCATGGGTAAATAAATAGTGGCCAGGGCTGGGTAAAAGGTCCTGAAGCCCATTCTGGCCAGCCCATTATCCTGAGTAAATGCCTGTAACTGGCAGGAGCCCAACTGGCATATGTTCTTAGAATGAAGAAGCATGAGGCAGCCAATGTTCAAATGCCTTGAGACACTAATCCACCAAAGCAAAAGTACTGACATACCAAGCACTCTATTCAGTGGTTGCATTAGGAGCTGGACTGTATAGGATAGTAGGATCAGTGTTTGAGCCCCAACATTCAGTCCTGCCCTAAAATCCACCCATAAAGTCCACATTGGGTCCAGTGCAATATATGTATCTATTCTGCAGTTACACATTTCCTAATTTAAAATCTTTCTGTAGAGGATTTCTTTATAAAAATAAAAATCTCCTTGAAGATTTCTCTTGTGGTGCGTGAAAAGCTGCTGCATTATTATTGCATGAACATTTCTGCAGATTGCAGTAGAGAAGTAGCTCTCACACTGAACTAGAAAAGAACCATTGGCAGCTCCCCTTCCTGCCCATGGGAATCCCTGCACCAGGAGACAGGACCTTAGAGAAATAGCACATTGCTTAACCCCGTCAGAGAAGGAGCTACCCACATATTCATGCCCTGGAAAGGAAGTCACAAACATTGGCCTAGAAGAGGCAGTGGATGACAGAGTGTAGACCAAGCACTGTGGCAGTGGGGAAGGGGCACACGGAATGAAAGATACAATGATGTTTCTCTATTTTACCAGTGTCAGCCCATACGCACAGGGAGACCTAAAAAAGCTTCACCTACAGGTGAAGAAAGGGAGACAACAAATTTAAACAAAGACCAAGGATCTGGGCTATGGTGTATTTATCCAGGTTCCCTACTCTTCCTCCCAAGTATCTACTAGTTCTCTGATTGAGCAGATTATAGACAGTAAGGCAGGGAAGATTTGTTTGCCAGGCTGACATGTAAGACATTCTCACTAGAAGATAAACTACCCTGATGTTGTGTTTCTGCTATCTAGTTTTGAACTCACAACCTCTCTGAGCCCCAGGTATTCCCCACTTTATGTTGAAGCTCATATCCCAGGCACTATTCCTCCAGCTGAGGACTGGTCCTTTGGGGCCCACCACCCTGATTCTAATTCCTCAGGGCCTGATTCTGCTCTCCCAGCAGGGTAAATCAGGAATAACTCCACAGAAGTCAACAGAGCTACAGTGATATAAGATTGGGGAGTTCAGAATTGGAATCTCAGGCAATTTACATCTGCCAGGGGCTGTACAAACATTAATTCCACTCACAGAGACCCAAGAGGTAGGTAGGTATGAGTGAGGCACTTTGTCTGCAGCTCCAGGAGCTGCGAGTGCTGTCTCAACAAGAAGTTCTGAGGAAGAAACCTATAAAACCCTCACCTATGTGTATAACCTGCCTTCAGGGCGCTGCAGCAGCACAACTGGGAACATTATTAGTTCATGGATTAGCAGAATGACGATGGGTAAGAGTTTTTAATACAAAAGCATGCCCCAGCCTCAATATGTCAGAGCAGTAATCTACACTGCTCAGACCAGAGAAGCATTTAGCAATGTCCAGTCTCAGTGGTAAAAGCCTTCAACTGGAACTTCACTCAAGCAAAGCTAAGTTAAAGAAGGATCCCAAGATATGCACGGATCTGAACTCTTGTAAGAATGATGTTTCTGCTTGACTTGGGCAGATTTGTAATCCCACTGCATTTCCATGGCTTACATATATGCAAGCACACACACAGAGAAAAGGCTTTGTGAAATGTTTGAGACCATAGTTTATATATCTGGGAGCCCAGACACCTCGATTCTGATCTAGAAAGATTCAAGACCTCCACATTCTGTGAGCGTAGACACCACCTACTGTCGCATATGAAAATTCAGAGGAACGTGGGGTATGAGACTATGTGCTAAGAGTCCCCTTTGCCATCTTCTACTGGAGGGTATTAAGCAGAGATGCAATCTCCTATATACAGACTGGCTCCATAAAACATATTCACAGGTCTATGGAACCTGATCAGTGGTGAACATATTGTACAAAGAGAGGAGCAGCCCTGACCAGACTTTTAGAACCCCTGATCACATCCATGCTCTGTCCCTGGGGCTTGCGCTGAAGTGGTGGTAAGGAGATCAGATTTCAAAAGGAAAATACAAATGGAGTCTTCATGTTTATTGCAGGGAGAAAGGGTTCATTCCCACCCTGTATCTCAATCTTTGTGTCAAACACACTGGGCCAGCCAGAGACAGAACAGGAAATCTATCAGAGGCCGTCCATCAGCACAAGTGGATCGAGAGGGACGTGTTACTGATAGGAAGGAGGGCAAGTCAGTCACACAAAGGGCAGAGGTAGGGGATCTGAGGTAAGTTTGAAACAAACCACTGCAGTGGGGTCACCACACCCGCAGCTAGAATTGTGACACCCTACCCGCCCTTCATTGTTCCAGACCAGTGCCTCCTCCTTACTTCAACTGTCCACCTGGGGCCACATCCGTTTATTTTCATCATGGGGATAATGCTGCAGTGAAGGGCCCCCGCTGTTAAATCCAATGGCACATCCTTTGTAATCAGGTTGGCAGAAGTGCTGTTAGTCTGTGGCCTCTGCTCTTTATTGCAATTGTGTCTTGGTCATTACGTGGTTATGCATGAAAAGAGGAACAATTTTTAAAAACCCAGAGACGGTGCCGATGCACCTGTTTGCCTTCTGAAGATGGCCCACAGGAACTGTCAATTAAAACTGAATATGGCCAGGAAATTAGACCAATTATAGAATCAGGAGTCTGGGGTGGGTGGGTAAGAGACGTGACTTGGGGAACAGGCTTCTTCTCCACAGGCCTTTCAGCTCTCCTAGTTGTAAACCAGCAAAAAACAAAGATGTGCCCTCTGCGAGCCAGCAAGGTGCAGAGCCCATACCTAGGGCTGGCAGGGTATAAAGTTCTGTGCTCCAGAAATTAGTCAGGCACCTTGTTTGTACCACTGGGCAGTGTCGGGAGAAAACGTCCGCCTCCATTCGCTGACGTGCAATTTCACCCATGGCCCCAGACTCACAGCCTCTTGTTAGTCCTCATCTGAGCTGTCCTCCGACTTCTCATCAGCTGCCACTTTCCAGTTCTTCCTCTTGCTTTGCTTCTCCTGAATCTCACTGTGCCTTTCTAATGCAGACACAGGGCATTTCCTCCTTTTTTTCTTAGACCACTTTTCCTTTTTCTCCTCAGGTTCGCTGTCCTCAGAGCTGCTCACACTGGAAGAGTCACTTTCCTGCCCAGAGGAAGAGGCAGGTTCCTTTGCAAGCCTTTTCCTGGTGGTCTTCTTGTGCTTGTGTTTGTGTTTCCCTTTCCTGGTGCCCGAAGTCCCCTCCTCTGAACACTCGCTTTCCTGGGAAGAATCTGATGATGCCTTAGCCTTCTCCTTTTTCCTCTTCTTTCGCTTTTTGTGTGATCTCTTTTTCTGCTTCTTCTTCTGTGATTTCTTTGGCCTCTTCCTTTTGAGTGACTCAGGCACAGATTGTTTTCCTGGGTGAGATTTCCTCTTTCCATTGACAGTGTTTTGTTCATCTTTCTCTTGCTGGTCACTGTAACAGGAACAAAGAATAGAGGCCTGGGCAGATTCTAAATTAGCATTCCCTATTTCAAAGCATTCCCTATTTCAAACCAATCAAGCCCATCTACCCTGAGCTCCTTTCAGGACAGACATATGGATGCTATGTCAGATAAGTTGGCTGCATTTTTAACTTCACCACTTAACAGTTTGGGTCCATTTCTTACAATTGGGATGAGAGGCCATTTCAAAGGCATTTTAACCATCCCAGAGCATGGAAAACATAACATAATGCTGCAAAACTTACTAAGAACTCCTTATCTGTGACTATCAGGAATCAGATAAGTGCTAGATCTGGCAATTCTACTATGTACAGTTTTTTAAATAAATAAATCTGTGTTCCAATCATTTTTTTTGTTTGTTTGCATTTTCACTCTTAATTGCTCTCATGCTACTGGAGCTCTCATTCTGACTTGCATTTCTAGGTGCACACATGCTTGCAGCCAGTCATGAAAGCTGGATCACTTCAGGAAATTGCCCAACTCCGAGAAGCCAAACACTTATTTGCATAACATTTCAGTCACTCTTAACACAGGGTTAAAGCTGGATGTCCTGTTATTAGAAGAGATACAATCACCTCTCAGGGCTCAGAACAGGGAGGGCTCTTCACTGCAGGAATGATGCCACATATGGGCAAAGTAAGGCCAGCATTCAAGCCTTAACTGAATGTTTATGCCTTATGAACTGAAGCCAGCCCTCTCACATTATTGTCAGAATTGTTTTGAGTACGAGAACACATTAATGGACTGGAATTTCAGGCCACATGTCTGCTAGGTAAACAATTCAATTCTGCCTTGAAAGGTCAATTTACAGTCTATATTGCAGAGGTACAAGCTCTATATTTCATTGTGTAACTTGACAGAAATTAAGATGTTGGACTTTTCAGTAGGCCTGTTTGCCTTTACCTGTCAGTATCAAATTCCTCTGGATATAACTCTTTATAGCCACTGTGACCCCATCTGCAAGAGAACAGCAGGAAACATGTTAAAACCACACAGGATATTCAGAACCAAAATGAGGGTGAAATGAAAGAGAGCACTTTAGGGAAAATACAAAACAAGAATCCGGAGGAATAACAGCTAGTATCTTCCTTACTTGTTTAAGGGCCTAACATTTTGCTTTGCTAGGTTCTGTTCAGACCATTCTGAGCAGACTAATGGACACTTTACTTTTTTCTGGTAGGGAACTTGTACCTCCCTGTGCGACAGAAGCCCAATAATTTGGGAGTTCACACTTCTCATAAATACCCAGGAAACATGGAGTGAAATCTTAGCCCCACTGAAGTCAATGGAAGTTTTGCCATTGACTTTACCCATGGTGTGTAATTTGCTTTGCTCACCGTGTGCATTTCCCCATAGTAAGAGGGTTTCATTTGTATTCAATTGTGTGATCACAAAACTCCATTTATAATGCAAAACACAAGTATATGGTCCTTTATCACTGTGGTAAAATCTACATACATCTAAAACCTATCCAAATACAGAATTACAGCTGTACAAGAATTTCAGGCAGCAAGAATGCCAACAGCTAGATTAGGACTGGGTGCTAATAAAAATAAAAAGAGACACCTGGAGGAATGAAACAATTAGCTAAAATGACAGTAAAGGAGGAGTTCAGGGAGGCACGATGCAGCTCCTATTTCTTAGAAATACCCCCAAAAGCACTGACTAGTATTTCCCTGTCAATCTGGGAGATTAGCTACCTGGATATCGTAAATAGATTTGGTTAAATTCTACAGAGAGCAGTACTAAACAAGTCTTGGGTTTAGGGCTGTATTTATTTAGTGCCAGAGAGGAAGAATGCTCTTGTGACTAAGGTACAAGACTGAAACGCAGGAGATCTGGGCTCAGTTCCTGGCTTTGTGTGACACTGGGCATGTTACTTAAATCTCCCTGTACCTCACTTTACCACCTGTAAAATGGGGATGATACTACTTCCTTATTGAACAGGAGTGCTGTGAGGATAAATTCACTAACTTTTGTGAAATGTGGGGGCCAGAAAGTACCAGATCCTTTTTCTATAGGAACCATGCTAGGATAGTAATTCACCCACAAACCTATCTGGCATGTTGGCTTCACATTCATAGAGCTTCTTATTCCAGGTCCGGGCCCGGAGAAGGTCGTCTTCAGTCATGTCCGGAACATGCACGAAGTTCTTTGCCTTCCAATCAGCCCTTTGGCTCTCCTCATCGAAACCGTCACTGCGCATACGACTACTGCAGAGAGAAAATGATTGTTCTCCAGTGGTCAATTCAGAGGAACAAATGACTTTTTGGACAACCAATCAATCTAGGGCACAGAGGACACTGGGGAGAAAGCACACATCCGACAGTCTCTGGATGTCAGTCCATGCAAAGAGATTCACTCCATCTCCACAGGGTGGTCACTCAGAGCTTTCATGGGACCAACCCAATGATTAATAAATGACTTGCACAGACAGTTGCCTTTCATCAGTTTCTCAAATCACTTTGTAAACAATAATTAATTATGCCTCACAGTACTCTGAAAAAGCAGGTATGCATCACGTCAAGCACCACTGAAATGCTACCACCTCTGGAATGGATCGCAGCAGCTGCTTAACAGTGCACAGTGACACAACAATTTAAGGCAGGAAATAAAGATGACAGTATCCAGTACAAACTGGAGGGGGAACATAATTATTGGAGTTGGAATTTGGTGAGAGTACCAGGGTTAACAGCCCGAATCTAATAAAAAGTGCCATGGGGTCTTCAATGATTACAACTGATCATGACTTCACTTTTACATCTCATCTAAAAGATAGCCTCTCCCAGCACCAAGCTGGGACACTGAGCTCGATACAGACTCAAACGCAAGAGTTAACAAAACCACTTCTCACATCACTTGCTCATTCCTTGAAGGTCTTCATCCACGTACAGACCAACCTGATCCTGCTTAGCTTGTGAGATCTTTGTTTCAGAGTAGTAGCCGTGTTAGTCTGTATCCGCAAAAAGAATAGGAGTATTTGTGGCACCTTAGAGACTAACAAATTTATTGTTAGTGTTAGATCTTTGTGAGTTTGTTATGGTGAGAGTACCCACAGGTATCCGGCTCTTACCTACATTAATACTGGACAGGAGCTGGGCGAAATTTATGTGGTGCAATACCTCGGGTCAGAATGATTTAATTTAGTGATAACCCACATCACACTATAAATACTAATGCACCAGCACTGAGTACATCTACCAAAGACACCGCAGACTTTTCAGATGTCACTAGCACATTTCTTAACCAAACTATAATCTTGCTATTTCAGAGGTCCCAACCTATCTAAAGTTACATATTTTTTAAAGCTGCACACCTGGATCACCCCACAAAGATGCAGTGTGAAACTTCAACAGGAAGTGTGGTGTATACAGGTGTGATGGGGCACCTGCCACACACTGGGCTCTAAGGAGTTAATAGAGCCCTAGGGAGGCTGCGCAGGAGGCAGCCAATCAGAGAAGGGCTAAAGGGAGCAGCCAATTACGGCCAAGCAGACCCATATAAAAAGTGAGCTGCTGGGCAGAGAAGGGTAGTTCTCTGCTGGGACTCAAGGAGACTGTATCTCTGGAGAACTGAGAAAACTACCAGCATCCTGGACAAAGCAGTGCTACAAGCAGGGACCGGGGGAGCAAGAGACAGCTCCTGGGGTTTGCAGGCTCAGGCAAGAGCAAAGAGGATGATGGGCCAGACAATTTGCTGCAGCAGCCACAAAGGGAAATGTCTGAACAGTGGACTGCAGATCCCCTGGAACAAGGGAGTACTGTGTGTGGCATAGCCAGAGGGCTGTGTCACTGAAGAGGATGCCATGGTCCTTAGAGGTGGGTCCTAGAGTAGGAGTGATGGTGGCAAGGCACCACCCAAAGAAGGTGAGCTAATATGCAGAGCTAATCCCCAAGACAGCCAGCAGGAGGCACCACAGGGATGAGTGAACCCCATTTCAACAGGATTATACAGGGATGCTCCTGTGTGGGCATCAAAATAGTTAATAAAGTTTTGGCCCTTACACAGGGCTCTTGCTCTCTCTCTAAAGAACTTTGTAAACATTAAATAATACTACAGTACAGAGTGGAAAAGAGGATTATTTCCTCCAGATAACTAAGTCCCACCTGGAGGTATTGGGTGACATTCTCCCTTGCTTCCACCGGTAAGTCTCTTGAGTCTGCTTCTCCAGCTCCCTTATTTTCCACATTTCCGATTCTTCCTGAATCTGAAAAATATGAAGAAAATGAGAAAACAAAATTAAGTACACTACAGAAGTCATGCTTTGCAACTACAAAACACTATAACCTCACTTCTTCTGGGTCAATAATTGAAGTTTGATGGATTTCAAACTAAATTGACCTGCTGCAGTGACATAAATGAGCCTTTTTAGCTACATCAAGTTAACCAAAATGAGAAATGTCATAATGACAATTAGCTGCAGCAGCAAACAACTTTGTTTTATAGATGAGGTGCCTTATTCTGTAATCTGATCTATGCAGGTGGACCCTTCAGTTCATACAGAATCTTTCACTCATGGGAGCTCTGTACTCCTCCAGAGTTCTGCTCACATACCTATTGCAGAGCTGAGTCCCAAGTGAGAATTCATGTTAAACACTTGAAAATACAGCATACCCAGTGCTTTGACACAGATTTTGTTCACATAGCCTTGTTATGCATGTGGCATCATCTTAAGCACATATGAGATAAATGCCTCTTGGAAAATGATCCTGATGAATTAAATGCCTTAGTAAAGAAGGGCCAATTTCTAAATGTCTCAGGAAATACCAGCCTTGTGCACTGAAGTGAAATTCAAATCCCAGTGGGGATCCATTTTACAGAGGCACAAAAACCTAACAAACGCTAAAGTAAAATAATTATTTTTCTTATCTTAAAAAGACAACAAAACTCAAAGTAAATGTTGTGGGGGGGGAAAAAGCTTTTATAAGACATCAGAGCCACAGAAACACTTCCATTATTTTTAAATAAATGAAACTTGTAAATAAATATTGCCTTGCCATGCCTACAAATCAAACAAGGCAGCACTTAGCATCTGAAAGTGAAACTGACTTTTCATTGCCCTAGCTGAGAGAGAGGCAAAAAACGAAACGAGTTTAAACAGGGAAAAGTTAGATTAGTAAAAATACAAGTCATTGTTAGTAATGTAGGCAAGGAGCTGTGCTTGTGCACAAAATGTGATTTTTTTTTTCAACTAATGGGGACCCTTTAAAAATTAATTCACCTGTGCATTCAGGATTAAATTAGCAGATAGCCTTGGCACCACCTAAGTACAAAACAGAGCCCTCTGAAATGCTTATTTGTTTATATATTTTTCATTTTATTTCTGGCAATGTAGTGTTATTTCATTGTATCTACGCTCAGTAGGTGGGTTGGATCATGGTGGGTGGGCAGGCAGGCAGGCAGGCCCTGGAGGTGGGTTGGGTTTGGTCTGGTTGTGTCCTACCCCTGGGGTAGGGGAAAAAGACCTCGGAGGGACAGGTGGGTTGCAGAGAGAGCCCTCCCCACTCTCACCATGCAGCAGTGGCTCCTGTCCTGCGGGGCTGGGCTCAGCTCCAGCCACTGAGACCTGGTGCATGGAGTTGCAGCACTGGTCAGGTTTGGCCCAGCCAACCAGCCATCATGATGATGGAGGGGCAGCTGGGTCAAATCTGAGCTAGCTGCGCTGTGACCCATGTGCCAGGTGGCAATGCATGGAGAGGCAAGCTATATCCAGCCCTGCAGAACAGGAGCCAACACTGCAGGGTGAGTTTTTCCATTTTATTTTGTGTTATTTCTCATTTGCAAAAAACATGGAGCTCTAGCCCCACATACGCTCCCAAACTAGGGGCCTTATGCTGGTCTTCTGCCCAAGAGTGAACTTCACCCTAAGCTTTGTCTGCTAAATTTAAAATTAGTGTATGTTTTTAAGATGAGTAATAAATATCTTAAAAATGTAGGAAGAAAAATGTTTGAAACAAATTTAATCATGGTGCAAGTAGCATGGACCTCTCTCTTCCTCCAGCTGCTATAGGGCACAAAGGACCCCATTGATGTGCTGCAGAAATTTCTACCTTCAAAAATATACTTGTGTGCGGAACTGATTTGCTGTGTGCAATAACTTAAGTTTAGCCACCATAATTTAGCAACAACAAAATGAAAATAGCATAGCTTGACACAATGGCATCAAGAAAGAGCTTTCCCTTGTAAATATCATAACTCTGGACACCAACACTAAAGTAACAGGAGATAGATCTTGATACACAGGAGGAAAGTCAGACTACCAGCAAGACAAGGGGGATACAGTAATATCTTTGATTGGACTAACTTCTGTTTGTGAAAAAGACAAGCTTTTGAGTTTACAGAGAGCCCGGACTTGAAGAAGAGCTATCAGAGATAGTACCATACTTTACCCCAGCAGAGAGAAGCAAAGGAATAGAACATGGTCCCTTACCTTGTTGTGTGCATCAGTGTGACGAATGACATTTCGTAAGAGGACTTTTCCTAAAGGGACCCGGGACATACTTTAACCTTCACAGAAGTAACAAAAAATAAGGCTATTAGAAAATCACATATTACTCTGTAATGCACAATATGCTCTTGTCAGGACAGGGAGATGAATAGCATAAAGGCAAGTCTTTTTCCATCTGTGTGACAATAAATGTGCTATTGACACAGGCTGAGATATGTGTTCCCTAAGAAGCCACTGCATTACCCCCAAACTAAGCTTCCTATTAGACAGTCTGCATGTCCAGGGGCGAGAAAGGATGATCCAGCAGTTGGTGCCCACATCCACAGTCTCTGATAAATCTCTGTATCTCATATCCCACATATCAATGAGAAGATAAGTGATAATTACTCCGTCTCTCAATCTAATACTTCCATGTTGATTATTTAACATGCTGTGGCTCTGAGCCTGCTGCTCCCACTTACCCCAGCCTAAGTCAGAAGTAACTGCACTGAAATCAAGGAGCGATGCTGGTGTAAAACTGACACGTTGAAGAGAGAGCCAGGCTCTACCTATACAGCCGTTCACCCACCACTGAAGCGCAGCTCCCTGTGTGGTATCACCCAGCAGCTAGCTGACAGCTCACAGCAGATCAGGGCGGAAAATAAAGGGACCGCAGGGAGATTTGCTTTAATCTCAGCCCGAAGCACCAGCCCGCCTGGGACCCATCAGTAGCAGCACGTGGACAGCCAGGCAGCTGGCAGGGAGCGCAGGGCAGCAGGTGGCTGCCACAGCACCGGGCACCTGGTGGGGGGGAGGGCGAGGTACAGGCCCACACCGATACATTCAGGCCGGGGGAGACACCCCTCCCCCCACCATCCTCATCTCGCCCCCTGTCCTCCCCCAGAACCCCCGACCCAGCGCTCCCCCCGCGGGCCCATAACCCACCCCCCACCCCAGAGCCCTTCTCACCCACGGAGGGAGGGGGGTGCTCGCTCCCTCCACCCGGAAGTGCGTGCCCCGGAAGTGCTTCCAGCGGAAGCACGGGGCTGCCTGCGGAGGGACCGATCCGGGGCGAGAGAGACGCGGCTCCTGTCAGGCTCCGGCGTGGGGACCAAGTCGTGAATCGGAACTCAGGGAGCTGGGGGGAGGGGGCTGTTACGACACTTCCGCTTCCGGGTGACTTCCGTGTCGGTTGCTATGGAAACGGCGTCGTGTAACCGGAGGCAGGATCTCTGTGGCGAGTGAAGGGGAGAGAGTGGGGGCAGCACGGGGGATGCTGGGATGCGGGCCAGGGGGGCAGCACAGGGGGGCGCTTGGGTGGGGCCAAGGAGGCGGCACGGGGGGCGCTGGGGTGGTGCCAAGGGGGCGGGACGGGGGGCGCTGGGATGCGGGCCAGGGGGGCAGCACAGGGGGATGCTGGGGTGGGGCCAAGGGGGCGGCACGGGGGGCGCGGGGGTGGGGCCAAGGGGGCGGCACGGGGGGCGCTGGGATGCGGCCCAAGGGGGCGGCACGGGGGGCGAGGGGGGGGGGCCAAGGGGGCGGCACGGGGATGCTGGGGTGGGGGCCAAGGGGGCGGCACGGGGGGCGCTGGGATGGGGCCAAGGGGGCGGCACGGGGGGCGCTGGGATGCGGGCCAAGGGGGCGGCACGGGGGGCGCCGGGGTGGGGCCAAGGGGGCGGCACGGGGGGGCGCTGGGGTGGGGCCAAGGGGGCGGCACGGGGATGCTGGGGTGGGGGCTCTAATGTGACTCTCAGATCCCAGGGGCAGGTGAAGGGACTGGGGAGAGGTTGGAAGATAGAGCCCCCCCCCCATCCTTTTTCTTGTGACTAGAACATATTTTGCCCTGGAGTGGAGGATACAAGCCCCATGGACCCTGTGAAGGGCAGCTGTTCAAAGCAAATACTCCCCCTAATTCTCTTATAGGTTAAGTGTAGGATCCGTGCTGCTTCCTGAGGGACATTTGTGCTAATGATGGCGGCTCCTGCTCACCCAAAGGACATGCTGACTCAAGTGACCCAACTCTGGAGTATGCTGGATGAGATGGCAGAAAGCACCCCTGAGAATTACCACAGATTCATGCAGCAGCAGCTGGAGGATGCAAAACAATATTGCACTCCCCCTGAACCACATCTTTGCCTACAGACCCACATACTGGTACATGGGGGGCTTATACTATGAAAGAGCCATGAGATTCCAGTAGAATCTCACCTGGCAATGGAAGCATCTTCTAGGCACTACCAGCTGCAAAAAGGCCCTAACCAGCACTGCTAGCTGAGCTGTGTCATGGGAGTCCTCACAGGCTAACTGAATACCCTTGGGAGTGGGTGAAGGTCCTTCTGTGCACCAGTGTTCACTGCTAGAGACCCAGGAGTACTGAGACACCAATGGGGGATGGAATGAGGATATCATTCCGCCTAATGGCTCAATAAGGTTAAAAAAGGATTCGATTTTTGTGAGGAAAAATAGCCTCTGCGGTGCCATTGGTTAGGATAAAAATAATAAAAGTTCTCATGCTTTGTGCTTCTGGGTGGGAGGTAGTGCTCCTTGCCAAAATGCACTATCATGAAGGGCACAAAGAGGTGCATTGTGGAAGATTTTTATTTTCACAGAAGCATTGGACAATAGCCATTGTCAGAGCCAGGTTACCCAACTGGTCTATATGCCTGTGGCAAAAGCACCATGTTTACATGGAACTGGAAAGAGCAGCAGATGCAGATATGAATTCTAGTGTTAAATGCAAAGCCATTCCTAATTAAACCAAGCAGTGCCCATGGGAAAAGTAAGGATCTGGAGGAGATCACATATAATTCAGGCATACTTTGTGGCCTGAGGTTCATTAATAAACTGGAATGCATCCCATTGTGACAGAGCTGGATTCCTAGCTCTGAGATTCTGCCAGAATTGATGATCATAGCAGATCACTTAATGTAACATGGAAATCCAGGATATATTCTGCATCTAAGAGCACAGTAAACTTTGAGAGGGTGAACCCCATAACTTGAGCTGGATACTGGTACCTCTGGGCAGTGAATACAAGTCTTTAGAGAGGCAGCTCTCCCCCCTTGTGCTATGGAAATAGCCAGCTACTAGAAACCTGATTCTCCTCTCATACTATTGCAGCAGTGTAACTCCATTGACCACACTGGAAGTACTCCCCAGTTACACTGGCACAACCATAGGTCACGATCAGTCTCTAAAGCAGTGCTGGTTTGTTGTTGAATGTCCTACATAGCAGAGACTATGACGAGTCATGTGCTGTTGCTGTTGTCTGGTAAAAAGACCCCTTTGTGTCCCTAAAATCAATGTTCATACACTGTATTTAAATCCTATTCTGCTCCTGGTATATGATCATTTAGACTAGCTTTGTTTTTTCCACCTCAGTGTATCTTTTCTTCAATATGAAAGCCCCGTGGGAACAAAGACAAACATAGCTCTTTACATGTTTTATATAAAGTTGAACTAAGAAGTTTATAGGTAGTTAAGGATTTGAAAATGGCCTATGATTTTACCTGTTGTTAACCATTCAGTTCCATTGCACTTTTGGCTATAAGGGGACCTAAACATTTGTGGTGATTAAGTGGTTTTGGGTTCTCTTTGCAGGATCCTAATGAAAAATCATTATTCATTAACCTCTGTAGGTGGAAAAGGGTCCCAGCTCCTAAGTCACCTACTGATCCAATACCTCTAAGTGCTGGCCCACTTGAGGAGGTGTCCGATAAAGCAGGCAAGTACATAATGGGTTCCAAAATACGCTTTGTACATGCCACAGGTAGGACGCTTTCCTCTCATTTCTATAGTATTGTATTGGAAAGGCAAAGACATAACTTTGGCAAAGAGCAGCCCTTTTAGAATGCCATTGGTGGTATATAGCTTGCAACTTGAAGGTGGAGGAGGCATAGACTGAACCCTAAGTAAAATTGGTTGTTCCTTCTGAAAAAGCAGATCACACTAAATGCTTAAGTGCCTTGCAGGATTAGGGCTTTAGCGCATGTACCGATCTTTAAGCACATGAGTAGTCTCAGTTCCATTAAATGCAGGGAAATTACTCTCATGCTTAACTTTACACATGTACATAAGTGATCTGCTGGATGGGAGTGGTATTTTCTACAGGTCAATTTTCTGGAACCAGCTCCTCATAGGAAACCACAGATCAAGCCACTCTCTATTCATATTATTGATTCTTCAAAACATGTAATCATTAAAAGCATCAAAATTATTCTTAATATAGGTTACCCCCACTGTAGCTATGGCAGATGTATTCTATCCCCTATAAAACAGATTGTAGCAGTACAGCAATAATGTTTGACACATTGTTTTTCTAGAGATTTACTCCATCATAGATATTGCATATAATCCGACTGTTCTTCAGCAAGAGAACCAAGCAGAAATGGATCACTTGATCCGTCTGACATTTAAATACATTGAGGAGCATTACAACCTCTCTCTCTCCCACTCTTACCACATTGCAACATTCACACTCAAAGGAAGCCTGAAAAGGATGAAACAGAGTCTGAGAGGAGGGCCACTACCAGCTCCACTTTTCAACAAGAACACGAGGAATGGTACATACACTTCTTTTAAATCACTGTCAAGAGATGGTATAATGGAAATGGAAAAGGCTAAACTCCCAGTCCCATCTATGTGGGGGGTGGCTACAATGTTACTTTCCATCTCCTTGAAATCTAAAGAATATTGAAACCGACCTGTGCCCTGTTCCTGCAAGATGCTTGCAGGCCTGTGCCCAGTAGAATGAGGCCTTTGTGGTGTCACTGTAAGATACAGAACACTGGAAACTTGAGTTTCAATCTTGTACCTACTTACAAATAAAAGTGGAAATGAGGAATGAAGATGGGAAGAGCTTCATGAAATTAGTATACAAGCTTTAGCAGCTGAGTTCATAATCACAAAGCTGACGCTTACATTTTGGCACATTTTGCTAACTGGTATAAATCCATCAGTTAAAGCTACAGCTAAACTATTTCTAATAAGATTTTAGTAACTACCTGTGTGAATATTATTTTTTCTGGAAGAACTGACACTGGACCAGATAAAGCACAACCTCAGAGAGGAGGACTGCAATAATGCTACACTGCTGCTGAACAAGGATGTTACACAGTCTAAAGTGCATCTGATAGAAGAAATTGCCAGTATGGAGCTTCCACAGGAGCCAGTCACACCAGCCTATGAACTGACCATTGCAAAGGATGCAAACAGGAAACCTCTAAAGATCGAACTGAAAGTTGAATTGCCTAAAGTTAGTTCTGTTTCTGAATGTGAACTGAGCATTTCAAGGGTAAGTTTTGCAGGAACGAAAGCCTGTGTTTCCTCTCTGTTGAACCCAAACAGGTTTAGAAAGTCACTTACACTAACACCTATACTTGCTCACGGAGTATTTTAATTTGCCTATGTTTTAGGATGATGTAATCATTGAAGTCCCTGAAAAATACAGATTACAGCTGGATTTGCCAGAGTTGGTTGATGAAGAAGCAACTACAGCAACATTTAACAAAGGAAAAGGTGTGTTGCTTATCATAATGCCAATTCCCTAAAGAAAATGTTAGGGACAGCAGGTTCTCAAAAAATTAGTGGGTATGTGTTACTCTTTAACCTTCCTTTTAATCTTTATGGTATAGATCTTACTAATATGTAGAAATCAGTATCACTGTGTTATTCTAAGTATCTGTTCTGCTGTCTATGCATACACAATTTCCTTTGAGAACAGGGGGTGATGAAGTTTACATAGAGAGGAAGTGTACTGTACATAGAGTAGGAAGGAATTCTTAATACAAGTTGTAAGCGTTTAAGGGTTACTTAGATCATTTTATCTCTAACGCGATTCTACATTATAAACGTTACTACCATGTTCAGTTTGTCCATCAGTAGAGCAATAAAGGGTGATTAACTCTGAAGAAATAGTGTTTTCCTTTCTGGTTTTACTCCGCTGAAGAAACTCTTATCTGGTGTGAGCAAACTGTTTCTTTTTAAATCGAGGGTTTAATGCTGGTGAAAGATGGTGACATTGATGATGCATGATATGTAACAGTGCAAGCTCTCCCACAACCTGGCTTCTTTTTCAACTAGATCTGCAGGGGTTACCTTTAAAAAGGTGAGGTGAGCAGTCTCCAAAGCCAATTCACTACTGAGGGTACTACTAAGAGTTGGCCTTAACCCACCCATGCAATGGTGTTGCAATCTCAGCAGAACTAGGCAACATAACAGTAGTGCTCTAGAACTAGTCTGCCAATTCAAAGACTGTTTACATAATGAATATTAAGGTTCAAGAACCCTGTGAATGAAGCTATCTACCAAAAGGGTTTCTCTACTATAAACCCAAGTGCTATATGTCTGTGGTGCCCGCTAGCATTCACTAAGAAAACAAGCCAAAGCAGATGAGATAACATTACAAATGAATACTTCAGAGGTTGGAAAAGGTAGGCCAGGAGTCGAGTTGTCTCACAAGGGCAATAATGATCATATTCTATTCTAATATGAAATTATTTTTCAGACTGTAAGGGAGGAAATAAAGCATCAATTTCATGATGCCTTTTTGGTAAGTAATTTGATGTCACAATGTACTCACCCCTTTTATACCAGGCTGTACCCACTTTAGCTTTACATTACTCTCCTCCATTACAGCATATAACAATATGGCAGAGGATAACTATGTTTAAAAATAGATCAGAAATTAGAACAGACAGGTTAGAAATGTATAATTGTATTTAATTTTAACAGACTCATTTACTCATGAGCAGCAATTCTTAGTTTTCCTCCTTTTTCTGTTCTGAAACCGTTACAAGGATTGCATCGAAAGACTGCATTTCTATAGTGATAGGTCAGACTGAAACGTGTTCGTGTAGGTGAGCTGCCCTAGTTGGAATGTATAGCATCCACCAGGGCACTGCAAGCACCACAAAGCCAAATACAAACATGGAGCTGACAGGATCATTCTGCTGTTCTGCAACCTGTTCCCCAGTCAGGCTCTCAATAGGACAGTGGTCCTTTGGCACAAGGTAGTCCCTGTTTTGATTAATTTTCAGGTTATTATGGGGATGGGATAACAAGAGTGTCCAGGATTTCCTTAATCAGAATTCTAAGTACACAGTGTAGCAGTGGAGTCGGAAACATAATCATCCAAGTCCAGTGCTGCATGACAGTGGCTTACCAAAGACGTTACTGAAGCACTTATGGCTGGAAATCTTAAGGTTAATAGGGTAAGTTACATTTGCCAACCAAAACGGTTGACAACTTGGATATACTGTGCACAGGCAGTGAGGTCAGCAGCACCCATTACTAAACAGAAAAAGCACTGGGACAATTTTTATTTGTCTTACAATTCCAAAGATTTAATAGAACACATGGACTCACTAGAGAATCTGGAACTGAGAGAATCAGAACATTTTTAAACTTAAGTGCAACAACTTTTCTTCTTACCCAACCATTTAAGTTAGGCATAACTGCAACCAATCATGTAAAATGTTAAATAGTTCTCACAAAAATATTTCATCTCCACAGTATATTTTTTCAGTATTATCTTTAGTGGATTCTGTAGCACAGCTTTACAAGAGACAATACTTAATGTAATGTATAGGGTACAGAATAAGTTTCTATATAGAATTTATTTAACCTTTTGTTCCTACCAAGCTCTCCTGGTCACTGATCAACTACATGATCGTTTTTAAGTTAACATTTCCCTTTGGAAAGTGGAATATTGGGAGTGGCCATGTGTCCCCCCCACTGTAGGACACAATTATTAGTGTATTTGGGTACAAGTCCAATAGAAAACCATTAAAGCATTTTACATACATTATATACATGAAACAGCACATTCGCAGTTTACTAAGGCTGCGACAGTAGACATTTCATCTAAGAATTGTGGCATCAGTGACCTCAACTCATGTCAGAGATTCCTATGTCAAGAATGTCTGAAAAATCAATTTTCAAACATCTAAGTCATCACAGAAATGATTCCCAGGGATGGAATTCCAATGGCCAAATTACACATGCTAATAATGGGTATCAACACACATAGCAAGAAATTCTCCTGACTGTTCTGCAGAACAACTATTTCCATTGCAACAGGGTGTATTGTTAACACTGCAAGAGGGAAAGCAGCCATTGAAGATAATTTCATACAAAAATGCACACACATGTAAAAATCCACAAGGATGGGGCACATTCTCTGTGGCATTTAGAAGAGATTTGATTTATTGTTTTGATAGCCTGATTAGTGCAACTTCTCTCTTACCTCTTTTATTTATTTTTTTAAATTATTTTTTAAAGTCCTCTAAAAGGGTTCACTTAGCTGTGAAAATCTGAGCTAGTGTTGAATTTCAAGGAGGAATTGGAATGTGAACCCTTTGTCCTATGAAAAAATATTCCTCCTCTCAATACGTGCCTGTCACTCTCACTAATACTAGCAGGAGAACAGACCACTTAGGGTTCACTTAAAAAAAAACAACAAAAAAACCCAACAACTAGCTTGTAGATTTGAGCTACCAATCCTTACAAATTTTTTTGCACAGATGTTTACAATCTGGTTCTCTTATTTCTGAGAACTCAAGGGATTATTTATCTGTGTATACTCACCCCCCCACCCCCCTCCAAATTCAAGAGTACTCATGATTTTAAATCCAAAACGCTTGACTTTTTTTTTTTGAGAAACATTGGCAAATTAACTGTATAAAATACAGTATAACTATATTGCTCTGTAAAGCCTTCTGCAAACTATTTATCTGTACAGATTGGTAAAAATTACCAATTAATATACATATTTAAAATAAAAAAGGAAAATTTGTTTAATAGAGTCTAATCACTGAAATATAAATAGCTTGATTAGAACAGAACAATGTGACCTAGGAAAGTCTTGGTTGTTTGGTTCGATTATAGCAGCATGGTTGTTGGCTTTTCAAGGAACTTTTTGAACTCAGCAAGCCACTGGGCTCCAACTGCTCCATCCACAACTCGATGGTCACAACTGAGAGTAACTGACATCATGCTGGCCACATCAAACCTGGGAAGAGAAATAAAACCCCATATTTAGCACTCTGCAAGTTAGTTAGCAGAGATTTGTCAGCCAGTGATATTCACACACCACCCAGACCTTTTATAAAAGATAAACACCAAAGGGGGTTAGTCCTGTAGTACTCAGATCTACGTTTATATCCACAAATGTTTATGGTGAAGATGTACAGGATAGAGTAGATCGTATCCTTCATTTTCTGAAATTAGGTGATCCCTTTGGAACATGCAGTTCATTTTATTTAATAAAATGCAAATACATTTGTGATACAACTTCACTCCACCTCCATGCTAAGTCACACTCTGGGCCTGTATACCTCAGGGTAAGTTTTCAGGCAGTATGATGGCCTTTTATCTATACGACATGTCATTCGTATGCTCACCCGATTCAAAAGTCTTCACTGTGCCAGTCAAAATTTACCAACAAAATATGGTCCTGTGAAAAAGGGACTAATCTAGGATTTAGGAGACAAAGGTTCAATTCCTTCCTCCGCCACACATTTCCTGTGCGACCTTGAACAAATTATTTCCTCTCTGTGCCTTGGGAACAACTGGACTTCCCTATCTCACAGGGGCATTGTGCGGAGAAATACATTAACCATTGTGAGATGGTTGGATAATATGGCAATGGGAGCCACAAAAGTACGTAACATAACTAAACTGAAAACAGATTGATAAGATTTGCCTATACAATGTATTTAAAATTATGATGTATCAAAAGCAGCTCATGAAGAGCAATAGTTGCACTGTGCAATATTGCAAAATATTGATCTTCTGATAGGGAAATTAGCCATTATTCCAAAGTAAATGTCACCTGTTTGAAGAGTTAACTGAATCTGGATAATGCTCTATTTAATACTTACCCCTTCTCATTATTTGCTGGCACCAGCCTGTTTTCTGAAGTACCAACTGCCAGAATACATGCCTGAGGGGGATTGATTATGGCAGAGAAATTCTTAATCCCATACATTCCTAAATTGGAAACCGTAAAAGTGCCTCCCTACAGGAAATAAACACAGATAAATATAAAGAACTTCACAAAAGTCACTTCACACAGCATGTTAATTAACATGGCAAAACTAGATCATGGACTTGAAAGTGCCTGTTCTGAAGAAGTCATTTGACAGGTATGTCATGAAATTGTTCAATTTTTTTTTTAAGTTGGGGACAATCACAGCTGCAGGAATTACTAACACACCAAGCGCCTCACCTGGAATTCATGGGGCTGAAGTTTACCTTCTCGTGCTTTGGCTGCCAAAGAGGCAACGTCTTTACTAATGGAAGCCAGTCCCTTTATGTGCGCATTGAACACGATGGGCGTTATAAGCCCTGCAGGAGTACTCACTGCAATGCTAACATCCACTACATGATTTCTGTAAGACACAACGGAGACACAACCCACATTACTTGAGCAGGACACAGATTTTTTTAAAGCATTAAAGCCACCTTATATAAACGAGTAGGTACTGTCATGTCCATTAAGTCTAGTGCCCAGGCCTCACTCACAAGGCCACTTGAAGCAAAGTATATGAAGTATTGAGAATCCCTTGAGTTTTACACTGCAGCTGCTCCCATTCCTGCCCCAGCCTTTATGAGATCCTGCCAAAAGTGTGGGAGAATTGCTCCATTTTTGCTATTAACACAATACTGAATAAAGTTACTAGCTACTTTTGGACCATATACTTACTGCCTGATAACAGTGTCCAACCATGAGGAATTGGCTTCAGGCACCTTCACACATGCCAGAGCTGAAGCTTTAATGATGAAATCATTGACAGAAAGCTTAATGTTCTCTGACACCTCCTGTAAAGAGAAGACAGAGGTTTGAAACGTCAGTGATTTACTCACTCCTTATAGTCACTACAAAAACGGAATTAGTTTGCATAAACACGAGACTATACTGCCTGTTTACACTTACTGTGTGACCCTATCACAGTCAATCTAGAACATCTCTAAGAGGAAACAACATTTGAAAGTGTCTTAAGCCCATTTAACATTTGCATCTCCCCCCTTGTAGTCTGAGAAGCAGCATTTAGTTTTGGGATGTGTGTTATCTTCATTTCTCCAAAAGAAAAAACTCAGCTCAGAAGCAGCATCTTGTTTATGGTTTGATCCTGCTCTTTATCCTATTTTCTAGCTGAGGCAACAATGGTAAGAGAGCTGTGCAGCTTGTCTAGGATTCAATGTGATCAGGTTGGGGAACTCTGAGCACGCAATGGGCAGTGTTTGGATGAAGAAGACTTCTCCACCGGACTAGCAGGAGGCAGCAAACTTTGGATGTGAAGGAACCCATTCTTCCCAAGTCCAGCTGGCTCAACACTGAAGAACAGACGCAGGATGCTCACCATACTGGTTATCTACCTGTCATTCAGACCCACACCACAACCCTTCAGTAGTGTTACCTTATTAAGTTCTTTCCTGAGCTCCAGTATTTCTCCCACATTTATATCAATAGACAGATAGTAGTGAGGTATTGTTTGTTTAGACTGCATCAAACGCTGAGCAATGACCTGAAGGCAAACAGAGCAGGTCATTAAAACACAACACACTTTGCAAAATGGGTTTCCATCCAAGCTAAAAGTAGGGCTGACAATGCACACCACTGTCTTAGATGCACACATTATAGCACAATTGGGTTTGGTCCAAGTGTCTTTGGAGTTGCTACATAAAGACCACTGAGCAGCAGACAATAGCCAAAACACCAATATAAGGATTTTGCATTTTTAAAACAGCTAGAATGGGCTGGGACAGAGGAAAACTTTGTTATGGTGATTTGGGAAGCATCTTAGTTTTGGGGAAATTGGTCCTAACTGTTATTTGTATTTTAGAGAGAGAGATTGTACGAGGCCAGAAATGTTGGATGGATGCATTTTTATAAACACAATAAAGCAGCTGCTGTATATAAAAGGCACCTCCACAAGAAGATCTCGCCCTCACCTTCAAATGAAGTTCATTACACCAGAAGAGAGAGATTTGGCTAACAGGAATGGTTGTCCATTATAAGGCACCAGACACCTAGAGACACGTCACCCTACTATAAATCACTAATAGCAGTAAAAATGAGAGTGGGATTTTGCTTCAATTTTCATTTCTCGAGACGTGGGTGGATTTCACCCTAGTCCCCTTTTTTGGGTACATCAACCACCACGACATGATTTAGCACAATTGGCCGTCTCTGCTCGAGGTGCAAACTGGGATAGAAGGATTGCTGCAGATTAGGGCTGAGGTGCATTGACAAAGCTGTGAACAGGGAGAGACCTCGCAGGTCAGAATGGAGGTGCATTAGCAAAGCTGCATGGGGGAAGCTTGCTCAACACCTGCCAGTTCTATGCCTTGCTCAAGCCAGTGCTATTAAATCACTTCTTCCACCAAGTTCCCTACCCTTCAGCATCAATTGGCCCTCCTGGTTAAAAGGGACCTTAGTCAACAGTGGTTAAATGTTTAATGTTTCTGGAAAGACTCCTATGTGTAAATACAATCTCCTCTTTAAAGGGAGAGAAAGAAGGAAAATCTCTTACCCTCCGAATATTACTGATGGGGATATCTGTGAAGACGCCTGAAGGAGGTGGTGCTGCTGTTGGAGCTGCAGGTGCAACAGGAGCTGCCTGGGGCTGTATGCAAAGAGAGACTTCCAATCATTGTTCAAATGTGAGCTGGGGTTTGTAAGAAACTAGAAATCAGTATTACGGAGACAAGCTTTGGGATAACTCCTGTGAATAAGGCTGTGGTGGAAAACAGATGGCTGAAACACGACTACTCTCCCCGTTTCCAGGTCACCTTCTTTAATAAGCAGAAGACACTCCCTTCCTATAGCTTCCTACCCTAATGCATTTTAAGTGATTCACAAACCCAAATGTTAAGGCCTTAATAATAATGTGGTGTTTGTGGGTATATGAAACATATGGTATTGATATCTGTAGCTACTATATTCTAATTAAGGACTGGTAATAAATATTAGTGATAGGTACCAGCCTATAAGGTTACAGCTACAAAGCAGAACTCCATCAGAAAATGATTGGAAAGTAAGGATGACTGCAGAAGACTTTCAGTTTTTAATACTGGACTTCCTTTGATTTTCCTCTCCTAAACTGCATTCCTCAAGGCTCCCCCACTCCATCAGCTGTTCTGTTACTATGGTAATGGGGACCATATAAACACCTGGAGAGGCAGGATGTGCTTCTGCAGCAAAATTCCAAAGTGACAAATTAAAAAAGGAGAACATCTTGTCTCACGTTTCTGAAGTCCTACACATGCTGACTCCCCAACACTTTCAGATACAACATTCCACACTGTCCAATCACCAGCACAACTTGTCAGTCTTCAGAATGGCCATACTTCACCTGCTGGTTGCAGTCTTCAGCTGCTTCCAAAGAACAGCAGGTAGCTCTACACTTCTGTCATAACAACTACTAATGCGGTAGTACAAGATCTCACAGAATTCAGTCCTACTTACAGGGACAACCTTTGGAGGCACAAATGACTCAATATCTTTCTTCGTGATTCTGCCATCTGGTCCAGTACCTGGTGGAGGGACATGTGAAATTTAAGATGATTTCATGCAATGCCATATTGGGAAACTGCAAGTTAAAATGAAACCCACTCCCTTTCTAACCCAGTCACTTAGCACAGCAATTGGACGTTTGGCTGTAATCCATGACTGGAAAACATTTTCGATGGACTGTGAGGGAATGGACAGCTAAGCACATATCTAAGGGCAGCAGAGACTTGGATAAGAACAGAAATGGCAACTGACCTTTCACCTGCACAATGTCAATTCCTCTTTCTGCTGCCAATTTCTTCGCCAGGGGGCTAATTATTACCCTTCCTTTATGTGCGGGAGCCCCGGGCGATGTGACTGCTGGAGCTGAAGGAGCAGTGGGCTGGGGTGGAGGTGCTGCCGCCTTAAAAGAATGGGTTAGACACAGTCATTAGCTGCACAGACATTCAGCTAAAGTTTTCAAGTTTCACTTCATAAGTATGAGAAGATTTAACATGCAAAGAGAACATGGACATCTGGTTGCCAGAAACCAACTAGAGAATGTTCACAGATCAGCAACAAAAGTGATCAGGGGCTGATTTAGGAGATTAAGGAACAGAATGAGAGCTAAATCAGCAGAACTGTGGCTACAGTGAGGATCAGAAGTGGGAAACATAACACTACAGGTATGGGGGAGAAGAATTATTTAGGAAGGTACAGAGAAATAGACTAAATTTTCTCATAATGTCTTCCATCAGAAAGCCTTTCTGGGAGTGCAACTGATTAGGTTGTGGAATCATCTCCCAGAGGAAGGAGCAGTAAGAGACTTGTATCCCCATCATTTGGGGCATTTAAAACTGGAACAGGCAGCGGCCTGGATTACAGACATAGGGAACAACCTCCATCAGTTCCCAGAGGATAGACTAGCTTGTGCTAACAGGCTGTAGCCATCTCACATTATCCTTCGACTCATGAAACCACAAACACATTATTGGAGTTCTGCTGGTGTGGACCTTGTGAAGCTGGGATTATTCAGGTCAGATTACCAACTGCTAATGGTCCCCCCACTTCTCTTCCCCATCAGAGATAGTCTTTACCGGAGTGGGAGGACTAGGTGGTGGTGCTTGTGGTTTGATGTCAGGTACTCCAGTCTCCCTGTAGTCAGCAAATGCTGGAATATCAGACTCCTTCTCCACAATGATACAGAGTGGGGTTCCTAATGGCACATCCCTTGTTCCTTCAGACACCAGAATTTTTGCCAGGTAACCTTCTTCCTGCACTTCAAAGCCTTAAAAGAAAATGACTGATGAATGCTGGGGAAGATCAAATAACCAGAAGGTTGGCACTGATGTCTCACAATCTCAACACACTGGCACAATGAAGAGTTCCTCTGGATGATGCTTTCAGTCTCCCCTCAGTAACTAAATCCCTGCCACTTTTTAACACATCTTTAAAACAACACTGAATGGGGAGAAGTCTCCACGTATCGCAGGTCTAACACAACAGGGCTGGTGCAAAGCTGGGAGCTGCTATTAGCAGCTCCATCACCTAGGACTACAAGAGGACAGGAAATAGCTTTAAATTGCTTCTTTTACATTGCACCAAGGCCTGCTGCCCTTTGCAGCTGGAAGAGAAGAGGCTGGTTTGAAGCTCTACTGTGGATCGCTCTCTCTCCAGAGGTTACAGAACAATCTATGGTCCCTCTCAGGGTTAGAAATTGCTCACCTATCGTGGCTTTGTCTGTTTCAATTTCTGCCAGTAAGTCTCCTTCACTCAGTTTCTCACCAACCTTCTTCTCCCACCTCTGAACCGTGCCCATTGTCATCGTAGGTGAGAGAGCAGGGAGAAGAATCTATGGAGTCAAAAGAATGCGAGCGTATCATAACAGATCTCTGAAAGCCAACAGGAACAGGAGCATGACTTCAAACCCCGACAAGCGTGTTACCCTTGAGAATGAGCCAGCACCAATATGTTCCTGGGCCTGCCTAACCCAACCGAGCAGGGTGCAATGCTGCTGTTGCCGCCAAATCTCTGGTTTAGCTTCTTTAAACAAGGCAAATTAAGGAAGAAAATTGAGAGGCAACAACGGAGGGATTTTCCTGTTGGGATTCTGCTTTGCCTGTTTAGTGCTAGTAAATAACCATCACCTAGCACTTATAGAACACTTTTAACCAAAGGGCCCAAGTGCACAGATGGGGCTATTGAGACACAGATAGGTGGAGTGCCTTGTCTGAGGTCACACAGCGAGTCAGTGGCAGAAATGGAAATAAAACTCTCAATTCCCAGAACAGGTGAGGTTCCCCCAACTCCATTTGGAATCTGACTCCTGAACACAATGCTATGAAAAACAAAGGGGCAGATGGAAAGAGCTATGCTGAGAGTGACACACCCTGTCACTCAGGTACTACAGTGACAGGCACTTTAGATATGCATTCAATAATGAGGACGGGCACAACTTTGCAAGACACTAGTATCGTTTCTCCTGCATCACTGCAGAACTTGTTAGAGAATCAACATTCGACCACCCTTGAACAAGAAAGGAGCAGTAGAAAGGAAGCATGGTCCAGTGGGCAAGGCGCTAGTCCGGGATTCCAGCGATTGGGTTAAATTCTCTGTACCGCCATAGACTTCCTGTGACACCCTGGGCAAGTCACAATCTCACTGTACCTCAGCTCCCCACCTGTAAAAGTGGGATTATAGCAATTCCCTACTTCACAGGGTATTGCAAGGCTAAGCCCATTAAAGGTTGTGAGATGCTCGGCTGCAATGGTAAAGGGGCCATATAAGTACTTAAGATAGACAAAAACAGGATACCATAGCAGTACTAGGCAGTCACAGAGATACCTCAGCATCTAACCAAGCACAAATGGTCTACTCCCCTGCTATGCAAACTTAAAGAAATTCTTCCCACATAACTGGGCCTCAGCAGAGTAACAGAGGGTGTGATGCAGCTCCTAAGTCCCTTTAACGCTGAGTGTCATGGTGCCTAACTTTCAGTGGCCTAGTGAAATCCCATGAACAACTCTGCAACCTTCAAAGCCGAGCTAGAGGCCCAGGCTTCCTATACAATGAATGGGGAGAGAGAGGTGCCTTAAACATGAGCCACAAAAGCCAGCACGCTAGGTGAGGAACTACCTAAGCCAGCCAATGCCTACAACAGGGGTGTGTAAGAAACCCTGTCCCACTCACACTGGTGGCACTCGAGCCTGGGCTGCAGGGAGGCACCTAGCTCTGTTAGTGATCATGACGGGGAACCAACCGCCTAGGCCACTTCTTGTGGGAATGAGTTCAGCACCTGCCTCGCTCCACACAAAAGCGAGGAGGAGGTGATGGTGCCACCCACCTTATAACTTTTAGCCCAGAGGTTAGAGCATTCACCTAGGATGTGGGACACCCAGATTCAATCCCCCCTTCACTTGGGCTAGAGGGCAAGAAAGGATTTGAACAGGGGTCTCCCACCTCTCAGGAGAACGCGCTAACCACTGAGTAATGGGATATTCTCATGTCGGGCTCCCTCAGTCTCTCCCGTTGAAGCTGTTCCACTGTGGATAAATAATGAACGAGAGATTGGAGCAGGGGGACTGGACCCAGGGTCTCCCCTCTCCCAGAGGGTGCCCTAAGCACTGGATTACAGTCTCTTTCTAGCCCAGTGACTAAGTATTTATCCTCAGGGGACCAGACACTGGGCCAGAGACAGAGTGCTGCTTTGTGGCTTGCTGGTGCCTTCATCCTTTACTCCAGTCTATGTGGCTAGGCCATCTACTAGCCACATTGCCCAATCAATATCATTACCTCCTAATAAGAAGAGAATAACATGCATACAGGAGCTTTTTATAGTCTGAGGGAACTGGAATCCTAGAGGGAGCAGACAGTCTTCTTCGACTGATACCAGGGACCCTAAAAAAGTTTTCAAAGCTTAACTGATTGGGGTCCGCCCCCGAAGCCCATTTTAAATCTGCAGGATCGATCAACTGACACACTCCTGCAGCTAGAGCTAATAAGGCCCATGGTTTATATCTACATCACAGTGCCTAGGAGCTAATAGTGTTAGACAGTCAGAAGACAGACACTGAAGAAGAATTCACTGAGGGTATGTACATGCCTTACCTGCATGTGAGGAGGGTAGGAGCTGCCTGGAGCCTGCACAGAAGGCTGAGCTGGTGGTGGGGGAGCTGCCGCTGGAGGGGGAGGCACTGAGGCTGCTGGAGCAGCAGATGCTGCAGAATCCAAGGTAAAATTCTTAAAGGCATCAATAAACTCAGGCCTGGAAGAGGAGCGAAAGGAGCCATGAAGACAACATGGAAGATAATGTGCTTAATGCTTCATCCTGGGCACCCAACCCACCAGGTTCCCAAGACATCACTCTACTGAGATTTTATCAATGTACTTACTTTTCAACTGTGATACATATTACAGACCCGATGGGAACATCTCTTGTCCCTTCTGCTACCAGGATCTTGGCCAAATAACATTCTTCCAGACTCTCAAATCCCACAGTCGCTTTGTCTGTTTCCACCTTTGCAAAAAGAGAACGATCTTGTTATAGCCAAAAAAACCCCAAAAAGGCTTCGCCTCAGCTCAGAATCCTCCAGTGTGATGTTTGTGGGTGAAGCTCCCTGGCATATAAAGCCATGGTGAGAATCATCTCAGCTGACAGCAGCAACTTGGCTGAAAAGGAAGAGAGACTGTAGAACAAATGAGGTTCAATCCCTCTCACAAGTAGCTAGGAAACAGCAGGCAAGTCTGAGGGGTAGTGGGGTTGTGGCTGTTTTTAATCCCTTCAATAAAGTGGCTTCAGAAGATTAATATTATTTTTCATTATCTGTATTTCACAGTACCTAGGAGCCCCAGACATTGATCAGGACACCACTGTGCTAGGTGCTGTACACACACAAAACACAAAGAGGATCCTTGCCCCAGACAATTTACAATCTAAGCATGAGAGGGGCCAGATGGATAGACAGACTGACAGGGGAGTACAAGGAAACAATGAGACAATATATCAGCATGACAGGCTGTGGTCTCAGCCCACCAGCAGTCTATCTGTGGTCAAATTTTATGTAGGCCTCACAGCATATGAGAATTTTAAGAAGAAATCTGAAGGCGGAAAATGAGTTAGTTTTGTGGATGTTTATGGGGAGCTTCCCCCATGCCTGAGGGGCAACACGGGAAAGTACAAGGGTGCTTGTTTGAAAATTTAACAAGTGGGTAATGGAAGCTAGCATTATGGGCTGATCAGAGGCAGGAGTCAACCTTCCAATGCTGAATCAGAGATAATGGGTAAGAGTGAGGAAAGAACATTTATGCCCATTTGGGGTGGCTTGTAACAAAATCCAGGGCATGCACTTAGTACGGGAACAATTTTAGAAACCACAGCCTGCCCTGTCCTCTGGTTATGGTGCTGCCTCCCACCCCACCAGAAAGTGAGAGGCCCCCCCATAAGAACCGGTCCCATAACTGCTGACATCCTGGTTAGGGGCAATCTCTCCACGATACCTCTGCAATCAGATCTCCCTCGCCGATCTTCTCCCCTTCCTTCTTCTCCCACCGAGCGATAGTCCCCATCTGCATTGTAGGCGAAAGAGCCGGCAAAGGCACCTGCAAAAGAACAACTCAGCCACAGCGCAAGGGATCCTAGAACACCTTCCACCAATTGAGGCGAGAGGCCAGTCAATGCCCTTCAGTCCAGAAACTGTCCAGGTGTCCACAATAAAACGGCCATAATGCTAAGGCGATAACAGTCTCACATTTATTCAGAGCCCTTCATCCCAAGGTGCTTCATAGCTCGGACGGAGGCGGGGGAATTGCTCACCCCCTTTGCGCTCTCAGGGGCAGCTCCCCACCGGCTGGCGCCTGCCAGAGCGGGTGGGGAAGGGGCAGGGAGACAAGGGCACATCCCAACCCGGCCGCAGATGTCTGGGCTATCGGCCAGTGGGCTCTAGGGGTGGCCGGGGTCGCGTCCGGCGGGTTCGGGGCCCAGGAACCCCGTTCGTAGGGCCCGGCCCGGCCCGGCCGGCGAGGCGGAGAGGGGACCCAGGGGGCGGCTGGGCTGCGGCGGTTTCCGTCTCACGGGGGCCCCCCCGCGGCTGTGGGGTGGGGGTGGGGGTGGGGGAGAGAAGGGGGTGACCCTGCGGCTGGGGCAGCCCCGGCTCTGGGTCCCGGGGGGGGAGGTCCAGGCGCCCCCCGACCCCTCACCTTCTGGTGCGGCGGGAGGCTGCACCACCGCCGGGGGACGAGGCGGGGCCAGGGCTCCCTCGGCGGCAGCAGCAGCCGCCCCACGGGCCGGGGGCCCGGGCCGCTCCGGCTCCAGCTCCCTCCACTCAGGGCGCGGCCCCCCCGGGCCGGGTTCGCTCCCGCCGCGCCGGGCACTCGCCGCGGGGCCGCGCACGGGGCGAGGCGCCGCGCGAACACGCGCCACATGCTGCTGTGAAGCCGGGACCCGCCGGCCGCTCCGGCAATGACCTCGCTCCCCTCCGGACTGCGGGCGCCCACCGCGCTTTACGGCAGCGGCGGCGGCGACAGTGTCGCGAAGAGCCGCAAAGCAGAGAGGGACGGCGTGGGGCGGGGCACCAGCCGGAGCGAGGGGCTGGCTGGGAGGACAGCCGCCAGGAGACAGGGCGAGAGCTCTGGGGGTGGACATGGGAGCAAGGTGGGGGAGCAGGGTCCCTAGGGGTAGGGTGGGGATGGATGGGGAAGCAGGGGGGGTCTGGGGGCAGGATGGGGGAGCAGGGGGGGCCTGGGGGGAGGGTGGGGATGGATGGGGGAGCAGGGGAGTCTGGGGGCAGGATGGGGATAGATGGGGGAGCAGGGGGGGTCTGGGGGCAGGATGGGGGAGCAGGGGACGTCTGGGGGCAAGATGGGGGAGCAGGGGTCTCTGGGGGTAGGGTGGGGATGGATGGGGAGCAGGGGAGGTCTGGGGGCAGGATGGGGGAGCAGGGGTCTCTAGGGGTAGGGTGGGGATGGATGGGGAGCAGGGGAGGTTTGGGGGCAGGATGGGGGAGCAGGGGTCTCTAGGGGTAGGGTGGGGAGCAGGGGAGGTCTGGGGGCAGGTTGGTGGGTGGATGGGGAACTACTGGGTCTGTGGAGCATGGGAGTCTGGGGTTGTATTATAGGGGAGTGGGGGCATTAGGTGCAGATTAGGGGAGTAATTGGATAGAGGAGAGCAGGGGGATAGGGTGTCTGGGATAGGAGAACAAAGGATTGGGTGGGGGGATTAGGGGCAGGGAGGAATCACAGGGACTTGGGGGTCTCCAGCCCCCCACCCTCTTCTGTGCTGTTCACTCCCATACCTATTAGAGGCCCTGGTGCCGAGACGGCTCCACAGTAGGGCACTGGGGAAGTGGAAGGTTAAACACAAGCAGGTAAATATCGAACCCAGATTACGTTCAGTGCATCCTCCTGCAGCTGTCACCCCAGCGCCTCGAAGGTGCCCGCTGTGCTGTCCCTCGGGGGAATGGAACTCCCTTTATGATGGCACACAGGCAGATGCTGTGGTTCTTGTATGAATCGATGAAGGGGAAATGCCACACTGATTTGAACTCATGGAGACCCACAGAACGCCCTAGGTGGGAGAGAGTTACATAGTACAAAAGCTGGGCCTTGTCATCACCTCCTAGGGGAGGCAAGAGGCTGTCCCCCAGCTGGGAAAATAGGCTTTAGAGCACAGCCAAACCTGCATGTCAATTCCGGTTAGGCCCACAGCCACAGGCCCCTCCACCCCAGAAATAGTGCCAGGTTTGACTCTCCCCTAACATACATCTGGGTCCCAAAATTAATTGAGCTATAGGCCCCAATTTCTGCCTCTGAACTCCCAAAACCGTACAGAGCATGACTTACTGCAGGGGGGCTCACACACAGGTTTCAGCATCAGGGTCTTCATTTGTCTTGTTCAGCGTGTCTCTTTGCCTCAGTTTCCCCATCGGTAGAATGTTCCAACCCATCAGCTATCCTTAGCAATACTGACATTTCCCCATGAGGATTGAGAGGCTTCATTAACATCTATAAAGTGCTTTGAAATCCTTGGTTGGCAGGTACTATATATATATGCAAAGTATTCTTGTCCTTATCACTACTGCTTCAGGGTTTTTAAATGATTTAGCAAGAGCTGTTTTCAGCACACAGGACTTGCGTCTACTGTGCCATCACCATCAACAAACCCAGCCACTGCACCTGCATGCATAAACATGAGAGTCTGTGACTGCAATGATATTTGCTCATCAATCTCCAAGTTAACTGAGCCCAAAAGCTATTGCATTTCATTTTAAATTATATGAGCAGTATGGTCTGGGTCAGAGGTTAGTTGTAGTTTTAAAATATCTCACTTAAAAATAAATACAAATCTTGCAAGCAGTTGACCAGCCCAGAGCTGTTTGCTGTTTAATGTGCATGGATCCAAATCTTCTCTTCAAAGTGAGGTTCAGTCTCTGAGTTTTCCTGCTGTCTTTAAAGATTTTGGAAACCACATGGAACAGTCCCTTTACTCAGTTCCAGTGCAAGATGGTGTCCTCTGCTGTGTATTCTGTTCCTACTACCTAGCCAACACACCCAAATACATGAGCATTGCATGCCTGTCAACGTATTAGAAGCTTCAGTTCAAAGGAACCTCCCTCCCCACCCAAATGGATTGATCAGACTCCATTTGCAAACTACAGTTTATTGAGATGATTTTTTCTTGGTCCACAAATCCAAAGTACATCCAGTCAGATATATACAGCTCTTAGATGTACACATAAGCCTCACTTCTCACTCTGTTGGAGGACCTGGAGATTGAGAGTAACTGTCCTTTTAAAAAGTGATGAATGCAAACTTTAGAGTTTCTAGGAAAATATAACTTTACATATAGCATGTGTGTTAAATAATCAAGTTACAATTATAAGGAAACCAAAAAGTAGCTTTGAAGAAAGTAGGGCAGAAATAGACATATATAGAATAAAAGGAAAACATTTAAACCAACTCCAAGGCCGGATTCTGATCCCATATGCCCTGCTCTAAATCAGGAGTAAATCTATTTAAGCCAATGGTGTTACACTAGAGTAAAACTGGTATAAGTGAAAGGAGAATCTGGCCCCACGTATACCTACTCTTTTCCAGGATTGTCTTGTCCCCCTTTATTTTGTGAATAACTTTCCCTGACCTAACCCATACTCCTTTCTGCTCGTTCATACAATGACAGGAAGTCAAGAGAAAACTGCCATGTCATTGCAGGAACAAAGCTGAACCTGAGTTGTGCACGTGTTAGAGCCTAGGGGAGCAATCCCGGGAGGAGAACAAGGCATGGCCATGGCCTTCAATTTTAATGTTAGAAGTATTAATAGTTCTGTCCTCAGGCTCTCTCACACAAGTCCCAGTGACTTCTGTGGGAGTTGGATGTGCGTATCCGAGGGCAGAGTGCTGCCAATACTTTTCAAGGTTTTGAACTCAGTACAGTAATTATCACAGAGGGAACAAAGTTTCTGTTCTAGTTTGTATGTGGTTTTAGCACTGATGAAGGGTGCTTGGCTGATAGTGCTACAGAATGAAATCTTTATCCCCAGAATACGCATGGGCAGTGGCAATGCAAGTTTCCTTCTCTGTGCCTCCAAATGTACTTCGCTCCAGCCCTGAAGGGAACACAAGACAGTAAGTGGCTCCACGGCTGATTCAGTCCTTGGCCCCTCTGCTGAGATTGCCAACAGGCATTTCAATGGTGACAGTGGTTATGGGGATGTGGAACCACTAGGAACAGGACAGATCCCCCAACTCATTCCACCTAGGCCATCAAGCAGCCATTGCAGAGGTGGTGACCAGGGTCACTACTAAGTGAGATTGGACTGAAACCTATGACCTACAGGTGAGAAGTTCTATCGCATTAGCAATTACCTCAGCCATTGAGTCACCAAAGACAACTCTTAAACACTGCTCATCTCTTAAAAGCAGAGAGGGATACAGGACAGATACATAGAGGCCTTTGAAAAATTACTGTTTTAATTGTTTCCATAAAATGGATAAGTCCTACCTAAAGCGCACAACTCTGACTGAAATTAAGCAGACTAGTAAAACTTTAATTAAAAGACATTCAAGATAAATTGCAACTGAAATACAACAATGCATTTGAGTATGATAACCCCATGCTGTCTTATAGCAATGCACTAAAACACATGCAACAGAGAAACCAGTGATTTCCAGGGAGGAAGAAAACTTCTGTTTCTTTTCAGTACCGATACTGCTTTTCTCCCATTGAAGAACTTTCCCAAATGCTGATGTTTCAACGGCTGTTTATAATGAGAAAGTGTGTGTAAATCAGCTGATGAAATAGAACTGATAAATAATGGCTTAACAGCCAACACGTGTTCTACCAGTGCAGGAATGGGGTCAGAAAGGTATTTGAGCTCCTCCTGCAATAGAGGGAGTGATAAGACAACTACAGGTAATTCCTGTCTATACAAGAAACAGCCGGCAAAATATAAAAACAGTAGGAACTAGTTGTACTTTGTAGTAAAATAAAGCTAGTCATGGACCCCACTTTGCGTGGTGTTAACAGGAGACTGTATAAAACATATTGACATTCTCTAGAAAATGAGTAAACTACAGCACAGTATTGTGGAAATATACAGAAAGCACTTGCACTGGTATAAAAATATACACCTCAGACAATGATGTAAACTGGTACAAAATAATTCCAAAAAACAGGAACAAGTTTACAAAAGGTCACGTTAATATAAAATAATAAAACCAAGTTCTCCCAGCCTCACCCGCACAACTCAGACAAGCAGGCAGTCCACTGATGGGGCACGTGTACCAAAGATGAATAGACAGAGGCCGTTGACCTTTTCAATCAACAGTGCCTGTCTGCCGCAGACTGTGGCCAGCTTTGCAGAAGTCAGGCTGCCTGACAGTGAGAGCAGGGCCTGGCACTGCAGTGAGATAACCTGGGTCCCTAAGTGTATGTCTATATTGCAAGAAAAAAACCACATGGTTGGCTTGTATCAGCCGAGTTGAGCTCAGGTTGCAGGGCTATAAAATTGCAGTGTAGATGTTTGGGCTAGGGCTGGTGCCTAGATTCTGGGACCCTTCTGCTTTGCAGGGTCCCAAAGCTCCAGCCCAACTTGAACATCTATCCTGCAAATTTATAGCCTCATGAGCTCGACTCAGCTGACATGGGCCAGCCATGGATGTTTTATTGCAGTGCAGACACACCCTAATGGATCTCATAGCACATGCTCTCCCAACTGACCATTTTCTACTCCATTAGGTGCCAGAGACGAAAGCATGCTGGGAATTGGGGTACTGCTGCTCACAATATCTATCCTAGCAGTTTGGTTATTTGCTTAACGGCCTTGTCAGTCAGTGAAGATCAAGTACATGGTGATGCCTGCACAGAGAAAGTGGGAAGAAGAAATACAGATACACCAATCGAACAGACTCTGTCACTTCATCCCTGAAGAAACATTCCTGCTTGTTTCCTGGGAGAGTAGATTAGATTTTCTGTTGGCCTTACTGGATGTATGGAAAGGGCAGGGATGGTAATGGCTGTAGAGAAAGGGCTGGCAAAAGGAGAAGCAAAAGTACCTTATTACCCCTGTGGGGAAGCTAGGAAGGTTCCTGCTCCCTTCCCCAAAACAAAAATCCGTTGGCAGTTAAGTAAGCACCTGGTTACCAAAGAGTTCCAACTTCCCAGGGCAACAGAGCTCAGACCTGATTGCAAGTTGGAGGGCAACCAGCAGAAGCAAGTCGAGGAAATGGAAGCCTGCATTTGGGAAGAAAGACAACGTTGCCAACCTGGTGGTCTTTGCTTTGGTAGTGCCTAGCACAATCCACAAGCTTCTTTCACTGTCAGGTTCCTGGTGCTCTTTGTATCAAGAGCTTGCAAAGTTCACTGGAGGGAGCTCTGCCTCTTCAGCACAAATCCTCTGGGCATGGATTTTGGTTGGTCAGATCTTCTGGTAAAAGTAGAATCTAGCAGCATCTTCTGGTCCATGAGGGCAGAACTTATTGTTGCAGGTTCATATAATACTGAATGTGTCAAATCAGAGTTGAAATGTGCAGTTTACAAACAGCAGCAGGCATTTCAGGGGGTGGGGGAACCAGGAGAATGGAGAAACACATCAATAAGGCCTCCAGGGTTTTGTTGACAGGACAAAGCAAGATGATTCTTTCCCACCAACCTGTAATTTCAGTCTCACAACACTGTCTGCATTTGGCCATGGAAAGTTAAATACCAGGCATCCTCGCACACACAAAAGTGTTTTACCCGTTGGTTGCAGAGAAGTCCTCTCTTTTGGCAGCTTGAATTGGACATGTCCCAGCTCACACTCTTTTTGGTCATTATCTCTGAGCATTCCAGCCAGTTACACGTCCCCACAATAACAAGACCCAAGAGTCTGATTAATTTTCCCCATGATCCTCTTCCACCCAGGCTACGATTTTCCCCTCCCAACCAGGAATGATGTCATCATCATGGAAGACCTATAAAAAGGCAGAGAGAGAATCAGGTCACTTCTGGAGGATGCAGCAAAGAATCCTGTGGCACCTTATAGACTAACAGATGTTTTGCAGCATGAGCTTTCGTGGGTGAATACCCACTTCTTGGGATGCAAGTGCACTTGCATCCGAAGAAGTGGGTATTCACCCACGAAAGATCATGCTGCAAAATGTCTGTTAGTCTATAAGGTGCCACAGGATTCTTTGCTGCTTTTACAGATCCAGACTAACACGGCTACCCCTCTGATTCTGGAGGATGGACACCGCTTTGTTACATCTGAATGGCATGAGAGATGGAGGAATTAAACCAAACAATAAAAATAACTGGAACTTACATAGCACGTTAAGTTCCCACCATGCTTTAAAAACAGCAGTATGGCTGCCTATTCCTCCCCCATAGAGAAAAAATAAGGATTATTATCCCCATTTTTCTGACAGGCAAAGTGAGATACAGAGAGGGGTCATGATTTGCCCAAGGTCACACAGGGAGGCAGTATCAGAACTGGGATTAAAGCTTAGGAACTTCAGTGCTCAGAACATTAGACCATCTCTGGAGAAGCTGGCACTGATGTGTCTTAACAAAAGTTTTTTGGGGGAAGGGCATCATTTAGGGTTCCTGTGGGGAGAAGGAAGAGGATTCTTTGCTATATAAAAATAGCTAATTACAAACCAAGAACCACATTCAGCTCTGGCATAAGTAGGCTCATTGACCTCAACAGAGGTTGCACCGCTTACGCCAGAGCTGACTCTGGCCCCAAGTATTTAGGATACGTTAGCGAAAGCCCCATGGACCACAGAGCCCACAAATGGAGCAAACTCTGCATTGGTTTAGATGTAGAAATGGCCCAAATCCTGCTGACCTGCCCCATTCAAGAAACCTCTCTGCTATCACACCTGCCTTAACCCCACTGCGCCACCGACCGGGAGCCACCTCAGATACGCGCCACCCAGCCGGAGCCTACACCCGGCAACCCCTTTCGCACCCTAACTCCCTCTCAGACCCCACACCCTGAGCCCCTTCCTGCACCCTAACTCCCTCACGGAGCCCGCACCCCCACCGGCACCCCAACCCCCAGGCCTGATCCGCCTCCTGCACCCTAACTCCCTCCCAGAGCCTGCACCCCAACCCTCTGGTGCAATTCAAACTCCCCCCCGCACCCTAACTTCCTCCCAGAGCCCACACCCCAACCCCCTGCTGCAGTTCAACCCCCCCCTGCACCCTAACTTCCTCCCAGACCCTGCACCCCCACCCCAACCCCCTGCTGCAGTTCAAATTCCCCCCCCCGCACCCTAATTCCCTCCCAGACCCTGCACCCCCACCCCAACCCCCTGCCCCAGGTCAGAACTCCCTCCCACACCCTAATTCCCTCCCAGACCCTGCACCCCAACCCCTTGCCCCAGCCATGAGCCCCCTCCTGCACCCCAAACTCCTCATCCCCAGCCCCACCCCAGAGCCTGCACCCCCAGCCAGAACCCTCCCTCCCTCCCACACTCCAACCCCCTGCCCCCTCCTGCACCCTTCACCCCTCATTTCTGGTCCCATCCCAGAGCCTAGGGGAAGCCCCGTGCCTCCCTGCAGGGCTGGAGCTGCAAGCGCTGGCTTGCCGCGCTGCGGGGGAAGTCTGGAGCCTCCGTTCCCTCCCTGCAGGGCTGTGTGTGGCCCGTGACTGTTTTTTTCTGTGGGTCAACGGCCCCTGACAGAAACAAGGTTCCCCACCCCTGTTTTAGAGGTCTGGCTTGGAATCTGCATCTTCCGAATGGTGCTGTCATAGGAAGTGCCTCCCTGGTGCAGCTGGCACAGTGAAGGAGGGACCCTGCAAATCACCATCCACCACTTGTGCACCTTTGTGATCACACTAAAGTCAGTGCTCTGGGTGGGACTGAAGATGTCCCTTTTTGGCTCCTTACTTGGGTGGGGGCTGTCGTCCCTTAAACTGTAGCTCTGAAAACTGTAGCTCTGTAGCAAGTTAGAGATTTTGCTCACATGGAAAGTGAATGTGGCAGAAATTTCCAGGCTGTTGCTGGTGACACCACACACAAACTTAGATTAGGAGAGAGCTGCTACTAAAGAGGACAAACATACCTCCTCCTTGACTGTGCCAAATTCTGGATCCAGGGCTTTGAAATGGTACCGGTGGGTTCCTTCCCGATCGATAGCTGCCTTGAAGTCCTTCAGCATCACCTCACCTAACCTGCAAAACGGGAGTTAAGAGCTATTCTCTCTGGCAGATTCTGCCATGGGACTGAGATCAAGTGCTTGGATGCAGCTTGTAATATGGCACACTGAACACTAGCACCAGCATGGCACAATGAACAGCGGCACACTGAGGTGAGCCAGAGTGCCTGGTACAACCCAAAGCATCTGATCACAGATAGAACAGTGTCTGTTATTTACTGAAAACAAATCCAGACCAACTCTTCCATGTTTCTTTTTTGCACTGACTGCGATAGCTGCTATTTTAGATGGAGAGTCTTGCACTAAATGGTTTGTGTTGTGCTGGAGTAAGAGTAAATCTGTCTGGCTGCTGCCCACTGATAAAACCAGAGATGAATTATCATACAAACCAGAGATCAATCTTCTGGGACTTTAAATAAATAAACTAATTACATATGCATCAGCTGGGAAATCCGGTCAGGCCTAAAGTGACAAACACACATATCGTGGGTCTGCTTTCTTGTCACCACTTCCTCTTTGCAGTGAAATACAGTCAAAAGCCAGATTTAAGGGATGGAGAGCATGTTTTGGTGAGTAGAAATACCATGGATTAGATCAGTGCTTTCAGTGAACCAAACTCTATTAGTGTGGCAAAGCCAGGTCTCACCTCTTTGGTATATTGACCATGAAAGGTGTGAGTGAGCGATCAGTGAAGTAGAGCACTTTGGTGCAGGCACTGCTGCTCATAGTGGGTGTGCTGTGAGAATGAGGCAATTCTGCAAAGAGAGAAACACAAAGTACTGTCACTGCAGCCAAGGGAGAGCAGTTTTCTTTCCCACCCTGTTCCCCTAGAGGCATTCTCAGCATCATTTCAGCACAGGAGCAGAGACCCAGAGATGGGAAAGACCTATTAGATGATGAAGTCCATCCCCTGACAAGGGCAGGATCTTGCCCCCTTACAGGAAGACAATGCACTGCAAGGTATTACCATGTTAGCCTGAAGGGCCACCCTAGCGCCGCCCCAGGGGATGATGAGACACAGCCCAATGCACACGGTGCATACAGCACACCACCTGCACTACAGAGACTTTGCCTGCTGTCTTTGTAGTGACCGGAGAATTCCAGCTCATTTTGGGAGAATCACCCCTTCTAGCAGTTCAATATAAGTGATTATCATTCTGCTTGTCTTCACTGACAGAAAAGAGGGAGCAATAATTGACTAACACCTACAGGACAAGAGGTCACGTGTCAGCTCAGTCTGACTAACTCAGAAAGGTGCAACAGACCCAGTCACCTGCCCTTCTGCCCATATTACATAGACTTGGGAGGTGTCTGTGCGCGTGGTGGGTGTCTCTTTGTTAATATGTGCATCTCTCTTTCTGACTGCACCATTACTCTCCCCATTCCTGCAATACAGGTGTGTCTATGCCAAAGGCCTAGGCTGGGGAAGGTGTACACAGAGATCCTCTCTGGTTTTTGACCTTCACAACATGTACACAAAGAAAGTGAACTGCAGATCTGGACATCAATCATAAGGGCTTTCTGGCATAATGAATCTAGAGCCATCACTTTGAGCTCTTTACACCCAAGAAGATCTGGGTTTGTGATCTGCTAGAGCTGAATAAATTGACTGCTGCAGTGGAGGGGAAGGTGCCTGCAGGGGCTTTGGGAGGTGGTGGATGAGGCATGTTTTGCATGCATTAGGCTGGTGACATGGAGGCTGCGGCACGAATTGCAGCTTTAGAGAAAAGAGAAAAGGCAACCCAGGTGACTTCTCAGCAGAACCCACGTTGGGCTCTTCCTCCAGATACTAGTGTCCATAATTTCTTTGCTAACATCTCCCTGAAATCCTCCTGGTGCTGAGCACTGCAATGTAGTTAAAAAGTGGGGCTCTCTATTTGTCCCCAACACCAACGGGCCGACTCCTCACTGCCCCCTTGAGAATTCAGTCTTTACAAACCAATGGATTTTTCAGGTTATATTTACAACTGACCCCAGAAAAGCAGTTCCCATGATGGAGAGGAAACTATCGCTGCTCTCAAGTCAGGCAATTGCAGTGAGGGGAAATCCTGCGCCATGGTGTACACATTAAACCTCGGCCTAAGGGATGGTACTCATGGCCACTAGGTGGTGCAAGCACCCAATGCAGCTAACAATAATCCTTAAGGAGTCTGAGAGAACATGGCATTTCCCCCTGAATCCAAGGAGTAATTACTATTATTTATTTTGTGGTAGTGCCCAGGGATTTCAGTCAGGATCAAGCTCCTATTCTGCCTACCCCTTGCACTGAAGCTTAGTCTATGAAGCAAATGGCCCAGGAGAAATGCTACAGCAATGAGCAATGGAGTGAGAGGCCAGCCTGTTCTGCTTCCCAGGAGGGACACTGTGCAGTGGACTCTGTCCAGGAAACCTCTGAGCCGTGAAGCCAGTTTTTGGAGCGATAGAGCTGAAATGCACTCACTGGAGTTGGGAGGCCAGGAGTCTCGATCCTCATTCGCTGCTCGGCTTGCGGGCGACTTCCCTTGAACCTATGGGGAAAGCCAAGAGAGTGAGGGGCAAAGGGTCTGTTCCACGGGCCTCCAGTGGTGCAAGCAAACGAACCAGGGAAGGAAAATGTCATGAAACAGTTTAAGAGGATCTTCTTCTTCCACACACACACTCCCCCCCAGCAACCAGACCTACCCAGACACACACAACCAGATCTACACACAAGACCCCCCCAACACAGACACACAGAGACCCCTAATACATACAGATTTTCACCCAGACCCCTGCTGTAGGATAGGGCATTTAAATGTATCCAACGTGAATGACTATTTTCTCCCAAGATACTAGGAGCTCAGATTTCCCACAGTCCAGAGATGCAAAGTGGCACCATCTACAACCCCTACTGAGGGTCAGCATGGCCTGTAGGGATGGACAGCCCTTAGAAAGCATAGACTCTGGAGTCAGGTTCGCTTGGACTTTGAATGTCATTGTTAACTTTTTCACTCTGCCACACTTTTTGCAGACATGAAATAGACCCCGATGAAGAAACAACAGATGGGTTGGACTGATTAAAACCACTAACATGGCCCTGCTCCCAGACAGAGACAAACTAACCCTGTGTAGTTATAAGGTCAGCAAGTGTCTGCTTCCAGATACCACCGTCAGGCCTAATGGGCAGCACAACAGAGCCCAGGCAGCAGCAACGACAGCCCATGGTGGCGTAGTAACAGCTCTTTGCCCACACAAGCTTCACAGCACTCTGCAAATGTTAACCAATTAATCCTCACGGCCCCCAGTGGGAGGGAACAGGGACAGAACCAGGAACAGAACTCAAGAGTCCTGACTTACAGGCCCCTGTTCCAACTACTTGACTAGATCAGTGGCTCTCAACCTTTCCTGACTACTGTACCCCTTTGAGGAGTCTGATTTGTCTTGTGTACCCCCAAGTTTCACCTCACTTAAAAACAACTTGCTTACAAAATCAGAGATAAAAATACAAAAGAGTCACAGTGCACTATTACTGACAAATTGCGTACATTCTCATGTTTAGTATACAATTAAAAAATAAATCAATTGGAATACAAATATTGTACTTACATTTCAGTGTATAGTATATAGAGCAGTATAAACAAGTCATTGTCTGTATGAAATTTTAGGTTGTACTGACTTTGCTAGTGCTTTTTCTGTAGCTTGTTGTAAAGCTAGGCAAATATCTAGATTAGTTGATGCACCCCCTGGAAGACCTCTGGGTACCCCCAGCGGTATGCGTACCCCTGGTTGAGAACCACTGGACTAGATGACTGCTTCTCAATGATATAAGAAGCACATCTTAGCATTAGGCCTCCAGTGAGAGGCAGTGAGAGCAGAGATGTGAGGTACAGTAATGAAACACCATCTGCTACACCCCAGGGGTTCCCCCAGGGCTGGCTGGGGTCCTCAGGGGCCCTCCATCTGCCACAATCTAGGCTTCTTTAGGATTCAGTGAGCAGAGTGAGCACATGATCAGCACACTGCAGGGAGAGATGTGAAGGGATGGAGCACTCCCTGGTTGCTAGCTCTGGTCAGTAAGAGGAGGTGGAGGTATGAAGCAAGCCCAGTGGGGAATGTTTACCCTTCTCTCTTGCCTCTTCTGTGTCTCCATGCGGTGCAATCTCTCCATCAGGCTGGAGATGCCTTGTTCCAGGCTGTCGATGGTGTGGTGCTGCGGGTCGTGGCCGCTGAAACTGTTCCGCAAGCTGCGGAGGGCATCACGCACCAACTGCAGGTCGTTCGTCTGCCCAAGAGACCAGGAGAAGTCAGCCAATGCAGGGATTCAGAGCCTCGGTGTAACCTCCCTCCCTCCTGGTGCTGCACTTCTCCCAGGCCCAAGGGACCCTCAGGGGCCTGCACTTTCCCTTACGGGCTGGCAGCTGCAGAGGGAAGGATCATAGAATCATAGAATGTCAGGGTTGGAAGGGACCTCAGGAGGTATCTAGTCCCACCCCCTGCTCCAAGCAGGACCAATCCCCAACTAAATCATCCCAGCCAGGGCTTTGTCAAGCCTGACCTTAAAAATCGCTAAGGAAGGAGATTCCACCACCTCCCTAGGTAACCCATTCCAGATCCTGACTGGAGTCCTGAGCTGGCTCTGGCTAAGGAGCAGGGTACTTACCACTCTGTGGGCTGTGGGAGCAGCTCCTTTTCCTGCTGTCTGGAGGAAGCCATTGCTCTGAGTGCTGTGATTGCTGTAGCCCATCACCTGTTGCAAGGAGAAGACGCTTTAACAGAGGGTACAGCAAGTTTCTGAATTCCCCGGAAGAAGATTCCAAGGTGCCAACTTCAGATTTGTGAGAGGGCAGGGAAAGCAACTGCACCAACAATACAGCCCCATTGCCAGCGGCATTCTGCAAGGTACATACGTTCACTAAAGAACCCACACAGCCCTGGAATCTAGGCAAGTGTAAGGAGTCGCATTTTGCAGATGGGGAAACTGAGGCAGAGATGGGCAGTGACGGAGGGAGTCAGTGTCAGGGCTGGAATTAGAACCCAGGAATTCCTGTTTCCCCATCCTGTGCTCAGATCACTCAACTTCACCCCTTGTCAGGTTGATGGGGGAAGTTGAATAGGTCTGAATTTTCCCAGCTGACCTGCAGCAGAGAGCAGTCCCTCCCAGAAGTTCCAGCTGTGATGTTCCATGGAGCCTGGCCTCTCTGGGATAGAGGGGGAGCCCAGGGGAGCTTGGGACTGGACTCTAGCTGCACATTACATAATGTCAGGCAGAGAACTGCATTCCAAGAGCCTGATGTGTTCCAAGTACTAATGCCCCACTCACCTCTTCTGTCTCTCTCTTCATGCACTGAGCCAGCAGGGCCTCCTTGTGCTCCAGCTCCCGCTCCAAATCTGCCTGCAAAGGGAACAGACAAGTCAGTATGAACTGAGCTGACCAGGCTGGCACCAGCTTCTCAAGAGCAGGGCATGCTGGCGGGCTCGGTACCTGCTGGTAGCTGGCCTCGGAGAGCTGACGGAGCATTTCGTCTAGCTTGGCCTGGTGCTGCTGTACGTGCCGATCCTTCTGGCCCAGCTCCTTCTGCAACCCAGAGGGATTGGGGGCATCAGTGTATGAGCAGGTGATGAAGGCTCACCTTCACCTTCCTCAGGAGCAGGGAAGGGTTAAAGCTGGCACAGCCTATCTGCCTTAAACGCCATGTTCTAACTGTACTTTAAGGCCTTGTTTGAAAGAGTCAGTCAGGCCCACGCTGCCCTGGGCTACAGACATGCCACAGGCTCAGCACTGAGGCCAGCAGCACAGCTGATCTATAGGCCCAGGATTCATGTAGGGCCCTGGGGATAATGTAATGACACAGATGCGATGGGCAGTAGGTTTGTGGGTGAGCGTGGTGCACTCAAGTGGACACACCTGATGCCAAGGTAACCCGATGACCACTGTGAAAAACACTCTGGGCTATGGCATAGTCCTTCTTAACCTGAGCAGCCATATTCCAAAGGACGTCACAGAGATCTCTTGTTATTGCTATTTATTCACAGTGACAGAGCACGAAGCACAGAGAGGGCAAGAGCCCTACAGGAAGAATGTTTCCAGGGCTCTCCCAATCTCCACGTGGCTGGGCTGGGAGAGTCTCTTACTTTGTATTCTCCCAGAAGTCTGTTCCTCTCTTCAACCTTCCTCTGCAGATCAACCTGCAGAAACAAAAGGGAGGTTTGTATCTCAGGAGATCCAGTGCATCCATCGACACAGCCCTCTCCTCACCCTTGTGTGATAAAGGCTGTCGTGGGGCGTATGTGCACAGAGTAACAGAGCCTGAGGTTAGCAGCAATGAAGTTACATGCACAGATTCGGTGCAGTAACCTGTCCCATCCTTCACCGCTGCTGCCTCCTCAATGCTGATTCTACACACAAATGCTCTGTCTGCCGAACGTCACTTGCCTTTAACACATGGAACAGAGATGATGGGCACACTGCAGTTTTAGCCCAGTTATAATGAAAACATAAAGCAAAGCTTTCCTCAGTTTCAACCAATGAGGAGGGCCTTTGGAGGATGGGGGAGAAGAAGAGGGACCCCCATAAGTGGGGGGTGGAGCAGGAGATTCCAGTGAGTCTGAATATAGGCCACTGGGCTTGCACTGCATTGGTTCCTCTGCATAGCTCAGTGATCACCGCTATCCCACAGCTCATGGACCTACACGGGGCCCCCCAGCCCCACACTGTGACCGCTGGGCTCTCTACCCTGTAGTCTCAGACCCTGCAATCCCCAGCCATCCTCCCCAATACCTGCGACATTGTCTGAGTTAGCAGCACAAATGACTCACATTCTGGTTGTGCAATTCCTCCTTGTCCATATTTGCTCTCAGCAGCTCCTGCTTTAGCTGAAGAACTGAAGCGTCCTGCTGAGCCAACCTCTGCTGCAATGCATCCTGGGAAAATACACATATTACTGTTAGCACAGTGCCACTGGTGTGCATGGAGTAGGCAGGTGCCCTGCCATGAGGAGCTGATGGTCTAAATTTGATAGATAACACAGTGAAAATTACAACAGGCCCAGGGGAAAGAGAGGGACATGCAGAGTGCCAGACTGTGGCCCATGGACAAGGGTGAGCCCCGCACTCACAGCAGGAGATATGAAGGCATCTGCCTGAACAAGCTCTCAGGCCTTACACCGGGATGCTCCCTGCTGCTGAATTTTCTGCCTTTAGCTAGCTGTCAAAATCACTGAGGAATTTCTGTGCTTCTGTTTGAACTTCCTCCTCAGGCATGGGGTGGCCAACCTTCCCCAATGGGGAGAAGCAGCTGTGTGTTTGGAGGCTCCTTTTGGTGGCACAGAGCCAGTGACCCCCATCTATTGCCTGCACCACCCATGGGGAGAAACATCCTCTGAATGTGTCTCCGGGGAGCCAGGATCCATGCCTGAATCAGGGCTCACCCTTGCACTTTTCCATTCATATTACTGTGAAGGAAACAGCTCCACCTTGGACAGCAGTGTGCTTCCTCCACAACACAGTGTGACAGACAGCTCTAAAACTATCTCAAACTGAGGAGCAGATTGTTAAAGGCCTGTACTCCAGAGGGAGGCGCTGGGCAAACAAGAACACACACAGCCAACAACTGCCCCAGCTAAGGAGGGCATCTGCACATGCCATGGTTCCCTCTCTGCTGCTAGGAATAAACCAATCCACCACACTAAAGTGTTTATTCCCAGGATAACAGGGTTAACAAGCCATGAGAACCACCATACTCAAACCCTGTTCCACCCATCCCTTTGGGAAACTAAGGCCCAAAGAAGCAATGTGATTTGGCTAAGGTCACAAAGACAGTAAAAGAGTCAGGAATAGAACCCAGATGTCCTAATTCCCAGTTCCCTGCTCTGACCATATTCACTTCCCAGTGCCAGGAACAGAACCCAGGAAAAGAGCCACAAAAACAATTGAGGATTAGAAAACATACCATATAGTGATAGACTGAAGGAGCTCAATCTATTTAGCTTAACAAAGAGAAGGTTAAGGGGTGATCTGATTACAATCTATAAATATCTACATGGGGAACAGATATTTAACAATGTGATCTTTAATCTAGCAGAGAAAGGTTTAACACAATCCAATGGATGGAAGCTGAAGTTAGACACATTTAGGGCTTGTCTCCACTTACCGGTGGTCCCTTCTGGCATTGGAATCTATAAAGCTGTGAGCCCTGACTGCCAATTCCCTGCTCTAACAGGCCCTACTCCATTCCTTGGGGTAAACTGAGAGGTATCATGTCGCCACTGACCGCTCTGATAGGTTCCCAAGGGTTACTGTTAACTATTTAATTAATTCTCTCTCTTCTCACCTTTATTCCTTGTAAGTTTCGCGCTTCTTGTTTGTATTTCAGTAACTCCTTCTGTAAATCCAACACAATTTGTTTAAATGGTCGTTTCATGTCATCCCAGAAATATCTCCAACCCTCCCAACACCTGGTCTCTGGAGACCCTCTGAAATAAAACAAACCCCATCTCTTCTAACAGACCAAAAAATATGTCAGACCAGAGTTTACAAACTCAGCGACAGAAATCACTCTTTCTCCATGAAACACCTTCTGAGCAGCTGTAGCTCTCCTAAACTCTTTATATTAAATTGCAGAGGTAAAGATTGCGAATCCACCAAATCTACCCTTTGGAGCAATGCAGAGCACTCTACTTCCAGCATTAGTGCTGGGCTTCTGCCAACTTCAGCACAGAGCACGAGAGAGACAGGCTTGACAGGAGGGTTTTTCTAAGCTGCTTTTATCTTCCACATGAAAGCTTGTTTACACCCAGACATGGCTAGAAATTTAACAATTGTCCTGGATAAAGGTTTCTAAATGCAGCACAATATGCATCTCTCGAGAAAGGCTCCAGCTTCAAGAATGTGCAGAGAAGTCTATTCAGGGCTGGACTTAATTCAAATAATTGGTTGGTGTTTTGTTTTAAAGGAGAGCAGCATTGACAGCATTATTTAGAGGCAAACTGGATGAAAAGGGGGCATTTCCCCAGATTCTACCCTACCATAGCTTACAACACAGATGATCATGAAACTACTCATGCATGCGTAATAACACCACCACTCATAAAGCACCTCCCATGTGAGAATCTTTCCAAATTCAGTTCACTCATTCTCACGGCCCATTTGGGAGGCAATTATTAATCCATTTTAAAAATTGAGGCATAAAGAAGTGCAGTGACTTAACCAAGTTCACATCGCATGACAGCAGCAGAGCTGCTGACTCTCAGTCATCCATGTGCAACAACATTCCCTCCCTCTGCTTAAATTAGAGAGCTATATAGTGCACATAGAAAGGAGCCCCCAAGATCCCAATCCCGATAACCATTCTTTGTCTTTATCTGTCCTCTTCTAACCTTTAGGTCCTGATTTTCGTCCATGCTCTGGTCCAGACGACTTCGGATTATGACCTGAATGCAAATGCACTGCAGTTATTACCCATCCTCTGTCTGAACAGTGCACAAAGTTGACTGAAACTAGATTTTAAGGGAAAAGAACATGCTCACCAGCTGCTCTTCTGGACAGGCTCCATGTTCACAAAGGACAAATGATCCCTCCTGCTCGTCCTCAGGTAATGACCCATTGAGCAGCAACGCCTGGGCAACAGCAAAGGCAAAAAGAATCCCCAATCAGGTGATTTCTTGGAAAGCCATAAGGAGAAACTCAATCCCATCTCCACAGCTTTAGCCAGCAGCATTTCACAGCAATCTAGACCCAATCAGCCTCTAAACAATTTTCTCTAGCATTTCTGCTGACATCTTACTGCACAGAAAAGGGGGCTTGTTTTGACACAAACATAAGACATCAGAATGTCCCCAAGAAAGGCTCCTCAGCAGAGAAGTCTGTTGGTGACAGGCGTACGCAACTCCCATCAAGGTGAAGGGGAATTCTGCATCAAACTAAGGTATCAACTCAGCCCTTTTTATGAGCAATGTTTGCACTGGGTTTTAATCTGAGCTGCATAAAATTACCCTTTACAGACAGACAGCATATACAAAAACTGAAGGAAAGAAGCTGAAAGTTAGGCAGAGATTTGCAGCAAGAGGGATTTTTTCAGACTAGTTTGGAACATGTCCAAGGCACCAATAAAATTTAATTTAAAAAACAAGCTAGTCTTTCAGTCAATGGACATTCTGATTTCAAAGATATTGGAAGGAGCGGACATCTGGATTGAACAAATACAGCAAAGCGTGGATGTTTTTGTTAGGAACATTTCCCACTCTTAAGACCTGCTAAGTAGTCTCTGTTCACAGAGAGGGAACCATGGCTGACAATGGCATTCAGCAGCAGATCCCCCTTGAGCTGGTACTGAAAGCACTTTAAATGTGAAGGTAACTGTGACAGCTCTGTTTTCAATACTCTTTCAGAAAGCACTACAGAGACTTGAGGGACCACTGCCAGCAACAAGTCACTGTCCTAGTGTAGACTGACGTGGGCCACACATTTATTGCTGGGACTCAGAAGCAGGATATTTAGGAGCAGACTACAATTCTGCACCACTCAGGGCGAGATGGAGAGGGGTCTGCAGAACTGCAGCCCAAGTTGTAAAGTGAGAGGAGACCCTCCGCCACAGAGACAGAAGGAAAATCTGAAGCATTTTAAGCGATTCCACTGAGTGTGGAGAAGACAGGGAGGAATTCAGGAGCAGCACAAGATTAACCCTTTCAGCACACCCAAAGTGAACCTGTGTGTGTGCTTTAAACTAAACTGGACAGAGCCCTGAAGAAGAGGGAACAATTCTCCATTGGCTTGTGGGTACAGGAAGTGCTGTTGGGGGGACCTAATATGGCCAGATAGTCAGCAGATGTAAATAAGCATAGCTCACTACCTTGATTTACATCAGCCGGACATCTACTTGTTGTCTTTTCTGCTTCTAGGTTTCAAGAGCCAATTACTTTATGCTGGAGAGTAGCATAGAGGTAGATAGGCCAACAATACAGGGCAGAACTGGGAGGCTGATGAGAGTTAGCACAGAGGGTGCTAGGACAGTGGCATACCTTCCTTTCAGATAGTTTTCTATTTGAGTTCAACTCCAATCTCATTGCTGCCAATTAAAAATCTCATTTGCAGGGATGTTCCATCTTGGACCCAGAAATGCCAAGGCTGAAGGGTCGAGTCCGATTTTCTCACCGGAGAGATGCAAACCTTGCTGAATGCCAAACAGCCAGCCATTTGTATTCATTTAATGCAAGTCCTCCTGGAGAAACGCTTCTCTGAGTACAGTGCCAAATTTTGCCCAGCAGGACATCTAGGCAGGAGTCACACAGGAACACCAAAAGCTGCACAGGGCCTCAGAATTTCAATCAAACCCTTGTGGTCCAGAGGCTTTTAAATATTGAGCAAAAAGGGAAAATCAATGAATCAAATCCAATTTCTTAGACAGCTGTGTCAGCTGCCTCCTCCTGCTTCTGAAGAGTGAGGGGGGCAGCATGCCAGCTGCCTTCCATTGCTCCCGATGTGTGTTGGGGGGGCAATGCCAGTCTCCCCAGTGCTGCCTTCCTCTGCTCCCAGAGGGTGCATTATGCAAGCGGATTGCACCAACCATCTATTTTCTTTTGGAATCTTTTGTGTCCCTTGCCCATTGTCAGCTGGGAGCACGCCTGTGTGCTGCTCGCACAATGCGGGCTTTGTTTACTTGTACATAAATATTTACAATTCAAAATAAGTGCGGTTCCCAGCACAAACAGAAAAGGGTATTCCTGGGAGAGTTCAGGGTCTTTGCCATATGGAGCAGGGAGTCTGCTGGCTGAGCAGAGTCGCACAAAAGCACAGAGGCAAGGGTCATTTGGTCAGGGAAGGACTGGAGCAGGGCAGCTAGAACAAGGTCCGATACAGAAAATTGATTCAAATGATCATTAGGGAAAGTGCCAAAGTTTACAGCCCAACCAGTCTTACTAAAAGGAGACAGATCTGACTCTTTATGTCTCTTGATCAGTTCTATGAATCTCTACTGATTTTCCTGCATTCCTTGTCTCTCTGCATTACTTCCAATCACAAATCACACAAAGCCTGTTTTATTCGCCTTGGCTGCTAACAAAAACCATGGGCTGCCAAGCGTCTTGGCAAGGAATGGGAGTCCCAGCACATGGGAAAAAGCTGTTGCATCTTGCTACTTTGGGTAGTAACATACATGTTTTTCCTGGTGACAGCATGTTCAAGTGTTACCGTGTAATCAGGGTATAGGGCACCCACCGAATGAATCCAACGAAATATTGGACTGTAACCAAAAGACATTGACCGGGGAGATGATCATTTACTAAACCCAGACTTTTCAGCACCCCCTGAAGGAGATCCCTTTCTGGGTGCTCACAACGTTCCCTCTGCGCTTTCCCAGTCTGTCCCAGTCACCATTACTGTAACCAATGATGGCGCTCACTAGACTTAAGTCTCTTCATTACTATATGCACAGTCAGCCCCTATAAGGGCATGCACTGGAAATGAATAAAACCTGCATCCTTGCACCAGCATCACACACACTTCCATGCCCTGCCTCAGCCTCTTCCACTCCTCACACCAGCCTCTCGTCGCATCTTCCCCACAGAAAAGACAGCCTGGGAAACCAGGTAAAAAATATGTTTTTTGAGAGTCTCGAATAAAAAAAAAATTGTCCAAATTGATTGACACTATCTAAAAATCTCTCTCTGAACTACGTCTGGGAGCTTGGAAAGGCCATTCTTTGCTTCCTATCACCTCATTCAAAAGCCCTGCAAAGAGGGAAAGATGGACAGCAACAAAGCACAAGCCCGTGAAGATAAGAGAAGGAAAACCCACACTAGTGCTGGGGCTCTCAGCTGGAGCTCAATGGGAAACAGGAGTATGATGGGAAGATAAGAGAAATGCTGGATGAAAAGCAAAGCGAATACCTGCAGGCCTGAAATCATCTTCTTTGCTTCCTCCATTTCCTTTTCTAAATGGTCTTGTTGTTCCAGCAGCTGCTCCTCCCAGGAGGTCTCTAGGTATGTCCCAGGGCTTCCGGCCTGCCACTCTGGGAGAAATGGGGAGTCTGTCTCTTCTGCAAGAGGAAAAAGCGACATGAAATACAGATGAACAACAACAGAGAAGCTCTGAAAAGCGAGGCCCAGCATACAGAGGTCTCCAGCGCTCTGCACTTGGTTCTCAGTGGCAGGAACTGGAATGTCTTCCAGCTGATGTCAAGGTAACAGCTGGGGTGAAGCCTCTTCCCCCAACTTGGGGATTTATGCCTCATTCACCCTGCAAAAGAAACATTACCTTCCCTGTGTGTGCATACCTGTGAGCAAAAGGTGACCTGAATCCTTCATCTTCATTAGCACTGATGTACAAGGTCTCCTGGCGTTAGAGAGTTCTAGGCAAGTTGGAGAGATGGGTGCAGTGTGAGGGTGTTTATATCTCACTGTTGGAGCTGAAGGAAAGGATGAAGGGGAGTGGGAAGGAGGGGATCTCTCAGTGTTGCAGGAGGCACCTCCTCCCTGGCTACTCCAATAAGCACTAATGGATGGATCTAAAGCCCACTAAAGTCAATGCAAAGACCACACTGACTTTAATGAACTTTAGATCAGGCCCTAAACACTTGTGATCAAGATTTTCCATTGTTTCAGTATTTCTTGCTATTAAGATACTCCACAACTGGTTGCTAAGCCATGGGTGAAAACCCTGGTGGGCAAAGCCAGAATTCTTGAAGCCCTGCCAGGTTTTGCTCCACATACTGAAGCATTATAGGTGCTGGGAGGGAGAGCGTGCCACTTTTAACTGAATGAATGTCTTGCTCCAGTTGCTGTGCTTGGGGAGTGAAATGCACGCAAGGCACGTTCACTATGAGCCTCTGTGTCCCATTCCTGAATAAGCCAAGGTTTTCCAGGCAGAACCCTGTTTACCAATTTATTCAAGGCCTGGTTCTGTCAAGCTTACTCATGCTGAATAGCAATTTACTCCATGAAATTAATGGGGCTACTTGGGGAGCCAGTTCCTATTCAGCAGAAGGTTGGCACAATTGGGTCCATAGTAATTTGCTGTGTGAACAGCAACAGAGACATTTGTAATGAGTCAGTTCATTATTCCTGCCTGATCTATCTACTCATACCTTTCACTGCTGTGGTACCTAGGCACTAGTCTCCTGCTACATATCCTCAAAAACATCTGAGCAAGAATTAAAGCAAATTTCAGAAAGCTATTAGCCCATGTTTTACAGATTAATAAACATTTGAATCAAAGCCTGATCCCAAAACGCCTGTCCTTGCTTTTCTGACTTTTTGCATTTATATTCAGTGTCATCACTGCTGCTCATCACTGGCCTTGATTTTAGATCAAGAGATCAATGTGATCTTTTTTAAAGAGAAGAACATAAAAATATTTTATAAACTCTGCAACCTTTTGTAATCTCCATAAGACAAGATGGTCTGTGCTGGCTAATGCCACAGCTCTGGAGGCTGCAGGGATTTAGACATTGGACCCAAGGTGTGACGCAAAACTTGGGGATAAACATCCTAGTGGGGCACATCAGCTAATTAACCAGAGTTGTGACTGATCACTGCAGGCAGCTACAGTCTCTAGCCAAGTGACAAAGATATTCCACTGTGCAAAATGTGGATGGGCATGCTGATGTTGAAAACACCAGTGAAACGTTACAGCCCACCAAATATTTCAACCTCAAAAATATTTTACAATCAAATATTGTAGACTAAAGAGTAGTAAACAGGGGGCTTTATTGGCTGGGGTGACAAAGCATTTCATTGGAGAGACTCCCTGTGATTCAGCCTGGGGAGGAGGCTGATCTGAAAGCACTGTTTCTACACTACGTTCATGAGAGGAAGATGATGTCAGAAACTTCATAAAAAACCTTTCCTTTGCACTTTGTGGACTGTTAATAGATTTAAAACAGAAACTAAGCCAGGAGCAGGTCATTTTGGCTAATTCTTTTTGCTCACTTGAAATGAAACAAAAATCAGGTTTATCGCTGGGAGGAGTGGAGAGAGTCATGGTAAAAAGTTAATGCTGTGTCAGTAAAACCAGGCAATAAGCGTACAACAATCCTCAACCTTGCAAAGTGCCACTGCAAGTTAGTCAGGTGATTTTGTGCAGCTGTAGCATAAATCCAGAACGGCAGAACCCCATTAAATAGGCTCAGCTCCAGCCTCCAAGTTCAAACAGACTCAATCTTTCTGTGGGATTGGATTTTTCTTCACAACAGCTTGAAGTAAGGACAAAGCAACCACCATATACTGTAACTAATAAATGACACTGAACTCCATCCGTTCTGTAAGGCTTTTAATTTTTGAAGCATGCTAGTGAGTCTCCTGGACTTTGCCAAACAGTGGCACAACCTTAGCACTACTAAACAGTGAGCTTGGGGATTTAATTTTATACGAACTGATGTACCAGCTCACAAAATTCTACACTCATACGGTCTCTGGGAATCCATCCAGCAAGTCTCTGCCATAGCTCTCACGTGGGAAGTCCTGGAAGTGGGAAAGATGAAATGCATCATCTGTGCTCTACCTGTTTTGGTTTCTGTTTCTTCAGCTCGGATGATCACAAAGCCTGCCTTCTCCTCCGACTGGGTTGCAATGGACTCGCTCTTTGTGCTGTGTATGGGACTGGGTGATGTGAGACTGCAGAGGAGAAGAGGAAATACAATTATTTCCAGTGTGAGCTGCAAACATAGCAGGGAGAAAAGAGAAGCTTCATCTCTGTCTAAAATAAAAAGCTAATATGCAAGAAGTCTGGTTACACTGAACGCTGCCCACATGCAATGAATTCATTAGCAAGCCAGACAGTGCCTGTAACTTTTCAGGCCAGTAGCTGACTGAAGTGCTGCAGCAGTAATTAGTCTTTTCATTTTTCCTGTGGCTTAAGAAGATTTAAATAGGAGAGACAACCACTGCAGGATTAACACAGATCCCAAAGTCAGGAGCTAATTCTAGACTATCCTTCAGACTGCAGTTCTGCTTACAACATAATGTATTGCAAGGCTTGGCCTACAGTTGCAAACTGCTACCAAAAGTCATTCACAGTATCCCAGCTCTCTTGATTTCTCACCTGTATTTAAAGGGACAATTACAGTATGGGGAACCAACCTAGAATTCCCATGCTAAGGAGCCCTCGGGAACATAAAGAAACCAACGCATGATCTAGCTTTAAAATGAGAAAGCTTCTTGAAAGCAGCCACATATTTCTACAACAATCTCAGCTGGTTGTGAGGTCCAGACTCTCAAGCTCTTTCAGACGTTCTTCCCATATCCATCACCGGGACAACAGCAAAGGCATCCAAAGCTCAGTGATCCATTTAATGTGCCCCCAAAGTCTCCAGGAACTAATCCTTGCAAGTGCAAGGAGGAGTTAATGTTTCATTCTCCTCAAGACAGACACAAAAGCCAGAAAGAATAAAAAGAAAACATGGTGAAAGTAACAGAATAGATTTAGAGAAATAAAATGCCCTTCTATAGCTTGCCTTCCCAATCTTCCCAGCACTTCTGATATAGGTCCCCCAGCTCAGGAACATACACATCTCTCTAAGAAAATCAGAGAATTTTAGAAATTAGAGAGGAAATGATCTGTTAGCAGCTCCCATATAGTCCACTCCCAGGAGTCACCCCCAAGAGACTGTTCCTAGTCTATTTTCCAGGCCTTTGACTAATCTAGTTTTAAATGATTCAACTGAGTCAGGTTCCACTGCAGTAAAAGAACAAATGAGTGTGAGTCACTAAGCGAAGAGAGAGTAACCATTTTGGGCTAGATACAAAAAGCAGCAGCAGTGTTTGCTCAGACCCTGTTGCTCAGACAGTGTATGTCTACCGTGCAAAGAAACACCCACAGCACACAGTCTCGGGTATAGCCACACTGCAATAAAAGACCTGCAGCTGGCCCAAGTCAGCTGACTCAAGCTTGTGGAATATGGGCTGCAGGGCTATAAAATTGCAGTTTAGACATTCGGGCCCAGGCTCTGGGACCCTCCCCACTCCTGGGTTCCCAGAGCCAGGGTTCCAGCCCAAGCCCCAATATCTACACTGTAATTTTATAGCTTGGCAGCCCAAGCCCCGTGAACCCAAGTCAGCTGACTCGGGCCAACCATGGCTCTGTGCCACAGGTCTTTTATCACAGTGGAGCTGTACCCTCAGAGCCCAGGTTAACTGACTCAGGCTCACGGGGTTCAGGCTGCAGGGCTAAAAATTGCAGTGTAGACCTTCCCACTCGGGCTGGAGCTTGGGCTCCAAGACCCCTCCCCATCGCCAGTTTCAGAGCCCAGGCTCCAATGCTATTTTTAGCCCCACACCCTGAGCCATGCAAGCCCAAATCAATTGACCCAGGCTCTGAGACTAGGCACTGCAGGTTTTTCTTTGCAGTGGAGACATACCCACAGTGTGCAGATTTGCTAAAGGTTGTTGGGTGTGCCCAAAGCTTTACCTTAAAGAAAGCGAATCCCAGTGCAGCGTTCCCTAACAGATGATGTTTAAAACTGAAATCATTGCCCGGGGGCCCAGGAATGTGATGTTTGTGTTCTGAGGAGATAATTGATGATTAAAGACAAATGATTAAACTTTAAATCAGCACAGATACACAGACGTCACAGAGACAGACTGACACAGAGACATGCCCAGGAATATTGCATGGGCTTTGCCATCCTTCAAGGTGCAGTCACTAATGTTTCCTCTGCACATGTTCACCTCAGACCCCTGAGGAGCCATCAGGCCTAGATGATCATTGAGAGGTGTATTTGTGGGTTGTCCCTCCACAAGCAGGAAAACCATGAGGAAGCAGCCCAAAAAAACAAGATCAACCTTTGGTGCATGTGAAAAAGGCTACCTAGGCATACAGGGGAAAGATCAATCTAGAAGGCCAGAAGGCAAAGGGTGGCACAGGGTGTTCTAGGGAGGTGCAGGATATGGGATGTGTGGGCCATGTGGCAGGGAACAGGACACAGCACAGGGAAGTAACATTTCTCCCCAATGTGCTCTTTTCAGAACTAGATCCACTGCCCAAAGTGAACATTTTGTGATAGATTTGGGGGTTAACGCAACTGAGGATCAGATATTTCACACCACATCTACAACAGAATTTTAATATAATCCTTTAGTTTTTCTTACAGACACAGCTCCATCTCCAGGCAGTTTCCCTGCACATGACAGAAACATGGCCATTTGGGCAGGAACACATTTACATGCACGCTGATTGCTCCTGAAGCAGCAGCACAGGCCAAAGGTCACCCCTATTTATCATTCTGCCAACTGGTTAAAGCTGGCCAAATTCCCATAGTTTTTCATATCAATTCCCAAAATTATTCGAGTGAGAGATATCCAAAGACACATTCAAATTTGATTTCTTATTTAAAAGGATATATAACTATCCATCATTGAAGCATGCAGAAATGAGTGCTGGGAAATTAAATCAACTGAGGCAGGATTTATGTCACAGGAAAACACTCTGTATTATTCCTTCTAGCCTTGCTTAGTTTCTTAGCTAAAATCCTTGCCTAGTCAAAGCCCTGAACTGTCAATGCTTTGGGATCTTGCACACAATCAGGGCTTATGGAAACAGTTTCAGTAACAAGCCTGAATTCTCTGGAGATTTTAATAAACACCCCGACCCTGCTGTTCCAAATGACAATGACAACAATTGCTCACCATTTGACCTGCTTCCCTCCCATGATCCCACTTTAACCTCTCGCCTCACAGAGTCCGTTTCCCGTGGAGCCTCAGGAATCCGCAGGTCCTGGCTGCAGACATGCCTTGTCCATTCACAGGCTTGGAATTTGATGCCGAGGATGCCAGTTCCTGTCAAACTAACGAAGAAATATTTGCCGGTCGGACTTCCTCGCGTGAGCTGAGACTCACAGCAAAAAGGTTCAGGGTCTTTGCAAGGAGATGTTTGGTGATAAATCGGCAACCCCCACACATACGGATTTTATTACAGAGTCAGAATATTCTGCAGTCCAGGTTTTGATTCTGCTGGTTTTCCTTGCAGGTTATTTCTCTCTTGCTGCTGCATTTTGGTCCACTGTATGCTGGTCCACTGGTTGTTTTCATCATGAGAATCTCGGCCTGGATTGCAAGTTGCGTTTCTTATCCCATTCTGCCTACTTCAGCTATACAGCTCCTGCTGCAGAGACCCAGGATTCAGTGAGGGAAAAGTGCTCTGTTAAGAGTAGGTTCTTTGCTCCACCAGCCTCTAAGCAGTGTGCAGCATTTCCCAGTCCTATGTGTAGCTTCCTTCCTCGCTATCTCCAGCTCCCTCTCCCTCTGGCTGTCACAGTGTGCAAGGCAGAGTGTATTCTCTGAGAAGATGTCTAGCTCAGGGTGGGGGAGGGAAGGTCGGTGGGTGGGAGGGAAAGGGAAGGGAGGGATTTTGGCAAGTTCCCCAGGAATAATTTCTGTTGTCTCTTATCATAACATTCCTTCCTGGAAATTCTGATATCAAGAACATGTGCGTGCCCCATAGGAAATAAATCCAGAAATGTGCTGATATTAGGCTGGGACACTGCACTGGAACTGTGCAGTGGGATGAGATGGGATGGGGTAGTGTTGTGATTACAAAAATATAGTCAGTTCATTAATAAGAAATGTGGTTTGTTTTTGCCAGGCAACTCTGGGGATCCCATGCTCCAACTGGCTTATTCCCTTCTCCGAATAGGGAAGAGAAAGCGGGCATCTTATTTTCCTCTGGAGTTTCCATCCATTTGAGTCAAACAAACTGGTGCCACCACATCCCAGGAGACGTCACCTGCAGTCAGGGGTGCAGGCTTCTCCTTGTTTCTTCTGAGACTGCTCACAGTTTTTCAAAATAATTTATTTTAAAACTAAAGAGACTGACAGTGAAGAGCCCCAGGGTATAAATATGCAGCATGTCACCAGAGCAATAAGATGAAGTGGGGTGACATTCAGTGTCAGAATGAGTACAAGGAAGACAGACTGATAATAACAATAATTCTCTGCCTGTCTCTAACACCTTCCGCCTGAGGATCTCAAAGTGCTTTACAAACACGGATGAGTTCAGCAACACACCCCTTGTGAGGCAAGTCAGAATCATTCTCTTGTTTAGAGATGGGGAAACAGACACCAAGAGGGTACGAGTTGCCCAAGGTCATACAGTGAGTCAGTGTCACAGGCAGAAAAACAAAGCTGATCTCATGAGCCTCAGTCCCCTGATCTAACTAGCTGACCACATACCCTTCCTTCCAGACCCAAAAGAGAACCCAGGAACCCTGACCACCAGTCTCCATGCTCTAGACAATGCTGCCTATACTCAAATTTGCTCGGGAATGAATGCAGGCAGGGCTTATTCTCAACAAAATGGAATCCTGACCATAGGCCACATGGCAGATTCACATTGAGTAGCATCTTACTCCATGTGAAATCCTACTGAAGTCAACAAGACTATTCACAGAGTTATGAGGAAGGGTATCACCTTAAGTGACCGTAAGGAGCTGGACGGTGAATTGGGAGGAGGGGCCAAGGGGGAAGATGTATATGGGAGGATGGCCAAAGGGTAGGGGTAACAAGTACATCCCTTGCTCCTTCTTGTGGCTCCTCAATGAGGGGATTAATTGCTAATGAGTTTGACAGGTTCTCTCTTCCATCTCATCTTTTTTACCAAACAGCTCCGCCGGGTCCTAGGGCATATGTGATGGCTCCTGGAAACCCTCATGTAAATTAAGCAAGGCAAAATCCTGCATGGACATACACAATCCCTCATGGAGGAAGCTTACTGGGTGAAGGAGCAGAGCAGGGGACCTGCCCCCTGCCTCGGGTGGGATGCAGCACCTGGGAGAATCAGAAAAGGCAGAACTCGGTCATAAGAGTCAAGACCCATCACAGTAGGGCCCCTAGCTCCAGCAACAGAATATTAGTAGCTCTTGAGGTGATTCATAAATTAGCAACAATACCAAGCCAATATGAAACTTCCTACTGAACATTCACACATAGCTAAGTCTGCACCATAGATCTGCGATTCTAAATGAAACATACTGAGTTTGGCTACTGTCAATTTTTCTCTCCTCAGGCACCAGCCTCTGCCTGGTGTCTTATCACAGGAACAACATCCTCCCGATTTCTGATGTGGCTTGATATGAATAAATCTTTCCTCACTTGGCAGTTACTGTTGCAATTAAACAGCCAACCTCTGTGTCAGCAATCGCTGTGCCTTTGGCTAGCGGCATCAGATGCCCTTTTCTACAATAGCCATAATCTGTTCCCCCCCCCGAACACATAAAACCAGTTCTATTTCTGGCACTGCTGGAGGATACACAAAACAGCCCTCAGCCTGGCTGCCTGGATCCGTTCCCCAGCGGGGCCTTGCATGCAAAACTCAGTAGCATTTCCATGTTTGCTCTCCTTTGCAGCCCTACGTGGTTTTGCCCTTTGACAACACTGACAGAACCCTGCCCCCTAACTCCCTCTCAGCCTGTCTTTTGTTTCTCACTGCTGATGCACATAGCACAGTCTCTGTCCAACATCTTTGTATGTACAAAGCCAGGGAACAAATCCACAGTAATGGACAAAGAATATTCCATTCTCAAGACATTATGATTGAAACCTAATTACATATCAGACTATATTCTCAGCTTCAATTAAAAAGCGTTTTAGCTCCAGCTTGATACAATCCCTGATAATTTCCTGTTGAGTTGTCAGTAGCTCTGTCTGCATCTCAGTAGTGCAGGATTAGTAGAACTCTAGGAAATTTACACACCAGGTAACCTGTAAAATCTTTGGGCTCCCTCTACCACTGATCCGTATGCACAGCTGTGTAGGGAGCAAGGCAGAGAAAACAGAACCCAGAAGAGCCCTGGGCAGTTTAGATCTTTAACTCAACCAGAGAAAAGTGATTATTAAAGACAGTAGCCAATGTGAAGAGTCTTACTTTTGAAGGTACAGACTGTGCCATTGGCACTCAATGCTGACCGGATATACCCTCTACCATTCCAGCCCTGCCCCCCATCAACTGATGCAGCTCAAACTTTATCCACAGCACCCCCTGCCATTCCAGCCCTGGTCCCCCAAAATAGATAAGCCAATGCACCCCAAACGTGATCCACAGCATCCCCTGCCATTCCAGCCCTGGCCCCCAAAACAGAACAGACAATGCACCCCAAACCTGAGCCACAGAACCCCCTGCCATTCCAGCCCTGGCCCCCAAAACAGATCAGACAATGCACCCCAAAACTGATCCACAGCACCCCCTGCCATTCCAGCCCTGGCCCCTCAAAATAGACCAGTCAATGCATGCCAAACCAGACCCACAGCACCCCTGCTATTCCAGCCATGGGCCCCCAAGGAGATCAGCTGATGCACCTCAGTACTGATCCACAGCACCCCCTGTTGTTCTACTCCAACATAATTTCAAAAGTTCCAAACAAACATTTTATTAACAAAGCAATGATTTTAGTTCAAAAGCAGCACAATTAATTTTATGTTTTTATCTTCAGTTCTGTAAAATTCCCTCTTCTGATCATATAGTTTATTCAGGAAAATATTTGCTGATTTTATATAACATACAAGCTACTCAGTGACATCACTTTCTGTCAGCAATGATAATAAATATCATCTTACACTTGGTGAATTCCTTGCACTATGAAAAAACCCAAAGCACTTTGCAAAGTATACATACAGGTATTATTTCACTCCTCATGGAAATGCAGCCACTGTGGGGCATTCCACAGCTATTTAGCAGTGCACAACAAAGCTACACAATAGGACATGATGTGAAAAATACTGTTGCCAATTCTAACTACAGAGAGAATGGAAAAAGGCGAAATGTATTTACCTAAACTCGTATCTGCCCCGAATAGAAGGGGTCAACACTCTTCAACTAATGCGAAAAATACTGTGAAATCTTTAACCAGTGCATGTGGTCAGGACCATGGTTTTGTTTCTCATCTGATAAGTAGCACCTCCAGCAGCACAGTATCCTCTAGCACCGCACTGGGGAAGTGAGTCAGTATTGACTCAGAGAGAAAACCCCCCCATACCAAACTGATCTATCTTAGAGATTTATACGGCACATGTCACGTGGGCATCTAACCATCAAAATACTGAAGAAGCAAAAGGGTCCAGAACCATTGTGTTTCCTCTCACTCTTCACCTGGATCCCAAGGGGCTGGATTCTCAGGCATGCTAAGGCCACTTTGTGCGGGGCAGGGAGGCGCAAAGTAGCCTTAAAGTGGCCAGAGAAGTCCAGTGGAGAAATCTCCCTGTACCAGGGACACTCTCTGCTGGTGGAGATCTGGCAGAAGAAAATCCATCACCTCATGTGTCAGCCATCCCCCAGACCCCAACATAAAGTTTATCCTCCAGGAGTGCCACAAATAGAACTTGTTCTATGTGTTCAAGGGCGGGGCATGGATAGGACAGGAAAGAAGGGGGTGTAATGGAGCGGAGTTCCACGATGCCCAATCCTCCATTGGCATAAGGTCCCTGACTCACCTTACATCAGTGGTGTAAGTCAGGGCTGCCTGTGTGCACCCCTGACTTGCACTGGGGCCAGACAGCTGTGAAGCAGGGAGCTAAATAAGTTCCTTGCAGTCCCCTCCTCCACCACATTCAAATGGAGCTCAGAAGGAGCAGAGACTCAAGCTTAGGGGGAGAAGAGGGAACTTACATGTTCAATGAGATACATCTTTACTTTCAAGCCTAATTATTGGGGAAAGGCTCTGTCCAAAATGTATATCCCTATACTCTGACCTAAACACAGCCAGGCTTGGTCAGATCTCTCCTACCAGTGGCAAGGTTCTACCCCCAGCTCCTCATTAGCTACCTAGTTTCTGTGCAGTAGAGTTGCCATAGAAGGTGCTGGCCTATGGGTGAGTGGGTCTCTGACACAGCCAGGTCCCATTCTATTAAGGGCTCCATAGACTAGGGCTTTGACATCTGCTCTGGAGCAACTGGGAGTCAGTGGAGCATGTGAAGAACCAAAGGGATGTGTTCTCCCAGCACTTGCTGCTGAGGCTCACTGCTGTGGGAGGCACCCAGTTCAGCCCCAGGTGAAACATGTTGTAGTTCTAACCAATACCACTTCCTGCAAAACCCCTTTCCTTAGACAACTCCCAGTCAAGTGTTGCCTCAGGTCAACTTTGCCTAGCTAGTGAGATCTGGCGAGTCCCCAGCCACTGCTGCTGGTATAGCAGAGAGGGTGTATTTCTCAAGTCCCACTTTACATGGCAAAAATTCCTGCTGTGTAGGTGGGGGTAAACTCTGACTTTAATGCTCTATAGCAGGTTACAGGGGACTTTTCAGGAATCAATTAAACACTGAACTTGATTGAACATGAAGGTCCAGGGGAGCTGGGGGATGGCTGGATAATGAAATAACTATAAAGCTAAAAGCAGTCAAAGGTGATGGATGAGGGCACAACGGCAGTGGGAACAGCTGCGGCACCCACTTCAGAGACTCTGGGTCTGAATCCCAAAATAACGCATTCCTGAAACTGAGCCTGCTGCTGAAATCCCCACTTCCCTTGCCCCGGGCATCAGGCTTGCTTGGTTTGGAAGTCTCAGCTCATTTCTCCTTCATGTCTCTTACACAGATTACTCCTGAGAGAATTCTGTGCCAAAAAATAAAAAATTCTGCGCATAATATTTTAAAATTCTGCAAGTTTTATTTGTCAATAAATAAATACGGAGGCTCCAGCATGGCAGTGGGAGCCAGGCCACTGGCTGCATGAAGGTGGGAGATCACCCTGCAGCCCCTCCCCTGCTCTGGGACATGGACTCAATGGTGAGGCTGCACCCAACCCTGACACAGCACAAGGGCTGGGCCTGCCCCCAAAATACCCTGGGGCCCTGCCCCTCTGTGCCAGGTGCACCAGGTTTGGGGCAGGTAGGCTCAACCAGGCAGGATCCAGGGGCTTCCAGGTGAAGGTGGTTGAGGCTTAGCTGGGGGGTCTGGGTGCTGGGGAAGTGGGGCTTCAGGGGGGGTCTGGGTGCACTTAGTTGGGGGTCAGTGGGGTGGGGGTCTGGATGTGGAGGATCAGGGGGTGGGGATCATCAGGATGGGGGTTTTAGTGCAGGGAGCTCAGTGGGGGGTGGTTTGGGTGCAGAGATGGGGGTCTGGAGGCAGAGGGTTTGGTTGCAGGGGGCTCCAGATGCAGGGATTGAGGTTCAGTGGGGTGGGGTTCAGGTATGGAGGTCTGGGGGGATGTCTGAGTGTACAGGGTGACGTTTGGTGGTGGTGGGGGGCTCCGGATATGGGAGGTCTGGATGCACGGGAGCTGGGCGGATAGGGGAGGAGCTCCTCATACAGTGACCCCTCCCACCACGGCTGAGGAGCATTAGGGACAGGAAACAGGGGAGGATGCTGAGCTTCCTGCATGTTGGGGAGGTTTCTGGGGGTGGGTCTGACACAGCCCTAGCCACTCCTTGCAGGGGAAGAGGAAGCCCCATCCTTTCCTGCCTCCAGCTCAGCCGGGTCTAGCAGCTGATCCTGGCAAAGGATAGGAGCCACCGGCTGGGGTGTCCCCAGCCCTGCAGTGATTTACCTCTCTGATGATAGCTCCGGGTGCCTGAAATGGTGTACCTGTGCTGCCAGGGAGGGGTGCATGACAGCTCTTGCAGCTTCCCTTTGCTTCCCTGTCAGAAAGTCATTCTTCTGTGGGTAAGCAAAGAAATCTGTGGGGGATACGAATTCTGTGCACACGCAGTGGCGCCGAATTCCCCCAGAAGTAACAGATAGATGGTATCAGCTTGTAGAATATCCATTCCTCTTGCACTGGTTGCTGTGTCCCTTCCTTTCCTGGCTGAGGGGCAGGCCTGGGTGGCTCCTTGGTCATTTACTGGAGCAGAGTTCCCCTCTCTTCAGCCTTGGGATCATTCTGCTCCTCCACTACTCTCAGGCGATGGCTTCACTACAGAGCTCACAGTGGCACAGCTGCACTGCTGTCGCACTGCTAGTGCAGACACTCTATGCCAAGGGGAGCGAGCTCTCCTGTCAACTTAATTATTCCAGCCTCCACGAGAAATGGTAGCTATGTTGGCAGGAGAAGCTCTTCCACTGACATAGCACTGTCTATGCCAACACTTAGGTCGGCATAATTTATGTAGCTTGGAGGGTGACTTATTCAAACCCCTAAGCATCATAACTCCAATGTAAACTGTATTGTAGTGATAACCTCAGTCTCATTCATAGAGTCATAGATTCCAAGCCCCGAAGGAACCATTATGATTCATCCTCTCAGTTTCTCTCAATCTCGCAGCAAACCCTCTGGTTTGGTGTTTCCTACTCCTATTCCCTCTGTTCTCACTGGGGGAGGCCACAGAGCCAGGATTAAGGTGAGAGCCAGAAATACAGTTCAGGAGTTCCCACCTCCTAGCCTTGTGCTCACACCACCTTGCCACACCGTCTCATGGATGAGACGAATCTTCTCTGTGGGAGAGTCTGCAAGATCAAGGGAGTCAATGAAATGTCACTCACTGAGAGCTGGTGTTTCATGTTCCAGCTCAGCTGGGAAATCTCAGTGCATGAAATTTTCCTTATTCCTAAAACTAGTCAGAGACTGGGCTGTGTGTGAGGGGAGCACATCCATAGGGTAGGCAGGGGGCTGGGCTGCGAGGAGGCCAGATGTGGGGTGGGCAGGAGACGGACTCTGCCAGGCTGTGAGGGGACACAGCTCTGCAATGGGCATGTCTGTTACCTGGAGGAGCAAGACTCTGAGGGCACGCTCTGCTGTCCCTCGTACTGCTGCACCAGTGCTCGGACACTCCAGTAGGGATTCTCAATCTCTTCGTCAATGCTGCTGTTTCTGAAGTTAAAAATGACATAATGAATAACAGCCTCACAGGGCAGGGGCAGAAATCCTTGGGGTTTTTTTGGTTTTTTTTTTAATTTATTGTCTGAACCTAATGATAGACATTCTTGGTGGAGGGGAAGGGGAGAACGGGGGCTAATGAAATAAAGGTAAGGAGGTGGAGGCAGCAATCCTCTGGACCTCTTACGGATGAGAAAAATCTAATTTCTGATCTAGAAAGTGTGAGACAGGAAACCCTTTCTCATCTACCTGTGATATGGCAGGGGAGGGGAACAATGTGTTACCTGTTAAATGCCTCCAAACTCCTATGAGTAGCAGCAGAGCTTTGGAGAGGAAGGGAAGGAGGGAGTGGGGGAAAGGTTAGCTTCTGCTAATACTACAAGGGCTGGCCATCCTAAAGAGGAACACTTGCCCATGTCCTTCGGAAGAATAATAAAACGCCAAACCCTATCGCATTGTAGGGCACAGCAGCTGATAAACAGCACTCAGCAACACTACAACAATTTCCACTGCTTGGCATAATACGAGAAGGCAAGAGGAGTTTAGGGAGGCATAATGGAATTGGACACCAGGGTTAGCACCCTGACTCTTACAAAAAGTGCACCCAGGATCTCTAAATTCCACAAACGGTCAGGGCGTTAGTTTTATGTCTCACATGAAAGACAGCACCTCCAGAAGCCCCAGCACCTCCTTTGGCCATGCAGCGGCATTGTGCTCAGTACTGATGCAAAGGGAAGGATGTAATAGAGCTCTTAGGCTTTGTCCTCAGTGACACAAAGGTGTTTTGTTTTCTTTTAAAGCGAGGTAATAAATGTGTGCTAGTTATCATGCTGTACAATCCTAGGTGAGGGCAAGGCGCGGTCGTGTATACTGTAAGGTGGCTCGGCGAGGTCAGCACTATACCACCTGTCTGTGGCTGGCCTCCCCTGCTTTACCTTATGGTAAAACTACAGTGCCTTACCTCCACTGTTTTTACACGCACGTTAGTTATCCCATGGTAGAAACACACCTTTTTGCCAGTGAAGACATAGCCTTAAAGGTATCCCATCCAGGTGCTAACTCAGTCCTACTCTGGATTGTTTGTGAGCTCCAGTGAGATTACAGCAAAAGGTGGCCTGGGTTCAGGTCAACAAGCAATGTATGAATTCATAGCAGAGAGGCAGAGACCTCTTTATCTGTCCTGTAGGGAGATGCCCCCTTTACCTGCCCCCCAAGGACTAAAACTTAGCACCAAGATTCACACTCATTCCAATGAGACTAGATGGGAGCACCCAGTACCTCTGTCTGTGCCGGAAAACATCACGTCCTGAGCGTGAGACATCCTGACGAACATCTGCCAGAGCGGCCACGGCACCCTGGGCCACTGCGGCCGCTGAATGAGGCCTGTGACTGGCTGATGATGCTGAAAGGCTCTTCCCCACCATGCTGGCTGGGCTTTGAATGGCTGTTCTACTGGAGCCAGGTTTAAAATGAGCAGCTAAGGCAAGGATCAGCCTCATGATGGATTTCAGGTTCCCATCAACGATATCTGCAAAATGCAATCAAACCTCAGGGCAATGAGGCTCAGCAGCTTCTTGTCTGACCAACACTTGTGAATGTAATTAAACTCAACAGGAGCATTCCAAAAAAAAGGGACTGAACCATTAGGACTGAGTTATCATTCCAGTGCTCCATAGTATTTGTTTTGTATGAAGCAGCCTGAAGTAAAATCAGTGACTGCCACCTACAGGACAGAACTTTTACTGCTCTGGGCACATTTGGGACTTCTATCGGATTATTTTCAACAGAGTCCAGCCTGTGTGTGACAGTGTTACTGAAGGATCACTACAAAGATGTCACAGTCATTGAAGATCACTGTACCGGTGATGGCTCCAACCGGCCCATGGAACTTGCATTAACATTTTTAATAGGAAAGAGGAGGGAGCTAGAATGGATTTCTGCGACAACAACGTCTAGTAATCATTAACCAATCAATCCTCATCACCATGCACTTTCCCTCAGTGTCCAAAACAGCCCAAATCTGATGACCTTCAGGGCTCACTCCAAAGACCATCCATCTTTTTTTTGGGGGGGGGAGGGGGGGAGAGGGGTGTTTCAAAGCCATCCAAGGGATTTAGGCATGCAGTGGCCATTAAATCTAATGGGAACTGGGCATCCAAATCCCATAGGCAGCTTTGAAAATCCCAGCCCCAGACTTCTGGGGAAGGACTGGATGCCTGAAGTCTGGTTAATTTTTACTTTTATAGGGTGGGATGGGGCCAAAATAAACATTGTTAAAATAGATCATAAAGGTAATTAATCCATGTCACTCACAGAGACTCTGAGACAGAGAGGGGAAATGACTTGCCCAAAGTCACAGAGTGAGTCAGTGTCAGAGCTGTGATTAGAACTCAGGGGTTTCTGTGTCCCAGAGTCCTGTGCCCACACCTCACTCTGCGCAGTAACTTTGATACATTAATCCTGCCTCAATCTGGGGGGATGGACTAAATGACATCTTGAGGTCCCTTCCAGCCCTACATTTCTCTGATCACTTCATAACATGTCCAACCTCAGAGCCCCTTACACAAAGCTCAACAAAGTCCTGTCACCGGGAATGGCGATTAGAACAGGCCAGACATGGCATGTGACATTTTTTCTAGGAAAACCAGAAGGGATGCAGAGCACCAGCCCTGGGTTTCAATCTTTAGAGCTTACTCTGCTCTCATTTGTGCTCTACGAAACTCTGGATGCTCATGTTTTACTTCCCTGCTACCAACCTAGATACAAGAAACTAAGAAAGCAAATTCAGATCACTGAGTTAAGTGGCCTGGAGAGAGCTGCCTGGGCTGGGCCTAATGTTATATCTGTTTACAGTATAGACAAGTTTTATCAGTATTAACAACAGCTTATAGAGTCAGTGAAATGGTGCGAACTGGCATGTAATGCCTCACTGAATGGGAAAAAATAGCACAGCTTCCAGGCTGCTGGTAGCCATGCTGCTGGCATGGAGCACTTACTGTGTACTCTGAATACACAAAGGCTACCCAGCTGAGGCTTGTAACCCCAGGGCTGTGCTCCTCTCTTCCTGATAACAACATGAAAGGTCATGTGCGCCATGATTCCAGTTTGAATCATTTGGCACTGCACCTCACCCAGTGCCCCGGGAGGAGCAAACAGTACACTCAGCAACCAGCAAAAATAGGGGACTGTTTTCCTCCATCCATTTGCTGTCTGTGACTAAATGATGCCACAGTAAAGAGGCAGAAAGTGCATGTTTTTGCTCCTTGTGTCTCTTTCCCACCACATGTTCTGTTCTTCTTATGACAGGAAATGCTGGCAAACAGAGTTTGCAAAGCATGGGAAACTACCACTGATTTCCAGTGGTCTGGAATCGTCTTGTTCCCACCACAGACGGCAACAGCCCAATAACAATTTATTTATGTCCATTCACTTAAGGTTTCCAAGTCTGTGTTCTCAATTATACCATTTGTTTGGTCCTCTGACCATTCAGAGGAGAGGGGGCATTTCTTCTTCATCTTAATACTATTTATTTCTTACCCTGGACTGCTTGCTTCTCCTGTTTGCTACTGTTACCAAAGCAACAAAGAATTTAGTGCCATTGAACCAAAAACTAAACATATTACTGGATTGTAGCAACAAGAGAAATTTCCGGCCTGGAAATAAATTATCTGTAGGGCACAAAACAACAAAGGATCCAGTTCTCACATAGATAGCTAAGGATCATGGTGGCACTGTCATCAGGGAGCACTTACCTTTCGCTGAAGTTTGGTGCATACGGATCTTTTTCGATGCCACGAACTGCAGGACTTTCTCTACATTTTCTCTCATTTCCTGCTGGCTGGTGGGACTGACTTGAATGCCACTCAGCTTCTCACCGGCTGGGAAAATCAAACGGCCTAATTATAGAGAGTAATGGACCTGCTTGGTGTGACTGGCACTGGAACAGTTACAGGTGTAGGATTCAGCAGCTGTTATGTTGGGAAGAGTAAGGGAGCCATATGTGTGACTTCTCCCTGCTCATGAGGTGTCTAATGGCAAAATAAACCCATAGCACTATCTGTGAAGGAGCTTTTTGTGGGTAATTCATTATTCCTTGTATTTTCTTGAGTCAGCACATGTCCCTTCTGTGCAGATACACTGCACTGCATGGTACAGTCTCAGCAAGGGACAGCATCAGCTTCTAGAACCATCTTTGCTCAGACCTATTATTTCTTTCTTGTAAATATTTGTGTCTTCGCAAAGAGATTAACACTGACAGACAGGAATCCCATCCATTAACACATACAAGTAAACTCCAGGCAGGGCTGTCAGCGTTAGGCAGAGATACAGAACTGCCGGACTCCGGTCACACATACATACACAAATGAAGTTAAGAAGCCACATACTAGTCCCACCTTAGCCCGTACACCCCTCTGGGTCCCTAATGCCATTCATCAATATGGGAAATCCTTTCATGGCTCCCTTAAAACAGCTCAGCTCCTCTTGTGGCAGTTATTGTGGCCACGCTCGCAGGTTTTGGCATGTGTCAGGTGACAAAGTGAATGCAGTTCTCGAAGGGCCTGGAACTTGGCCACTAGCCAAAGGTTAACAAGTGATACTGAGCTAACACATAAGGACTTCAGTGGAAGATGGGCTTTTATGACCCACAATTTTCCTCTCTCTTAAAATGACCACCCTGCTGGCCAGCCTCACACAGGTCCAAACATTCCGCTAGCAGGGCCTCACCAAGACGAGCTTCCTCCATGCAGTGCCCCACAGCCCCTACAGGAGCAATAGTGCCACTTGGTGTTACTGACCTACAAGTTCAATGAGAGTGGCCAGGATGACCCCATCTCGGAGATCCTGCCTCAGGTCCTGCACTGGCTTTATTGCTGGCTTCTTCTTCAGCTGGGAATTCACCCAGGCCATGTACGCCTGTAGTTGCTGCTGTAAACAGAAAAGAAAACAAAATTTTGCAAGTCACTGTTGTTTTAGGAAATAGTTGCACAATTCCCACCTTTCACTCAACCGTATGTTCGCTTAGCTCACAAGTACAAATGGGTTTCATCCCACCTACATGACACTGGTTCACAAAACAAAACCAATGTTCTGTTTGGAGTAACTCGGTACAAGCCAGAACTGGAACAGCAGGAAGAATTGCAGGTCAGGACTGAGAGGCATCAGCACAGCTGAGAAGGAAGCTTGCACTGAACCTGCCTGCAGTATATCTGGTTCAAAGCAACCACTGCCAGTCCCTCACTTTTATTCCCAGCATTAATTCACTCATAAAATGTTAAAAACCCAAAATTATTTACTTTCAGATATTTAAATATATATATATATAGCTTAGTTAACAGTTAAAATAACCAGTGTAATTTTCAGTTAATTATACAAATTGTTAAGGAAATGACTGGATTTTATAATGGGCCAATTTCACTTTGGGATATGGTCCTGACACTCTTGGGCCCAACTTTCGACAGCCTTGCACCTTGTGTCATCATTTACATCAGTGCAAGAGAGTGCAAACTGTGTGAAGAAAACTACCACTCTAACTGGGTAGTCTTTTACACTGTCTTTGCACAGGTGTAAGCGACAGCAGGAGGTGACAGATAATAAAGAAGCTGGTTCTCGATCTCCCTAAGTAGTAATCTGGTGTCAGGGGCTGACAGGCAAAAGCAGTCCCATGTGCATGTGTAAGGGGTTCACCTTCTCATTCCTATACCTTACATGAGACTTTAGTGGCTAGAAGAAGCCCTGGTGAAACTGGAATTCCTTTGGGACAAGGGCTTGTGCAGCACGTGGAGTGCAATCAGATTTATCTCTTTATGGGATTACTTCCCTTTTCACTAAGCTTCCCATTATTCTGCAGTTGTGGTGGGTTTTAAGTCTCCATTCCACATTATCTTAGCAACATCAGTCATCATTTATGCTTCTACAGCCTGCCACAAAGTCACATTCTGTTCACAACATCACTTGTAATTGTCCTGACAAGGGAAATCCAACTTTAAACACAACACAGCTCAGTCTGTCTGCTCAGAAAGGTGCCCGGACACTTGTGTTCAATTGGTTCTGCTCACTCAGCGGATAAGTGTGGAGCATGGTGTGAGAGGCACACTTGGGCGGTTGCTCAATTTGTTGTAAAAAACAAAAGTGGTAGCGCTGAGAGGGAAGTCTAGGCTTTGGGAGACACATGAGACTAATGCAGGCTTGCTGGAGTGGATTTTGCCTCCCCTGCTTTGAGTCCAGTATAGTCACGGCTCTAACTCATTTAGTGTAAATTAGTTCTGAAGGTGCCAGTAGGTGTCAATTTTGCCAATTTTGCTTCCACTGAATGGGAACACGAACCATGAAGCATAAATACAACAAGCATAGTCCTGGCTTCTCTCCCACTCACACAACAGGTACAAGAGGATGATCCCGCATTGGTTTTCAGGTCGATAGTAATAACTGCCCATGATAAAGTGCAAGGAGGAGTTGAGTTCCTATGTGACCTAAGCTGGATAGAAGCACCTGGGCCCAAGAAAGGAGGGGCCTGGGACTTTACACCAGAATCCAGCCACACAACACAATTTAATTTCAAGGACAGACCAGAACTCAAACCTTCTATTACACAACGATTCAGTGAAGCTTTAATTTATTCAGGTAACTATCCGTGGAAGAGAGAGATGTTTATTTACAGAGCCAACTGTTACCCACTGAAACAGCTTTTACCCTTATGGAAAAGTCCTATACAATTCAATAAGGTTCCACAGAGATTGAACAGGGTTACACAGAATCTATTTCAAAAACCTATCAAATTACAGAGAATGATCGCCTTTTTACACTTTTTTTTATTAACCTTCCTATAGGAATCTACATTAGGGGTATAATTCTCTACTATATTCTATAGGATGGTCCAAAATACTATAGAAAGCCATATTCTATTAGATTCTATGGGTCTTTTCCCTATAAGCAACTCCTTTTTCACACAAAGGAAATAAGTTATATAAAAATACAGCCTTATAATTAACCATTTAATACTTTCCCCTTTGTTTTCTCCCATTCTTTGCACACAAAATAAAAATCACTATTTTTGGGTAGGAATTTTTACTGGTATGCAGTAATTAGTATCGTTATTAGAAAATCACTTCTAAAGCCCTGTAAATTTACACTTTAAATGATCCTCTCCAAAAAAAGACAACTTTCTGTGGCTGTGCAATAGTGATGTCGCTATTACAAAGGAAAGGATTTCACAGTAGTTACTGCTACAATACTGCAGACTTCCATTTAATTAGCATGTTTAGTATTTTTTTTCCATTCAGAGCATAAGATTTTCCTGGAGCAGTTCAGACTGTTGGTTTGTTCATCAATAGCTTATTATGTGTCCAGAAAACTCTACTAGCTAATTAGTTCAGTGCAGAACTCTAGAGATACTCTGATTTCTGCAAAGCTAAAACCCCAAGTGGCAGCCTCTTTATTTCTGGCAGCTGAGATGAACAGGTGACTGAATTTCCCAAGAAAAGAACAGACATGAAAGTTTAATGACCTAAATATTGTAGAGTGGTGTTAAATGCACTAAGGGACAAAAGCACCAGCCCTTTATTCCAGACAGAGAACTACACGTGTCCATATTCCAGTAAATGAAAAAAGGAGAGCAAATTTTGTGAGGATGTATTCTGCAATGGAAACAAGCATTTCTACACAGCAGATTTCATCCTTCAGGACAAAAGAAACACTTCCTGCACCGCGTCTATCAACGAGATCAGATCCCACTTCTGTATTTGTCTTCATTCAATTCTTGAAGGTACAAAGAATTACACTTGTTTCAAAATCGGAAACAGGTCATGAAATTAACTGCACAACTTTGATATTCTCTCTGCATTCTTCTGTACCCAAAAATCTGAAAAACAGTTTGGGGATAATTTGGAGTCTCTTTGTCTGTCTAAGGTTCTTCCAGGAGTTAACTGCTCAGGAATTTGTTTGGTAAGCTTCTGTTAGCATCATGCATGAATTGACAATCACACAAAAATAATTTTCTCTGGAGAATAATTCTATCCATAACACTACTCTACTAATTTTAATTAGCAGAAAAGACATTTTCAATCTGATAATTATTTTATTAATTTTAGATAAATCACATATTATATATAACAACTGGCCAAATTTTTCAAATAAGGACTCTGATTGTGCACCTCAGTTCTAATAGACCCAGCTTGAGAGATATTGGGCCTGATTTTCAGAGGTGCTGAAAATCACCAACAGATGCCATTAAATTCCAATGGAATGGTGGGTGCTTAGCACTTTTGAAAATCAGACCCAAGCATGTTAGGCACCGTAAAAATAAGTTACCCCAAATCAGTGTCTACTTTTGAAAATATTAGTGTCCAGTTTGTAAAGCGATGACAGGCAGATTTCTCACATTGTGATACAGGTATGTACGAGGTATGAAATTATACTCAATATAAAAAATGTCTGTACTTATTGGAAAGACAATGTGTGCTTTATAATTCTTCCCACAGATGTAATACTTCCTCCTTCTGATTATTTATAGAACTCAACCTATCTGGGAATGTAACTAGTCATATTTCCTTGTTCCTTCTTCCAGTCCATATTTTCCCCTACTTGTTTTCGGTCTGTATGGAAATTCCTGCAAAAGACACTGAAAAGTTTCATCTTTGGATAATTAGCCAAGATTAGTAACAATATTTGAAGTCTGGATCCAGCCGTGGGGAATAAAAAAGGGAAGCTGGAGTCTGTAGTCTGTCCCTTTTCCCAGCCTCTCTCTCTCCCTAGTGAATATTTTTCCATAGTGCTAATTACGAGTTTTCATCTGTGCAAAGGCTATTTAAGGTCTAAAAAATACCCACTATTCTTTTACTCTGAAGAATCGCAATCACCCAACAGACCTCACTAGCATAGTGGGCATAGCAGCCTCATTAAGCCAATGCTGTCAAAATTACCCGTGTTACATTTAGCTTCTTTAAATTAATATCAACCGAGTTAGGGTGTTCTCTCTTCTGCTTCAGTCTTTTGCTTGCTGAACAGCATCCAGGGCTCCCCTCTCTTACCCTTCCTTCTTCCATTACTCAAGAGCTGCTGTCTCTGCAACACTGGTTGTCAGTCCTTGACCAGCATTTCTCAGGCACTTACGCTGCTGACTCTGGACAAGATTTTGAACCTAAATACAACTTCTTTAAATTGCTCTGGGGGCATGAAGGAGCCACAGTAGCCCAGAGGAATTCTCAAAGTGCAGGAGCAGTGTAGGACCAACGTACATTCTACTCCACAGTGTCCTCCTGCAGTCCCAGTGTTGAGGCATGTTGGGCATGGGATGGGGAGTGGCCAAAGTATTCTGTGCTGCCTCTGGGGCTGCTCGAATTTACAATGGGGCCCCACTGGCCCCCAAAGCAGCTCAGAATCCAGGCGGCACAAGGTGGTATTAAACCATCTTTCCACCCCACTCCTCCTAGACTTCACTTTCTGATAGACCACAAATCTGAGTGAGAAGAATTGATGAGCCTGAAAGAGGAGTGATTGATGCAGCAAAAGGCAGCCATGCCTGGTGGGGGAGAGAGAGAGAAGATGGAAAGAATAGAGCAGTCATTATCTTTTCCCTCATCCCCCCTTCCCCATACCTTGTGATTGTTACATCCACTTGTGGTGTCTTGTCTTTATTAGACAGTAAGAATTCTGGGACAGGGATCATCTTTTACTCTGTATTTGTGCAGCGCCTATCACAATGGGAGCCTGATCCTGACCATGGCCCTGTATGTGCTACTTCAATACTAGTAAATAATAACAAGGTGTCCTAAGCATGGGAGCAGAACAGACAGAGAGAGGAGCCCAGGCCAGGGACACGGAAAAAAGCTCCAGGTCTGGTAGAGGAGGCAGAAAGAGGGGCCCCAGGCCTGGACTGGGGAAGCCCATATGCTTCCCTGCCCGCTCAGGTCCATAGCCCTGGCAGCTGCTCAGACCCTAACCTATTCTAATGTTGAACCTTTGCTCTTTGAGTGGAAGAGGAAGCTCCCACAGGGTCTATTACACTGGCTCCTGTGACACCATTACCCTGCTGGCTCCTGCCAACTACAGATGCTTCCAAACAGCACAGGATTTAACAAATCCCTGGAGCTTCCCCTTGCTGTCTTATAATCAGGTCTGGCTCATGGCTGCATCCCAGGCTGTTCTGAGAGGTAACAGCTATTGATCTAGCCACCCCAGCCTCCTTCTTTTCCTGAAGAACTCACCCTTGAACTAGTTATACCACTACCCCGATATAACCCTGTCCCCGGGAGCCAAAAAACCTTACCGCGTTATAGGTGAAACCGTGTTATATCGAACTTGCTTTGATCCACCGGAGTGCGCAGCCCCCGCCCCGGAGCACTGCTTTACCGCGTTATATCCGAATTCGTGTTATATCAGGTCGTGTTATATCGGGGTAGAGGTGTACTGCTCAATAGCTTGCCCAACCTCTGTCACTAACAGGCTGTTTAATCTGAGTTTTGGTCCAGCCATATCCTGGGCTCTGTGGGGCAGGAATAGGTTCTGGTCCCACACCTCAATCTGAATTTCTCTCAGAAGTGAGAATTTCTTTTAGGAATAACATATCATCCTCAGCCCAAAGATTTACTATACAGAGCACAGATTATTAGGATTGCAAAGGGGTTAAGATTAATCCTATTTAAATTAACACGGCTTTGTGTTCCAAAAGGGGGCCTGCTTTACCTGAGCTCTGTGAATGGGAAAGTAACTGCCTTACCTGGAGCTGCCTGGGGCCAAGATTGCTGAAGCTCCCAGGCAGCTTTTTTCTCTTATATTCAGATCACTGTGGATGTCCCTAAAAGATCTTTAAGGACAGGGCCAGAGTTTGAAGGAACGGACCCTGGGGCCATCTGCTGTTGTGGACACATGTAGCTCCTTCTGCGGGTGAATCACAGCTGGGAATTCTCAAAGTTCTCCACTGAGCACAGCACTAATAGGGGCAGGATCATAACTGTACAATATTTCTAGGTGTGCATTTTTGCTATTTTAATTACCAAGTACCCAGGACTGAGGAGGTGGCTCACACCCAACTGATGATGGGACAGCTTTTGCAGGGCTCAGGACTACTCACCCCAGGAACTATTTTGCTTCCAGTAACAGGGAGCTATAACAATTTTTCAGTGCAAAAAATACCCCTTCAGGGTGAGCGCCTCTTCTCAGGCATTGGAGGCACTTACGGTTAATTAGTATTATCTAATACTTATGTTGCAGTAGAGTCTGGAGAGTGCAGTCAAGATTGGGGCTCCATTGTGCTAGGCACTGTACAAACACACAGGAAGACAATATAATTTATAATTTAAGGAGACAAGTGACATACAAAGGGTGAGGAGAGAGGAATGCAATAGGATATATATAATTGTATGCATATTTGCTTTTTTCGTTATAAATAGATGAAGTAAGAGTCAGCTATCCCCATCTGCCCCTCAAGCTGTCATTAACTGGCTGATATATTTTGGGAAAGTCACAGCAGAAGTATGTCTCGAGGAGAGAGCTGACAGTAGAGCAGCCTTACAGACTGGTTCAGGGAGGGTCTTCCGTGTGTAAGTAGCAGTGTGGATGAAGGTGCAGAGACTGTTTTATGAGAAGCTGATAAAGAGGTAGATGAGGCTGGCACTGCTGGCAGAGCGGAGATGGCAGGGTTGACATGGTAGAACTCACGGGCAAACAAGCAGGAAGGAGTAGAGCTGGGAAGGATCTTGAAAGTGAGGACCAGAAATGTGAACTGGATGCAGTGAAACAGGAGGAGCTCCAAGGATTCAAAGAGAGGAGTGACAAGATCAGAGAGACAAGCAAGGAGAATGATATTTGTATCTTCACTCTCAATAGACTGTGGGGATGGAGGATAGTGTGTGCACTAAGGAAGCAGGAGACAGAAGGTAGCAGTAATCAAGGTGGGAGATGAAGAGGACTTGGACAAGCGTTTCAGCTGTCTAGATAAAGAGAAAGAGCTGGATCATGGACATATTATCAAGGAAGAAGCAGCAAAATTTGGATATGGGCTAGATGTGCAGGGGAAGAGAACGCAAGAAGTCAGAGATGATATCCAGATGATACTGTTTGTCACCAGTGACAAATAAGGAGAGGAAGGTAAAGAGTAGATAAGCTACAAAAGATTGGTGGGAATAGCTAAGGCATGTGAGGGAAAACTCACAACAGATGTGTTGTTTACTTCCTTTCTGGACTTCAAACTTATGCCTCATTACATGCCAAAGGCAAGTGGCTCTCTCAAAAACCACATGCCCCATCATTTGCTAATATTTACATAACACAGTTTAGATATATATGAGTGTGTCAGGTTGTGGAGTCAAGACTCCTGGGTTCTATTCCTTGTTACGGAAACGATGTGTGACTTTGTGCATGTCACTTACTCTCTGTCCATTTTGTTTTCCCTGTCTGTAAAAGAGGGATATTAATCCCCACCATGCTAAAATGTGTTGAAATCCTGGAAAGGAGGGTGTCATAGAAGGGGAAGGTACTACTGGAGTTGTTATAGTAAAAGTTAATATGTAATTCTGTACTAAAAGACTGCAGATAATATGGAGATCGGTGCTAGAGCAGCAGCTCACAGCTTTCCCTCTACACAAGGACCAGAGAGACAGTGAGGGCAAGAGAAGCCAGGAGCTCTCGGCCTGCAGTCCACCCACCACCATCTCTTCCCAATGTCACCATGAGTCAGCCTGCAGGTGGAAAGAAGGAAAGCATAACAGCATCAGCAGCATTAATATTCCCCTCCTGCTTCTCCCATCTCTGTCTCAAAATGAAGTACATAAGTTATATAGGGCTTGTTGTGAATTAGGATTGTACCTGGCTCTTAACTGGCTGGTTTGCCCCTTTCCCCAGATGAGAGAGAAGAGAAATAACTAGCACTTCTAGTGTGACATCTCACATGAGCCTTAGTTGTGTTTTTGAGGATGTTTCAACTTTAAAGCGGGATGGAAACTTAGCTCCCGAATCTGTCAAGAGTGTGACCCTGGCGCTTCAGAGTATAGACTATGTCCATGACAGTCACAGTCTTTCGCTTGGCATGTTCAGTGTAAGTGATAGCATCACAGATGACGTTCTCTAAAAACACTTTCAGCACTCCTCGGGTTTCTTCATAAATCAATCCGGAAATATGCTCTACACCACCACGGTGCGCCAAACGACGAATAGCCAGCGTCGTGATACTTTGAATGTTATCACGGAGCACCTTGCAATGGCACTTAGCACCCCCCATTCCCAAACCCTTACCACCTTTGCTGCAATCAGACATGATGCTACGACCTTCGAAACTTCCTGCTTAGAAAACCAGAATAAACTCTAGGCATTCTCATCAGCCCAGTGTAACTTACCATCTGCCACTTAGGGCTCGATTCCCTCTCCTTTCTAGCACAGTATCAGTGGGGAGTCAGCCATGTCTGCCTGGCAGTAAACAAAACATCATGTTTTAAAGGCAGGTTACTGTGCCTTCGTGTACTAGTCTGCCCTTTATTTTACCCCTTTTTAGAGTCCCACTTGCATGGGACAGTGTGGGGATAACTGCCTTGAAACTTTCAAAACTCTCAGAGGTTTGGGGGCTGCTTGTTTTGAAGTTCATCCAGCCTCTTCTGCTTTCAGTAGGCAGCATAGTTGATATAACAGATCCCTGACTTTTCTTGGGTTCTGAACTTCTTGCTACCTCTTCCCCATGGACTCTCACTGCCATCTTCATCTGCTTCAGGGAAGAGGCACTTCTCCCTTATTTCCAAATTTATCTGGTGACAGAAAAGGTCTCAAGAGTATGAATCTCTCCCCATGCTGGGCTTGGGGGTTCAATCTAGGATGGTAACAGGTCTCTCAGTCTTTCCTCTGCTTTTCCTTTACATCTTTTGAACAGTGCTCACAGAACAAGTCTAGTGAGATCAGTAAGAAGCTTTCTGTGCCCACTGCCCTCATGCTGTGGGGCTGGTTTCAGTATTAAAGGCATTCAGTATCCTGGATGTTCAGAGCACTGAGCCAAGTGTCTGCAGCAATGAAGCTCAAAGACCGGCCTAATTGCATCAGGACGTAATGTGTTTAAGGCCTTGCATGGTTTCTAAACTCTCTGACATTATCTTAATTAGATGATCTCTGTAATCTCCCATGTTCTTCCACTTTGAGTTTCTGTTGGTTTTGTTTTGACTAGGTCTTTGTAGAAGCAGAGACTAAAACCCCATAAACAAATAGAGCGATGTTACCCTCCAGACCAGCATAAAATGATTCATCCAGGAAAGAGATGCCTGGGTCTGATTCAGGCTCCCAAATACACAGGAGCAGCCTGGATCTGGCCTCCCTGTAATGAAACCCAGGACTGTGGCCCTGAGTGAGTCCAGAATGTCTATGTTGGGTTACATTACAGCCACGGCTGCTCATTCATAAAACGTTCACTTCAAAGCCTGACATTCAATTTCTTTCAAAACAACGTTTGGGCCAGTGTAAATTCTCTCTTATTCAGTATGAGGCCTGTCCCAAGCACACAGAATTCCTCAGTCACGGCTGCACTGTCTGGAAAGGAGGCAGCAGTGCAATTTTGCATAGACAAGGAGGCAGAGATAGTACATGAGCTGTAAAAGACAAAGGTGCATCAAAATTCTTGACATAGCATCCAGGGAGGTGGTGAATCAGATCAGAATAAAAAAGAACTACCTGAGCCTTCACCCATATTTGGAATTGAACGTGGGCATTTTTTAAATTCTGGAGTGTTTGGAGAAGTGCTTTTCACTGACTTGCTGAGATATGGAGAGAAATATCATCCAGGGGTTCTGCTGGAATTCTAGCCAGGACTGGAAAAACTGTTCTCCATGTGATTTCTAGCCCAGTTTTGAAGACCCAAAAGGCTCAAACCACTGGGAGAAGCGACCTAGCCAACCCCATATACCTCACTATTTCCAGAGTGTGATGGTAATAGCTTCCCAATAGGGGTGCTATAGAATGAGTATGTCTAGGAACTTACAGAACTCTGCTTTCAGGAATGACTTGACAAGAGAAAACAATACATGTGGAGGAAGGAATAAAGCCTGAATGTTGACCTAGCATTGGCTCATTCCCTTTTTATGCTTGAACACCGAACACTGGGCATACTCAACAGGATTTTCATGCCTGCCTTCTAGTTTTTATGGTCTTCAGCTAAATTGTTGCTTCAGATCAGTAAATTAATCTCAAACAATGGTCCCCAGTTTAATTAGCTGGATTTAAAAAAAAATAGAAGCACTGGGTCCACTTCTGCCCTCCTTTATACCATGTAGCCCCTCTGAAATTATTGGGGGTGTGTGGCCATGACCAACAGCAGAATTCACCCCAAAGACTTTAGACTGGCTGTGCCCAAAGCTGTAGAAAGCCATTGACCAGGTCTCGCAAATTGTTGAAGGAATATTCCAGTCAGCTCTGTGTGGTCAGGATGTGTGTAATTGACTAAGCAGAGTTCTAAACCCAGCTGTCTAAACTCACCTTTCTAAATACAGATCTCACACAGTAACATCTCTAACCCTCCATTAAAAACTCCTAGTTTGGCAGAACAGTATGTCTGGCTCCAAGTACAGAGGAGCTGGAATCTTTACTTCTGAAATCACTTGCTCAAGTCCTGGCAGTAATGGTTGGGTGGGAATGACAGCCACCATCGGAATCCCAGCTAGGCTGCCATTTGCTCCAGGGAGGGAGCTAAGTTACTGGCCTGTGAAGACTGTTTGGTCTATGAGGGAGCAGCTTGTTGGCAGAGCTTCAAATGCCAACTCAAGCTCTAAGAGGTATGTGAAGGACGAGGTGATGGGCTAAAAGTGCATTTCACACATTAGCCAAAAGAAGACAAGGGCAAGAATTTCCAGAGCTCCCAACCACCCAACATAGTATTTGTCTATGACAATTTCTCTCGGAGATTTCCCCATTTCCCCCTTTCTTTCAGCCACAACCAAGGTCCCTCTGAATAATGGGAATCTTGGGTTTCCAAGGGGGGGTATCCCCGTATTTCCCGCAAGAAAATCAGACTCCAGCCAATAGAAGGGGCAGAGCCCATTCCAGAGTTGTTGCCCATTCCAGGTCCAACCCCCATGTGGCAGCATATAATACCCAAAGGCACCGGCTAATAATCCTCTTCATTCAGCCTCCAGAGCTCTGAGAATTAACCATTTGGAGTCTCTCAGGTTTTGATCAGAAAATCATGCCTGAAATGTAATTTTAACGCCTTCTGTCACTCAAGAGCTGTTTATGTCCACATTGACTTATTAGTGATGCTGCAAACTCCACACTCTCTCTTCTGTCCATGCAGACTCAGGCCTTAGCAGTCCTGGGTACAGCCTAGGGAGCCAGCGAGTCTGAGACTGTTGGCAAATTTTCAAATACGTTATTTTCAGAAATACCATTTCTGGAGCCAAAGAAGAGTAATTGGGAATTACAGACCCTATTTTTGTTATGGTAAAGTCAGGCCCAGATTAATCAATGAGCACTCAGTGCACATGCACAGGGCCCTTATCTCAGGGGGCCCCCTGACCACCCAGAAACAAAAACAAAACTGAGTGGCGCAGCTACTCACACAAATTTGGCCCAGCTGCTCTTCCGTCTTGATGGGGCTATATGAGAACAGGTTGGGCAGGGGAAGTGAGCAGAGCAGGGTGGCCAGGAACAGGAGAAGCCACCCTAAACCAGGACAGAAGCAGAACGCTGAGCCAGGGGGATGCTGGTGAGTGCCCAGGAAGATCCCGGGGGCAATGGGTAAGGAGCTGGAAGTGAATTGCTGGTGGGCTATGTGGGTGAGGGTGGAGAGTAGAGGGGTTGTGGATAAATGGAGGTTGTTGGGGTCCAGGATGCTGAGGTCTGTGAACAGTGGGGCTGCAATGAGTGGGATGTATGTCTACTAGACTATCAGGATAAGTGAGGGCTTGGAGAGGGTTGTTGGGGTATATCTGGGATGGGGGCCATTCAGGGGTCTGTGTGTGGGGTGGGAGGGACAAGGCATTTGAGGGTCTGTGTATGGGGTGGTGAAAGAGTGGCATTCTGGGATGGGATAGGTAAGGGAGGGGTGCTTTAAGAAAGGAGGGGAAGCCCCCAATTTCCATAGTGCACAGGGTGCCAAAATTCTTTAATCTGGACCTGAGTACAGTGCGAAACCCCAAACATTGTGGGCCCAATTCTTGGCTCAGCTGTGTGGCCCCTTTACACCACTCTAGAAGCATAAAGGGCTGTACAGCCGTGGCACTGACCTCCAGGGAATACCCCTCCAATATGTGTATGGGGCCCCACTGGGCACAGAGCTGGTAGAATAGCTCTGTGCCAACCTTCCCCTCACAAGCCTCGGGGCAGGGACCTGCCAGAGAAAGGAGGTGCAGGGTGACTGAAATGCAGTACCCTCTGGGGCCATGGGCACTCAAGAGTTAGAGTCCTGAGGCTGCTGTAATGTACACAACGGCTAGGCAGGCCGCACCACAACTTATTACTTACTTACACACACACACCCTTCTACATTTAGGCCAAGAAATGAGAAAGAGAGAATCGGGAGCACAATAAATCTGAGAACGAATCCATTTCAGCCCCTCTCCTCAACGTGTTTCCTGCACTCTGGGCTGTTGCCGCTATAGGAATAATGACACCTTGAGCTGAGAGTACACAGTGCTAGTGCTTAGCAACAGGTTCTGTACGTTTAAAAATAGCTGGAACATTTCCCTTATATTTCAGTCTGCTGCCAAGCAGAGATGAAGTGGCTCACAGCCAGGAGAGGGGGCTGTCAAATCACAATTTAACCACTTTGGCACCACTGTGCATCAAATGAAATCGGGCCTCGCCCAAAGCCCCAGCTACCTACCTCAGTTCTGATTCTTTAGGAGACTGGGAGCTAATACTTAAAACTGTCATTAGATGTGCTGCTGGATGCGCCATCTTCCGCCTGAGATATAAAACTGAGATCTTGAACATTTGTCATCATTTATTACAACCCATTTTTTGCAAGAATTGGGTTTTAATGCCCGTGTCCTGAACAATTTCTACCTCAAGTATTCATATTCTGCCTCCCTTTATTCCCCCCCCCCAGTTTTAATTCTTCACTTCCTATTCTAAACTCTTGCACAGCCATGTTCTAAATAGCTGTCCTGTTCCACCCTAGAGATGATTGCATTTCAGTGCTGGGTGAAGTGATTCTTGCATGTGCATATGTGTGTATATATATATATATATATACACACACATATATATATAAAGTGATGCACTTTGGGATCCATTTGGAAACGGTGCTATAGATAAATAAAAACTTATATTTCTATTTATTATTTGTAAAGGGACTGCTAAGTGCACAAGAAACAAACTCCACTTACAGTACTGCCAGCTGGGAACAAGCTGCTTTTATTCAACTACATAACAGAGTGTGGGGAAACAGGCACTAAGTAACTAAGAAGTAAGGGAGGAGTGGAGCATGGCTCCCATCCATAATACTCACTGTAACCCATTTAACTCCTTGACCACTTTTACTACAGTTTTTTTAAATCACACTTGACACAGAAGCCAGCATCACCACTCACACTCTACTGACCACAACTTCATTTCAGTTAGTTTGCTGCAATGTAATAACAACTCCCCTTAAATCTCCTCCGATGAAACCACGCCTAAGTGAGGAGACCGCAGAGAAGAATGATCTGTAATAAACATGTGAGTATCAATCATTGTTATCATTATAGACTAACAGGGTATTTAAACTTTTGCAGGACACACGTGGGAGAAATGTCCCTGTGAATTCCTTTGTTTCCTTCAATGTAAGCAACCTCTATCTTCCTTTGGCTCTGCCCAAATGGTTGCCTCCCGAACATCTGGTAAAAGACCGTACCGACACATATGGTAGCTGTGATACTAGAATTCTCACTCTGTTCCTGCCTGCAGTGGGGTGTTTTTGTAAGTGGCACCTGATCCTGCTTTCCCCAACTGGGAACTTTGCATGTCACTTCCATAACACAATGGGCAGACCCTGTGATTATGCTATTTTCCTATGCACGTACCTTTAGCCCCTCAAACTGTTTCTAAAGGCCCTGCAAGTGCTGACTGCATCCTAGACAGGCAACTCTGTGCATTGATGCTATGCCTGAAATCTACAGTGGGCATCCATCTGGTTAAATACGTCTCAGCACTTCGGCAGGATATAATTACCTCTGAAGTCCAACAAGAAGGAAAGTCACTAAAAGGCAAGATGCCAGAGTTTTTTCATTTTAAATTGACTGCTGAACTCCCCACACAACACGTCATTCCCTTCCCAAGCTGTTGCCTCAAGAATAGTTTCTGGCACCTTGCAGAGGGTGTTTTAGTGCCACCGCCTCCTCTCCAGGCTGGTTTTTCAAAGCCTTTTTTCTTTAAATAAACATAATGTTTCCATTCAAGCCCACATGTAACAGGCTTTGCCCTTAACAGTCAGAGATCATCAAATGGTTGCTGCCAGTATCTTGGACTACGTAGATGCTTCTTTCACCCAGAATCTCAAGTGGTTCCACTGCACCAATTCAAACATATCAAAGACTTAGTTTAAAGTCTGTCAGATCAAATCTGGATGAAACATTATCCAACACTTCAAGGAAGAAAAGGAAATTGGCCCTTTATATTCAGGGTTAGACAGTGGCCAGCTCTGCATACGATGTAGGAGAAAGGGAGTCAGGAACCTTGTGTCCTTGGGAAAAGGCTGGGCACAATGTGGCTGAAGAGTGCTGTTGGTGATGCTGTGTCAAGACAAAAACATGTATCCTCCAAGGAGAGGAAGTAGCTAGGGAGGCAGTATGATCTAGTATACAGGATACTGGACTGGGAGTCAGGAGACCTAGATTGTACTCCTAGCCAGTGACTCACTGTAAACTTCTCCTCTTTCTGCCTCAGTTTCCCATTTGTAAAGTAGGGATAACAATTTTTACCTTTCTCCATAAAGCACTTTAAGGTCTACGGAAATAACAATAACTACTTAACTGTTAATATTATTATTAATATATCCTGCAAAAGGATGGCAAAGCTGCTGCCGAGGAATCAATGCATAATATCAGAGGGATAGCCGTGTTAGTCTGGATCTGTAAAAGCAGCAAAGAATCCTGTGGCACCTTATAGACTAACATCTGAAGAAGTAGAAGCAGCAAAGAATCCTGTGGCACCTTATAGACTAACAGACGTTTTGCAGCATGAGCTTTCGTGGGTGAATACCCACTTCTTTCACCCACGAAAGCTCATGCTGCAAAACGTCTGTTAGTCTATAAGGTGCCACAGGATTCTTTGCTGCTTCTACAGAACCAGACTAACACGGCTACCCCTCTGATATCTGAAGAAGTGGGTATTCACCCACGAAAGCTCGTGCTGCAAAACGTCCGTTAGTCTATAAGGTGCCACAGGATTCTTTGCTGCTCAATGCATAATCTAGCCCAAGATCATTGAGTGAGTCTGTCAGAGCTTGGAATAGAACCCTAACTGCTTGACTCCTAATCCTGTACCTTAACCACAAGGCATCTTTCCGCTCTTAATAGCCCTTCTGTCAAAGTGATAAGAAACCCTACTTGGCCAAGCACTGAGGGATCACAGTGCCTTGGTAGGAACAAAAGAATCTCTCAGTGTAAATCAACGTCTGGTAAACCCCAGCTGTGTTTTCTGATGCTTGGTACTTGTGGTACAGCAGAATTACCAAGCAGCAGCTGCCTGGCATCTCACAGACCAGATGGGCAAACTGGAGGGCCATGTGGCATTATCAGTTCTTTCATGTCCCTGCCTTTCTTGATCTGAACAAGCTTTAAGCATCTTGAACCTGATTCTCCACTTACTTACAACAATGTAAAGCAGGAATTCCAAAGTCAATGGAGTTACACTAGAGTAAAACTGGTGTGAGACCAGAATCAAGCCCATTATGTGGAAAATATCAAAGCCTCTAAGGAGTCACATATAGCCTAGTCATTGGAATCCAGCCTCACTTGAGCCACTGCATATCAAGAGTTATGGTCCCATAGCAAGTATACAGGGATAGGAGTGACCCTAATAATCTGAGCTACTACAGGCAGGGAGACAGGAAAAAGTAAAAAACAGCTCTCCATGGTGAATCTTATTAGCCAAAAACAATATTCATTACAAAGGGATACCTAGGGCAGATTTTTTTCTGCTAAGATCTCAACAGTTGAGAGAGAGATATCTATCATGGACCAAGAGGAACAGAAGAGCTGAGAGAACCACATTGGAGAAAGACTCTTCAATGCCAGAGAATTACTCTAACTTAAAAAAAATAGGCTCTTTCACTGGCACTTGGATCTCACGGAGATGGGTACTATTTAAGAACCTATGTATAAAAATAGATATAACAAACCCTGTTAATGCAATAAGACAGACTGTACATGCATAAAAGTCAGGCAGTTCCCATCACAGCAATCACTCAGCTAAAACGAGTGATTTTAATGCGCTGCAGGGACTATTATTATTTCCCACAACTAAATGGCAATTCTGAGACTCTTTGCTGCTGTCAGGCAGTGGCACTCTGATTCAGACAAGATTCACACAGGGGTCCTGGAAGAGTCCTCAATGTTTCATCCTCCAAGGAGGAGCCAGCCCTATGCAAAGACCATGTGTGTTCTTCAAACATAAGCCTGGAAGGAGCAAACAGCCACTTTAGGCAACACATTGCTCAGCCATCTACTGAGTCTGTCAAAGGAAATGATCCTCCTACTTCCAAAGGAAAGTATGGATGGGGGAATAATTGTTGAATTTCAGGAGCATTAACTGCTTGGAGCTGTCAGGGCCTTTTCTGACATGTTTACTGAAGCTCTGAATTCCCCATCAGTCTGAAACAACTGACAGAAGTCTGTGCTCGTGTCCTAAATAAGCTGCATTTCTTCAGTGAGAGAGGTGCTGAGTTGAGACCACATAGACTGCATCATCACAAAGTAGATCCTGTCCTCTAGGGTACTCTGTTATAACCTGCCGCTTACAGCCACCATGCATTCCCGTGCTGCCGTCCAGCTGCGGGTCTGAATTATTTAACAGCCTCAAAGCAGCAAAAACTGCCTTTACAAACAGCAGGGAAGCACCTTCACAGCAGAATATTCCATTAATGAAAAAGGAACAGGAGTTGTATGATGCCCATGGGAGAGCTTTCTGCATTTCAACATTAAACAAAACTCACTCTGCTTCAGATGTGTCCAGATGACATACTTGCAGCCTCTTTTGGCCTAGGGACTTTGAAAGGGAAGGAAAACAGCCCTGAACTGCAGTTTGAAGGGCCCCTCAGCAATCAGGGATTATGTTAGTCACTGAGACAGCACCTTCTGACAGGTGATCTGTGAAGCAGAACAGGCATCAGCTGCAGAAAGGGCAATAATGGCACATTTAAATCCCTTCTCCTGGGTTAATGAGCCTGGTCCTTAGCCAGCAGGATGGATAGGGAGGGAAGGAAACAAAGGAATCTACCCAACTCAGTTTACAGGCTACATGCAAATTCCCATGTGCAAATTGACTCCTGCTTAAGCTGGAACCACACCTGCTCTGGAGGACTGCCTGTACAGGGGGTTCATCTGAGCCCTGTGCGTGCATCTGTATGCATACTAAGGAGTTGTGTGTTTGTGCGTACTGTATGTGCGTGATCATCTTCCATGCACAGGTTTGGAAATGGAGCCCACATTCTGCAAGGTACATAATTCCAGGAAGCCACTGGTTCACGGGAGAGATGCACTACAAAGGGCACAACAGCAGTTAAGCTGGTATGGTGGCTCCTTCAGTACCACAATTGGCCCATTGTGTGAAATCAGGTCCAAGACTTTTTAGCTTGGACCTGGTTTTATACTCCACCCCAATGCTGAGAAGTTTCTCACTCTCCACGCTCCTGACATCAGAATGCTGGGTTGGCATCCGTCACCACGACTTTTGCCTACACATAAGGGCTGCACAGACATTGGGGGACACTGTTTCAAAGCTGTGGGAGGTCTATAAACAACCCTTTTAAAGCATAAGGAAGTACTGTGGAGAGAGTGTGTCAGAGCAGAGGATAAGGAATGGGGACTTTTAGTTCCATTCCCAGCTATACAACTGACATACTGTAAAATGGGGATAATGGTACTGTCCCACTTTACTAACTTGCCTTTAGTTTTAACTTGGAGTGCATGGGCTAACCTCGTGCACTCAGCTGCCATGCAAGAGATTTAAGGGGGAATCCCAGTCTTGTTTCTCTGCTCCACGGCTAGAGCAACGTGGGAATATTGGAGTTGCTACTATTAAACTGGGAGAGGAAAGGGTTTCTGTTTTTTTCCCTCATGGCTACCAGGACAGCCCTTGGATGATACCAGACAGTTTGGATGGAATGTGGGAGCAGACGTTGCAAAGTCTGATTTCTGCTCCCACATGGAGAACGCTTTTTTCATGGCCACCATTTTGGCTGACACCAGGAACTGAACAGGGCTCAAAGCAGGGGTCTCTACAGCTTAAGCTAAAGAACCCGGCTCGCTAGCTCAGAGCTATAACAGACTGACATCCTTTGTAATGGGCACAGAAGAGATAACACACACTCACCTGTGGATTATCCTAAAACTGCATGTGTTTGATATAGGGATGGACTTTTTGGTACAGGTCAGGCAGGAGGGCCTGGTACAAGGATGCTGTATTGAGCAGGGGGAAGAATATTTATACTGTTAAGCAGGAGGGATTTCAAAATCAGTAGAGTATTAAAAGAGATAAATGTGGCCTGCCATGAGGCTGAAGTCTCAGACCCTTCTTGTCCCCCCGTTTTCTGTCTGGCCTACCAAGCCCAGAAGGGACCTGTGTTTGTGGCTGAGGATGGTGACAAAGAAAAGTCATGTGATGATGGGGCCTGGAGTGGATGAAGAAGCAGTAACTACAAACAAGACAAGCCATACTATCTAGGAAGGAATAAAATGTAACAAGATTCCATCACTTCCGTGTGAGGAAGGAAACAGCAGGAAATCCTTAATTCCAGCACAACCCCCTATTCTCCTTCCTTCTCACCTTACAGACAGGAAACGCCTCCTTACTGTGGTGTATAGGGTGCAGCACACTTTGCCCACAGAACCAGCCCAGCAGGGACTGTCCTGGCATTTTTTACTGGGGCCACACAGAGGCAAATGGCAACTAGACAAAGTTCATTTAAACTAACTTTCTGTGTATCCTAAAGAGGGGAGGTATAAAACTATCCACTTCCCGATGTAGTCTCAGGAGTTGTATCTCAGTGACTTCTTGGCAGGTCTCATCCAGTGATTCAAAACTCACCTGGCTCCCTGCGATCAAAACAAGGAACTTAGACGCACTTTAAAAAAGATAGTTTCCTCCCGTCCAAGCTGAGTTTCAATCCCTGGCTATTTAACCTACAAATCAGGATGAAAAACGAACCACACAGACCACAACATGCCACCCACTCTCAATAACTCTGCAAGCCCTTAAAACAGACTTACAGCCTTTTCCAACAGCAATTCAAATACAGAGACCTACAGAGCACAAGAGGAGCAGCCTCTTGACCTCGCTGCACTTTATATTACGTTTTGATCCCAAAATGCTTCTGCAGCATTTTGCATAGAAACTACTAGCAGTTAATGACCCACAAACTCTTCTAAACTACTGCACATTTGCAAAATGCCAGCTGGGCTGCCCAGTATGCCCTTCTGTCACCAAGCATCTCTTTCTCCCTTTCCAAGATAATTTCTCTCTCCCAGTTTCTTATTTAGTTCTGCGAAGCACTGGGAGGGACTCAGATTTATGAGAGATGCTATGTAACAGAAAGCTGTATTGCCCTGTAAGGGTCTGTATGAGACCTGGGACATGCATTTACCTCTGAGAAGCCCTCTTGCAGAATATCCAGTAAATTCCCCCTGGCCAAACAGGCAAGCATTCTTCACGAGCCACGTTCTCAGAGCACACAGTGCAGATCCTCCAGCTCAGGGCACGACCTCCTTCTCCTCCTCCTTTCAAAGACAAAGAGTTGGAGCTCATCGGGGACCTTATTCATAGTCTCATATGTGCAGCCCGTTACTGCAAACAGGATACTTGAGCCAAAGTCAAGGCTCGTACTGAGCATGCTCGTGAGGGAGCCACTGAGGGAGTAGCAGGCGAGATGTCACACGGTTCCTATAGAAACGACTCAGCTCACAGGATGCAGGCCCAGGAACCAGGGGGTGAACATCTGAAACCTATTTCCAGCCAGCGGCCCTGGGTCTCACACAGCGCCTGCTGGTACAAGAGACTTTCAAACCTACCAAACACAGCACGCCCTGTGCTGTGTGGGGGTGGGGAGAGCGTGCAGGGTAGAGGTTAGCAAATAGCAGATTCCTGGCTTACTTAAGAAAGAAAAGTTAGAGGAAAGGCTGGAACCGCTGCTAGCTGTAACTTTCATTGTTGCTGTGAAGCCATGGAGAAAAAGCAGAGCGCTCAGCAAACCCAGCTCCAGTACCGCGACAGGAAGCTGCAACCAGGCCCTTTGATAATTAGTTATATTTATACAGCACTGAAGCAGGGCTGTGTGTGCTGTGGGATAAAGTAAAGAGGTAAAAGGGAAGCAACTTCCAACAAACAATTTAACACAAAGAAGCTCTGCAGAGAAAAATTACAGCGCAACTCTAGCCGATCCATCAGACTTCAACCCATCACCATTGTCAAGGGGCACATCCCAAAAAGGATGTAGCCTCCTGACTGAGTGCCACCTAGATGTATCTCTAGCTAGGTCCATAAAACAATGGGTTGCTCCAGCAAAGTCTGGCCTTTCTACTTTCACCCAACGTCTGACAGGCATTGCAGGCTTGGCGGGTGATTAGTGAGCATCTTATCAAACTTCAGCCCACCTCCTTGTCAAATGCCCAGGGAAAAAAATGAGGAGTCTTGCAGCGTGGCCAGAAGATTAGCAGATCCAGGCTCTTTCTGCAAAGATATGCAGCAATCCCAGAACTCACCAGTGAAACTCAAGCTGCTCCTTAGGATTTCATCATGTGGCTTTGGCCATGCCTTTCTGAGCAAGACAATATATTTAAAACACACTATTGTTTCCTGCCCAAATATAAAAAAGCAGAAGCTTTGGAGTGGTTATCAATGCACAGATATACAGATATACAGTATTATATTTTGCTAGTGTTCTCTCTAATACAACTGGGTGGAACAAAATCATGGGACCAAAGAATATGCATTATTGCCGGCAAAAATTCAGAAACTCAGGCTACAGGTCATCCACCAACATTGCCAACCCCAAGCTTTCAAAAATGAGTTGAGCCCCAAAAATCATGAGTGGCTTAACAATCATATGATTTAAAAAAATAATAATAATACATTTTAGGTTCTTTTTATTTGCCTTCTGGTTATCAACGTTTTCAAGCTTTTCTCCGACCACAATGGCTCAAAACTTACATTATTTTTAGCTATTTAATAAAAGCTGAGATTCTTGTGTAATCACATGATTGCAAGAGCTGGGGCTTAAAGATAAATGACAACTATTGTGTGACTCACAATAAAATCATGAGGGCTGGCAACATTGCTTATGTGCACTCAAGCCCGTCCCTCATGAATCCTTGGTCTTGTCCTGCTTTTGGAACACAAAATGGCCAACAGAGTGAATGCAGTTAAGATTCAATCACAATTTTTAATAAATAAAATAGATTGTGCCTTTAGGTTTTCAAACAAGAGCTAGATAAAAGGTCCTCCTGGGACAGAAATGTGACCTCAGCTGAGAAATAATGTTCTCAGCTTTTGCAAAAGACATTATAATCAAACCCTCAGCTATTAATCACAAAACCAGGCCACATTTATGATCTACTCTTTAATGCAGAAAGTGCTATATAGTAAAAACATATTTGTAGCAGATATCTGAGCATTAACAAGTGAGGATATTATGGTCATCTCTCTGCATCAATTGAGTTTAAGACATAAAAAATGAGACAGAAATGTAGTTAAGCAAAATCAAATGCATGCAAGTGCAAAGCACTCATCTGCATAGAAAGGTAACAGATGTCTCAAGTGGTCTTTGATTTTTTTACAATTTGGTTTATGAGTTTTATAGCAGATTAAATATGATCTGCTCATAATCCCTACAGTCAAGAGAGATTTTTCAGCCACAGGGAAGGCAGGCAGCCCCCAACTCCAGATTTTTTTTTTAAATGACAAAACATAGAGAGATGATCTTCTTGAACAGCTTGGAAATGTGGGGCATCCAACAGTATTTAATCTGTAAAATATATTGTTCAAATAATGCCAAACCAAATTCACTGAGAAGAATTTTCCATTTTTCTTGGTCCCAAGGAGAATTTAGTGGGTGGCTTGCTCTATTAATATTAGGTAATGATGAAGCACCTTTATTAGCGCTTTCACCTCAGAGTCCAGAGACTGGAAAACATTTGGGCAACAAATTGAGATGCTGCCAGCTGCTTTAGGGAGTTAACTCTGCTGTTAAGTTATTGCAGACAGTTTGTAACCTTTCATTCGGCTACAGAAGCCATAAATGAGATCATGGGAGAGACTATTCCAGCTTGTCTGGGATGCAGATTCACTTTCTCCAGAAGTAGGTGTGATTATACAAAAATCTAGAGTATGAACAACAATCCCAGGTTTCAGTCTGGGCTCTATATGGCGCCAACACCTGGAAAAATGTAACAATCGGGGCCTGAAATAAGGAGTAAGCACTGGCCTGGCCCAATACATACAGTAGTATACTGTACATGGTACACCTTCCAGGGCACCCTGGAGTGAGTACCAACACTGAAGGGGCACATCACACCATTCATGGAACACCATGCACAACACACTGCACCACACAAGGCACACCCAGTTCACTGCAAATGGTGACTGCTGACACGGTGAACAGATTGGATGTTACACACAGTTGAGAGTGTCATGAATTGAGAAGCTGTTTTCACATAGTGACCAACAGCAGAGTCCCTGTACTGCCTTTGGAAAGCCTTGTGGCAGAATCACTGAATGGGAGGGACAAGCCTTGATGTTCATGGGTTGGCTGTGTCTTGCAGGAAAAGCAGAGTCCAGTGCAGTCTGGGGAAATGGCACTTTGTTAAACCAGCAAAACACGGCATGTTACTAAATCAAGTAACTATTAAGCCTGAGAAGCATCTCTCCTACTCCCCCCGCCCCCCAACACACACACCTCTCCACGCCTACTAGGAATGTGTAAGCCTAATTGGGCATTTTCCTGGCATGATCCAGGGAACCTGAACCCAGAGGTGTCACCCATAATATTGAAGAGGTCCCTTTTAGTCCTCTCATTATGTGGCCATCCCTGAACAAGACAGAGGATCCTGTTCAGATGCACTTTGGGAGAAGTGTGGAGAGACTGGGCTGGCCCTGAGCTCACTCAGTACGCTTCCAGATACTACAGACCATCTGGGCAATGAGCTCTTATCTGTCTACCTTGTTGGATCAACCTGTAAAACAGTATATTGGCTTGAAAAGATCATAAAGATTATAGATCTTCTGCCTGTTACCAGATGTGCAGGGAGGAGGGAGCGTCTAGAAGAGCAATAAGACAGCCCCCTCCAGTCTAGAAAACTTATAGACCAAAGTGCAGGCTGTTCTGATTATAGTTATTGGTAATCAGAGATGGAGCCATCTGTGGCTTCCATTCTGTCAACTGGTTTTGCTGTCAAACACTTGCTTCTTCACTGGGACTTTGACCCCGAAATGACCCAGTTGTGACAATCTGAATGCCAGAAAGGAAAAATCAACCAAATTATGATGGCTGAATTGAGATGCAATGGAGGATAGTTGGCCCTTCATCTGTTTACAATGATAATTTAAACAGGGCAGATATATATGCATATTAAAAATACCGTATCTGTGATTGTATCTCCCTGATCCCACACTTCGTGGGTCACTGTCCTTTCAGATTGTAAACCTCTTGGGGGTAAGAACTGCATCTTCATATAGGTTTGCACTGCACCTAGCACAATGGTCTGGGTGCAGTACAAACCTATAAAAACAATATGTAACACACCTAGCCCCCTTTTTTGTCATATGACTGCAGGAGTGTTAACAGACCACTTCACCTTGAATGGTCCCTTAGAATAAATGCCAACTACTTATGGTAAACAACCTGTTCCACCTTGTATTTAGCTGTGACATTGTGAGTACCTTTCCCAGACCTGAAGAAGAAATCTGTGTAGCTGGAAAGCTTGTCTCTTTCACTAACAGAAGTTGGTCCAATTAAAGATATTACCTCACCCAGGGCCGGCTCCAGACCCCAGCGCGCCAAGCGCGCGCTTGGGGCGGCATTTTGCCGGCAGGGCGGCAGGCGGTTCCGGCGGACCTTCCGCAGTCATGCCTGCGGGAGGTCCACCGGAGCCGCGGGACCAGCGGACCTCCCGCAGGCATGACTGCGGAGGGTTCGCTGGTCCCGCGGCTCTGGTGGACCTCCCGCAGGCATGACTGCGGAAGGTCCGCCGGAGCCGCCTGCCGCCCTCCCAGCGCACCCACCGCAGGCACGTCTGCAAGAGGTCCCCCGGAGCCGCGGGACCGGCAGCGCGCCCCCTGCGGCATGCCACCCTGCTTGGGGCGGCCAAATTCCTAGAGCCGCCCCTGCACCCACCTTGTCTCTCCAACGACCTTCAGGGCAGACACGTAGAACGTTAGAGATTTGTTGGTTACAGTGACCTCTGGTGGCCAATTCCAATATAAGTCTTGTGCTCCCATACCCATTGTCACAAGCATGAAAAGCACAATTGTTAAATCCCATTGTCTTGCTTCTGTATTTCCTCTATTTGAGATGTGATTATGATAATTTAACAATTAAAATGTAATAATAAAATAATAATAATAATAATTGCAAACGCTTTGCCCTTCCCTTGCCCTGCCTAGCCAAAAATTTCAAAGAGAGACAAGGTAGGTGAGGTAATATCCTTTATTGCAGTGGTTCTCAAAGCCAGTCCGCAGTCCACCACTTGTTCAGGGAAAGCCCCTGGCAGGCCGGGCTGGTTTGTTTATCTGCCGTGTCCGCAGGTTCGGACAATCGTGGCTCCCACTGTCTGCAGTTTGCCGTTCCAGGCCAATGGGGGCTGCGGGAGGTGGCGCGGGCCAAGAATTGTGCTGGCCGCCCTTCCCGCAGCCCCCATTGGCCTGGAGCGGCGAACCGCAGCCAGTGGGAGCCATGATCGGCCGAAGCTGCAGATGCGGCAGGTAAACAAACCGGCCTGGCCCGCCAGGGGCTTTCCCTGAACAAGCAGCCGACTGGCTTTGAGAACCACTGCTTTATTGGACCAACTGATGATGATGAAAGCAACAAGTTTTGGAACTGCACAGAGCTCTTCTTCAGCTCTGTGTAACTCACAAGCTTGTCTCTTTCACCAAGCTGGTCCAATAAAAGATATTACCTCACCCACCTCCTCTCTCTAATATCCTGGGAACAATACGGCTACAACTATACTGCAAACAAAGATTTCAAAGCACTTAACAAACATTAATTAATACCTTTGGGAGGTAGAGAAGTATCACTGGAAGGACCGAGGTGCACCAGTGAGATAATACTTGGTGCCACCTCAGATCCCTGGCCCTCCCTGCCCAATATGCCATCTCCAGCAATGGCCATCCTTGATGTTTCAGAAAAAGGAAATTAAAAAAACACAGACTACACTGATGAAAAAAATTATTTCCTGACCCCTGCAGGTGGCTGGCTGAAACCCTGAAGCATGAGCTTTTAGGAACATAAGACATAAACCAGGAATGAGCCCCAGGGCTACTGAGCCTCACCCCTTACCATCATAAGCAATCCCATCATACAATCGTACTCTTAAAGTTGTCTAGCTCTCTCTTAAAACTAATTTAGTTGCTTGCCCACACAACTCCTATTGGGAGACCGTTCAGAACTTCACCCCTCTGACTAGGGGTTAGAAACCTTCTTCCAATTTCCATCCTGAATTTGGCCAATTTATAGCCATTTGTTTGTTTGCCAACATTGTCCTTTAGCATAAATAGCTCCTCACCTTCCCCTGGTATTTACCCCCATAATGCATTTATAGAGAGCAATTATATCCCCTCTCAGCCTTATTTTTGCTAAGCTAAACAAGTCAAGTTCTTTCAGTTTCCTGTCGTAAGACAGATCCTCCATTCCCTTGATCATAGTAGTAGCCCTTCTCTTCACCTGTTCCAGTTTAAATTAATCTTTCTCTACTATGAGTGATCAGAATTGTACACAATGAGTCAGTGGCTGAAACAGAAAGAGAACCCAAACCTCCTGACTTCTAGTGCCCTTGCTCTAACTGCTAGATCACACTCCCTCCATATTTAATAAAATTAAACAAAACAAAGTCAGAGGTATTCTTGGAACTGTCATAAAAGGGGGAAATGAATGCAAGTGAATCTGATGCTGAAAGTATCTGAGGGCATCACAGCCCCTACCATAGTACATACAGCCCTGTAGTGCCCCATCATTACATTGATTAGCCATCCTGGCATCCAACAGAGAGATTTTCTCCCTGGGCAAAATAAAGAGTATTGGAAATTTACCGAAGGCTCGGCATGCCGAGATGCACTGCTAGGCACCATGTCCATAGGTGTTCCCATGTCAGCCTCCACGAAGCTGGATCAGAACACATTGGAATGGACCAGAAGATCCTCCCCTTGGAAACCTGAGGTGAAGAAGGAAATGTATTAAACACATGGCAGGCAAGCTCTTTAGGAAAAACAATTCTACCTCTAATGCTTTAGGGGAAAGCAACCCTCTTCTCTCATCCCCTGCAGCAAGCACCTGCGAGGGGCTAGGGACTCAGGTAATGGAAAACTAACAAACTGTCCACCTCACAGGCAAAACCAAAGCATTTATGAATATGTAACCTGCAAGTGGTGAGTCCTTCCAGAATTGTCTAGATTAATCAAAGCACTGATGCACTGTGACTGCTATAAGCCCTTTATACTCTGATGCTTCAATACTTCCAAATATACAGGTTTCAACACTTCAGCTTCAGTATTTAGTATTTCTAGTGTCAGTGATTTACAGAAATGAACAGTGAGTTGACAGCAAGGTTTTGTGGGACCAGAGTGAAGGAAATTGCCCTCATAGGTTGGGGGCTGCTTGAGCTTGGAACATATTGGGGTTGTATTCTGTCCACTATTTGTAAAGTATATATAGTGAATTGAATGCTTCCGAAACATGTGTAACATAGAGACTACTGGTCACACGGCTCATACTATATAGATTTCACAAAGGATCAATTAGCCTTCATGTACATGCAGGAAATGCCATCCAACTTCAGTTGGAGCTATATATGCCAAGCAGTAGGAAGTCTGACTGTGGGAGCCAAAGCAGGACCACTCTTTATACTCTATCCTCCAGGGCATTGTCTGATCTAGTTATAAATGACCCAAGCAATGAGGTTTCCACCACTTCTATTAGGAAACTATTCCACTGCCTGTTAAAGAATGTTTCCTGATATTCAGCTTACATTTTCATTTGCTTAGGGTATGTATACACTATGGGGACTATACCAGCATCATTATGGCACTGTAGCTATGCCAGGATAACTCTGTAGTGTAGATGTGACCCACACCATCTCCCCAAGTGACAGTAGCTAGGCCGCATTCTTCTGTTGACCTAGTTGCGTCTATACGGGGGTTAGGTTGGTATAGCTACGGCGCTCAGGGGTGTGGATTTTTCACACCCCTGAGTGACACAGCTATATCAACCTAAATTTTAAGTGCAGACCAGCCCATAGTTTCCTTCCATTAATTCTAATGCTGTCCCCTTTACTTCTTAAAACACAGTTCAAAATACACATTGTCCAGGGCTTTTGGGTCAAGGAAACCTACCAATCCCACCCACCTCTAGCACCCACCATCACAGAGTATCTATGTACTGGCATGCCAATGGTATTTTTTTAAAACCTTCTTTCCTTCCCTTTGGTTTCTCCCAGGCCTCCAGAGGAATAACATTCTAAACGCACTTGCCACTAAGGGGGCCTGATTCATGACAGCCAATTTGATGGCAATAACATCACAATGCTATATGCAGATGTGTTATGCCCAGGTCTGGATCGGTGTCCAGTATGAGTTGCCTCCTTTGAGGCAGACAGAGCTGAGACAGAACAGGAGGTTGGTGAGAGGTTGGAGGGGGTTGTAGGTATGAGGGGTGGCTGCAAAGGTTCAGGCTTAGCCTGCACAGCAGAAAGGAGGAGGGGTGGGGAATACCCCATCCATAATTAGACCACAATGGAGGTACAGGGGGTGTCACTGGGGAAGTATTATTCAGAGGTATGGAGGAGAATGTCCCTGAAGGTTGCAGACATTGCTGTCCCTGGGGTATCATCTCCCTAGCAACCTGGGGCACAGGGGAACGTCCTTCGGTGCGTGGTGAGGGGATGGGGATGACACTGGGTGTGTGGTGGGGGATGAGGGTATCACCGGGTGTGTCATATGGATGTGTGGTGGAGGATGGGACAGTGTCACTGGCAGTATGCATGCTGGAAGGTGTTCCTGGATATGTGGTCAGTTGTCACTGGGTGTGCGTGTGGAGTGTGTGGTAAGGGGTGACACTGGGTGAGTGATGGGAGGATACCCATACCACTACCTACAGTGGGATATGCCTATGTCACTGGGTGTGCAAGGGGGCATGTGTGTCTGTGTATGTGGTAAAGTGGTGTAACAATTTGTAGTGGGAGGAGAGGGGTGTTCCTGGTTGTGTGATAGGGGTGTCACTGTGTGTATTGGGAGGCATAGGGATGGGAGATCACTGGGTGTATGGCAGGAAATGGAAGTGTCACTGTGTGTGTATGGGGGAGATGGAGATGGGAGAGCACTAGGTGTACGGGGGGTAGTTGGGGTGTCACTGGATGTGTATTGGGCAGTGCAAAAGGGTTGGGGGGGTCACTAGATATGTCCTTAGTGTGTGGTGGAGAGGTCATGGGGTGCATAGCAGGAGGTGCAGGGAATGGGGAGATCACTGGGAGTATGGAGGAGGGCTGGGGAGGTTACTTGGGTGTATTGGGGTTGGGGTGTCATTGGCTGTCTGGTACAAGGTTGGGAGTCACAGGGGGTGGGGCTAGGGGGATCATTGGAGGTCTGGTGGGGTCAAAGGGTCTGGTGGGGTGTTGGGAAGTCACTGGGGGTGTATGTGAGGGCTGGGGGCTATTGGGGGGGTCACTGGGGGTGTATGTGGGTGGGGGCAGGGGTGAGTGGGGGCAGGTTCACAGGAAGTCACTGGGGGTGTATGTGGGGGCTGGGAGCTATTGGGGGGTCACTGGGGGTATAGTGGGGGGGGCTGGAGTGAGTGGAGGTGGGCTCACAGGAAGTTGCTGGGGAGTCACTGGGGTGTATGTGGGGGCTGGGGACATAGTGGGTGGGGGGCTGAGGTGAGTGGGGGGCGGGCTCCCAGGAAGTTGCTGGGGGTCACTGGGGGTGTATGTGGGTGGGAGCTATTGGGGGCTCACTGGGGGTGTATGTGGGTGGAGGCTATTGGGGGCTCACTGGGGGTGTATGTGGGGAGGGCTGGGGGGTCACTGGGGGTATAGTGGGGGGGCTGGAGTGAGTGGAGGTGGGCTCACAGGAAGTTGCTGGGGAGTCACTGGGGTGTATGTGGGGGGCTGGGGACATAGTGGGTGGGGGGCTGAGGTGAGTGGGGGGCGGGCTCCCAGGAAGTTGCTGAGGGTCACTGGGGGTGTATGTGAGGGCTGGGGGCTATTGGGGGGGTCACTGGGGGTGTATGTGGGTGGGGGCAGGGGTGAGTGGGGGGCAGGCTCCCAGGAAGTTGCTGGGGGTCACTGGGGGTGTATGTGAGGGCTGGGGGTCACTATTGGGGGGTCACTGGGGATGTATGTGGGTGGGGGCTAGGGGCTATTGGGGGCTCACTGGGGTGTATGTGGGGAGGGCTGGGGGGTCACTGGGGGTATAGTGAGTGGGGGCTGGGGTGAGTGGGGGGCGGGCTCACAGGAAGTCGCTGGGGGTCACTGGGGGTGTATGTGGGTGGGGGCTATTGGGGGTCACTGGGGGTACAGTGGGTGGGGGGCGGGCTCACGGGGGGTCGCTGGGGTCAGAGGGCGCGGGGGGGGTCGCTGGGGGGCGGGGTCACTGGGGGTCTCTGCCCTTTGGGGCCGCCGCAGCCGGTAGCCGGCCTGGGGCAGCGGCGGCCGGGCCCCGCGGGCTCCTGTTTCTCCCCCCACCCCGGCCCGTACCTGCAGCCCGGGCCCGGCCCAGGCCCTGCAGCTCCCGGCGGCGGCGGCGGCGGCAGCGCGTCCCCGCTGCCATGGAGACCGGGGGGCGGAACAGGGAGGCCGCAGGGACCGCCCCGCCCCCCTCCCAGAGCCGGGCGCGACCGCCCCCTGGCGGTGCTGAGCGGGAGCGCAGGCCAGGGCCCCCAGCTGTGGGGGCCGGGATCTCCTAAGAGATGGGGCAGGGTCCCTTGGGGGCCAGGGTCCTGGGGTGGGGCAGGTCTCCTAGGGGGAAGGATGGAGGGAAGGGGGGATCCTGGTTCCCCAACAAGAGAGGATGGGTGTACTGAGTACCAGGGGGCCCACTGCTCTGGGCACCCAGCAACCCAGCTGGGGTGGTCATCTGGGGAGGATACAGGTGGTGGTGCTGGGGTATCAGGGTGATGGGTGCCAAAATGATAGTAGATGGGACAGAAATGTCTCAGCCCAAATGGCAAGGATCCAGCAACAACACAACTTCCAGCTTAGCTATAAAAATATTTATTTTCCAATTGTAAAATCAGCAGCCCCTGCTTCTGATACCCAGCAATCATGCAGCAGAGCCAGACAGCAAGGCAGAGGGGGATTGTACAAATTCTTCATTAGCCATTTCTGACCCAAACTCAGCAATTAATAACATCACACTTAATTCAGTCAGATATTGGGCAGAAATTCTCTTGCTATGCTACAGAGATAGTCTGTTTAATGTGCCTAAAGACAACATTTTAGAAATGTTGTTTTAGTGTTTTAGTAAATCATGTTATTGTATGTTTATTATATAGATCAGCATTTCTAAATAAGAGTGATTCAGCATACAAACAGATTTCACTGTAAATGAGTATTGGCTTCACATTTTCTGAAAGTACACAAGAATAATTTTCCTTCACACTATTTATTTTAATAACAAAATGTCAGAAATCTCCTTCTCATAACTGGTGGCACTGATGAACCTGTATCTGCCATGTATGCATGTGAGTAGCTTTATACATGTGTTGTGCATAAGTACAGGAATGAGGCGCATATCACCATAATGACCATTTTAAAAGTGCAATTTCATTAGTTAAAAGTACAATTAAGCCTCAAACATTAAAGGAACATTTGATTTCACACTCAGTTAACTCTAACTGAACAAGCCCAGAAAACAGAAGATATTTGTAGAATTTGTTAACATTCAGTGCAAAAACAAGTCCTTCAGAGAAATCATTTCAAAACGTGTACGTTCTCATTTTATCTATTTGAGGCCTGTTAAACAGGCAAAATTACTGTATTATTTCTGTTTCTATAGAGCACATTTGATTATCTCTAAGATACACTGTACCTCTAGAAACAACATGGAGTACCAGCTAAGCATGAAAGCTAGAATTCCCCAGGAAATCTGAGATAAAATACCAGTCCACGTGTTGAGGAGCTCATTAAAAGATAGTGGTAACAGCAACAGAAACTAATACAGAATACAAAAGAGCCAGAGGTTCAATTAATCCACAGATCAATAGAATCAACTGACATGCCCAGAAAACAAGTTCCTTAGGGCCAGACTCTGTTCTTATTTACACCAACTACAATCTGGACCAACTCTATTGACTTGTGGATTTCCCCCAGTGTAACTGAAATCAGAATCTGGCCCTTACTGTTTGTCCTACGCTCTATTTGTGCGGCTCGCTTTCCCATTCCCAGCTCTGCATTCCAGGGGGGAGAACTTCAGAACAGAAACAGATTCTTTGCAGCACATTTTGCGACAGCTGGTTGCTTCACTCAGAACTAGAGCATAATTTGTTCTCAGATAAGCCCCATTCATTTTTGGCTGGAGATGTAGGTACATGTCCAGTTTCACCACTAAATGACAAACTATGGAGCTGCCAGCATTCTGCATGGCTACCCACTAGCTTTAGGTGGACTGGGCACCAAGGGTGCATGGTGTCAAAAGAGACCACCCATTTCTGCCATTAGCAGACGAGCAGATGGGAAGTGCCCTGTACCATGTGTTACTATACCAAGGAGGTTATAGCTGCAAAGGAAGGCTCCCCACTAAGTGATAATCTAGATTTAATAAGGTTTATATAAAACCTATATAATAAAATTATTTCATCCTGCACTGGCTGAGGGAGGTTGGATTATCTAATGGTGAACTAATGGCTCTTTCTAGTTCTAACATTGGTGATTCTATGAAAAGATGTAGTTGCTTGCTACTCCCACAGTCTAGCATGCACAAGATTTGGGTCTGAGACCCCACTTCCATCCTTGAATACTGGGCCAGCAGGGGCAAAGCACTCAGCCTGTCTCTTGTAATGAGGGAGTGCCTGACGCCACACAGTCGCACTGGCCAAAGCCCATCCATTCCCCCTTGGTCAGAAGGATGGGTGATCATGCAGGGTCTGGAGAGTGCGGGGATCTGGGGGAGAAAAGGGAGAATCCTTGGAGCTTTAGGAGGAAGTCAGAAGAACTAGTCCTCACAGTAATATAGGGCTTTATCCTGCAAACCTGACTATAGGCATAGCACTCCCACTGAAGTCTTTGGGACTTCATAGGTGAGCAAAAGCCATTCAGGCGAAAAGATTGCAAGACTGGTCCCCAAAATAACATACAGATATCAGTACCTCTTTTCTTTTTTTGGTGAACAGTAACTCATACTGACCACACTCAGGTCTTTAGTTTATAAAGTTGTAGGCAAAATGCAATTTGATTATAAACTTTACGAAACTCCCCATTTTCAAATACTGGTATTTGACCATGATGTCCCAAATCCTGCACTGAGCCACTCAGATCAGCACATAGGTGCACAAAGCTTCATTTAACAGTGTAAAGTGCTGGTTTAAGTTTGGAAACTCTGTTTAGGCAACAACGTTGGAAATTCAGCCCATAGTTTAACCCCTGCCATGGAGGGATGCAGGAACCTACTGGATTGTTGCTAAACCACATTATTAAGGATAAATATTATTAATCTATAAACAAAATCTCAAATGTGTATTGGTGAGGGGGTGTCTAGCATGAGCCCTGTGCTATGGGAGATTATGACGCCATCTGCTACCATGACACAGGAAGGAAGAAGAAAGGGTCCTAAACTCTATCTGAGGTTGGCTATGATTCATCTCCAATCCCATAGACATGCAAACTGCCAGCGTGTCTGAGGACTGGATGACCTGCCCTTAAGTGTTAGCAGAGGATTTAAAATTATTATTCAAAAGTTAATTTGTAAATTTTAGTTGCTTTCATTTCAGACCATGGCTAAGAGCTTCTCATTCCCTTTCAGGGGCAAGGATCCACATCTATAACCGTCCTACTGCTGAAAGGGCTGCTTTATAGCCATGTCTAGACCCTGCATTCCTGCTCTTAGCATTGCAGAGCACTGTGCATGGTGGGAACACACTGCTTCATTGGGGAAATGGTACGGGGTTAGTGTCTGAAGCATGCCAAGTGGAAGGGCTAGTGTTTGCAGCATGCATAGAGTGACATGGTCCATGCAATTTCCTCACAGTATCACCCACCTGTCATTTTCTGTAACAGCTGCAGGGTTTTCTTAATGTTGAAACAAAATCCAGTGGCAAACATTTCACTTGTTCTAACTTATCTAATCCTTTGTTCTGGGTTTCCAGATCTGCCTTATTATGGTGCTGGGCTAATCCTCCTGCCATGGTATGAACCACCTCCCCATGGCATTGGGCTATGATTTCATTAGACAGGGAGCAGCTTTACCTTCTAGAAGGGCCCAAAGGAGACATCCTTCCAGCCTCAGAAACATCCCTGACGTTTCTAAAGGGGTAAGTTGGATTTTCTCAGCAAAACCCAGTGAAAAGTTTTATTCTGTTACGACAAATATTAGAGTCCTTCAAAACCAAATACAACTGGAGGATCCAGGTTCTCTGCACATTCTCAGAGAGACCCATGCGTCCATGGTACAGGCTTGAATCTACGGCATCTCAGTCTGTGAAACACTTTTGCTGAAGGAGGCTGCTGCACCTCTTACACCAGGGTCCCATTTCTGCTGTCGTATTTCAGTCTGGGATGGGGGAAGTTAAGGGTGGCATACTCCGTTGCATTCTGCATTTGCAAGTTCTTCACCTCTTGGGCCGAGCGCTCCCGGGCCCTGGTGAACACCTGGATATCTGCATAGTGCACACTGTCATCACGCTTCACATTCCTGGGCTTGTTCACAGTAGCATAGACTGGAAACTCCGAGACGTCATCGTACGTGTGAGCAGCCTGCAGGCCCGTCTGGAAAAAGAGTGCTAGAGAATCAGCTCCCAACTCGTTCCCCCCATCCCACACTATGGGCTCACAGGAGGGCTCAACACCACTCCCTTATTGCACCTGGCATCAACCAAAAGGCTATGCCAGCTCCCCATAGACCGCAACATGCTGCCTCCAAACCATTCTCAGTCCCTGCCAGCCTGGCAATGGGAACTACCCTAGGGGTTGAGCATGCAGCTCCCAAAGCTTTCCCAGCACCCCTAGCCCAGAAAGTAAGGGTGTGTCTATATAGCAATCAGGAAGCATAACTGCAGCATGTGCAGGCAGACCCAAGCTGGCTTCGATTGAGCTAGCTCGCTAAAAAACAATTCAGCCACTCAAGTACAATTTTTCCCGGGATCCTAGGTATGTACTTGAGCGGCTCGCTTGTGCCATTGACGCTACATGGCTATTTTTATTAGCTAGCTCAATCAACACTAGCTTGTGTGAGTCTACCCTGGCTGTCCCAGTTCCAATGCAGATGTACCCTGAGAGGCAGAAAACTGTATTTTCAACTTGTCTGTTTAGTAAAATGTCTTTAGGGGCCATTTACCTTCCTGTCATCCTGGTGCGGTTGGCTCATCTGTTTTGCTCTAGTGCCTGCAAAAGAAACACCAGAGAATCAGGGTGATTTAACTGGTGGGTATTGCTCCTTCTTATGCATATCACAGCAATGGTGTCCAGTACACAAGCTCTCTCCACTGGGCCCTTTTCAAATTTCCAGCCCAGCTGAAGTCCCCACTGAATCATGTCTTCGGAGCATGCCTCACACAAGAAAGCCCAGGCCTGTTCTTTTTGGAAAATGAGCTTTCCAGAGAGGACAACATGCTGTGGACCATGCAGTACCTAGCAGGAGGGACACATCACAGACAGCGTCAGGCCCTCTGAGAATCTCAGATCCACGGTTTGTCTGTACCCATTTTGTCCTTTGCTGTTTGGCAAACGTGTTTTGCAAGGTTTGGGTCTCGGGCTGTTGGTTTGTTTATTTCTCTGTGTTCCTAGCTGATGTTTGCAGCTCTAGGAAGAGTGCTAAGCTGTGGATGCTGCACAGCCAGCTGAGGGAGCTCACACACCTTTTGGTTTGCAGCAAGACGGCAATTTACGTCCTTTTTGGCCTGAGATTTAGCCATTTTAAACGTGTTTAGAATTTTCAGAAGCTCCCTCACAAAATCCTATAACATTCCTAAGGCACTCTAGGTGAAAGACTAGGAGTGACACACAAATCCCTTACGACCAGCTTCACACAGCCCTAACATTGTGCTGTCATTGTCCAGCTGGAATTGTTTCGTGGATAATTTAGCACAAATGTGGCTATTTACCAAAAGGCACAATAACAATTTCCCAAACCCCAAAGCGGTGCCTGTCTGTGAATCATATTTATAATACACACACCCCTTTGGTATGGTATCTACACCAGCATGGACACACCCTTTCCCTTGAGAACTTTGTTCAGGTGTGCATCCTGTTAGAAAGTGCATTAACTCTGTCTAGGAGGGAGCAATGATAATAAGGAATAACAGTGCATTGGGGACTGAATCCTGTGCCCACTGAAGTCAATGGTAAAGCTTCCATTGATTTCAATGGGGCAGGATCATGCCCTGCCTGGCTTTCAAAAGCTTCTTAGCTGCATTGGGCATTATGTTTTATTCTTGGTGTTTGTCAGATTTTCCTGGTGTTTGCCATGTTACCAGTTTAGGCACCACAACAGGTAGCAACTCCGGAGGCCTGCTGAAGTAAAAAAACCCAAGAGAGAATGCATCTCTCAGGGGCCATGGGAACTCTGCTGCCTCAAGCCTGTGGGACTGTTCTCCACAGATGTTTCACAAACCCTTACCTTGCTTTTCTTTTTTTCTTTTAAAAGGCGAAGGACATCTCCTGAAATCAGAGAGAGAGGAGGGTTAACACTGCAAGGCCTGAGTCTCTCCTATCATTGCATGCACATGTACAAACACACGCATGTCGCCCAGACACTGCATTTGGGAAGAACGTGAAAGAAACCTGAAAGCTCCCTGGAAGTATGTCAATGGGCACTAGGGAACTTTCAGTTTGCAGCAGCAGGATCCACATAGCCACTTGCTGTGCAGCAGGCGGGCAGCAGGATACCCTAGCTTGTTGTACACTAACTACCCCTGTAGCAGACACACCCCAAGAGCCATTGAGCCCAAGCAAGACTCTCCCAGTTGCAATTACCTAGGAGCTGTCCTGTGGAAAGTGTTATTGAATTAACCCACAAGACTGCAGGGACAGCCCTCTCACTGTAGGACTTCTGTTTAAAATTGCTCACCTGAGGCAGCCATGGGAGAAACCCAGACTGGAGTTTGAGTTTTAGTCTTGACCCTAACTTCCCTATACAGAAGAAGCTTTGTTTTTGTTTTTTACAGAAACTTAATAGTACTCAGTGGAAATCACCTTGCAAGATAGGAGGATTTCAAAAAGTGTGGAGTCTGTAAAGCTAAATTAATTCTGCTTCCTAGTGTTCCCTTAGATTGTTTGAGACCCACCAAATTCCTTCTCTATTGTGATCTAATGAGGATTTGACCCCAGTTCTCTTGAGAGTGGTTCTGATGAGGCATCTCTGTCAGTTCTCCTGACTCAGGGAATCATACTCTGGAGATCCTGCGACGCCTGCAGTGGTCAGTGTGACCACAATGGTCCCTCGGATTCTGTGCACACATCTCCCACTGGCTGATGGGCTTGAGGTTCTCCAGGAGGTGCAGGAACTCACTGGGCTGTGCCCCCCAATAAGACCTTGGAGAAGTAGCTTTCCCTGGATGGGAAATGCCTGCACGAAGTGATGACACAGACTCCCACTGTCCCTGTCCTGGGCAAAGAGGGGCTCCTCCAGGGGACACCAGATGTGGATCTGAGATTTTTGGGTGCATGTGTCAAGGGTAGGTGCTGGTCACTCTTGTGTATTGTCCCTTGGCCATCTGACTCTCTGTCCCCGCACAGAACAGGGAGGCAAGATTTGAGCCTCACAACTGTCTAATCCACACAGATCCATGGAACTGAACTAAAGCACTGATGGTGATTAACTTGTCAAGCCAAACACCTAGCTCTGTAGTTTGCCTGTGTGACCAGCCATCTCTGCCTTTGCTGCACTCTCTACCCATTTCCAAGGGCCAGGAATTGTCTCTTGTTAGGATAGGTCTAATGCAAACAGATCTATGGGACTATCACCCCTAATGTGCAAAGACGTGCCATCTCTGGGTGGCTCAAATGGAATGGCAGGCGAAGTCTCAATTTCAATGACAGCCACTCAGAAAGGAGCTTCTGCGGAGATCATAACATCTCTACTTGTGTGGAGAAGCTGGTTCCTGACTGCCCATAGGAGCAGGAGACACTGATTAGGTTCTACTATTTAAAAATTACAACTATATTCTACGGAAAAGAGCCCAAACACTTCAGTAACACCTTAGCAACACCACAACAACACAGCCCAGAGATGGAGTGACACTGTGGCAACACAGCCCAAAGCCACAACAACACCATAGCGACACAGCCCAGAGCTCAAGAGATACCACAATGATATGGCCTAGAACTGGCCTGATGCCATGGCAACATGGCCCAGAGACGGGACAATACTGTGGGGGTGCCCCCATGAGCTGGAGTGACACTGTGCTGTGGTAATGCCTTTATGAGCTGTAATGATACCATAGTAACACTGTTGAGAGCTGCAGCCAGAGAAACAGAGAGAGGAGAATGACAAGGAGTCCCTGTTGCTAAGATACCTGAGTCTAACAACTCCATTTTTGTGGAAGGATTGGAAATGCCAGGGAATGCTGGGTACCCTTCCAGAGTTAGCAGCTCCGTGACCTGCTGTGCATATACCCTGCTTTCCCCAGCCGGGGAGAGGCACAGCAGTCACAGAGAAAGAAGCAGGGTCTAGCCAAGGGCTTGCTCACCGCCCCAAAGCAGAACTCGGAGTACAGACACAGTGGGCCAGACTGGCCCCAGGGGGAAATTTGTGCACCTCAAACCCGTGTTCTGCCTTTGCGGGGGGAGAGATCTTTGGTGGAGCCTGGTGCCACATCATCTGTACCCTACAGATGCCGTCAAACACGTACCCACCTCCCGCAGCTACTTGGACAGTCCAATATGCACATACCCCCAAGAACGAGCAAGAACCATTTAGATTGGACTGCTATGAGATCAAAGGCTCTGGGTGCTGAGGATAGTCTAGGATTGTCACAAAAAATTTTCTCATGGGGCCAGGGGCCAGTTTGCCGCCCCGAAAGCTCCAAACCTTGCAGCTCCTCCCTGATTCAAGAAACAGGCGCATATGGAACATACGCTTCTGAAGGATCCCAGGGAATTTCACCCTTACTGCAAGTTTTTGGACTAAACAGAACCAGAGCAAACAAAACTGTGCACTCCACAGACGCTGAGCCAAATCCTGCCCTCAGCTCCCCCATCAGGACCAGAGAGAGAGACAGGTCAAACACAGAGACATCCCAGTAGTGCAGTGAACAAGGGCCAAATTCATCCCTAGTGGAACATCACTGACGTTAACAGAGTTACACAGGGTCTGAATATGGCCCCAGGAGCACACGCTGTCTCTCTGTGCAGTATGTGTCACGTTCTGAGCCAGATGCATGAAGCAAATGTTATCATTCCGTAAAGCTAGAAGGACCAGAGGAAAGCAGGTGCCAATCCTTATATGGCTAGTACCATGCTAGCACGTACATCCAGCCCTGGACTCTGTCCAGCACGCTAGGCCTTGGAGGCTCCCAGAGCTGGGCTGTGTCTCTGCTGCAGCACAGGGGCTGGGGCTGGACACATGGGGCTACAACTTTTAAAGAATGGAAGAGAATCACTGGAGAGTATCCAAGGAGCATGTGGCTTTGTGTGTCCCACAGGGTTTGCATTACCTACCCCAGGCATGCCCAGGGGCAGTGCAGTACCTGAAGGAGCTCTGTGCTTTCCAGCTTTAAAGACCCGGGGATGGAAGGGCGTTAATGGCCTTTGGTTCTGTAACAACCATGTGAAGGAAGGAAGGGAATTACGCACTGAGAGGTTTTAATAATGGGCAGCAGTGATTAACCATTGTTCTGCTGGGGCGCAGGGAGGCAAAATCAGCCTAGGTGGACAAAGGGCAGTTCCCACTGAAATCAGTGGGCTTGCAACCAGTGACGCTGCCGACGTCTGCAAACAGCTCAGGCGCCATGTGAGCTGAAAGGCTATATGGAAATGAGATGGGTTATTATTATTAATACCCAGCACTGCTACTGTCACTGTTCCACTCCAGTTCACCCCCTTCCTCTGGCTGGGCCCTGTGTATGTGACCAGCACAGCAGGAGCTGTACCTTGTTGCAAGAGCTGTGCCGAGGTCACTGAAGATGCTGTTAGCACAAACAAGAAGAGACCGAACTCCTTCCAAGACAAGGCTGGAATTTATCCTGCGGAAAAGGGCTGCTGTGCTGAGCAACACTATTCTATTTTGACATGGTTCCTGCACTGCCCTGTCAGCTCCCTATGCCCTCCCATGTATGGCACCAGCCCCAACAGGGGAGCAGCTCCAGCACTGACTCTTATGAGTTGCCTTGCCCAGCTCCTGGGCTCTGGAGTTTGTTGATCCTTTTCAGCATGCAGGAAGGTCGGCAGTGTAATTAAAATAGCTCAATTTTAAATATAATCAGCAGAGTCTCTGGCCAGTTCCCTGAGACGCAGGGTTCAGTATCAGCTTTCCAAGCTGCTTTCACCTGTTTTGCTTGCCCTCCTTTGTGGACGGAGTTTAGCAGCCAGTCTGCAGGCGGGAGTTATTCTGAGGCTGTCTGCAGGCCCCACCTCAGATCTGCTGTAATCAGAATGGACAAGGGAAGGGAAGCAAGAACAGGACACAGCTCTCTCCACTTCCATTCAAAGAGACCATAAACGTTCGGCCCAAATCACACTCCGTCACATGCCCATCTGGGCCTGCACCCCTTGCATGCACACACACCTACACCCCCCGCACCCCACTGATACACACCTGCTCCTACACCCCACCCCGTCAACACCCAGGATCCTACACCCCATCACACAGGCACAGACCTGCTTCAGTACCTCACACAGCTTTCTGCACTGCACCCCATCTCACTCACACACAAATCTGTTTCTACAGCCCACCCCATCCCAAAACTCATCACATATCTCCACATCACACACCCCACCGATCAACTCTCTCTCTGTTGTGTGACACCCTACCGCCCCATCACAGGCTCAAACACCTTATGGTGGCAATATTCTCTTTTTTCCTATTTGTTGCATTTAACAGAGCTTGAGAAAACAGCAAAGTTCGAGAGGCTCTGTACATCCTTGTTTGCAGAGAATAGTCTGCTGCTGAATGTTTCCTTCCTTCAATGAGAAATTAAGGAGTATGTGGCCTAGGGCAGTGGTTCAATCACGGGTACACATACCGCTGGAGGTACATAGAGCTCTTCCACTTCCACTCCGCTAGATAATTGCCTATTTTATAACAGGCTACAGAAAAAGCACTAGTGAAGTCAGTACAAACAAATTCCATACAATGACTTGTTTATTCTACTTTATATATGATACAGTGAAATGTAAGTATAATATTTATATTCCAATTGATTTATTTTATAATAATATGGTAAAAAGAAAGTCAGCAATTTGTCAGTAATAGTGGCCTGTGACACTTTTGTTTTTTTATGTCTGATTTTGTAAGCAAGTTAGTTTCTAAGTGAGCTAAAACATGGGGATATGCAAGACAAATCAGACTCCTGAAAGGGGTACAGTAGACTGAACAGGTTGAGAGTCACTGGCCTAGGGGACACAGTCTCAGTGGAAACACTGTCCAGATGTGTCCAGATGTTAGGTAAAACTTTTTTTTTCTATTACTATTTTTGCCCTAATGGTTCTTTTTAAAAATTATTTCTTAGACTCCAGAAACCATTTGAATTTCTTGCCACCTACTCTCCATTCCCAAGGTTGTCTGTGTTAATAATAATGATTTAGGCTAGGATTTTCAATGGCGTTGGGTGCCTAACTCCCTTAGGTCCCTTTGAAAACCTCATCCTTTATTTAAAAAGCCTTGCTCTCTGCTGAGGCACCTAGGGGGCTGCCCAGGCAGGTAATATGTAGGAATAACAGCAATTTACACACTCTGAAATAGCAAAACTAAAATAAGATACTTCAATGTCAAAGAAAGTGATATTGATGGTTAGCAGGGCAAGACAGGTGTATGGAGTTTTTTTACAGCTAGATAACTTGCAATAAAAACACATCTCTTCTTGGATGACAGGAAGGATTGTCCACAGTAATTAGAGCACTAACCTAGGACTTGGGAGAACCTGTGTTCAATTCCCTGCTCTGCTACAGACTTCCTGGGTGAGCCTTGCCAAAGTCACTTTCCCTATCTATAAAAATAAAGACAAGTACAATAATACTTCCCTGCTTCCAGAAGTGCAGTGAGGATAACTACATTAAAGTCTGGGCAGGGCTTTGAGAGCCACTGATGAAAAGTGCTATAGAAGAGCGAGGTATTATTATTTGGCAGTTAAGTCAAAGCCACATCTGACCCACTGCTGCAGAGATTATATGGAGCCCATTCTTCTCCTGCTCTCTTTCCTCTGCCGAACCCTCCAGCGCCCCCGTTACCTCGTGTACCTCTCTGCAGGGTGTGGCCAGTCGGAATGTGGAAGTGGAGGTCTCCCCTTTGCTGTGTCTTTCCCCTCATTCTTTGTAGACTCTCAGGTGGAGAGCACTTCTCCGCTTCTTGCTCCCTGATGCAGCCTTTAAGGTATATGCCTGCTCTGAATTCACGGCCATGCACGCATGGTAGCAGAGGGCAAAAGACAGGTCACAGCTTCCAGGAGTCTTTAAGCCAAAGCCCTCTCCACCACCCAAAGACCTTACCAGGGGGCAGCAATGAGAGGATGGCATGAGCTTAGGACAGACCAAAAGGCACCAACATAAAACTGAAGCAGGAAGGAAGCTTTGGGACCCTTTGTTCCCTGGATCATTCCTATCTTGCTGTCATTCTCCGGAAACTTAAATGCCTTTTCACAAAGCTCTGGCTAGTGATCTCTCCCCACCGTGTACAGCGCCTATGACATGGAGCCTTGATCTCAGCTGGGGGCTCTAGGTGCTACCATAACACAAATACATACTAATCCTGCAGACTGCTGAGTCTTTTGGTGCTCAGTACTCTGCAGGATTAGACCCTAATAGCCCTGGCGTTTGGAGGATCAGGCTCTTAGTGCTATCCAGCTAGCAGACATATCAGATTGGCCCCCTACTTTCCAGGTAGTCTTTGATACAAAGCCAAGGGGGAACTGGCAGCATCTATCCCAGCACAATCACTACACAGAGGGGCCCTCAGGAGATAGGCTGCCACAGGCCCTCCTGCAAAGGGGAAGGCTAGAAAAGTGAGCTCCTAATTAGCTCAGCCCTGCACAGAGATTCACCCCTATTTCAGCGGTGCGTGGCCTCCAGATTCTGGTTTCTGTTTCTCTTTGAGGGCAGAGATTGTGTCTACTCCTCTGTTTGTACAGTGCCTGGCACAACAGGGGCAATTCTGGTTTCTGTTTCTCTTTGAGGGCAGAGATTGTGTCTACTCCTCTGTTTGTACAGTGCCTGGCACAACAGGGGCCTGACCCCGACTGGGACCTGTGATGCTTCCTAACAGAAATTACAATGATAACGATCTTCTTTATCCCCAAGAGTCCCTGGCCTCCCTGCAGGCTGCCAGTTCACCTGGGAGGGACTACAGCAGAGCAGGACCCTTCATTCTTCAGGCAATTCCCGAACATTAACAGATAGCAAAGGATGGCCGGGAAACCCTCAGGGCAGGAGATGGAGAGACTGTAATGGAGATGAGGGGTTGTAATGAGCCCTTGGCAAAGGGAGAAGCCAACACCCACCATGGGTACCTGGGCAAGGATAAGTAACGGAGTCACACGCCCTGATTCCTAGACTACCCCTAGCTCCCATCCCTCAGGCAGGTACAGATTCTTGCATTCCATCCTGACTCCCAATAACCCAAGCCAAGAAATGAACCCAGGAGTCCTGATTCCCAGTTCCAGTCACTACGCGATGCTGTGTCTCTTTTAAATATTCAAATATTTTAGCAAATGTAATATTACAAAATGAAAACAAAACTATTTATATTTATATTTATATATATATTTATATTTATATATTTATATATTATGACACCGCCACTCCCGCACCCCACCCAGCCAGGGGCTTGTCTTCCCATAATTCCTTTTCACCTTGGCCAGATTTTCCCTGTCATGAAGCAAAAGCCAGCAAAAACTCACACCCAGGCCAGCAAATACTGCCACACGGCATCAAAGGGTGGTTTATTGTACACCTTTTCAGTAGGCAGGATGGGGCTGGGCCCCACATGAGCTTGGAGGGATCAAGCAAAAACAGCAGCTACAGGGCCACTTTCTGGATTTCCCGCCTGGAAATAAAGCCCATGCGGATTGGAGGATGGAGACAGAGCAGCGGCCTGCAGATAGGGGTAGGAGATACTGAAAGCTAGAGTCAGAGGGGCTGATCTGCAGTACCCTGCCAGAGTAAAGGCACCACCAATCCACCCTGAGGGCCCCCCATGCAGAATGGCCCCTGAGTGCAGGGAGACGCGGGGAGGTGCAGCATTGGCTATGCAGGTCCAGCTGCAGGGAGTGTGGCCAGAGCCTTCTTAAACCCTATTCCCAGCTGCTGGAATGACCTGCAGGGGTAGTGGCAGCAGCCAGGCATGAGTTAGGCCTGCCCCTGAGGCTGCTGTAAACTGTGTCTGGAGAGGAATCAATCTCAGCACAGGAGAGAGGTGAAAATGACCCAAACACCTCCCCACCCCAGCGCCCTGTGCCAGGTTCAGCACCAGCGCAGGCACAGATCCTCCCCCCACTCCCCACAGGGAGCACGAGTCTCCCCTCCTCTGTGCAAGCGTGTCCCTCTCGCCAGCAGAAGTTGGTGCAATAAACGATATTACCTCGCCCACCTTGCCACTCCCTTAGCCTGCTGTGGCATTCACTCCCCTGGCCAGTGGGTGTCAATCACTGCTCACTCCGAACCCTCTGCTGGCTGCACCAGCTAGCACTCTGCCTGTGGTACAGGCCTGCCCGCTGCCCATGCAGATGGGAGCCCTGGGAACTCAGAGCAGGAAAGCGCACTCGCTTTCCCACGCAGTTGGCAAAGTCAGCCAAAACTTTAGCCCTCAGCCGCCCCAGCCTCGCCTCCTTTCCCCTGCATGATCCCTCCACAGCCTACAAAGCCTGTACTCACCAGCGTCCCGCACAGCTGCAGGAGGTGCCCATGTCGCTCCTGCCTCCATGAAGCAGAAAATGTTTTTCTGAAGTCACAGGGAGAGCAGAGCTTGTATTTCCTGGTTCCCTGTTCAGCCCCTGGCAGCTCCAAGGGAGTGTCTGGCAGTGTCAGGTTTCTCTCTATCAGTGAAGCGAAACTTCGCTAGGCCTGTGTGTGCCATCTGCTGGAAGGATTTCCAGAGGCGGCTGCTCCTGCCAGCCACATACTCAGCTCTCCCTGGCACATGGGGAGCTAGGATCAGGTCTCCAGCCTGAACCCTTGAGGGGAAATTCTCCTGTTTGAGCCAACAGGACAAATCTCATCTCTGATATTCTTCGCTCCCCCAGAGTGCGCCGAGCCCCACTGATATCAGAGAATCGGCACACCCCAGAAATGTCTATGCTGAGCAGTTAGGGAGGTGGGGGACAGCTGGGGAGAAAAGATCAGAGACAGGGGATTTTAAATCTCCCTGAATGTGATAAGCAATTCCAGGCTAGCTTTTCCCCAGAGGGAAGGGAGCTGTCAGGGCTTTTCATGCTCTGATCATCCTCATCTCAGACAGAACGTCAGAAAAATGTGTAGCATTAAAAGAAAGACCGGTCTTACCTGGGGAGTCAGCTAGAGAGGTTTTGTCTAGGGGGATGCTAAACATTAGGGAAGATTGGTCTTCTGGCTAAGGCAGTGGACTGGGTCTCAATTTTCTGCCTCTGTCACAGACTCCTTGTGTAACTTTGGACAAGTCGGTTAGGGCCAGATTTTTGAAGGTATCTAGGTGCCTAAAGATGCAGATAAGTGCCTAGTGGGATCTTCAAAGGACCTCCCATGGGAATTAAGCATCTAGGCACTTTAGAACCCTGCTATGCACCTCTTTGCTTCATTAACCTCCTAAATACCTTTAAAAATGGGGCCTTTAGTCTCTCCGGCCCAGATCCACAAAGGTATTTAGGCTCCTAACTCCCATTGATTGCTGTGGAAGTTAGGAGCCTAAATATCTTTACGGATCTGGGCTTCAGTTACCCATCTATCAAATGCAGATAAAACTACTTCCTTCACCTGTCTTGTCTACTTAGATTATAAAGCTCTTCAGGGCAGGGGCTGTCTCATGCTATGTATGTGACAGGAGCTAGCATAGCAGGGCCCTGCTCACTAGGTTCTTCTGCAATAGAAATGACAACTAATAATAAATGCTCTTATCTTAACATAACCCTGTTGTGGGAATTATCTGCACTCAAAGGCCCAGCCCTGAGTTTGAGCTCTTCAAGCTGCTTCTGAATTCACCTTGTGGGTTGTAGCTGACAACTGAATATGTTTGAATTAATAATTGCATTTAACTATTGTAACATATGCAGTCTTTGCAGGTTCACTCCTAAGGCACTACACAAAGGCACTCAAATACTACAGTATTGGAGGTAGCTGTGTTAGTCTGTATCCACAAAAACAACAAAGAGTCCAGTGGCACCTTAAAGACTAACAAATGTATTTGGGCATAAGATCAGTATATTTTTGCCTGTAATTTTCATTCTATGCATCTGAAGAAGTGAGGTTTTTTACCCACGAAAGCTTATGCCCAAATAAATCTGTTAGTCTTTGAGGTGCCACCGAACTCCTTGTTGTTATTGTAGATATTACAGTGATGAGTGTGGTAAAATAACCTATCCAGAACAGAATTCTCCTATTTGGTTCAGCCACTGCCCAAACCACACCGTTCCCGGGCTTTATCAGGAAACAGCTCTGTCCCTCTTCCCCAAGTGTACACTACCATTTACGGGGTTTATTATCTGATGACATGCAGAGGGGAGTTTAATGCCTTACAGCAGAGATATGAGGAGAAGGCCCCTGCCCTGTGGAACTCATGTAACACCCACTACCGTGGCTGACTCCCCAAGGACTGACCAGGGTCCTCCAGAACTCAAAGCAGGAGTCTCCACACACTGAGCTAAAGAACCAACAAGTCACACTTGCAATCTAATCCAATCTGGTATCTGCCTGGTGAAAGCAGGAAAACCAGACTGAATCCTGAAGCCCAGCATGGCTGTATTCCGTGGAGACCAACGTCCCCGTGGCTGGGTAGCACTCAGCTGCTTGCTCCTCTCTTGTCTGCAGTCACAGACTTTGTGTGTCTCTGGACATGCCACAGACTGATCCTTCTGTTTGTTTAGTCAGCGAATCTGTTTTTATTTCAGCGTTAACTCAGGCTTTGTTGCCTTATGGAAAAACAAAAGAAAACTGGTTGAGAATCTGCTTCCATCAGCCCCTCTGGACAAACACTGGGGCTTTTGGTTTGAGTTCCACCAGAGAAACAGAAAGCCATTGAAAACATTGGCAGCTCCGGGAAGCATTTGGCTGCCACTCCGCGTTCCCTTTTTATCCTCTGTCTGCGGGAATAAAAGGGAGCCAGGGTTCCGGCACTCAAGCTTAGCAATGCGATTGTGCTATTTTGTGCTTAGGTAGCAAGAGTCCACAGATAATGACCAGCTGCTTCACACCAGTCAGTGTCAGCCTGGTCTCCCAGCATCAGCGCTCAGGGCAGTTGTTTTAGTGTGGTCTGAGACACTTGGAATGGAATCTGGCTTTGTAACCAGGAGTGAAATGGGCATTGGCGAGGGCTGCTGGCGCCCAGCAACAGAGAACTAAATCCTGCCTGTTAAAGCTAGAAGAGATTAAAAGAGAGCGAAGGAACAGAATTATCTATTATTATTGTTGTTGTTGTTGTATTTATTATTTGTACTGCAGTAACACCCAGTCATTCTGCAGACACAGAACGATCTAGCATTGCGTGTACAAAAAAACTAGCTCAGAACTGGTTCAGTAACTTCTCCTTTGGAAGGAGAATTGGTTCCACCTCCAGTGAAAATGCAGCCCAGCCCTGTTAGAGCAAAGCCCCTTTTATCACAGAACTGCCTCACTCTGTGCAACCTGCACTTCATGCTGCATCAGAGACAATTTGGGGCTTTCATTCTGCTTCCCTGTCAATGAAGGTCACTAGATTCTCAGGTCACTACAGTGGCTTCCCCCTGCCATTCTGGTGGGATGGCATTGTTAAGTCTTGTTGCTTACCTGCCTTGCTTTCCTCACACACACAAGAATGGGGAGTTGTGAGGTTTCTTTTTCTAGGGTTGTGGAAAGTGAGTTTAAACTAAAAATGCAGAAGATACAATTATTTCTTTAATGGAGGAGCTGTCAAATCTTGGGGGCTAGCCAGCAGCCAGCAAAGACTCCATTAATAGGGCTTCATGATATTTCTCTTTTAAACTGATGGGCATGAAAACTATACAGTAAATACCCTCTGCGCTGATCATGGTTTTTAACAAGCTCTTGTACATCTGGCTATCAGTCTTGGGTTTTATACAATGCTCATCACCATGGTATATGAGCATTTCATTCTGTACTAATGTCTTTACTGTACCCACCCCAACACATGTCTTTGCCATACTCAAATCTCCTGATGTGGGTATCTCCATTAAATGCAGGGGACCTTTACTTTTTGCCATTAGTACTAAGGATGCTGGATCTAAGCCAAGAAAAAGCCCCATTATGGCTGAAGGGCTCAGGTCAGATTCACCAGAGGGCTCCGCCGTCTCAGCAGAAAAGAAATGAAAGAAAAAGGAATTAGACACAGATTGTCCAGAGTTAATCTGAGTCCCCTGGAGTTCTCAGTCAACACAGGGTGGGCCATCAAACAGCTATGATCCTGTGAGCTGTTCCAGCAGGCTTTCCACCCATGCAGTTTCACCAGAGCATCCTGCCTATGCAAGCACGAATCCTTTCACACACCTCTCCCTGGAGAGAAGTGAAAGGCGAGGGATCAAAGTCCTCTATACATACAGCAGGTACCACCACCCAAGAAGCAGCAGGGTGAGTTTCCCATACACTTCCCTGTCAACGCACATCATCCCTGCCCTGGAGAGAGCACCTGTAAAGGCAAGGTCCATGTTTCATTATTGATTCCGTGGCCTGTCTGCTGGGAGTGACAGCCAGGTGGACAGTAGTGCCAATGGTGCTGGTTGTTTTTTGGGATGGGAGGATCAACCTACCAGGAACTGGACTAAGACCCTCCCAAGCCAAACGACGTAGGCCATTCGGCAGACAGGAGCAACACTCAGCCACTGACAACCAGAGCTGCAGATCAGAACCGGTGAACAACCATCCAGCCCCCCCTGCACTGAGAATGGTTGTTCCTAAACCATAAAGACCAAAACTGATTCTCAGTGGCCCTCTCCCTGAACTTGGGGCAGGTATAGAGTAGCAAGCTGCCACCTTTGCACTCCCTGTGTTCTGAGGTTGGTGAGGGCCCGATGTAAGTTATAGCAGCCTCTGAATTTCATTCCCATAGCTCACTATGACTCTAGGAAGTAGTGCATTCCAGTCAGACTCCGGACTTGCCAGGCTGCCGGGAGCAGTCCTTATGCCATACTTGCAGTCCCTCCGCACAGAGGAATTCATAGGGTGCCATTCCCGGCCCCTTTTATTTTTCCAGATCAGTGCACTGGGGCCTTAGTGTAACTAAGAATCAGGCCCTAAGAAGGAATGCAAAGGAGGGACTTACGAATCCTCCAGTTTCCTCAGTGGGTGTCTTGGAACCTTCACTCTCTGCCACGCCAGGGGAGGACTCGTATCCCCACATCAGGATGTGCCAGAGACCCCATATTTGGTCAATGACACAGCACCTCACTGCCTTATATCGGCTCAGAGGAGGAATGAGTTTGCCATCTGCTGACTCCTCACAGCCAGCCCAAGCAGCAGCTGCAGCAGACTTTGTAACACACAATCCCCCTTCTGACATCATCAGAGTAAGGGGACTTTCTCTTGGTGCCCTGTAGCTTGGAAGGGGGACCTAGGCCAGATTCATCCCTGATGTAATTCCACTGAAGCCAGTTGAACTGAGTTCTGTGTCTTCAACATTGTACAGGACCTTGCAACATTCACGGCTCACTTCCCCCAAAGGATGCAGGATGGGTCTCTACCTGGGTGGGCACAACTTCCCATGGACTGAAGTAGGTAGGGCAGAGGAGTGCATTGGTCAAGTTTCCTAGGTCAGCAGAACCCCTAAAGCCAGCCCTGGAGATGAGTGTGTATTTTTGACAATGATCCCCTGTCATCTTTCAGTCTGTTCCTACGTACCAGAAACCATTACATCCCTGAAACTTCCTGCAAGGGCTATAGCAGGGGTGGCCAAACTGTAGGCTCGCGAGCCACAAGCTCCCCCATCCCATTCTCCACCTACCATACGAGGGGTGAGGGGTCTGGACCTTTGCCTTGCAATGGGGTGGTGGGGGCAGGGGCTTCTGTCCAGCAGGAAGGAGGGTTGTCAGGGCTTCAGCCCTGTGGGATGCACCTGCCGGGGGCTTCAGCCGGAGTGGGGCTGAAGCCCCGAGCCCTGGCTCCCAGCAGTTGTGCTCCAGCTCTCAAACTTCTGAAGATTGTCGTATGTGGCTCGGGGGGCCACCCCTGGGCTATGGCATCAGAACCATTCTGGGAACCCAGAGGGGACTGGCACAATGGTTGCAAAGTGCACCCATCTGCCGCATCTGCGGTTAGTCACTCTCAGGGTTGGCACTGATGTTGGTTTCACAGATGAACTCCGAATGAACTCTAAATAATCTGGTGCCATAAAATATGCTGCCCAGAACAATTTCCTGGTTCACTGCATCAAGAGAGGCTAAGGCATTGTCCAGATTCTTCAATGCAGAATAACTATGTGAGCAATTGAAATTCAAAGCAAATGCGAGGAGATTAGAGATAGATTTATTCCTCATTCCTCTTAAGAACTATTGTTGTTTTTACATACTTACAGCCCCTTCCACTCCCAAAGCTCTCCACAAATGTTAGCGATGCATTGGATTACTCCACCCACCACTGAAATGCAGCCCCCTCTGGGGTGGAACACAGCAGCTGGTTAACAGCCCACAGCAACACAGCACAGCAGTTTATGGCAGGAGGTGACCCCCTGTTATTTTTGGATAACAGTAGTGATGGCAGCATGTACTACCTTCCTCTGCATAGTGCTTGAACTGGGAAAAGGCTTCAGTTATGGTCTCCCCACACTCTCTTTCTTCAACTCCACCACCTCTTTTCCAGCCAGTGGTCTTCCCCCAAAGCCAAGCACTGGTGGTGAGAAATAAGGTTCTGACACAATCACATATCCCCCCAATTGAAGCAGAGCCCCAGGGTGCTTTAGGGCTCAGTTTGTCCCTTCCCCTTATCCAGGTTTTCTCCCATCCCCACTGGCTGATCTTGGTGAGTTATTTTCACATCCTTGATTCTGGCCTTCACTTCCCCCCCAGTTCGGGGAGCCTCTACACTCAAGATGCCATCATGGGACAGCGTGGCTTTAACTCGCAGGGGGTCAACATCCAGTGGGAGGATGTATGTCCTGGTGAATTCCCGGGAGATGAAGCCATGGCGGTCAGCTTTCTGGGAGTGCTGAGCTGTCACCTCCAGCAGGTTGTCCACTGTGCGGACGGAGATCTCGTCAGGCAGGAAGTGGCAGACATCCAGAAACACCTGGAATTTGTGCTCATTGAGGTTGATCTCGGAGATCCCCCGATCCAGCTGCTTGTTGATCCGGGGTCTGATGTAGTACCCATGATACAAGGTAGGGGCTAAAATCTCTGCAGGGGACACACCTGAAACAGACAGAATGAGGAGCATAGGGTTGCTTTGCATCCTGGGATGGAGGAGAACAACAACGAGACCAAGAGAGGCGAAGGGGAATGTTAGTCTGGGACTTGGCAGGCAGCTGTGCGGGCTCTGTGCAAACCCACCACTTCTGTTGTACAATAGGAATTGAGTCACCAGCTTGGCCCACCCATGTGTCACTGAAATGCTGCATGCAGCCCACTAAGTGCCACCCCATGCCACACACCAGCTGCACCCATCAGCTCTGCCAGAGGCTGACATCCATCTGGGGGTCTACTCTAGGAGCGAGGGAGAGTAGGTGATGGGTGGTGTGGGTGCTGTGAGGAGGGGAGCCCACAGCCAGAGCTGGACGTGGAAAACACTGAATGCGGAAAATCTGGCATGAAGAACTAAAGCCCTTTGTGTGACATTGACATCAGGCTTTTCTTGGGGCTTTTGCCTTTTCACACTGTTGTGCTAGCCCTTTGAGCCTGGTGAATGGTTCTGCTGCCTCCTGCATTCTTTCCCCTCTGGCGGCTGCTGCTGCTCTGGCTTTGTCCAGAACCCACCAGCTCAGCTTTTCCCTGCGCTGACTGGGGATGCAAAATCTCCCCCCAACAGCAGCTCTTTTCAAAAGCTCCTTAATCCAACTCCTGCCAGTCAGATTCCACCACAGCCTGTCCCGGGCAGCAGGCTAGGAGAGCTTACCCTGCTGCTAAGGTCTGCAGCACCCGCTGCACCAGGTGAGGGGCAGAGAGCTAGCTGGCTAAACAGTCTTTCAGCTAATTAAGGAGAGAACCAGTTTTTCCTAACAATTTTCAGGCGACACTGCAATAAAAGAGCAAGACCCTTCTCTGGTATCCACACAGTGTCTTCATGATCTCTTTGGCCTGGGCTGTGCCACGGGGATCAGCTGTTGATGGCAGCAGGGCCCCACTGCAGTCTGGATCAAAGGGCAATATTTTGCTCCCCATGCACTGTGTGTGCATGAATAATGGGAAGGGAGGGAGGGGCAAGGAAAGCGGGAACGAAGCATGCAGCCAGGGAAGGAAGGAACTAGACGGAGAAAGATCAAGAGCATGATGGCTCCTAATCATTCTGGAGGCTTCTCCTGATGCCCCCGGGCCCATCCTGGGCCCCCCATCAGCTTTCTTGATGATTCCAATCCCCCCCACTGCAGTTGCTTATGTGTCTGTGCAGGGGTACTGGAACAAATTGTATAGTGGGGGTGCTGAGAGCCATTGAACCAAACTGTAAATCCTGTATATCAGGGGTCGGCAACCTTTCCGAAGTGCTGTGCCGAGTCTTCATTCATTCACTCTAATTTAAGGTTTCACTTGCCAGTAATACATTTTAACATTTTTAGAAGGTCTCTTTCTATAAGTCTATAATATAGAACTAAACTATTGTTGTATGTAAAGTAAATAAGGTTTTAAAAATGTTTAAGAAGCTTCATTTAAAATTAAATCAAAACGCAGAGCCCCCCCAGACCGGTGGCCAGGACCCGGGCTGCGTGAGTGCCACTGAAAATCAGCTCACCTGCCGCCTTCAGCACACGTGCCATAGGTTGCCTACCCCTGATGGATATAATGGAAACCACTTCAAGCCAGGGGGTGCAGCAACACCCCCAGCACCCATAGTTCCAGCATCTGTGTGTCTGCAGGAGGCGATGTCCCAGGGGATGCACTCCAGACAGTCTCCTGCACTAGGAGAGAGCAAAAGTGAAGCCAGAAGGGAGCCCGGCCTCTTTCTTACCTTCCCCAAAGTTCTGGTCATAGATCTTGCTGGGGTTGGCGAACTCGTACTCCGTGCTCATGGGATAGGCATGGGGGACCGTCCGCTCAGCCATGGTCTGTCGGGGAAGGGACCTTCAGCGTGCTCACTGCCTCGCAGAGTGAGAAGGCTGCAGATCGCAAAGTTTTAATCGGGTGAATTCCATAGGGAGGTGTGTGTGATAAAGATACAGACCAAAATAGACACACAGGCCCAGGGACGCTTAGCCAGGAGGATGAGGAAAAGCGCCTCACCGCATTCCTGTTGGGGATCTAGCCACAGTTTGCAGACAGAGAGGGGCTGCAGCTATTGGGTGGCTAAGTTTAAGGCTCCTGAAAACAAACCGTGCTGTCATGATGGATGGAAAGCCAGAGGGCTAGGATTCCCTGCTCCAGGGTACGGGGTGTGCTGGGGCAGTGAAGTGGAATGGGAGAGGCTACAGGACTAGAAGTGGGAGGCATAGGCTGAAGGGGGCTGGAGGGAAGGTGAGAGCATGGAGGCACAGCCTAGGCAGAGTTACACCGGGTTTTCACTAAGGGGAGGGCATGTACCAGGTGCTGAATGCAGGGCTGGCTGCTAGCAGCTCCTGAGCTCTGATCCCATCTCTGACCAATGATGTGTTCTGTTGTCTTCCCCCTCATTGTGCTGTACCCTTCCGAGCTGCAAAATGGGGTTAATTACACCCACCTGCCTACCCCTCCACCCTGTAAGGATTAATTAGCTAATGCTGGGAGATGCTTTACATAGTGTTACATTTTTGTCCAGTACCCTCACATACCACACACCTCTAGACTGGAATCCAAACAGGCTGTTGTGTTCTTACTGGCTAAAAGTTTAAATAAAAAGTGATACATTGTTACAACGAGTGTTCTAGCCTCCACCTGGGATTGATTAGCCTGGAGTTCAGAACTGTGCTGGGACACAGGGCATTTTGTGGGAAGTGGCGAGGCCAGTCTGCAATTCACTTCCTCATGAATCATTCTCTGTTTAACAAAATCTAAGGGAGCCAGATTTCCAGAGGTGCTGAGCAGCCACCGGCCAGGATTGATTCTTCATCACTCAGCAGGTGTAAAGCTCTGTGTGCATGTGCTAAATAGTCTGAACACTTCCCCCAACCCCACCCCCCGCTCACTTGAAAATGAGCCTCTAAAAACGAATGGGCTAAAATGATCCCTGGCCTTACTCTAGTGTCAGGGTTTCAGCAGCACCGTGCTGGATGCAGTGGAAATGTCTGCGACAGACAGGCCTTAGTTATTTAGGGGCTGGATTTGTCCCAGATCAGTTTTTAAAGTCCTGAATGGGTTGGTCCCCACATAAGATCCTTGTGCTCTGAAACCAGAGCTGCCTCGAAGGCTCCAGGTCTCCAAAGCGCAGAGCAGCAGGTGCACCAGTGTCAAGTCTTTCTTGTTTACATGATATGCAATCCAAGGAGACACCTCCAGCCTGGGTTGTTGCTGCCCCCTTTACCTGCTGTCCCTCTTGCCAAGAGCCGTAGGATTGACTGCAACCCAGCACGGTTGTAGCTAGACCCTGGAGCTGTGAGGGAAATGCTTCCCCCTGTGGTTCAGCACCGAGCACAGGAAATAGCACTGGATGGGGGCATGGTCTCCACTCACTTATAAGTCAGAGAGAGCAGCTGTGAACTTGCTGTCACCTAAAGTCAGTGGAATTTATGTCAGTTTCTATATGTGACTGCTGAATCGGAGCCAGTGAAGTTCATAGGCAGGGCTGCCTGCTCCCTATCAATATGATTATCTAGGAGCCCCAGTCATTGGCCAAGACCCCACTGTGTCAGGCGCTGTACAAAACCTCAGTCCCCGCCCCAAAGAGTTGACAAGATCCCTAGGGCTCTACCTGTCCATTCCTACATGAGGTGTGTTAGAGAGCCCCCGGCTCACCCAGCAGAACCCTTTCAGTTGTAACGGAAGGACGCTCTTCCCTTGGGATTGACCGAGGGAGAGCCGAGTGTCTCTGTGGAGACGTCTGGTGGCCAAGCCATCAGCGCACAAGTGTGCAGACCAGAGGCAGGGCACTGTCAGGAGGAAGTTCCCAGCAGTGCCTTGGGGGAGGTGCCAGCATGCAAACATTAGCCACGCCCACTGAAAGAAGGGGAAGAGGAAGGAACAAGTGTGGCACCCAAACAGAAACGATAGACACCAGAAATACAGCATTGATGTCACGCTCGGCGGCAGCTGACGAGATGACAGGCGGCTGCACTCGTCCCATCACTGCATGTTCCTCGATTAGTCTTAGCGATCAGACTCACTCAGTGTTAAATTTAACCCAGTGGCTTATATGAGTCACTTTTTATTCCTAGCAGCGCTATGAATACAAATAGGGCTCAGCTCAGGGGTGGGCAGGGGTAATGCACCAGGAAACTTGGATGCAAACCTGGGTGAGGTACCAGCAGAAACACGTGCACAGGACAAGGTAACTGGTGATTTGCTCAGGACTGGCACACCAAGGGCTTCTGCCGGTCAGGATTGAGGGGCAGCAGCAGATTCATAGGGAGGCAGTGGCAGGGCTCGATTCTCACTCTTGTCACTTGCTCATTGGCCCAGGGCTCAGGCAGCATTTCTCCTTGTTCCTTTGGGACTCAGTGCTTCTGGGCAGAGTGGCTTTGCTGGCTGGATGGCACACAGCTGTGCCATAGCTGGGTCTCGCTGTGGGAGTTTCTTTAGGTGCTGCACATTAATTCCCAACATCCATCCCAAGAAGCTGCATGCACACCATGGAGTCACTAACACAAAGAAGGAAGAGAGGGAACAACAGGGCCCTTGGATATGGCATTGGTCTTCCCTCCACAGTGCTCTTGACAGCTGCTGCTGGCTAAAACTCATGAGATTCCATCTCCCCTGGGGAAGCAGAGAGATTGCTGGAGCCTGTCTGTGAAGATGGCTTATCACTATTAGGAATAATAACGGTGCTCCCCTACAGCACCTTTCATCCAATAAGCGGCAGATTGTCAGCTCTTTGGAGCCGTGTCATAGGTCTCACCCCCACTTGGAGCTGTTGGGTTCCAATATGGGGACCTGCATGGACTTTCCTAAACTAAAATCCTAGTTTAGATCTGGTAAAAGCTGCCACCACCCAATAAGGTATGTGTATTGGGACACAGTCCTTCCCCAAAATCCTTGGGGATCCCAAGAGCCCCAAATCCATGGAGTTCTTACACCCAGGAGAAATAAACCATTCCCCCCTGCTTCCTCCCCCCTCCCTTTTCCTAGGAGAGATACCGGGATTTAACTACAGAGGGATACCTCCCCCTCCCCTTTCCCTGAGAATCCACCCAAGGAAAGATCAACCAAGTCCTTTACAGAAAAGATTTATTAAAAAATAAAAAGAAAGTAACTTGTCTCTGTAACCCAAGATGGAACAATACACAGGGTCTAAACTTATCAATCTCTGGAGAGAATTCCCCCTCCTTTCTTTCTCAGTAAAAGCAAAGTAACAGCAAACAGGAATAAAGAATTTCCTTCAGCAAACACACAATTGCAAATGTAGAAATCAAATTATAAGACTAATCCGCCTTTCTAATTAATACTCACTATTGAATAGTAGGAACTACTCCAGGAGAACTTGGAGACATGTCTGGCCTCTCTTAGATCCAAAAAGAGAACACTCTAACAAAGAACACAGACAAAGGCTTCCCTCCACAGAGATTTGAAATTATCTTGTCTCTGATTGGTCCTCTGGTCAGGTGGTCATCAGGTACTGCATGTTAACCCTTTACAAGTAAAAGAGACCTTAACCCTTAACTATCTGTTTATGACAAGCCGATAGATAGATAGATAGATAGATAGATAGATGCATAGCTTGCGTGTCTGGGGAGCATGGTGGTGCATTAATAGCATTTTAAAGGCTCTCACAATTTGAAAGCTCTGCCATTTATCTATGTGAGTCTGAACTCACACCCAGACTGTGCTGAGCTCTCACCTTTTTCTAAATCTCCATTTAAGTGGCTTTAGCATTGGGGAAAAGACAAAGGTGCTGGACTGACATACGCAGAGGGGCTGAGATCCTCTGTTCACCCTCAGAACAGGCACAGAGCAGCAGCTGTTGAAGTTTCACACATACACTTTGGGGCACACACTACCCCTCCACCCTGTGGGTGTCTTGCCTGTGTCCCATAGTTACCCCCTCCCGCCCCCGTGGGGTGAGAGAGAGAAAGGAAGAGGCTGAGAGATTGATCAACGTTTTAGATTCAAACCTTACTTTTATTCCTGGTTGGCAAAATAGAGACAGAACTAAAAATTGGATACCCATTAATACACGAGAGGTAACAGATCTGTGCTGGCTGGTGGGAGGGTCAGGATGGGGCAGATAGACCCGCACCAGCTGGGAGGGAAGGGGGTCAGGATGGACAGATCTGCACCAGCTGGGAGGGAGGGGGGTCAGGTTGGACAGACCCACCACATCAGCTGGGAGGGAGGGGGGTCAGGATGGACAGACCCGCACCAGCTGGGAGGGAGAGGGGTCAGGACGGACAGACCCGCACCAGCTGGGAGGGAGAGGGGTCAGGACGGACAGACCCGCACCAGCTGGGAGGGAGAGGGGTCAGGACGGACAGACCCGCACCAGCTGGGAGGGAGGGGGGTCAGGATGGACAGACCCGCACCAGCTGGGAGGGAGAGGGGTCAGGATGGACAGACCCGCACCAGCTGGGAGGGAGAGGGGTCAGGATGGACAGACCCGCACCAGCTGGGAGGGAGGGGGGTCAGGATGGACAGACCCGCACCAGCTGGGAGGGAGAGGGGTCAGGATGGACAGACCCGCACCAGCTGGGAGGGAGAGGGGTCAGGATGGACAGACCCGCACCAGCTGGGAGGAAAGGGGATCAGGATGGACAGACCCGCACCAGCTGGGAGGGAGGGGGGTCAGGATGGACAGACCCGCACCAGCTGGGAGGGAGGGGGGGTTCAGGACAGACAGACATGCACCAGGTGGCGTGTGAGGGGGTCAGGATGGGAAGACCTGTACTGGCTGGAGGGGTCAGGACAGACAGATCCACACCAGCTGTGCGGGAGGTTGGAACGGACAGAGTGATCTAGCAGCATTTTTCTGGCTTTGAGTCCTGTGACTAAAGCAGGCCTGCAGCTGCTCTTCTGTAAGGATCGGCAGAGCCATCTCTAGGCTCATGTGTAGCTTCAGGAACCAGATTCCAAACACGATGAAGACAACGGGCCCTTGTCACTTTCTGTGTGAGCCAAAGATAGGAACTGCATTGATCCTCCTGGCATCTGAAGCAGCTGGGAACATCAGCCAAGCCTGGGGACTCTACAGATAAACAGTGCGTGGGGGTGCGGGGCTGGGCAGCTCTGATTCTTGCTGACCCACTAGACTTTTTTTTCCCCTCCTCCTTAGCAGAGCTTTCAAATCCCCTAGATAATTGACTGGCCGCTGCTGAATGGAACAGACGGAGAGCTGGGATAATAAAACTCCTGACATCACCCTTCCAGAGAGTTCAGCGGGGGAGGCGAGGCCTGGATGGCAGTGGGTATAAAAAGCCGTGGCACATCAGTCCTTGAAGAACTCTGCTGCACATAAATTCTTACTCTTCTCCCAGATAAACACAGATGGATATCGCCATTCACCATCCCTTGATCCGCAGACCCCTGTTTTCCTTCTTGACACCAACACGAATCTTTGACCAGAGCTTCGGAGAGCATCTCTCAGAGTCTGAGCTGTTCTCTACCTCGGGTGCTCTCAGCCCTTTCCTGCTGAGATCCCCCTTCCTAAGGACACCCAGCTGGCTAGAGACTGGATTCTCAGAGGTAACTTTTCTCTCTTCACATGCTTTGTTGTCTGCTGCGCGTGCCTCTGGCTGGGTCTGGAGCCAAGAGCCCAGCCTGACTCCCTAGGGAACCCCGGGGAAGCTGCTGATAGATTGCTATTAGAAAAAAACTTGGGGGAGGAGCACCTCAAGGTGCCATCCTTGTGTCCCTGCTCGCTGCTCCCCATGTCAGGCAGGATTCAGCCCTACAGGCGCCGTCTGGCATTATACCAGTGCAAAAACCTTTGTGAAATAATAATACTTATCATGCCGCAGTTGCATCTGTGAATCAAGCACCTCAAGATGCTTCACTAATGTCAATTAATTAAGCATCACATTCCCCCTGTGAAGTAGGTAAGTGTTATGATAGCCATGGGACAGAGGGCAAAGTGATTTGCCTGAAATTTCACAGCAGTGCAGAGAACAGAACATAGGAGCCCTGAACTCCCAATTCGCTGACCTAACTTTTACACCACACTCCCTCTGGGAGAAAGGAATAGAACCCCCGAGTTGTGACTCCCCATCCCCTGCTGTTCCATCTTGACCACACTTCCTCTTTCCTTTCACAGTTTTCAGCCATTGCTACACAGCACAATTCCTGAGGTGCAGCTCCCATTTCTCTGCTTGGGCTTCACTTCTGTTGAATCACACAGGAGAAGTAGAGATTTCTCTCTTACGGATGTTGAGGGTCTCCAGGCATCCTCTTGATTCATGAGTCTCGCTGGCCTGATTGCCAGACTGGACTAGATGCTCCTGCTTACCCTACTGCCTCATTCTTGGGCCCTGTTTCACTCTTGTGTTTTAACGCTGGCCAGGGGTGCCTGAGGGTGGGGAGGGAGGGCAAGTGGGGCAATTTGCCCCAGGCCCCGGGCCCCACAGGGGCCCCCACGAGAATATAGTATTCTATAGTATTGCAACTTTTATTTAATGGAAGGGGCCCCCAAAATTGCTTTGCCCCAGGCCCCCTGAATCCTCTGGGTGGCCCTGACACTGGCTAGGAAGATGAGATCTACACCCCCCTCTGTAACCAGACCAATGCTGCCCTGTGAAGTGCCCAGCAGGAGGCGCTAATGCATGAATGCTCCTTTCTGGAGCCTGAATGCAGCACCTGAGTTTCACTGGCACAGGGGGTGCAAGTGCTGAGCTCACGTCCAAACCTGTATCCCTCTCCCCCGAGAGTTTAGTGCCTGACTCTCAGGCTTAGGAGAGACATGATACCGTATAGCAGTGCCTGTGGTTTTACTTTCATCACACAGGTTAGGAGATCTGTGGGTTGGCAGGCATCTGAGAAGCGTCTGAATTGTGAACAATCAGACTGGGAATGACATTGGCCAAGCCATAGAGTCTCTGCTATCTGCACAAAGGGTTAATTCGTTAAACAGAAGAGAGCAGGTTTCTGGCAGAATCTAGTCCAGAAGGAAAAGCAGACTGGCATTCTGCTCTGCAAAGTGACTGAAAGCTGGCATGATGGGCTGGCTCCATGTCCTTCATCTTTCCATATCTATGGAGAAAAATTGCCCAGTGTACAAGGAAAAATGTGTTAATTGTAACTGCTGTCCCAGCAAAGTCTGAGATCTGAGAGTCATGCTGGGCTCATGCATAATCCTCAGTCATAAAGATTCTGTGGGCCAAACTCTGCCTTGTGTAATGGAGGGCCTTGCAACTGAGACTTAGCTCAGATAATTCCGGTGATGCTGCAGGAACCCTGTGTTTGTACAGTACCTAGCACACTAGGATCCTAGTTCATGACTGAGACTGCTACATGCTACGGCACTAGAAATAAATAGTAACAGACTCTCTGGCTCCCTTTCCCAGGGGTGTGCTGACCTTGTAGGGCTAACAGGTGTTAAAAGCAGGATAGTCCTAAAAACTGTTCCTAAGACAATCAGCTCAGATGTGGATGCATGTGGGGCAGATGTGCTGGATACCAAGGACCAAGTTGCACAGACTCACTTTGCAGAGCAGAACTGCATTTTAAGAAAGGTGCAAAAGGAACACCCCCCATCTCCACCTTGTAAATAATTCCCCTGCGCCTGGAGGATCATCTTCCTGTCAGTCTCAAGGTTGAGCTAGAAAACAGTCCTCCCACGCTTCCCCGCTCCACTGCGTCTTCAGCTTGCGTGTTTCTAATGAGCCCGAATGTGACGAGTGCCTTCATCCAGGAACTGGTGCTGTAGGGAAAACCTTAGTAAAGAACAACTCTGGATCTGACTCCAGCACCCCAGAATATGTCTCTGTTGGCCCAATCTGCTCCAAGAATAGTGTCGGCGGATGGCTGGTTGCACTTAGCACCACTAGGACAGTAGTAAATGCAGAGATCCCAGTGGGACTTTAGAAACAAGTTTGCCCCATTTGTATAGAGTTCAGGCATCATATCCCCCTGGGACAAATGCCCTCTTACTTGGCCCCTGGTACCTTACACAGGCCAATAATTAGAGGGAAAGTTCTCGGAGGAATCAAACCAATGAGATGAATGGGCTTTGCCTTCATTGCAAACGATGGCGGCACAATCCCTGCCGTTGTCTGACTAGGACCTGGAGAGACTGCTGGGAAGTCTATTGAGAATGGGATCTGGCTAGCTCCAACAGCACAGTGGGCATATCTACTGCTGATTTCCCCTCTCTGACCATTTGCTTCCTGCCCCTGAGGTCAGATTGATCCCTGCACGGATACACACCAGGGGAGACAGTGCGTGCCTTCCTTACTCAGGTGCTGCTGGCCACCGGTGCAGGCTGGGGCAGGCCAAGTTGGGCCCTTGCTTAAAAGCCCCCTATGGGGAGGCTCAGAATCCCTGGGTAGTCAGAACACCTCTCCACCTCCAGAACTCCCCCTGCACTGAGGGCTGCTGCAGAGCCTGGGCATAACAGCTCCTTTTGCCAGGGGTATTGTGTAGTAGAGGCAGCTTCTGCCTATCTTACATTACAACCCCTTTGCGGCAGCTTAGCTGATGCAAAGGAGCCACGAAGAATGATGAACCACCAGACCTTTAGTTCCCACCAGCACTTGGCATCTTCCTCTCTGATCGTCTTAGCTCAGAGAAGTGCTTGGAGTTCCTCCAGCAGAACACGGAGGAGAACTATGCATAGAATCTCAGTAGTTAATTTGTAAGAGAAGAGCCAGGGAAATTCTTCCCACAAAACTGTCTATTCCCTGACCCTCTGCCTTTTCCCCCATTCCATCTTCCATGGGTTCCCTCTCATTTGTTAAGCACCAGTTCCCTTAGTTCTCAAGGCTTTGTCCAAGTCTCCTTCCTCCCAGGGAATTTCACAGACAAATCACTAAAGAAGCTGGCAGAGCCCCAAATTCACATTGACTGGGGCCTGCACAAACATCCCGCCTCCACACAGCAATTCCTCTGTAAACGTCCTTCAGCTCCAGCTCTGAATTGCTGCATGACAAGTGCCCATTCATCCCTCCAGGCCTTACAGTTAGGAGTGGGAGGCAAAAAAACCAGCTGCTTTGATAGCAATCCCCTAGTTGAAACACACTGGAGAGTTAGTCAACAACAGGCCTGATTCTTCTCTCAGCCAGGTGTAAATCAGGACTCTCTCTGCTGAAGTTACATGGCTGTGAGCGGCAAGTTGTCAAGGGCATTGAGAGCAGTAGGCTGTGAGGGAAGAAAAATGCAGGGACAGTCTGAAGAACTAGTGACTAACAGAGTCTTAAAGGGACACTGCCCTTTTGAAAGTCCCACTGCTGTCTGGAAAGTTTGTGCCTATTTTAGGGCTCATCCAAAGCCCATTGAAGACATAGGTCATCTTCCGACTTAATTGGACTTTGCATCAGACCCAGGGGTACAATTAACATCTAGGATTACTCTAACTGAAAGGTATTGGGGGGAAATAGTTTTTTTCTCTTCATTTTCTTGACTTAGTGGCTCAGACCTAGTTACCTGTTGAACCAACTTCTGTGTGTTGCTTGGCACCAAAATGTAGAGAGCTCAGTGTAATTAGGTTCACCACTCTGGATGGAACTAAATGTTAGGAAGGGAAATCCAAACAATTGAGGAAGCAAAGAGACCCCTCAAGTCAAAAGTGAGGAAACTGAACTGCTTAGAGTCAGCATGGAGGCTATTTAAGCAGCTCATAACAGTCTCAGAAGGCACCTACATCCCTCAGCAAAAGAAAAATGAATTAAGGAGGAAGGCAAGAAGGAAAACAGTTTGGCTCAATGGCATGGTCCAAGAGGTTATTCAAGTCAAACAGGTACACTTCAGAAATGGGACATCAACCCTAGAGCATCCAATAGAATGCAGCACTTATAATTAGTCAAAACTCTGACTATAGAGGGAGAAATGTGAACTGACTATACACAAGGTGGAGTCAAGTGCACAGTGGTTTTCTCCAGTGCTGACAAGACCCCTGTAAATATCAATAAGGGGAGCAGAAAGCCCCAAATAAAAGAAATTACAAACAAATAATAAGAAGAACTGGTCACATGCAATAAAAAAAACTAGGTAGACAGAGACAACCTGGCATGACTGGGATCCAAAACTGAAACAAAGGGGCAGGGGCAGGGCATGTTGGCCTCCCAATCTAGGGCTTGGTCCTACATCATTAAAATTCATAGGCACTTTTCTGTTGACCTGCTTGGATGCAGGGTGACGCCCCCAGCCCGCATTGGAGCTGCTCTTCTCTAACCAGCCCCTTGGTTTGCAGATGCGACTGGAGAAGGACAAGTTTTCCGTAAATGTTGACGTGAAGCATTTCTCTCCCGAGGAACTAAAAGTCAAGGTGTTGGGGGATGTGATCGAGGTCCATGGAAAACACGAGGAGCGCCAGGTATATCTACTCTGTGGTAAAGTGTGAACTGCCCCTGCGCCTGTTAAGCAAGGCTCTAACAAGATGGCAAAAGCCACCTTGTTGCCTGCTACTCTGAAATAATTTCTGTTCACTTTCATTAATCATTTGACCCTGGGCAGTAGCGGGGCAGAGGTTATTGCTGTGGAAAATCATTCATAAAATGAGCATTTCTGAGCCTCTCTCTTGTTGGGAAGGGGCCAGGAGCACAGCGATGGGAAAGCCCAAGTCTGGAGATTATTGAACTAATTAACACTGAGCCAGTTAACAATTAATAGAACTTTAATAATTAAACCAAATGGTGTATCCGACTCTAACTGCACTGTTAATATTCACAATATGTTACCCTGGCAAAGCCCCATAACAGCAGCTTGTACACTCAACTGAAAGAGTCGAATTTTGCTCTTGGTTACCTGAGTGCAGCTCCTGGCCCTTAACACCCATGTGACAGCTAGGAGGAGGGTGACGTCAGAACTTCCCAGGAGCAAAGGAGCGATAGAGTGCTCTGCTGGAGATCAGACCATTAGGAATCTGCACTGTAATGTACACTGAGACCCTGGGGAATGGCTGGGGGGGTGGTACTGGCCATTGCTCTGCCTGGAATGTTTTAGGAGACGACAGTAGAACTCCGACTAATAAGGGCAATCTGATTAAATGAGAATAGGAAGCACAAGCCCCACCATGAAATGAAGTTTGTAGGGTTCTCCAGCCTGCTACCATCTTAAGCCTGGACAGCACAGTGCAGTGTCTGAATTCAGTTTAGCCCTGCCGCTTTGCCAAGGTCTCTCCAGACAGGGATGCTCCAAACTTTCTGAAATATTTTCCTTTTGGGCGGGAGCTTCCCAAACTTGACCTCAGCTCAGGGGGAACGTTGTTAGTTGGAATCAAGCTGGCACATCAAACCAGGGCTGTTCTTTCCCTTCCCTTTCGATAAGGATGAGCATGGCTCCATTGCCAGGGAGTTCAACAGGAAATACAGGATCCCAGCAGATGTGGATCCTCTGTCCATCACCTCATCCCTGTCTTCGGATGGAGTCCTGACAGTGAATGGACCAAGGAAACAAACCGATGTTCCCGAGCGCACCATTCCCATCACCCGCGAGGAGAAATCTGCCATCGCAGGGGCCCAGAGGAAGTAGGAAGCTGTTTGAAACCGACTTTTCCATCCAGGAAAACCTTTCCATTGGATGCAAGCAGCGTATGCTGTACTGACTGGCCATACTTATTTATTTATGCTAAAGAAAGAGAACAAGCTCATTTGCTAACAAATAAAACATAAATAAGCATCTTGTGGTTTTGTCTTTGAATGTTAGGGTCTCAGATGTGGTGTCACTGCTAGTTTAGAAAAGCTTGGTAAGATTGTGCCTCTGGGATATATGCATGCAATTACTTATTATTTGTACTGTGGTAATGTCTAGAACCCCCAGTCATGCACTAGAATCCCACTGTTCTAGGTGCTGTACAGACATAGAACCAAAAAGATGGTCCCTGCCCCAAACAGCTTACAATCTAAGATACTATTTGTGTCCAGTGTGTAGGAAGAAGCCTACATAGCCTGATTTAGACAGACTGCCCCATAGCCCATGGTGTCCCCCTTAAGCAAGCCAGCACTAAATGTCTTGCATATACCTCTGGTGCCAAATCCTGAAGATTTTATTTGATGTTTGCTCAGCCCTTACTTGGTGTTTGCTGCACTCTTGACTTGAGTTAAATATACCCCATTAGCATTGCCCCTTTCCTGCAGGCTGACGATGGAGGAATGGGAGGCTCAAGGAGCTGGTGGAGCATTTGGGGGCTCAGAGGACATCAGGCTTCATGACACCAAAGTCTCCCCCAGCCTGAGGCACTAAGGAACACTTTGCAACGCTGGTTTCGCTTTATATGCAGACATTTTTTGCTACCACCTGGCTGCATGATCCATTTTTCCTCAATATTTCTGTCTGGATCAAGACTCTACAAATCCCAGATTCCTGCTGAATGTGTCTCACAAGCATCAGAAAAGTTGCTCTGGGGGAAATTAATTTAATTGGTTTGAAAACTCCAGGATGGCCTAAACCCACTCTAGTTACGGACATTAGATGACACTTAAGGGAGGAAAATTTTATCTGAATTCTCCATGTTGTGAGGAAATGTCCAAAAGCTGCAACTAATTCAGAGCAGACACAGGTTACAGTTGCAAAGCTGCTGTAAACACAGTTACAGCAACAGCTCTCACAGTACAAATCACATCATGCTGAAACTATGCAGCCAGTGCCCTTCAAACAATAAATAGCAGCTGATGTATAAAATGCTCAGCTGATTGTAGAGTGATACAAAATGCTACAGAGTTTTACTCTATTGTCACCAGCGGCTCAACCCTGAGGGATGCTGACAAAGGGAAAACAGTGGTAGCATTGATCCGGTTTAGTCTGTAACTCTAGCACAGAAAGGAGTGGAGAGAATTGCCATGTGCAGATCTGCCATGTGATGTATGAGTGGTGACATTTCTATTACAGCCTAAACTTCATTTTCTCAGATAGTTCATTATCTTCGCCTCACTAGACACACAAAACATTTCAGAAGTGACAGATTTTTATGCCAAATGTGCCATTCCCTAGGGCCTTAAAATGACAGAAATAAAATTAAAATTAAATTAATCAGATTTTATGGAAAAATAACTGGTCACACTTAAGCAGCCACTTGCTGATGAAACTTGGTTACATCTTTAAAACACTCTTGGGTATATTTGTCTTGGTACATGCCACGTGAAGCCACACTCAGTCAGCAAAAGGAAATGTCAGAGTCCTCTGTATAAGGTAAAAGTTAAAATGTCAGAAGGCAGAAATAACATGTGGAACAACAAACAATAGGGCATAAGCCTCAGAAAGCATTTACTTGTCACTCTGATGCCCTGTGTTTTAATATCAGAAATGTTTTACGACTTGAAGGATGGCCCCTTAGCAGCAGACAGGTTGGAGTCATTCTAACCACATGGCTGATCTCAAGTTAACGGCCTCTCTCTGCTCCTATTGCTTCTGCTGTGTCCCCTCCTGTTCTTTCTCCAGCATTTCACAAATGAGGGGAGTTCTGCCTTGAGGAGGTCCGTAATCTATCATGTAGCAGGACTGTGCAGTCGGTTTTAATGGAGGGGGTTCCAGTTCAGGCTGGTGTCCAGGAAACCAGTGAGGTTCTCGTTTAAATCCTGAGAGCAGCAAAGAGAAAACTGATGAGCTAACGGCAAAGCAATGAGAAGGCTATTGTCAGGAGAACAGATGAGACAACGGGAAGAACAAACCCAGGGGCAGACCCAACCTCTACCAGCCTACAGGGAAGTTGAACACGGGTTGAAGAGATACTATGCACTCTCAGCCAATTGGCATTGTCCAGGGTTTTATCATCAATCCTGGACATGTTACTTTATTAGCAGAACACATTGGAAAGATCCTGTCTAAGGTGCTAGGGTTCCATAGCATAGGATTTTGAAAGCACCTAAGTGCTATCCCATCCTAGGTCAGGAAAGCCAAACAATCCACTCAACAGTTCTAGAAACATTGCCAGATTTACAGGTGCATTATGAAGCTTTTACATCTTGCTCTGAAGAATCAGGTATTGGCCATGGACAAAGATGAGATACAAGACTAGACAGAGCTATGGTCTGGTTTGGTGGGGCAGGAGGTTGAGTACTGAAATGGAAAGGCCAGGTGTGCTTTGAGACAGATAGGAGTCAGGGATTCCAGACTAGATGGAGTAGTAGTTTGGCCCATAATGTCAGTGTTTTTATCCATTATGCTTTAATCTGATGATACTGTAAGCATGTTCTGCTTTAAAATGTTATACCCATATGCATATTCGTGTCCCTTCTACAGTGTCACGTGTAAGGTGAGAGATTAGCAAAATGAACCTAGCTGGAGTGAAATGTCTTCGTAGCCATCAAACACAACCAGAAAATGAGATTGATTAGATAGAGGGATGAGCTGTTTTCTGCAAAGTAGATGTTTGAAGGGTCTAAAACTGACGAGGCAGAGAGCCAGGAGCAATAAATAGGGATTTTGTTAGCCTCTCAGTCTGAAGAATATAAAGAGAACACCTGAAATACAAACACCACAGACCCTGTGGGACTGGAAATACGAGCTCCTATTTAGATCTAGGGGCATGACTCAGTAGGGAACAGACACGCTGGAACTCTTTTTTCTTCTCTAAGCATATGATTGTCATTTTAAAACTTCTTTTTAGCTACCGCACAGATCAAACTGACTACACTTCAGTTCCATGCACCTACTTCTTGAGCCGTGATGCCTTTCCTTGTTGTAATCTGACGAATAAACGGATTCAAAGTAGTGAGCATACTGAAAGGAAAAGCCCACGTTTAGTGCAGCAAAATATAAGTAAACAAACATCTAATAAAAAAAATACTGCGTACCTGTTAAAGGAATAGCCTGCTCACCAAAGCAGCTGAAATCATAATCCCTCTTTACACTCTGGGTAAGGCCACTGCAGAACTGACATGCCTATAATTTGTGTCACATGAAACCTGATAACATTAATGGCAAGGAGCCCAGTGATACGGTGAGGGGAAGAACCATGAGTCCAAAGGAGAAACAGCTCTGGCTTGTGAAACACTGCTGAGTTATGAGTGACTTGTACCATGGCACAAACTGATTTCAATGGCTTTGCTGGGGAGTAACTGAGGGTCAGAATTTGCACAATAACTTGTGGCTTATAGAGTCTGCCCTTGAGTCATTAGCTAGGGGCAGAACATTAACAGCAAAGGAAAGAACACCAGGAACCAGGTGAAAATAAAGTGAATGGAGCTGAGAATGGCCAAAGGATTGAGAGTTGAGTGAGACTGGGCCTGCCTTTTTAGTGATGGATTAGAGGTTGGGTGTTGGAAAGCAAAAGGAAATTTCTCAAGTCCTTGCTCCTGCTAATGGGGTAAGGGTGGGGGATACAGTGAATGAAAGAGGCTGTAGGGCTGGGGCTTTTGACCATATCTGCTATTTCACTTTTAGAGGCTAATAGAAAGGACTGGAGGAACAGAAAGTTTGTACCTGGGAAGGAAGCGGTTTGGGCTGTGTGACTTTCCGGATATCATACCGCTCCTGGTTCCAATTCCCCATAAGGGTTTTGTTGGAGTAAGCATCCTCATTGGTGGTGCATCTCCAGCCATACTGGCTAAACTTGGAAGTGCTGTTCCAGTCCGTCCACACTTCTGCATGTCCGGTGGCATGTATCAAGGAACCATGGCGAGGGTTATAGAAACAAGATAGGGACATGACCTAGGAACAGAAACCCAAAAACACATTGGGGAGGTCCCTGATCTCTGAAAAGACAAAATAGTGCTCTGGAAAGATGTTCTCCACCACCCCGGCAGCTAGGCATGCAGCTCCCAACCCTTCACTTAGCAGAGCACCATTTAACTTTATCAATGCAAAAAGTTTAGTTTGAATTTGTGTGTGTGTAATTTATCTTTCCTTACTTAGATAATAACACTTAGTTCTTTTCAGCTTCATCAAGCTTCAAAAACTACACTAGACCCTTCAGAATAATAATATCCTCATTTTCCCCAAGGCCACAGGGAGCTGTCTGAGCTGGGATTAGAATTTGTGAATTGCAAACTCCATGTCATCTGCTCAGACCATACCTCCTATCTGAAGTCTTTTACTGTTATTATTTGAGTGATTCTTAACAGAGTTTCCTTCCGCTGGCTGGAAGGATAGCTAATGACTGGAGGATAGCTAATGTGATGCCAATTTTTAAAAAGGGCTCCAGAGTGACGCTGGCAATTACAGGCCGGTAAGCCTGACTTCAGTACTGGGCAAACTGGTTGAAACTATAGTAAAGAACAAAATTGTCAGACACATAGATGAACATAATTTGTTGGGGAATAGTCAACATGGTTTTTGTAAAAGGAAACCATGCCTCACCAATCTACTAGAATTCTTTGAGGGGGTCAACAAGCATGTGGTTAAGGGGGATCCAGGGGATATAGTGTATTTAGATTTTCAGAACGCCTTTGACAAGGTCCCTCACCAAAGGCTCTTAAGCAAAGTAAGCTGTCATGGGATAAGAGGGAAGGATTGGTAGCTGGTTAAAAGATAGGAAACGAAGGCCAGGAATAAATGGTTAGTTTTCAGAATGGAGAGAGGTAAATAGTGGTGTCCCCTAGGGGTCTGTAGTGGGCCCAGTCCTATTTAACATATTCATAAATGATCTGGAAAAAGGAGTAAACAGTGAGGTGACAAAATTTGCAGATGATCCAAAACTACTCAAGATAGTTAAGTCCCAAGCAGACTGCGAAGAGCTACAAAAGGACTCTTAAAACTGGGTGACTGGGCAAGAAAATGGCAGATGAAATTCAATGCTGATAAATGCAAAGTAATGCACATTGGAAAACATAATCCCAACTATACATATAAAATGACGGGGTCTAAATTTGCTGTTACCACTCAAGAAAGAGAACTTGGAGTCATTGTGGTTAGTTCTCTGAAAACATCCATTCAATGTGCAGCGCCAGTCAAAAAGCTAACAGAATGTTGGAAATCACTAAGAAAGGGATAAATAATAAGACAGAAAATATCATTTTGCCTCTATATAAATCCATGGTACGCCCACATCTTCAATACTGCGTATAGATGTGGTCGCCTCATCTCAACAAAGATATATTGGAATTGGAAAAGGTTCAGAAAAGGGCAACAAAAATGTGTAGGGGTATGGAATTGGTGCTCTATGAGGAGAGATTAAGAAGACTTGGAGTTTTCAGTTTGGAAAAGAGACAATTAAGAGGGGGATATGATAGAGGTCTATAAAATCATGACTGGTGTGGAGAAAATAAATAAGGAAGTGTTATTTACTCCTTCTCATAACACAAGAACTAGGGGCCACCAAATGAAATTCATAGGCAGCAGCTTTAAAACAAACAAAAGGAAGTATTTCTCTACACAACGCACAGTCAACTTGTGGAACTCCTTGCCAGAGGATATTTTGAAGCCAAATCTATAGCAGGATTCAAAAAAGAACTAGATAAATTCATGGAGGATAGGTCCATCAATGGCTATTAGCCAGGATGGGCAGGGATGGTGTCCCTAGCCTCTGTTTGCCAGAAGCTGGGAATGGGCAATAGGAGATGGATCACTTGATGATTACCTGTTCTGTTCATTCCCTCTGGGGCACCTGGCATTGGCCACTGTCAGAAGACAGGATACTGGACTAGATGGACTTTTGGTCTGACCTAGTATGACCATACTTATGAATAGTAGCTGGAAGGCTACACAGAACAGAATGGCAGACAGTAACGGTGTTGCTGTCATAAAATCAATTCTTGTTATACTGTGTAATCCACACAGAAAGCTTTAAGTACTATCATATATGGCTAGACCCTTCTCCCCCTGGATGGAATTATAGTTATAATTATTATAGGTACAGTCTGCTGGAATCTGCCAGGGCTCTGCCCCTACAGTTCAGGAAGAGGTCTCCAGATATTTTATTATGATAGTGAATAAGAGTGGGGATTGAGAGTGGATCCTAATTCAGGCAGCTGAATTCCAACACTGGAGAATTCTAGTCTTTGTAATTAGTGAGTAACAGTGTTCCAGAACTGCAAAATACACAGATGGTATCCACATTGTTCTGAGCAGGAATCTTGGGACATGGCTGATGATTTCAAACATCCCAATGTTTGGATCTGGAGTTTTGGTTTGGGCCCTTTTGTAGAGAAAAGAGGTTTTGGAAACAGAAAATAAATCATTATTATTACAATTTATTTGTAAGGTGTTGACAGTGGACTCAGCTCCACACAAGATACAAAGGAAGACACAGTCCAATAGCTGGACAGCTCATGAACACAACAGGAGGCCCAAAGGGTGGTGCTAACCTTGGCCCTGATTCTGCAATGATCTTTACCTGGGTGCTTAAGATCCCCCCTCCCCGCCACACACAGACACACACAGATTGGGGGCTGGACTTTTCAGAGATGGGTTAGTATTTGAGGTTCTTGGAAGAAGAAAGCTTTGAGAAGGAATTCGAAGAATGTGTGGATGGTGAATGGAAAATGGAAATGAATCTAGAAAAGTCTATGAACAGAATCAAGTAGCCTAATGTTTTCAAAAGAACAATATAAAGGATCAGGAGCCAAGGGAGACATGGATACTAGCCCTGTACAAAAAATACCTCAGACTCCGTGGACTCTGATGGGCCCAGTGACATAAGACTCTGCTCCATGCACACAACTGTTCTGGAATCACAAACCCCGTGTCCCACTCTTAACTGTGCAGTTCATCCAAGGGTCTCAGACAAAAGTTCCACACAGGAATCTCAGCACACTGGTGTGGACATGAGTGCAGCAACCTTACTGGGCTGGTGTAGCTGATGTTAAACACTCCAAAGGCTGTGCCAATGGAGCAGGAGCAGGGACCAGGAGCTCCGGCAGGCAGACAGAAAAACTGATCTGATCTTGTTTATGAGCTCATGTCCTTATCATCAACTAGTGCTGATGTCACCAGTTACTGTGAATCTGTGAAATGAGACACTTGTAACACTTTTTGTTTTATGAAAACTTTTGTGAGCAGATGTTGCCAGAGCAATGCATCTGGACACTTAGCAATGACTAAAAATTAAACAGGTGCATAAAAGCTACCCACATGGGCAGCCAGATCAGCTATTAGTGCTTAGCTCAGTAGCTACCTCCAAGTGCTGGAATACTACCCAATACTCATTACAAGGCCTCATGTATGGTGATTATCCTCAAAAACATATCACTCGAGTTAGATAACTAACTCCCCCTCAGCATGGACCTGATCCAAAGTGCATTGAAATCAGTTAAAAGATGTTCACTGATTTCAGGGGGCATTGGATTAGGCCCTATATGAAGAAAAACTCTATTAACCTAAGACCAAACAGGCATGTGATTTCTGTATTACAGAATGATTATCACATTGAAAAATTAGTGTCTATACAGTGCTTTGAGGCTGAAATGTGCTACCTCGGGGCTAAGAACTATTGTTTAACCAAATCCAAAACACAAGTTAGTGTAACGTTCAGGTTACAACTGGAAATGCTGAACATTCTGGAAATGCAAATAATAAATTGCCATGTTTTATGGGATACGTTTAATGGGACTGTGATGGGGCGGACCGGCCCCGCATTGGGAATGAGAGGGCTAATCCTTCCCTCCCTGCAGAGAAAGCCCCACACCTGAGGTGCTGCTGGGCATGCTCAAGTATAAAAGCTGATAGAGCTGTTCACCCAGGGCTGATTGTGGAGGAGGAAGGATGCTTGGCAGAGGCTCCAGCCCAGAAGCCATTGCAGCTTTTACCTGCCAGAACTGAAGAGCCCAAAACCAGGCCCAGAGGCCAGCTGCTACCAGAACCCCAGAAGTGCATGGTGCTGAGGAGCCTGGAGACCCTGATATTACATGGAGTGTTGCAGCAGGAGAGCTGTTAGGAAGTGTCCCAGGGTGGGTGAGAGAGTGGTACCTCCCACCCCAATGAGGGCAGTGGGTTTTGGTGAGATTCCCTGCTGACCTGTAGTGAGCCATGCTGCCTGCTGTTAGGGCCATGGGTTGGGGCCTGGTGGAGTTGGGTAAGCCTGGGCTGCCACCCTTGTGGGATGACCTCCAGGCCACCCTACCCTACTGTCCTGGGGGCCCACTGAAGTGCCTCTGGCTGGAAGGCCATGCTGTCTCACTAGGGAAGAGACTTGGGGGTACTCTGGCCATTGGGCCACACTGCTCTAGGGGTACACTGAATTAACTCTGGCTGCTAGGCTGTGACCCCACCTAGGAAGAAGCAATGGATGAGCCTGGGTCATTGGGCCACACTGTGTGGCCTACTAGAGAGGGTGCAGAAAATGGACCGAAGCATAGATAGGTGGGGTTACTGCCTACCCCTCCGATGCAGGGGGTGGATGGGGTACAAACCCCACCACAAACAGTAACACAGAGCTACACAACGAACCTGGGAAAGAGGGCCAGGGAATATTTTCTATGTGCAACATAGCCAAAATAGCATTAAAATGAGAGGGGAACTATAGCACGACTGGATTTGTTTAGAGCTGTAATCTTAACATTACTTTAAGGGAGAGTTTTTTGTGCTGAATTTCCTTGTTTTTGTTGTGAAGAAAACAAATGAATGAAACAAAACAGAGAGTGTTTCCTTTCCTCCACTGCCCACTAAGTAGCCCCAAGCACCTGAGTCCCTGCGAACTGCACGGTGAGCTCTGCCCGGGCAGGAATGACGGCTCCCCTGGCACAGAGCTCGTACCCAACAAGCTCAGAGGCTCTGCAGGCATCAGGCATGTTGACTTTAGCACCGGGCGTCAATGCTGCCACTGCCATTAGCTACGGGGTCACTGCCATGTACAAGGCCCCAGCCTGCCCATGGCACCCAAGTGAGATCCGTGCGCTTGTGCTAACGCCCCTCCCACATCTCGGACCAGTCCCCCCGGCATGAGAGGGGCCTCGCCCACTTGCAACCTAGGCCACTGAGCGCGGTCTCCCCGCTTTGCACCCAGCCCCCGGACCTTGGGCTACAGGCCCCGCCCACGCGCAGCCAGGCCCCGCCTCCTACGCACAACCCCGCCCACTCGCCCGCCTCTGAGCTCACCCTGACCCGCCCGTGAGTCAGGCCACGCCCCTTAGCCGCCCGGCCTGGCCCTGGGGCGATGAAGTCACTGGCGGGACGTTACGCGCCGCCCGGGAAGAGGAGGCTCCGGTTCGCTGCGCGGACTCGCCGGCTGGTCCAGACGCGACAACCCAGCGAGGCGGGGCCGAGCCTGTTCCCATGGCAGCCGGGAAACGCGTCTGACGTCACGAGCTGCGCGCCGGCAGTGAGGCAAATCACACCGCGACGGGACAGACCAGAGGAGCGACGGCCTTGGTGGGTTGGTTGGTTGGTTGGTTGGTGGGTGGGGTCCCCTTGGGAGGCCCCGGGACGGGTCCCTGGGAGCGGTTCGGGCTCCTTGGGGGGTCCCCAGTTTAGGATGCTCGCCCCACCCCCTCCCTTGGAGCCCTGGAGATGTCTCCCCTCCCGGCGGGGGCGTCTCCCCTCCCCGTGCTGCGTTGGGGTGGGCTATGGTGCAGAGGGGGCCTTTTTGGATGGGGAGAGGTCTGAGGTCTGTTTTCTACGGGGGAGGGTGGAGATGAAATGGGGAAGCCCTTTTTCCCCCAAAGGGGGAGGCCAGTGAGCCGTTCACGTGGGTCCCAAAGCTCGGCTTCAACCCCCACACTTTGGCAGCCCCTTGTAATGTATGAGGCCCCACCGCCAGCTGAAACTGTGACAGCACAAGGGGGCCCTGACCGATCTTCCTACTTCTTAGGATTTTGATACAATGAGACCCACCCGCCGACTCCTTCTAGTCGGGGAAGGAAACTTCTCTTTCTCTGCCTCCTTGTGTGATGCAAGCAATCGTGAGACTCACATCACTGCCACTTGCTATGAGAGCGAAGAGAGAGTTTCCAGACAGACACTTGCTAAAACGAACATACAGCTTCTGAGAAGGAAAGGTAAAGAAATCCCCAAAGGAAATCACTTTGCCATATTGTGCTGAATGCTAAGTATCCCCCACAGCTGTCTGGGTGAGTAACTGAGGGAGTGGATTAAAATTATAAGGGAAAAAATACAGTGAAATTCTTCCAGACAGTGAGATTTATCAGGCTGTGGAATTGTTCCACAGGAAATGCGTTTTAACAGCTATTGAAACAAGATCCCTGTATTGAACAATACTATTGGTCATAACAATGATAAAGGGCCTTTGGGGAAAGAACAAAGTTAACTAAAACAGGAGATGGTTTTGTAGGAGCAATTAAGGCACTTCAAATATTCCTCCAAATATCAATTTCAGACCAGAGAACATTTCCCCAGAAGAAATGAGGGGGATTCTAGAGAAATTCCCTCAGAGGAGTGAAGAACCCTCCAAATACTCATACCTTCAAATCTAATCAGAATCACACTAAAGAAAATAAAAACCACCACCAGCAGAAGTAAAAGGGGGCTTAACTTCCTAACATCAACTCCAGTGGGGGTAAGGAAAGAAGAAAGGAAATGCCATGTGATATTTAAAACTGGATTGTGCAAAGCACTAGAAAATATGATGGGGGAACAATCCTGCATTGGCCTCTATGGGATGAACTAGATGAGACTATATAGTTTTCTTAATGTCTATGATTTTGAAACGAGAACTTGCTTTTCCTTTTCATTTGCCATCTTTATGACCAACAGTAGAAGCTGTTTGACAGATTGAAAGCTCCATTAAAATAACCCAGCTCTACTCTCTCCTTTCTACCTGGTTACTTATGTATATATTCTGGGCTTTTCAATGAAGATTCTATCATGTTAAATCCCCTGCTCTCGTGCTTTCCTGTACTTTTGCAGGGGTTGAAGTTCGCTTTTGTGTGGACTGTACCAAACTGAAGGATTCCTTTTTGCCAGCAAAGAGAAATTTTGATTGCATTTATTTCAATTTCCCTCACTGTGGAAGGAAAGCTGGGGTGACAAAGAATAGAGAGCTTCTTACAAAGTTTTTCTGTAGGTGAGTAAAGTGAAACTAAGTAGCACAGACTTCTCTTACCATGTGGTCTGCTGAGCCACTTTCTAGAAGCTGCGTTTTGGTTCCTGAAACTAGTGCTTTAAATTCAAGGCAATTTTCCGGGACTTTAAAAAACATTGTTTAGAAAGGGCCCTTTTCCCCCATGTACTTTACCGTCACTGTTCTGTTTCTAAGTGTCCTGCAAGAGTATTACCAGCTGGTTCTTGTTCTAGCTGTGCAGACGTGCTCGCAGAGAAGGGAGAGGTCCATGTGGCTCTTTGCAAAGGGCAGGGAGGGACGCCTGCTGACCAGCCAATGAGAGAGTGGCACAACAGCTGGCAAGTTGTGGCTATGGCAGCGGGAGCAGGATTTATCTTGAGTGACGTTCATCCCTTCAACTTAGAGGATGTTCATGGATATAAGTGCACTGGCTACAGGTAACCTATAGATGCTGCAAAAAGAAGTCATTGATATTCATGCTGCTCCTTAGGTATTTCCGTAGTGCCTGACACCATAGTCCAGAGCATTGTCTTGTGGAGGAAACCCACCTAATTTTTTTCATTCTATAAAAATACAATATACTTCTCTTCCATCTCTTAGTAGGGTGGATAAGAAACAGTGAAATTCTTGCCTTTTGAGAGAGTATCTGCCAGAAAAAATGGTATCTTAAATCTCAGGATTAGCATTTCTGTTTCCAAATGAAACCAGTAATATTAAGGGATTGGGGAGAGCCAAATCCTATGATTGGTCTATTTGCTTAGACAAAGGTTGCACGCTAGATCTTCTGCAATGTAGACAACATTATGCTGACTCAGTCTTATCAGTTTACTATTTATTCAATGTCACTTTCATTTGTGTGTTTAATATTGGTCAAATATCAGTTACTTTACCAGATGGTGCATTTGTGTGTGTGTTGCCAGGAGTCAGGATAAATCCTTCTCTGTAGAAGGTGCATTAAACCACATCTTCACTCGGGGCTTGCCATTTCCACATCCCAGGCCTGTGATCTGCCAAACTGAACTGGAGGGCAAGAGGGTTTCCATCCAGGTTCCAGAAATATTTGTGGATAAAATTAACAGGTAAGTGTTCTAGTCCAATATCAGGTTTGATTGTAGATTTATTCACCAGGCTGCATTTGGGCCATGCTGAACAAAACCAGACAATGCTTGAGTCTATTGCTAACTTAATCCACAATCTTGCATGAATGATCAGTTTGCATCTCTGAGACAGGTAATCACTAAATGTTCCAAATTCCATTTCCTCTTAGCGGGAAAGAGCAAATTTGAAACCAACATAAAAATGACCATATTTATGGTCCACTTAGCATAAGGCTTCAGAAGAGAGGATGTTACTGTTCCTATTTACAGGAGTAGAAGAGGGAAGTTGTAATTACACATTGTGCAGTGATTTGGGAGCAGTCTTGGAGGTGGCTTAGTCTGTACTAATATTGCTAAGGCTAGTTAGATTAAAAACTAAGTTTTTATTCCTGTCTCTAAACTGGTTCATAGTCTCGAAAATATCCAGAGCTTAACATACTTTTGATTGGCTTTGTTAAATAAGCTTGTAATTCTAATAGTGAGTGGAAGTCAGCTGATACTTGCTAGGAAAGGCCTCCCCCTTCCACCAGCTGAAGTGCAACTAATCCTCAATTGCAACTCTTAACACACATCCTTATGTCCTGCAGATGTCTTGGTAATAAGTATGCCACCATGACTAAAGATTTTCCCTGTCCAAGTGGCTATTGAAAACAAGCTTAACATTAAGATCACTTTGGAGAAGTCATTATACTTGTCTTTAATTATAAACAGACGAAAATGTTTTTACAAGTCTAAGTAGAGTGATTTTTTAATAATCTACTGTTTTGTTTTTAATAGGTGTTTCCTTGATACCAATTCAGATCATCCTGTAAGAACTATAAATGAAAAGCTCATTGCTCAACTCAGCCAAACCTTCCCATTACAAAGGGTTGACCACTCCCTGTCTCTCCTGCACCAAGGTGGCCTAAGTGCTGTTTCTCAGTCAAACGCCTTTTGGATCATTCCCAACACAAAGGAAAATCCAAACTCTGATCCTATAGGTAAGGGAACAGCAAGAGGTGTCTTATTTTGTGGCGTTCATTTCTGCAGGGACATAGACCAAGATGACAGAATGAAGGCTCAGGAAGGAGACCAGCTCTCAGAACATTATCTTAGATCTTCCCTTCTGGTTCATGTTCAGGATGTGATACGAAGGCTGAGCTTTCTCCCTGGGACTCTGCATGTTCTCAGTGGGCCTGTCTTTAGGAAGTGTCTGATCTCTCCGCGCACTCTGCCTGTTTTTCATGAGACTCTTTTTATGTGTGCAGTTGATAAGGGTACAGAGGGCAGCTGTATCCAGATGCTTATGGATAATATTAAAAACACTATAAGTTCTCTGCTCCCATCTCTTTCTTGTTTTACATTGAACTCCACAGTAGAAGAAGCAAAAAGCTCTGAAACAATTGAGCTAAATGATTCAGTCAGGCCTGACCCTCAGCTTGATAAAACTCAATATATCATCTGTGTGAAAACTGACACTTCAGACTCCAAAGCCAGTGGCTCTTGCATAGGAGCCATAGCAGCAGCTCCCTGTGGGCCAATAAACAGTGAACTGGGCATTGTGTGCGCATCAGTGAATCTTGACCTGGTAGCCATGCAAATTTGTGGAATTTCTGACTGGCGAATGCTGTGGACCGTAGATGAGCGTTTTCTGAATCAGTTTATTGGAGGAGAGTTAGGACCTTTCAAGAGCTTTTCACTCTATCCACCTTCCTATGTGCATGATGTCAGCTTCTGGGTTCCTGAGTGTGAACAGTTTGACGAAGTTGCATTTCACACTATTGCCAGGTGTGTGTCACAGGAAACTGTTGTGTCCATTCAACTCCTTGACAGCTTTCAGCATCCACAAACTGGACAAATCAGCCTCTGCTACAGACTAACCTTCCAGTCCTGTGACAAGGCTCTTACTCGCCAGCAGGTGGCAGAGATGCAGATGCAGTTTAGAAAGGAGATACAGCAATGTTTGCACATAACTCTTAGGTAAATTATTGTATGCTATTTTCGGACCTTCATCAGCAGCACCACTTTGCTGTGAGAAGCCTGGACTTCATGTTGTGGGTCCCTTAACACTGTGTGTTACTATTATGTTTAGCTAAATTCTGCCTCTTATAAAGGCTGTGCAGATTAATTTAAAATGTTACATACCTGCCTTTAATTCTACTCTCAAAAATAAATTCCAGCTGCCTTCCTCTTGTCTGACTGTATGTGACTGTTGAAATGCCAGTTCTCCATGGGTGTTTTCTTTATCAGGTTTCTAGAAAAAGGTGGAGTTAGAAGTGATTCTGCTCATTTGTGCCAAAGGTGGGTTTAAGTTCATGTTCTGGACAAGTCTGCCAAATGTTGCTTGATTATATTCAGCCAGAAGCACTTATTGATGACCACTCTGATTAGGTACACTTGAAATAGGAAAACGTCAACAGTTGCCCATTACTTGTTTAAAATGTCTGAGCATTTTTGGGTCCAGCCATGGAGGCTTAAGTGGTTTTACTACAAGAAGTCAACACATGTCTGAACCCAAGAATTCCTGAGTTGTGGCATCCCTTTCTCTAGAAGGGATAGAGCAGAAGTTGCATAATCTATGGCAGTGGTAGGTACATTAAGGGTTTGAAGTTGGCTCTTTTGAGTCTCTAATAGCTGCAGCTCCTGCAGGGAGGAGCTGGAAATATGATACCCTGTTTGATCCTAGTTTTGTTTACAGTTTAGGAATTGATAATAGGTGCAAGGCAAGACTAGGGGTGCTCAGGAGAATAACCCTTGAATAACAAACCATGCTGTGTATGGATGGTATATGTAGCACTCGTAGCATCATACTATGGTGCATAGCATAATTATAATAAAGGACAGTGTTCTCACTAAACAACTGTAACTGGTTTTGGATTGTCCTAGAATTTTTCAATTTCATAAGAGAGGGGTGGCCCACTTAAGAGGCATTCTACCTACACCTGGCCTGGGGAGACTTAGTTCCATGCTTAATGGGTGCACTTCTTTGCACCCAGCCCCTGGCAGACTGTTGTTCACTTAGTGCACAGCGGCATGTGCTCCTGTGCACCCCTTTGCACGGTTAGACTCATTGCAGACAAGTCTTTTTACACCCTCTTGCAGTGTTAGACTTGCACACACTCATTGCACAGTGCGGCATCTTTTATACCCTACTTGCATGATGAGAATTGCACAGTGGAGTGCTCTCCTATGCAATCCTCCTCTCCTGTTGCAAGGAGAGAAGTGCACAACAGCGTGCTCTCCTATGTACCTCCTTGAAGAGTGAGAATTGCATGCTCAATGCAGTGGGGTGCTCTCCTATGCACCCCCCTTGCACGGAGCCAATGGTGCACATTTCACACAGCTGCGTGCTCTCCTGTACACCCCCCTTGCCGGGAGAGAAATGGTGCACATTGCACACAGCTGCGCGCTCTCCTGTGCACCCCCCCCTTGCACGGAGAGAATGATGCACATTGCACACAGCTGTGCACTCTCCCCTGCACTCCCGCTTGCACAATGAGACTTGCATGCTCGGTGCCCAGGGGGGCGCTCTCCTATGCACCCCCCTTGCACGGTGAGAATTGCACGTTCAGTGTACAGCTCTCCCCTGCCTCCCTCGCCCGGTGCGCGCTGCAGGAAGCGGACCGGAGCCCGGCTCAGGGGAGCACAGAGCGTCTCGGGGCCCGGCTGCTGCCCGCACTAAGTATGGCGGCCGCCGGCCTCAGCCCGTGCGCCTCCCGCGAGCCGCAGGAGGAGCCCGGCGCGCTGCTGCCCGAGCTCGGCATGGCGGCCAAAGGGACCCGGCAGCGGCCGAGGGGAGGCGGCGGGGACCCGGGCCGGCAGCGAGAGGAGGGGCCGGGGCCGGAGGAGGCCAAGGCGGAGTAGGTGCCGGGCGGGCGGCGCGGCTGAGGGCGCGCGCTGGTGCGGAGTGCAAGGGGGCAGGCACCGGGCCGGGAGCCCAGCCGCCCTCCCTGAGGAGGGGAACCCGCCCCCGGAGCCCAGCCGCCCTCCCTGAGGAGGGGAACCCGCCCCCGGAGCCCAGCGCCCGCCCTGGGCAGGGGAACCCGCCCCCGGAGCCCAGCCGCCCTCCCTGGGCAGGGGAACCCGCCCCCGGAGCCCAGCCGCCCTCCCTGAGGAGGGGAACCCGCCCCCGGAGCCCAGCCGCCCTCCCTGAGGAGGGGAACCCGCCCCCGGAGCCCAGCGCCCGCCCTGGGCAGGGGAACCCGCCCCCGGAGCCCAGCGCCCGCCCTGGGCAGCGGAACCCGGCCCGGGAGTCCAGCCCCTGAGGCCGGCATGGGTCAGGCGCAGGGTGGACACCCCGCCACCTGGCCAGGGGCCTGCATATAGGCGGCACACGCTAGCCTGATACAGAAACCACGAAGGGACCCCTGCAAGGGTGGTGTAGCCGCGCTGGTCGCAGGATATGAGGGAGACAGGTGGGGTGAGGTAATACATTCTGTTGGACCCAAATGTTACCACACCCGCCTTGTCTCCCTATGAATGGACCTGTCGGTCTCCAAAGCCCTGTGGGGTGGCCCTGGGTAGCCTGGGATTGTTAGGCATTAGCAAGAGCTTTGCTCGGTGAATGCACCAGGGCTCAGTTTCTGCAAGCAGAGCCTGGCATCCAGCTAGACTTGTTGAACATTGCAGGATGGTTTCACCAGTATCTAGCTCTAGCCACCTCTTATACCAGAGGGACCCAATGGTTAGAAGTTGATCTGGCATGTGTTTGTTTGGACTATCTTTTACATAAAGGTGCTGAGATGCCACAATGGTGGGTGCGGTACAAGGACCCCAATAGAAGGGATTCATTGACATCAAAACTAGGTTTGATCTGTAGTAAATATAACAGTAATAATGAATACAAACAAACCAAAACAAACAAACCAAAACAAAAAACAGCAGAGCCTTTGGCCATGTACATTTCCTCAGTATAGTTAGAAATGTAACTGTATCACTTGGTGCCAGGGTGCCATCCAACCTCACAACCTGAGCAGGGCTGGGTCTGGTAAGCGCTGGGATGGGGATTCAAGGGATGGAAGGATGGTCTAGTGATTAGGGCACTAGCCAGGGACTTTGGAGACCTGGGTGCAAGTCCCTGCTCTGCCTCAGACTTCCTTGGGTAAGTCGCTTTGTTCCTCTGTGCCTCACCTCCACGTCTGTAAAATGGTGGTAAGACCACTCTCCTGTTCATTGTGAGGATAAGATTGTGAGTTCAGATATAACAGTGGTGGGACCACATAAATACATTAAAGACATTTTCCTCACTCTATTTTAAGGGTCACTGGTTGTGTGAGGGTCAGTTAAACCAAGTAACTGCCTAAGAAGTGACATTGATTAGATGTGTAAATGGATAAACCAACTTGAATTTAAATGTAATGAACAGGATGCCTATCATGCCCTGAGCAGAAGGATCTGAATGGAGGATGCAAAGAGCTGTAGACTTTTTTGACTCAGAGTGTGTTTTAAGGATACTGAAGAGGGAGTACAGACATATTCATTGCTTCCTTGAGAGTCTTAACTCTTTCTGTGTGGATTTTCCAGTCTCTTGGGTTCTTTGCCCTGTGTCATCTTGCTGCTCTTTATTCTGTTACCTTATATCATCCACTCCAATAAGTCCTTGTGACACTAGTTCTTTGCTCTTGATTAGGCCATCCGGGAACAAGGCAGGTCAGGTCTGGGCACCTGAAGGATCCACAGCTTTCAAGTGTCTAATCTCAGCTCGGTTCTGCGCTGCCCTCTTGAGTAACATCTCAGATTGTGATGAGACTTTTAACTACTGGGAACCGGTGAGTGGCTTCTCCTTAGTAGAGGAATTTGAGGCTTTGTAATTGGTCTGCTCAGATTCTTGATACGGATTTGCCTAGAGCTGTCTCATGCTGATCTGTGCCCTCAACATATCAATCTTCTTATGCTATTGTTTGCTAATGGCTAAAGCAAAAATGTGTCCTCTTTTTAACCTGTATTTTTTTTTAATGGGATTTGTAGATGCACTACCTCGTCTATGGGAAAGGGTTCCAGACGTGGGAATACTCTCCAGTCTATGCCATTCGCTCCTATGCTTACCTGTGGCTTCATGCCTTGCCAGCCTTATTCCATGTTAGAGTTCTACGGACAAATAAGGTAAATCATTTGTGTGGAAGCTTTGCTTATGAGAAACCATCTGGCCTTTTGTCTGTATCAAAGAAAGCAACTGTTTGACACAAAGGGCATTGGAATTCTTATTTAACGTGCTTGTGCATGCACATGGGTGTCTAAGTGGGTGCAGAAGGAATATGGTTAGTAGGGTTTGTGAACCAAAGGCAGGCTAGAAACTGTTTGAAAGGTGCCTCTTGAAAGTAGCCATGTATTCAGGCCAGGACACAGACTTTGACATAATGACTGAGCTTTTCAAAGCAGTCTAAAGCAGGGGTTCTCAAACTGGGGGTTGAGACCCCTGAAGGGGTTGTGAAGTTATTACATGGGGAGTTGTGAGTTGTCAGCTTCCCTCCCCCCCCCAACCCTGCTTTGCCTCCAGCATTTATAGTGGTGTTAAATATATTAAAAAGTGTTCTTAATTTATAAGGGGAGGGGGTCGCACTCAGAGACTTGCTATGTGAAAGGGGTCACCAGTACAAAATGTTGAGAACCACTGGTCTAAGAGAACCATGGTCTCAAACCTGCTGTTAAGCTTCCTGGAAGATATGTAGCTGATTTCACTTGTATGCTCTGGAAATTTCATCCAGTAGTGCTTTTGCAATTTTTTTTAATGGTTTCATTTTTAAAATCAAAATATAAATGTCAGTATGCTGCACTTCTCGCATAACACATTATAACCTGCAGACACGAGAAAGTGAAAAAGAAGCATTTAAAAAAAAGCAACGTGTTGCTTGGGTACATATCTGCCCCACTATGTATAGCACCACCCCTTAGTACCGAGATGCTCTTGTGTGCGTGCGTGATCACTGGATAGGTAGAGCAGATGGATATTTGGGATAATTTCCCTTTGTAATGTTGCAGTTAAGGCTTCAGTCCTCAAGACTTGAAAGAGGAAAGGGCAGGCTAGCCCAGGGTCCTGTTGCATGGAGTCATTTCTTTTTCACTGTTTTGCCATAAAGGACTTAGTGTCAAAGGGCTAGATCCTGTGCCTTTCAAATCAGTGGATGTGAGATCAGGCACCACATTGAGTGGACTTTGGCTCCATGATTTAACAAGTAGATCTTGTGGCGTTCTCACCATGGCAGTAGTTATTCCATCTTATATTAGCCTTTCACATTTTTGCTCCATGGTTTACCAGCAGGCACTTCAATTCCATTTATAAATTCCGTTTCTGACTCTGAATGTTTCTCCTAGGTTCTCGTCTTTTATTTCCTGCGATGTCTCTTGGCCTTCTTGAGTTGCATTTGTGAGCTTTACTTTTATAAGTGAGTAGACGAAGCTATTTGCTCAGTGAATAGCCCAGTGTGAACAACAAGGATGGTTATTGCCACTGACAATGAGGGCTGAAAATATACCCACAAACCCATATAAAAATGTCTCACGTGGATTATAGTGCTTCACATTGAAATCTGTCAAAATACGTATCCAGCAAAGATTCCTAGGGAAACATTGGTTAAAATCCTGCCACTGTGGCCAAATTCTGCTCTGAGGTCCACTGAGTAAGTCTTAACTCTGGCATTTGGCTCAGGCTCTGTGCACAGCTTTCTCACTGACATCAGCAGAATTGTCAGGGCTGAGTTGTTCTGGGTGTGTCAAAGAGGGGAAACAGCAGACTTCATTTTGTGTAGGTGATTTCAGCTGGGAGGCACTGGAAAGCATCAAAATTCAGTATCACCCCCAAGTTCTCTGGCTCTGTTGACCCCAGCTGAGGGGTAACTCCAGTGGAGTTTACAGTTCCATAAAGCAGTAGCCCGAACATGCAATTAGCTGGTCCAAGTGGGAAGTCTTAGCCTGCCACTTCTTTTCGAGCCATCGTTGTCCCACTTTGCATCTCCATTGGCAGCAGCCATGAGATGGCGTTGATCCTGATTCTGGGAAGCAATCTGCAGCGTTTGGAATGGTGCTACTGGTGACTAGCTACTGTGATTGGTAAAACAGTACTCTAGAATAGCAATTACTGGCGTAGCTGCTCCAATGCAAACCCTTAGCGAAGACGCTATGTACGCTGGTGAAGCACATGTGGAGACAGAATACTGAACTCAGTGGGGCACAGGTCTGACCAAGTCTGGCAATTGCTATCTTCCTATGATTCCCCCAAGTGCAACTTACCCTGGTGCAAACCATCTCTACAGTAGGGGTTTGCACTGGCGTAGCTATGCAGAGGGCTGAAATCCAAGTGTAGATGGGTTCAGAGTATCCATTCTCCCTCCGTCCATTTGTCTCCAGGAGCTGAGGAGTGAGAGCCCTGCAGCTCGGAGTTCCCAAGAGCCATGAGAGCTGCTTTCAGCTCTGCATGCAGTAGCTATTGATTTGTGCAGAGTGTTTTTTCTTTTGTGCACAGAAGATGTTTCCATGGCGCTATGTCTGATTTTCTCTCTGCTTCCCTAGGGCCGTGTGTAAGAAATTTGGGCTGCATGTGAGCCGGCTGATGTTGGCCTTCTTAGTTCTCAGCACTGGGATGTTTTGCTCAGCTGCAGGTAGGCTTGCTCAGCAGCAGGTGCAGAAGTGACCCACTCTCAGGAATGCCTTGGTGGGTCCGGAGGGGAAAAGTGCAACTGCAGTTTTTTTAAAGCATTACTTTAAAATGTTCACTACTCAGTGCCCGGTGCTTGACATGGATAATCCATTGCTCTCCTGCTGCAGACATTTCTAATGGAAAATCTGGCCAGAGACCAGCTGTTGTCCCAGATGTGTCTCACTTCTTTCCTTTATCTTCCTCCTCCCTGGCTGTATTTGTTTCTGCTGCAGTCCCCAGTCTCAGGGAGCCATACCTTGCCAACCTCTTTGCTCTCAAACTGGGTTCTTAGTCATTCTGGGACTATTTTCTTTAAGTGTTTTTGACATTTCCACATGGGCTAGTGGCCCATGTGTAACCAGGGGGAGAAAAGGTGTTATCTTGTGGTAGGCTGGCATTATAATGTGCCTTAATATACCCCTGCCATTTAAATGGTCTCTGCCAAGCCAGCCATTGCAACTCAGGTTTGTAGAACACTTGGGGTGAGTATTGTGTGCATGTGAAGGGATATTTTCTGCAAAGGTGGCAATTGGAAGTCATTTCGAGCCATGGCTTCTTGCACTTGGTGCTGACATGGCCTCAGGAGGGGAGGTGTCACTACCAGATGATGTCTGAGATCTATTCTGCACTGCCTTTGTTTACAATGACAGCTAGAAGGCCCTTTCCAGCACTATTCATGTAGTTCTCATTCGTTCCCTGTTTATTTCCCCGTAATCCCACTTGGTTTCTCAAGGACCATGCCCAGTCCATCCCAATCTCTGTTTGCCCCGTGAGCAAGTTCATATCGTTCTTCCAATTAAAAAAGGGCACGGATAATAGAGCAAGTGTTATGGGTAATCATATCTGCAAATACTGGCGGTCTGGCTGGGCTGCCACCGTGGAATGTGGCAGGTTATGAGCAAATGGACCTTAGTACTTGGATATTTCTTGGATAGTACTTGGTCTTAATCTTGGCAGAATAGAGTGAGAAGGCTCTTAACTGGAGGACTTCCGGTGTGAAACCCTGGCTCCGTTGAAATCAGTGGGAATTTTGCCATTGGCTTCAGTGTGGCCAGGATTTCATTCCCAGTGTTTATAGCAGACTGTACTCTGCCTGTTACAGAGCCTTAAATTGACCCTATGCAGTATTTTACCTGTGTGAAAGTTTAGCTGACCTCTTCCTTTCTTTGCTTTGTAGCCTTCCTCCCCAGCAGTTTCTGTATGTACACCACAGTGGTTGCCATGACGGGCTGGTATATGGATAAGACCTCAATAGCCGTGCTGGGCGTGGCAGCTGGAGCCATCGTGGGTTGGCCTTTCAGTGCAGCTCTTGGGTAAGGAGAGGAAAGCTCAGAGGCCTGACAGAAGTTCTGTGCTTTTTAAGGCCCAGTGCTCAGCTGTCTGGCTGGGAGGCTGTGGCACCATTAGGAAAATCCTGCCTCCGTGTGGTACATGTTACCCAGAGTCTAGATGGTGTTTGTATAACCCACATGCTCTCAGTATAGTGCTGGGCTGGTAACTGGGCACATACAGAGGTTAATGTGCTTGCTATGGACTGGGCTTACACAGCTGGGGTTTTTAGCTTAGGCAATTAAGGATTGTGCTTTAATATCCAGAGGTCGCAGGTTTGATCCCTGCTGCTGACAATCCATTCCAAGGTGTCTTGTTAGATTTGATGAAATATTCCCCTTGGAAAAAGGAACAGTTTGATGAAGGACTGGCAGGGAGTCGGTTCCTGGCTTGAGACTAATGGGAGAGAGTCCGTTGTTCTCTCCCCACCCCCCATTAACTGTCTTCCTGGACCTGGGGGGAGAAGGGGATAAGGATTCTCAAGGTGAGGCAGGTGGGTAATCATTAGATTGAAAAAGGTCCCTGATGCAGATATTGTCTTTTGCAGGCTACCTATTGCCGTTGACTTGCTGATAATAAAGCGGAGGTGGAGGAGCTTCGTGAACTGGTGTCTGGTGGCCCTGATCCTATTTTTGGTAAGTTCCTGTAATAAAGCCCAATGGAGGAGCTAGGCTGGGCTAGTAACAGAGCCAGGGCTCATTTGCAGGGAGAGCCCTTTCCGAGGACTTTCCCATTGTCTGCTGAGGTTCTTATTAACAAGAATCTCCCTGAGCTCAATAGCCTCACCCTCTGCTCCTAAGAACATCTCTGTTCCTGGCTCACTCCTCTCGTTCTTACAGATGCTTTCAAAGGCCGAGAAGTTGTGTAGCTTCCATGCAATGATCCCCTCACCCTGCCTCTCCTGCAAAGGACTGACTTCCCTTTGCTGCTCCCAGAGGGCTTTTAGTCTCTGCTTGTTGTTCCTCCAGGCCCTAGCTGAATCAGTCTTAATCAGAACTTGACAGTCAGTCTCTAGTACCTGTACAGAGGGTGCAGAGCAGAGGCATCCTGCCAGGTATGGTACTTGTTACCTGATTCCCAGAGGGATGGACAAAATGCGTATCCCGCTGCCCAGAGCAGCACATGCCAGTGCTGGCTGCTGCTGCTGAATGCTGTGCCCTAAAGGCTGATTTGGTTAATGAGATGCTGCTCAAAGCCTTTGCCGTTCACTGTCCAGTCTCAGAGGGGCCAGGGACTAGCAGGGTCTTAGGAACCAAACTCCCCTTTTGCACTCAGCATCTCCAGTTCATTGCTGCATGATGAGTGAAATATGGTTTGGACTCTAAACCCTTTGTACTCCTGGAAGAAGCTGCATCACCCAATAGCTGTGCCTGTCTTGCAGGGCCCTGTCAGTTAGAGCCAGGCATCGTATACCTATCATTTGTGCAGTATGGGGCCTGGAAGGCTATGTATACCCTGGCACAAATATGGAAATTTGGCAGTGATGCTACACACCGGGTAGCCCCTCATTGATTTGGAATTTCTGGCCAAAGCTGCCAGCGCTACATGAATTTTAAATGCTTTGTTCCAGGTTCCCCTTGTGATTGTTGACAGCTACTACTATGGGAAGCTGGTAATCACTCCTCTCAACATTGTTTTATACAATGTCTTCACACCTCACGGACCCGATCTTTACGGTGAGTGCGTTATAACAAAACATCGGGGTGTGCTGTGAGAGCTCATTTGATGCAGTTAAACAAGCTCACCAGTGATACAGTTCCTGTCTGTTGCCACTGGATGTCGCTCTTGACTCAGGAATACCACCCACATTTTTATATTTCCTGTTTTGCTGAATTCTAAGCTAAGTTGCTTTGAATGAGTTTCTAGCTTTGAAGTTCTGGTGTACCACAAATACATCACGGGATGTCTCAGCAGTCTACGCTTCACAGCAGAGAACTCTTAGCAGCAAACTTGTTTGAGATCCAATGTGACTACATCGCATTTCATTTGTGCCCAATTTTGTAAATTTCAGATTCTCCCCAAGGTACAGTTATGTTTTCCTCCACATGTTTTATGAGCGTTATTGAAAGTGGTTGTTTGTACCAAAGAGCTGTGTGACTCATCATCTGTCTGAGTAATGTTGGTTACACTCTTAAACCAAAGCAAAAGAGTCTGTTTGTCAGCTTTAATCCTGTTTGAGGCTGTTCTGGTCTCACCCAGACAGGGTGCGGAGTCAGGCATGTAACTGAGAGCACAGCCCCTGAGCCCTTTCACTTCTCATCAGTTCTTCACAGACTCTGCTTCCACACTGTGTCTTGGGGATCTCCTTGCTTCTGTGACAATGCATGGTCTGAGCTTTGCTGGCATGCAGCAGAAGAGAGGTTACCAGAGGGCATTTGCAGGAATCTGGAGAAAGACAAAGGTTAATTAATTCTGCATGCTGCTGTTCATTATGACAGTCTTGCTGGAGTTAGGATGGGCTTTGGCTTTGTATGAGTTACTCATTGGTACTGTAAGAATCCAGATCAGAAAGCTGAGGCACAGAATAGGGAAAGCAATTTGCCCAAGATTGCAGAGGAAGTCCGTGGCAGAGACAGGATTAGAATTTCGTTTCAGGTGATAAAAATTCAAAATGGATCAAAGCAAATTTTTTCACACCAGGTGCGATTGGTCTGTGGAACTGAATGACCCAGGAGGTTCTTGAGGCCTATAGCTTAGCACAATTCAAAAAGGGATTGGACATCAAGAACATCCCGAGTTGTCATAATTAATAACAAAAAATTTGGAAGAGTAATAAAACGTTCTGCTTCAGGTTTTAGGCCGATCTCTATTTGAGACCTAATTGGGGCCTGGGGCAGATTACCCCACACTTGCCTACCAGGGGGTTCTTACACCTTCTTCTGAAGCATCTGGTGCTAACCACTGTCAGAGACAGGATACTGGGCTAGATGGATGTGGGATTTGATCCAGTCTGGCTCCCAGCTGACCGTGTGCTATTAGAAATGAAGGGAGAGCTTTTTGTGGGGGAGTTAAGATTAGTTCAAATGAGGGATCATTAAAGAGACTGCTTACAGGGCTGCAGTTAAATAACCTGACTAGAGGAGACTGTGGGGTGTCTGAGGAAGCAGCACGATCTCTTTCTTGCTCTTGTCATACAGATCCCACTGCACATCTGATATTGCTCGGGCCAGACTGTGGCAGTGAATTGTTTCTAATGCCATATTTGCCTCTGGCAACTTTTGACGGTTCCCGGGAGTATCACTCAGATAGAAGGGCATTTCTGGGTGGGGCAGCACGGTGGTTTCTTGTGGTACAACAGGGCGAGTGTTGCCCTTGCCAGGGACCCTGGTCTCTGCAATAATGATCTGAAATGTATTGCAGTGACTCCTATGTAATGGAAACTTCAGACACTTTTTCTGATGGGGTTTGATTTGGCCTGGGCTCATCCCCGGCCTTTCTATGCTGGTGTGTGAGCTATTTCTGGTGTCCTCTGGGAACCAATCCATTCTAAAGTATTTGTGCACAGTGACACTCATATAACATCTTCATATGAATAAAAGAGCTCAGTGAAATGTCTGCTTAATGCTGTGTGGCCAGGAGGCTATATGCCATAATGCTGTATGTTTAGAAAGCTTTATAATGTTTATTTGTAAGGAAAAGTCACACCACACAGGGAGATGAAAAGGCCAGGCAAGTTCTGTTGGCTTTGGAACGCTGTCCCAGCTTTCATGGAAACAGGATAAAAATATACTGGGAGCTGATGAAGCACCAGGTTGCACCATCTTTAGTGCCGGGATTAAAGCACTGTTCCTGGACTATCATCTCCTGCATTCCCATTGCTGATATCACTGGAGTCTGTCCTGAGGTGGCTGGGCCTTTAGAGGCATATCTACACTGCAATTAAACACCCATGGCTGGCCTGTATCAGCAGATTCGGGCTCACAGGGCTTGGGCTGTAAAATTACAGTGTAGATGTTTGGGCTTGGGCTGGAGTCTGGGTTCTGGGAATCTTCCCCCTTGCAGGGTCCCAGAGCTTGGCCTTTAGCCGGAGCCTAGTGTCTATGCTGCAGTTGTATACCCCCTGCAGCCTGAGTCGGCTGACACGGGCCAGCCACGGGTGTTTAATTGCAGTGGAGACATACCCTATGAGGGGTCTAGGTTCAGTTTTCTCAGACTCTGGTTTCTTCCCAGATTGTGTGATCACAGGCTACATTCCTTTAGTACATAGTACCTGAGGGAGGGGCTATTACTCTCTGGGTGGGGACAGATGACAGGGAACAGTGGCATCACCATTCTCTTCCCCTTAACCTGATTTCTGTTCTACTTGGATTCTCATGCCACATCCATAAATGTGGTATCTGGACATGGTGTTATATCTTTCTTGCTTACAAGCTGAGATCCTGCAGGCAAGAAGAGCATTTTCTTTCCGTTTTCTAGATATTACTTTCCCCGTGATGTAGGCACTCACTGTAGTGAATATTCCACTGTCAGTTATCAGATTCCTGTGTCCGTGGGGACAGTGGCTCATATGCAGATATCACTGATCCGTATTTTTGAGGCTCTAAAAAGATGAGCAGTTGGAGAAAATCATTAGAACTATTAGCTGAGCAGTAAAGAGAACAATGAGAGTTATTCCTTCGTGAACCTGGCCCTGTGGATTCGTCTGCTGAGCCCATCCCATTTATGTGCGGAGCGTTGGTTGTGACTTGTAATGCGGTTACGCTTTGGAAGCATTTGGGGAATTCACTGGAGTTGTGTCTGTTTGTACAGCATCTAGCACAATGGGATTGTGGTCCTTGTCTAAGACTCCTCAGTGCTACTGGAGTACAAATAAATAATAAAATAGGTGGTGATTATTATTATTATCTGGCTCGTTGAGTTTAAAGTTTGTAATGGCCCCTGAAGTTGAACACAAGGCTGAATATTTTCTGGCTCTGGGATGCTTAGTAATCACTCTTGTGGGTTCTCCTTATATGCAGCCTGCTACATCAGTGGGCCCTACTGTAAATACTGCATTGTTCTCTTTCCACCACTTGCAGTTGCTTTTCTCTCTTAATCCACCACTGACAAACTGGACGTGGCACAATGAGTCCATATGATTTGCATGGTTTATTCTTCTGTTTCTGCTTGAATGACTTGGGAGATCCCTTCCAGTCCTTTGTCTTATGAATGTCACACTGGGGAAGCTTATTCCCACTGTTCTGTGGAAGGATAGTTTCCCCATCCCCGAAGAACACTCAACAGAGGCAGGATTTCTCCTTGTGTGTGGTGTTCTTTTCATTGCTGTCGTGTCTCAAGTCACCTTGTGAATGACAAAAATAAAGGCATTTTGCACTGGGAGGCAGAGAGACTGAATGTCTCTGAACGCGTGAGTCAACACAGCGACCATGCCTCAAGCTTGTATTTTCTACATAAAATCTTGCGTCAGCGGGTCACTTAACTAGCCCGTGTGACGCATTATTCCTGCCTGATTTGGCTTTTTTTTCCTGAGCCACAGCAGTAAATGTGCCCTTGGACAAGGAGAAAAGGCTCCAGCTCTTAGTCCTTAAGAGGCAGTTCAGTCATGCTGCAGCAAACTTAGGGAAAGGGCCTCTGCATCAAAGCACTGCTTCAGGCCATTTGTCTTCTGCGTTGTCATTGGAGTCTGTCATGAGGTGGCTGTGCCTTTCTGAGAGGAGTCTAGGCCCAGCTCTCATCTGACCCTGGTTTTCCCCCAGATCCTGTGACTGTGGGCTAAAGCAAGGCCTGATGGGAAGGGAAAAACAGGATGTAATAGGTAGGTCCTGTCCTCCCCAGGTAAGGGAAGAGACCTGAGTAGAACAGGGCATCTCTCCATTGGAAATAGCTACACATGGCTGTTAGGTTTTTTCAGGCAATGGCCCAGGGAAGGCTAACAACTGCCTGAACCCCTGTGACCTAGAGGAAGAAATTGTGAACCCTGAGTGTGAGGGCTAACATTGCCCTGGCCCTGGCTGGTGGGCTGTGGACACCTAAAAGATGGTTCATAGGTTCTGGTACAGATGGATAAATTAAGCTAGAGGGGAAGGCATGGACAGGTGGACTGGGTTTCCTCAGAGATAGTGTGTGTGCTAAAGAGGGTTTTTTAAGCAGATGCCAGGAGGGGAGACTACTGCAATGTTGGCCAGTGATATGCTAGGACGCTGGAGAGGCACACAACCCCCTTGCAGAGAAGAGGTGTGTTTCAAGAGGGGCTTTCCTCCCACCCTGCTTGCCCACGCCCCGGCACTCCATCCAACACTGAAGTAGCAGCCCTGTGTTTGGTATGTCACAACTCCTTCCACATCAGCATTGCTACTGCAGTACAGAGTTCAGTAGCCGACAGGCTGGGAAGAAACCGAACCCTTGTTTACATACAGAGTTCTCCCACAGGGAGTCCATTCACCACTCTGAGTATACTGAATATTTCTTCTTCCCGCGTTTTCTAAGTTTTCCCCTGAAATCTGAGAGTTTCTTTTTAAGATTCCCTCTCACAAGGTGTAATCATTTCAGTTAATAATTAATACCTAGCTCCTATATACCTCTTTTCATCAGTAGATCGCAAAGAGCTTTACAAAGAAAGTAAGTTGTTATCCCCATTTTACCTCTGGGGAGACTGAGGCATGTTGCAATGTGTTACCTGAATGTTAACTAACATGCTTCAGCTATAATCACAGTTCAGAGCAGTAGGACATAAGCAACACAGCTTAAGTCGTGTTCTTATACTGAGATTGGAAGCTCTTTGGGGCAGGGATTGTCTTTTTGTTCTGTGTCTGTACAGCTCCTAGCACAGTGAGATCCTGGTCTTATGACTGGGGCTCCTAGGAGCTACAGTAATACAAATAATATTGTTTAAATTTAATTCCTCTCCATGTTATAGACTTTTCTCTTATGTACATACCTCTCAAATGTCCCTGATTTCCAAGGGGGGGGGCACTCATTTTAGTCTCAAAGTTATCTACATTCTGAACACATTTGGTTTCCCTTTCACTTTGGTTATTCAAAATTATAGACATCAGAAATAAAGAATCATAAAACAGAGGTCATGGAAAGGGTTATTTACACTGGAGGAAGAAATCCCACAGCCATTGCAAATTTGCTGCATGGATAATTATTATGTGTTCATCCTTTTGGGTGTTGGTCACATTCTGTGTCCCATGTTTGGGCTTTGGCAGCAGGCTGAGAATTATACTCACCTGAGACTTTGAAGGTGGTGATGTGGGTGGGTGAGTACTGAAGGTGAATTTCTGATAAACGTTGCCATTTAAAAAACCCAACAACACTACAGAACGTTAATTTCATTTTGCTTCTAGTGCTGCCGTGCTAATGGATGTAGGATTCCCAAATAAATGTGAGTTGCTTGGGCTTTGCCTTAGTAACTCCTGCTCCTTGTTTCTGACATTATGAGTTCAGCTCCTAATCGTATTTAGTTGTACAAGCTGCAGAGGTGTCAGGTTTTCCTTGCTGCTTTTCAGTTGTCTGATTAATTTCAACACAGACCCTTTTTAAGTGGCTCTGATTGCAGGAAATTGTTACGGCATGTGACACATGTCACAACAGTGCATTGATTAAAGCCCCCGCGTGTCATTTACTGACTGATTGCGCTAATCATACCAAGAAGGTGGCAAACGTGCAGAGAGGAACTGGCATTCCCCACTGTTCAGGATTTTAAGCATCTTGAATTAAGAGTACAAATGAATGACAGTCGGACTGGAATTTCTGTCAGTTTGCATCTTTGGAAGCTTGTAGCAACCAGTAGGAGGGGTTGAACTGTTTACTGAACAAAATGTTTTTGTGTCCTATTCTTAAAGCTAAACTGTAGGAAAAACACACTGGGAAACTTTAGAGACTGAAGATGTATGTAACTAGCAGATAGATGAACTTTACAGCAGGTGTCCCGGGTGGATAGAGTGTGAATGCAAGCTCTTTTCTCTTGTTTGTATGAAATAAGTTTTATAGCTCTGTCAGCTTGTGAGACAGCATTGCTTCAGACAGTAACAGTCTCTTAACATCCAGGGCTTCTGTGGCTGTTTCTCACTTGAGAAGCTTTTCTGATGCAGTGGGTGCTGGTTTGGAGAAGAAGAATCTCTTGATGTCAGTTTTAGTTGCCACTTTCTTATCACATAGGTTTTCAGAATGGGATGGTGGCTGTCCTGCATCATGGCAGCACTGCCGTTCATTTACATTTTGAGAGGCTGATCGTTAGAATGTCCCATGGATTCATGAACAGCAGTCAGTGGGTATAACATTGAGGCTTAATTATTAATAAGGGGAAAGGAAGAGAGAATATGTGGTGTATGTGTTTTTGGTTAATCCCCAAAGGTAAAAGCAATGCAATTACTTGCATGGAGACAGCGATGTAATACTTGGCACTCTAGCACCTTCAAATCACTATTGACTAATCCCCTGGCATCATTAACCCATTTTATAGCTGTGGAAAGAAAGATGGAAGTGACTTAGAAAGTCACACAGTAAATCAGTGGCAAAGCTAGGATTAGAACCCAGGAGCTGCTCAAATCAGATTCATGCTCATTCCTGTAGGCCACACTGCTTCTCTTACTGTAAGATGCTCCTCACCCCATTCTTTGGTTTCAGCTCCATGGGGTATGGAGAGAATCGATGTCTGAAGCTGCTGATCCCCAGTCATGGTCGGGCAGAGAGAGAATGGGGCTGCCATACATCTAGTCCTTTTAGGCACTCATGCTAATTATCTTTTGTTTCTCTCCCCTCCTCCCCCACAGGTACTGAGCCCTGGTCCTTCTATTTTATTAATGGTTTCCTGAACTTCAATGTGGCGTTTGCTTTGGCCCTGCTTGCCCTGCCGCTGACCTCCCTCATGGAATGTCTGCTACAGAAATTTCATGGTGAGTGCTGCGGTCTTTGAGAGCTGAGCTCCAACAGCCCATGTCTCCCAGATCCTTGAAAATTAGGAGAGAGCTTATTTGCTGCCTATGCAGCTTTTCTTTCTTGGAAGCAAAATCAGGGTCAGGGAACTCTTTACAAAAACACAGCCTGGTTCCAGGAGCTCATTATTTGCACTGCACTATTTACCCTACAGTGGGTGCAGGCTGGAGACAGAGGTAGCAGATTACACCTGAGCTCACAGTAGCATCCGTCAAGGGACGGAACACCGTCGTGACTCTTTAAGGATGATTCTTTCATTCCCTGCCCCTCCCTCTCCTCTGAAGAGCATTGTGCTGTCAAGGCTGAAGTATGCCGAGTAAGTATGACAAATTGTACAACCGCACGCTCTTCAGCCACAGATGCTATAGAAATAACCCTGACAGAAATTTTAGGGGAAAAAAAATACTCGTCGTTATCTCCATCTTATCTTCGATTGGAAGTGTCAGCCCTCAGTTCTCTACACTTTTTTTTACTGTTATTTTAAATGCAACTGCCAGGACATTTCAGAAGAGAGCTTTGAGACAACAGGATTTTTGGATCTAGTTTCGATTTTTCGGGTTGTTATTTCTTCATAAACCATTCTAATCGCCCCTTTCCCTTGATGCTGCCCACATGGAGCGTGATCTTGCAAGGAGTTGAGTAGTGAGCACTTGTATGAATTGTTGAAGGCACTTGGCACCTTGCAGGATTGAGCCCACGTAGGGCAGATTTCTGAAAAGCTTCTTCCTGAATTAGGAAGTCTCTTGCACTTTAATGAACCATTTCACAGCTGTGCCATTGAAATGATAGGTTTTTCCTTGTAGTACTTGAATATTTACCTTCATAAAGGAACAAATGAGGCTTAAATTCTCAGTCCTATTACATATCTCTGCTCTAAGGGCTAGTAGGGGTGGCCATAAATTTTATTGTAGCTCAAAATATGGCATGTCAAGTGCTGCTGCTGCTAGAAAATTATACAATTAAATATCATTTTGGTAGATTTTAGATTCATAGATGTTAAGGCCAGAAGGGACCATTATGGTAGTTTAGTTTGACATCTGACTTTCAAAGTGATCACTTAGTCCTTCATAAATTACACTGTGAAAAAACAAAACATTGTCCAGTTCATACTGGGTTTCTCTTAAATCAAAGGATGTCAGTTTAACTCACGCAGTTTGGCAAGATGCTCTTCTTAAATACCAGGGCGGTGGGGGAGTGGAAGAAGAAAAAACCCAGTGGTTGTATCTTCCCCTGGCTGCTGCTAACACATTTTTCCTAAGGATGGACACATGGTAAATTTTAGGGGCAGATAGCAGCATCGTGATCGGCATCTCTTGTTAGGATTCTGATTATGTATGGAATTGTGTTAAGAAATGGCATTGTAATATATCTTCCTGAAAGCGTACACTAGAGGGTGCTGCTTGTGTCTGTTCCTTGAATGTGGCTGACAGACTGTCAGAAACCAGTAAAAGCTCAGTTGGAGATCCTTTAAATGCAGGTTTCCTGCTGCTCACCTAACACTTGTGTACCTAACAGCAGAAGCCATTCTTCTGGGTGCTTTGTTCTTATTGTCTGTGAAATGCCTCTATGTTTATTTGTTTAACACGACAGCTTTTGGAGGGGTGGGGTGAGAGGATTTAAAGTTGCATTGAGCACCCTCGTCAGACTAAAATTCAGGGTAATTATTGTTATTTTTGAATTTCTTCCTGCTTTACACACACAAAAGTTACTTGAGAGATCTTACATGCACTGTTATTTTTGTAATGAAGCAACAAGGGTTTTGGAAATACCAGTACGTAAACAACCACTTCAGTTAGGAATATAAGCTTCATAGGACTCTCTCTCTGATCCCTGGATGTGCTAGTATAGTACAACAAAACAAATATCAAGGAATTTTTGATTTCCTGTTCAAAAGCTTCAGGTCATGATGGATTTGTCTTTTTTTCCTGGGATTAGTTATAGGCTCGTTATCCAGATCCTGCTTCTCCTTCTTTTGGGCTCTGGCTTCCCTACATTCTGGGACTTGTAGGGCATCTGAAGCCTACAGAAATCCACTAAGCAAGCTTTACTCCTGACTGATTTCTTGCTATTTTGTCTGTGATATGGAGAGTGGAAGTGCTGCTTGGGATTGAATAGTGAAACATTCCATTTGAGAGAGAGAATGAAAACTGAGGGAAAGCCCTTGTCTTTATTTCACTAGTCTCATGAGCCTTGATTGACTGGTTTATGCTTCTTTCAGTCCAGAATCTGGGTCGCCCATATTGGCTTACGCTAGCTCCTATGTACATCTGGATCCTGATTTTCTTCAGTCAACCCCACAAAGAGGAGAGGTTTCTGTTTCCCATATATCCTCTCATCTGTCTCTGTGGAGCTGTGGCTCTCTCTGCCCTGCAGGTAGGTTTCAGTGGGAAGTGCTGCGTTTTATAACCTGGTACCTAAAGGGGGTTTAATTACCAGTTGACTTCTATATCATTGCTCCCGAAGGCTTGGGAACATCTGCAGAACATCTGCTGCTGCAACATAATCTGCAGTAATCTGCATAGTTCTGCAGCACCCGTAGTGTAACTCCAAGAGCATGATGTGCAGTCAGCTGTTTCTGATTGTTAGCCAGCGGGGTTTGAGTTTTCAGAATGTGGCACATAGATTGATCATAAAGCCCTAGGATTGAAAAAACACAACTGTTCTAAAGTTAAAATGTGTCTGTGTTTGCTGCTTTTACAGAGTAGCTGGCTAAACATAATCCTCCAGTTCTGGTTGATTGAGAACATGTGCAGAATCATTCGATCCCCAGAAAGCAGTGATGCAGGAGCAAAATTGGGGAGATTTCCCTCCCCAAATGGCATAAATATATGAATAGAATGTGCTAATGATGTAAAAATCTTGGATTAGCCTGAACAGCAGGCTAAGGATGTCAAGTGCTACCACCAAATATTAATATGCATGACATTTCCTGGGTGTTCTGCGTTAGCACTGAAACACCTCAACTGCTCTTCATTAGAAATTCTCTCACATGGTGTGAGAACAACCCTGGCCCAATCTGGAATAGTCAGTGGCCCAAATATTCGGAAAGATTCATCATTTGATGCAATCCCAGACAAGCATCTAATGTGATCACATTATAAAGCCGTGAAATTTGACCTTTGTGGCTGGACTATTCAGAAGTCCTTGTTGAAATCCAAGATTTTCACCATTCCCTTATTTAAAAGGAAAGTGGTATTGTTTAGGCATTAGGAAATTGATATTTTTAAAAAGCTAAAAAAAGTGTTTAATAAATGTAGATTAAAACACTTTGTAGAGTAAAATGTTCCAGATCAGTAGAAGCTTTCACAGAGCTGAAATTATTCATTTCTTACCCATGAAAAATACATATGAATGAACATAAGAATGGCCATACTGGGTCAGACAAAAGGTCCATCTAGCCCAGTATCCTGTCTTCCGACAGTGGCCAATGCCAGGTGCCCCAGAGAGAATGAACAGAACAGGTAATCACCAAGTGATCCATCCCCTGTTGCCCGTTCACAGATTCTGGCAAACAGAGGCTAGGGACACCATCCCTACCCATCCTGGCTAATAGCCATTGGACCTCTCCTCCATGAATTTCTCTAGTTTTTTTTTGCAGTCACTAGTCTCTTTAGTAGACTCTCCCAGCTGCTCCCCTGGGTTCTGCCATTACCTCCCATCCTGGTATACAATATCTCTTGCTGTTTCAGTCCCAGACCCCACTCCCAGTACTGCCAACACACCTGAAACCAGGTCTCCAGCACCTTCAGCTATTGCAGTGCTGGTCTCTTACCCAGCGCTGCCAATTCCCTGTAACCCCGACCTGCAGTATCCCTTGCTATTGCAGTCCTGGCCCCTTATCCAGCCCTGCCAACGTCCCACAATCCTGACCTGCAGCACTCCCTGCAATTGCAATTCTTCCCACACGCAAGCTCTGCTAATGTGCAATTCTTGAGCTCCCTGCTCCCAGGATCAAGCCCTGTAATACTAGCAGTTCTATAGCCCTGGCTATGTGCAGTAGGAAGGCCCCTGAGAATGCAGTGGTTTGGGACACCTGCCAAACATGGCTGCAGGATACTCTGGTGTGTATCTCTGTTCTGCATATTTTAACACCACTTGATTTACTTCCAGTATGTAGGAGCCATCTGAGAATTTAAACTGCTTCCCTGCTAATCATACAAGCTTGACAGTAAAATAACAATCCCACGGCTGCTATGAGACGAAAGCAAATGATGCAAGAGGAATAGAGACCATTTTAGGACAGGAAGTGAATAGTCCCTCCTGCGGGGGGGAGAGAGGGGAGGGGCAGAACCTGAGTGTGTTACATACTGTTTCTTTTGGGTCTGCCCAAAAGGACCTGTCAGGTCATCTATAGAAGAGCAGAAAAGCCCTTAGAAGGGTTAACAACAACAACAACAACAAAAGGTCATGCAGGGCTATATTTAAACATTGCTGCAAATGTGCCGGTCCTGCACATCCCTGTACTTTATTTCAGGCTGCGGCTTGCTGTTCAGGCAGGTGCCCAAGTATTGTGTGACAGAAACCTGGAAATGGAACTTCTTTAAAGAGGGAGCCAGTCCAGATGGAGAAAGGAGAGACCCAGGGTCTGGGAGAAGGCCTGGCGAGAGGCACCCACAGAGAGCAGTAGTAGAAATATCAGCTGGGACTCGTTTTGGGGAATTGCCAGGCAGGAGGCCTGGTTTGGAGAGGGCTGTGATGCCCAGTAAGGAAGAACTCCTGGGAAAGAGGGTTGAAAAGTGTTTGTGATGAGTTTAAATAAATCAAATTCCCAAGAAGGGGATGTGGTTGAAGCAAGTGAATATCTAGGCATTTTTTTGAGGAGCCAAGTTTGAGAAACTGAGACGGCAGACTGTGGAAGCTATGTCTGTAACAGAGGATTTATTAGAAAATGTGTTTTTTTAAATTCAGTGTCCAAAAAATTTAAGTTGATAGTGTCCCTTTAAATTAATCACATCTTGCATTCTGTTCTCCCCATTGCAGGTGGCTCTCCCCCCACAGGCATTGGGCTGGATCTCTGTTCAGCTGCGTCATAGGTTTAATGACGTGAATACTTTTTTGTCCCCTCAGAAATGTTACCACTTCGCATTCCAGCGTTACCGCTTGGAGCACTACACAGTCTCCTCCAACTGGCTGGCTCTGGGGACGGTTTTTCTCTTCGGACTCTTGTCACTCTCGCGTTCTGTGGCTTTATTCAAAGGTTGGTGGTTTAGGATGGTCCTGTGCTTGAACCCAGACAGTTGCAAGACAGTCCAGAGGGGACTTCACAAAGAATTAGGGCTTGTTCTGTGCATAAAAGTTGATCTACTTTAACCATACAATATAGTAATAGAGGTGCAATAACCCTCCACCTCAGGGGGATAAGCTGTACCAGTCAGTATAAGGCACCGTTATTCCAGTGTAACGGTTTCCTCACTAGGGCTTGTACGGGTATAATTATATCAGAAAAAAACAATCACACCCTAACCAACATAGTTCTACCAGTATCCTATCTGTGTGTAGACCGGTGCTTACACATGTAGGGCGATACTCTGGAGAGCACTTCAGCATGTAAAGCTTGTACTTAGGTATGTGATTAAGTGCTTTCATGCATGGAGATGGATTTAAGCATGTGCTTAATGTTAAGTATGCGTGTATCTGCTTTCTGGAATTGGGGCCAGGAGTGGTCCTATTAACTTCACTGGAGCTTCTCACCTAAATAAAGTAAAGCCTGGGCATATGTATTTTCAGGATTGAAGCCATATACAGTAGTGACAGGAGAGTGGTGATAAAAGTGCCATGTTATAGCAAGGTACTGAACTGGGATTTGGATCCTAATTACATGTTAGTGTAGATTAGATTATTTAGTTATGAAGCTATCAGTTAAGAAGGCCCTGAAAGCACTTGAGGCTTTGTGTGAATATTTATCTATCGTGTTATTTTTATATTTCTTTATTTTACTACATGCCCATCCTTTGCTCTGGGTGCACGTGCAATATTTCCGTTAGTCATCCAGCAATCACTTTATGTTCATTAAACCAAGGTTAGCAAACCTTGGCTTGTGATTGATATGAACTTTTATACTTTAGCAAAGCCCTTGTGGAATCTCCCTTTTTGTTCTCAGTTAAGCTAAACTCCTTGAACAGTGGAAACGTATGGCATGGGGAGAGGCCTAAAATAAAATCAACATGTTATTAAACAACAAGGGCAGGAATGTTCATGATTTTGACAGCTTTTTGTGGACAATATGGCAGAAGTTGAACCTGGCCTTACTGTAATATCGCAAGTGGGTTGGCGTTAGTCTTAATGGAACATGATGCCATTGGGCTGAGTGCTCTCTAGATACCAGAGCTAGGTAGCTGGGTATGTGCTCCAAACCCTCCCAGCATTTTGATGGGAGGCTTAAATATAAACAAGTCAAGCCATGAGAATACCACCCACCTTTTCACTCTTTGTTCGCAATCTTCCTCCTTTGTAGGCTACCATGGGCCTCTGGACCTGTATCCAGAATTTCATAGGATTGCCACTGATCCGACTATTCACACAGTGCCAGAGGGGAGGCCAGTTAATGTCTGTGTGGGGAAGGAGTGGTACCGATTTCCGAGCAGCTTTCTCCTGCCAGATAAGTAAGTTGCTCATCATAAAGGACCTGATTCAGCAAGATACTTGAGCAGCTGCCCGGCTTGACGCTAGTGCCACTGACGTCAACTCGTGCGTCTGAAGTTAGGCCCCTTGCTGAACTGGGACCAAAGTGAGAGCAAGATGTGCATATCATGGCGATAATTTCAGAAACAAAGCCTGCCCTTCCGAGTGACGCTTCGTGACAGGCAGATTTATCATCCCTACCCGACTGATGGCTCCTCTCTCCAGGTCTTTTAGCCACTTACTCCATTCTGTGCAAATTCTCCATCTTGGCTTGTTTGTCCATGTCTGCTTGGCTATGTTTAGGGGTGAGGCTGTTGGTGACTCACCTGTGGTTGTGTTCAAGGTGCCCTAGAAACATAGGAACTCAGGTTAGACTGCAGACGGCATTCCTTTAAACTTTATGCAGACCCAACGGCAACAATTATCATACTGAAATAAAATTTCAAGTCCACAGGGTACATCTACAGTCTCAATTTGTTATCCAAAGCATCAGATGTAGTTAATGCACAAGTTCAGGGCTGCATGGAAATATCATAAAACCGTTAGTTTTAAGAATATGCTTCTCAGGATGCAGTTTGTAGGATAGTTTTGACAAGAATTCATCTCACAAGCTGTCCATAATGCCAAGCCCTCAGACTTGTGCCACGTGTACCAGCAATCTTGGAAAGAGTGACTCATCTGTTTACTTTTCAGATATTCAAAATATTTTAAATTAATTCATTCGTTGAGCCATGTGCACGGATGGTGACAATTCAGATTCTTAACAGCGGTCCTGTCAAGGTTGTTTTCTTCATTCTGAAATGATGTACTTTCAGTTACTCTAGTTCACAGCCATTCTGTTTGGGAACTTGAAACTGAATTATGTTTTACTTTTTAAAGTGGTCTTTCAGCCCCCAGGCACATGGGTTTGTTGTTGTAGGGTTGCTCATGAGCAATGGGCAGCTGTTGCTTCCTTAAGAAGCAAAGCCTTTGCTTTGGAAAAAATCTTTGAACATCTGTAAAGGGAGAAGGGATTTTTTCCCATTATGATGAGCCTCTGACTAAGAAATGGGCAGGATTATATATGCTACTTAAAAGGAGGTCAGGCAGAGCCAACTGATTTCATTTCCTGACACTTGCAGTTGGCTTTCTGCATCCATCTTAGGGGTATATCTTCAAAACAGCATAGGGCAGGGGTCGGCAACCTTTCAGAAGTGGTGTGCCAAGTCTTCATTCATTCACTCTAATTTAAGGTGTCATGTGCCAGTAATACATTTTAACGTTCTTAGAAGGTCTCTTTCTATAAGTCTATAATATAGAACTAAACTATTGTTGTATGTAAAGTAAATTAGGTTTTTAAAATGTTAAAGGAGCTTAATTTAAAATTAAATAAAATGCAGAGCCCCCCAGACCAGTGGCCAGGACCCAGGCAGTGTGAATGCCACTGAAAATCAGCTCGTGTGCTGCCTTCGGCATCTGTGCCATAGGTTGCCTACCCCTGGCATAGGGTGTTAGCCACCAGAACCCTGTGTACTGCTTTGGGAATGTGTCCCAAAAATCCCCACTACTCTTGCCAAACAGTTTTCGTTAATGTCCCTTAATTTTAGGTGGAAAGGGTAAAAGACAAAAACAAAACAGCCCTCCCTCCGTCCAGCCTGCAGAACTGCAAGATAGTACAGTCTATTTGAAAAGATCGTGTTCATGGGCAAACGTCCCACTGCTTTGCCGGGCTTGCAGACAGCAGTGGGTGATTTCCCAGTGAAGCAGTTGCAGTAGATGAGTGCTGGGATTAGTCCTTGAAGGCCTGAAATACAAGCTATTAGGGCACAAGTGGCTGCAGAATCCTGCATTCCTTAAAATTGCTGGAGTGTTTATTCAATTTATTCAAGAGTGTGCTGAACAAAGCTGTTCCTTTCACCAGCTGAAGTGCCTTGCGCCTGGCTGGCGTGGGTTCTCGTCTTGCAGATGTGGCCAAAGTTATTTGACTTGCAAATATTAAATAAAGTTCAAAAGTTAAATGTGGATGGAAAAGGCCTGATGCCAATTTCAGTCCATTGTTTCTGAATGTAGTTTAGCTCCTGGACAGTAAGCCTCCAGGACTCCTTGAGTGGTCACCACAATCAAAATGCATTTCCCTGACAGTACTCTGGCCCTTTCCCGCCATGTCTTTTAACTGTTTTTATCATTAAGGAAGCTTGCCAGGATTAATGGGGAACAGAAGGCTGGGCATAGGATGTGGGTCGGTTTGTGTTCCCCTTTGTGCGTTGTGTATCTTTCATGAGCCACAGTAATGTATGGGAGTTCCGCTTGTGTTTCCACTGATGGCTCAGCTATGGTTCACTTGTTTAAGTTTGAGTGCATCTTGTAAGTGAAATTTACAAGAGTGAGGGTATATTCTATTTGTATTCCCATTGACCTCAGTGGTTCTTACCCACGTGCTTAAGTCTTTCTGCGAACAGGGTCATCTTGCCTAGGTGCAACTGAATTTGGTGGCTGGGGTGCTGGCTCTGTGCATACGTCTAACCCATTGCTGCTTTTCTAGCAGGACTGTTTGCTCTGTAGACTGGAAAGCCTCTAGTTATGCTTTTTGCTTTCTCGTTACAAAATTCTGGTGTTTCCCAGAGTTTCATTTCAGATTTTCCTCTCTCTGTGTTTCCTGCAGTTGGCAGCTCCAGTTCATCCCATCAGAGTTCAGGGGCCAGTTACCGAAACCGTTTGCCAAGGGACCCATGGCCACACGGCGCATTCCTGCAGACATGAATGACCAAAACAGGGAAGAGCCATCCAGATATGTAAGGGCTACACACATGTCGTCTTTTTCTTTCAGCGCTGTTAGTAGCAGTAGTAGTGCTGTAGTCGCCCAGGAATCCTCATCATGGGCCAGGAGCCCATTGTGCTGGGACTGTATAAACCCACAACAAAAACATGTTTGCATGGCTGTGTCCCAAAACAAAATCTGTTTGTTTAGATGTCTGAATTCTACTTGTAAATCATCTCTATTTAGTTTTCATTTGAAGTGATTATTTAAAAAACAAACAGAAAATTCCCAGTAGTTACAATTTCTATTGAACCGTTACACTCTCTGATCCCAGATAACAGTTCAGATTAATCTAGTACTTACAAATTCTTCTTCCCCATCCCCACCCGCACCAATGAAATGTATTGGTCATTGAGCAGTGAGTAGGTGACATTTTCCTTTGCACTTTGGGACCTTTCTGTTAAAACTAAGTAAATAAAATTGCCCAAGAGGTTTGTAACGGAAGAAATAGGAGTTTAGTCCAAAGCGTCACCTGAAACAATTGGGACCCTGGCACCGCTGATTTTAAAAGGAATTTGTTAAGATCACCTGCATCAGTACGGTGTATTTGTTCCTTTTCCAGGTTGTCTCGTGTTAATTAACCAAAAATACCACTTGCCAGCTGACCTGTTGTAGAATTCTTTAGCAGATTAAGTCAAAGTACAGGAGCAATTTTCTGAGGACCCAGCCTTTTCCTCATTTTTTTCCCCCTCAAGGCTTCTTTGGAGGCACAGTTTAGAGTGTTTAAGTGACATAGATACAGGTACTAGCTGTCTCTGTCTTAGGGTTCCATAGTATCTGAATGATAATCTGCATGTTTTATTGGCAGTTATGTTTTGCTTTGGGCTGGAGATTTTAGTTTGTTGTGTGTTTGCAAGCAGCTGGCTGTAGTGACCATATTGGTGCAGTTGGAAGGCTGCTCAGCTGACCTTTTTATCTCCTTTTAGTTGAAATGTTGTCTAGAAAAAAGAGTGCCGAGCTAAATATGTGTTTATTCCTTTTTTCTGAGATCAGAATAATTCTGAGTGTAGATAAATACAATTCTGTCTCACCTGACCATTATGAGTGGGAATGCCTAGAGTATTGCATTATGAATGTTTGCCCATCCATCTATCCCTCCTATCCGTCCCTCATTACTGAAGTATCTGAGTGCCTCGTGATTGTTATTATATTTATCCTCACAACTCCCCTGCGAGATAGAGAAATGCTACTTGTCTTATTTTAGAAACAAGGAACTGAGCCACAGAGAGGCTAAATGACTTGTTCAAAGTCAGTGACAGAGTCAAGAATTGAACCTGGGTCCCAGGGGACTGCTCTAACCATGGAACCATCCTTCCTCTTGTTGAAAGGGGTGAATAAGATGAACTGCCAAGAAGCAGATGATGCCTTTCCTCCTCCATTCTCAGCACTTTGAAGGGTGCCCTCGGTGCGGTCCGTGACTCTGTAGGAAGAACTCAGACTAGCAGACCCGATGTAAACCACATACCTCCATTTAAGTCAATGCACACATGCTCATTTACAGCAGCTGAGGATCTTGGCTTCACTATGGCAGCATGGCAGAGTCTGCAGATTGGATCTCGAGAGTAAGGTTGAATCTGATACGACAACATTAGAGGAAATTGTATAGGTAACAAAGCAAGAATCAGTCTGCAGGATTCAGGCTCTGTTATTTTAAGATCTATTACATGGTTATTGGAAATGGGAAGGAGGCGGATTCCCACCTGAGAGGAGCTGTCTACTGCCATGCATTTAATTTACAAAATCTTTAACTCTGGCATATTTTTAGCGCAGACAGCTGGCTGGTGCACAGCCTGTGACTAATGAAACAAAACACATTTTTGTTTCATGGTTGTCTCTTAATGTCACCCTACAATTTTGTTATTTCTGATGCAAGGAAGGAGGACTGGGATATGTTTATTCAATGCAGCCACTTTGAGAAATACAGAAATTAGCTACTTGATGTAAATTTTAAGTGGGGTTTTAAAACTAACCTTTGATTCTGAGCTGCTAATAATACCAGGAGAACTGGGATGTCTCTAGAACTAAATGAGCTGCCAGTAGCTGTGGCATGCCCAGATTCTAAAGACAATCAGCAAGCAAGCATTGGAAAGAGCAGCCAGAATTGTGCATGGCAAGTAAATCTAAGAGATATGAGCCAATTGATAAATTATAGGAGAGAGCGCATGTCTCATGAAGAGCTTATCCAAGCTATGGACAAGACAAAGAATTTAGTGCAGTTGGAGTGATTAGATTATTCATTCTCCAGTGGAAGTTCCTGTTGCTGAATTGTGTGGAAATCACAAGGCATGTCATAGGTTTCTGTTAAGGTGACTGGGAGAAGAGGGATTTAACCATCTTGTTGTTCAAAATACCCAGGCATTAAGGATCTGATTCTGCTTCCTTTACTCTTGTTGTGTAGCACTTACTCATGCAAGTTGTCCTGTCGGATCCTAAATGCATTTCTTTCTGAAACTGTGTTAAGGTGAAGCTGATTGATACCATCTTTTACAAGGAGGTGTTGGCAGGTACCATAGACAGGGCCTAAAAGCTGAACTTTTGTTTGAAGTTCCTGACCTTGGAGAAGACTTCTTTATATTTTGTTTTTGCTTTCCCCACCGAGTGCCTGGCCATCTTTAGAAAAGGATCAAGGACCCAAAGGCTAAGCTCGCCTCATGTTAGAGTTGTTGACTTGAGCTGTTTGGATAGTGTGTCTCTGGGTTCTGCAGGACACATTTTAACTCAGCTCTGCCTATGGTAGAGCAAGCGAGCTCCTGTATTGTGCTGTGTGGTCAGACCATCGTCTGCTCTGTTCCATCCGTTAGCCAGCGAGGACTGTGCAGTTGGAGCATTATTACAAAAGTCTGGTGTCTTCCACCTGTTTAGCAGGAAGTGGTCAAACCCAGTTCTTTTGTATCACTTTACAGAGCAGCTGCACCAGATTAAAAAAAAGACTCAGGGGAATGGGGAAGGTCGTATGTTTAAAATTTCTCCTGCTCTGTTCACTGAGAGTGAAATTCTTCTCTGTGGAAAGGGCCTGTTTAAAGCCTGTGCACCACTTAAGTTCCATTTAAGCCCCCAAAATAGGGTGCATAGGTCTTGTGCTGTCCCTCTGCCCACAGGTGAATTTTACCCTTAGCTTTTGCTTAACCTATCAGAATAAAGTAAAAGCCACTCAAGATTGTAGAGGGGAAATATGTTGTGTGTCTCTGAGAAATCTTTTGAACTGGAAGCATCAGTCCTATTGAGGGAGCATCCAGGAAAAGAAGGAAGTGTTATATCTTGGTATTTTCGGATTGTTTTATGCGGCAGTTTGTTTCTCTCAAAGGGACTCTGTATAGCTTTAAAAACAAAATATCTAACAAGCAAAAATCTCTGTGGGCCTAGAATTCTCCCCTCTGACAATGCAAGAAGTTGATTCAATATTCTTCTTAGCTGAGTTTCTTGCAGTGTAATTTCAGTTAGTGTGCAAGAGCGATGCCACTGAGCCATCTGGTCTCCCCTTAATTAAATTGTTTTCAACATAAATTTACCGCAAACCCCAATGTTTCTCCAGAAAAGTGACTCTAAAATGTTCAAGAAAGTTTGCAAGAGACACTTGTGATGCAGCACACTGCAGAAAGCCCAAAAAGAGAGAGGTTCGGGATCTAAAACTGAAAAAGAAACCCAGCCTTCCAAGGCAATGTATACCTGTTCTCTGCTGTCTCTAACAAAGTTTATTCAGGAAGGTTAATTCATGGGTAGCTGCTGTTGAAAACACAGCCTAGCGCATCTTGCCTTTGATTTGATTAATGAAAAATCTATTTACACTTCCCTATTCATCACTTAACCTCCTTAATAAGACAAACTCCCATAGTGACTGGTGGTATTTGCTCCTTTCCTAAAACAGCTGATGATTCTTATGTCATTTTTGTCTTTTTTGTGTTTCCCTGAGCTGACAAGACTCCTGCACTCTGTTAGTTTGGTTGGTTATTGAGCAGTGATAGTTCAGATTGTGTTCAGCTGCTTTTAATTGGAAGAGAAATTGTTGCTAAAGAGATGTCACTCAGCAACACCCTTAGTACCACATACAGACCTCCATCTATACGGTGGCAGGAACTGAGATTGAAAGGGGCCCAGATCTACCAGAATTTTGCTGCTATTGCCCTCTGACTCCTATTAAGGCCCCTGCTCAGCAAGGAACGTCCTTTAAACATTGATCTTCCTGAGTCTCTCCGGGCTGTTCTTCTCCAACTCATTCTTTCCTTCCCCAACTCTTTCAAATAGACTCATCCTCCCTCAGAGAAATGCCTTCTTCTGCTGACTGACTCCTTGATCTGTCACTTCCAGGCCACCCCACCTTGGTGTCTCAGGCAGGTTGCTGCAATAAGCCCCTCTCAGATCACTGTGTCTGGATCCCCAGGGGGCCATCATCCCATGGGTATCTATGCTTAGGGAATCCTGCCATGGAGTCCTCTTCATGTGCCGTGGGACAGACATGAGGTTATAGTGTAGAATCTAGGCAGAGCTGCTGGGAGTTAAACAGGGAGCTGGATCTTATGCCACCAATTGGGCAGTGTTTTCCCTCAGGTGCCAATAATAGGTGCCTGGCGCCTTTCTGCACTGGATAATAAATCAGAACAGTTGTGGCTTGTATACTGTATTTTGTAAAGGTCTTTATCAAATTGTACAGAAAGATAAACACGGTAGGACTTTGACCCAGCACAAAATGCCCCGAGAAGTCACTTTGTACTCCATAGTGCATTCTTTACATTTCGGTGGTAGGTTCCCTTATTTGTCGTGGTGGGGGCAGGGAGCGAGAGGGACTGCTTTATTCTCCTATTCATCTAGCTGTGGGATTTTGCGCACAGGCTCAGACATCAGCGAGGCATTCAGGAAGAATCAGCTGCCATTTTCAATTGCTCATCAATTTCATTGTTCTGTGCTGATCTAATCGTGCCCAGATTAGATGGAGCGACACAGCAGCCTTTTAGTATTTTTATCCTGTCAGGTGTGTGGATGATGGCAGTAAATCACAACGGAGCTGTTGCTGTCATCGTTTGAAAGTTCACATTTTTACCTGAGTACCTTTCTTGTCTCTTTCCCCTTCCCCTCATGCTTCACCACAGTAAAAATGCCCAGCTGTCTAGTGAGAAGGGTACGATGCACTGCAAATTTCTTATTGAGCAGAACAGCATTCTGCCTCTGATTCTGCTCAGTTTGAGGAAGTCTCTGGCAATTTACATATTTAGATATAAACTATATTTAAGCCCCCGCTGCCTCCTTTCCAATCAAAGCAGCCAAACTATTGCAGAATACTACTACTGATTTTATGTCTATAGCATCTTTTATCAAGAATCTCAAAGCACTTGATACATTTTAATTAATGAAGTCTGACAGCCCTTCCAAGAGATAGTTGGGTATTGCTAACTCCATTTGACAGAGGGGAAAATAGGGAGGTTGGATGACATGCCAGAGGTCACAGACCCAGGAACAGAACCCAGGAGTCCTGATTTTCAGTGCTCTGTATTCAACACTAGGAGTAGAATTTTAAAAATTGCCTAAGTTCCATTTTCAAAAGTGACTTGAGCAATTGCAAGCTTGAGTCCCATTGCCTTTCAGTGACATTCAGGCTCCTAAGTCACTTTTGAGACTGTGACTTAAGTTTTTGATCCTTTAGGCACTTTTGAAAATTCTAGCCTAGATCAGCTTCCCTCTCAGAGTTGGAAATGGAACCCATCGGTCCTTATTAGTGGTCCCTCGCGCTAACTGCTTGACTGCTCCCTGTCCCTTTGCTTAGTTTTTTTACACAGTGTAACTAATCTTTGAACTACCTCCTATACAACATATCTCGTGAGTTAGGGTTATTTATTAAATAAAGTTTGTCATAGTGCTAAAGAACTTTCATAGCTGATATCTCATCTTTGCGTTAGCCAACCTTTCTGTGCCTGCAGCCTCTAGAGTGTGCCTGTAGGAGATGCCACAAGAGGGAATAGGAGCATGGAAAAGACTCAGTGGCGTAATGAACAGCACAGCCTGTCCATATCAGGGAGTGGTCTTCCCAGCAGGAAGGGGATCTTTATATAACCAAGGCTCCCTGAGGACACTGCTTGCAGTTCATTTACTGGGAGGTCACAAATGTAATTCAGTTTTGTTGTGTTGCTTCCTTGTATACAATTTCATAATTCATCTGAGTGTTGCCAAACTTTTCTGTAAGGGCAAAGCAGCTGCTTGCATCATTGACTGCTGATAAAGGCATGAATGCAACAATGTTGTGTCCATGTGATCCTGGAAGTGCAGTGTGATGTCCACTCCAAGCAATGTGGTGATGAGGATCAGCAGCGAGGCAGGGTGGTATTAATAATACATGAACCCCATCAGGTTGTAGCACAGTCATGCCAGGCTGTGAGCATCTTGCCAGAGATACTTCTTATTTCCTGTGAATCCACTTAAGCTCCAGCCAAATGTACCAGTAGATTAGCACCAATGTCTGGCTGTTTGAAACGGTTAACGGATTACTGTGTACATGTGAGATGGATTGCGCAGCCAAGGTCTCTGCATAAAATCAGATATGTTGCAAATATGATAGTAACTGCAACATACATACTTATGGGAGGCTAGATGAGAGAGCATGAAATGGAAATGTCAGCCTGACATTTTGTGCTAGTAAAGAGCCACTGCAAGTGGAAGCATAAAAAAACCCATGAGTCTCTCTCTTAAAAATGTGATTTAAAAAAACAGTAAATATTGGATTCTTTTTATTTACTTTACACATTTTGAGCCTTTAGCGTACACTCAGGTCTTTTCCAAGCTTCTCTTCGTAACCGTGAGACCTAGAACCTTTTTTTTTTTTTTTTAAGTGAAGGCCGAGATTCTCACAATCATCCGACTCCAGCATCTGGAACTTGAATATTGTACCAAATACAGCAGTTCTCGTGGTAAAATCATGAGAATTAGCGAGACTGGAAACCCCAAGAATCTGAGAGCGGGTGCCAAGTTAGAACAGTGAGTGGAACTGAATAGCAAATAACTCCCAAAATCAAGCCCAGAAAATGCACAAATATTAAAGTTGAGAAATCAGAAGTTAGGAAATTCCCAGAGTTGAGGTTGCTCCCACTGTGCTAGCTAAGCTACATAGCACATCCTGCATATTGCATGGTAAACAATGAACAGTAACGTAGTGATTTTTGTGATTAATGAATTATATTGACTGTGCAATATAGCTGAGTTAGTGTTGTGCGAGCATTTGAACTCTAGAATTCCGTTTCTTATACATTGCGGAAGGGGGCAATACATCTTTAAATCACTAAGCAGTGAGGAGTTGGGCTGCGATGCCAGCCCACGACGCGCCTCCTTCTGCAGGAGGAGCATCCCATTTGCACAGATGGATTTGAGGCTCTCGCCCTGTTTGTAGGCAAGCAAGGAAGAGTGGCTGCTCAGTTGCGTTTCACCTTGTTTGAGGACCATATTACCCCGAGGAGACACAGCAGCCATCCCCACTGACTGACACAGCTGGGAGGTGGAGTGTGCGATGACGGCGAAATGGCTTTGGAAGAGCTGCCTCAGTGAAAGATCCTCCTGATCTGCCAAAGGTGGGGGTCAGACTCTGGCTTGCTCGGGCAATTATCTGCTGATGAACCTCAGCCTCCTCTAACTGCCAGCCATGGTAGGATCTGAGCACCTCACAGCCACGAATAGATTGTATCCTCGTGTGAGGTAGGGAGGTGCTGTCCCCGTTTTACAGAGGGGAAACGGAGGCATAGAGAGAGGCAGTGACTTGCGTAGGGTCACATGGGGAGTCTGGGAAATGAACCGGGGTCCCCAGAGTCTCTGAGCCATAGTCACTAGATGCTCTGTCTCCCTTGACGGTTCCATGACCACTTCAGCTTCCCTGGGCCTTCCTGCAAACAGTGGAGCTGCCAAGAGCCTCATTCTGCCTCCTTCCGAACCAGCCTGGTCTGCCCCATCACGGCCCATGGTCCCCACAGTAATTTCTGAGGTAACTCACCTTTCCCAGTTCAGCAACACCTGCTTAGCCACCCACAATGGAGTATTTCCAGTTCCCTCGCTCACTAGTCAGGCTGAGCTTGCCAGAGGGGAGAGGCCTAAAGGGCTGGTCCTTGCAGTCGCAGTGCAGAGTTCAGTCCCTGCCTATTTTAACATTTACACAGCTCCACTGGCTTTGGAGCTGGCTCCAGTGAATGGTGAGATGTGGTGTTTAGCAGCCCCCAGAGCAGTTAAGGAAGAGGCTTTGTTCAGATACTTTGTGATGGAATCCCTCTCCCGTCAGCCCAAGAACAGGCTGTGTTTAGTTTGGCTACAGCTGTTGCTGCCTGTAGTTTCTCACTCTCTCCCATTGCCTTTCCCCTCGCGTTTCCTTGTGTCATTATGACTCCACTACTAATCTGAAGAGGCGATGTATGTTTGAGGTGGGGTTTTAGACCCTGAATAATCACATCGCTTGACCTAGGGCAAGCACTGTGTGTGCCCAGAGACAGCGGGGCTTTCCTAACATCTTGGCTTTGTGTTGAAGTCCTTGTTCCCTTCTGGCTCGTTTTTTGTGTGCGTGCACCGGTTGAGAATGAGTTTGAGGGTGAGAATCTTGTTTCTTGAGAGCAGGCACACGTGATGTTTTCTGGGTGAAGATGAGTTGTCGGACATGTGGCACTGTGGTGGGTGTTGTGCTCACATGCAAACTGATCCAAAGCCCATTGAAGCCATTGGAAGGATTTTCACTGGGTATTGAATCAAGGCTTTGTTGGCTTCACTTAGATTGTAAGTTCTTCACACATTTATTGTTTCTCTGGTCTCCCGAAAAACACTTCTCTCCCCGTGCGCTCATGTGAGCTGTATTTCTGATTGCTCCGTGCACTTGTTTGAGCTGTATTGCTGAATGCTTGCTTCACTCTGTGTTATGGTACTAAGTGAGCTGAGGGAGGTCATCCTCCTTGAAATTGCTCACACAGGGTATGTATTCTTTGCTCTAGAGAAGCAGCCCCCGGCAGCAGCAGTAATATCTTACATTTCTATAGAACAGGGGTAGGCAACCTATGGCACACGTGCCTTAGGCGGCACATGAGTTGATTTTTAATGGCACTCACACTGCCCGGGTCCTGGCCACCAGTCCGGGGGGCTCTGCATTTTAATTTATTTTTAAATGAAGCTTCTTAAACATTTACAAAAACGTATTTACTTTACATACAACAATAGTTAAGTTATATATTAAAGACTTATAAAAAGAGACCTTCTAAAAATGTTAAAATGTATTACTGGCACGCGAAACCTTAAATTAGAGTGAATAAATGAAGACTTGGCACACCACTTCTGAAAGGTTGCCGACTCCTGCTATAGAACCTTTCATTTCAATAGATCTAAAACACCTCACCAAGTTTTCTAACTGTGTTTGAAAAAGCATTTACCCCACCACTGAAATGCAGCCAGCTCTGGGGTGAAACATGGTAGTGGTTCAACAGTGCACGAGAATGTGTACACACTGGTTTAGGATAGGAAGTGAAGAATGCACCTCACTACATAAAAAACAAGACTTCCTTTCTCCCTGCAGATTGACATTTCCAAATGCCATTACCTGGTGGATTTAGATCGAGCGATTGAAACATCAAGGGAGCCGAGATACTCCGCCAACAAAGAAGAATGGGTCAGCATTGCCTACAAACCATTCCTGGATACTTCCAGGTAAGTGTTTTCACAAGTTTGGGAAGGAAGAACAGGGGCAGAAAGGTGCATGAGCTAATTCTGTTTGAATTTCTGCATATGAAAGAAGCGATCCATGTACTGGTAGGAGAAATGCAATGGTAGGAGTTACCTTTCCCAAGACGATCATTTCCAGGTATCTTTCCACGCACGGGGACAGGCATTTACATGGGGATGTCTGCGTGGTATTAATACAGCTTTGGTGCTCGTGGCCAATATTGCTTTATAGGGTGAAATACCTCAATGGGTTAAAATCATTTTAAAAATGAAAGCTCAGCGTCCACCTTTGGGTGAAATGTATTTTTCTTTTTTATTTGAACAAGAATTGTTAGAAAGCTGTTGGGAGGAGAAGAAATCAGAATGAAATCAGCATCCTCCAGGCTACTCTGGGGTGGGAAGTGTTTGGTTATATTAGGTTGAAAGTGAACGTGCTATCCCTATGGGGCAGTAGCTCCCTGTTCTAAATGATTCTTGGATGCTTATTTATAAAGGTACTGTAAGGCAGCTGTCATGCGATGGGAAGAGGGATTTGCTGGAAAGATTCATTCAAAAGCAGCAACACAGAATCCAGTGCCTTCTTATTTTCACATGCTGGCCCATGGTTCTCTACTAAGGACAGGTTTGGTGCACAAGACAAATGATCAGCTAAAATTTTCCAAACTAACGCAGTCGGGTGATGGGAAGCTGCAATAAAGTGCTTTTCCCAATGGATCTCGTTTTTTAAATTAAATTAACAAGGTAACAAAAAAAAAAATCTTCCACTCGGCCTTAGGTTAGGCATAGTCCCTCTTCCCTGAGGTACCGTCCCTTCCTCTGGGACCATTGCAGGGGACCCTCTCTTCCTGCAGCTTCACTTTGCAATGCCACTTCTAGTGCCGACCTCATTGGACTTCCCTGCATCCTGGATAGCCCAGGTGCAGCCCCACCACCTTAGCTGGTTGGGCTGGGAGCACCTGCTTTGGCATAGGGGATCTGGGCCTATTTTAATCCTGAGAGCCAGCCACCATGTGACACCAGGGGACAAGTAGCAAACCCAGACGTGCGGCGTGGCAGCCCAGAAGCTGGGTATCACATCAGTCAGCTGTTCAGGGTTTTAAACTTGATGGGATGACTGAGAGTTCACCTTGCCCTGGTAGGCTCACTTGGACAGTTTCAACATCGGTCACTGTTGGTTGGCAAATGATGCTTTCGTCCAGCTTGCAGTGAGAGGCCGTGCTGTGCTGTTTCCATTGGGAGGGGTGGCATAGTACAGGAACGGCAGCATCGCAGCAGCAGACAGAGACTTCTTGTGACATAGCCAGAAGAAGGGGGAGACTCATGAAAGCTGTGGAGCACGGTAACCGCGGTGTCACGGTCTCTTTAGCAATCAATCAGGTAAAACTGCAGAATAATAAAGAATAGACAGACCCCTCTTGAAGCAGGTAAAACAACCGTGTCTCTTTTCTCTTTGGCACCTGCTTCAGCCTGGACCCTGCGCTCTCTGGTTGAGAAGTTACTGAGCATTTAGAACAAAGGCCAGATTGTCTATGGCTTCCTTCACCCCATAACAAAGGACCCCACTGCTCTTTATTGAGCTCTTTTCACCTGGGAGGGGACTGCAGTGGTGCCAGGGATTCATGCAGCACATACTGACAGGGGATCAGAAATAATCAGCCAATGGGAGTCTTGGCCCCATGTGTGTCTCTGGGCAGCCTCCCTTCTCTTGCTTGCACTTCTGCTGCATTGAAATTCTCCGCGCTGTTCCCTATCAGCGTCTCACAGCTTGAGCAGAAAGGAGGTGCGGTGCCTTTGTGTGTGCAGAAGGCCAGGTTGCCATAGCAGCAGGTCTGATTTGCATGGCTGCTGTGCACCTTGATGGCTCACATGGTTCAGGATGCGCTGTGCCAGGCAGTCCTCCCACCAATTAAGTGGACTTTAGAGTGTCAGCGTCTGTGTGGCTGGAGTGCGTGGTGCATATAAAGGAGGGAATGGGCAGCAGAGGGGGTCTCGTTCAGCAGGGTGTGAGCGGAGTTGCCAGCAGTTCCAGCACCCCTCCCCACAGCGAGCATGGTGTTCATTATTGATTGCACTCTTTTCCCAGGAGTTTTGAAGTACTTCACACACTGTTCTGAGCACCATAGAGGCTCCTGATCCAGACCCTACAGCAAAACTCCAAAGTCTTAATCTGATGGAACCAGGCTAAACTGTGCCCTGAACCAGGGCCTGCCTGCCCAGGGAAATGTTAGACTGAAGTATGGATTCTGCAAAGCTGACTCAAGTGATTGTAGCACAGAGAGATGAATAAGGCTCATTAGCTCTAAATCTGCTCCATTCCCGTTATTTACTTGTAACACTTGAGCACCTAGAAGCCCCAGCCAAAATCAGGGCCCTGCTGCGCTGGCCAGGCCCTAGTGCGCTGGCAGGAAAAGGCTTTGCAAATCCCTTTTCTAAAGCTTTTGGTTTTGTCCTGCTGGCTTGTAAAGTTTTTACATCTTAACCTCCTAGTCATAAGCCAGTCCGAGAGGAGGAATGGTCCAGGTGCTAGGCATTGGCTGGAGCTTGTGAGAGCTGGTTTCAAATCCCTACTCTGTCAGAGACTTCTTGTGTTACTTGGGGCAAGTCACTTAGCCCCTGTGCCTCAGTTTCCCATTAGTACAATGGAGAGAATAGCACTGCCCTGTGTCACAGGGGTGTGGTGAGGATAAATATGTTACTGATTGTGATATGCTTAGACACTGCAGTGAGGGGGACCAGACATGTGCCTTAGATAGATAATACTGTTTGGCTCACACTATAGGCATTCATTATAATATCACTGGAGTGGCTAGGAAGCACCATGCTTTTGTTTTTGGCTCTCCAGTTGGATACTAGTTCATTTCAGGACTGGAGCTGGGTTCTTACCAGCTGGCTGGTGAGCTAATTGCTAACATAGGCTGCAGATCTATTTGTTGAGGGTTGAATGTCTCCAAGAGATGGAGTCCATTCCACCTTGCAAATCCAGGTGTGGCCCCTACATTCCACTGCCTAGAGTGGAGACTGGAGCATCCACTTTACACTTTCCCCTTTGCAAAGAGGGCACTCCTGGTGGGTCCTACTCCTTGTGACTCCATGGCTTCGTTGCCTGCTGTTTAAGTAGGTCTTTCCTTTGCTCGCCCCCACTGGTCTTGGACATAATTTGCCTAGTCTTGCTGAACACCAAGCCTCCTGGGGAGCAGATCTAGCCAGTAAAGTGAGTGTCTCATCTCGCTCATTCTCTGTGCCAGCTGTGAATGTCGCTGTAGGCACCAGAGCAATGCAACAAGGGACTATTCCAGGGATGCAGTGCATGTTTTCTAACCAGTCCTGTGAATTAGTGCTGATGGGAGCGATGCGAGAGATCACACAGGTCTGCTATCTTGGGTGCCAGCATCCTCCTTGGTGGTGAGAAGCTGTGGCAATTGCTCCTGAAGGCACAGAATTTTTTTGTTTATTTGTTTGAAGTGACAAATCCAACCCGTGCTGTCCCTGCTGCAGTTGAGAGGGTAATTATCAGGACTGGGAACGTCGCCACACAGGAGGAGCAGTGACGTGCGGGTTATAGGAGCTTCAGCAGATTAGGTGGATGCCCCTGCAGAAAGCTTAAATAGAATCTAATACAATCTCCCTCCTGCCACTCTGCCCTGAAGGCACTTGGAACTGTTGGAAGGCACAGGCTCCCCGGAGTAGGAACAGCGCAGGCAGTTGGCTGATTAATCTGTTTTGGTGACATAAGCTATGTGTGTGTGCCGTGCTTAGTGTCATCTTGTCTAGCAGGTCACTGAAGGGTGGTGTTCTCCTGTCGGGCTGGGTTTAAAAACATCTAGCTATAAAATGATCATCTCAAGCAGGACTATTGATAGTTATGGGCTGTTTCCAGAGAGGAGCTGCCTACATTTATTTCACCTGCAAACTCTACATGTGTAAAATCTTGCACAACTGAGAGCAGCACAGGGAAGTCTGTGCAGAAAAGCCCACATGCGCATATATGCACAGATGCCTGTGCATGGGGTCAGAGGAGGTGTTTCAGGAGCCTCCTTTATAAACCCAAACGGCTCATTTCTGAGCATTTTCCCTGCCCTCAGCCCGGTGCAATGATGCGTGTATCAAATCTGGCACCTGCTTCCACACAAACAATGCTGAAGCAGCCCTTGCTAAACATGAAGTAAGTGTAAAAGGCATGATTAAAATGCAGCTTTTAAAAAAAAAAAGGCATCACCTCGAGCTGAGTTGTGAGGGAAGCAGCAGTCAGCTCAGATTACAGGTTTGCAGCACAGGGCCATGGAGCGAGGCACATTAAAAACCCTTCCAACTCCAGCTCTTATTCTTTGAAAATAAATGACCCCAGCAGCTCAATTCATGCCTGCTGAACTGCAGGCTTCTGGGACTCGCTGCGATTCTCACATTGACGTCAGCAAGTGCAAATGTAAATCTCAGCTCCCTCTGATAAATGGTGTTGCTAATTGAATTAGAGAGCACTCTGAGCCACCAACTAATTATGCTACTCAGGCAGCTGCTTTGTCCAGGTCCATTTAATTCTGTATTGGCTGAGTGCTGCCTTTCTGGCATAGAAAAGGGGAAATATATTAAAACTCCCAACTGAGGAGCATATATTTTCTGGCTCTTTAGGCTGAGCCATTTGCTAGCCCCAGGCACTCCTGCTCTTGCCCTTATGTTTTCCATTGTAAAATAGTCTGAATGCAAGATGAGTGATCCAGTCACCTTGTGCTAAAATATTATATTAAAATATTAGATCCCTTGTTTGATAGGTAAGAGGCTCCCCTATACCATTTAATGCTGCTTTTCGCAATATCAAGTATGAGGCTTTTTAAAAAAAGTTATTTCCTTTTTTTGAGTTCAAAGTCAATGTGGAATTTTCTACACCTCAAAGAAATGCAAATGTTAATAAGTTTGCAGTAAGGCACGGACAGCTTCGGTCATGGCTATGCATCTGCTCCTGGACTCCTTGTGTGCAGAGATAACCAGAATATCCCAACCCCTGTATCTGTGGCAGAGTTCCAACTTTGCTTCCTTTCTTCCTCTCTGCCTCCTGTCCCTTCTTCCTACTAGGGCTAACTTCAGAAACTCCATCTTTGGCAGGCATTTGACCTTCAGTTGAGCTGAGAAATTCAGGCTGCCAGATGTGTTAGCAAAAATGCTTTTTCTTTCCTAAAGTATTTAATCTCCTCCCTCAAAACAAGACAAATCTCTGAAGGGGGGAGGGGAGCGCACACGTAGCCATTCACACTTTGGGCCCACATCCAATGGCCATTGAAGTCAGTGGAAGCTTTTCGTTGACTTCCGCGAGCATCGGATTAGACCCTTTATCCTCTACTGTAGAGTAACAATTCATGGGTTTATCTAGCTAGTGGCCTGCTGAATAGGAGCTCTGTGCTGATCAAGGCCACACCCACAAACTCCAGGTGGATAAATAAAGAGAAACAAATATATATGAAAATGGTATAGATTCAGTTGCATCCATTTCCCCTCACCCTTCATTTGTCACCTGTTGTCTTAGAAGCTCTGGGTTCAGCGACAGATGGTAAAGATGCTTGAACCCTATCTAAATTAAGTTTCTAATGGAACTGCACTAGCAGTGAATTACAACTCCTGCTTTCTTTGTTGTAGACAAAGCCTCTGAGACTTGCCTTAGTGTGTGTGGCTATTTAGCACAGAGCAGCCTTGTGCTTCAGTGTTGTATTGTACAAAGTGCCCTTCAGCTAGAAACTGGTTGTGGCTTAATGAACATGAAAGCTCAGCTTGTAATTGAGGGCCAGATACATTGGTGCTGCCACCTGCCGTGCAAAAGTAAGTGGTCTGAAGAGACAGTCCTGGTTGGAGAAAGCCTCTTAAGAGCCAAACTGTGCTTTCTTGGTGTCAAAGCTGTTCTTTTTTCTAGGGTTCTTCATTTAGTTGTTGGCTGGTTAACTGGAGTCAGTATGAATTCTCTCCTTTCCACTTTCTTAATTCTGTTCATTAGATCCTACAATGGCCCTGCAGAGCCAGCAGTCTCCATTAGCAAACATGTATTAGAACCCCCACGTTTCTGGTGGGCACAAACACCACCTTGATCTAAAGATCCTAGAGACCTGATGTCAAATTCACTCTACAGAGAGAGTTGAATTCCACATTCAGTTATGGTCCATGTGGTTGGGGGCGAGGTGTGTGACATTCCCCTCTGGTGTTTTCCGGACTGGTGATCTGCTAGGTCACTCCAGTCCTTGACTCTGGGACCCAGCTCTGCTGTGAGAACCCCCACTCTTGGGCTTTTCACGCACAGCCTCTGGCATGTAAGCTGCTCCTTGGATTGTGCAACCGAATGACACTAGCCAATATCCCCAGTCCCAGATACAACCCTAGGAGGCTCCATCTTGCAGTGTTTAGTTATGCCCGCCGGATGCTGCAAGCTTATATGAGTTCGTCAATTTAACAAAGAAATGGATATGTACCAGGCATGTTCTCCCAAGGGGAGTCTCTGACATGCTTCAAACCAAACGCACTGCTTCAGGTAGAATAAACAAACATTTATTAACTATAAAGATAGATTTTAAGTGATTATAAGTCAAAGCACAAGAAGTCAGATTTGGTGACATGAAATAAAATCAAAATGCATTTTAAGCTGATCTTAATACTTTCAGTGCCTTTACAAACTTAGATGCGTCTCACCACAGGCTGGCTGGTTGCCCTTCAGCCAGGCTCTCCCCTTTGATCAGCGCTCCAGTCACTTGGTGTGGCGTCTGTAGATGTAGGTGGAAGAGAGAGAGCAACCATGGCAAACTCTCTTCCTTTTATCATGTCCTTTTTCCCCTCTTGGCTTTGTCCCTTCTCCCCCCACACCTTCAGAGTCAGGTGAGCATTACCTCAACGCAGTCCCATACTGACCAAACGAAGGGGGGGTGACTCACTTGAACAGATCCTTTTGTTGCTGTCTATGCCACCGTCCTTTGTTCCTGTGAGGCTGGGCTGGGTTTGTCTCATACCTGCCCTGATGAGGTGTGAACTGCCTCTCTCCTCTTGGAGAGTTTTTGCCTGGGCTTATTTTAAGCCACGAGGATACATTTTCAGCCTCATAACTATATACATGAAATTATAACCTATAATATTACTATAACATCACTATAACAACAATGCTTTCAGTGCATCATGAGCTTTCCGAACATGACAGACTTTGCATTGGATACCACAATCATTTTACAAGGACGAACATGGGGGTGCTGGGTGTTCCCCTGAGGTACAGAGTGTCATAGGGGGACATAGATCCCAACATCCAGCCCCCCCCCCCCACACACACAATGAGAGCTTTGCATGGAGATCAAGAGTAGAATGTGGTCTTTATTCTAGGACTAAATTGACCATTTTTTATGTTTGGCACGTTTTTGTTGCATCCAGCATTACCCAGTGGAAAGAGCTGCTTGACATTCTGCCCTTGGTTTCTCTTCCTCTCCCATCCTCTGTTCTTCTCTGTCTTCCCTCTCTGTCATCTCCATCTCCTTTCCTGCAGCAATTCCTAGTTATTGCTCACATTTGAAATGCTCTAGGCACTGAGATCCCAAGGAAATTGAATACGTGTGGAAGTTCACATCTCTCTAAGCTGGTGTTTCTGTCAGCAGACTCAAAGACAGCACTGCAGTGGTTTACACTTAGGTCCCATTTGGAAGGTTTTTGCCACCCTTTTTTAGGCCGAGCAATGTACTTTTAATTTTAAATGAAAACCTTGGATTGTGCAGTTTCTGAATATTATGCCATGAAGGTCATTTAAACACATTTTGTGGGTTGTATTTGGTCCCTGGGCCATGAGTTTGACATCTCTGTAATTTAGACAGGTACATGGTGGCAGGGGTAGAAGGAAGAATACTTCTTGTCAACAGCTGCAGGGGATAGGAATGAAGAACATGCTAGTGGTCTTTCTGCATGACTCTGAGACATGCAGAATAGGGAAAACAGAGGAAAAAACAGGTTAAAGAATGTTTAGGTAAATGAGATATATTCAAATTAGCAGGGCCTGATGAAGTGCACCCTAGGGTACTTAAGGAACTAGCTGAAGGAATCTTGGAACAGTTAGCAGTTATCTTTGAGAACTCATGGAGGATGGGTAAGGTCACAGAGGACAGGTGAAGAGAAAATAAAGTCCCAGTCTTTAAAAAGGGGAACAAAGAGTACTCAGGGAATTATAGACTGGTCAGCCTAACTTCGATACCTGGAAAGATACTGGAACAAATTATGGAAGATGTGTATATACACACAGAGAACATGAAACAATGGGTGTTACCATACACACTACGAGAGGGATCCCTTAAGGTGAGCTATTATCAGCGGGAGAGAAAAAGAACTGTTTGTAGTGGTAATGAAAATGGCCCATTTTCAGCAATCGACAAGGAGATGTAAGGAACTGTAGGGGGGGCAGAGGAATAAGCATGGGGAAATAGTCTGTGTAACTATTTCCCCATGCTTATTCCTCTGCCCCCGGTACAGTTCCTTACATCTCCTTGTCGATTGCTGGAAATGGGCCATTTTCTTTACCACTACAAACAGTTCTTTTTCTCTCCCGCTGATAATAGCTCACCTTAAGGGATCCCTCTCGTAGTGTGTATGGTAACACCCATTGTTTCATGTTCTCTGTGTATATATACATCTTCCTACTGTATTTTCCACTACATGCATCCGATGAAGTGAGCTGTAGCCCACGAAAGCTTATGTTCAAATAAATTGTTTAGTCTCTAAGGTGCCACAAGTACTCCTGTTCTTCTTTGACAGGTTTACTGGCCTTGTAGATGCTGGGAAGCAGTAAACAGGATAGATCTTGCTTTTAGTGAGGCTTTTGACACAATTTCACATAACATGCTCATATGCAAACTAAGGAAATGTGATCCAGATGAAATTACCATAAGGTTGGTGCACAACTTGTTGAAAGACAGTCCTCAAAGCGCGGTTCGCTGCACACTGAGAGGGCATATCTACAGGGATTAGTCCTGGCTCCGGTCCTATTAAATATTTTCACTAGTGTCTTGGATAATGGAGTAGAGAGTACATTTATAAAATTTGCTGATGGACACCAAGCTGGGAGGGATTGGAAGCACTTTGGAGGACAGGATTCGAATTCAAAACAACCCTGACAAATTGGAGAACTGGTCTGAAATCAACAAGATGAAATTCAATAAAGACAAGTGCAAAGTACTTCAGTTAGGAATGAAAAATCAGATGCCCAACTACAAAATTGGAACTAACTGGCTAGGTGGTAGTACTGCTGAAAAGGATCTGGGGATTACAGTGGACCACGAATTGAATCTGAGTCCACAATGTGGTGCAGTTGTGAAAAAGGCGAACATTCTAAAGCATATTAACGGGAGTGCCATAGATAAAACATGGGAGGTAATTGTCCCCACTCGGCCCTGGTGAGGCCTCAGCTGGAGTGCTGGGTCCAGTTGTGAGTGCCACCGTTGAGGAAAGATGTGGACAAATTGGAGAGAATCCAGAGGAGAGCAACGGAAATGTTAAAAGGTTTAGCGAACCTGACCTGTGAGGAAAGGTTAAACAAAGTGGGCGTGTTGAGTCTTGAGAAAAGAAGGTGTGTGTGGGGGGGGCGGGGGGACTGTTAAGTCATCAGCTATGTTAAAGGGCTGTTCTAAAAAGGGGATGGTGATGAATTGTTCTCTATGGCCATTGAAGGTAGGATGAGAAGTAATGGGCAAGGGAGATTTAGGTTAGATATTAGGAAAATCTTTCTAACTCTAAGTGCAGTTAAGCTCTGGAATAGGCTTCCAGGGGTGGTTGTGGAATCCTCCTCACTGGAGGTTTCTAAGAACAGGTTGGACAAACATTTGTGAGATATGGTCTAGGTTTACTTGTCCTGTCCCAGCGCAGGAGGCTGGACGTGGTGACCTCTTGGGGTCCCTTCCCACCCTACATTTTTATGATTCTATGCCGGTGCTAACTTGGGGATTTCAGCTACTGAGTGTTGCTGCTTCAAAAATCAGACTCTCTGTCACCAGCTGCTGGGCAAAATAGGCTCCCATTGTGTCAACGTGGCTCTGAGTCAGAGGAAGAGACTCTGTTGTCGAGCTGCTGTCAACATGACATGAGTATGGAGGGGGCTGCATGAATTAAGGCTGTTTCTGTGCTGCAGACTGTGTGCAAAGGAGTGCAGTCAGGGGTGCCCCCTGCCTTTCTATCCCCTAGCCCGGTTTCATATGGGAAATTAAAGAAACAACCTTACTTTAACACATGCTGCTCTCCCCTACCCCGACCAAGCCCAGAGCTTGGGGGATTGTGCTGGTCCCTGCTATTTCCTAGCTCAGCAGGCCAATTTCCTCACTCTCATTTTTCATGCTCCTGTTTTTTAACAAGCATCCAAAACAGCTTGAAATTGCTTTTTTCTTCAGTGAAATGAAGTGAAACTAAAGCCGTTCCAAACAGTGCGCTCCAAGCTTCAGGATAGTGGGATCTCAGTGCTTGTGCATGCCAAGCCTTGTGTTACTGTTGGCTCGGGTGGCGGTAGGCTGCCAGCCGCGGTGGGGAGATGCCAATGCAAAGCGCAGCAATGACATGGTATTCATTAGTTAGCTCCAAGATGCGGAGAAGGAAATGCAAGAACTGCTTTGTGAGGAAGTTGCCTTTGCCTCCAGCCATTCTTGTTTAAAGGAGGCGGGGGGGAGAGAGGTGTCTTCAATTTCCAAGCACAGAGAAATGACAGCTGGAAAGAATGCTCCTTGTTCAAAACATGTGAAAATTACCATCTTCCTCCTAGTTATTTGCTACTAAGCGATTGTGCTTGAAACACATTCCCATTCCAGCAGCTCAGGATCTCACAAGGAACGAGGATTTCCAATGGTTCTTTTATTTTGGGAACACGCAGGGTGCTTTATAATTTGCAAAGGGCCCAAATGTTATTGCAGAAAATGAATGGAACTTTTGGTTCTCACCCTTCTGAAATGAACTAAATGTCATTTTACATCCCAAAGGGCAGTCTTTGTGCTTGGCTAAAAGCAGACAAGAGGGATGGTGGGTGTTGAGGATGTGTGGCCCTTTCGTTAAGGCAAAACTGGGTTCAATCTGCTGCTCTGCCTCTGAGAGTTTGGGCAAATCACTTGATGCCTCAGTTTCCCTCATGGAGATAATGATACTTCCCTTTCCCCTACCCTTCATCTATTTAGATTGTAAACTTTTCAGGCAGGGACTGTCTTTTACTCAATGTTTGTACAGTACCAAGCAAAATGAGGCCTGATCTTGATTGGGGCCTGTTATTTATTTATTTAATACAAATAATAAATGATGCCTTTCCTTGTGGGAAGCCTGTATTCCAGGTTGCAAGAGATCACGAGTTTGGTGGTCTCCATTAGATCCCAAGTAGTGTGACGCACTGAATTTTCCAAGTGCCTTTGGAGTCCACGTGGAGCCTATGTTCACAATGGCAGTTCCTGTCATTGTTTTTCAGCTGCATCTCTGATTTAGAAATATGTTTCATGCTGCTTCTAAACAAAAGTAAACCCACCAGCCGCCTTTTCCTTAAATAGGGTGAATTGAATACTGCACAGGCAGCACTAGTAAGATTCCATTTGATTCCACAATCTCTGCTGTGTTATCAGCAAGCTACTCAAATTATAGTGCATCTCAGGAGTGTCCAGATAACACTCGCTGGATCTATGTGCTGTCCCTGGCCTCTCAGCATGTTATAAATCACAGATTTGACCGTTACTGCTGCTTATCCAGCCTTTTGCTACTTGGCAGGCATTTGCATTGATGGCATTAGTTATACATCTATCAAGGCTGATGGTTTCCCAGCAATGTAATCTGAAAGAGATAAGTCTTAAAATTAGCTTTGGTATTCAGAATGAAACACCCTTGCCCCAGCACCAATTTCTAGAAATTGCTAAAGATTGCATGGCTTTTCAGTGGAATTTTTGGCGCTGATGATGAAGGAAATTATCTTATTTTTGCACTCCTTATTTAAACAAGGATTTAAGTTATCTGCTCAGCGGAAGAATACATGCACTTAAAATGTACCAACTTAGCAGTGCTACAACAATTAGCAGCCAAACAAAAGGATACTAATTTGATACAGCCATCAAGCCTGTCTCACACAAGTGCTCTATTGGTCCAGTTGTAGCAAAGTGCTGCTGCAAAGCTAGTTCCCAACCCAAAAGGGTCGGGGTAAACATCCCTCTGAAGATTGACAGCCTGCAGCAAGTCACCTGGCAGGACACAGGATGGTTCAGCCCGTCTCTGATTTGAGGTGCTGCGGCAGAAGAGCGACATGCTGAAACCCTAGAGCCAAAATGGGGTTCTTTCCGTCTCTGCTGTAGGGATTCTGTTGGGGGAGAGGGTGGGGAAGAGCATGCTTCCTAAAATGAGTAGACATTAGGAAACCCGAAAAGCCAAGTGCAGAGCAGGTAACTTATTGCCTCTTAGCATCTCCCTTGCTGCTCTTCCAGGGCGGGGAGTTTTGGAATAACTGCCCTGTGCAACCTCATCGTGGCTGAACTGTCTGCCTTTTGTCCCATAACATCTAGGAGTAACCATCTTTTCATAATCACTGCCAATACAGTGGGGAAAGAGTTCTGAACTAGTAGGGCTGATTGCTCTAAAGCCGGTAATCCTGATACAAAACAGCTTTGGTTTGACTGATGAAGAAAAGGCAGAATGGAGCCTGGTGTTCCCCCACCTTACTGACACGAGGCCCTAGTCCCAGGCCCTGTACTAGGCATCAGCTGTTCTTTTGTGGCACTTCAAAACACGTCTTCTAAATGATCACTTTAAAACCAGTCTGTTTTCCCTTTTGGTTTCAGGTCTTCAAAGCTGCTGCGTGCTTTTTATGTCCCTTTCCTGTCCGAGCGGCATACGTCGTATGCAAACTACACCATCCTTAAACCCCGGAAGTCAAAGCAAGCCAGGAAAAAACCAGGAGGTTAGCAACACACCTGCGGACCAAAAAGGATCAACCAATGTTGTTGGCCAGCTGCTTAAACCTTCCTAGAAAAAAAAATGCTTGTAAGATTCACTAATAAAGGTTTCCCACCCAGTGATTTCACACTGCAAGCCTCCAGCTGTAAAGAGTATATCATCTGCTCTCAGTTCTGTTAGTCTCTGCTCTGCCTCTGCAGCTCATTTCCAGAACGTATTGGTAAGAAACAGTTTGAAAATTCAGCAGCTGCCTACAAATATATTATCCCCGTTGCTCCCTGCATTATTATTTATTAGACTAGAGAAGAGCAAAACTAAATAACAAGAAATGACTATGTTAGACTGTGCGCCAGGATACTGCCTGGCACCAGGAAAATTCAAAGCCTCTCTCTCAGTATTCCTCATCTGCTAAATAGCTGCTTGCCTACTCCTAGGAACCATTATTTGCAGATAGCAGCATTTAAAAGAAACCCAAAAAACCAGCAGCACAGCAGAGACAATGACTCTCTGAAATGTTGAGAATATCAGCAAACAGGACAGTCCATACCATAGAGAAAAATCCCTGGGATCACCCTGTCCAGGAGATACTTTCCAAGGAGAAACATGCACTTTCAAACAAACTGTGAATTTTGTTAGTTATCTGTTTTAATGGGATGTTATTTCATTTGCGTTGAGTTCTGTTTTCCTTGTTACGATCCTAGATATTGTGAAAACACAGGGGCTTTGTTTAAGTGTGTGTGTGTGTGTGTGTGTGTGTAAAGAAACATTTAATGTCCTTTGAATTCTTGTCTCCAATGCGTAGAATGCCTGGAAACTGCCTATGGGAAAAAAGGGTTAATTATTGTGATTCAGTTTCCCAAATCTACAAGTTCTCTTTTGTCAAACACCCTCCAGAATGATGATACAGTATTGAACTATACCCGAGTTTTTACAGTCATGTACTATATTATGAACCAGATTAAAAATGACGTTTACATCAGTCTCGTAGAAACCTGTGCAGGGGCCTGAGAGAGGGAATGTGGGTGAACTTTCCCTCAGTGCAGAGGGACAGACAGCACAAGCTCTGTGCCCAACCTAAGCCCTATTCCGAGGGTTTAAATGGAACTTAGTGGGGTGTAAGCTTGGCCCCCTGCACACAGATGGCCATTTTGCATTGGCCTGCTAAACCCAGGGTTGTGAGTTCGATCCTTGAGGGGGCCATTTAGGAATCGGGGGCAAAAATCTGTCTGGGGATTGGTCCTGCTTTGAGCGGGGGAATTGGACTAGATGACTTCCTGAGGTCCCTTCCAACCCTGATATTCTGTGCTTCTATGATTTCATCCTGTGTGAATAGCACACACGCCAGAGAGAGCAGATGAGATGTGGCTGTACGAGAGAGTGGCACAGAGAATGGTCTGTGAATAGGTTTGTCCATGTATGGGGATGCAGTGCTGAAGTTGGGGGGCTGCAGTGGTTGAACAGTGAATGTATGTGATGGAAAGCATACGCCAGTGGCTGTGTAGGGCAGGTGCATCTTTCAGCACGTTTGCAGGTTAATAGCTGAGCAAGCTTCTGTAGTAAGGTCAAAAGGGCAGACAGTGCAGCAGTGTGGCTCTGATTTAACATGACACTATTAGGTCAGAGCCAGAGAAGCCAGGAAAGGAAATAGTGCAACCCTGAGAGAACCGTGCATGGCTTTAATCTGGAAAATTACATTTGAAATGTAGTAGAGGACATTGCACTTCCCTTTGTCCGCTGAGTCCCGTGCACTCACTAGGGGTGAGTATTGATAAAATGCTTAGGTCACCACTGGGCTACATTTCCTCCTGCACAGTTGCAGGGTTGGCTGGTTGCTTCCCCGGCTATTTTATTTAACTCTTTGTTTAAAAAAAAGGTAACTCTGCAGCAGGGACCAGAGGAGAAGGAGAGGTAACAATATGTATGTGGTGCTCGGCATGTTCTGAGAAACAGGCCCTTTCAAGGTGCGTCAGATTGGTCACCCAAAATCACTAGTCACTTCTGAAACTCTTGGCCCGATGGGGGCGATTCTTGGGCTCCAGGACTGTGGGAGCTAGTAAGTGGCCTCCTTCTGATATGTAATGACATCAAGGAGTCTTTCTGTAAGTCTGTCTAGTTATTGCTGTGGATGTGAAGGTTTCCATGTGGTTAGCGAGTGGGAAAGCAGGTTGGCCAATCAGTTCAGAGCCTTAATGCTCTCATTAAGGTCTGAATGCCGCAATGACTCCCTTGTTGACTCTCTAAATGCTGTAAGTGTTGTTTCTCTGCTTTGCTGTAATTTCACGCCTGAGGAGCTTGTTACTTTAGGTAAAAGTCACCCTGCAAGCTGGTGGTACAGAACTTCCCTCCACCCAGGTTTGGCTTAGCATTCAGCACACTAGGGCCTGGTCATTTCCGGGGGTGGGGTGGGGGAAATGGATCTAAGATATGCAATTTCAGCTATGACAATAGCGTAGCTGAAGTCGACGTATCTTAGATCGATTTAGAATCACTTACTTCGCATCCTCGTGGCGCGGGATCAACAGCCGCCGCTCCCCCGTCGACTCTGCTTCCGCGTCTCACCGTGGTGGAGTTCCGGAGTCAACGGCAGAGTGATTGGAGATCGATTCGGCGGGTAGTGTAGACGTACCCTTAGACAAACCGGTTCTCTAGATCTTGTTTCTTTAGTCAGGTTGACAATGTACCCGTTGTGATCAACAGTAAGGCATATGGCGTGTCTGTCACTTGGCTGGGGAAAAGATGGCATGTGGGACTCCAGACTGAACTGACATGCAGTTGAAATGCAGGTGGAGGTTGCTGTGAAATGGCACCAAGTATTTTGATTTTATTTTGCATTTTGTTATTTTTTAAATTAACTTCACTACATTGAAGGCAAATGTTAGACTGTACAAAGCATGATAGGTAAAAAGCCCCTGCATGCCTTTTTGTTGCCTGGGTGATTGATACATTGAGGATGAAATTCTCCTCTGTGCAGAGCAGCAGCACAAAGCCTGTGCATTATTTAAATCCTGTTTTGAAGGCTTACATGGGACATACGTGGCATCGGGATTTGGGCTTGCCCTCTGTAGAGGGGTGCTTTTTGCCCTGTGCAAATAGTGTCTCTCCCTACAGAGTCTTCCGTATAACAACACTGGAAGTTCCCTGTTAAAAATCCCAGTCTTTACAGTAAACTAATGTCTTAAACATTTTAGGTAAATCTGCCTGATAGACAAAACTGCAATGTTGCAGGTCAACACTGAATGTCTGCTTAATGCACCTATTTGTTTCTTTTTAATGGTTTCCCCACCCAAAATGTTAACATTCCTTTAAATAAGGCTCTGTTGTGTCACGTCAGTGAATCTAAAGCAAAACTGCCCTCCTATCTGCTTCCCCCCAGCGTTTCCATCTATAAATGGAAACAAGGAACACAGTTAGACAAAGTCTATTGCGTACCTCTCTTTGGTGCTGTCTCACTGTCCCAGCCTTTACTGTCATGTTTACTGTAAAAAGATAGTCCAGGAAACATCTGTTTTCAGTGATTGTGGCTGCTCCACCCTTTCGTCCACTGTTTTAATTCCTTTTTATGGACCCTGACAGCTTGACATTAAATAGGAGTGATCAGCTTCTCCGAGAAAAGGGCAGCAACCACCCTGTTGCTGTACGAAGAACTGCACTTGGGTCATGTTAACAGATGTTGATTTCCCATCTATTGGAAGGGGAAGCCAGGCACGCTCACAGGTGGTGGTATCATACTTGCTTTACAGTAGCACCGAGAGGCTCCAGTCAAGATAGAAGCCCCATTGTGTTGGTTAATCCCACGTCCTGAAGTATTTACAACTAAACAGACAAAGGAAGCATTATTATCCCCATTTCACAGGGGAAGCACAGCGAGATAAGGACTGACTCATGGTCATATAGGGAGTCAGTGGGAAAGATGGGCATCAAATCCACATCTCCTAGGTCCTAGTCCAGTGGCTTAACCCCCAAACCATCCTTTCTTGGACTGGGGAGAGCACAACAGCCCTATAGCTGCTTTCTGCACATACAGCCCAGAAAGCGGAGTCTAGGAAAAACTCAGGTCTCGCTCACTTCCTTTCCTGCTGGAGCAGTGTTCTCACATCCACCTAGCACAGCAGTCTCCGGAAGCTCCTTTGCAGCTGTAGTGCAGTGCAGAGGCATTTGGAATGCCCACACGAGGCCATCTGCTCAGGAAAGGTAACGCTGCTCTTAGCGGTGCTTTCATCATGGGGAATACAGAGCAACAGGTGAACTTTCTGATAGGAAAATGTTAAGGCTCCCTTCTTCTGTTAATAATTCATAGGTCAGAGCTGTTGGGCTTTGCACGGTGCTGACATTTAAGCAAATAGCAATCAATAATGAGAAGATTACTTCTAAATAAATACATTCAGTGGAACGAGCTGCCCAAGGAAGCCGCGCTGCACAATTTGTGTCTTCATGTGTAATGGGGTGTTGGGATGGGAGGGAAAGAGCAGTATTGACCGCTGGGATTTCATAACACCTTTCTGCTTCTCTCAGGATAAATTATCTTGCTTTTGAAATGTGGATTTGCAGGGACTTTAAAAAATGATGGCTTTCCCTTTGTAAAAGGTTTCATTGTTTGCTTGGTACTTACACAATTTTTTTTCCTTTGACCCTAATAAAATTAAACTTTGTGATCTAGTTGTGGGCTAGACAGTTTTCATATGGTTAATTTATGACCCATTTAAAAAAAAGTAAGGTCTTGTGATTTGCAAGCCTTAGGGGTGAAGGGTTAAACCTGCAAATTGCTAAACTGCTTCCATCTGATTCCCAAGTCTTTATCAAGTGACTGTAGGTTCAGCAACTCACAGGCAGGAACCAGGACTTGGGGAGGCAAGGCCAGACCCATTGTCTCACAGGTTAGTGCTCTCTCCTGCCATGCAGACAATCCGAGTTTGACTCCCTGGTCCGTTTCCAGTCTCAGGATGAGGAAGGGATACATCATAGATCTTATGGCTGGAGAAAGAACTCATTGGAATCTGGCTGGGAGACTGAGGTTCTCTGCTGCATTCTGACTGGCTGGTTTTGAGACACAAGATGTCACAGTAATGTGTCAACTATCAGTAGTGCATGGCTTCACACCCACAAAATCCCATTGTGTCTTCATTGTCTATTTGGGGTGGTAGTGAGTGGGCGAAGGACAGGGCACCTGGTGAGGCTGAGAGGTCATCATGGCTGGTGGTGGGGGACATGCAGGGGTGAAGAAGAAAAAGCAATACTTTACTGTTGCCCCTTTATTTGAAAGGTCAAGCTGCTCATTCACAGCAATGGTTTATGACTCTATCCACCATTTGTAAATGTGCTGGAAGAGCTGGGTATTGGGGGGGGGGAGAGAAGAAAGGGGTGCAAAAGGAATCTCTGGGTGCCCTGCAGTTAAAAGACTCACTCATCAATTGGTGTTTGTAGCCTAGTGTTTCCCAACACACTCAAGGCATGTGCCAACAGCTCTCTAGCTGTAGCTTAATTCTGTGTTAGATCATCCAGTTTTCCTTTGTTTGCCAGGATATGGAGCATTGACTAGGGGAATGCTGGGGAAGAGAGATATACAGGTTCCAGAATACACTGTTGAAAATAACTGGTTCTGCAAAGCAAGTTTTTCTCCTTGTGTCCTAAGGCAAGAGTTTAGGTGCATTTCAATTTAGGTCCTTTGTTTCACGTGTGCTACCAGTACTCAAATTTAACATATTCCCAAAGCCAGATCGATGGACATGTTGATCAGACTGAAAATGAATGAGGCTTTTGCAATTCCCTACAATAAACTGTAGGACTATCCCTGTGATCCAAGGTTAGTGTGAATCAGTAATGTTTGCATTTCATTAATGTGATATGTTTCCCTCAATATGTATTTGCTGCTTTTCGAAGAAGAGGAATCGTGCAGACCTGCAGTGGGATGACTATAATTTCTCTTTACTAATGAGGATTTCTCTCTGTCAGAGTTCTTTTTTTCATTTATTGAGAAGAATTTGTGAATTAATTCAAAGCTCATAAAAGTCAGAGGCTGGGTTAGTGGGGTGTTGCGGGTCGGGGATGAGGTGCAGGGGACCTCAGGAATGGAGTAACAGTGCAGAAGTTCAGGACTGAATGTGTTGTCAGAGCTGTGGAAAGCCTCAGGACTGCAGCAGTAGGGAGTGCTGCAGGTCAGAATTCAGGAGTAATTGGCAGAGCTGTATGAGTGCAGGACTGGATGTTCCAGGACAGGACTGAGGTGCATTGGCAGCTGTTTTGATTTGTACAGAACTCATTTAAAAGCTGATTTCATTGTTTGGTAGGAATTTTGAATACACAGTGCGTGAAATGCCTTCACTGAGGGCATTTTATGACCAACATTATAGAAAAGTCCAGTAAAAATGTAGAAAAATGAGTTTATGTCCAATATGGACCGTGCTGAGGTACAGATATACATGCCACTTCTTAGCGCAATTTCCGGTCCTGCCCTGCTCTCTACATGGGATAAAGACCCCTGGGCCAGCAGTTCTAAATGGACAGACTCTTGATACCATTCCAATGGGGAGAGAAGATCAGTTCCTTTCTGATTGCTGCTCACCTTAGAGAATGTGCTAGGGCTGGAAGTCTGAGATAGGCACTCCAAAAACAGACAGTACAAGTACGGGATTCCACATCATGCCAAGCAAAATGCAGGAGATAGGTCGCTTGTTTAGTTAGTTACTGTAGAAGGGATCAGCACCTCTATGAAAAGCAGCTGTGGTAGTGAAAGTACAGCTCCTGTTTGTGGAGGAGACAGCTGTGAATTTCATTCCCCTTCAGCATCTGAGCATCATCCCAGCCCCACTGAGATTCAGTGCATGTCCCTGTGAATAACAGCACGTCACTATTTGCTTGCATGGAGAGGCACTAATGGGGCGCCAGCTGTCTCCTTCACAAACTCCAGCTGTGTCTGCGGAGCAGCAGAAAAGGTCAGCCGGGATGGGAGAGATGAAACAGCACAACGACAAGGACCCAGGCTGATGTGTCCCCTCTGCTTTCCCTTCCCCCAGTCCTCTCCAGCCACCGATCGCTTGCGAGAGCAATGGTGACTCAAACCTGCAGTTGCCGACCTGCTGGACCAACAGGGTGTTTCAGGGCAGGGCTGAGGTGCATTGGCGGCTATGATAGAGCGGCAGCATGGTTGGAGACTGAGAAGTGCGGACTGCTGGGTTCTTATCCCAGATCTGAGGGCAGCATGGGCTCATGGCTAGCGGTGGGGCTGGGACTCCTGGATTCTGTTCCAGCTCTGTCACTGCTGACTTGTTACTTAGGTTCATGAAGCACGTTGGAGAGGTTAAGTCTAAAAAGGATTTAAAAAGCCGACTTTTTTAAAAATGTCCCCTGGAAGAACGTGACAAATTCCTTGTTTCTTCAGGGTGTAAATCAGAGGCTGGTTTGATTTTTTTTCTGTTTTTAATAGTCCCTTGTTCTTGGCATAGGCACAATGCTCCTCTTGCCTGGGGTGAGCAGTGGGGAGCCTGTGGCCCCCTTCCTTGCATTGTATATGTATGAGGAGCCCCTGTGGGGTTTCTTCAGTGTGAGTCATGCTGTGGAAAACTGGGCAGTGACGAGAGCCAGTTCCATCTGGGTAATGAAGGGTGGTCCCACACCAACGCTGTGCTGTCTTAGAGCACCCTATCCAGAGGCTGCCCCATGCAATGTACCCCAGCCAGGAGCATCTTCCCCACGCAGCACCTGAGTCTGAAAGAACCAGCAGAGCCATTGAGTGCCACAGGAAATGGATTCCACTGCGAAGTACAGAGGCATCGGGAAGTGTTGGGCTCAGCCTGGAAGACAATCGGCGCAGACCCCGTGGAGAGATCCCTACAGTTCAGTCCCTCTGAGCAGCTGTCACCATCATTGTCCTGCAGCCTCTGGGCAACCCAATGAGCATGAGCTGAAGCCTCCCTTACCTGGGAAGAAGGCAGGTGGGATGTGCGCGCGCGTAAGTCCCTGATGAAGCAGCACTGAACCATCTGCTACACTGCTGGAAAATCTCAGCCTGGCCCAGCCCCGAGCAGCTGCTCACTGACTTGTTTAATTCTGTGGCTGAAAACAGCTGTTGAATGTGGAGCAGAGTCTCTGCTCAGGCCACTGACGTTCCTGTTCCCTTCCCATCTAATCAGTTGCACTCCTCAGTTACGTTACATATACTTGGTGACGAAGGCTGTATCTTCCAGGCCTGCATATATCCTGTTGTTCACAAAGAATGCTCCTGAGGAGGCAGCGTAGGCTAATGGATAGGGTACTGCACTGGAACTCAGGAGAGCTGGGTTCTAATTTTGGCTCTGCCATGATCTTGGGCAAGTCATCCCTCTGTGTGCTTCTGATTCCCCTCTTGCCCCATGTCTGTTCAGAACACAAACGCTTCAGGGTTGGGATTGTTTCTCACGCTGTGTTTATACAATGCCTAGCACAGGGGGAGCCTGATCTCAGTTAGGCTTGTAATACAGATAAATAGTAATAAGTGCTGTGGGTCAGGAGCAGGGAAGGCTTGGCATAACCAAAAGATGTGCCTGGCTATCTCTGGATGTTCTCATGGGGCAGTTCCCAGGAGCAGCGGGCCAGCATGATAGGCATATTTACCTGGCTTACCGGAGGAGCCCTTCAGATTAGTTTTCAAACTCCAGTTTGCTAAAATGTCTCTGTCCTGAATACCCCACTCAGGATAGATGGCGCCTTGAGTGTCCTCCTGGCAAGGAACCAGAGTGCAGCTGGGGTGAGTCCCTTTTCTAATTCATGACTTCTCAGGAACCTGTTCTGGGGACTGGCTGCTTTATGCAATACTGTATGAATCATGCAATAAACAAGTCCAAGTCCTATTATTAGACTTTGGAAACTGCTGCCTTAGAGACAGTTTTGCTTATAAGTATCAGTGATTATCTCTCTGGCTCTTCACTAGGGATGCTGTCATGAAAAAAAAGCTTTGCCTCTCAGGATTTAATGTGCCCCTACTGCTGCCGCTTCCCCACCTGAGCTCATGCTCCTAGATTACAGCCTCCCGGTTGCTGGCTGTGCTAATCAGCCGTTTGCTGTGACTTTAGCAGCCTGGTGGGTCTCGGATATTTCAGATGGAGAGAGAAAACAGAAGCAATAAACAACTCAGCCGAGCCCATGCCATGTACGCTAGTCTGTCAATATCCAATCCAGCTGCCCATCAAGAGAGAGGATGGTCTTGTGGCTAAAACGGATCTTCCCTGCTTTGCCTCAGCTCCTTGTATGACCTTGACCAAGTCACTTAGTCTCTCTGTGGCTCAGATCCCTGTCTGTAAAATGGAGATAATGGTTCTTCCTTTCTCCCACCTGTTGTCTGTCTTGTCCACTTCAGGCCTGATCAATGGAAATATTGACATCAATGGGCGTTGTGAGCTCTTCAAGGCAGGGAGTGTCTCTTACTATGTGTATATACACAGCATCTGGCACAATGGAGCCCTGATCGTGTTTGGCACCCTTAGGTGCTACCCTAATACAGATAATATTCTCTACAGGACAAATAAATATCCAGCCCAGCTCCCCACCTCACCCTCCTGTCTGTGCTGTCACTATTTCAGCTTGCCACATTGGTTTGACCCAAGTGCTTTTAAGCCCTATGGTGTCCTGGCTTTAGATTCTCTTGCAATGATGATCCTGCATTTTCTGCATTGAGTGTTTGCTCCGGGGACTTGGACAAACCTTTTCTTCGGTGTCCAGGACTCTTATCATCATCATTAGTTACCAGCACATAGCTAAACTCTTAACAAGAGACACAATCCTGGCAGCCTGCACAGATCCTAGTCTAATCCAGATAGGCGCAGAGCAGATGGGAATCCAAAGAAGGGGATACAGTCAGAATTAAAAAAAACAAACCCAAATACAGTGGTTGATTTGTGGCTCGTGTCAATAGTGAAGCGTCAAGGGAAGCTGCTGAGCACTTTGCACTTCTTCCCCGAACCACAGCAGTGCAGCCCTGCAACCACCTCTCCATTCCTCCAAAATAGGCCCCACTCTCAACAGACCTGCAGCACATTAGGATCATACAGCTGGTGCTTCATTAGCGCTCAGGTTGCTGTTGTTGCAGACCCTGTGGCCTTGTCTGCAGCATTCTCAGCCGCAGTTGCTCATCGGTTCTGCTCCACCCGCGGTGGGGTAACTGTGGAAGCTTAGGGTGAACCGAGCCTGGGCCTTGCCATTGCGGTGTTTGAGCCAGCACGGGCGTCAATTCATGTTGACACCCCGCCTCTCCCCCTGCTCTCTATACCTTGCAGTGCTGCTGGTGGAGTAGCCCCAGGGGTGAGGATTGGGGATATGAAGCTGTTTGGTGTGGACACAGCCTAAGATGAGCTGCTGGTGTCATGGGTGCCAGTGACTGGCAGCTTATTTGTTGATCGGAAGCAGCCGCCTCTGCAGGGCGAGATGGGAATGGAGGCCGCCGTGCCTGTGGCGCCTCTTCCCCGGACGACAGCACGTGCTCCTTTCCAGCTGGCCGTCCTGCATAGGGAAATTGTTATGGAGCAGATGAGCAGTAGGCAAAGGAGCCAACGTCCAGGAACATGACCCCGAGCAGAGTAGAGGGGCCTGACATGGCACCTGGTGTCAGGGATGAGCACAGACCTGACAACCTCATCCAGCGATTCCAGGATACCAGAGAAAGCCAAGAGGCTGCAAGCCCCGCTGGGGCCCCTTTTTATTCTGCTTCCCCTGCTGCTGTCTCTTCTTCAGAAGGTGCCACATGTTCAGGCAGCAAACCCCGCCCCCCCCCCCAGCGAGCAGGTCCTGCACAGCTGAGAGAGCAGTGGGGAATCTCCTCACCGAGGAGATGGAGCCCAGAGCTGTTCAGCAGAAGCGAGTGCCACTGAGGTGACTCGGAGGGAATTCTACTTAACTCACAGGCCGAACTTTCTCCTTCACGCATCCGTGGGTATTCACCCACGAAAGCTCATGCTCCAATACGTCAGTTAGTCTATAAGGTGCCGCGGGACTCTTTGCTGCTCTCTCCTTTTTGTCAGGTATCAGGGCTTAGGGTGGAGGTGTGTGTGGGGGGGGAATGGGAGGTGGAGATGGACGTGTGTGAGGATAGGGAGAGGGAGTGTAGGAGAGAAACTGAAGGTGAGATTTGGGGGTTCTGCCCCACAAACTCCACATTAATTTTGCACCACCAGCCTTGGTTGCTAGCAATGGCCAGCAGCTCTTCCTTGTTCTCCACACCCCCACCCACAGCAATCAGCGCACAGTTAACGGATTGGAGGTGGGAGGTGAAAGGTTAATGTTTTAGCTGCCTTTGCTGTCCCTCCACCCAGGATCTGTCCCATTGCCAAAGCCCTGCCATGAACCTTGCTGATTTTTTTTGTTTTAAAACTAGAAATGGCTAAAAAGGGCTGCTGCTTTTTTTCTTCTCCCAACTAACAATATATAAAATGCTGTATGCAAATGAGTGATGAGGCCCCACCCCCAGGGGGAGGAGCAGGATAGGTTGATTGGGCGGGCAGTTTGAGAAGTGATGCTCTGGAGACAGTTCGTCCAGCCCCCACTAGAGGGCACCCTGCTCTAAGAGAAGTAGGCATGGGACAGGACCTTTGTGGCCTCTCAGCTGGGGAGGGGTGGGTTAGATTCCTGCCCTGCTGTGGGGATTCTCTGGCTGTGCTGGAAGCTGGGACAGGGGGGCTGGCACTTCAGTAGCAGGGGCTATAACTTTGCAGTTGTGTCTCGGGGATGACGTCCTCATTTGCCCCTGGCTGGGATCCCACAGGACATGGGGAGCTCCATTGCTGCCCGCCAGCAGCAGGAAAACAGCCTGGCACCTGGCGTTTCCTCACCTGAGTAGAAGGTGCAACGGCTGAATAACATCCAGCCCCTTGACTTCCTTCCTGTTCCTGACTCTCCCCGGCAACTCCCAGCGGTGGGGCAGGGATGAAATTTCGCCATCAGGCGCTGTGCATCCGGTGGCCGTAAAATGAGCCTGACCCAAAAGGGACGCTCTAATGTGATGCAAGACGCTCAAAGGGGCCGAGCCTGCAACTAGCCCTGTGCTTGGGAGACCCAGGCATCCAAGAGGATGCATGCCAGGGCGGCGCAGCACAGGGGCATAGGAAAGGTGTTTTTGTGCCACCTTCACCTGATCTGGGAAGCCAAAGGGGGTGCTGATTGCTCCGTGAGTGGGGTGGTTCATCCCTGGTTGCTGTAGTAACCGGGGTTTCTTTTGTCTGTGTCCGTCACTCTGACTCAAGCGAGTGCAAAGAGGGCATAATTCACTGCAGTTTCTGATGAGTAGGGTAGCTGCTCTCAGACTGGCTAGATGCCCACCTGGATAAATCCCACGCCTAGGGTCAGTGCCTTGGCTCCTCACAATTAGTTGCAACTCAGGTTCTTTTCTGTGGTTGCTGTAAATGTCCTTTCCTCGGGAGGTACCCATCTGGGAGAGGCTTCTAGGAGCAAGTTAATCTTGCTGAGTCCCAGATCCCTAGATTTGTCAGTGTGTGTGTGTGAACAGGACCCAGCTGGAATGAGCTGCACAAGTTCCGTCCCATCGCGGTTCATCAATTCCCCTCGTTTATCGAAGGAATGAGTAGAGTGTTCCAGGCCCTGAGTGGCAGGGGTGAGTAAGCAACACACGGTTTGCTCTGCCATTTGGTCTGAACCCAGCCTGCAATGTGATGTGCTCCAGGCTAGTCTGCTGCTAGCTTTGAGTCTCCCGTCTCCTATTCAGTTGGCTTGGGAGAGCATGCTGGCTTTCTGACGTCCTGGAAATCAGTGTGGAACCTTTTGTTTTGTGTCGAATTCCTGTGCAGGTTGGATGGCAGCCCAGCTGGGAGAGAGCGCCCTGTGGAGCTGAGGCGCTGGTATTGTGCTCTGCAGAGTTCCTCAGAAAAAAGACTTTGAAACCTGCAAACTGTTGATAGTAAAATGATCAATCAAGGCAGGAGATGCTGTCGCTAAAGAGACTAGGAATAGCGAAATTTCCTGACACTGTTCCACCACCCTGGGGAATCTCCTTCATCCACTGCAGAGAGGACGAGTGTTGATGGTTCCTTCTGGGTAGAGGGCAGGAGAAATGAAAATCTTAACCAGGGCCAATTGCCTCCCAGCAGAGCAAGCAACCCTGTTTTTAGAGCAAACTGGGAGGCTTTGCTCTCTAATGGGGATTATCCCTGGATCTCATTTACTCCAGCACTGGGAGATTATCATCAGATAATCAGTAACTGGAAGGAAAATAATGATTAATTGCTTGACTTGAGTTAGCCTGCCTTCTCCCTGCCTTGCAAAATCTACTGCCCTGTTTATCACCTTTCTGGCAGCCAAAGATAAGTAGTTATTCCCATTTGGGCAGGGGCCGAGACAGAGTCCAAAACATTCCTAAAATGCACTTGTCTTTCTGCTGCAAACTTCCCAGCAACAACAGGACCACGGACTAGAGGTGAAATTCCCATCTCTGGAATTAGTCAAACTTGTCTCTTGGGAATGTCCTGTCAGGAACAATCCTGGAATGGCCTTGAGTGGCCTGTAGGGAACAGTCATGCCCTGGACAGGGAAGAGCTGGAGGATCTCTGTGCTCTTTAATCTACTCCCATTTCAAAGTGGGATAGATTAAAGTGTATTTCGGACCTTTTAGGGTGCAGCAGCAGGATCCACACAGACACTTAGTGCACGGCAGGGTAGCGTGGGGTAGATGTACAAGCTGTAAGAGTCGTTCCAATTTCTAAATTCTGTGTTCCTTGAAATGGCATGGGAGACGGACGTGAGACAGAGGTTGCGCGCTGTACAACTTGGATATCTTTGAGATCATAAAAATGCCAAATGAGCCCCTGGAATTGTAGCTCGAGAGGGATTACACAGCGTTGCAGTAATGTGTTTTCTCCTAAACACACACACACACACACACACGATGGCAGGGCACTGGGGGGTGCTGTATTTCCCGGGGATTCAAGGTTATTTGTATGGCATCTTAAATGTCAATTGCTGCGTTAACGATTTACAGGGATAGCTGCGTGCCTGCGTCAGAGCCTCTGTTGTGAGAAAGCAGCCTCCGCTGCTGCTGGAGTCGGCTCATTTCCCCAAATGCCCTTGCTTTGCGTGGTGGTTGCAGTGTCAGGTAGGCTGCGGCTCCAATTGCATTTCAGTCCAGCTGACTTGGGACAGCTGGTGAGCGTCAAAGCAAGAGGTTCACTAGACTAGGCAGAGGCAACCACAGACAGGTTTCTATGGAACTTGAAACAAGCAAATGACTCTACTGAGATCCTGGTGTGACTTTGCACCTGGCCCTGATGCCCAGAGTAACTTCTCTGTTCATTCTCCTTCAGTTACTTTGAATGAAGATGCTTGAACATTAAATACTGATGTGTGACAGCATGTTCAGTCCTAAGAAACTTAGTCTGCTGCAGACACACACTAAACAGCTCAGCCTCTCATAAGCACATCAAGAGAAGAAACAAATGAAAGAGGAAAGATGGTCCAGTGGTCAGGGATCTGGTCAATTTCCTGATCTGCTATGAGCTTCCTATGTGACCTTAGGCAAGTAACTTAGTCTCCCTGAGACTCAGTTCCCCATCTGTACAATGGGGATAATAGGAAGATCCTGCCTTCCGTGGGTGCTATGAGGATAAATACATTAAAGTTTGGGAGAGGCTCAGGTACTGTGGTAATGGGGGGACGTATCCTGTCAGTTTCCAACATCTCCAGCTTGCATGCATTTCCTAACATCTGAACGCAGACAGGCTTAGGGGTGCTTTTATCTGTGAACTGAGCTTTTTTTCCATAGTGGTCTTTTGATACCAGTTTCCAAAGATATTCTTTGCTTACCGATTCTAATCTCAGTGTTCTTACTAAGCTGCGGGCACAATCCTCTATGCCAGAAAAGCCCCAACAGCAAGGGGAGTGTGCTGGCTTCTTCCAATCAACCAGTCAATATTTGCTCTTCCAGGCAAGCTGTTAAAAATGCTGTCGCTCTCTTGTTTTGATGTTTGTTTCTCCTCTGCTGCTGGAACGTTGCCCCAGAGCCTCTCGGGGTTGGCAGCTCTTGTTTATGAAGCAACCGTGCCACAGACATTCACCGAAGGCTGAATGTGTGGGCTGCCTCTAATGATCTCCAGGTCACATTTTGCTTTGTGTTTGGTGCATTGAGAGGACATCCATCCTATGCTTCATATGCTCCAAGGGAGGCTGCCGTTGAGGAAGGATAGCAAAAAGAGAGAGCTTATTAAGTCCAAGGGTGATATTCTGGCTCCACTGAAGTCCCTCACAAAACTCTGATTGGGAGTTCAATAGGGCCAGGATTTCACCCTGAATGTTCATAGGGACAGAGGCAGCCAGGACAGCTAGACAAGGCAGAAGTGGAGATGTTACCTTGTAAAAATGAGACACCTGCTAACAGCTCCACAGACACACATGGAGTGGAGGTGAAGATAGCTTTGTGATAAAAGCCACAGTAAAATCCAAAGTGTCAAGTGAAAGCCACTGATTTGAGCACTGCTCACTAGAGCTGTCATGTTGTCATGATGCGAGCTTTTCCTTGCAGTGAAGAGGCACCCTGAGGCAGATGTCAGTACTGTGTGGTGGGTGCTCAGTTTAACTATAGAATTGGGTCCTTGCATGTCAAACTATACACATTGGGAGGCCTCTGCGGTGGAGCTGGGGAATCCTGACCTATCCATTCCCTTGCATTATTGGATCTAAATCCAGGGGAATGATGAGTTTCTCTTGGTGTTCCTAGTCATCCTCCTTTCTGATAAAAGTGAATTGCTAGCACCTGTTCACTGCGGTGTTAGGGATGGAAGGTGGGATTTCAAAAGTGTCTAATTGACATAAGGCAACACATGATCTTTGTGTAGGTGGTGCATGCTAGTACATTTTAGGGTCCTGGTCTCAGTGTTGGGCAAACTGTTCACAAACTTGTCTTTGCTTCTGGCTGAACTATTGCGAATTCTCTTTGTGCACCTTCTGCTTTGCCAGCAGCCACTGCACAGGGCTTTCTGATGGCAGAGAGATGGAAACCAAGGATCTAGAGATGGCAATCATAGGAGTTGGGGGAGAATCTGGTGCCTAGGATGGGCGCTGGCATAGCAGTCACCAGTCACTGGGTCCCACACAGCAGCAATATACCTGGGCACGGTTCACCTGAGAGATGAGTGAATGGCAGCTCTAATGTTGACGTAGAAAGTCTGTCTTGCTTTCTTGCCTCTCTGAGCGAGGAGTGATTAGATTGTGGGGAGAGTTCTGACTGGGTGGGTGAAAAATGGAAGCTGCAGTAAATCAGGACAAACATACAAGATGGCAGGGCAGCTCAGCCTTCATGCCAGCCACTGCAGGTTGGTCAGGTGGTCAAACAGGACAAAATTTCCTGCCATTTCCATCATGCGAATGATATCACGGTAGGCATCTGCAGCACCTTGTCTCCATCTCTCTCCAGCAGCAGAGATTGCTATAACATTGGGACATCAGTCCCCACAGCCTTTAGGTTGCTAGTTTCAATTCAGCGTTGCAGCCTTGCGTTTCCATCAAGAATTATGAAGACAGCTCTGGCATAGATCGATGGGGATTAAACTGGCAACACTTTCCCTTCTTAAGTACAATGGAAGAATTATAGCAAAATGTTGATTTATAGCCTCAGCATCGCTTTGTATTCGTGGGATGGAGGGACATGTAATATGAGATGACATATAGCATGCATGGGTGATAAGTCCTTATTTACAGCTGCATGCTATAGGTATATAATTCTCCAACTGCAACCTGTTCTGATCAGGGCACTGACATTCTCAGAAGTAAACAAGAGAAATGTGATCTAGATGAAATTATAAGGTGGGTGCACAACTGGTTGAAAGATCGTTATTAATGGTTCGCTGTCAAACTGGGAGGGCATATCTAGTGGGTATAGCAGGGGTCAGTGCTTCCTGGGTCCAGTCCTAAAGAGTATTTTCATTAACGACTTGGATAATGGAGTGGAGAATAAACTTATAAAATTTGTGGATGATAGCAAGCTGGGATGGGTTGCAAGCACTTTGGAGGACAGGATTAGAATTCAAAATGACCTTGAAAAATTAGAGAATTGGTCTGAAATCAGTATGAGGAAATTCAGCAAATACAAGTGCAAAGTACTTCACTTAGGAAGGAAAAATCAATGCACAACTACAAAATAAGGAATAACTGGCTAGGTGGCAGTACTGCTGAAAAGGCTCTGGGGGTTATAGTGGATCACAAATTGAATATCAGTCAACAATGTGATGCAGTTACAAAAAAGGTCGGTATCATTCTGGGGTGTATTAACAGGAGTATTTTATTTAAGACACAGGAAGTAATTGTCCTGCTCTACCTGGCACTGGGTGAGGCCTCAGCTGGAGTCCTGGGTCCAGTTGTGAGCACCACGCTTGAGGAAAGATGTGAACAAATTGTAGAGAGTCCAGAGGAGAGCAGCAAAAACGTTAAAAGGTTTAGAGAACCTGACCTATGAGGAAAGGTTAAAAAACTAGGGCATGTTGAGTCTTGAGAAAACAAGGCTGCGAAGGGACCTGCTAACAGTCTTCAAATACAGTAAGGGCTGCTCTAAAGAGGACAGTGATCAATTGTCCTCCAGTGTCCACTGAAGGTAGAACAAGAAGTAATGGGCTTAATCTGCCTCAAGGGAGATTTAGGTTAGATATTAGGAAAAACTTGGCAACTCCAAGGGCGGTTAAGCTCTGGACTAGGCTTCTGAGGGAGGTTTTTAAGAACAGGTTGGACAAACACCGGTCAGAGATGGTCTAGGGTTTACTTGGTCCAGTCTCAGAGCAGGGGCCCGGACTTGATTTCTCGAGGTTCCTTCCAACCCTACATTTGTCTGATTCTATATTTCTCTCCTAAGCCCTGTGCCACAGTGCAGGCTTTAAAAGCCAGTTACTAGAAATATTTGTGCGTGATGCTGTCGCTCTCCTCTTGCAGAAGAGAGTGATTGCTGGCAGATTGTGCTTAGAGGCTTTCACTTGACCTCAGACCTTCTCAGAATGTAAAGTAAGCAGACACACAAGCTTCAATAAAAGAAGTTGATCATTTGTGCAACCATCATGCAACCGTGTAAAATCACAGCAGGGAAGACTCCCCGCGTTTCCTTACAACACAAACCATATTGGTAATTGTCAAAGGGACCTTACACATGTGTTCCCTGAACAATTTGGCTAGTGAGGAGTTCTGCCATTCCCATCCAGACTGCTGTGTAGCTGGAGTTGGTACTGTGCAGTTACCTCAGGGTTTCTCAAACAGGGGTCGCCGTTTGTGTAGGGAAAGCCCCTGGCGGGCCGGGTCAGTGTGTTTACCTGCCCCGTCCGCAGGTCCGGCCGATTGCGGCTCCCACTGGCTGTGGTTCACTGCTCCGGGCCAATGGGAGCTGTTGGAAGCAGTGCGGGCCGAGGGATGTACTGGCCGCCGCTTCCAGCAGCTCCCATTGGCCCGGAGCAGCGAACTGCGGCCAGTGGGAACCGCGATCGGCCGGACCTGCGGACGGGGCAGGTAAACACACTGGCCCGGCCCACCAGGGGCTTTCCCTACACAAGCGGCGACCCCTGTTTGAGAAACCCCACGTTACCTCTTAATTGCAGAAAGCTAGGTTAGTATGATTCCAAAGTGAAAGTTTGAGTTTTTGCATTGCCTGATTACCTCCATAAGATGATTTGGAAGCGATGCTAGTGAACTTGGTGAGTCGCTTTTGGAAAGCCCAGATAAAGTATGTTTACTGGTTCCCCTTTATCAGCTATTCTGCTGACACTCTGGGGGAATTTTAGTATTTTGGAGAGGCACGACGGTTACAGAACCCATGCTGGTTTATCCTTATCACATCATGATCTAGCTGCTTCATCATTCTATTTTCAATTATTGTTTCAGTAAATATTCCCATCACTGAAGCAAGTCTCTTGTAATTCCCAGGTTTTTCCCAAGCAATTTTTTTTTTTAAAGAGAGGTACAAAATACTATGCAGTTGTCTGCTGTAAACATTGGTTGGCTTTCTTGTCCTTGATTGTTTCATTAACAAGAAATTTAGAAGATCTTTGCCATGTGGGGAAGTTCTTTGGTCCCCATGTCTGTGTCATCTGAGGTTGGTTTGTCAAAGTAAAATATTTGGCTTTCATTCTCCTGCCAGCTAGTGCCCTTAATTGCATTCTATATCAAGCCAAGTGAAATCCATCTCCATGCCCTTGGATTTGAAGCCAAAAAATTCCCCCTTGCAACATGCAGACTTCCCTCCCTGCTGAGTGAACAGTTTGAGGGCCTGTTTACACTGGGAAGTTTAGCCACTGGGGTTGCTACACTGATGGAGCTGTACTGGTGCAAGCCTTTAGTGTGGAGTGTGCAGCACTGGTGTGAACGGTGGTTTGTATTAGGGTAGCTTACCTTGGTTTAAAACCCCAGGGCAGACAAGGCTGAAAAGGACTCGGTGATTGAGCATTGCTCTGGCTTCCTTTTAGACAGAAGTTCTGTAAATCCACTACTTTATAGTGCTTTGTGTTAGGTTGGCATCCCTAGTGTGGGATTCTTATGGCTGGATTGGAGGCTCTGAAGTGTATAACAGACAGTAAACCACTTTGAGACCTACCATGAGGGAATTGGCTTTTACTCCTACAATCGTTGGTTCTGTTCATGTGCATTTACACTGCTCATCCTGCCTCCTGTCCAGAGTCACTGAGTTCCTGCTTTTTAAGGATAGAAGCAGCAGGTTAGGGTATTTTCTCTTGTGACTGAACGTGAAGGAATAATAATCTATGCAGCTGTAGCCTTGCTGATCTATGCAACTGGGGTGGGGGGTGGGAGGAGGGAATGAGTGTGTGTGTACTATCCTATTCTGATACTCAGGATCTACTAAATGGCTGCTTTCTGAATGGTTAAGTTGTGTTCCTCACTATAGTCAACTGAGTGCACAGTTTAAACAAGGTAGTGCTGGTATTTTGCGGGGTTGACAGCTGCTTGAGTTTGGGTGGTTTTGATGCTAGACATTTTAAAGTACTAATTCATTCTTCATTGTGATAGACGCTCGTGAGGAATGGGAGATCTAGAGAAGGATCACTTAAAGTTCTCCATGTTCAGTGATGTTTTCTCTTATGCTTGATGGGAGGGTTGGAGTCTTAGGCCCTGATTCCAGAAAGCCCTGTAAGCACGTGCTTATGTCCCATTGACTTCAGTGGGACTTAAACACATGCTTAAGTGCTTTCCTGAATGGGGGGCATAGTGCCCTGTGGTCCATCTGAATATAATCTCTGACTTGGTCCTTGTAAGGGAGGCAATTGGGAACTATCAGCTCTTCCAGTCTCTCCCATTTGTCATGATGCAGGTGCCGAGTGGAGAGCATCTCTGGCTGTTTATTATGGGGTGCCCAGCATGGCTTTATGTAGCTCCGTTAAGTTTTTGTTACTGTTGAGATGGGAAGAGTCCAAAGTCCTGGCTCCATGAAATGGCTGGATGAAGGCCAAATAAGTAAGGATGTTGCTCTATTTTGGGGCATTACTTGTTACCGTATGCAGAACACATTGCCTTGACATTTGACCGCCTTAGTCAGATGGAGGGTTTGCTGCATTTTTGTCTTCCTGTGATTGAGGATTTCATTCTTGTTGGCTGCAGGCTTGAGCTGAAGATAGGCAGCATGTTTCCTTCACGTTCTTCTCCCTTCATGGCTGCACTAGACACCTTGCGGTTGGCCGGGCCATTTCATGGCTGCTTAGAAGGAGAAATAAAGTAGCAAAGTGCCCTCTAATGGGAACAATGAGGCCATCAACTTGCAGTGTTGGTGGAGATACTGTTACTATAATACTCTGCATGTGTATGGTACATTCACTACTCGTAGACCTTCTTGGAAGGCTTAAGTCTCGTGTGTGTGCAAACTCCTGACTACTCAGCTCACCCATTCCTTAGGTCTTGTCTACAGGGGAAAGATTTTCGAGTATAACCAAAGGTGTGATTTTAAACAGAGTTATACTGATATAGATCCTCTTGGGCGACCATTCTTGCAGTATAAGAGTGCCTTTTTTGGTGTAGCTTATAGAATCATAGGAATGTAGGGCTGGAAGGGACCTCAAGAGGTCATCTAGTCCACCACCCTGTGCGGAGGCAGGACCAAGTATACTCAGACTGTCACTGACAGGTGTTAGTCTAACCTGTTCTTAAAAGCCTCTAATGACAGGGATTCCACAACCTCCCTTGGAAGCCTGTTCCAGTACTTAACTATCCTTATATGGAGAAAGTTTTTCCTAGTATCTAAGCTAAATATCTCCAACTGCAGATAAAGCCCCTTACTCCCTCTCCATGTCCACTGAAGGAAGGATAACAAATGATCACAATCCCCCTTATGACAGCCCTTAACATGGTTGAAGACTTACCAGGTCCCTCCTCAGTCCTCTTTTCTTAAGACTAAACATGGCTGGATTTTTTCACCTTTCCTCATAGGTTAGTTTTTCTAAATCTTTTCTCATTCTGTCACTTGGGAAGGAGTTTTTGCTAAACTGAGGAAAGATATTCTTATATTATATTAAGAGCTTCCACATGGGTAGGTTATACTGACAATATTGTCTCCTATAGACAAGCCCTTATGCTCCTACTGGGGTCTGGAAGCTCATCTTGTTGACTTTCAGACACGCTTTCCTGGGTAAAGCATTCTTGCAACAAGGTGTTAATCAACATTGGGAGGATTCATCCCCTTTGCTCCAGTTGGTACATTCTTGGTCTGTTAATATTTTGCTTTAGCTTACTTGGTTCCTGTTTCTTTCCTTTTCTCTTTTGTGTTTTATTCTCCCTGCAGTTTTGTTGTTTTGGGAAGAAGACAAAGGTCTTGTAAATTCTTACTCTCCACTAGCTGAGCCAAAAATACAAGCAGTGCTAATCAGAGGGGTGGATTAGGAGAGAATGAAACCTGAGAGACTTGAGGAAAATCCTGGAAGACATTAAAACTGCTAGGAGAATCATGAACCTTCTCAAATCCTGTTTTTATACCCTTGGGTGAGGAATTAAAGGCCCCAAACGGTTTATAGTGGTTTAACATTTCAATAATGCAACTGGGGAACATGTTTAAATGAGGCTGACAGTATTTAGGGCTCAGATTTGACTGACTTGAAAATTGTTATAATTGGATGAGGTAAGCTCTAGTTAAGCCACAGGGCAGAGTGCAATAGCCATGGTTTGTCCAGCAGCTCAACTCAGCTTTTCTGTTCTCACACAACTTGCTTTCCCTTAGCTGCTTTACTGGAAATGCCTGTTCCCAGGGCTATGCACCATTGCTAGTGCTCCATGAGCTAGGAAGTAAAACCTAAAAGCCAAGTTTGTTCTTGCTCTCATGGTAACAGGAGCAGATTAGTTTGCTTGGAAGGAGAGTTATTCTCAAACTTTGCAAGGACTGCAGGGTAGGGTAGCACTCCGGAAAAGCTGTGGCACCTTTCTGTTTAACTTGGTGTCTTTGGGGGCACCTTACCCTTGGCTGACAGCTGTTTACAAACTCTAGGTTTAATTGATGCATAACTATATAATGAGTAATCATGACTACATATAAATACTAGTGGATTTGCATATGTATAGATCATATAGCTATCATTGATTGTACTATTTATACTGTTTATTATAAACATACTGTGCAATATAATTCCATAAGACCTGACTGATGATCGGTGCCCTCAAGCTGTGGAGTTCTGTCCATGATTATTACAAAGCAACTACAGGTCACAGTTGGGGCCACTTTGTGCTAGGTGCTGTACAGACACATAGCAAGAGCCAGTCTCTGCTTTTTTAACCTAAGTTGGAGGAGACTGATTGTGCTGAGAGCAGGAGCCAGTTTGCTGGAGCTGCAGATCTTCTAACCCTGACGTCTTCCTTATGAGATGGGAAGGAACGGGCTTGTGGTTTTAGCAGGCGCCCGGGAGTCTAGAGATGGAGGATCTAATCCTGGCTCTGCCACAGACTCGCTGTGTGACCTTTGGGAACTCCCGTACAATGGGGTTGGTGCCTCCCTCACAGGGAGGGTGAAGGGGTCATTCATTAGCATTTGCAAAGCTCTTGACACTTGTTGGATGGAAGGCGCCAGGGAAGTGCAGCAAAGTATAATTCTAGTGCTGGTTCCTTGCAGGAACTGTTTTCCAGCCTGCTGCCTCGAGAGGAGGCATCTGCTATTTCAACATCAGCAGGAAACTGTGGCTCAGATGGGTCCAAATTACAGTAAACGGAACATGGCCTCGTGTGCATGAGATGTGCCTTTCTTAGTGCTGGCATGTACCCGTCGAGAGCTGCTGGCATCTCCTGGCTCTGGGAACCTGGCCAGCAATGCACTTTGTACAAGCTACAACACAGGAGACGTGCAGATTAGCAGCTTTCAGCGAGGTGCGTCCTTCAGCAGTTATCTCACTGCAGGTGTCTAGAGATATTTAACACTCTCCTTCCTGGTAAAGGTGAATAAAGAGGGTAATGAGACAATCCTCTAAGGGGAGTGTGGTGGGTGGGGTAAGTGAGGTGAAAGCTAAGGCTCTGGTGTGGCACAGCTCAAGGCTGTACATGCGTCTTCCTCAATTCTTACTGCTTTATTATTTTTTCCCCTTGTGTAGTGCACGGGGGTTTATGGTTTAGGATTTCTCCTCTAACACCCAAACAGATTTAATACTCTTGCTTCAGCTTGTGATGCCCAAACAATAATTGGTGCAAATCCCTTTGTTGCCTTCATTCTGGAGCACTGTAATTATACCTAGCACTTTTCAGATGTAGAGCTCAAACCACTTTACAAAGGAAGTCAGTGTCATTATCTTCATGGGGAAACCGAGGCACGGGGAGGGGAAGTGACTTGCTCAAGGTCACCCAGCAGGCCAATGACAGAGCCAGAAAGAGACCTCAGGTATCCTGAGTCCTATCCCAGTGCTCTGTTCACTATGCCACACTGCCTCCCATGTAATGTGGCATCATGTTTTGTGAGGAACCAACCGTATCAATATTTAGTGCTGCTTGGGTGGGAGGTGAACTGTAGTGTCTGGGTGTTTAGTTGCCACCGACAAAAGGGCAGATCATGTCTATGTAGCGCTGGCCGTAGCTGAGGGAGCCTGACTTCCCAAGAAATCCCCAGCTGCTCTGGAATGCTGTCGTGTATATTTAGGCCATTGGAGTTCCATTCAGGGCTCTGGTTTTCTGTACCTCTTCCTAGACTTGGCTATCACATCTGCATCTTTAAAGGCTTTTGGGAGTGAGAAGCCCATCAGCTCTGTGGCCCTATTTCCTAGATACAAAATGTGAGGTGAGGACTGATGCTGGCAAACATGGTACCAGCATCAGTGAAGATGATTACTGCACTCATGGAAGGATTGGAGCTGCAACAAACGTGATGCTTAGGTGCATGTTTAGTTAGGGATGTCACCCTCTACTGCTCTGTTAAAGCTTTGTAGGTATTCGTACAACACCTAGTAGCACAGTGGGACCCTGATCCTGTTTGTGGACTCAAGATACTTCTACGATATAAACATCGAGCAATAATACTAACACTGCTCCTCTGTTAGTCACACTTGGCCCAGTCCTGCAGTGCTATTGCCAACACCCTTTTGACATCATACAACACTATCATCAGACCATAAGACACCAGATGGAACCTTCATAGAGATGCAAGTTGAGGGGTTCTCTTCAATCCTGTCATCTTTATGCCAGGAAAGTGGGAAATCAGCTCCTGGACAGTTTTGTAAATGTTTGGCTTCTTCCTTCCCACAGTTGGAGGCTTGGAGACCTGTCCAGAGCTTGAGCAAACAGCCTCCAAGAACAGACCAGCTGTTTATTCCTACTTGGAAGACGTTACTTTCCAAGTGATGAATAGGAGCCAGACTTCTAAAGATCCATCAATCTTGCTGCCTTCTCACCATACAGATATTGGGTTGCCTCACCGTTCCCTTCTCAGGGGAGTCCTTTCACAGAAGCATCACTTAAAGGCATTGCTCAGATTGGGCTGCAGGGACGGAAGCATGCTGGTTTTTACTGGCTTTGTAATTATAATATCTCAAGAAGCTGCAGTTGGGCACTGTTGTTTTCAGACCCTACGCTGCCTTGCTGAGCGCTGGTCATTCTGAATTTAACATTTCTGCAGTGGATGTTGAGTTGGTCTGATGGCTTGTGGTTCCTGGAGAACTGAAGAGTCGTCTCATGTTGTTCATGATCTCCATTCAAGCCTCATGCCCTAATGTCAGCCAAAAAGGCCTCTGGGACTCTGTACAGGGAATGTGCCTTTGTCTGATAAGGCACAGGAAAATGTAAGAGGGAGCTGCTTTGCTTATTGGAAAGCAGCCCTGCCAGATCTTTCATAGGCTGATTATTTTGGTAAACAGAAACCATTGCATCATTCCAGCTCAGGACCAGGCTGCATTGCGCTGTTGGGAGAAATGTAACAAAACTTCTGTGAGCCCATGGAGTTGGTTTTGGCTCAGTAGCCAGCCCTGAGTTTTATCAGTGATAAGGACTGTGTTGTTTTGTTTTAAATTCCATCAGAGGGCAAAACGCGCAAATGCTGTAAATGCTTTAGATGTTCTGATTCCAGGCTCTGCTCTAAGCAGGCAGAAAAAGAGCCCATGTTACTATCGGGGGAGATATGACTGCCTCAGTATGTGTCACTATCCCCAGCTTTCACAGTGATGTTCTGGAGGGATAAACTGTAACCTCTTTGGGGCAGGGACTCCGTGTTCTGTAGTTGTGCACAGCGGGGTCCTGGACCAGCTTTTTGTAGAGTTAAAGGTGACAGGCGTAAAAGTCAGACAAATAAGGTAAGAATGCATGCCCTGTGCATGTCACCCTTGCTACAGAACAACTAGCGACTGCAGGGGTGATGTTGAGACATCATTTTCTAAGGAATTCTGAATGCATTCCTGGGGAATCGTACTATGCTAAGTGTCAGATCTGGCCAGCCGAAACTTGGCTTCCACACTGCACTATTTCCTAACACGTATGTGGGCAGAGCTCACTGAAGTCAATGGGAGGCTTTTCATTGGCTTCAGCAGGCATCAGACCAGGCCCTTCCTGCATCCTACCTCAGGGTTACTTCTAAGGGTCCCTGGTGGGGAGGCAGAATTTACGGCTCATACGAAGAGTGAAAAAGAAGAATATTTTACTGTTATTACAATAACGTCTAGAGGCCCCATGGTGCCAAGCATTGTGCAAACACTTAGGCCTTGTCTTTGCTAGGAAAAAAGGTGGATTTTTTACCACGTGTTAAAATTGTAGTGTGGACAAGGTGGTTTGTAGTTTTTACACACTAATACGTCGAAGTGAACATGAAGCTCCCTCCTAGTGTTTCATGAGGCTTGTTAATGTGTGAAAATGACAGCTGCTTGTCTAATTTGTAGTGTGGACACACCCATAGTTTGAGAGACTTCCTGTCCCGAAGTGCTCATTGTCTAAATGGAAAAGGCAGACAAATGATGGGGAGGGGAAAGAGTGGTACAGAGGGGGGAAGTAACTTGGCCAAGGTCATACAGAAAGTCAGTGTCAGAGCCAGGACTAGATTCCCAGGTCTTATGACTCCCAGTCTGGTGTTCTAACCACTAGACCCTGGCACTTCAAGTTAAATTAAGTCCAATACCAGGCTAGTTTGCCTATGATGATGCAAGTGCCATCTTGTTTTGTATCATTTGTTTTTGTGTGAAAGCTGTCTTGGAAAAATGTTCTCAGATCCACAGAACTAGAACAGACAGCATGTACACGAAAAAGGGACAAATGTTTATCTAAATTCCTGCCATAGGCTTTTCCCCCTCAAAAACCTTTTGTTAGAACTAAATATACACATTTGAAAAGTTACCAGGTATCAGCTGACACCATTAGTGTCATTAGTGATTTTTTTGCTTGAATTTTCCAGTTCTTGCCTTATGTTAACGAGCAGCAAAGACTGGATCTTTTTATATTCACCCCACAGGTCCCATCCTACCAGAGATGGAAACTCTCCAAGTCCACATCTAAAGACATGGCAACCACTTTTGAAAGAGTTCCAATCCAGAGTTTGTTTTTTTCCGAAGGACAATGGGTGAAATCCTAGCCCCATTGAAGTCAAATGGAGTTTTGTCAATGACATCAGTGGAGCCAGAATTTCCTCACAAAGGATATGGGTTTTTGTTCTGAAATCTAAGGAAGTTTCTTTAAGCTGCTTTGGCCATTTGACTTAACTACAAATTCCTAATATGTAGTAACTGAAGATGGTGCTGGCATAAGGCACTGAAAGGGGAATATGACACATGTTTATTGTAGTGGTTGCTTTCATGGTGTTTGTTTGATTTTTATACTGTGAGGGTGTCGTACAGAGTTCAAGCACTGAAGAACTCTGTGCTGTTCAAGCAGAATGTGTTTCATGGACTCATTATGGCAACATTTCTTGTAAACATTTTGTAAGGGAATTTTCCACGCCTGGGAAACTATGCTTCCTCACATCTTGGAGTGGAGAGAGCAGAGGGTCCATCCTTCCAGAGCTACATGGAGGTTTGGAAATGTGTCTTACAATGACGGTGTGTCTACACTTGGAGCTGGGAGCGAGAGTCCCTGGCTGGGTAGACAGACTCACGCTAGCAGAGCTTGAGCTAGTGCACTAAAAATTGCATGGTGGATATTGCGGCTCGGGCTGAACTCAGGCTCTGGAGCCTGGGGGCTGGGTGGGCTTGAAAGCCCTGGCTTCTATGCAAGCTGGAATATCCACACTGCTATTTTTAGCATGCTAGCTCGAGCCCTGCAAGCAGGAGCCGGTCTACCCAGCCTTGGAGACTTGCAGACCCTGAGGGACTTGTGGAGTTCATTCTATTTGGCTTAATCTTCTCTTTGATAAGAGGTGGCTGGATCACAGTCTAGAAGCACCTGCAGAGGAAGATGATTTCTGCTACTAGAGGTTAAATCTAGCAGCCAAAGACACAACGGGAGCCAACGGCTGGAAGTTAAACGTAAAAAAATTCAAACTGAAAACAATTTGCAGAATGTTACCTGGGAGGGTAATTAGCCGTTGGAGCAGCTTCCTCGGGAGTGGTGCATTCCCCATCACTAGGAGTCTTTACGTCAAGTTGGACGTCTTCCTGAAAGATACGCTGTAGTTCAGTCAAAAGTGATTGGGCCAGATGGTAGAATTGCTGGGTGACATTCTCTAATCTGTCTTGTGCAGGAGGTCAGACAGCATGATCACAATCATCTCCTTTGGCCTTCATAACTGTGAAGTTCAATCAGTGTGTCTGAGAGTAGGGGTAGTCGTGATTTCTCTTTTTGCTTCTTTTTTCTCCATTAGAGATTCAATTAAACCAACCTCAGAGATAGCTGTCCTGGTTTTAATCCTAGAAGCAAACATTCTCCAGGGCCAAGACTTTGTCTCTCTGTCTCTTCTCTCCCCCCACCCCATGTGGCTTTATTGTGCCTCTTGTACGTTGAACTAAGTTATGAAGCTGGTTCAGGTGTTGTTCTCCCAGGGATGGAATTACAATGCCAGACGTGCAGCGAAGGGAATGAGCTTCTTAACTGCACAGAACAGATGATGCCATGGTGGTGTTGTGCGCAGTCTGGCATGTTGAGATGGCAGGTGAAACCAGTTAATATCCAGCTGCCGGGAGTCCGTGTCAGAATTATTGCCTATTATACGTCTGTTGGTCCTTGCTCTGCTTGCATCATGCTGGGGCCATAATGTTCCCTGAAAACCTCCAAGTGATACCACAAAGATGAGCTGCTCTGGCAGAATGGAGCCAATTCTGTCTGCTGCCTCAGCGCACCTGGGCGCTATGGCAAGAGAGCTGTGCTGGAGTTTGTACTGGAGCATGAGACCAGGAGTGAGCTGATAGCATTGCACTAAAACGACTCCACGTCACAGCCCTGGGGGCCGTGCTGGGTATTACCCAGGGGGTGCGAGCAGGGTGCCACAAGGAAGGGGCTTGGACAAAGCTCTAGAAATAGGAAGAGTCTGTTTCTTGTGACAATAGCTGTCTTGTAGCCCTCCCTGCTGCTAGTCTCTGGTAGGGCTGGCAACAGCAGAAAGCTCCTGTCATCAGGGGTATATTGGGCCCCATCTAACTCCAAGGACTTGCATGGGCTGCATGGCTCCCTTCAGGCCTTTACGCAGCATTACTGCCTGGGAAGCTGTAGGCCAGGCTGGGTTTCATGAGCTAGGAAACCCAACCCGCCCTGTTTGTTCTCCTGTTGCTCCTTAATGGGAGGTGATCTGCGATATACAGAGCTATCAAATGCTGCATCACACAGCTGGCATTGCCCCGTGGGCAGGGCAACATGGGCCACAGAGGTACATGGCGGGGAGTAGACGTAACATTTTCAATGAGAAGCGGCTCCCCAGATCCTAGGTCTTGGCTGCCTCTCTCTGCTTTCCAAACGCTGCTTCTGGGGTTAGCCCCATGACATCCGTGGCTCCACTGTAGCTCCTCAAACCTTGTTTCTTGAGGTCTGATTTCAGCTAAGCTTGCGTGGCTCTGACTGACTAGAGAATGGCTGCTCTGGAGTGTCTTTCTTTCCTCATTCAGTCCATGGAGACTTCACACAACAAGCTGTACGAATGTCGCTGAAGTGTACAAGGGGGGCAGACCCCAACTGTGTGTCAGATGGAGGTATCCATCCAGGACGGTGCTGCACATGGTGTGTCGGGTCTGGCCCATTAGTCATTCCTGCTCCACTTTGGCTTGACAGAGTTGTGATTAACCCAGAACTTCTACTGGGCTTTCCATCCCCTGGCTCTGTCACTGGCCAGGAGCTGGTCTCCTCCCACACTTCCTGTGATACCAGCGAGAAGCCCTTTACAGCAAGGGGTGGGACCTACTGCTCTTCAATCTATACCAGGTTCTTCTGTGTCCCCCATGGCCACACCATCTGAGCACGTATTTATCCTCATAACACCCATGTGTGGTAGGGCAGTGCTGTTATCCCCAGTGGGAAACTGAGGCACAGAGAGGCTGCGTGACTTGCTCAAGGTCACGCAGTGGGTGAGTGAAGAATTCAACCTGAGTCTCCCCAGTCCCGGCCAGCGTCCTAACCACTGGACCATCCTTCCTCCCCATCAGTTTATTTATTCTGAGATTTCCCCAGAGGAGGAGCACTTGTATGTCAGGCAGCTACATTTTTCCCTTCCACAAGGGCCTGACAAACAAATGCTGGGTTCAGCTAGTCCCACCAATCACCAGGCTTTGTCCGATGGATTTGCAACATCACTATAAAGGCTGGTGATGCTAGAACACAGATTGCGTCTTTCCCTCACCTTAAATCAGCATCTCCCTTTGGACAGGGTGAGGGCATGTGTGTCCTGTTCTATAAGGAAGCCCTGAGAAATGTGTCGCTGTGCTGGATTAAGCTAGGCTGGGGCAGTGGGGAATGGGTGGGTATCTGCTAAGCATCATCCACAATGTAACTTGTCCCATCTCTTTGAAGGAGGTTAGGGAAAAAAAACTGCTGCCTGGAGGTAGGCTGATTAGTTGTGACATAATCCTTACGTTCTTCTTCGAGTGATTGCTCCTATGCATTCCAGTTAGGTGTGCGCGCCGTGCGTGCACGGCTCTTCGGAACATTTTTACCCTAGCAACTCCGGCGGGCCGGCTGGGCGCCACCTGGAGTGGCGCCACCATGGCGCTGGATATATACCCCAGCCGGCCCGTCCGCTCCTCAGTTCCTTCTTACCGCCCGTGACGGCCAGTTGGAACAGTGGAGTGCTCCCTTTCCTCCACAGCCCTAGCGTTTCTCTACTCTTGAGTGTACATAGTTGTTTAGTTTACTTAGTTGTTAGTTTAGTTGAATAAGTTTAGTTAGCTATAGTATAGAATAAGGGAATAAGGGGGGTTTACCCCTCTTCTTCCGCAACCGGTGCGGGCTCATGCCCAAGGCACCGGGGTTTAAGCCCTGTGCGACTTGCCAGCGGCACATGCCTGTCGGGGACCCGCACGACTCCTGCCTGCGCTGCCTCGGGGAAACCCACCGTCCAGATAAGTGTCCTATCTGCATGGCCTTTAAGCCTAGAACAAGAAAGGAGTGGGACAGTCGTTTAAAGCAACTCCTTATGGAGGCAACGCTCCAGCCTCCTGCACCGACCCCGGCGGCGCCGAAGTCGTCATCGGCACGCAGCGCACCGGCGGCCCTGAGCCGCTCCGGTACCGAGGCTCCTCGACCTCTGCAACCGGCACCGGCGACCCGGCACCGTTCCCTCTCCCCAACGAGGAAACGTAAGCCGGCGAAGACGGCTTCGAAGCCGCATCCTCCGGGACCAATAGCCCAGCCACCACCGACGCCTCCGGTATCGGCTGTGGCGGTGCACAGACCGTGCACGGTACCGTTGACTCCTGCGCCGCAAGGGCTGTTGAGTCCGGTACCACCCTGCTCCCCGGTGCCAATCGCGGTCAAGCTACAGCTCCCGTCCACGCCCGAGACGTTCTCGACGGCGAGAGAGCTTATCGAGCTCACAGCGGCACCGAGCCTCCGGCCCCCGGCACCGCCGGTGCGGGCTGTTAAGTCAGCGGGTAAGCTGGCTATGATGCGGCCTCCTTCCCCTGACGGACGGGATAGACGGCGCTCCAGGTCTCGATCCCGGTCCCGAAGACGGTCACCGTCATGCTGCTCCAGGTCCCGGCACAGCTCACCATCGTGGTACCGTTCACCTCGGCGCCGGTCGCAATCCCAGTACCGCTCAACATCGCGGTACCGGTCGCACTCCCGGAGACGCTCCCGGTCCCGGTCGCCAGCCCGTCTGCACCGCAGAAGGTCCGATTCCCGGCACCGTTCCCGGCACCGTGACTCCCGAAGCCGCTCCCGGCACCGCCGGTCGAGCTCCCGGCACCGCGGCAGTCGATGGTCCCGCTCTCCATCTCGGCACCGCGACGACCAGCACCGATCCTCGGCACCATACGGGGACAGATTGCCAGCATCGACAGCGCAGTCCGTGAGTGCCTCCGCCCCTCCGTGGCCGTCTCGTCACTCCTCGGTTGCTTCATGGGCAGACAGCAATGGCCATCTTCAGGCTGCCCCGCAAGGACAAGTCCATGGTGCGCAGCAGTGGGGCTTTTGGGTCCCCTGGGCCCAGTATGAAGCTCAAGGGCTCCCTTGCCCCCTGCGGATCCCAGCCTCCGAACGCAGGGTGCCAGAGGCCACAGTGAGCAGGCCTCCCCCATCACCACCAGGTGAGGCCCAGTCGCCACCTGGTCCTGCGGAGCATCCGCGCTCCGAGACAGCTGCCCACCCCAAAGAGGAACCACCTTCGGAGGCCGTGGTCCAAGGTCTGTCCTCGTCATCCTCACCAGAGGTGGCGGGGGCGTCTACGGCGGACCCTCCACCTATTGACTTGCGGGCCCACCAAGACCTTCTTCGCCGGGTGGCGAAGGCTATTGACCTCCCCGTGGCGGAGGTCGCTGAGGATGACGACCTGGTGACTAATGTAATTGGGGCTGAGGCCCCAGTGCGGGTGGCCTTACCATTCATCCGCACCATTCAAAAGAACGCCACTACCATCTGGCAGTCACCGGCGTCCGTCCCTCCCACCGCTCGTGGTGTAGAAAGGAAGTACTCCGTTCCCCCCATGGGGTACGAGTATTTGTATACCCATCCTGCACCAGACTCACTCGTGGTCCAGTCGGTCAACGACAGGGAGAGACATGGCCAGCCAGCTCCAGCGCCGAAATCCAAGGAAGCTAGGCGCATGGATCTGTTGGGCCGAAAGGTCTACTCAGCGGGGGGTCTCCAGCTCCGGATCGCCAACCAGATGGCCCTCCTCGCCCAATACACCTTCGACATCATGGTGTCCCTGGCGAAATTCTCGGAGCTGATCCCGACAGCCTCACGCCAGGAATTCTCGGCCCTCCTGGAAGAGGGCAAGAAATCCTCCAGGTCCTCCATCCAGGCCGCTCTGGACTCGGCAGACTCGGGTGCCAGAACCCTGGCCTCAGGAGTGACCATGAGGCGCATCTCCTGGCTGCAGTCCTCCACCCTGCCACCGGAGGTGCAGTACACTTTACAAGACCTCCCCTTCAACACTCAGGGTCTGTTTTCGGAAAAGACGGATTCCAGAATTCAGACCCTCAAGGACGGTCGAATTGCCATTCGCACTCTGGGTATGCACACACCGGCTACCCAGCGAAGGTCTTTCCAGCAGCAACCCTACCGGCCCTTTAATCAGCCCAGGTCGCGACCCTATAATAGCCGACGACCCGGCCTGAATCGCCGTAGACCGTCGGGCAACAGGCGCAACCAGACAGACCCAGGCGCCTTCCAAGGCCCCTCAAGGGCCCAAACAGGCCTTTTGATGGGATGCCCGAAGACGGCCCATCAGACTCTGTACCGGATCCTTCCCGATTATTTTACAACCGCCTTTCCCACTTCCTTCCGGCGTGGTCCCAAACAACAACGGACAACTGGGTGCTTCGTACAATCCAGTCTGGTTACCGCCTTCAATTTGTTTCGCCCCCTCCTTCCCACCCGCCTTCCCCGTCCCTCTTCAGGGACCCCTCTCATGAGCAATTCCTCCTACAGGAGGTCGAGACTCTGTTGAGCTTGGGTGCCATAGAGGAGGTGCCTCACGACATGCGGGGCAGGGGATTCTATTCCTGATATTTTCTCATCCCCAAGGCGAAGGGAGGTCTACGTCCTATACTGGACCTCCGGGAGCTCAACAGGTACCTGCTCAAGCTCAAGTTTCGCATGGTCACCCTGGGGACCATCATTCCCTCCCTGGATCCGGGAGACTGGTTTGCCGCCCTCGATATGAAGGACGCGTACTTCCATATCGCGATTTACCCTCCCCATCGACGCTACCTGCGGTTCGTAGTCAACAACGCGCACTACCAGTTTGCAGTGCTGCCATTCGGCCTGTCCACCGCGCCGAGGGTCTTTACCAAGTGCATGGCAGTGGTTGCCGCAGCCCTCCGCCGTCGTCGCATACACGTATACCCATATCTCGACGACTGGCTGGTTCGCGGGACATCCCGACAGCTGGTAAAGGACCAGATGTCAGAGATACTATCCCTATTTCGGTTCCTCGGCCTTCTCATCAATGCCGAGAAGTCCACCCTAGCTCCATCGCAGCGGGTGGAGTTCATCGGAGCGGTCCTCGACTCCAGTTTGGCCAGGGCCTGCCTCCCTCGATCTCAGCACCAGACGATGGTCTCCATCATCCAGGACCTTCTCACCTTTCCCACTACAACGGTTCGGTCCTGCCTGCGCCTCCTGGGCCGCATGGCGTCCTGTACGTTCGTCACCGTGTACGCGAGGCTCCGCCTTCACCCTTTTCAATCTTGGCTGGCGTCGGTATACCGCCCGCACCGCGACTCGGTAGACATGGTAGTCACCGTCACAAAACCGACACTCGCTTCGCTCAGCTGGTGGCTGAACCCAGAGGTCGTGTGTGCAGGAGTCCCGTTCTGCCCTCCTCGCCCATCCGTCACCCTGACCACGGATGCCTCGGCGTTGGGATGGGGGGCTCACCTGGGCGACCTTCACACCCAGGGTCTCTGGTCGCCCCAAGAGCTCGCTCTCCACATCAACGTCCGGGAGCTGCAAGCGATCCGTTTGGCGTGTCACACCTTCCGCGCCCGTCTGCAAGGCCACTGCGTGGCAGTCTTCATGGACAACACGACGGCAATGTTCTACGTGAACAAGCAGGGCGGAGCCCGCTCCTCCCTCCTCTGCACGGAAGCGATGCTCCTGTGGGACTTCTGCGTGACCCACTCGATTCACCTGGAAGCGTCATTTCTTCCAGGAGTGCAGAACACGCTGGCCGACCATCTCAGCAGGTCGTTCCTCGCCCACGAGTGGTCCCTTCGTCCAGATGTGGTACACACGATTTTCCAAAGGTTGGGATTTCCCCAGATAGAGCTGTTCGCCTCCAAGGAGAACAGGAAGTGCCACCAGTTCTGCTCCTACCAGGGTCGCTCTCCGGGCTCCCTGTCAGACGCATTCCTTTACTCATGGACGGATCACCTCCTCTACGCCTTCCCTCCATTCCCACTCATACAGTGTGTGCTACTCAAGCTTCGGAGGGACAGGGCCCACCTAATACTCGTCGCTCCGGCCTGGCCGAGGCAGCAGTGGTACACCCTGCTGCTCGAGCTCTCCGTTCGGGATCCCATTCCCCTTCCATTATGGCTGGACCTCATCACGCAGGACTTTGGCAGACTCCGCCACCCGGACCTACAGTCCCTCCATTTTACAGCTTGGTACCTGCGTGGCTGACCCACGCAGAGAGGGACTGTTTGGCGGCAGTACAGCAAGTCCTGCTTGAAAGCAGAAAGCCTTCCACTCGCTCCACCTATCTCGTGAAATGGAAGCGCTTTGCGCTCTGGTGTGACCAGCGCGGCCTTAATCCCTTCCTAGTCCCTATCTCTACAATCCTGGACTACCTCTGGTACCTTAAGGAACAAGGACTCGCGGTCTCCTCCTTGAAGGTGCACCTGGCAGCCGTGTCCGCCTTTCGTCCATCCATAGAAGGTCGATCCATCTTCTCGAACCAGATGGTTTCCCGCTTCCTTAAGGGCCTGGACCGGTTGTACCCACCAATACGACGTCCTACCCCGGCCTGGGATTTGAACCTGGTTCTGGCCAGGCTTATGGGAGCCCCCTTTGAGCCCTTGGCCACGTGCTCCCTGCTCTACCTCTCGTGGAAGACGGCTTTCCTCGTCGCTATAACGTCGGCAAGATGGGTGTCCGAGCTCCGTGCCCTCACGGTTGGTCCGCCGTATACTGTCTTCCACGCAGACAAGGTGCAGCTTCGACCACACCCGGCCTTCCTCCCTAAGGTGGTGTCGGCCTTCCACCTCAACCAGGAGATCTTCCTTCCGGTCTTCTTCCCGAAGCCGCACGCCTCCCCTCGGGAGCAACAGCTTCATACCCTGGACGTCCGCAGGGCTCTCGCTTTTTATATCGAGCGGACGAAGCCCTTCCGGCGTTCGACCCAGCTGTTCGTAGCGGTTGCCGATCGCATGAAAGGCGAGCCGGTCTCCTCTCAAAGGATTTCCTCCTGGGTGACGGCATGTATCCGGGCATTCTACGAGCTTGCTCGCGTGCCTGCATGTCGCCTCACTGCTCACTCGACGAGAGCGCAGGCCTCGTCTGCCGCCTTCCTGGCCCATATTCCTATCCAGGACATCTGTAGAGCGGCCACCTGGTCTTCTGTCCACACCTTCGCTTCCCACTACGCATTGGTGCAGCAATCTAGAGACGATGCAGCCTTCGGCTCAGCAGTCCTACACTCTGCCATGTCTCACTCCAACCCCACCGCCTAGGTAAGGCTTGGGAATCACCTAACTGGAATGCATCGGAGCAATCACTCGAAGAAGAAAAGACGGTTACTCACCGTAGTAACTGTTGTTCTTCGAGATGTGTTGCTCCTATCCATTCCAGACCCGCCCTCCTTCCCCACTGTCGGAGTAGCCGGCAAGAAGGAACTGAGGAGTGGACGGTCCGGCTGGGGTATATATCCAGCGCCATGGCGGCGCCACTCCAGGGGGCGCCCAGCCGGCCCGCCGGAGTTGCTAGGGTAAAAATGTTCCGAAGAGCCGTGCACGCACGGCGCGCACACCTAACTGGAATGGATAGGAGCAACACATCTCGCAGAACAACAGTTACTACGGTGAGTAACAGTCTTTTCACTCTTTAGTTAGAGACCATCAGTTCATTCTCAGTTCAGCTTTTAAATCCCATGGAGATGGTTTTTGTTACAAAAAAACCAATGATTTTACTTTGTGTATTTTTGTATTATATGATTTTTATTTTGCTGGGGGCTTTTCCCCCCCTTTGCTGCAGAGTCTGTGGTGATGTCTCTGAAATCCATCTGCCAGAGCAAATCCCTCCCACTAAGCACTTTTTTTCCGTCTCAGCCACAAGGCAGGTGCGACTAAAGTGAGAGAGGCACCATGGAAAGCAAAATAAATTCAGCAGCCACTCCTGGCTCTAAACCCACTGGGTATTTGAACTGAACATTGGCAGCTTCAGGTCAGATGCTACTGGCGCTGGCTGCCTCTAGTCTTGAGAGATGTTTTCACTGTTTTCCTTTGTTTAGAGACAGGCTTGTGTTGGTTCTCTGGATGGGTTCATCCCTTCGGTGCTCTGTACATATGCCGGCATCTTGGGAAATGCCATTGTTTTGATATTAAGGTGAGGTAAACACTAAGAACTTGGCTGAAGTCAGGCATAATAGAAGATTGTCAAAGTCAGGCTGAACCCAGCAAAACCCAGATCTTGTGCTTTGGATAGTTATTGGGAGCCTTTGAGTCTCCCATTCAAACAATGTGTGAGGCTGGCAGGAGCGATGCCAAGTGCAGAGTTTGGCAAGGCTGTGCCGACCATTCACTGCATAATTGTGAAAACCTGACCTTTGGAGGAGTGCCCTGGGAACTGGCCACTCTGCACAGAAAAGGTGATTGTGACATAATGAAGCTGAGCAACTTCTTGTGTAAGTTGCGATCGCTTTTCCTGCACAGCTGGTGTGTATTGGGTAGTTTCGATGCTTAGATCATTCCTGCCTCACTAAAGGACACTTAGGATCCTATAGCAAAAACATGCATTTGATTTAGGTGAGTGGTTCTCAAAACTGTGGGTTGGGACCCCAGATTTGAATGGGCTGGGGTTAGACTTGCCGGGGCCCAGAGCTGAAGCCCAAGCCCCACTGCCTGGTGCCGAAGCGGAAGCCCGAGGGCTTCAGCCTGGGTGGTGGGGCACAGGCTACAGGCCACCTGCCAGGGGACTTGGGCTTTGGCCCCCACACATTGGGTAGCAGGACTCGGGGGACTAGGGATGGTTTAGGCTTTGGTCCCTCTCCTGGGGTCATGTAATAATTTTTGATGTCAGAAGGGGGTCATGGTGCAATGAAGTTTGAGAACCCCCGATTTAGACTATCGCATTAGCCTGCAGAAGCCTGTTGCACTTGGCCTCTGAAGTATTCCAGATGACTGTATTAAAGCAAACAACTGGTCCTATCAGCAGTATAGCACAGCGGCTATCCATTTTCCGATGTGAATACTTAAACAGCTCTACCCACCCCATTATATAAGCACCTGTTGGAAGGTTAAATTAGTTCTGTGCCTGACTAATCATCCCTGGGATCTCTGGTGCTGACTGAGCATTGATTGCTCTGGGCTGGACTGCATTGTACCCCCCACCCCAGAATTGTCCGCTAGTTTCCAGTGGGAGCTGAGTTCTAGACAGGGTCCTGCTGGGGGAAGGAAGCAGGGAGAGGCTCTGGGGTGGAGTTCCAATCCCGTGGGCCAGGGAGCTGTAAGGGGGGTCAGGGGCTGGAGCTGAGGGCTAATCTTATGGGACAGGCGGGACGGGGGGTGCAGGGAGAGGCACTGGGGCTGCCTCCCAGCCACCACGGTGTCATATGGCCATATAGCCAAGTGCCTCCATGTTGTCCGAGCACTTGTGCAAGTGGAGGTGAGAGCTTGGCCTGGGGAGACATCTTCAGGAGGGGGAGTTTAGCAGGTGAAACACGTCGTAGATGTGGATGCATGCAGGAGGTGGAAAATAGTGCTGCCTATGGGACAGAGAGCAGATGTGGCTAGTCGACCTTCCTTGGGCTTGCCTGCCTGAGGACTGCAGGAGACACTGAGAAGGTGCTTTGTGGACCAAAGGATTTTATAACCTGCTGATGGGCTGCGTGGGGGCCCCACGGGTGCCCTCAGTGTCTCGCTGGGTGGATGCATTGGCCAGGAGGTAAGGGCTGGACCTTTTGGCAAGGGGGAGTTGGGTTTGTGCGGATCTGTAACTCGTGTGCTGCGTGAATTTGCATCGTTCTTGGAAAGGGTGATTCATTGCTGCTGTGGGAAATATCCTGCCCCTGTCCCATGCGAGAAGGCAGCCTGCCTCCTGCACGCAGGCCATTCTCTTGAGCTAGGCAGCAGCCCGTGGCATGTGTAGGGGGCACGTCACAGCAAACCCAGCACATGGCCATGCTGATAATGGCAACATAGGGCTCAGCAATAACTCGGAGCAGTGCTGCAGCAGTGCTGTTTTGTATTTACTACACTCATGTGCCAGGCACCTAACAGAACATAGAAAAACAGTCCCTGCTTCCAGGAGCTTCCAGTCTGTTGTAACACTTCGCTCCCTGTTGCCTCATATCCAAAACCCAGTAATCCAGTGTTCTAGTACCATCACCCTGAAGCCACCAGAATAGGGTGGAAGTCGTGTTTTTTTGCAGATGATTTGATTTCAGGGGTGAGGATCCTGCCAACCAGGGATGGATTGGAAGGAAAGCCACTAAATATAGTAGAATAACTGGGTAAGGTGAAATGAGTACATTTGTTCTCTTTACGCCTTTGTGATCCAACAGGTGTGAGCCATTCAGACAGCCTTCAGAGACTACAGGAGGGCTCTGACTTGTAAATTAGTTTTTTTTTCCCTCCAAAGATCTTGCTAGAAACAATGGAGGCCATGCAGTACAAAGAGCACTATAAAAAGGTTTCCAGGCATTGATGTTCATTTTTTTCCCCACCTTCTGATTTTTTCCATGCTTATTTTTAGACAATTTACAGTTAATTCTGTAGGAGCAAAAATCAGTTTCATGGTTTCCAAGAAATTGTATAGAAATCAGCCCCTTTAAAGCTGCTATTCCTGGGGATGAGCTCCCAGGGACTTTCTATCAGTCACACCTGTGCCCTTGCCTACTTATTTCGAGCAGCACAAAAAGAGTAAACGTGTAGGGTATTTTTGCATTATTCAAAGAGTCTCAAATTCATGCTTTGGTGCTGAGGTTTTACCTGCCATAAGCCGGAAGCCTGCCGTTTCAACCTACGTTTCTATTCTTTTTAGAGGGGGTGTGTTTTGCTCAAAATCATAACAATAAAACAAATAGGAAGCGAGTCACCAAGGCTCTCAGAACTTGAGAAGTGCTCACATAAGCAGCAAACTGATCTCTTCTGGTTTAGAAGCCTGTTGTGTGTGTTCTGCCAGTGTTCTTAGAAAGCTAATGTTTGCCAAAATTCCTGTCTCCGCTATACAAACGGCTGCTTAGATTCCGTCATCCTTTTGGTGCAGGGAGCATCTTGCAAGCCAGCCTGTCGTCATTCCTCCACAGTTAGCAAAGATTCCCCTGGGAAACTGACCCATGTATAAAATTTGCAAAGTGATGGTGCTGAATTAGACTGCTGGCTGCTAATCAAAAATGTGATTCTATTAAATACATGTTACTAAAACAAGGTGAAGAGCTTTGGCTGCTGGGACGTTCTTGGAGGCAGAGGATGAAAAGTGCTCGGGTTAGACCAGAAATGTAAATAGTCCAAGTGACGTGATTGTGAAGAGAGCTCAGGGTCTTTGTTTGTTGGAGAAGTTTGTCATAATGTTGACTATTTAGCAACCTGAGGCATTAGGAAAAAATTGTTCTGCCCACTGGATCCCTTGGCTGGCTTTGATTACTTGCCCTTGTTAATTAGAGGTTTGTTGGGAATCTTGCTTGGCTGCTTGGCGTTTCCCCTCTCAGGCAGCGTTCTAAGCAGAAGGGCAAAACCCTCCTGTCCCTTTGAGTATCCTTAGGATCTCTCTAACTTTAGCTCCTTCGAGGTATAATCCCAGCCAGGGTTCTCCTCAGGTGGGCCACCTTTTAACACAGGAAGTGACTCCGGGCCCATCTCCTGTCACATGAGCACAGCCCACCTGATAGGAGACTGTGCTTAAACTGTGTAGCTCTCTCGCCATCCTCTTGCTGCACAGGTATGAATTAAACAGACCTCGTCCCTCCCTCCACGGGAAGCTCAGCATCATAATCCCTATTTTACAGCACAGCGAGGGGAAGTGTCTGAGCCACGATCATACAGTGAGTCATTGGGCAGAGTTTGGAAGAGAACCCAGAAGTCCTGACTCCCACTCCTCTCCCAGAGCATCCAGCCTACCCCTGCTGACTCTCTTGTGAGCGAATAGAACCCGGGAGTCCTGGCTCCCGGTCCCCTACTCTCACCACTAGCCAACGCTTCCCTCTAAAGGAATGTTTCTAAGCAGGTGGTACCCTTTCCCCAGAGGCTTGCAAGGCATTGACTGGCTCTGCAGCCACACATGGACTGATCACTGCTCACTGTTCTCAGAGACCCCCTGTTGTCCCCCGTCCCCCCGCTGCGCGTCAGAGTGTCTGCAGTGGGGAGTCCTGGGCAGGGCAGCCGGGTGGGGTTACAGGGAGCCTGTTGGTTGAATTGCAAAGTAACCGTTGCATGATTTTATCAAAACACTGTTCCCTTGACAACAGCTGATGTCAGCCTTGTACTTGCAAGGAGCCAGCAGCTGTGCGCCCCCCCACCCAGTACGGGGGCCAGAGCTGGGGAAAGCAAGAGCAATATGAACAGCCCGGTTTATCGGATCCTGCTGGGGCTGGGTGAGGTTCTGCCCCACTCTTTGATGGAAGGGCACAAAAGAGCAGCAAGAGGCTGGTGGGTGCTGCCTGAGCACAGAGCGGGCAATGCAGGAGGCTGTTCTCTACCCACCGGCTGTAAGACTTCCCTCTGAACCGTCCCCTCCCCTTGTGCCGCTCTAGGGAGAGGTGGGTCCCCTCTTCCTTTTAGCCCTCCCCTCCCCCAGCTTAGAAGGACGGTTTGTCTGATTCCCACCCTGGGACCAGAGGTTTGAACTCCAAGCTGGGTCAAATCTTCGCAGGAGGATAGATTAAGTCCCTTGCGGTTATTGGCCTTGAGTCTGTCATCAGAGGAGTCCGTATAAACAAACGAAGGGTCTGTCTGCCCTGTGCCCCGAGACACCAGACACATCCTCTGGCTGAGGAACAGGCTGTATCCGGGGTCGTGGTGGAAAAGCACAGAGTGGAGCCTGGCTTTAGCATGAGAGGGGCGATTGTGTGGGTGCATTGAGGCTGAAAGGAGGGCGGGAGAGAGTCAGGGCTGACGGTCACCAGGGTACAATTTACTGTTGTGAGTTCAGTTTGTGCTCCCAGAAGGGTTTGCTACAGGTGTGTTTTTATCGTTTCCCCTGATGCTCAAAGGCCAGTGCCACCCTAATCTTCTCAGCATTAATGGAGGTCCAGGGATGTGCAGTGCCATTTGTATGGCTCTCTGGTGTGGCATCTTCTGCAGCCTTTGGGGTTGGGGGGGCACCCAGCCCTGCACAGGCAGCCGTGCTTCTTGTGGAGCCTTGCGCATATGGAAGTGATCTCTGGGCCCTAGCATGACTGCCCCAAGCCCTGGGAAGCCCCAGCAGCTATCCCGCCTGGCCCGGGCCTGGGGTGCAGCTCCTGGCTCCTCCTCCAGACGGAAGCTGTTAAGGGAGTTGTAAAGGGTTAAAACCTTCACGTTCTTCCCTCCTTTCTGTGCTAAATTACCTTAAACTTTGGGCAAGTGGTGACTGCTCAGACAGATGTGTTGACATGGCAACAGGCAGCTCCAAGGAAACGCTCATCAAGTCGGGAGCCAGAGGCTGCGGTGCAATCATGACAAGGCACCTTGAGCAGGCAGAGAGGCTGCCGCTGCCCTGTCTGTGCCCTACATTGTGGCAGGGCTTTGAGTAGTGAGAATAATTCATACATGTCTAACGACCTATAATGCAGCTGCAGTAACGTGAATGGCGCAGATGGAGGCAGGGCCTTAATTTGCTGCATTACTAATGTCACCCTGTTCCTGCCCCAAGGAACTGTTCTCAAGGAGTAGGGCTAAAGTCACATTCCCTGGTTGGCCATTAAGCTAGGGCCTTGCCCTCTTCACACCAGATGGACCAACATAGCACATCAGTGTGCAACAAGCATGAAGCCAGATGCCCTGGGGGTTAGGAATAGGGGTGGAGCATTCGTGCAGATCCATCCCAACTGGCCTGGACCACAGTCTCAGAGAGTCAGGGGGCTGGTCCCTGTATACCCCCAGAACCTCCCCTAATACAATGAGGCTGTTGGCTCGAGCAACAGCATGGTCTAGTGGATGGGGTACTGGGAGCCCCTCAATTCTATTCAACTCTTAAGCAAGTCATATCCTCTCTTTGCCTCTGTTTACCCTCCCACTCTGTCTTGTCTATCTAAACTTGAAGATCTGCAGGTCAGGGACTCTCTCCCTTGCTGCTACTGTAATACATACAGTAATAAGCCCTGAGCCTCCGCAGAGGGGTGCATGACATGTTTCCTCCCCAGACTCTAGACTGGAGAATTTTGCCACCTTTGCTATTTCAAGAACAAAAAGTTATTTGCAGGACAGAAGCAGCAGGCACTTTGCTACTTGTATTTGACTAGTATTGTGCATCTGTCCCTAATAAGCCAGTGTAATGCTAACAGATTGTCAGCAGGCAGGAGTGAACCTGGGACCTCTGAAGCTTAGTTTATGAGCTTCACGCTGCATGAGCTGAAAGCCACATCTCTTAGCCAAGGCTGTAGTCAACTCCTTAATCTCTAGTTGGGCTAGGTGCAACTAAAGGGGGACAGAGTGCCACACAAAGCAGGCTGGGTTACAGCAGCACTGAACTCCCTCCAAGCCCTGTATAGATCTTGGGCTGGTTAATTCAAGCACCCCAGTGCCAATAGGGCAGTATTATTAGCTCTCTTTTATAAAGGACTGAACTGACATGGCCATTGCTGCAGTTAGAGTTGCTCCGGGCAGTGGGATTTGAGTTCTAGTGTGCCTGGCTCCTAGACCCCTGCTCAGTCCCTTGGACCATACCACTACAGTACCCTGGAGCCCCTGGGATCCCTTTTACAGACATACTGGGTCCATCAGGGAAGAGGGCACCATGCCCTAAGAAATCCAGGAAAGGATTTATGCGGTGCCAGTCTCACAACCCTGTCTGTTCAGCACCACTTCATGGCATGCAGCACATCATTCCACCTCACACAGCAATGGGAAAATAAGATTGGTCAGGAGACACAGCCAGTCACTGGGATGAGAACAGGCTGTCCTGGAACCAAGAAAGCAGCTGCTCAATTAGCCTTGATGAGGCTGAATCATCGCTCTGTGCCGCAGGTCTCTGCTGCAGGGTTCAGATGCTGCTCTGTTTTGCTCTTTTGGCAGCTGCACACAGGTGCATGGTTAGCCGTGTAGGACTGCTGGTTTTCCCATGCTGACCTACCCTTCTCCCCACCCTCAGTTGTAGAGAAAACCACACCATTTTATTGGCGCTTTACCACTTCCAAAGCATATTTTCTGTATAAGCAGACACCTGGGCTTCCCAGAACTCTTTGCTGCAAGATGTGTTCAGCTGGGCACTGTTGAAAGGCTAATACGGACTCAGGTGGTTTCAATGTATGGTATTATTTACCCTATTGACGTCAATGGTAGCATATTCTTAGCTTTCCTTCTCCATGGCAGCCTCTAGATACAAGCAGCGAAGCATTTACTAGCTACCTAAATGGGACTAACCTTTTCAGAACTCAGCATATAATTCTCAAATAAGTAAATGTCCATTTTTGATTATTTTGGGAACAAACCTCCCATTAGTCTTTCACAATGTGCCTCATTTTGCTCCTTCACAAACCAACACCATATGGATTCTTATCAAAACACTGAGGTCTTTATTTGCTGTTAAATCAATTCAACAGGGACTGTTACATAAAACCATATTATGACATTTTCTTTACACAAAATTGCCCCATTAAATTACATTTTGGTACAAAGATTTCTTACTCAACCACCATATTTAAATAGCTTTCTAACTCTAAGTGACAGCAATACAGGAGACAAATTCTTCACGATAGGGGTATTGTGTTGACTCGTCTTGCTCAAGATGCACAGAAAACTCAAAAATTGGGAGACACCCACATATCAGAATAAACATAAGATCTGCTACAGGAATTGCTGGCTTTCCTGAATAGTTTTCCACAGAGCAAGCTCCTCCCAGAACTAAAGGAAACTGTCTGTATCCTATATGGTGCAATTTCACTGTCTCTTTATTGCAGACAAGGCTCCAGTTGGGCCTGCTGGACAACCTGCCACGTTCTTTGAGGTGATTGTCACAAGCTCCAGAATCTCAACTTTCATTTAAAAAAAAAAATAAATAAAAGGGCAGGGAGTGTCCAGCTCCAGCTGTTTTGGTTAGAAAAAAGCCTTGAAGATGTGACCCGAGAAAGGCAGAGCGAGGCCCACGTCGTGCAGATCTGCACAATGGACTGAGAGTGGCCCCCTCAGGTTGGTGCAGTGAGTGTGTAGTGCATGGGCAGTATCGCCACATTTCTCTCTTCACACTCTGACCTTTGGAAACAGTAGGCCAGAGGGGAGGAGCAGAGCCAATCCCACAGAGTCCAGCGGACACCCCCCCTTCAACCAGCTGCAGCATGCTCTTGTGGGTGTGTGCCAAGACTGCAGTCTACCAGGCTCCAGCTATTGCTGCTTCTCCCTTTGCGGGATGCTGCCTGCAGACATCCCTGCTTTGGTTACACTCGGTTCACACTTTTCTGCACAACCAGGAGGGCTAGAAACACACAGGTATATTTAAGGAGAGTTTGGATTCTGATGTCATTGCATGACAGAGAAGAGCCCCAGGCTCAAGCCTGTGCCTTAATCCTGCCCTGCCCAAGGACATATCTGAACAGCTATGAGTGGGAGCCACGCCTGGCAGGGCATGCATGATTATATTCTGCCCCTCTGCATAGTCTACTGAGTGGTACCTCTAAGAGCAGAGCTTGGGCAAGTATCACTACTCTGTCTCCCCACCAGCTTGAGCCCTGACTGTAGCCTGACAAGGTACAGGTGAACCATCTTCCCCTCTCCCTGTGCCCTGAGATTTGAGAGTTCATCAGCTTGTCTGCTGTTCTACAAATAGCCTTGCCTTTGTTTGATTAAACATGGCCCTACATAAAGTACATGGAGGCACTCAGCAGAACCATGCAGTACTAATTTCATCCAGCAGCACCACTAATACAGCTGAGGGGGAAAGAGGACACAGATTAAAGTTTTTGGAACATGCTTGTGCCACCTTGTTCATTTGGGGTTTTGGCTTGAAGGTGCTGCTACAGCCACTGGTGTATTTTTTGACCGTAACATGATGGGAAGGAGGCACTCTTCATCAGTTTGGGGCTAATGTTCTCAGCAAGGACTGAAGTTACTATTGAATAGCAGCAGCTGCAGCATCACAATTTTAGCTTGCCTATGCTATACCATGAGATGCTGCTCTGCTGAGCACTGTGCTTCCCCTGGGCACACAGAGGGACAGGCTTTTGCCAGAAAGTTTTTGCAAAGCTGTTGCTGAGCAGGTTTTTATTTCCCCCTTTGCAAAAATGCAAGGAGTTTGCCCTTTGGGGCTGTCGAGGTCACTAGTTAGTCCCTGAGGGCTCTTTGCCTTGACTTTCCCACTGGTGGTTCATTCAGTTCTGTCTTCCCCATGACTTCCCTGCTACTCCGCCAACCACAACCACCTGTCTGTTCTCTCCCCCCACTTCACTGTATTCCTGGTAAGGGCTCTAGGGGGAAGCATTTCCCAAGCTTATCTTGAATAGCTTCAGGATTCAACTGCTTGGGAACTGTCTAGTCACAGGGAAAACTGGCAGTTTTGAGGTGGTGAATGACAGGGACTGAATGCAGGCTCAGAGTCAGTCAGTTTGATTTAGGGTGAGACCAATTAGTTGGTCAAATTAGATTATAAAAACCCAATCAGCAAAACTAACACCCTCCCCTCTGCTGCCTGTGCACAGAGGGTGGTGATAGTCATGTGTTAAACTGCATGGTTTGTGCACCTGTCCCAGCCTCAGTGGCACGCTGCTCAGTTAGCAATGGGCTGGGGCTTAATGAAAAAGCAAGTGCCACAGGCCTGAGGCCCAGGATGGAAACGACTCTGCACTACAGCAGTGACAGATTTAAAGTCTACACCTTGACCTAAAGCCGCAGTTTATACCACCGAAAGGGGAGAGCTTGGCCTGCTATCTAATGGGACCCACAGCCCTTGTGTCTAGCCCTGGAATGTTCTGAGACTGATGGAAAAGTTGTCTGGAAAAGCTACATTAGGCCATTGTTGAAGTGTTGTGAATGTTACTCGGGCCTCTGATTTGCATCATGATAACTAAGGCACCTGCTCTAGAGAGGAGCTGGTTCCTGTGTGGTGTATTGGCACACATGATGGTTTGGGGGTAGTCTCACATGACTTAGTCATTCTAGCTGCCTCCATCTCAGCCCCATTAACCCATCATACACCACCTCATGCTGTGTGTACTGTTTACAGCTGTGAATGTAAGAGGGCTGGGGGGAGGAGGCTTCAGACTGTAGCCACCCCCTGCCACACACCAGTGAATGAGGGGTTGAAGGCATCACCACATGTTTTTTTTAGGATGAGTATTTACAAATAGGAATACATTAAAGAGGGACTGTGAAAAGTAAATCTGAGAATTTCTGTTGCAAAGTATGTCTTGTCTAGGGAACTAAGCTGTCCATAACCAGACCTTCATTTTCCTGTAGCCTGATTTGCTCTGCAACAGTGGCAAACAGCACCTCTGAGCCTGCATTTAACCAGATTTTGGTGCTTTCACATTAGGTGAGGTGTTGGGTTTGAAAGAGGCTGAAGCACGAGCTGGTTTTGGGGATGCAGCTGTCAGGTCTATACTGCCAGTGTATCGAGGACTATCTTGTGTGGGATAAATATTTACCAAAAACCAGCCATCGCTCTCTTCACTGTTCTAACCACTGCCTTGTAATTGCTATCAGTAGGCCTACCACAAGGTTATGTAGCAGCTAGCTATAGCAATTATAAACTTCACATTCCAGTGTGCACCCATACTTAGCTATGGAACTCTGTTCCTTGTGATCACACCACAAGCAAGAGAATCAGGGCCCTGTTACACCTGTGCACCAGCCATTGCAGCTAATGGCTCAACACAGGTGCACCTGTTCAGCCCTTAGAGGAGCAGTCAGTTCTGAGAGGGGCAAGGGGGAGAGAGACTTTTCAAGGTTAGTTTGTGCTCCCCTAGTAATTCTTCCTCAATGTACCTAGAACTGTAATAGCCCCAACAGGGCTCTTACAAAATATGATGCTAAGTCTAGCTAAGGTTTGTAAGAGAATCTCTCTGCCGTTGTAGGAGAATTAGCAGCAGATAAAAATATACCTTAGCCTAGTAGGTCTCAATGTTTTCCCTTCTATGACCCTCCTAGCCAGCTGGAATCCAAGACAGACTTTTGTTCTATCTAGGACTATAGGAAGGCAGGTTAGGCACAGCTCTCTGGTTGAGAACCCATGATTAAAGCCCAGCAGATACAAAACTTGTATCCACAGCTGATGGGCAAACATGGTCCATGGCTATCTACAGATTTGCAGGGCTCTGCCTATGATGATGTTTGTATATTTTCCCTACCTTAGACTTTCTCTCTAGGAAGAGCCATTCCTCTGAGTCTTTTGTTTTCTATAGAGCTTTCCCTGTTTGAGTATCTTAATTTCCTTTTATCATGTAGCTTTTCTTAAGTTTTCAGTGGGCTGCCATGATTCATTTTTATAGTCCCCGCCCCTATCAGGGTGAACCCATGTGATGTCCAGGTGTATCCTATAAAAGCAGCAACATTTGACTTCTCTCAGCCCTAGTGAGTTGATTCTAGCTACGCTGGAAAAAAAGCTTCTCTTGAGGTTAATCTCAGCTGTAAGGCAAAGTAAAGTTTTAAGAAAACCTTTCTAGATTAATTATACTAAGCCATAGTTCTCTCTGTCACACACAAGATTAGAGCAAAAGGTTCAGAGAAAGTAATGAACAGGATCCAAACAAAACTCCCTATTTATTTCTTAGTGTCTTCTCTTCACTTTTAGAAAGAAAAAGAATGGCTGTCCCAGCCACAATCTCCAACTTCAGGTAAATCAAACTTATTTTGTGAGAAGAGAGTATGAATTTCAATTTAATACACAACTTTAGACAGAACAGCTGGATGCTGCTTCTGATTCTGCAAACAGAGCCCAGGAATTGTTTGATTGGCTTCTTTTGCCATTAGCTGTTAACTTGTGGCTTTTGGCTGTATTTCTTTTAAGGACTGTAAGTGACTATGGTGCTGGTGAAAGATGTGAGAGTAATACTCCTGCAGGGTGCAGGTACAGTCAGGGCACCTGAAACCCTCTACTACAAGGGGAGAAATTGTCCTTTGCACCCTGACTCTTCCAAATTGGGTTAAGAAATGCAGATTCACTGTAATTCCCCAAATAAGTGCAGGTTACAACTGAGCTAATCTGGATTTGACAGGTCAATGCATGCTTTTGTACTGATTTAACTATATTGGCTTAGAACAGTTAAATCTGCAGCCTCTTTGAGTGGGTGTTATCCTGATAAGGGTGTAGTTTATATAATTTACTCTTAAAATGTAGTTCATTTCCATAAATATATAACCACCTTTTATACCAATATCTCTTCCTTGCTAGAAGACTGCATGGCTTTTAACTATCTGTTTCTAAACCTATATAGGTAATAGGTACAGCCTTCCAGGGAAAACTCCTGAGCCCATTTTCAGTCACCCTAACCACTATTTCCCTTACCTATAATAACTGTTGAGTCAAGGTAGGCAAAATTTTCCAACCAGAAAGCTTTCTGGCAAAAAAAGAAGGGTGGGGGGGTTCCTAAGTTTTTTCCCACAGGAAAATGTCATTTGATAATTTTTTGCAATGAAAGTTGTTAACTTTGGAGCTTTAGTTCTTCCACTCTCCCCTCCTCTTGTGCCACCAAATGCAAAAGAATGAATGGGGTTGAATGGTTTTATTTCTCCCTCTGCTTTGACTTTTCTAAATGTTTTCAACTTTGGAAGATTGGCAAAGCTAAAGGGTTTCATTTTTCCTTTTGCCACTTCCAATCTGTTGATTTTTCTAAAGTTGAGGAGGTTTTAAAGAGTGAAGAAATGAAAATATGCCCCTGGACACTTACTCCTTTAATTGTGTTCAGTGGAAAAAGGGGGAAAACAATTATGAAATTCTGAAAATTCACAATTTTGCAAAACAAGACTTGTTCTAGTGTTCTGCAAAACAGAAATAACTTCTAATTTTGATATAAAATTGTTTTTCTCCTCAATCTGCTTTAACACTGAATCCTTTTCCTGATCAAAACCAAATGATGACTCTTTTACAATGGGTTTGAGAGGGGAGTGGTTCAGCAGGTGAACTGTGACAGTTAGATTCTATCAATGTTAATAGCAAACATCTATGGCCACACCCAATCTCTTCTTGTGCTCAACACTAAGAAAGAGGTTTTTTAAAATCAGGGAAGTATAGGAACTAGCATTATGTAACCTACACTAAACTGCTGCTTTCAAGTCATTTGGATTTGTTGGTCAGTGTTCCCTGAATAGCTTAGGACTTACCTATGCTTTTAGTCTTCTGTTCTAAGAAACGGGTTTTGAAGAACTACTTTCCTTATTCAGTTATCTGTGTAGTCTGTTGGTGATCCAGCTGCATTAAGCAAACATTGCCTGTGCTGTGAATGGGTGATACTGAGATCAGGGCCATGCTAAATGGGTTGCATGTAATATAGAAGTGGAGCTATTGTGTGAGGCTATTAATACATTTTCTTCCTTCACATTTGTCTTCTGAGATCAATTATATGAAATAAACGGAGTTGTGTTTTGTACCATCTTGAAAAAGACAGTCCAGAGAACCCAACACTGGTAATAGAAACATGCTTATTTTTCATTATTTGTATCTTGGTGTCTCAGCTGCAGCCTGCCATTAGAATAACTTAACGGTAATGCTACCATGGTGCTTGCTAAGCTTATAGTGTAGAACAACTTTTGAATCCATTTTAGCTCACTAAAGATTTAAAAATGAAATGTACATACTCTTTATTTTGTATTAATACACTGTAATTGCTTTACAGAGTCCAGGATACTAGTTGCATGTCATTACTACAGATGCACTTGCCCAACTGGAGCTCACAAAACTAGTGCATTTATCCCAAAGCAAAGACTAAACCCTCTAACTCTTTAAAAAAATACATTAAAGAACGTACCACACACACATATTGCACTTTTCTCCATATGAAATTTTTACCCCATATACATCTCACCAAAGTCTCTTCAAAGGAACCTGTAATACAACATACTAAAGGTAATACTTAACTATACAGTAGTATACACAATCCTCTAATGTTAGGCACAACAGACTTGAACAAAAGCAGCCACTTCAAAGTAGCATGAATACAACAAGTGGTGCCCACAAAATAGTCTAGTGTGGCATTAGAAATGTTTTAGTCTAAAGAAAATGACATGAAATGTTAAACAGGCTGTTAGTTGAGGGAGATCTAAGCTACTTCATGTTCATAACATTCAAAACTCTTTAGCTCCCTAGATACCTGCATTCCAAAACTCAGCAGTTTAAACTAATTGGGACCCTCTGGTAAAGAAATCACTAAAATGACTGAGATCAAACCACAACAATAATTCTGCTCTCTGTGCCCCTGAATCCTGCTCCATGTCAGCCTACTACGTAGGGGGTGGTAGGGTTTGTTGTGGAAATAGTTAAGAAAAGGGGCAGGCCATGTTTTGTAACTCAACTCCCTGTGCAGAACTGGGCTTCTGAATTGATTGTTCATGCTATGGAGACACCTCCATATCCATCGTTTGCTTCTCCCTCATGCAGCTCTCTGGGTATTGAGCTTGGCCTTGTATGTGCACAAATGTTTGCTTAATATTTTAGGTGGCCTCTTGCTGCGTGTGGTCACCTGCCCTGGTGAGATGCTTAGACTCCACTGGGCTGGCCCTTTGTTCCCCTGCAGTGTTGTTGCCAGTTGCTTGCTCTCTACAAGTTACTTAAGACCTAGGGGCTGTGTGAAGATTTTTACCCCTTCACACAGGCATGTCCATGAATGAGGATGGGATGCCAGTATAAAGGTTTCTATGCAGATGGCATTAAGTGGCCTTAAAAGAGTCTTTAGGTCGGTGGTTACATGTCGGAGCCCATGTTACAACAGCAAAGCATTCGTGGACCTCTTTGCCATCTAGCCATAAAGAAGGGGGTAGGTGGGCACAACCTTTAAGCTGGGATTCCATGCTTTAGCTTACATGGGATTTCAAACTGCCCCCCAGCAATGGCTTTGGAATCAAGGTGTAGTCAATACAAAGCCTTGATTGAACAAATCTGACTGCACAACAAGTGGATTAGTGACCAATATTACACAATGTGCTGTATAAACACCACAGGTCAGTCAGATTTTAGCATGCTAGGAAATAAGGCAATTGCTGGCAGCAGTGCTGAACTTTTTCCTGTTTAAAGATGACTAATATATAGTCACTAGATTTTTTTTTCTTTGCCATGTAAATACTGTATTATTGCTCTGTGTGCTGACTGCTTATTCCTCTGAAGGGGAAAAATGGTTCTGCAGTCTGATCTTTGATAACTGTTTATGACATGACATTAGTTGGTCAGAAAATCTGATTATAAACTGACTGGGCTTTTCTCAGTGTATCAGGAATTCTCTCTTCTGCTACCACCAATTCAGTCCAATGCCTTGGTGCTTTATACAGTGACTGTAGAACTTGCCTGTGGGTCAGTGTAAAGTGATTTGGTGGGGTTGGGAACTCGCAACAAAACTTTGGTTTGAGAGCAAAGTCTCAGGCGCAAGGTTGGTGACTGTGTAGTGATAGATACAGATGGAGCTATTAGTATATTTAGCCTCTTTCCTCACTTTGAACTTAATGAAAAGGGAAAACCTTTGACATCAAAAGGTGTTTTTCATAAGCAGTACCTGCTTCTCTGCTGTTCTTTGTGCTTTAAAGAACTTGCATTGTGCTTAGTGTGTTCATCTGCTCACAAAGGGCTAAACACTGGAGACAACCCACATTACAGTGATTACCCCTGTCCTTTCTATGGATCCAAAGCCCAGCCTCTGTCTGGCATTTTGTGAACTGCAAGGGTTTGGGGACTCAAGTGCTTGCTCAAAGTGAGTATCTGTTGAAATGGTTAATATAGCAATAGTTCTTGACACTAAATATTGCTGTAATACTTTTAACATTTCACATATAGATGAGCAATCAAAACACTAAGGAAGTTGCATTGTATTCCACATGGTGGAACACATGCTCTGAAGTGACTTTGGCTTTAGCATGGATATAAATGGGGTATTGTCTACTTTCTTCAGGAAAAAAAGCATACAATCTGATAAAGAACCCAAAAAGGCACAGCACTATCACTTCACATGGGGTTTTTAAGCTCATTTTGTTTTGTCCTTAAGTTCTAAAACCTAAATTGTCCAAATATACAAAGCTTAATAAACCACCAGCAACGCATACTGTAAATTCAAAATAGTTATTTTTAAAAAGCAACAGAGGACAGATGTATCCTCTCCAGTGACCACAGCTGCTCCAAGACAGAGGCCTCCACAAGAGGCTGTCCGCACAAAGGGCTGATTTCTAATGCTACCCTGGCTGACCTTTTTGACAATGTCATTTGCTGCAGTTGCAGACCTCCTCTTGGTACTTTCACATCTCTGTTAACTGATCCTTTACCTTTGGAGTATTCTGTACCCCATTCAGAGGCCTCTAAAAACACTGCAGTGCCCCATATCAGACCTAGCTCTCTTTTGACTAGGTCAGTGTATCATTTTGTCAAAGTTCCAGAAACTTCCCATGATGGGCAGTTAGAAGTTTTTTGGCAAGTTTGGGGAAATGCTGTTGCTAGCAGGAGGATGTGGAGTCTGTTGGAGAAACACCTGGTGTCCTCTGAGACTTACTGTGGACTAATTCAACATCAGTAGCTTAGAACCAACATTTCAATGCCAAAGTGCAACTTTCCTTTAAATCCACCATGCACTAAAGTTTCATGAGTTCTTGATTTGCCTTCAGGTTACCCAAGTCTGAGTTCCAATGAAAAATATATTGCTTTTATTGCCAAGAAGTACAATGTATCACTCATTCAATCTCCTTTCTTTTGCAGATCTTTAGCAGGTTTCATCTGGTACTGGATGGATGCTAGCAGAGTATCCAGTCTTTGGAAGGGACCCTTTTCTTTCTTTAAAACGACATCTGTAATCTCCTTCACTGCAAACTGGTTCGTCCGACCAAATTGCAGTATCCATCTCCAGCCCCTGCCACGGGGTTTGTGGCATAGCACTGACAGGATGAACCAATGGCGATGTAGCTTTTAGTCATCCCTGGCTAGTACCAGTCAGGTGGCTTTTACATCCCTCAGTAGGTCAAGGGTCGGAAAATAAGCCATGAATTTTAGGGTTGGAACAAAAATGAAAATTCAGATGCTTTTCCTTCACTTCACCTGTCTTCCATTCTTAAGTGAACATTGCAGGGTGGCTAATTCACCAAGACATAGCCACTATGTTGTGGGTCAACAGTCTCCATCATTTCACAATCAAAAAGTCCTGGCAACTCTGAAAGGGCTAAAGCCTCATAGTTGGACTGAGATTCATGAGGTGCTGAGCTCCTCTGGTTGTCTGGTGATGCTACATTGCTTTGCTGGGCTGGGTTCATGGAATACTGGCACTGGTTTGGGTAGTCTGGCTCAGAAGAGGTGACCACTGGCAATTCACAAGTCTGATAGGAATATTGTAAGGGCGGCGGCGGTGGCGGCTGCTGTTGCACATGAATCTGCAATGGCAGCCCAGGTGAGCTGTGGATCTGTGATGGTGGCAATGACTCCAGCTGCAGTTTCTGATACTGGCTAAGGAAAGGGTCATATTGCATTTGTTCTGAGGAAGGCTCCATTACAGGGCTCAAGGGCTGTGCCAGGCTGAACTGTGTTGGCGGCTGCTGCTGCTGCTCCTCACCTGGAAGTGGCAGTTGACTTGACCTTGGGTATGAGCTTTCGGCTATTTGCATCTGGTTAAAATAAGCCTGCAGCTGGGACTGCTTCTGGAGGAAGAGTCTCTTCTGATGCAGCCTGAATCAAGGACATCAACAGGAATTATTTTCAGTCTTTGAAATATTAATACTTAGTGAGATTTGTCTGCTAATCACTCTAACAGCAATGGCAGAGGAGAGTGGTGAAATGTACATTGGGTTCCTTTGAGAAAGCCAGTCCCTAAACTGCTAGTTGGGTTTCATTTACAATTGAACCTTGTTAATTGTCACTTTTCTAATCTGCACACTCAACATGTCTCTCCCTGCTTCTTAGCAAAGGTGCAATAGCAGAGACAATGCAGTAAAGTCTCTCATGGCTAACGTTACAGGACATATTCTAGTAGACTATGAAGTATTCTAAACTATTAAAACTAGACTATGCTTGGCAAATAAATGAACCTTATGCACTATGCAATGCAGCAGGAATAATTTATTGAAAAGCCACACTTCACCCCCACAAAAATGCTAAGGGTGCTTGATCATAAAAAATTCTCATTAACTAATCAACATCCCAACTTCAAACAAAATTGTAGATAGGAAAGGAGGTACAAGACTGATCCCAGCTCACCTAGTTTAGGTAGTTTACATTTCCTTAAACACAACCATCTTTTCTTTAAGACATGAAAAAGCACATGAAGTTGCTTTGGTCAGCAAGATAACGTTCTGGATGACTGTCAGCCTTAGCCCTCAAGCAAGAGTCAGTGTTACCTCTCAATTCTACAGCCACTCTTGATGCTCACTCCAGATATAAAGGGACAACAACAAGAAAGCAAGTGAAGATTTCAAGTCCCTCTACCAGTGTTTGTGGATTACAGACACGTGGATATGTCTCACTACATCAATCCCCTGTCATTGCAGGGGCCTTGGACATTGGTGCACCTTCGTCCTGCCTGTTCTCTGCCTCTGGCACTCACGAGTTGAGTCTCCTGAGTGCTGTTATACTTTTGTCTAATTCTGGCTGTAAGGCCAGACCCCTTCTGACCTTCAACTCTGTGGCTCTTTCACACAGAAACCAGAGCCAGTTTTTAGCTGACTGTTATACAGGCCTTTGTATACCCTCGCTCTTCTTGCTTTTGTATCAGTTTTCTCTAACTGCTGTTAAGCCTGGCAATTTAAATACACAGAGAAAACAGTGAAACCGGTTACAAAAAGGGAAAAAAAGAGAGGGGGGAAGAGACAAAGATCTCTTCCAATCTAAACTCTGTTGCTGTAGACATGACAACAAGCAAGACAGTTTTAGAGAAGACTCATTTTTAACTGATTGTCCCTTCTGATGTCTGTAAAAGCCTGGCTTACAGGAATTCATCATGTTCTTTGTGGTAAAATTATCTGGTCATGGAAAAAAGGCAGGAAATACCCAAATGACTGCAGGGATTCTGAGACACCACATCATTCATGTTCTGAGTTACCATAAATACTGCAATACATGGTACAGAAATTTTCACTGGAAACCATGAGTACAGAAGTACAGGCACACTGCCCCCAGCTCACAGAATCTCTGCACACTAAAGAAAGCTAAGGACACACCACTATCTGCTGAATCAAACTTTTATGGTCCTTTATCATCACTGCAGTAGTCAGGCAGTGGTGGCTGTTGAGACCCAGCTCCCTGTCAGTCTCGCTCTCCTCCACTGCACAGAGGAAGTAAACAGGGCTACACCATAGGGCTGGACTCAGGAGGGTAGCAGAAGGCTGCACCCTGTGAGTATCACCCCCCACCACCCTGCTCCTCCCTGGACAGAGCCCCGGCTGACCTTGCCGGCCCATCAGCTTGGCCTCATAAGCAAAAAATTCTCAGATCCTGAAAAGCCAAAATTTGGGTGAAATTGGCAAAACCTGAAGGGCCTTAGTACTGTGTTCATAGAGATTTTTAGATGAGTTTGCCTGTCCCAAGAATGTCGCTCTTCTCCTATTACTCCTGGGAGGAAGTTGCATGCAAATTACTCATCTACACAGATTGTGAACCATAAGAACGGCCATACTGGGTCAGACCAAAGGTCCATCTAGCTCAGTATCCTGTCTTCTGACAGTGACCAATGCCAGGTGCTTCTCACCTGTGCTCTTGTAACTGCTGTTCCAGGCTTCGCGGCAGTTCTTTGCAGTACAGCTGGCAGGTATTCTGGGCTTTTGACAGCAGGCTGGGTTTCTGCAACAGTACCAAAAGATGATGGATTTAAAATGTGAAATGAAATGCACTGTTTTAAATGGATGAGAGTCCAGGAGAGACTGAACTGTCCCATAAAGTCTCAGCTGGGGAAGTACTTGTTTATCCTAACACAACGTGAGGGTTTTTAAGAGATTGGGGGCAGCATTTTCAAGAGTGGATGTGCAAGTTTTGGACGTCCAACTTTAACCTATCTAGCACCAGCGCCACCAGTTACTGGTAGTGCCTAGAGGCCCCAGTCAGGGATCAGGATCCTATTGTGCTAGGCACATGTAAGTAAAAGGTAGTATTTGCCCCAAACAGCTTTCAGACTAAGTAATCACTCTCAGCTATAACTGAAGCTAGTGGTAGCTGGAGGTACTCTGCATTCTGAAAAACCAAGCCCAAAGTCACTCAAGTTGGATATCCAAAATAATCTGAACCACTCAGAGCTCAAGCACACTTGAAAATGTTGGTCTGTTTCTACATTAGAGATATGATTATGTACTAACTGGTAGCTGTAATTGATTTCAAACATTCTCAGAGGTTAGACTTCTGTGGGAATTTTTAGTATACAAGCTGGAAGAATCTGCAGAGTTTGTGTTCTTAAAAGAAAACCAGTAAAAATAAAAATAAAAATGTTACTCTGAGATGGAAAAAGGACAGAGGCTCCTCGGATAACTCCCCAAACCAGATCTTGGTACATTTCCTTTAAAGGAATGCAACCGCGAGGCGCTACCAAGAACTGTCACTGAACTCTTGTTACTCTCATTTGCCTCTAATTAGCACATAAGTAACTGGCTAAGAAAGTGGAAAACCAGAAGCAGTAGCTGCAGCAACCAAAGGAGCCCCTATTAGACACGGTGTAACTTGAATTTGTTGTTTTACTAGTTATCCACCATTTTTCTCATTGAAAATAACTGGCTACACTGGTGTGTACTATCAATGGCTGGCTTGACATTGTGGAGGAAGGCAACATACCTGCAGTCTGTGTTGCAAGTACTGTGTTTCTAAGCTCTGCCGTCTGGATAATAACTGTGGATGCACGCCATTAGGGAAGGCGGATACAGTCTCCTGCTGCTGAGAAGCTTCCTCCTGGGAAGAGAAGGTAAGAGCACAGTTTAATTCCTCCAGACAGAAGCTACATTTTCTGCTTAAACCCTTTAGGGAGCTGCTTACACAGATCTCCATAGTTGCAGTGACTGAGGCTCTAGTGCCACTTGATCTGCAGGGCTCACTGCTCATTTAGGATTATTTAGAATTTAAATACGATTGTTTAGAATTTTCCTCTATGCCACATAATAGAAAAGGCACACAATTGACTAACCTGGAGAAATACAAGGTATTTTCTGACTCATCTGCTCTCAGATTCCAGTGGCACCAGGACAGTGATCCTGACCCTGTGAATGTCTGCCTCTTTTCAGAGTTTTAAAACCAAAGACAAAAGGCTTTTGATATGAATTTTTAAAAGAGCTACACACACAGTGGGTGTCTCCAACAGGCACGATAGCTGCTTATGTGGCTGGAGAGAGAACAGTTCATTGGTTAGCACCACAACTGAGCTCGGACATGTCACACTTAATGACACATTCTTCCGAATGGATTGTGACTTTTTGGTTTCCAGAGAATGAGGAATGGCATCTAAATCTCATAGCAAATTGTGAGAAAGAACCAGGATTATCAGTGCTTCAAAGTTAGTCTCTAGAACATTTTGCAAGGAGTACAAGAGGTTCTATTGACCATCCATGCTGATTATTCCCCTGAGGAGGTGGGCCCAATGAGAAAAGATAGAAGGCACTTATTTACATTTGCTGTCTCCTGTTTTATTACAAACAGGCAAATAAAGGAAAACGGAAGCAACTAGCTGGACTTTTGTCTGGCAAAAGAAGGCCAAAGCTGACCAAGTGATGTACCACCAACCACCTTTAAAATGACAGGCGGAGGTCAGTTCTGTTACAGCACAGTAACTCCACTGTGGCAGAACAGAATGTAGTTCTATATGCATCTAAAACACAGGTCCTCTAGACAAAATAACAATCTGTTAGATCTGAAGAGCCCAGAATACCATCTCACTGGTTCCACAAGTCTGGCAAACACCAACTCACAGGAGCTCAGTACCTGCTTTACCCTCCACTATGCAAGTGATGGGGAGAGGAGCAAATTTAAGTTCTAAATTAATGTCTCTTCTAGGTCTCCCAATGCATCTCCTCTCCTCTTTATCTGTCTCTTCGAGGAAGGGGCTTGTTTCTGCCCGTACCTTGTACTGCACCAAACACATTATCAGTGCTTAACACACACCTGAGGGGGGCTGTTTACGAGATTCTGCAAGTGGGGAACAGTTGATGTTAGGTTGTGCTCTTCTTCTGATCCCATCTGTTCATATAGCAGCTGGACTTTATTCAGCTCCAGGATTCCTTTGGTTCGTGCCAGATTCTGAAGGTGCTGTCTAAATGCTACAATTCCTAGACAAAAGTCAAACAGAACAATATCAGCAAAGCTATTGCTATTCAGTCAGCACAGCCAGCTGAACCCTGGCAGGGCCCAGCTGAGCCATATTTCGCCACTAAAGCTTGGGTTAAAGCACACATGGTACTACATTTGTGTGTAACTTCTCATGACAACAGTGAAACAGTTACCTTGTGTGAGGGATGTGTCAGATGCCCTGCGCCCCTCTCGGAAACTGACGGGGGAGCGGTTGTGGGCCTCTCGTTTCTGGGAGGTCAGTGCCTGCATGGCTGGATTGGCAGGTCTCAGGCCTATGAAAGGGGGTGTCATTCTGGGTGCTGACTGGTTGGCCAGCACCATTTCTTTCAGTGTAGGAGTGTCCTCCAGGAAGTTAAGATCCCTCTGAAAAGATCCCATATCATATTCTGAATCAATGCTGCCCAAAGATGGATTCTCATCCAAGGAGTAGACTTTCCCTGTGAGAAATAAGTACCAGATTAAATGAAAAGTGCAGTAATTTAGCAAAGCACCACAGGTTCAAGCCATTTCTGCCAGCACTGTCTCCAGTGACTGGCACGGAGGAAGGAAGTGTAAGAAAAATGCAAGCTTTATATAAACACTAATATATCCAGCACTGCAATGGGGTCACACCCCTGGTTTTAATACTAAGTTGAAGGATAAAATAAGTTAAATGGCTTGCTAGCAAGGATACTGTGCTCCCAAAGCGCTTTTCAAGCAATCACTTCATTCACCACTGGGGTGAAACACAGAAGCCATTTACAGTGGACAGGTACATTACACAACTATTGGGGACATGAAGATGTGCATTCCACATCCAAATGAAACTGCTGTAGGAATTCAGGGAGGCAGAATAGAATTACCCAAACTGGAACCTAGCAGGGTTAGTGGGAACCAACACTTGCAGAAGTGTGATGGAATCTTGAATGGTTAGATGTGGTTATGAACTTGGCTCTATAATTGCTAAAAGACAACAGCTGAGGGCTTTAGCCTTGCACTAAGACCTCTGAGTACTGACTCTGGTAGAATGCCATTAAGTCACCAATCTTGTTTCCTTCACCACATTCGTTTTCTTGAGGAATTTCCCATTCAAGTACTGTCTAGATTCTGTTCAACTTGGGAGAGCTGACAAGATCATAGCCCAACTTGGCATTGCTGCATCCCCACATTGGCATTGGGCTGCCAGAGAAACTAGTGTTTCTTTCTAGGCACAAGCATCACCTGGAAATTAAATATGTTGGGATTGTTAATTATGCCAAAAGTGTAACTCATTTAAACTGCATGCTACCCTTTCTACATTGCCATTCGATTGGATACAGTGGTGCTTGCATAGGCCAGCTGTGAATTTGCTTCCCTGTCTTCGTATCTGCCTCAAATTAACTATCAAGAAAAACAGCTTTTTATTTATTAAGACACAAACCAAGCTAGTGTTCATCCAGCATGTAACAAGCGGGGCTCTTGGAGCCTTAAACTTCTGCAGAGACCTCTACAATTTATGTACCTGTGCCTGGCATCATGACAAGCTGGTTGGTCACTTCCGCCAGTGTGTGACGTCTTTTCCCACAGCGGGTTGCTTGGAGGGCTGCAAATGCCTGCGCGGGATCGTCTTCTGATTCGCCTTCTGTCTCTATGCCCTCATCAATAGAGGTTTCCATCATGCTAGTAGGCAGCGACTGGCATCCTTTCCTAATCACCATAGTGGGCAAGGGATCGAGCAAGCAGCCGTTTACCTAAATGCCACAGGGAAAGGAAGAGACTGCATTCAATTACTAGCATAGAGGTTCCTTGAAGAGTAAAATCTCTGCTCTATATTGTGGGACACAGACTGAGACTGACTCAAGGCAGCTTGGATATTCAGTGTCATCTGCGAACTCCTCTGATTTAAATCAGAGACCAGTTCAGAGTTGCAAAGTGAGGTTCCAGAAGAGTGGAATCACTGGCCACCTTATTTTTAGTTAACTTGAGAGATTCCAACAGTAAGTCTTAGTTTCCGTAACACTTATTCTTGTCAGTGTCTCATAAAATCTGCTTCAGGCTTAGCCACAAAATATTTACATTTAGGAAACGTTAATTTTGTTCTCTTCAGTCTGTCGGCTGTTTAATTGAGTCTGGTAAACAAGCATTTGTAAGACCAAGTTTGCCCTATTTAATTTCTGCACTGGCTCTGTAAAATGGCCAAACAAGTGTATTTCACAAAGAATCAGCAAACATGTCCTTCCTTGGTTCATGCTTAGAACTAACTGGTCATTTGCATTAAAGCTCCATTCCTCCTATCTTGTGTCTGCTCAGTCCAGCTGATATGAGGGTGTCTGGGACTTGCAAGGGAAAATGAACATCATCAGTTTGTTCAGAATTTTACATTTTGATTCCTTAATAGTGAATTGGACAAAGATGGAGCCTGTGTTCATACCATACTATGGTCAGTACTTCATGCAGTATTAAAAATACTTCTGTCTCTAAAGTACCCTAGAAGCCATAAGCAGCTTCTTTTTGTAAGACTGGCCTGGGCTGCTACTTTTTTCTTCTGCCAAGATCAGGGTGGATAAAAATCATTTTAAAAAGCCTCCATTTTATTTTAAATGGACTTTTAAAAATTTAAACAAAATAAATTTGTTTTTCAAAATAAGCCCACTTAATTTCAATTTTAATGTAACTTTATGACAACCTGTGTTAAGGACTAAATTTACAATAATAAAAATTTAAAATAAAAAAATTCAACAGTTCATATTTGCTGCTGGAGTTTTAAAGAAAGTCAAACCAGTAAACTGATGGAAGTCACTGGCTAAGCACCTGGAACCAGAGTTTGTTGAAGTGCTAAATTGGCTTTTGACAGTAAGTAGCTTCTTCTGCAGGTACATAGAGAATATTTTTTCATTTGTTTATTCAAGTAGTTCAAGTTCAATTACCAGCTCGTTCAAAACTGAGAAACTGAGTTGAAAAAGCAAGGAAGTGTGTTCTCCTAATCTACGAATAAAAATGGAGAGTGAGGATGAGATCTATTAGAACTAAAAATCTTGATGGACATGGTGATCTGAAACATTTAGTTCAATTCATTAACTACAGACACTTCCTTTAACAAATAGTATGTTTTAAATGCAGTTTTGATACTTATTTTTTATGTATCCAGCACAGGTAAGATTTTTAACTCATAATGATTCTAAACTTTTCTGTGCACTTTTAAATTAATTCCAATTTCCATACAAATACTACTTGGCACAAGTCATGAGTAAAAAATTAGATATCTAGTAAATAAGAGATGTCTGTTTTTCTAAGATAATAAAGTAGACTTAACATATTCAGGAAAGATTTGGAGAAAGCCCAGAGGTGAGTAACAAAAATGATTAAAGGTCTAGAAAACATGAGCTATGAGGAAAGACTGAAAAAATTGGGTTTGTTTAGTGTGGAAGAAGAGAAAACTGAGGGAGAACTTAAGTTTTCAAATACATAAAAGGTTGTTACAAGGAGGGGGGACAAAAATTGTTCTCCTTAACCACTGAGGATAGGACAAGAAGCAATGGGCTTAAATTGCAGCAAGGGAGGTTTGGGTTGGACATTAAGAAAAACTTCCCAACTGTCAGAGTAGTTAAGAACTGGAACAAATTGCCTAGGGAAGATGTGGAATCTCTTTCAGTGGAGGCTAGGGAATAGTTCAAGTGTAGTTCAGGAACCCATCCATGGTCTAGCTCAGTAGGGATGGTCTGGACAAAAGATGAAAGAATAAAGAGGCATCCTTGGGTTTGACATTTCATGGATATAATATTTCCTCATTCTTGGTTTAAGGTGGTGTTAGGAGAAAACTGAATCCTCTCTTCTGGTCTAATACTGAACATTGAATATTATGTTTTTGCCTTTTATTATGTACAGTGCTGTGAATCTTCTCCAAACCCTTCAGAGGGAGCTTTCCAACCATGGGAGTCTGTGAGGTATTTTGCTCCTGAATTTTCCTTTTCTACATTTTCATTTCAAGTCCCTCCAACCAGATAATTACCTCCCTGCTCTTCACTAATCCCCAGACATTTAAGCAATTGCAATTTTACAAAATGGTGTAGTTCTCTACAGAGTTTAGTCTTATCAGATTAACTTCATAATTAGTTAACTGCTGAGCTGTTTGGGGTTGGGCCAATTGCCCACACATCTCTGTGGACTTTGCTTTCTCACTACCTAGTCTGGGAATGTAATGTCTATACCTGGATAAGGGTTAGAGTGGGGAGCACCCCATACGCCAGATGATCACTAGACCTAGGAAAAGGGCAGGCATTCAGCTATGCCCAGATGGAGGATTCACACAGCCTTCCAGATGAGAAATGACTGTCTGGTTGGCTAAAAGATCTGTATGTTTCTGAGAGTTACTTCATTTCCATGCTTTCTGGATGCATGGAAAGGAGACTTCAGCGTAAAACTGAAATTCTCTAGTTTATCCAGTCCTGCTTGGGTAGAAGCTGAGTCATGTTTTGGAGTGATAACCATGGACAGCTGGAGTTGTCTGTTCATCACCTCCACAGCTGCACAATGCTAAATGATAGATATTTCGGGGATAAACTTAGAAGGGGAAGAATGCATTCAGGCTTTACCTAGAGTAAATTGGGATTCAATTTTATTCTGGACACTTCCAAATATCTTTTGCAATTTCATTCTTAAACTTCTCCGTTCTTAAACTCTCGAGTTTCCTGCATAACATTTCCAACCTGTTTTAAAACCCATTTGAGCAAGGTTATTTCTGAATCTGTGGAATCCCTGTACTCTCCTTCACACCATTCCTGCAAGCCACCAAGTTGTAAGCACCTTCTTTCTGATCATGGACAAGGGAAGATGCCCTCTGAAGTCCATCTGTGCTGCTCCTTAGTCATTTAGGGGTCACTGGGTGATATGAGGTGCTCCTACTGACCCAAGGAACGAGACAGACTATTTTCTGGCATGGCAGTGCAAAGCATTAACTACAAGGGCCATCATCACCAGACACTCTGATTTCATGGATTGCTTTTTTTAAATACAGGGATTGCTAGTGTGTCTCTGCAGTCCTGACTGAAGAGTACAAGAAGGGGCTTTTGTATGCACTTCCCGCTGGTGCAATTTAATACTGAACTAATGTAATTGTGACAGTAACAGAACAGTTCAGTGGTCAATGAGATGCCAACACCACGTGGCAGAAGCATTGCTTCTTGTTCAACAGGTAAAATGTAAATGTCCCTAACTATAGTCCGTATTATAATAATATGGGGAAAGTCATCCCTGTTGACTGAGTTTTCCTTGCAATGCTATAAACTTGAATGAAAGTTTTGCATATGGTCCTGAGCTAAGCAGCATTAGCACAGTGCAGATGTTCCCACTACACACTGGAATTCAGTTGGCCATTCTGTAGAACTAGCATAACTTCCTAGTTATTAAACACAGGAGAAAAGCTAACAAATGACCAATCTTTGTGTGCCTTCTCCCTGAATTTAACAGCTAGTAGCCGGGCCTCTGAGGAGTCAGATAGCAATGTCAAATGCAGGGATGCAACTGATTCCTGCCACTGTTTTTGTAGGGTAGAGGATGCATGACAGATCAATCAGCCTCCTCTTCACAAGGGAGTGTGAAAACAGAAAAGCATTAGTGACACCTGAGGCCTTGCTAGAGGCATTGCTAACACAACCTCCAGCAGTTAAATCTGCACTGAAGGCAAAATGCTGGGCCCTACAGCCCTGTCTTGACAGGCAAAGCGTGTGGCTTTCAATTGAGTTAGGTGACCAAAACTGAAAGGCTCTCAATGCTTATGTAAGATCCAGGCTAACAACCCTGAAAGCATGTTAGCTAGCTTCTTGTAACCTATGCTACCTCTCTAGCTACAACATGGCCTGCTAAATGTCTTCAGCCCAGGGTGGATTGATTTAAATCAGCTAGTTAAATCACCAATAGGCAAGTCTCAATTCAAATCACTGATTTTAATAAACTTTTTCATTTGTACTTCAGATATTTTTAGAGAGGCACATTCTCACTGATTAATAACCATTAAAACATGTTGATTTACAACTAAATAGAACCTTTATACTAGATTTGGTACATTTTTTGCTATCTAAGAGTACATTATAACTATGTACATTTATTTAAGCAATTATATAGCTTATTTCATTCTTATCAACTGTACATTTAGGTATGTTTGAAAATCGTGAATGATTTATTGCTTATTTACTAGATAATTATTTTTGCTCATGATTTGTGTCAAGCTGCATTAGGATGGGAACTGGAGTTTAATTAAACACACAAAGCAGCATATAAAGTTTATGGTGATTAAACAAAACTACCTGAAATGTTCTGGATACTTAAACTTCTCTTATCAAAATATGTTTCATATATACAACTAAACAATTTGTTAAACGGAGATTAACTGTAGTGAGTGAATTAAACTGATTATTTCAGACCAGCCTGGGCAAGTTTTCAAATATGCTTAAGTGAAAGTGACTGAAACTTAATTTACCCACTTGCCTAAGTCTCCTGAAAATGAGATGGTCTTTTAAATTGTTTAGCGTGACCTATTGTGCCATATTTATAAAGCTTGATCTCAAATTAAGATTCCCCCCTTATTCTTTCCTTATATAGAAAAGCAGCCTTTAGCTCACAGTTTTTGATAGAAGCTCATGGATTCAGCATTTTTTTATTTAAACCTTTAAAGAGATTATAATAAATTTAGGCCTTAGCATATTTTGTATTAAAATCAGATTTAACTTTAATCAGGTTTAAAAAAAATTTAAACAAATCCAAATTTTCTTTTAAAAATTGATTGTTATCCACCTGAAACAGGGTGGATAACATCTTAAAGAACAATAAGAGGGCTTTTCAATTACATTACACTAACTCGATTGAGCTAACACACTTAAACTCCATCCTATTTGCTGTCAAGCAGTGCCTATTTTTTGTCTCCCCCTGCCCCCAATATGTTTAATAAATAAGGATTTAATGTTTGTTATGCTGTCATCAGGAAAGAGAACAAAAGCAGGGATACACCAGTACCTAATTGGTGAGTGAAAATCATTGGGAAGGCTCTGGCAACTTATTTGTTAACACAGGGCTATAGATGAGATTTGATGTTACAAGACAGGTACAGAATGAGAATAAGTTTCAGAGAGCTTTTCCTGAATTTAGCTTGTTTCCATACCATGAGAAGCAGCATTGTAAAATGGCATAGTGAGCTTCATGTTCCTTGCAGTGACTGACAAACTTGGTCTGTTTACAAATAAAATGATGGCCTGCAAACCCAGTCTGGGATCTGAGAGTTAAGCTGTTTTTTCCACTAGCAAATGCATCATCAAAAGTAAAGGTTCTGCAATGGACACTTAGTTAACAATTCTGCTACCAGTGTACAACCCAGAAGAGAAACCAGTTTGCCTTCTGTTAGTTATGCTGCAGCAGCAGCAACAAAAACAGAGCAAATTTATTTTAGTAAAGTCAGCTGATATGATTCAGAATAAAGGGAGCAGATCTGTTGAATAAGGAAGTTCAATATTTACCAAGTAATTTTCTGACTATCACTTCATACATTTCTGAATCTATTGAAAGAAAATAGTAGCTAAACTTTCATTGTTATGAGTGTTTATAAAACAAGACTTGAATACTGAAAATGGCTTTCTATGCCCTTCTTGAACACCTCAAGCTTTTCCAACTCCACATGGGACAAAAACTGAGCTATCAAAGTAAGATAATGCAACTCCCCCTCCCACACACACCCCCCCCAAAAAAAGAAAAAAAACCCTAAAGCTGGAGCTCTAGATTCAGATTCTACTAGAGAAATTAGTTAGGGCCCAGTGTTCACTACACCAAGTGGTTTTGGCTCCCCTTCATATATGGGATTCTGTTCCTCCATTTTTAACATGCATTGGCAGACCAGGGCTGCTGCAGATCAGAACTAGCAAAGGGGCAGGAGTGGAGTAGCAGAGTTGAGATGCATGGGCAGAGCTATAATGGAGAAGTTCACACTGCAGTTTCAGTCCCTGTTGTGCCAACTAATGGTATTAGTTAGACTTTAATCAATACTAAATTAATGCACAAACAAAATCTAATGAACTGGCAGCCCCAAGGCAGGGTTCTCTAGCTAGAATTCTCACATGAAAAAAAAGGTATTTGGGTCTCCTGTATGATTTTAAAAAAAAACGTTTTTGGGGAAAATGTGTTGCAGAACAGTTAATCTACAACAAAGTGTCCGTTAGTATTTTGAAAACCAACATGTTTTCAAACAGCCTGTGTGATGTAGATCTAGGGAAATACTTCCACCATTCTTATGACTTGAAGACCTATCCATATTGTGCTTGTAGTAGAATGTGTTTGTGTTTACAAAGAACAGCTTTGGATTTGTTTGATATTTTGACAATTTTTTTCTTTCCAGGGTGTAGGTCACATTTTAGGAGTATCTCAGACACCTCCCTTCCTATATGTGATTCCATGGACCATCTATATAGATTTTTATGCTACCACCCATCACTGTAGTGGATGTTGTGTAGGCTCTGGCACTTCCCCCTTTTCAAGGAAAAAATTCTGCTTCTCCCACTTGAAAAAAAATTAATATCCCTGTAGCAATAATAGTTTCTTACATGGAAAGTATTTAACATATTTGCTGTCTTGTAGTGCAATTTAGCAGCTGAAATGGATGAGGACAGCCAACACCACATGGCCAGTCATTTCTTTGCAGAGCACCAGTGGCATACGGACCACAGCTTGAGAACCTCTGGTGGATGTAGCCATTGCAATATTCTCGGTCAGTGTGATCTGACTCCACAGTATAAAGTGTTGTGTGCTGGTCTATTCTGTTTAAGCTGCATTTATTAAAAAAAAAACCTGAAGGGTGATACAAAAGTTTCATTTTCAAAGGCTGCTGCTTTTAAGTCTTGTGATCTGAAGGCCATTTGCTTTAAAGTGAATCAATAGCTTTTCCCCTGCCAAAGGGCCCACACAGAGAGCTATTCAAATCTGTGATGTGAAAAAGGTCCAAAGTATGACTGTCAACCTCTAACCAACAACTAAGAAATCCTTCAGAGTGGCAAGTAGGGACTAAAAACATGGTTTGACTCCACCCAAACATAATTTGACTCCACGATTAAAATTATAATGTGGTAACAAACATGAGAATGCCCATGTTACTGTGTGAATAAACTCATTTGTGAACAATTCAGTCTAATGCCCAATGAGTTTTCTCCATGCTATAGTTCACATCTCTCTGCCTCCCTACAACCTATTGCCACAGACACATAGTTTGATGGCAAAATACATCAAACTTGCTGTTGCTCCCTTCAGAGAGTTTAGCTGTGGAGTTGTCAAACCCTATTAGCAGAGTTCAGTTAAGTCTTAACTGTGGAGGGCAAGGCAGCCTAAACAATCTTCCAGTCTGATTGCAGGAAACAAAACCCATTAAATGGGACTGCAGTTTAACATGGTCTCCAGAGCAGATTTTATATACAATTCTAGTTACAGAAATGGCCTTGCTGAGAGGATTAGCTGTAATCCCGTTGAGACACAGCAGTTTGCTAATACTTTGTCAGTATGAATGTCCCTGCTCGCTATTTACTGTTCAAAAAATGGACTACAGTAAAAAAATAATACTCTAAACAAATGCCTGCCAATTTTCCTGTATTTCATAAGGCAGGGAGAAGAGTGAAATTCTAATAGCTTTAGCTGTTAATGCAAATTTATGGATAAGGCTCCATTATAACCTCTTAAATGTCTACATTTCTGGAACAAAACAAAACTCATTTTCAGCTGCAAGTTTCCAGTGTTGGACTCAGCACAAAAGTGGATTTTTGGGAAGTTTGAGCAGCATCCTTTTGCCCATTTTTACACTTTGTGAAGTTGGAGAGAAATATACATATATGCACAAGTCAACTGCACAAGCAAAACACCTGCCTGAGCAACTGTCCTTTTATGGAGGTTGATTTGTTTAAAAAAAGCATGGCAGCTCAGTGAGCTTTGAATGTTAAACTAAAACCCCTGGGAGCCAGATTAAAGGACACAGGACAGGTAAAACTGTCAAAGGGGCATGATGAATTCCTGTATCTTGTCTCTAGAGCTGGTCACGTTTCTCACCTACATACGTGACATATGCACATTTATAATACCTGTGGAGGTAACATCTGATAAAGGAATTCATCATGCATTCTGACTGCCTTATCTGTCCTCCCCAAATCACCCATACAAAGATAGGATGAATAAGTTTTGCTTTTAAATACTTCAGAGGCAAATAGCGAGAGAAGATCTAAAAAAATGGAGAGGGCAGAAAGGGTTATCCTACTCAAGACTACACAGCTTTCAGTACACCCAGCTGGCATGAATCAGAATTGATCCAATGAAGTCAGTGGAGTGACACCTTCTAAATGCTGAGAATCTGTCCCCACCCCCCTCACTTAGGGGTTCTGTACTAGAAAACAGACATACCCTAAAGGCCAAGGTGCTGGTCTTTCAATTAACTAATGAAAAGGTACAGATCATTCCAGTATCAAATGCTACTTTCAGGCAATAACTTAACAGTACACCCCCCCCCCCAAACTTTAGTGACATTGAAACCTGCCATTGAAAGATAGGTAATTTATAAGATATACCTTTGGGGTATCAACTCTCTCTTCCTCCATGAATGCTGACTCTACGTGGCAGCTGGATGGGGGAAAGGAGAAGGCTTCTGGAGCTGGTGGGAGGCCCGGAGACCTCAGCAGCCTTACATTCTGTGAACGCAGGTTCACTGGAGGCACCGCAGCTTGTGTCTGAGATGTAACAAAACCAAACCATCTTAGGGCAAAAGAGGAATCAGGAACAATAAAAACACACAGATAACTGCAAATACAAAACCTGACAGGGCTCCCCTGAGGAGTGTAGATTTTTCTGCTTATCACTGCATGATAAGGAGGGAGCCTTGGTACCAGTCAGGCTTTTGTCATGTTGGATAAAGGGAGAGACGTGCTTGAGCTAAATTCCTTCAAGGTCATTGGCATACAAGTGTCATTAACATTAAAAACATAGTCCCGCTCAAAGGTAGTGGGTGAGATTTACTGCCTAGTTTTTTTTTATATTTAGCTACATTTCTAAATGAACCACTGTGTTGAAACACAAAGTTTTGACCATTTTGAAACTAAACATTCCTAAATGGAAAGTCAAAAAGGCTTGTTTCAAAATGGCTGAAACAAATGGCTTTGGGGTTTTTTCTCTCCTGTGGCTGAAACTGTTGGCGGAATTCGATCTGAATTTGCAAATAGTTTCAGTGCATTAAAAAATGCATTTACTATCCTCCCAAAAAGTTTCACCCAGCATCAGTCCTTAGTCAAGCAAATCTCCCATTGACTTTGATAAATAATCTGGGCTCAGTGGTATAGAAATAAATCTTCATCCAGAACCATAGCCTTGCAGGCTTCGACTTCAGCGTTCCTTTAGTAAATACAAAGATTTACATTTCTGAACAAATAGCATATCGTCAAAGATGGCAGAAGAAAATTGCTTAGAATCTGCAGATGCTCCAAAGTGCTCCTGCTTTCCATGTTCCACAAACCCCTTACATGGTTCCTTTCCTCTGTCATAAACTGATCAAGGTTTGAGAGTCTCATTTAAAAAACTTCATATAAGAAATCTCAGGGTTAAAATGAGGCAAATGGGTTTTTTTTTTAAGCGACTTGTGACTGTCTAAAGATCATCCCACCTGGTGACCCCTATGGAACAAGACACAAAGGAATGGGAAGGATTCAGATGTGAAGTCAGGCACTTTTAGAGGGGACTTATCTCCTGGAAAACATAGTATTGAAAGCAAAGGGGCACCAAACTCCAGGCAAATGTGGTGAAATCAGGAAACTGCCAACAGACTGGAACAAATCATCATCATATAGTCACAGGCCTGATTATGTGCTTCCGTGTGTAACACAGGGTACGTCTACACTACGGGACTATTCCGAATTTGCATAAACCGGTTTTGTAAAACAGATTTTATAAAATCGAGTGCGCGCGGCCACACTAAACACATTAAATAGGTGGTGTGCGTCCACGGTTCGAGGCTAGTGTCGATTTCTGGAGCGTTGCACTGTGGGTAGCTATTCCGTAGCTATCCCATAGTTCCCGCAGCCTCCCCCGCCCCTTGGAACTTCCGGGTTGAGATCCCAGTGCCTGATGGGGCAAAAATTGCCGAGCTATGCCCTGACCCACCGCGGACACGGTGTTTGACCCTAGAAGCATTTGGAGCTCTGTCTGGAGATTTTAAAAAAATGATTTTGAATTTCGTCTTCTGTAACGGAGCGCTGATAGAACAGATTTGCCTGCCCTTACAGCGATCACGTCCGCATGGTCCATGCGGGAGCTCTTTCTTTATTTTGATTTTTAACTGCATCGCCACACGTGCTGATCGGAGCTCCATGCTGGGCAAACAGGAAATATTCAAAAGTTCGCGGGGCTTTTCCTGTCTACCTGGCCACTGCATCCGAGTTCAGATTGCTGTCCAGAGCGGTCAGTGGTGCACTGTGGGATACCGCCCGGAGGCCAATACCGTCGATCAGCGGCCACACTAACCCTAATCCGATATGGTAATACCGATACTAGCGCTACTCCTCTCGTTAGGGAGGAGTACAGAAACCGGTTTAAAGAGCCATTAAAATCGATATAAGGTGCCTCCTAGTGTGGACGGTTGTGGCGTTAAATCGGTTTTACGCTCCTAAAACCGATTTAAACGCCTAGTGTAGACCAGGCTACAGGCACAGAATTACACCTGCATGGACTGAGCAACTAAAAGTGTTTACAAAAACAAAGTTCCATACAAAAATATTAATCAGACTCAGAAATAATAGGGATCCCAAATATAAACAAGGCTCTAGTAGCTTCTGATATTTTACCATCAACATGTTGATAGGGTAGTCAAAAGGCTAGAAAGCCTGCACAGCCTTTTCTACGCCAGGGCTCCCCTATCTACAGCTGAACAAGTGGAAGCATTGGTGGGAATAGTAATGAAATTCCCTAGCATAGGCACAGTGAGCATCAATCATGTGTGTCCCTGAGATCCCCTCAACAGCCTGAATGACTTTCAAACTATCACGTGATTTACAAAGGTGTCCATTTGGGACAGCGGTGTCTGACCTGTGTTTTCAGAGTGGATACAGATTCTGCCTTCCACTTCAGGAGAATGCAAAACAAACAATGTCTTACAATTAGCCCCCAGAGCACCATCACTGCTCTGATTCCTCCTGGAAAAGAGTAATGCAAGAAGCCTGGTAGCCACTAGATGCAGACACATCTAGACACAGCAGCACTCAGTGTACAGAAGAGACCAGCAACTTGACACAATATACATATTCCACACCATTAAAACTTGACTGTATGAGTCATCTTAGGCCAATTATTTTAATAGGGCCATGTCTCTCATGTTTCCAGCTAGGCATTAATGGAAATTATAAGCCAGGCAATATTTTTGCCCTTTAATGAAACAACAGGAGAGCATGTAAAAGGAACTCTAAGGGAATTATTGGAACAAAACATAATAAACTGTACATGACCTTTCTGTTTGGAGGAAGTAACTAGGGAATAAAGTGACAAATGGCAAGAGTGCCCCAGAGTCTGTACCGAATCCATCAGTTTTGGAAGCAGAACTGAAGAAGATACTGAGTAGACAGCCTCCTGGAATGTAGAGGCCAGTGTCTGAGCAGTGAGCACCCAGATGCTGTTCTTGTGAGTGTTGATAAAATACATGTGACATCTTTGAGACTCAAATCAATTAGTTAATAGGCATACTGGGTCTACTCATACAGAGCTGCTGGAAAACCTCAAAGGAGTCATTTACAGTACTCAGCCACCTGTGCTACAGGACTGCTAGCAAAACAAGACTCCTGACAACATGTGTCTCAGGAGATCCTCATGCTGGTCTCAGCAGAAACCACATTGTATTTAGTGACAGGTATACACACCCTTGAGGCACTAAGTAGATAAAGACAACGATATCCCTCACTTAGATATCACAATGGATAGGTACCTTCGATAACTAGATCAGACAGACCAGCCCTAGAGATTTGTCTTGGGTATGACCTCGCTTCTGCTCTAGACTTAAGTGCAAATAGAATGCATACCTCAAGAACAGCAGCGGGGGAAGTCGGGGTTAATTTTCAAAGGGGCCCTAGAGACTGTGTGCATAAGAGCACCGAACAGAGTGTGCTGACCATCAGCCCCCATCCTAACACAAACTCTTTACACTCATCTCTAAATAATCCCCTGTAAGAAGTTCAGCCGCTCATTTGCAGATTACATTCAAGGTACTTGGAGCACAGAGAGTCTGCAGCACGGCTGAGTTGATGGAGAAAGACAAACATCAATTACTGACAGCAAAGAATGCCAAATCCTCAGAAAAGCAGAAACATTCCATTAAAGTAGTGCAGCAGCACGCTTTTCATTGTTATGCCCCCAAAAGCTGCCCCAGGATGCTGAGGGTGAAACAGAACTATTCAAGCAATGAACTGAGGGTCAAGGATGAAACTCCCTGTACCCATTAACCCTGAGGACAAATGAAATCATCTTTGGTAGCTTCAGCCCCAGAGTACAAAGTCAGGCCATGTCCAATTTGCTGCTGCGCTGAGCCAACGGCCTCTGCTTCGTTCACCTGAGGGAGGAGGCAAGATCCTTCATCAAGAAGGACAACTCAGTGTGTGTGCACAGGCCATGAAGTTGGGGTGATTCATTGCAGGGAGTAGTTCTGATCCTGTCTGGCCTCTGTGACCACATGCCCTCTCCAAGCAAAGTGACCTTAGTGCTCACAAAATGAAACAGGAAAATTAGCCAGCCATTTGGGAATTAGCCAGTTTCCAAGGGTTCTCATCCGATTGCTTACATAGACATACAGACAATTGGTACCTAGGGTCTCACATGATTTGACAAGACCCACAACTCTCAACAGGATGAGTCACAAACAACTGTCTTGTCATATGATGGTTCTGAACAGAACAAATGCAGAGCACTCTGCCCAGAGCAACACAGAAAAGCTTGGGATTCTGAAGACACAGGAAAGCGAAGGATACTCTGACACAGAGCTACCTAGGAACAAGAGCTTTCTGAAACAAGAACATTTTGTGCAGTGATCAGTCCCATCTCTGCCTGGAATTAGGAGTTACCTTGGCGACTGTTTGTTCAGCAATGGTGCTTGGCCGACGCTGACGAGCATCGAGTCTCTGCTCCACAGGGAAGCTACTCCGATGTGACTTGAGTCTCTCCACTAACAGGTAATAGATAGCAGCAAAGTGGTTATAACTCTTGTTCTGCAGAGACTGAAAAGAGAAACAAGTGTCTAAATGCAGCCAACCCTCCATTCTCCAAAACCACAAAATAAGGAGGTAGGAGAAAAATCTCACTTTTATCAAAAACAAAACCAAATGCTTAAAGGGTAAGGGGGTCTCAAGCAAGTGTCAATCTGGAAACCAATCAGCTGAGAGAAGTTTCAAGCCAGAATGGCAAAGAAGAGTGTGTCAGCCTCTTGAGGCTCAATGGTTCTGTGAAGTTAAAAAGACCAAGTAGCTGCAGCTGCATGTGGAAGCCTGCTTCCAGAGTTAGCGCTCACTGCGTCCCTATCGGCAGTGATAGTTAGTGCCTGTAACCCACATGCCTTTCTGAGCCCTCCAAGAGAGAGCAAGCGCCATGACCTCACTTATAAGGGGTAGGCTACTCCAAATCCTCACCAGCACTGGGGAACTGATCCCTGGAGTGCCTGTGCACACACTCAGCCCTTTCTAGCAAGAAGTGTTAATAGAGCAGCCTCCACACTTGCTAAAAATACCAGCCATTCTAAGGAAATGATCATGCTGAGTCCTGAGGGAGTCTTTTGAGCATTTATTTCTGGTAAGAGGCATGATTTGGAATCCAAGAAAGACAGTCAATGCTTGCTGCTCTTACGCTTCCTTTTACTCTCCTCTGAATTTCACATCCCCACCCCTTCAGAAGCGTAAATCCAAAGTATTTTGCTTCTGATTTTGCCCCCCTCCATATGCCAAATGATGCTTTCCCCAATACCACCCTGTGAATCTAATGGAGTAGAAACCAACACAGCTCCTTGGCTTTGTTTTTCTGCCTACGAATCAGCTTTACTGTCCACACAGAGCCCTTTGGGGGGGAGGGGGTCTATATGTGGCAAGCTTCTGCATCCCAACAGGGGATCTTACAGGGCTATCACTTTACAAGCTCTGCGGCCTCAGAAAGTCCCACAGGAATTATTGACAGGCCCTTCAGTTTGCTCCATGATCCACTATAACAAATTGCAACCCCAAATGTTTGCAAGTGCACTCAAATAAAAATACCAGCCAATACCTCATAAAAGAACCACCTCCAGTTCTGGAGGCCCTGGGATCCATGGAGTGAAATCATTAACCTTTCCCCTCTGGAGCCAGGGGTTCATTCCAATTATGATCCACAGCACAAATGAAAGTTAATTAGGTGATTTCTTCCCAGGTCCCACTTTTTACATAAGCCCCACACATTCAGCTATGTCTGGCAGTATCTGCACAACAGAAGCCCAGCTCACTGATAAGCTCATCACATTCAGGAGTTTCCAGTTATTAGAGACATCCTCAGTCCTCTGATCTCTTATTAATTGGTTACAAAGAATCAGGGCCAAAGTTGGCTAGAGCAGTTGTGAGCGGCAGGATTCTTAAACCTTCCAGAAGCTGGAAAATATTTTCTGTAACTTGCCTTCCCTTGAAGGGTCTGTGCAACAGATAATACAGCACCAGCTTGATTTTGTTGCAAGAGTAACAAAAATAATGTTATATGAGAGACTCGGGTAAAATCTAGATTCAATAAAGCAGGACAGTAAATGGGCTCATTCTGGGGTTACAGCTCTGTGGAAGGTCTATTTTACCTCAATAGTTTTCTGTTGGTCTATTCCAAGGCTGTGCATCAGCCGCAAAACCTGCTCATTGTGCTCTCCAATGGAAGGCTCGTTCTCCTGTCCTTGTGGATAGAGCATGGGTCTCTGCACAGGGACTTCTATTAGCATCCATTTATGCTCCTTAATCTGAGCAATTGTCAATCTCTTGGATGGGTCTAGGACCAGCATTCTCCTGATCAGGTGCTCACACTCTGTTGGGATAAGGATAAAGTGAAAAAGGGAACATACTACAAACTCCTAGCAAAGAGGCTACAGTGCACACACTGTATTCATCTGACACCTACTGATGAAGAGCAACAACAGGAAACTGTCCTAGTTCTACCTCATTTTTGTGCTAAATAAATTTCCTGAAAGTTAAAATAATCTTTTGAGCTAAAGACTTCAGTTCACACCAAGAAAAAAAATCAACTTATTTCAAAAATGTGCTGTTTGGGGAGGGGTGTCATTAATTCTAAGCATCTCCCAAACAACAACAACAATAATAATGTTATTTAAAGCTCATGAAGCCACCTGATATGTGTCCCTTTAATTTAAACTAGACTATTGGCAACTTCTTCCCAGCCTGCTGGCCAGTGCCCACACCATCGATTTTAGGGTTACGCTATCAAACATTTCCTCATTGTCTGTGATCAAGAGTGACAGAGCAAGACCCAACAACTGGATCAATCAAACTAGGAAAAGATCTGATAGTCTTACAACAACAACAACAACAACATGTGGGTGTGCCACAGATATAAAACTGTGACACCCATATGAGTTGGTTATGTGGTTTGTTTGTTTGCTTTTGTTTAAAAGAAGAAATCAAAGAAAACAGGGAAACCCAATCTGCAATACACTAAAATTATGGTGATTTTGTTTTCCCTGCATTTGCTTTCCAAACTAAAATAAATGTTTGTTTTGTTGTCTTGGACAATGAAAACTACTTGCTGTTTGAATCTGTGAATTTTTTTCTGTTTCTAATCAGAGGTAGGAAGTGGGACACTCCTCTTCATCTACACTCATTCATTGCTCATTAATGACTCAGTTGTCTTGTCCACCATCTGCAGTTTAAGAGTTTAATTTAAATCGAGATTAAAATCCCCAAAGCATAAGGACAAATATATTACCTTCTGACATGAAATAGGGGATCCTAAACCTTCCTTCCAGAACCCGTTGTCTCAGAATAGGGAGTGTAGGTCCATCGAAAGGTAACGCTCCACAGACTAGAACATAAAGAACTACACCCATGCTCTGCAAAACAGAGAACATTCCTGCTTTTACCTTTCAGATGCACACAAGTACTGTACTCTTTGCTCTGAGATTTGCTAGTGAAACCCCAGGCTGTCACTGAAAAAATTAAAGTTGTTTCTACATCCTGCAGAAACAGTGTTAAAGAAAAAGGAGTCATATACCTGAAAACCCCTAAACCTTAAGAACCCTCAGCTAACCCCAAATGGCTAAGTTTGCAGTGCCTTTTGCTGATCAGCAGGGTAAAGCTGCTGTGTGTAATTAACTAAAGACTCCGGCTCCTAGTGGAAAGCTCCATACAGGTGACAGAATGATGCATGAAAAATGAGCCGCTACTTCAAGTGAGATTTAAAGCCACTCTTTACTACATCTGAATATGTTCAAACAAAAAACCCACCCCAAATTCCAGTTGTTCAGAATACAGAAACCTCAACCTCTCCTGTTCACTGGCTTGCAAAGTTTTAAGGGAAAAAACCCACTAATGTTTGTATGGCCTGTGATGGCTGTGATTCTGCACTGCTGTGTGCAAAGCCCATTGAGGGATTGCATAAGATGATACACACAACCAGAACAGCAGCATTAAGCCAATCGTCAGATTCATTTCTGAAACTGTGTGTTAATTGGCAATGCAAGTGGAAACAGTCTTGCTAAATTTGCCAAAGAAGATAGTGCCCTATGGAATTAAATGACCATACTAGATCCTGGGGACATGAGTCTGTATGGGCAGACACAGCACCAGGTGCCTCAATGGAAAGGAAAAGCATTCCAAACATGCACCAAAACTGGGCCAGCATACTGAGATTTTAAACCTAAAAATATTAAAAATCGATGTCTTTATTCATCTGCCAAAACCTGAGTTTTATTATGTCTTCCTCCTGCCAGCTCAGCCTTTTAGAGACCATTTCCATTAGCTGCTTTAGCATTTGTCAACTGTAGCACAAGAAAGACAGTATCCTGAACTCAGGTCTTGGCAGGTATGTGAAGGAGGAAACTGCTTTTCAGATGTTTTATTTTAAAATGTAAATACACTTGTGTGTTTAGTTTACAAGGAGATTTTGTTAATGAGCCGAGATCTTAAACGGTTTAAAAAATATTTACCAAAGCTCTGCAATTCACTTTTCACATTCAAACACCGCTCACATTATTCTGAAACTTGTGCATGGTTGGAGAGTAATGGGTTCATTTGGCAGTTACAGGATAATAAGCTCAGCAAAGATGTAACCTTTACTCATTAAAAAGGAGTGCTTATGAGGACAGTGTTTATTTACTAAAACAACATGGATCTCTTTAGATGAGCAGCTGCAAGGTGAACGTCTATGCACTGCCCTGTTTGTGAACTGAGCTCTCACTCAGAAATTAATCTGCCTCTCTCACATGTATGTAGTACTAGCACTGTGCTTCTGGCGCCAAAGCACAGACTGCCGAATTTCACTGTATCTCTGGGTGCTTCAGGATATGGACACATCATCATCAAGACCAGAACACTAAAATTAGATTAAAAACAAATTAAGAATGAAAAGTCTCAAGTTTGACAGTGCATTAAAGAGTGCAAGGAACCCTGCTCAGTGCATGTTTCTCCCTCTTTTATTTCATGCAATTTTGATTGTTCTCTCTGTCCTCTTCCATTAGAGCAGCAAGTAGGGAAACACACACACTGATTCAACAATATGCATCTGCCTGCAGCAGAATGGCATGGGGCACATAGCTTCTTCTCTCAACTCAAGAGCGAGCTGGCAGCTCCCTCCCCTTTGTGTCAGTGATTCAGACTCATCAACAGTTTACATCTTGAACTCCTGCTGGAGAAGGAAGCAGTGCAGTGAAGCAGGGACATTCATGCAAAGAACCTATTCAGAAAAAAACGGTTACCTACCTCTCGTAAGTGTTGTTCTTTGAGATGTGTTGCTCATGTCCATACTAATTAGGTATGCGCATGCAGCGTGCACGATTGTCGGAAAGTTTGTCCTCTAGTGGTACCCGTTGTGTTGGCTGTGGAGTCCCCTGCAGTGGTGCCTTTATGACAGTGTATATAGGTCCCTGCCGACCCGCCGCCTGCTCAGTTCCTTCTTGCCAGAATACTCTTACAGAGGGGAGGGCAGGCAGGATTTGGAATAGACATGAACACCACATCTTGAAGAACAACAGTTACAAGAGGTAGGTAACTGTTTTTTCTTCTTCCAGTGCTTGCTCATGTCCATTCCAATTAGGTGACTCCCAAGCCATACTCTTGGAGGAGGGCTTGGAGTTCATCTGGTTGCAGATTGCAGCACTGCCCTGCCAAACGCTGTGTCATCTCTGGACTGTTGCAAAATTGCGTAATGTGAGGTGAAGGTGTGGCTAGAGGACCATGTGGATGCCCTGCATATATCCTGAATGAGCACTTGAGCTAGGAAAGTGGCAGATGACGCTTGAGCTCATGTAGAGTGCGTCATCAATGTCAGGGCCGGAATCAAGTTGTAGCAAGTCCTGATGCATGATGTGATTCAGGATATATGTTAGGAGGAGATGGAGAGCCCTTTCATCCTCTCTGCGACAGTGATGAAGAGCTGTGGGGACGTCCAAAATGGCTTTGTGCGCTCGATGTAGAAAGCCAGAGCACATCTCATGACCAAGGAATGAAGCATGCAATCTCTGTTATTGGCATGTGGCTTGGGAACACACACAGGTAGGAAAATGTTCTGATTTATATGGAATTGAGAGACTACTGTAGGGAGAAACACAGGCTGTGGGCATAGTTGCACTATGTCTTTATAAAAGACAGTGTAAGGGGGCTCAGATGTCAACGCCTTGTGACCGAAGAGGTCCAGCTTCCTGGCCTCCTTGGTCTTTGGAGTGGGACCCAGCTGTCCTTGCTGCTCCGTGTGATTGGAGGTGTCCACCACTAATGTGCCCAGCTGGGGATGGGTGAAGAGGTGCTCATACCCCTTCTGTGGAACAAAATATTGGCGCTCTACCCCTTTAACTGTTGGTGGGATAGACGCCGGATTCTGCCAGAGCACCTTAGTTGTATTTACAATGGTCTTAATAAGAGGAAGGGCCACCCTAGAGGGTCCCTCAGGAGCCAGGATATCAACCACTGGGTCTGAAACCTCTGTGACCTCCTCAGCCTGTAGGTTCAAGTTTTGTGCCACCCAGCGAAGGAGATCCTGATGGACTCTGGTATCCATTGCTGGCAGAGAGGTAGTCGTCCCTGCCATCGCTTCATCGGACGAGGTGGAGGAAGACGCCTGAGGAGGGATTGGGTCCTCTTGCCCTTCCGGTTCCCTGATGGTCACCAGGGCAGTTTCGGGTGCATCAGTTATAGGTGTCCTTCCTTGCACCGGGGGTGGGGTGACAACAACTCCCATCTGAGGGTCGGATTGCCCCAGATCTTCCTCTAGGGATGCAGCCCTCACTCCTGGATCCCTTGAGACCGATGGGGCCCCACGGTATCCCAAAGCCACCAAAGTTGCCCTCAAGCCCGGCCCTTAGGCCTGATGATAGGCCCCTGGGGTCCAGAAGGGCCACTGCACCAGCCCCTCCCACTAGGGAGGCCATGACCCTGTTGGCACGGGGTTGGGGTGCATTGCTTCAGGTGCCGGGAACAGTGCCAGGATCTAGAGCAGTACCAGCTCCGCCTGGAGGTGTAGGATTCCACCTCCAACTCAGAGGAGTACTCAGATGCGGACCAAGACAGAGCAGAACCCGATGGTGCCAGAGATTGGTGCCATGGTGAGGATGAGCGATGGCTCATCATCTTGGGCTTGCCCCTATGTCTGATGGGGGGGCAGAGCAGTCATCGGTGCTGCCATCGTCAGAGCCATCAATGTCGGCGCCAGGGCACGTGCCAGCAGACACAGGGATCGAGCCATCATGGCGATCAGATCCCGTGCTGCTTCCAGTGTAATAGGTAATAAAGGTAATAATTGGAGATATACTAATCTCCTAGAACTGGAAGGGACCTTGAAAGGTCATTGAGTCCAGCCCCCTGCCTTCACTAGCAGGACCAATTTTTGCCCCAGATCCCTAAGTGGCCTCCTCAAGGATTGAACTCACAACCCTGGGTTTAGCAGGCCAATGCTCAAACCACTGAACTATCCCTCCCCCCAACAGTGTGTCTGTTGTGGAAGGATCGAAGTCTTCTCCCTCCAAATCCTCCAGCACTGGAAAGTCCACCCGCACCTGACTCGACGGCCCCCGTCACGGCCAGAGTTGACGGCTGCGGGACTTGCAGGCCAGGTTTGGGGTGTCCCAACACAGGACGCACCACACTGGTGTGCCATGCTGGCGAGCGGCCCCTGTCCGCCTTCTTATTCTTATGTGGCACTCGCGATTGTGAATGGTGTCGCAATGTGGAGCTGGGCCTCGGGGCTAAGAAGCGGTGCCAATGCTCCTTACCAGAGTCCTTCCTTGATGCCGAGGGTTCCCGCACCAATGCCAGTGCAGCGCACTGAGGCTGCCAGTGCTGGCTCCGGCTGTGGGCGAAGTGCAGATTCCATTAGGAGGAGCTTCAGGCGAGCGTCTCTCTCCTTCTTTGTTCTGGGCTTAAAGCCCCTGCAAATCTTGCACCTCTCCGCCTGATGACCCTCTCCGAGGCACTTGAGGCAGGAGTCATGCGGGTTGCCATGCGGCATAGACTTCAGACACTTCTCATAGGGCTTAATGCCCTGGGACCGAGGCATGCCGTGGTCAGGGGGAAAGGGAAAGGGAATCTGGGAAAATCCCCCAGCTAAGTACTATACAACTAATTAACACTAATGGGTAACTATTTACAATAACTATTCAAAGAAAGACTGCTAAGTAGGCACTTGTAATACGCAAGACTGAGCTGCTCCAACCACCATCACTGGCGGTAAGAAGGAACAGAGCAGGTGGCAGGTCAGCAGGGACTCCACAGCTGACCCGACGGGTACTGCTAGAGGAAAAACCTGAGAATCGTGCACGTGGCGCACACACACCTAACTGGAATGGACATGAGCAAGCACTTGAAGAACCTCACATTCCGCAAAGAACAGTGACAGCTTTTTGGATTAGCTAAATTATTTCGTGCAATGACTTCATGTGCACCTACTATGTAACCTTAATGCCAACCTGGCATTCAAAGTGACTTTACAAAGCAAGATCCTAGGCTTCAAAACTATTGGGCCTTAAGATCATTTTGTGACTTGGTCTAGAAAAATAAAGCCAGAGAGGAACAGCCTGTCTTGTGGTCTAAATGAAATTCAGAGGTGATTACAATGTTCATTTCTAAAAGGTGATTTTAATCTAGTAAATAAAATAACGATACCCAGATATCCAGTTGGGGTCCTTCATACTGCTGCCCTTCAAAGACTTCCGGGGCTGCATACGGGGGGCTTCCACACCAGGTGGTGAGAGGCTCACCACTTTTATAGAAATTTCCAAACCCAAAATCTGTAGGGAAAGAAAAAAAATTCTTTTAACACATCTACATTTTTAAACCTACATCCAATGATCTGGTGCTGATATGCAGTGACTGGGCCTAAAGGCCCACTTGCAGTCAGAGCTCTATATTTCCTGCAGAAACAAGAGATGGTTACGCTATTTTTCACTCGCGGTGCAGATTACTAACTCTTAACGGTAACTGCACAACTAGCCCCCATCCCAACCAGCACAACGTAGTGGTTAATTTCTACCACTGGGGTAAATCTGCGATTATAAAAATGTCCTCATCTAATTAAGTGAGAGAGTGACAACCAGGCTGTGTGCTGAGCTGATGTGTAAATGTCTGAGACTCAGTATCAGAGGGGTAGCCGTGTTAGTTGACTCAATAGTGAACCTGAGAGCTCTTTGGCTTTCTCTAAGCTCGGCTTTCTTTAGGCTCAGAGAAGGAAAGTGATTTGACCAAGGGCACACAGCTTTTCAGTGGTAGGTTCTCTAACACACAGAACCTGAGTCTCCTGAATCCCAGTCCAATGACCTATCCATTGGGAAATGCGGCCTCTTCAAGGAAGCATCAAAACAGACTTAATACAAACATAAGAATGACCATACTGGGTCAGACCAAAGGTCCATCTAGCCCAGTATCCTGTCCTCCGACAGTGGCCAATAAAGTGCTAACAGATGCTTAAAGTAAACAAACTGGAAAAAAAAATAGAGAAAATATGTTTGCTCCACACTCTCTCAGTTCCAGTCATCACCACGGTTACATGTAACAGTAGGCACAAAAACATTCAGTGTCATTTTTAAGCTGATGTCCCTTTCAGGCTTTGACTACTGATTTGGACTTTGACAATGTCTCTGGAAAGGTTGCTTTTGAATAGCTATTAACTTTGATTTTAAGAGAGCAGTTATGTGCCATCAACTTGTCTGTGTATCTACAGTGGACATCAGGGTCCTCAGCTAATGAATGACTAATTCAGGACAGCAGGGACAAAATACACCCATCCTCAAGGTGCCACCAGATAAAGAAATAAAACAAAAAGTGGGGAATGTTGTGTGTCCATTGCCACAATCCATCGCAGCCCTCTGGCTCTCTTCTGCCTTCCACACACACTTCCTAGTCAACACCTTCAATGCTCAGCACAACTCTGATCTGATCTGCCTCTCTGCTCTTACTTCTAGCCATCCTTCTTTCTCCCTTTACCCTGTCCACACTTCATTGACTTCTTCCATACTCCTTTGTAACACCACCTAGTCCTACTCCTGGCACACCTGTTTCAAGTTCCTCCTCCGAACCCCTTCCTTCAACAAAGCCACTCAGTGCTAACTAACAAAGTGGCGTTAACTATTTATTAATACATTTTAAAAAATAAACCTCCACTGCAATGTACCTGCTCCTCTCTTGTGAAATTGACTCCACTAAATCAGTGGAGGTTTTGCCATTGACTTCAGTGGGGCCAGGATTTCTTCCTTGTTTTGTGAGAGACACATTTTTTTTCAATATACCAATTTGAAGTGTTAGGTTCTTGGATCATGGACCATTCTGTATGGAGTAAATCACTGTTGGCACTCAAAGAGGAAGAAAAAACTTCAAGAGGAAAGGGGGAGCAGTAAAGGGAGTGGGATAGACATATTCTTTGTTTAAAAACCTTCCAGAGTTAGACAAACCCTAACTTTAATGTTAACTAATGGGCTGTATTTCTGTAGGAAACTAAAGTCTGGTTGTGACATTACCCCAGATACAATCTGGACTGATGAACAGCTGTATTCCCTCAGTTCTCCAATCTGGGGTGCCTTTTACGCTGCTTTGCTGTGAGAGCTACCACTCCTGGTCTGCTCGCAAACAGCCTCCAGCAGGTAAGTTACTCCCAGTTACATTGTAGAAGTGTTACAGCTAGCCACTCATGAAATTACACTGCTGTTTCTTTGTCAAGACGTAGATTTTTTGCTCGCACCCTTTCCTGCCAAAGAACAGCCACTTAACTAGGTGACACCCATTTGATTTTGCTGACACCTGGCTGAGGCATCGCTTAGTCTTTTGTCTCTGGAGAACTGGTTTGTGACTGCTCCCCAGACTTGGAACATATCTTAATAGTATCATATAGTAGAAACTTATAACTTTACATACAACATTGCCACACACATTTTACCAGGACAATAATGATCAGCAAAGTATGAGTTTTCAAATGATACCCCATAAGGCATATTTTGTAAAAAATTTATCATAGTCCTTTTTACAGGACTATGGATAAGGATTGGCTCTAAGGGCTGGGTCTGTCAGGATGGGGAGCGAAGCGGGGCTGGGCGCGAGCCGCGGCTGGGCGAGGCGCCGCCCCTCTCCCGGGGGGCGGCGGCGACTCTGGACGCGAGCCGGGCCCTTCCTGTGGATCGCCCCAGCTGCGGCGGGCGTCGCTCGCCTCTCCCCCATCCGCGCGGACGGGGAGGGGGAGGGGGGACGGCGTTCCGCCTCGGCCGGCGCCTAGCAGCTGACTGGTGCGGACCAGGGGAATCCGACTGTTTAATTAAAACAAAGCACCGCGAAGGCCCACGGTGGGTGTTGACGCGATGTGATTTCTGCCCAGTGCTCTGTAAAAAGGGTGAATATACAGACTCACACAGGTCTACGTTAGAAAATTAGATCAATTTATTTGTATCAGTCGGGTGTGAAAAAACCACCCCCTGGAGCAGCATTGTTAAGCTGACAAGTCCCCATGTAGACAGTGCTAAGGTGATGGAATTTTTTTTCCATCAACCTAGCTACTGCCTCTTGTGGGAGTGGATTCTGTACACCAACAGGAGAACACACTTCACCCCCACCCCCATTGGTATAGGTAGTATCTACGCTTAAGTGCTGCAGCGGCACAGATGTGCCGCTGTATCATTTTAAGGGTAGACATACTCTGAGACATGTAACAATAGCAGGTCACAGGCAATCTAAGGCCCACAATCCAATGTACTGTGCAGAACTTCATATATGCTCAGCATTAGTCTAAGTTGGTGTTAGCCATTGTTTAGCTGCTCCTTGAACTAGTGATCCTGGTTACTTTTCCAGAGAATAACAAGCCATACAATAAGATTTCAGCTTGTATTTTTTCAGGTGATAAAGCTTTACCCTCCTCAGTAGCTGAGATTTTAATGTGTAACTGTACACTGGTGTGTTGGGGAATTCTGTGAAAGTCAACAGTGTTGATTTACAGTAATCAGGCTGTTGATTTAGTCCTATCAACCGCTGAATACCTCAGAGGCATGTGAATACCATGTGGCGGTGATCAGCAGATAGCTTCACTGATAAACACTGTGGTTAGCAGACATTGTACAGGCACCACTGATACCACTTCGTTTTGCTCTATTTGCATATGTTATATTATGTTTGGGAAAGGACTCGGCTCTCGCCTCATATGACCTGTGCTACAAAACCATATAAAGACCCTGCAATTCACAAGCACAGCAACACAGTGTTACTGTTAACTATATGAAAACACAAGCTAATCCCACAGTCAGAGGAATTGACAATTTTAAGTAAAACTAACCTTGCTCTGGAGTGGCACGTATGTGGAGTTGGAATTGCAAGATTTATTTTCAGTGTAGAGTAAAGGTATGTGCATTTCTCTAACATAAGGCTACAAGATTGTCCTAGGATGTGTCTACTCTTCAGCCTCCCACCCTGGATAGACAGACCAGCAGGAGCAGGGCTTGAACTAGAGTGCTAAAAATAGCACTGTGGACATACCCATAGAGCTCATTTAATTTTCTCTAACTTTATGTACTGTAATGCGTCAATCAAGTGTGATGAAATTCAGCAGAACCAAGCACTGAAGCAATAAAATCTGAGTCAGTGGGTCACACAGAACTTCAACAAGATTCCTGTCATATCAGGGTGGTGGCAAGCTTTTTCATAGTGTAGATTACATCTTAATAGAAAGACGGTCTCCTGGATACCCCCACTCCCATTCATGATAGCATAGCACCATTAGTAGCTCCAACAACTGCTTATGTGTAAAGTACCATCCACAAAATAGTCAATGTATTTTTTACTGTTTATTACTTAAATATAGCAGCTGGGAACAAAGAAAGCCAATGCCACGTGTCCAGTCAGCTCTCTTTAGAACACAATATTGAAATCACTGCAGCAGGAAACATGGTTTAAGGTGATGCAAACATTAAGTCAATATTCACCCAGTATGACTATTCAAGGGGAATTCCTCCCATAAACTGGCCTTTTAATATGACCTGTTTTGAGGCCTATCTGGTCCACATGAGCAATTGAAGTGTGCAGTTCAGTCACATTACAAAGGCAATCCATGCCATTTCCTCCTCGCCTTATCCCTCTCCTCCTTCCACTCACCCACCGTTATCTTGGGTTTGGTACTGGACACAGACAAAGGAAGTAAATGTCTACACTAACTTACACTTAGACTAGTTCTGAACTGACCTCACTCCTTGTTACATGAAGTTTAATAATACTTTTGCACCTTTATAGTGTAACTCCTTCCATCCAAGAATATCAAAGCATTTATTATTCAGCTTGTCTTACCTTATGATGATAAATATCCCTATTTTACAGATGAGGAATCTGAGGCAGAGATTAACTAATCTGCCCAAGACCCCACACTGAGTTAGTAATCATGATTAAATGGCTGATCATCTCCTAAGCATAAAAGAGAAATCAGTGTCTCTCTCCTTAGAACCGTTGTCTGGACATTACCAAGCACAGAAACCCAGTGGTATTCCTGAAATGACACTTTGCTCCACCCTCTCTTACACTTACCTACCATTTCATTAAATGGATTGTGGGCAACCTGTCACCTCCAATTCACATGATATGCTCAGGGAACACCACACTCAGATGACTCCAACACATCAGGACTCAAGAGGAACTGCCAAGTCCAGTTTCCTTTTGTAAAGAATAGCCATGTGTGTTTTTGCTCGACTGGAACCATACGGTCCCCACCTATTTCTTTATCGTCTCATGCACTGCTCACAAATTGATTTTCTTAATATAAGCCATCCATCCTGTTCAAGATACACCACAGAACTTGCAGTCATGAGAGAAGTACAAGACTAAAGGTAATCATTTGGTGGCATTTTTATTAATAACCAAACACTACCAATAATCATCACAACATTGGAATTCTGTTTGCTTTGATATTGCATTGTCACCCTCAACCCATCTCAAGTTAACCGTACCCAATATTCCCACCAATAACAAAACAGACACAAGTCGTATCCCAGGGTTCTCTTGTTGGGAAACAAGAGTAAGAGGTGTCAATGGATGGGCTGCCTTTGTGCATTCTTCCACAATGCTTTTATGAACTGAATACTCTCCCTCACCTGATCTAGAAGGCCACTACCGCCTTCTTCATCACTCTCCTCCAGACCCACCACTGTCAAAATGTCTACAAGAATATAATATAGCCAGTTAACGTTGGTTAAGTCAAAGGGGTATCTGAAGATAATGGATTTTTATTGTGTGTGTGTGTGTGTGGGGGGGTGGTGGTGGTGAAATGTATATTCTGTGTTTTATACTGTTCCTCTATATTTCATATACTACTTGTCTTCTCAGATAGTTAGCACTTCACAAGAGATTATGTCTTCACATGAGTTTGAACAGCCCTAGCACATTGATGGTGCTACCAGAATTCAGATACTAGCACACTTTCAATTTTGTAGAAGAAAACAATTTGCTCTTCCTTCAAAACCTGTGTATATGAACACTATGTAGGTTCCCTTCAATTGGTATTTAATTATTGGATTAGGTATACAGCATGAGCCATCTTTATTATAAATCAAATAGACCATCTCAGAAACTTGAAATGTAGCATAGGGTGGATTAGCCATTACTTGGAATCTTTGAATGAAGATTAGATCTGTTTCTAGAAGATAAGATGTAGCTGAACTACAAATTATTAGGTTTATGCAGGAATTAGTGGTAACATCCTATAGCATCTGTCACAGGGGCCAGCAACTTTTTGGTCTGAGGGCCACATTGGGTTTCCAAAATTTTATGGAGGGCCCATTAGGGGAGGCTGTGCCACGCCCAACAGCCAGGCGTGGCCCGGCCTCTTCCCCCTTGACGGCCCCCAGGGACTCCTGTCCCATCCAACCGCCCCTGTTGCCTGTCCCCTGACGGGAACCTCCCACGACCCCTGCCCCATCCACCCCTCCCTGTCCCCTGACTGCCCCCACCCCAACTGTCCCCCACCACCGCCATCCAACCCCTCCTCTCATTCCTGACTGCCACCCCGGGACCCCTGCCCCCATTCAATCCCTGTTCTCTGCCCTCTGACCAACCTGACCTCTGTCCACACCCCCGCCCCCTGACCACCACCCCGAACTCCCCTTCCCTCTATCCAACCCCTCCTGCTCCCTGCCCCCTTAGCGCGTTACCTGGAGCACCAGTGGCTGGCGGTGCTACAGCCGCACCATCCAAAGCACCAAAACAGGCAATCACACCGCCCAACTTGAGCCAGCCATGCCACGGCGCAGCACAGAGCTCCGCGTCGGGCTCGGCTCTGCAGCTGCGCTGCCCAGCAAGAGCTCGCCGCCCCATTGCCCAGAGCATTACGCTGGTGGCAAGTGAACTGAGGCTGCGGGGGAGGGGCCAGGAGCTATGGGGCTGAGCAGGAGGGTCCCGCAGGCTGGAGGTAGCCCACGGGCCATAGTTTGCATGAAGGAAGTCAGATTAGATAATCACAATGGCCCCTTCTGGCTTTAAAATCCGTGCATCCATCTGTTCGTCATTACATATCAATCATCTTCTCTGTGTCAGTCTTTTGCACAGAATTGTCAAATTGAAAAATGTGCAGAAAACACAGGAAATTTCTGTATTATTTTTATGAAGTGTCTGTGTGACTTAGTTTCTGCACTCACTACTATTTTATTGCTGCCCCTTTGGTAGTAAGGGATTAATTTCTTTCCAAAGAAGGGGGAATATGCAATGAATTGACTGGGTGCAGGTCCTGTAGACATGTCTAGGTTGGTATGATTGGACTATCAAGAATTCTCAACGTATGAAGAGAGCTACCTTGGGAGACAGAATGGAGACCCATGACTGAACCATTAACCTTTAAAGACTGCATAACTGTTAACTGCCAGCCAAAGGGACCTGCTAGATGTGGATGGACAATTACTTGTCTGACCACAACTCCTTCCCAAGGGAGGAGGGCATACATGAGAATGCAGTGTGACTGATGAAGAACTAAAATGGCAGGAGAGGGCAGTAAGAATCCTGCTCTTCCAGCAAATGGAGTAATTCACTCTGGGACCACTGGGCAGGGACAGGGAGGTTTGCTACAGGAAAGCACTGCCTGTCTTCCTTCCAGGGCAAAGAGGGTACATCTACACAGCAAAAAAGACCAGTGGCAGTGAGTCTCAGAGCCTGGGTCAACTGATTTGAGCTAGTGGAGCCTGCACGGCCAGACTAAAAATAGCAGGGTAGATGTTTGGGCTTGGGCTGGAGCCTGAACGGGAGAGAAGCTCAGAGCCTGTGCTCCCCAGTCTCTCCCTCTTTGCCGGGTTCGAAGGTTCGTCTCCAGCCCGAGCACCCATGTCTGCTATTTTTAGCCGCATAGTTGACCCAGGCTATAGGGCTCACTGCCAATGTTTTATTTGTTTTCTGTTGTGTAGATGTACCCAGAGGGGCCCACCTAACTAAGCAAGGAGGAGCTGGCAAGTTAGGGCAGGACATGCATTTAGGCTTTGCCTCACCACTGTCCCTAAATACGGTATTCCGGTTCACAAATACGGTCTTGTTTTGAAAAGGCTGGTCTGTATTACTGCAAATATCTGCTGGTTGCATTGCTCCTAAGAGGGGAAGTCTCCAGTGGGTCCAAGCTCATTTGGACTAGTTCAAGGAATCACACTGAGAAACAGAGATGCTGAAGCCAAAAATCCAATCTTGGAAACATGGGGCTCCCGCCCTTGGGAAAAGTGAAGGCCCAGGGCCTATCACATACACGTCCAGAAAGACCATATAAAAGTAGAGGCATAGCATATCTTGTGGATCCAGGACATCACATTTTGAAAACATGCAAAAAGGCAGACAAGCTATCTAGAAAGGCATCCAAGCAGAGTCTCTTCAATGGCCCTGTGGTACATCATTGTTAGCTAGATAGGCAAGGGATCAGTATCAATCCAGCTCTGTATCTGAGTGCAAAGCACAGAATGTAAAGTTCGTGCCACATTTCCCTTTCTCCCTCCCCGAGACCCAATAATTGCAAAATAAGTTGTGAAAAATACTTAATAAAATAGTATAAATAAAAAAAACAAAAAACCCACCCAGTCACTGTTTCTCGCCTGCCTTATTTCTATCACAGCCAGACTTGTGTTGTGAAATTTTTAATTCACTTTGACACAGTTTTTCTTCACACATTATTGGCTTAGCAACCTTGACAGTACTTCAGGAGACGTGAGGCAGTTTCTTTCCTCAGAAGCATTTTGCCATCTGTGTAAGTGTCATTAAGTTTGAACTCTCCCCTCAGTTATCTTGAATTTGTCAGATCAGTTAAGATCTCCAAGAGTCTCTTAGCGCTGCAGATAGATACCAGGGTTTTGCCAAGAATTGCAGTGTTGTTCAGGTGCCATTATCAAGAATTTTCCATATCAGACCACAGGTACTTTCAAACGGGTAAAATTACAGTGACTTGTCTTGCAGAAAAATGTACAAGGTGCTGTTTCCCAAAGAAAGCAAAAATTAGGCCTGGTTTGCACTTAAAAATTAGATCAACCGAGCTATGTCACGCAGGGCTATGAAAACATTCACGCCCTGCGTGCCATAGTTAGGTCAGCCTAAGCCCCAGTATACATTGACAACCTAACTGTGTCTGTCTACTACCTCTCAGAGAGCTGGATTAACAATTTTATTAAAGCTAATGTTAAACAGAAATTATGTAATACATAGGATGAGAAAAGAGTGTCTGTACATCTGGGTGTAGTGCTTAGATTATCCGCAAATACAGTTTGTTTTTTAAAAGTCATATGATACATAGAGTACATAATCAGCAATAATCCAAATTTAGGTGAATAAATTTAAGAATACAGTTTGGATATTAGCATCCAAGTACTCAGGTACATCACTCATGAGAAGTTGTACAGAGATTTAGTTGCAGAAAGCAAAATATATCAATGAATGGAGACTGTCTCTCAGTAATTGAGAATTAGATTGTATTTCCTAAATGGAAAACCTACCCTATCAGGGAAGTCTTTCAGTTACTTTCCTTGCTGCGCTTCTCATCAGCACTCCAGCTCATCCCTCCTGGTATTGTCGATGTCCGGTGATGTGTTCTATGTAGATGTCCCTCGACTATCTGATGACATCCGACACCATGAGTTGCCGCATCAGATGAGCATAGCATTGACCAATTCCGCATTCCCGCAACACTCGCTCGTTACTGGGATCCCATACACAAAAGACTCAGACGATCAGCGCGTCTCTGAACCTGGTAACCCCTAGCTCTCAAGGTGTTGGCCAGAGGGGTGTGTCTCCACCTTTCAAGCTCGGGCATCGTGGAAGGCTGGGGTCCTGTTCTCAAAGGGCACTGTGGCGTCCACGATGATGATCTTCTTCCAGTCCTTGTTGGAGATGAAGATGGTCAGTCACAGTTGTCTGTCCACTCTGGGAATGGTGGAATTCACAGCAACCTTCCCTATGGGTGCTGGGATGGCTTTGACCAGGCGATCTTGGATGGTGTTGCGTTGCAGCTGCCAGGCTCTGGAATGGGGCTTGCAGCTACACAGGACGTGGGATAGTGTCTCGTGGGCACCCTTCCTACATCGCTTGTCCCAATTCCCGTGGCAGACAGCTCCGTTCAGAGGAACACAGTTGAGCCGGGCCCCATGGATGAATCTCCTGTCGGCAAATTGGCTGAAGCTGCCCCCGGGGAGGAAGTGGTTGCTGATGTCCCACTTTTCACATCACCTCGAACACCCTGCCCTGGTCCAGCTTGTGCTTCAGGTTTTCCACATACTGGCAGCAGATGGCATCCTTCAGGGTCCTCTCCAGCATGGCTCTAGTTTTTGGAGTGAGGATAAATACACTGATGAAAAATCTCCTTCTGCTGATGTAGGAAGTGTCTGCACTACTGCAGCTGTAGCACGGGTAGTGTAGGCAGAGCTTTAGTTTGAAGTTTTTTAAAATTCTTTTTAACTAATTTAGACTATGTTCTGATGTACTACCTGTTTCCACTCTAGGTACTTACTAGAATATGTTGCTGTATTCATATAATTTTAAGCTCTAAGTTTTATAAAAGGTGCCAGAATACCCACAGACAGTGTTGTCTTGAAAAAATTAAACTAGTTGTTTATAACAATACAGAAGTGTCCATATAAAACAGGGGTAGGCAACCTATGGCACATGTGCCAAAGGCAGCACGCGAGCTGATTTTCAGTGGCACTCACACTGCCCAGGTCCTGGCCACCGGTCCGGGGGGCTTTGCATTTTAATTTAGTTTTAAATGAAGCTTCTTAAACATTTAAAAAACATTATTTACTTTACATACAACAATAGTTTAGCTATATATTATAGACTTATAGAAAGAGACCTTCTAAAAAACATTAAAATGCGTTACCGGCACGCGAAACCTTAAATTAGAGTGAATAAATTAAGACTCGGCACAGCACTTCAGAAAGGTTGCTGACCCCTGATATAAAACATTTTCTTGTATGCAGTGCTAATATTTCAGTAAGCATCTTAATGAATCCAGGAAGGGATCCAGATAAGGCCAGAGCTCAAGACCATTAAAATAAAGGTTACTCAACTGTAACTTGGGTTTTCTGAACAAAAGAAGAGAGAGGGCCTTTACACTGGATTGGTCAGGTGTAAAAAATGTGTCTTTTTCTAGGGCATGAAGGATTCTTGAGATTCTCCTCTCTCAGAACTCTGTGAAGTATTTACATTATATAACCAAATACTTGATTGTTTTTATTTAATAGTCACTAAATCTACACCAAGGGCAAGTAGGTTTTGTAACTAGACAGCATGGCCCTTGCAAGGCTTTAACCTCCTGCTCCCCATTTGGTCAGTGGCACGGCACATCCAAAATTTATACTACCCCGGATGCTAAGACAGACTGTGACCGAGTGGCGTGGATAGCAGAACCTCTTTTCCACAATAGAGAAACAGTGATCTGGGGAGACGTTTATGTCCTGGACAGAGCCATTGTATAGATTCCCCAAGAATGTCCCTTTTGATTAATGGTGGAAAATCTCAATCTTATTTTCTGAAGAACGGGTCTAGACAGGGTTGTCCACTATCTTGCTGACCCCAAACACTAGCTGTTTTTCAAGGTTTCTCTCTGAACAACACTGAGTACAGAGTTGCCATATATGCAGATTACATATTGCTTTTTATCTCCAATCCTACAACCTCAATTCCTCCCCTTCAGTTCCTGAGGAACATCTTCTCGGATTTTAAAGTAAATGTTGAAAAATGGCATGCATTGGCAATAGGGTACAGCCCAAGTCGGACACCTACTAACTCAGATTGGATTTCTTCATATAACGCAAATCTCAGATACTTAGGGATACATATTCCAGCAAATTGCTCAGATCTTTACAAATCCAACACAGTCCACTGTTGGACAAGATAAATTACCTGTTTGGATAAGTATCCAGAGTTCAACGTCAGCTGTTAGGCCGTATCTGTGTAATAAAAAACTACCCTTTTCTTATTTTCTCTAGGTTTCTATAATTGTCTTCTAATTTTTTAAAAATAAAACCCACATATTAATACCATTATTAAAAATGTATTTGGATAAAAAAAAAGCAACCACCCAGATTTAGACAGAGCATTGTATATGGCCTCACATTTAAGGTATACCATGTGGGCTGTTTGATTTATTTATTTTTAGTTTGATTGGTTTGCTTTGATAAGAGCATTAGAGTGACTGGTACTCAAGTAAATACAAAACAAACGAAAGGTTTTTTCTTCATTTCTATGTTTTTGTGTTTTGTAATTGCTGTTCCATTATAATCACACTTCATCCTGGATCAGAGATGATCCCTTTAATATAACATGAATTTTGTTAATATTTCTTGTTCCAGATCTAGCAATCAGATTTAAAGAATATTAGTGTTATTCAAGAGAAAGCCCTCCATAGAGCATATGCCATCCTGAGAATCTTAGGAGGGCTGAGATTATACAATGGAGTGATCTTTATCTTCTTAACCTTTGCCTGCATCTGTGCTTCAGATATACGATCATTCATAGTTTTGTTTTCAGTTGTATAAACTGTATGTTCCTGCAGTCTGCAAATGTTGGTTTGAATGATCTTGGCATTTTGCTTCTTTTCCTTGTTACCCCTTTAAAATAATAAACTACTTAATTAAAAAAAAACTTGAATCAAAGAGGTGTAATTTTTGTCTTTACATAATTTAAATGAGCATTTGTTAAAAAAAGGAAACAATGGAGTAAGGTTTTAAACCAGTTTTCAAGCTGAAAAATGGGAGCTATTTCCCAGAAATAAGAGAACCTCTGCAAATTTTGCTGTGCATCCAACACTCTGAGGTGGGCTTTAATTCACAGATTTAAAAATCCTCCTGCTGAAGAGCAAATAGCTTCAGGGTTAAATTAATCCACTTTTTAAAAATTACCAACAGAATTCAACCTGCCTGGCTTCATGGAGGCACACGGATCTTTAGTTATGATGGTAATACAAGTGAAGGAGATAATTGTGAGGGAGGTGCTGATAAAGAAAAGGTATGACTGCGGTAGAAACAAACCTGACCCACTTCATGAACTGAATACTGATCAGCCATTCTGACGTCAATGCATATTTTACTGTCCACCAGCAAGACAAGCCAGCAGCGCACTCTACTTCAAAATAATAGTCACTCCTACCTGATTTGGTTCAACCACAATTGCGATCAGGTTCATGTGTTCTCTGCAGACTCTCAGTCTATAAAAGATCCTAATCCAAGCTCTCATGGGCTGGAAGTATACAGAGAGCTTCTCATCGTTTCATCCTAGTTTGAAGCTATGCTTATTTTCCGCACACCTTTACAGAGTGCACAGATTTTATTTGGTGGAGCCATAGTGCAGAAGCAGTCAATAATCTGCACTCTGGCCCTCACAGACCCTTCAAAACCAAGTCAACTCAAAGAAGAATAAAAATAGTTTGAATTTTTCCTGAGGCAAACCATTTCTGATCAGAACAAATGGGATTGTCTGGTTAGCACTGAAAAATAATGCAGGGTAAAATCTGAAGGAGAATGCATTAGTGTAATAGCCCTAACCCCCATCCCTCCCCAAGCAGACATTTTATCTGGGTAGTATAGAAGGCCCTTTGTTTTCAATTTTTATCAGAAAATTCCCAGGTTCTGTAAAAGCGATTTGGTTTTTACCAATTTTCACCCAAATTTTTGGATCACTGAAGTACATGAAAATACTGATTATGTTAAGGAAATCCAAAGTATTAGGATTAGGTAGGTGCGTTTATGTTAATAATAAATTAGTGTAAGTGTAAATACAAGGCTCTATGTTAAAGTAAGGAAGATACACACACGTGTGCATGTGTATGTACTGTTAATATACAGTTCACGAAATCAACCACTGCATTAAAACTTTTTACTTTCAATACTTACTTTTCTCTATTGGTTGCTTTTTTCTGTTCTCCCATCCCCCAATATTAATCCAGATGCTTACTCAGAAAACTGATAACTTTTTACACCAATTTCCACCCATTTTAATTTTTTTTTGTAATGAACATATGATAAATTCCTTGGTAATTTTAAACAAAATAAAATAAAATGGAGGGCCTTGTTAATATATGTATGTTTGTTATTTAGGACGCATTTTGAGTTTGGATTTATTTATATATATATAAAAAAATCTGGAAGATAATCCCCTAGAACAATCAGATCAGGATTCGTTGCTCCCTAGGATCAACATTTACTTACCTTACATAAAGACCCCTGTTGAGAAAAGCTCCTTGGACCTCTCTCCATTGTTTTTTTGAGCAATTTTAAATAAAAATCCTGTAACTTGCAGTACTGCCTCTTGGGGGGCGGGAAGGGGAGAAAAAGGAGGAGGAGCCTAAGCAGCAAGGGTGACAATCTCACAAATACTTCAGCATACATTCTTGGGAACAGGTTTTTTGGGTCTCAGTGTCTTCACCATTGAGCTGAACCACACAGGGCAATTTTATTCCTATTTCTATATTTGACTAAGAAGTGTTTGGCCACTAAAAAGAAAAAGCTTCAGAATAAGAGCCCCAAGAGCCAGAAGCAGATTTGCCAGCAAATTAAGTAGTGAGATGAACCAGCAAGTTACTGTGAAGCATGCAGCTGGGCAGTTGACTCTTTGTTCTTCCATGGCAGAACTGGATGTGTGGTTGGATTTCCCAGATGGCTGGACTGACTAGCAGAGGGAGGGCCCAAAGAATTAGTACAAAAAGCCCAATGCCATTACAACAACAACAGAAACGCTCTTGAGGTTAGATATCAGCTGGATCTGGTTTTCCTCCGACTTTGCAGAACTGTCTCAAAATAATCAATTGCTTTAATTTGCTATTTAAAAAAAATATACAGTATTTTCATGACCGAGAGGACTAAGCTATGGGAGTTGGGCCCCTGGCTGCCTTTTGCTCTTTCTCAATTTGATGATTGGAGGCAGTGAAGAACACAGCAACTTGCATCCATCTGAGCACAAGTGACCCACTGGGGAAGGGGAGAAAGGACAAGGACCTCTGTGACAACACATCACCACGCAGTCTGGGGTGAAACACTGGGTGAAATTCACTGCTCATCACTTTGTGGAATTAATGAAAGAGGTGACTGGGCACCAATCACCATAATGTTTCTGACAGCTATGACTGTCTTCTGATTAGCCATCACTAGAGCCACTGCTGGACAAAGGGACCGCTCTGGGTATGACAAAGCTGTACACAAGAATCACAGTATATGAAAAGTGTGAAGCGTGGGACTACTAGCTAACGTGGATACTTATCCACAGGCCAGCACAGTGATGAGCATTTTGACAATACAGTGCTAGCACTACAGAAGACCCGAAGAGAGAAAGAGCCTGACATAAGCAGTAAATGGAATTGGCTAATAACTTTATAATTTCACCTTGCTTTTATTTATTTTTGAATCCTGGAGAATGCATGCTGTGAAATTCCCTATGCTAGAACAGCTCATGTCTCTAACCTTTTCTTGGCTAACAGGGCTCCTGGGATGCCTTTGAAATAGTGTTTTTGTGAACCTTTGTTGTGCTTGTGCTGGAATGTTCAGGGAGGCAGTGAACTTGCTTCTCTGCACCTCTAAGGACATTTATGAAAAGGAGACCTTCTCTGAATACAGCACAACCATCAAGGCAGCTCAGACCCCCGAGGAGAAAATCTGAAAAACAATTCTGGTTGAACATGGCAAACGATAGCACAAAAAAATGCCATAAAGAAAATAAAATGGAGGGAGGGGGTGGGGAAGAAGAGATGAACAGAAGAAGAGGAAATGAAAGACCATACAAACAGGACAAGAATGTTCATTAATTCAGTACAGTTACTGATAGTAGATAGGTCCACATACACTGCAATTCTGAGCTGCAAAATTTGCTCAAGTACTGCTCCAGAATTTCAACTTTCATTCTAAAAAATAGTAATAATCGTAACAGTCATAAGTCGTTAAGTCTTATGGTGCGAAGAAAACCTTAGAAAACATGAACAGACTGCAAACCAATGGTTAAGGCTACAATTATGTCACGGAGGTAAATCTGTGACTTCCACTGACCTCCGTGACATTTTCTGCCCTGAGGCTAGAGCTCCCAGCCAGTGCCACCCTGCATGCCCAGCCACGCGGGCAGCCGGCAGGACACAGCAGCCAGTGGGGACTCCCCAGAGCTGCCCAGTCGCAGCTGCAGGACCCTGCAGCTACCAGCTGCCCGGGGCGAGTGGACCCTGCAGCAGGGGGACCCCGGAGCTCCCACGCACTGCATCAGTGGGGGACCCAGAAGCCCCAGCAGCAGTTGGTGCTGAACCCACCTACCCCTTTTGTCAAGGATATTTTTAGTGAAAGTCAGGAAAAGGTGACAGGCTGCCGTGATTTTTTGTTTCTTTTCCGTGACCTGTCCACAACTTTTACTAAAAATATCCATGACAAAAACTTAGCCTTACCAATGGTCAATGCAAGTCCAGATGACACAATGGTAAAAAAAAAAAAAAAAAAAACCAAAACACTCCGGGTGTCCTATCAGTGCTAGTACCGATAAAGCTGCTCAAGTCGTAGAATGAAGTTGAGAGAACTGCCTAAAGCCCTCAGTATCAATTCAGGTATCTTTGTCACCAATAGCTCTGAGAGAACAACGCTAATTGCTCAATTAATTTTAATGGGGTGCTAATTCTGAAACTGAATGATACAAATTCATTCTGAACATTATTTACTATTTCACTTTGAACCCTTTATTATAACATCCAGCTTATGCACTTGGTCCACATTCTCAAATGGCCTTCCATGCCAAAAGCCCCATTTGTCCTTTACTCCAAAACTCCCAACTTCCACACAAAGTTACTGCAAAATCCTCCTGTTTCCTGACCACTTCACCAACAGATCTGCATTTTCAATATAAAATCCTGAAACATACAAAAACCCTGAAATTTATAAAATAAAATGAAGTTTAATATCAAATGAAATTACATGGGGACTATTGCAATAACTGTGCTATTCACTTTCATTTTACATGAAATAAAAGCCTTCCATTTTTAGTTTATCTGAAGCTGCTGCAGACTTTCTAGTGTGACACAATGGAGTGCTGCAGGAATTAGGAGTGCGGAGTGTACTGCCGCACCCTCTGGCTTGAAGTGGTTTCCATTATATCCAGGGTTTAGAGTTTGGTTCAATGGATCTCAGCACCCCCAGTATAAAAATAGTTGCAGCACCGATGGCTACAAGGATGCATAAGTGTGGCCATGAAGTACACAGGACTTGACATCAAGAACCAGCTATTAATTGTCCATTTGCTCCCTTGTTTTATAGCGTTACCCTTTTTGACCTGAGCACCTAGCCAAAGATTTGGGGTCTTGCAGATTGCAGTTAAGAGAAGAAATTGATGGAGTCAGCTCCCTTTGTTGTAATCTTGTTTATTTACAAAAATGTACAAATCCTTTTTTTCCCCTAAACACAGCAGGAACCAAACAGGAGACTGTTTCCTTCCTCACACTCCCAAATCTCTCTTAGCTAGCATCAGACCCAAAAGCCTCAGGCTTCTCTCAGGACCACACACCAAACTTATCCAGGTTATGTCTGGAGTTTCCTTCTCTGTTTCTATGTACCTCTCTGCTTCTTGTCTCCCATCCCCAAACACTTCCTATTCAAACAATACCCAGTGAAGCCCTCTGCCCACATAATTCAAATTCACGAGTGGCCTTGGATGTGTCTTTGTTTTGGGTAGAGACAGCTAGTATTTCATAAAGGAGCTTAACTGTTCCTACGATTTTAAACGAAGGGTGGCTGTTACACCTCCAAGTTTCATGGAGGTTTAACCCAAAATATAACAATAAGGATCCTTCCATTCTTTCTTCAACCAAAAATGTCCTCCAGTATGTCTAAAACCAGCAATTAGAAATAGTCTAATGTTCTACCAGCCATATGGATCAGGCAAGCAGGCACTGCAGGCACCACACATTGAAATTAAATACACCTCCCTTTTCATTGTTTTTTTTTTGCGCCAATTTTAAAACAAAAATCTGTTCAGTGTCACCTTTAACACATTCCTACAGCCTTGTCCGTATGGAAAATATCAGAGATCAAGATGCATCCTGTATCATGGCAATGGCTTTTAAGCCACTGCAGGAAAGCTAGGTAGGAAGTCCAACAATAAGATGATGTGATAGGGATTTGTATCTTAAGAGAGTATCTCTACAGCTTTGTCAGCCAACTGAAAGTCTATTTGCAATTTCTTGTCAGAACTGGCAAGTTTACTTCACTGCAAACCAGCTTCTTACTGCAGAGACTCCTTTTCCCCTACCTCCCCGTCCCCCGGCTACTGCTAATGACAAAAGTTCAACAGTTCTCCAAGTCAGGGTGTCACCCAACCCTTCCCTATGCTAGAGTGTCAGGGCTAAAATCAGTCTGGAAGGGTTCTTGGAATTGTAATGAAGTAACAAGCAGCAAAATTATCCCATTGCATAGAACATCTGCTGTGTCTAAATTTATTAAAATGAAATCATGCATGGTAAAAAACAAAATCAATACGCTTCCATTTTGAGCTTTTTTATGTTGAAAGAAGTTATCTGATTAATTCTGTTTTAACCTGCACATCTGGCAGTGTTAATGAAGTGTCATGACACTACAAAAAAAACCCCAACCACTCTCCCGACCCCCACCCCCCAAAAAACACCACACCACAACTCTATAAATAAGTTCCATTTTCCTGAAGACAAAAAGGAACTAATCTAGGAGTTATTTTTAGTTGGTGTTTCTTGCCATCATCACAAATTACCCACAAATGTAAAATATTGCCCCTGTTTACCTTTCCACTTCTTACTGTTACTGGAATCTCTTGAGCAACAGCAACTCATTTGTTGGAGCAGACCAGGTGCTTCCATGGGTACAAATAAGGTCTTATTTAGAATCAACTGTATTCTGAGTACCTGCTATTTTGATGTTCATGTTGTTGTCAAGCAGGAGATTTTCAGCCTTGAGGTCACGGTGCACAATCTTTCGGCTATGACAATATTCCACCGCAGAGAGGATTTGCCAGAATTTGCGCCTGGCCTCGGGCTCACTCAGACGGCCGTGGTTGGCAAGGTAATCTATGAAAATAATGCATGTTTCAAGGGAAATGCGATAACCCTGCGATTAAAATAATTTCTTTCAAACATTTATGATGCAGAAACAAGAGAAGGATTTGGCCAATTTCAGACACCAACAGTTATTCACACAAGACCCTCTGCAAAATGGCTTCAGAGCCAGAAAAAAAAAAAACACATTGTGCAACATGGCTCAATAGTCTCTTCCTTCAGTGACGCATGCTTTGGTTTGATAGTCCCTTGTCATAAAACAGGAACTATTTCCATGGAAACAGAAGGACAGCTGCAATAAACTGGTTTTTGCTATGATAAGGTTTCAGCTTTGTTTCAAGGTTTAATCACCTGAAGAAGACATTTACACTTCATTCTTTGTCTCTCCAGATATGTCTACACCGTGCAGTAGCACCATGGCATAGACCCTTCCTACACTGACCGAAGGGTTTTCCCCCACCAATGTAGCAATCCATCTTTCCAAGAGGAGGGAGCTAGGTCGATGAAAGAATTCTTCCACCAAACTAGCCACATCTACCTCAGGGATAAGGTCGATCCAACTATGAGGCTCGGGCACAACATTTTTCATATCCCCGAGTGACATAGGTAGGTCAATCTAATTTTTAAGTGTAGGCCAGGTCTCACCACATGCAGCCTTGCTGCCTAATTATATTGTTTCCATAGAATATAGACAACCAATATCTATGCAACAACAGACCTGGCTGGTCGCTGCTCCTTCTCATACCTCAGGCACTACGATCAGTGTGTTTTTATAATTAATAATTTTTGTGACAGTAAATTTAGTGCTAGAATATAGCTAGCCCCAGAAAAAGAAGTCTCGATGGATCCCCAGAACAGGGACAGCATAGGCAGCAGCTTCTATTCACTGTCCCAAGTGGAGGCTGGTCTCCAATTCAATCCTTTCTCTGTCTCTCTCATGAGGCAGTAGTGCAATTAACAGCAAAGGTGTGCAGTAATGGTACTAGTATTACTCATTATTAAACCACAGGCAGCAGCAGATGTATGTATAGCAATTTGCATGACAGACTCATTGCATCATAATAATAAATCTTTGGTGGTGGAATTCAAACACGACGGGCCAGTGAACATGACATGTTTCATTATTTGTTGGATTAAACCAGTTTAAAAAATGCAAGGCGATTTATAGCTAAATGGTTAGTAGCAAGCCAAAAATAATCAACACCAATAAATTCTGAGGTGGTATTCTAGGAATATGCCTGACTCAAAACATTGGACAAGTCACTACAGCTCAGAGGAGATACAGAATTTCTCTCATTAATAGAGCTTATTTCTTAGAACTATGTTAAAAGGTTTTTGTGTATCATCAGATGCAGTGAAATTTGACTATGAAACTACATGGATAATTCTAATCTTTTGACTGTTCAAACAGAACAGATCCGACATTCATATATACTCTAGTCGGGCGACTGTAAAGGAATTATACTAAAAATGTCTACTTCGTTCCTTTTATATGGAACATGAACCATTCAATGCATTTCCCTCTCCCCAATCAATTTGGCACACAATCATCCCAGTAACACATTAGTACATATGTTCTATGAGAACAGAAATGAAATCCAAAGAGAATGCAGGGGACAGTAATTAGTGCAACAGAATGTCCACTAGCTGCCACAGTGAAATATTTGCTTACTGCGATATATTTTAGATCTCAGCTGTTAGTCTAAAAGTAGTTTCTGTTAAAAAGAGAAAGAGGGAGCAGAATGATTTTTAATTTTGTCTTGACTAAGGTTTGGTCCCTGGCTGTCACATCTCTGGAGTAACCTGCAGGTTTTCCATTCACTGGGCATTTTCAATTTCTGTCTAAAATAAACTAAACTAAGGAACTCGGATTAATATTGGGGTACAGGTTAGAGCTAGTCCCACTTTCATTTCATATAGCTGACGACATAATTAGCACCAGGCAAGACTGCTGAATGATGGCACAATACCTAATGTAATATTTATGTGGTTCAAGTAAAATTACTTTATCATCTTTCCCATTATCACAGAAGACTGACTTTAGCAGCACGTCACATGCACACTTCCTCATATGCAGACCTGCTGCAACCTAACTTTGAAACAGGAGATCCAGATTTCTCATACTACTGCATTTGCTTCAGCATTAATTTTTAAAATGCCAACAAATTTTTATTCAGAGTACACATTAATATTAGCTAAAAAGTTTAGTTCAACAACTTCCAATAATTCAGGCTGTGTGGAGAACATAGTGTGTGTACATGTGCGCACACATGCCTTTGTGTACATTAATTTTAAAGTGTTATACTGTAAAATTTACTCCCTTCAGAGAAATAACATTTCTTATTGGCCAGAGGGATGGGAGCAGTCCAGGGCAAAATGCATTCTGGCTGGGGGCATCAGCAATGTTCTATCATGTGACGTCAAGTGCAAACAAACCTTCAGAGTGTGCATGCATGTTGAAAACCTCCTCTCCAAACAGATTTTGAATTGTCTAGCTGAACAAGTGAGAATCATTTTTATAGGAAACCATCATTGGGAGTTACCTGCTAAAGGACAGATTGTCCATGGCCCTTGCACAGATTTCATTAGTTGACCAGGCCTCAAGAACCTCACCCAGCAGCAGGATTGTCTGAGGCAGCCCTCTGCCTTTGCTGGTGCATATGATACCCAGGCCATATGGGCCTCCTCCTCTTTTTCTTCTGTTAAAAAAGGCTGATTCACTGACATCTGGTCTACACTAGAAAATGAAGTCAATTTAGCTACAAGATGAACTACGGGTACGTCTACGCTTAAAACGCTGCAGTGGTGCGTCTGCACTGTTGCAGCTATGACACTACAGTGCTTCAGTATACATGGGCGCCAACTTATATGGGCTCGTGGGGCTAAAGCCCCAGGAATATTAACAATGAGGGGCTCTGCTCCACCAATATTTGGAGCTAGGTTTCTCCCCTGTTTGGAGCGCAGGGAAGTCAAAGGGCTCTGGGCTGCCTGCAACAGCGGGGAGCCCAGAGCCCTTTAAATCCCAGCCGCAGCCGGGAGTCAGAGGGCTCTGCACTGCCCGTAGGGGCAGAGAGCCCAGAGCCCTTTAAATCCCAGCCACGGCGGCGGCTGGGATTTAAAGGGCTCAGGGCTCCCCGCGGCTGCCAGCAGCCCAGAGCCCTTTGAATCCCAGCCCCTGGCCGCTGATTGCTCCCTCCCCAGACCCCTGCCCCAACTGCCTCCTAGAACCCCCACCCCCTATCTAAGCACCACTGGTCCTTGTCCCCCGATTACCCCCTCCCGAGACAACTGCCCCTTGGGACCCCAGCCCCTATGGCCCTATCTAAGCCTCCCTTCTCCTTGTCCCCAACTGCCCCCTCCTGAGACCCCACCCAACTTCCCCCCAGGACCCCACCCCCTACGTGTCCCATGATAAACCCCCTGGACTCCCATGCCTATCCAATTGCTGCCTGTCCCCTGACTGCCCCTCCGAACCTCTGCCCCATCCAACCCCCCCTGCTCCTTGTCCCTTGACTGCCCCCCGGAACCGCCTACCCCTTCTCCAACCCCCAAACCGCTTACTGTGCCACTCAGACCAGCGTGTCTGGCTCCGTGCAGCTCCAGACAGTTGCTGTCATGCTCCCCCATGGAGCCCACAGCCCTCTCCCACCCCCAGCACCTGCCTTCCAGATTTGAACACCTCAAAATTCAGGAGTGCTCAAGCTCGGTTTGGGCAGCTTTTACTTCATTTCTCCCAAATCAAATATACTGATCCACTGTAACTTGCTGTAGAAAAAGTAGGATAACATTGAGCAAGAAATGCTTATTAGGACTGGAATTGCTATTTTCAACAGCCATTGCCTTTTTGTTTGTTTAAAAGGAAGACAGTGATATTGCATTGGCAAATTCCCCATAGAAAGAAAGAGTGGAACAAAAGAATAATAAAGGCACCTCAACTTTTCCTCATTTATGGAGGACAGTCTTATAATATGCATCCAGATATCCTCCAATCACACAAGCTGAAAATTGTTCCACTTTACTGCAGCTCTGTAACCATATGGGAACCAATCCTGTCTGTGTTTTGTGCACATCCAAAATTCCGGCTGAATGACCCGCCCTGGGAGCGAGTAACCAGTGACCCAGGGCTGAGGCAGCAGGAGGTGTGGGGGGGGGGGCGGGGCACCAGTGGGGGGGAGCCCAGGGCTGGGGCAGCAGCAGGGTGGAGGGAGAGCACTGGTTGGGAGGAAAGGGGGAAGCCCAGCGCTGGGGTGGCAGGGGGTGTGGGTGGGTGGGGGGAGAGCCCAGGACTGGGGCAGCAGGAGGGTACCGGGGGAGCCCAGGGCTGGGAAGGGGGGCAGCCAAATTTTTTTTTGCTTGGGGCAGCAAAAAACCTAGAGCCGGCCCTGCCTGGAGCTTCCCTGCCTGAACGTAAAGAGCGTGCAGCGCGTGTCTCTCTCCCTTGCTGCTGCTGCTGCCGCTTAAGGGCTACAGCAGAACAGCAGTGCAAGCTGCTGGTACTGTAGCACCTCAGGAGGGGGAGGGGAGTGGAGGGGGCCGTGCCGTGCCCCCTCACCATAATCCCATCTAGGTTGTAATTAATTTTGACTGAGTTGACCAGGACAATATCCCTAAGACCTGCAGACTTGTGGCTGCTGCTCTGTGACTTTTAAAGCAGATGAAGCCACTTTTGATTACAGCTTAAAACAAAACGATGCGGGTGAGAGGAGGAAGTGATTGATTGGTTTCACATAGGACCTGGAGTAAAATTGCTATAAAGGATTGTCTGAAACTGGTGTACAGACAAATTAGTGTGTGGCAAAGTCTTAAAATGACTGAGAATTGAAATATTTAATTGTAATGTGCTCTTAAATTAATCAGATTGCATCGACAATTGGGAACCATTTTTATACAGTGATGGTAAAATGTATATTGAAGTAGGCAAGTGCTGCTTCTGACTTTCCACTTTTGACCCTTGTAATCTTGTGGCACTGACGCGTTGTAGCTTCATTTTATATTGGCTTACAGGGCGGGAGCGGGGGGCACCACCATTTTGGGCCCCACCAAAAATTATACAAACCTGCCGCCTATGTCAGTATACACACTACCTACGCCAGGGGTTCTCAAACTGTGGGTCAGGAACCCAAAATGGGTCGCAATCCCATTTTTATGGGGTCTCCAAAGCTGGTGTTGGCCCTGGGCCCCAGCAAGTCTGAAGCCCAAGCCCAAGCCCCACCCCCCAGGGCTAAGGTTACATGCCGCCAGCCCAGAGCAGAAGCCCTTTGGCTTCGGCTTTGGACTCTCGCCCGAAGTGCTGGGCTCGGTCTTCGGCCCCCCTCCCCGGGGTCATGTAGTCATTTTTGTTGTCAGAGGGGGGTCACAGTGCAATGACGTCTGAGAATGCTGATCTATGCTAATAGGAGGGCTTCTCCAATTGGCGTAGATAATCTAGAGGCAGTTAGGTCAACAGAAGAATTCTTTTAGCAACATCTCTCAGGGGTGAGGATTTTTCACAACCCTGAGAGATGTACTTACACCAAAGTAAATTTCTAGTGTAGACCAGGCCTAAGTCCCAGAGTAGAAAATGCTAGGTCGATGGAAGAATTCTTCCATCGACCTAGCAACTGTCTCTCGGGGAAATGGATTACCTATGCCGACAGGAGAAACTCTCACATCAGCATAGATAGGGTCTATACTGAAGCATTGCTGTAGCGCAGCTGTAGTATTCTAAGTGTAGACATACCTAGAAAAACTAACTAATTACAAACGATAGCACTGCTTCCCCCACCCCTGCCAGAAGGGCAGAAGGAAAGGAAAACCAACAGAGCAGGCATTGAAGCAGGAGTGCCGCCAGCATTTTTGGCACCCTAGGCAGCAGAAGGTCCCAGCCCCGAAATACTGCCGACGACTAGGGTGGCCGAAGAGCCGGCCGCCGCGGTCGTCGCCCCCCAAATGTTAATGGGTTGCGCCGGCCCTGCATTGAAGACACTGGATATAATCCCCACTTGCTGTGCCATCAGTGGTTAAGACAAATTGAAGGGCAATTGGGACTACTCCCCCGTTTATTACCCTCAGCACCCTCCACAAGTGGAGGGAGCAGTGAGTAGACCCCGCTTAACAAAGGACTTTGGAAGCTTATGGCATAGGTGCTTTGATCCTGAAAGTGGGGCTACACAAAGGCCACCTGAAGCAATTGTATAGGGATGCTCCATCAAGATGCAAATCATTCCAAAGGGATTGGAGAAGAAGTGGAAATATGCTGCAGGGAGGTGGCCAGCCACAAAGAGGGGAGCAAGGCTAAATGCCACAACCTGGCTTTCAATCCCAAAAGGTGAGAGCTGTTATGCCTCTTTGAATGGTCTATATCCATGATGATAAATAATGACTCAAATGGGTTTAGAGAAAACTTGACTATTCTCTACTATTTTATCCAAGCAGAAATCAGAGGAGACCAAACAATATAATCTCATGTTCCTAAAATAAATTATAGTTTGGGATTTTAATACCATCATAGGGTGTTTTATAAATCTGCATTCCTGCCCCTCATTTTCATTGCTATTCATCAATAGATGATAAATTATGGCTTATTAGCTGCTATAATGAAATATAAAGTTTGTACAATGTGGAGGATGGTGGAGACAGTCTGCTGCCATTTGGCCGTGATCCCTGTAATGTGTCCGGAGGGGAAATTTAGCAGGAAAAAACCCAAATAAAAAAAAGCTTTTACATCCTGTAAGTTGTATAAGGCGCTTAAAAGACACAGACACTCTCCCTCCCAACATTAATAAACATTTCCCTCTGGCAATATTTCAGCCATACAGAATTTGTAAAAGAACAAATTTAATTTACAAACTATCAATAATAGTTAAGCTGCTTCTTTATGATGCGACCTGGAATAAGTGCAACATAGCTGGCGAAAGACCATCATCACACACACAAGACATATTCATGGCCAAATACTGTTCTTCAGTTACACAACTTGTAAAGCCACAGAAACATCACTGATTTCAGTAGTATTGCTCTGGCCTTCCATCGTCACGGATGTTGGATTTGGCCCTTAATGAGTAAGGAAGCATTCGGCAGCAAAACTAGGGAGGAACTGCAGTCAGGTGACCTAGGAGAACTATGTTAGGGTGGTAATTTAGGAAACAGTCAATTAGGAGGAAGGAACTGCCAAACTGGGAGTGAACCAGCCAGTCAATATGGCAGGCAGGCAGAAATGTTTAGAATCAATGAGCATACACCCACTGGTTCCATGGAAAGTCCATACTTCCTTCCTAAAATCTGATTTAATAAGTGTTCCTTGTCCTGTTTAAAAAGTTTCCCCTCGTTTCACCTCACATAATAAATGGCCATATTCCTTTCCTTCGGATCCTAGCTTCAGGTCCAAGAGTTCATCATCTTATGGCTTTCATCAGAAACCTACTGCCATTCTCATACATTTCACAGGTTCATTGCTAGCTAGTCCTTCCTAGGTCAAATTTAAAAACAAAAGCCAAAATTCCAAGGGACAATCAGGATTCCAGCAGCAAGAGACACCTTGACCACCACACAGCCTGTGACTGCTGACTGATAACTCAGTTTGATCACACGCTTATGCCAACGGTGCAAGTAACGTAACTGAAGTAGTCTGGCACCAGCAGGTTAGGAAAATAGATTTCATAGTTAGCTCATTTGCCAAAGTCCAATAAAAGCTGCCTCAAGCAACCACCCAAAGGACCAGCATAAATCAATTTCCTCATGCACAATGGTCTTTGGCTGAAGGTCAAGGGCAGCTGTAGTGGAAAACTTGGGAAATGGTCATTTAGAGAATGGGGTTTGCATATTTGAGATCTGCAGATGAACAGTACTAAGTATTATTTAGCTTGCCTTGATATTTGTAGTTAAAGCAGGAATAAAATCCCTGTTACACATGTTGATTGATTGATTTTTAGCCTTGAAATTTTACATATTAAGTCTTTCAAGGCTCTTATTTCTTCACTGCACTGGACAGTCAAGGCAGAGGCATCAAGTGATTTTTTTTTTTTTATCAGCTATCCAACTCCCATCTTCTCCCTGATCCCACACATCCCTATCTATCCCACCACTCCTCAGCACCTCCCCAGCTGGCTAATCTGCCCCTCCAGCTCAGCAGGCTCTCTGTGCAGATAGAGGAGTTTGATGGCTGTGTGGACTAGCTTATTCTAATCATAAGGGACGAGGAGGGAGGAAGATCCTCAAGAAAATATTTGCTAAGGGCACATTTTAAAATTCTTCTTCGACCAAATAAATCTTTTAGGGGGGAAAAAAAATAGAAAATTGTAATGACCTAGGAAGGGCTAGTGTGAAAAAAATTGTAGACCAAATTCACTCAAAGAGTTTAACTAAGGGGTTTTAGTTCTAGTCTAATTGCAAATCTTAATGCAATTTTAACTATGAAGCCACTTCCAACACCTTCATATTTATTACTGAAGATGGTCTCGGGGAACAGGATTAATCATTTACAGAACTGCACCTGACAACCATCTTTGTCTGAATTCAGCTAACAGGTCAAATTTGCTTTTTTAAAATGCAAACAAATAAATATGATGTAATGGGGTACTGAGCCCTGCTTCTGTATGTTTGAAATAATCTGTCTGGAACATCTCTGATTAATGGTTTTACTTATGAATTTCAGTCAAAGTGCTTACGTAATTCTGATGGGTCAAACAGGGTTGTCCTAGGCATTGTAATGCCAAAAAGCAATAGGTCTAGGGAGCCTCTGGGTACACTGGGTAATTTTACTGGATTAGTTAGACAACATTTGATTTTAAAGGTAGCCCATGGGGGAAAAAATTAGGCTTATGCCTTGGAGGTGGGGTTATGATGTAAAGAGAAAGCCTAAAGGGTGTTTTTTGTGAAACCAAAACACATTCTTTTTGCCTGCTTATTTTTTACATTAGAAATTCATGTCTCAGCTGCCCCAGAAGACTCTAGGGGTATGTCTACACAGTGGGGAGTGAACCTCCCAATGCCAGTATACAGACTCCTGCTAGCAAGGCTCAAAATAGCATGCTAAAAATAGCAGTGTGGACACTGTGGCTCAGGCAGCAGCTTGGGCTCTCAAGCCTACCCAACCCCTAGGTCTGCGCTCAGGTGCTTAGTCTGAATCTCTGTGGGAGCTGCAACATCCACACTGCTATTTTTAGCATGCTAGCTCGAGCTCTGATAGTATATCTGCCTATTCATTCTGGGAAGCATGCGCTCCACTCTGGTGTAGACATATCCATACTGTACAATTTTATGAGTTTAGTTATTAAATTAAGCCTTAATAAAACAACTTTTAAAGGTATACCCCCCTGAGCCCTTCGATTAAAGTGTTAGCCCTCCATAAAGCATGCTGTGGGACCCTTAAAAGGATACTTTTGTGAAATCAGGGAAGAATAAACTTGGCACTTCTGCCTGGTTATTTCTAAGATAAAAACAAGCCAGGAAAGAAACCTGCTCTAGAAATTAAACCCTTCAGAGATTTTTTTTTATACCTTTTAAAGAAGCAAAAAATGTGCATATACACCTCTACCCCGATATAATGCAACCCGATATAACACGGGTCCACATACAATGCGGTACAGGTGGGCGGGAGGCGGGTGGGCAAGCGGGGTGAGGAGGCGAATGGGGAGGTGAGCAGCAGGCAGGAGGGGGGTGAGGATGCAGGCGGGCGAGGATGCAGGCGGGCACGAAGACGGCGAGCAGGAGAGCAGCAGTCAGGCGGACGGGGGGAGGCACGCTGGACAGACGTTGAGAAGACTAGCAGGGAGGTGAGCGGCGGGTAGGCTGTTGGGGTGAGGAGGCGAGCGGCAGCCGGGTGGGCAGGAGCGCTGGGCAGCCGATGAGGAGACTAGCAGGGAGGCTGATTTGTTCTAGGCCCCACACCCCTCTAGGGATGGCTCCGACACGCTGCTCTGAGTGGCATTTTAAGGGTGCCGGGCTAGGGCTGAGGGGTTGGATAAGAGGCAGAGGGTCTCAGGGGGCGGTCAGGGGACAAGGATCAATGGGTGGGAGGGAAGGGTTGGATGGGTCAGGAGTTCTGAGGGGTCAGTCAGGGGGCGGGAAGTAGGTGGGGGTCAGATAGGGGGCGGGGCCAGGCTGTTTGGAGAGGCACAGCCTTCCCTACCCAATATAATGTGGTTTCACCTATAATGCGGTAAGACTTTTTGGCTCCCGAGGACTGCGTTATATTGGGGGTAGATATGTACCCTATTTAAATAAAATATCCTTTGTAGGTCTCCCTTAAAAGTGAGTTCAGGTAGCAATAATCTCCTTGGTATCAGGCTGGGGCTCCTTTCTGAATATTGGAGTTTTTTTTGTTTTTTAAACAAACAAACAATCTCCTCTCCCCCAGCCAACCGAGGTAGGAGAATTAAAAGTAGAAAATTTGAATCGATATTAGATAGCTATAGAGATAAAAAGGAAAAAAACCTCTACAATAAATAGATGAACAGCATTTCATGTACTATAATCCGCTGTAGAAACACTTCTGGTTGCTGACTACATTTACACTGGGTGACTCAGGAGGGGAAGATGGTCTTGTGGCTAAAGCATAAGACAGGGTGTGTCAGGATGGCAGAGTTTGTTCCAGCTCATGAAGAATTACTGTGTGAACTAGAATAAATTGCTACCTCCTCCCCAAGAAGTGATGCAAATTTTGGATGGCTAAATTGAGATACCCTGAGCCTGATTTCCAGGAGGTGCTGGACAGCTGAAATCAAGCTATAAAGTGCTCTACATTTTAAAACAGCTGTACAAATTTTCACTAATTAAGCCTCACAGTGGCTCAATTAGATATATGCACTCTGAGATAAGTTGTGATAAGCTCTTTTGTGAGCACACAAGGGAAGGGGAGGTGCTCACCCTTACAGCAACTTATCACAAACTGGCCTTATAAATGTTATTTCTCCTATTTTACAAATGTGGAGACAGACACAGAGGTAAAGTTATGTGCACATGACAACCTACAACTCAAGAGTTTTTGACTCTCAGTCAGATGCTCAATCTATAAGACTACAACTGCTTTCTCCGTCAGCAGAAAAATTGCTCTCTGGAGGCCTAATCTACATTAGAAAATTAAGTCAGCTTAACTATGTCACTCGAGTCTCTGAACAAGGTAGTTAAGCCGATCTACCCCCTAGTGCAGACAGTGCTAGACTGACAGAAGACTTCTTCCATCAACCCAGCTATCGCCACTTGAGGAGACAGATTACTCAGGAGAACTTCTCCTGTTGGTGTAGGCAAGTGTCTATGCTCAAGTGGGGCAGGTGCAGCTGTGCCGCTATTGCATTTTAAGTGTAGACAAGCTCTAAATATTCCATATATAAAGTCTCCATCTGCAGCCATATCATATTATGGGATCTGATCACACCTCACAAGGTAAACCAAATTAGGCCTGGTCAATACTTGGATGGAAAAATCAAGGAAAACACTGATATTGCGGAGAGTGGTGTTGCTGATTGCATTTTTTCTGAGTTTCAATACTGAACTAATGCACTGGCATTGTTGCTGGAGATAACATCTTTTAGGCAAGATGTAAAACAGAGCTCCTCACCAGGCCTGGTCATCAGGAACCCTTTGATGTTTTTCAAGTACCCTGGGCAAACGCATTTGGATAGTGGTGCTCTGCTTTCCCAAATACTTGCACAGTTTCAAGCATACAGGATTCCTCTGTATCCCATTCTTATCTGAGCAATGAAAGAATGCAGACAGATAAATGATTACAGTGCTACACCCCAACTGTGGTCATTTACTCAGTTTATTGCATCAATGTAATAATAGTTAGAGTGCAATAGTCTCCCTTCCATCATTCTTTACACAGAAAATTAAACCCTGAGAGCTCTCTTGCTCTCCACACACACACACGCCTCCTAATGACGACTTTGAAATTCTTCCATCATACAATATTTAGCTCACTTGATCATTTTGCTATCTCAATGAACTCTTTACAGTAATAAATATATTGGGACTGCTATACCTTCCTCTGTCCATACTGCAGTGATACCATTCGTGCTGTGAAAGACATGGTTGCATTAGCATGCTGCATTTTTGTTATAAACAAACCCTGACTTTAAAGGTATTTATGAATAGTCAGTCAGGAAATGCCAAATTCAGGCTGAAATCTGATGCAAGATTTTTGCCCCATACATTTAAAAACATTGAAAAAAATATTCTTGGCTGCTCTGGGACAATGAGTGTGGAAAGCAAACGGAAAAGTAGTCATTTTTTCTACTATAATTTGATAAAATTACTCTCATTTAAAGACTGACCTTTGTCAAGAGATCTAGCCACACCTGGGTGAAAGAAATCTAAAATGAAAATTAACAGCACCACAAGATATTGATCTTCAAAAGTGCTCACTAAGAACCTGATCAAAAGGCTGTCAAATATCAATAAGAGTCTTTCAACTGATTTCAGTGGGCTTCGGAGCAGGTTGCAGGAGCACAGGGCAAACTTCATATGTCTTTTCATCTGGATTTAATGGATTAATTGTGCCCTCCTAATCACATCTTCCCCAACCCATAATCTACTCTCTAGAAGTCTTTTGTAATAGGAATGCCATTACCCTATTGGAGAAGCAACTACTTCCGTGACCTCCTGGATCACCTTGGCTCAATCACTGCACAGCTTCTGCACTGTGGATAAGATGGAAGAATACGCCCACTAGAGAGCTCAATAGCCACTTGCATTCCAAACAATCTCATTACAAGATCTATTCAAAATAAATGGGTATTTGCGTATATTAAATACAGGGCTTCAGGAAGAGGAACATGAAATATTAAGCTCCTTTCTAATCATGGGACCTTTAAATATATGAACCAGAAAAAGTGAGCATGACGTGCCAATCCCTGGAGGGCTTACTGACCTTGTGCTATCTAGTGGACTGAGTTAAGTGGCAGCTGGGAACTCAGATGCACAAGGACACGGCAGTGAAGTTTTGGCTCTGTCCTGCTGGCTAGAGAAACAAACTCCTCATCCCACAAAGGATGAAAATTACTTTCATCCCAACTCATTCCTATTGGAATTTTGTTAAAGATTCCAGTGCTAAAGCTAGCATTAAAGATATCTTTACCTTTACACCCCAATCTGGCCCAATACATACATTATATACATATACATATTTATTTAACATATGATAGAAACCAGTTTGTCCATTTATACTGATGGATGTTTCCTTCCATCTCCAATGAGCGTAAAGTACCATAGCTTATCACGGTTAAAATTCTCAGTGTCTGTAGAGATGCTGGTGTGTGATAAGTAATTTTCAAGTAGGACTGGTCAGGATTTGAGGGATACCAGCAACTGGGGTCATGGTGACCATTTCAAGACAGCTGAAACTCACCACAGATGTTTTCCTGCAACAGCTGGAACCTGATGAGAAGAGATTTGGATGGACTGTCTGGAAGATAATGATTTAAACCGTGGCTTCTCTCTAGGACGAGCTGATGACTTGTTTATTAGGAATACTGTAAGGTACAGGGTCAAAACACTGAAGTTCATTGACGCACACTGGGTAAAGCAAACCAAACTGTCAAGTTGCCAGGTCTTGGAAAGCAAGTATGTTCCATCTTGACAAAGGGCAATTCCCTCAATCTGTATTTCAATTACTCATTCTACACCTCTTCATGGCAGGCATTGTGGCTTTCTTTGAGTTTGGAAAGAGCTACAGGCTCTACTACAATCTTCCAAATAATAATAAGTACCACCACTGGAAAATTAGTAACCGGTATATAAAAAAAAACTTTGATTAAACTTTTCTTCCAGAACCAGTGTCAACTCCCTTACTCTAAGAACATATTAATACTGTGCATATAGTGTACTGTATAAACCAAAACTGCAGAAAAGGACCTGGGGATTACAGTGGATGAGAAGCTGGATATGAGTCAGCAATGTGCCCTTGTTGCCAAAAAGGCTAATGGCATATTGGGCTGCATTAGTAGGAGCATTGCCAGCAGATCGAGGGAAGTGATTATTCTCCTCTATTTGGCACTGGTGAGGCCACATCTGGAGTACTGCATCCAGTTTTGCGCCCCCCACTACAGAAAGGATGGGGACAAGTTGGAAAGAGTCCAGCGGAGGGCAATGAAAATGATCAGGAAGCTGGGGCACATGACTTACTAGGAGAGGCTGAGGGAACTGGGCTTGTTTAGTCTGCAGAAGAGAAGAGTGAGGGGGGATTTGGTAGCAGCCTTCAACTACCTGAAAGGGGGTTTCAAAGAGGATGGAGCTCAGCTGTTCTCTGGTGGCAGATGACAGAACAAGGAGCAATGGTCTCAAGTTGCAGTGGGGGAAGTCTAGGTTGGATATTAGGAAACACTATTTCATTAGGAGGGTGGTGAAGCACTGGAATGTTACCTACGGAGGTGGTGGAATCTCCATCCTTAGAGGCTTTTAAGGCCCGGCTTGACAAAGCCCTGGCTGGGATGATTTAGTTGGGGTTGGTCCTGCTTTGAGCAGGGAGTTGGACTAGATGACCTCCTGAGGTCTCTTCCAACCCTAATCTTCTATGATTCTATGAAAACTTAGCATTCTATCCACCCACAGAGTATTTCTATAGCTGTCAAAGACATCTGTCTGCACAAGGTATAAAGTCTTCATACAATGCAAGTTTTCTAGTATGGATTATTGTTTCCACAGTATTTAGAATAGCTCAGAGTTGCAGAGCTCCTTTAAGATACCCAGGGACTCTGACCACAAAGGATGTTCTTACAAGGAACTTAACCTAGACTGTGTCATTACACAGCTTGAAAAGAACAAAGAAAGACAGATTCATAATACTTAATGGAAGACAGTCACATTTTTGATGAACACCTCACTGAGCTCTCTGGAAAATTGATTTACAGAAACCGGTTGTGAAAAGACCATGGTGTGACAGGTACTTTAAAAATCAGGGGAACAAACAGACCTTGCTCACAGTCAACAGTCTAACATATTAAACATAAGAAATTGGGAATTACTCAGTGTCCCAAGCAATTCAGTAGGAAAGGACAGAGATCAGTGCAGAAGGCTGAGAGGTTTTTCTGGGTAGGAATACTAGATTTTAAAAGATAGCTAGATTTAAATCATCCTACAGGTTAACATTAAAAGCATATCAGAGGCCCTTCTCTTCCTATGGTCTCAATAAGTTTGGTTACTACTCCACTCAGGTAATAGTATTATATTGGCATCTTCTTCTCCCCTTATTTCACCAATTTGTGAACTTGTAAAGTGGAGACATGGGGAACTTCATTTCTGTCCTGTAAGTACACCACACCCTGCTGAGATACTACAATAATGGGCAGCAGCAGTATACAACAGCCTAGAGATCTATACACTGTTATTTTAAACTTGTATCTTGGACAAATTTCACCCCCCACTTCACATCATTTGGTTATTTGAAGTGTTGTTGTTGCTGCTGTGTTGGTCCCAAGATATTAGAGAAACAAAGTAGGTGAGGTAATTTCTTTTATTGGACCAACTTCTGTTGGCAAAAGAGACAAGCTTTCAAGCTACACAGAGCTTTCTTAAAGGTCTTCATTTGGTTAGGTTTTTGTTGTTGTTGTTTCACTGTTTCTTTGTGTAGTTCAGTAAAAACTGGAAGCTACCTTAGATTTGACAAGAACAATAGCTGGAATAAATAGGCCTTTCACTTAGAACTGAGGCGGCTTCCTGTCCTGTTTCAGCAGCACATTCCTTATTTAGATGAGTAAAATAATGGCAGGGTTTGGAAAAGAGTAAGATTTATTTCAAAGCATGTGATCTAATAGAAACAAAGTCAGGAGAAGCCAGTAGTTAATGTTTTGTTTCATTTATCATGCTAGCCTTCATATGGTTTTTCTTGTGTGCACATGTGAAGGAGCCAGGTAGATTTGAGAAAGTGTCTGGTAGTGAAGTAATCTCTTATTAATTTTCTGCCTTCTTATGTTAATATGGAACAGGAACGACTTAAGAATTCAGGAGACATTTCTATGATTCTAGATTCTATGATTTTTCTCTAGCTAAATCTGCAGACCGCTTACTTACACCCAGATCAGAACACTGTGTGCAAAGATTTATATGATAAAGGGTAAGACCCACTGATATATCACTGATATATTTCATCTCTGCTACATACAGAAGACTGGCTATGACTAACTGCGTAGAGCCTAAGAAATACTGTAAGTGAAGAAATGAACAGAAGTCAGCTATTTATGTTAATTTGTTAATGTTACAGTCCCTCATCAGAAGTTTACTATTATTCAAAGTCTGCCTTGTGAGACTAGGAATCCATTGTACACTTATTTCAGGTCAAAATATATTGAAGAAATGTCTATGTATTTTAGGAAGATCCAATTTTGGATTAAAAGATAAGAATAATGAATTTATAGTATGAATGAGCTCATCACCTTTGACTTAATTCTTTATAGTTTACTTATATTCTCCATTCTTTAAAATATTCTAGATGACAATGTCTGCTCTGTTTCTGTTAAAGCAGATGCTCAAGGGCTCTAATATCTGCACATTACTGTCTAGTCATCTGTAGGCTAAAGGGATCGTACACAACAGGCTCTCTTATTCCCAGCAAACCTCAATTTCAGGACAATACAACTTTACCTGGGTTTCCCTGGTGAGTAGCACAAGATCGGGAACAGAATTTAGGTCAGTCTGATTTAGTTGTGCATAAATTACCAGGTTTTTCTAATGATCTAAAATAGGAGTGCTCAGAAAAATAAAGGTCACTGGGCTACTGATGTCACAGTCTCTTCTCTTTTATTTGCATATTCACGACTCAAGAGTATTTCACTATTCATATTTTAGAAATTTAGTTTCTACTTCTACTCCTAGATTTTTACTGCTTCGTTTGGGGAAATATTTTCCATATGTTTATTAGTCTGTCCAAATTCAGTAGTATGTTACTCAATAAAAAGTGCAGGTACCCGGTCATGTCACACGAGTATTTCAGAGCCAAGGAGTCACTTTAGAGAAATATAAACACTGGCTGCACTGATGCAGTAGGTGTTTTTTGGCTTGTTTGTTTTTGTTTTGGCAAGAGTACAGGTGAGAGGTGTTGGATCAACAGCCCTTGGGGACAGAATAATCTAATTTATCACAGAACAGCCATAAGGACAGCCATACTGGGTCAGGCCCAAGGTCCATCTAGCCCAGTATCCTGTCTTCTGACAGTGGCCAATGCCAGGTGCCCTAGAGGGAATGAACAGAACAGGTAATTATCAAGTGATCCATCCCGTCACCCATTCCCAGCTTCTGGCAAACAGAGGCTAAGGACAATCCCTGCCCTTCCTGGCTAATAGCCACTGATGGACATATCCTCCATGAATTTATCTAGTTCTTTTTTGAACCCTGTTATAGTCTTGGCCTTCGCAACATCCTCTGGCAAGGAGTTCCACAGGTTGACTGTGCGTTTGTATGAAAAAAAAACTTCCTTTGGTTTGTTTTAAACCTACTGCCTATGAATTTCATTTGATGGCCCCTAATTCTTGTGTTACGAGAAGGAGTAAATAACACTTCCTTATTTACTTTCTCCACACCAGTCACGATTTTATAGATCTCTATCGTATCCCCCCCTTAGTCGTCTCTTTTCCGAGCTGAAAAGTCCCAGTCTTATTAATCTCTCCTTATAAGGCAGCCGTTCCATACCCTAATCATTTTTGTTGCCGTTTTCTGAACCTTTTCCCAAGTCTTTTTTGAGATGGGGCAAGCACATCTACACGCAGTATTCAAGATGTGGGTGTACCATGGATTTATATAGAGGCAATATGACATTTTCTGCCTTATTATCTATGCCTTTCTTAATGATTCCCAACATTGTTAGCTTTTTTTGACTGGCGCTGCACACTGAGAGGATGTTTTCAGAGAACTATCCACAATAACTCCAACATCTCTTTCTTGAATGGTAACAGCTAATTTAGACCCTATCATTTTATATGTATAGTTGGGATTATGTTTTCCAATGTGCATTACTTTGCATTTATCAACACTGAATTTCATCTGCCATTTTGTTGCCCAGTCACCCAGTTTTTGAGAGATCCTTTTGTAGCTCTTTGCAGTTTGCTTGGGACTTAACTACCTTGAGTAGCTTTGTATCATCTGCAAAATTTGCCCCCTTATTGTTTACCCCTATTTCCAGATCATTTATAAATACATTGAATAGGACTGGGCCCAGTATAGACCATTGGGGGACACCATTAGTTACCTCTCTCCATTCTGAAAACTGACCATTTATTCTTACCCTTTGTTTCCTATCTTTTAACCAGCTACCAATCCATGAAAGAACCTACCCTTTTATCCCATGACAGCTTACTTTGCTTAAGAGCCTTTGGTGAGGGACCTTGTCAAAGGCGTTCTGAAAATCTAAATACACTATATCCCCTGGACCCCCCTTGTTCACATGCTTCTTGACCCCCTCAAAGAATGCTAGTAGATTGGTGAGACATGATTTCCCTTTACAAAAACCATGCTGACTATTCCCCAACAAATTATATTCATCCATGTATCTGACAATTTTGTTCTTTATGATAGTTTCAACCCGTCTGCCCAGTACTGAAGTCAGGCTTACCAGCCGGTAATTGCCAGGGTTGCCTCTGGAGCCCTTTTTAAAAATTGGCATCACATGAGCTATTCTCCATTTGGTACAGAAGCTGATTTAAATGATAGTTTACAGATGACAGTTAGTACTCCTGCAATTTCACATTTAAGTTCCTTCAGAACTCTTGGGTGAATACCATCTGGTCCTGGTGACTTATTACTGTTTAGTTTATCAAATGTGTTCCAAAACCTCCTCTGATGACACCTCAATCTGGGACAGTTCCTCAGATTTGTCACCTAAAAAGAATGGCTCAGGTTTGGAAATTTCCGTCACATCCTGAACCGTGAAGACTGATGCAAAGAATTAATTTAGTTTCTCTGCAATGGCCTTATTGTTCCTGAGTACTGCTTAAGCATTTTGATCGTCCAGTGGCCCCACTGGTTTTTTAGCAGGATTCCTGCTTCTGATGTACTTAAAATTTTTGTTGCTATTACTTTTTGAGTCTTCGGGCTAGCTGTTCTTAAAATTCTTTTTTGGCCTTCCTAATTATATTTTTAAACTTCATTTGCCAGAGTTTATGCACCTTTCTATTTTCCTCATAGTATAGATGAAGCTACCAAAGAACATACCACTGTGCTTTAACAAAAATCTGGAGGGACCCCCTACTAGGGGCAAGACGACAATGCGAACACCTGTCTTTCTGACTATATCTACACAATAGAATTCTGCTGGGATAGCTACATCGGTCAGGACTGTGAAAGGATGTGATCCTAACCGATATAAGCTGTGCCAGCAGAAGCCCCTAGTGTAGATACAGCTAATCCAGCAAAATTGTGCTTTTACTGGTTGTGACATTGTATGATTGAAACATGACCATGTAGATCATTGTTGCTACCACTGATATATAATTGCAACAAATCTTATACATGTGTCAAGTACGGTCTCAATAGAAAAGTTATGATTTGCTGGATATGATTATGCTATTTGTATGCATGTATCATTTTTGTTATCTGAAGTTATGAATATTAACTATGTACCTGTATTTCAAATGTTTGCTCATGTGGTAATACCCACAAGGTATTTAGCCTGCACACATCCTGAAGGGACTATTCAAGTTAAATGGCCCATCAAGGTACACTTAACTCACAATGGACCATGGACTACGCCCATCCACACCTGATGGACTTTCATGTGAACATTCTCACTCTGCTATGACTAAGTGAAGCAGGCATAGACATGTGACTTGCCTATGTGACTCCAAAATCCATCTTGTTACCTGTATTTTTCCATAAGCTGAGCGGAGGGCTTTGTTTGAAAACAATGGGTTCCTTCCACTTGGCAGAAGCTATAAAAGGCCCTGGAAACATCTCCATTTTGCCTCTTTTCTGCTCCAACCTCTGGACTTATACTAATGGGAGCATTCTAACCAAAGGACTGAGGACCTTCCCATGATTTAAAAGCAATCAGAGACTTAACAAGCCAGCAGTTTATTCCATCACTGCGACAAGCCTGAACCAAGACGTTTGCAATTATTGTATGTATTTGATTCCTTCAGCCAATTTTAACGCTCACCTTCCTTTCTTTTTATAAACCTTTAGATATTAGATAGTAAAGGCAATAGCATGATTATTGGGTAAGATCTGAGTTATATATCGACCTGGGTATGTGGCTGGTCCTTTGGGATCAGAATAACCTTTTGGTTGATGAAACTGGTGTAAATAACTACTCATCATTAAGTCTGATGTTTTTGGTGGTGATACAAGGAGACTGCTTTTCTGACTTCTTCTCAGTGTGGTGAAACAAATTTACTTTTGTCTCTGGTTTGGTATATCTTATGGGAGAATAACCACCAGCTTTGGAGGGGTGGGAGGTGTCTGCCCTATTTTTCAGCAGTTTGTCCTGAATTTGGTATTCTCAGTTGTGACCCACTAAGGCACAATGACACTGGTATAGCTTGTTTTGCTTGTGGGGGTGGTGTTTACTACACTGGTACAAAGCACAGCCTTGCCAGTATAGCTGCATCCATACTAGAAGAACACTACCAGTACGGGAATACTGGTAAAACTCTCCTTGTGTAGAGACAGCCTTAGGCACAGTGTGTGTGTGTGTGTGTGTGTGTGTGAGTGTGTGAGAGAGAGAGAGAGAGAGAGAGAGAGAATGAACCCCCCCCTTTTATATGTGCTTTTCCGCTGGGATTTTCAAAGGAGACTAAGGCCATGGCTACACTTGCAAATTTGCAGCGCTGCAGCAGGGTGTGAAAACACACCCTCTCCAGCGCTGCAAATTGCGGCGCTGCAAAGCGCCAGTGTGGTCAAAGCCCCAGCGCTGGAAGCGCGGCTCCCAGCGCTGTACGTTATTCCCCACAGGGAGGTGGAGTACGGACAGCGCTGGGAGAGCTCTCTCCCAGTGCTGGCGCTTTGACTACACTTAGTGCTTCAAAGCGCTGCCGCGGCAGCGCTTTGAAGTGCAAGTGTAGCCATAGTCTAAGGAAGTATAGTATAGTGCCTAACTCCCGAGGCACCTACCATTCACAGGCACCTTTGAAAATCCTAGCCCTTAGGAATATTTCAATAAGATATTTTCCTTTGTCATTTCTTAATTTATTACAAAGGGGTAATATACTGGTATAAGGCAAGAAGATCTACTAGCACAAGAGACAGGCAGAAGGGCTGAGGGTTTGAATGCCCTTAATTTGCTGATACTTTAGGATAAATTAATAAAATGGTACAGTAACTATAATGCTATTGCTATTTGTTTGAGAAAAAAGCCCTACACAAAATCTAGCTGCCGACTGTGTGCGAGAGTTTCTGAGGGAAAGGATGACAATCTGTTCTACTAAACCTTGGCCAAAAGCATCACGTTTCTGTCAACAGTGATTCATGCAGTAGGATTTATACACCAACTTGGACATAAATCACAGAATTAGCCAGTCTCAATATCCTACAAGATTTGGTCACATTTGCGGCCCCTGAACTATGCAATGAACCTTTCTAGTAGTGGGGAATACCTAAGACAGACCACAACCATCAAGACTGGTTGAGCTACATTAGCAGTAGTGCAGCCAACCACATAACACTGACCTCAAAAACATTCCTCAACCCCACCCCCTGCTCAATGGTTAGCTTATTTTTAGGTTGAATAATCAGCTTTAGCTTCAAGAGTCTGAATTCTTGAAATACAAAACAGAACAATTGGTCATTGATGAATAGAACTAGTGAATCAGTCCCTATAAAACAGCTTCACTGTAATTAACAGTTGATGGGAAAATATCTGCATTCCTAGAAACTTCAGTTTCAGGCACAGAATTTGGTGGAGGGTTGGAAAGAGGCAGCTGTAAAAATACCTCAAATATGCAGCAGAAGTGGTCGCTGAAAACCCACTTTGTAGGTCTGTAAAACATTAAACATACTTGAAGCCTTTTCCCTACTCATAAATCATTTATTTTTTTAAAGACTTTCTTGAGTCTGTTTATCTCTTACCAGCTTATAAAATGTACCACCACTTAAACTGACTAGATTTTGCTCTGGAAGGAATTCCTCCAGCGGAGACCATAACAGGCAGAAGCTGTATTCACAACTGCCGCTAAGTGTGCAAAATCCTGGATGTCTATGGAGAAGAGTCGGGAGACTCACTTCAGGCCAAAGATAAGATCAGATCATCCTCTCCATGAGCTAATGTATAATACTACGCAACATGTTTTGAGCTGAGTTGCCAAGCATCTCAATGAGATGCACCCAATGGATGTTCATACTGAGAATTCGCAATACTGATAAACAACGAACAAGGGAATGCTTACTAGCTGCCAGCTCCTGACAAGTTAAAGAATTTTCTTTAGTTTATACTACTTCATTCAAGAGTTGGAGTTAAAGGATCTTCAACAAAATCTGATTTGTAAAACAAAGTAATTAAAAGTTATTTTGTTACTAATTCTGCAGTACAAAGTTTTGAAGGAATCTGTTCTTGTCTGAAAGACCCACTCAATCTCTGCTTTGGTGCAGTCAAGTTGTGAGGAGCAGAGAGCATGAACAAAAAAGACAAGTCAGATTAAGAAAAATGGGACTCCAAAAGGATAATGTTTATATGTCCACAAACTGGTGGACATGGCTAAGTGCTAGAAACCTGCAAGATTCTGAGCACCAAAAGAGCACTCCACTACGTGCTAGTGTGTAATCCAAGAGAATGAAAAAGGCAGGATTTATTTCACAGGCTATTAGTCTAGAAGAAGGGAGTTTAATACAAGCCAATAAAGCATTTGGTAGAAAGAAGGAAAAGCTTTCACCTGAAAAGATCTGATTTGATTTTCTCTGATGATTTTTGTGTAAACAACAGCCTTGTTTTTTTTCTCTTTGCTCTTACATAAGAGTTCTTCTGGACACATGACACCCTGGCACTGACACATGCAGTCTAATGATAAGGATTTAAAGGTGAAAAGAGAATACAGCCCAGACAACTGGAATGGACTTAGTAAATTTTAGTGAGTTCAGGCTCAGCCAAACCAGAAACTGCTAAGCACAAGAGAAGGTAAAATCATTCAGCCTCTGACTCCTCCATTCTCTAATCATCAAGGTTCTCAACATCATAGCTGAACTTTATTCTAATTGCTTCTGGGTGAATTTTTTTCTTGTTGGTGCTGTCAACTGACAAAAGTTCTGCTTCAGTGAAGCTGCCCTCACCATCCCCAACTGCATTATCGTGACTGAAAGAGAATGTAAAGACTGCAAATGCCTAGGTGTTGAATATAAGGTATGACGTTAACAACAAAGCAAAAATACCATTGTTAGGAAATACCCCATTCTATTCAGAACATCTACAATGACAGCTCAACCAACGAACCATAATGAACAAGGAACTTTCTAGATCTGAAGTTAGTTTTAATATTTTTTCTTCACCTTTGATCTCATTTCTGTTCTATTTCTTAGTGGTCTTAAACACTATGGTAATTTTCCTCTCTTTGTTCCTTCAATTATGAATCTGTTCTGAGGTAGTGCCTAGGAGCCACAGTCATGGGCCAAGACAACATGGTACTAGGTGCTGTACAAACACAGAACTAAGTTTTTGGTACTAGGTTTTTTTTTTTTTTTTGGTCATTAGTAAATAAACCACTCTCTTACATAGCAACTTAACAGTATAGTGGATTTTTTTGTGTCAGGCAACCTACAGAACTAACAGCAGGGAACCATTTTTTTTCTCCCTCTGAAATCTCAACATGTTTCTGTGACAAAAAAAAAGTAGTCACCAAAACTACAACAAAAATATTCCGAGTAAGAGAAAAAAACATTTCCATATAGAAATTCCAATCACCACTGAAAAATTACATCACCCAATAGAAGGCCTCAATAACTTCTAAGGCATAATTACTCAAAAAAGCTAAGGAAACAAAACTTTATAAACGTAAACAATATTAAACCTTCAATAATGCATTTAAAGGCATAATTCTATTACTTTACTGCAATAAGCCCTGGTCCATGCTACAGCATTAGATTGACACAAGGCAACTTAAAGTGATCTAACTCTGTAAGCATCAACAATAAAATGTTGTTCCCGCCAATGTAACTCACCCACTATACTGACTTAATAACTCCACCTCTGTGAGAGGCGTAGCACTTACGTCGACGTAGTTAGGTCAACGCAGTGTCAGTGCAGATACTGTGTTGCTTACATTGACTGTTGCTGGCTTTCAGAAACATCCCACAATGTCCCACACTGACAGTTACATCAGTACAAGTGCTTCTGGTGCGTACGTGCACCGCTGACACAAGCGATGTAATTACTATGATGGCTGATCGTCGACGTAACTTAGGTCGACATAATTTTGTAGTGTAGACATACCCTAAGAAAAAACAGCGATAGACAATTCACAAGTTAGGTTATGGAGAATCAGATAAATTGAGTGTTAAAGGCCTCTAACCCATTTACAAATCCTTTAATATATATCTAGTAGACCAAAAAAGCCTTTGTTTCACTGTAATAAAAATACAGATCATCTTTGTAGAGTCACAATTTTGCAGGAAATATGACAGACATTGAAAACTCAGAGACAACCATCACCATGGAAAAAACAGCCTATCAGTTTCTTTCTATACGCTTAGGTAGCCTTGGCCACACGAGGAAACAGGTATTCTTTGATCTGTGCTCATTTCTAAAGACCACCACCTCTTTTTTTTCCCCCTTACACATGCATCAATCTCTCCTGACCAGTAAATGGGTCTATGGAAATGGCAATAATAGAAAATGGTTAAGCTGTTGCAACTGCGGGCAAAAGAGCAGAATCTTTAGTGAATCAATAGTGAATATTTTTTATTAAAAGTTCAAAACTAACGGGAGAAAAACAAAAATACCAAACCCCTAAAGTATATAACTTTAATTCTAATCCCAGAATCACTGCAAAGACTTCTTTCAAAGAAATCTCGGGGTTAGAACTAAAAATTGTACGTGAACCTGAGCTATCTGCACAACAGACTGTCTCTAATACAGAAGATGCACAGGGAGATTATGAGGGAAACAGAAAAATGCAAGGAAACACTCTCAATGTCCCCTTAGATGTCATAGGAATTCCATGGAAAATATACGCCTATTTAGTTTCTTATAATAATAATCCATCAGCATATGATCTCAATGCTTCCAAAAGATATTCTAATTAAGCTCTATTCTTGGTTGTTGGGGCTACATGGCCTTCTTAAACTGAATGCATTTTTAATTCCAAAATCTGAGTCCATAAATCCTGGGACATGCTGGGTATAGAGGTAGACTTCTAAATCCAAAGAAACTCCTGACAGTCAACCAACTAAGGCCCGAATTTCACCTGAAATGTTCCTAATCACCTACATTTCCCTGTGTCCAAGAAAAAACCAAAACAATGAAATAAACAATTTAATTACCTACAAGTCTAAAAGCAGGATTCAGGAAGCATGGTAGGGGAGGATTTAGAGATGGCTGGGGTTTCACACACAGCCTTCTTGGCCCTAACAATGTCACCTGGGGGCAAAGTAAAGGGGCTGCCTGCTCAGCAAGCTCCAGGCAGTGTCAGGGTTTTTTTAAGCACGTTACTCAGTTAACTACCTGAAATATATTTACAACAAAAAAAAATTGAGTCAATGTGTGTTTTATTCCCCTAGGATGAAGTAGATAAACAGCTCCAATACACTACAGAACTACAAACATAAATAAGAGGTCATTCTAACAGCAGAGACCTTCTGAGCTCTCTCTAGTCGGATGCACTTACAAAAATACTCTAGGACAAGATGAATTAGTTGCTCAAATACCATAGTTATTGACACTTCATAAGGACAGAGAAAGAGGCATACACAAATATCAAATGATCTTCTGCCTATCTAAACTAACATTTGGGAATATTAAGATGATATTCTTTTTTTAAATCTATTACCAAGAATGGTCTGTTTATAAAGATAAAATGGTAAACATGTGATAAATATTTTAACCTGAGAAAATGATCAAACTTTATACAATAATAAAAAAAAATCAACGCTGAATTCTTCTTACAAACACCAAGAGACCTGTTTTTTAGACCTGCTAACTGTCAGACACACACAGCACTTACTGTAATTTCTATGAGGAGTAAGGAGTCGAATAAATTTCACTCCCAATGCACACAGTTCTATGAACTTTCTTTCTGCATAGTCAAGATTATAGGAAGATTACAGGAATGATAATTGCAGAAGAATTCCATTAGCAAACACAATCTAGCTATGTAGAGAGTCCAGGCTTATTGAAACAAACAGCATTTAAGGCATCATTCAACCCCCAATTAAGTCAATGTACAGTGTCTCATTGATTTCAGTGGAGATGAATCAGGCCCTTAACACAGATGACATGAATTACTTGTTCTAATATTCCATATATGTATGCTAACAGCAAGTCTGTCACTAGCACCACTATCTGTTTTATAGATTAATCAAATATAGCTAATTTTGAATAAAAATTCCTTATGAAATCACGAAATGTAGGTAGCCAGTTTGTGTAGCAGGAAGGATCACATCTCAACTGCACAACAGCTCTGTGGTGCTGTGTAAGATTTGGGGGGAAAAAGGGCACAGGGATTGTTTAGAATGTTAGGAAGAGCAGAATCCCCCCTCCTTTACTGGAGATTCCCAGAAACATTTCTGAGGTTAGAGAATCCTATAGCAAATAGGCCTGTGTTGATGAACAGTGTTTGTAAATGGGATAACATTCTTTATATACTTAAGGAAATGGCACAATGAATATTATGTCAGATTCCCCTTTCCTGATTCTCAACATTTAGGAACAACTAACCAGTCTCTGGGCTAGACCAACACATTCCTGCCAGAGCCACTCACTGCACACATGGGAGTCAAGAGAAGGCAGCTTTCGGCCATTCTTTGAGAGGTAACACACTGTACTATAAATAAGTGTAATGTGCGAATATAGCTTAGAAGTGATGCATTTAAAGATCTAATTGATGTTATGTTCTGTATGTTTCCTCTCTGTAACCTCACTTAGTAGTAAAAGCCTAGTTTAAAAAAAACAGAGGGACTGCTATAATTAATTTATTATGGAAAAAAGAGTCAGTCTGTTGCTACTGGAGTGAACTTTACCTCTGCCTTCTTCACAGAGGCAGGTAGCATTGATGCAACAGCCTACTTGCTGAAGGCTGAGATCTCAACTCTGTACAGAACAGGTCTCACATAGGGACTTGTGTACACAGAGAGGTCACTGAGGACATAATGACCCGAAGATAACTGGCTGGTAATGTCACAGTAAGGTCTCATGTGTCTGCCACTCTTTCAGAGCTCTGACAATTATTTAATATATAGAGTAGTACCGCTCAGAGCCACAGTCTGGATGAGAACCCTACTGTAGTAGGCACAGATTACCTACCATCCATTCTAAGGTTTTCTATAGTGCCCACAAACACAGTAACTACGAGCTATGACAGCACAGAACAAGCAAGGAGCCTGCGAATCATTTATGCAATTGCAGGATTGCAATAAGGGGTTAGCTTCAGGACTCTGGGGTCTCCCTTTTTTCCCCATCTTGCAACCTGAGGACTGAACAAAAAGCTTTAAGGCAAATGTTTTAAAGTTTCTGAAACACACTGAAGAGCGACAATCTGACAAATTGCTCAATAAATCCAGTGGCTACAGATTCCAAGATTCAGCAAACCCCTCCTCTGCCCTCCTGATCTCTTCCTTCTGAAGCTTCAGAAACATTGAGCCTCATTCTCCATTGCCTTGCAGCTTGTGTAGTCATTTACTCCAGTGCAAAGTAGGTGTAAAATGCTACTAGGTCAGAATGGTACCATTTTACATCCAGTTTGCACAGGTGCAAGTGATGAAAAGTTGCAGACCTTGTCTACGCTTGAAACACTGCAGTGGCACACTCACTGCAGTGATTGGAGGGTTTCTCCAACTGGTATAATTAATCCACCTTCCCAAGAGGCATTAGCTAGGTCAATGGAATAATTCTCCCATCGACCAAGTGCTGTGTACACAGGGGTTAGGTTAACTTAACTCATCGCTCAGGGGTATGGATCTTTCACACCCCTGAATGACATAGCTGCATCAACTTAACTTTTGAGTGTAGACCTGGCCTCGGATGGCTTATAATCACACTAACAGGCTTTTCTAGTAAGCAGGTTAGGGTAGTGGTAAGACTATGGTACGAGTGCCGAAGGCGGCACACAAGCTGATTTTCAGTGGCACTCACACCGCCCGGGTCCTGGCCTCCGGTCCGGGGGACTCTGCATTTTAATTTAATTTTAAATGAAGCTTCTTAAACATTTTAAAAGCCTTATTTACTTTACATACAACAATAGTTTAGTTATATATTACAGACTTATAGAAAGAGACCTTCTAAAAATGTTAAAATGTATTACTGGCATGTGAAACCTTACATTAGAGTGAATAAATGAAGATTTGGCACACCACTTCTGAAAGGTTGCTGATCCCTGCCCTATCATATTGGTGCTGAACGATACTAAGTACTGCTGAATACAACCTATTAGGGTTAAGCATGAGACTTGAATTTCCTGGGTAGTGTAATAGTGCATGGTCATCCAGCAGGATGTATAACCAGAACCAGTAAAACAATAGGATCAATTTCACAATGCAGTTTGGGGACCTTAACTCATGACCTCTGCCAGAAGGGAAGAGATGTTTATTAATCTGGAATTTTCATGATAAATAAAAAGCACGGAAAATATAAAATCCTACTGCACAATTCTAACAGAAGACAAATTTAATGTTTAGTTAAAAAAACAGACTAATAGTAATATTGTCTTCTTACACAGAACCTGCAGCACATCGTGCTGTTCCAAGTTCTATGCTTTGCGGGTGCACATCAGTCTTGGCCTGGTGCCCCATTCATCATCTTCATTATTTCAGCTCTGAGCCTTCCACGCAGCTTTACCAACACACACAAATCCTGACCTGCAGCTCTCCCTGCCTCTTGCTATTCCAGACAAGTCCCTTTCTATGGCAGGGCCTATTAGCCATGCCAAACATATACTGGTTTTGTGATATGAACCAATATCTAGTAGGGACTGTGGTGGAGCTCACAAAACACATCCTTTTTAGGGTACAGCTGAAAATGAACTCCAGCCCCTAGAATATACTGGCACATCATCCCAGATTGCCAAACAGTATTTTAAAAAAAAGTTTTATAAGAAGATGTAGAAATCCTTATCTAAGGTGCATCTAATTCCATTTCCATGTACTCAGAAATCCTGCTTTAAACATTCACTTTCTGTTTTGCAATCCTAAATCTCCCCAATCCTGTTCCCTGTTCATTAGGCACTAACTCAATCTCACACCAATTACAGGAAGACAAGGTGCACAGACTGATATATACAACATGGTTATATTTCAACAACAATCACTGCTTAAGAAAAGCCACATTTCCAAATCACAAACAAAAAATAGTAGTTCTGTCTTTTCCAGCAGGCTGACCTCTCCATCCAGGTATCTTCTCCCATTCCAACAGATCAGCACTCTAAATGCTGATCATATCCCATCACAACCAAGACCATACACCATCCTGCTATTGTGGAAGCAGAGCCAAATAGAAAAGGTCTCATTCTCACCCTATTCCCTTTCTGAACCCATTAACTCTTGCATCTACAAAGTTGCTAGTTGCTAATGTAACTAAGTCTATACTCAAATATTCCCAACAGTTTAGGGTAATATACAGAAGCCCAAAAGAAAAGGATGCCCAAATCTGCAAGGTTAAATTCTAACTGTGCTAAATCTTTTAAGACCTCTGGGAGCACTATTTCAATAGATATATTTAAAGATGACTGGAAACAGACTAGCTGAGTGACAGCATCATCTTGTTTGCACAGGAATAGCCCTTGCTCTTTCTAATACCTGCAGACTGGCAAATCTAAACTCTCATTACACTGAAACGTTGATATCCCAGAGTAGCCTATTTGGACTGACTACTCTGAAGACCTCTAAAAAGCCAGAACCAGGCACAGCTGTGTTACATTACCACCCAAGACTGCCAGAAGGGCCCTAAAGACCCAATATGTAATGAGGGCTCTGCTTACTCTATTGTCAGGCATCTGTCATTTTAGGACAGCCCAAATCTTCATCAATTAGAAAGGATTTAACAAGCCCAAGGCCTGGTCTACACGGAAAAGTTAGGTCGACCCAGCTACATCATTCAGAGGTGTGCAAAATCCACAAACAGTTAAGTCAGTCTAACCCCAGGTGTACATAACACTTGGTTATAGTATAGCATAGTATAGTAGTATCTACACTGAAGCACCACAGCACTGCCGCTGGAGCATTTAAAGTGTAGACAAGTCTTAAGTCATCCCCACTGCATCTGTGAGGCAACAGGCCAACCACCACTATATACAGGAATATTGAATGTGAACCTTTATTCTCTGTTAGGCTACGGATATCAGGTTTTGGGGCTGAGACCTTCATGTGCTATGGGCAGCCACTTATTCAATATTCTTGTGCTGTTAGCAACCAAATGTCCAGAAGTTCTATGGATTGAAGGTGGCCCATCTTCAGTGTCCAGTGCCAGCCACCTAAAATGCCACCACTGAAAATGAGAGAATCAACATTTTTAGGCAAAAACCACAAGCACATACTTGGCCTGCAAATAGAGAGTACATCAACAAGCAAAGATATGGAAACAAAAACCCTCAGTAATTTAATTACTGGCCTGGAATCTGCTGACTGCCTGTTAATTGTTTGAGCTCTCAAACTGCTAAGAGACCACCCTATGATTCCTGATTTTTTTCACCCCATACGAGGACATTCACAACCACAGCAAATATATCCAGAAATGTGAGTGTCTTTAGGAAACCCTTTCTTTTTCACAATCCTATAATAACTTAAAAATGAAGCTCCCAGTCCTCTCCCTCCGGTCATGTTCATAGACAACTAGAGATCTGTGTTAGACATTGAATTCATCTCCCTTTGAAATATTTCCAAATGTTCAGAAGATGAGAAAAAGCTTCCTTCACATCTTGTTATCCTAATGAAATGATGGAGATTCTTTATTACTACCATTGTGGAAAGAACACCTTGCTGGAATGTCCTGCCAGGCAAAGGCCAGATACATGTGTGAGATACCAAATACCTGTGTGAGAATTGCTCAGGAGGCTCCATACTCCAAATTCTACTTCACAGTTCTCACTCAGTTTTATTTGCTGCAAAGGGAATTCTGTTCATTGGAAGATTCTGATATGACAGAACTGTTTTCTGATCCCAACAGTGAAAACTGGCAAGGCCAGAACAGCAAAGAGCCTGTGAGGCCAGAGGAAACACTGCCTTCTACATAACCACACGTCATGACAGCCTCTCGGAATATGATTCTTTCAATAGCAAAACCCTCAGACCGGAAAAACAACAGAAAAATAGAAACTACAGGATGAAAGCATAAGGCCAATCTCTATCCAAAGTCTTTTTCCTAGCTATATAAAGGCAGCAATAATTGGTAATGGGGAAAATGATAGCAGATTCCCCAGAGATATCTTGTGAAATATCAAGTATTCCCTCATGATAAAGAGGGCAGTACAAGGTCATTTATTTTGGGAGGAATGCTTCTTTTCTCAGGTAACTTCAGAGAGCAAACCTTTGACTCTTGTTGCATAAAGCCCGGGCTCGTTATCTATTATGCTTGCAAATCTGATGGAGAGAGGACACCACTACTTTGTTTACCCTTAATTCCCTTCTATATAGCCAGAACTACTAAGTCCCAGAATCTAAAAATTACTCTGCCCTCTGCTTCTGGAACTGTAGTGCACACAAAAATAATTTCTGGGCCAACGTTTTTCACTAACTACTAGTTTTAAAACGATCAAAAAGGAAAGGAAAGTCTGCACGTTCCTTCTGCTAAGATGTCATCATTTGGAGAGTATACAACCTGGGACTCAGAGGCATCGAGGTGACTTCTTTATTCAGCCTTTCCTCATGGTTACAGTCTTCAGAGACCAACGGAAGCAAAACAACTCTTTTTAAAGTATCACAACAAGCAAAATGCCAAATTTCATTTGAATTTATTATGAAAATCTTGTCCCCACTCCAATTTCAGTGCTCAAAGACAAAACTGAAACAAGGTCAGGTTCATGTTAGCTAAACTTACCAGAATTTATTATACAGTGACTCCGAGCAGCTATGAATAAACACTCCCCATAGGAGCCACGTTAAAAAAGTAAGTAAGTCTGATGACTGAAAAAGGCTAGAAACAAGAGTGCTTTAGCTTACCTGAAATATGGTTTGGGCCACTACTCATTGTGACAGAAGAACATCTAGCATGTTATGTAGTAAGCGTAAACCCAGATCCTGATCTCCATTACACTGGTGTAAATCTGATAACTTTGTCTTCAACTGAGTTGCACCATTGTAAATGAGATCAGATTCTGGCCCATGCTAAGGGCTAATGCAATCAGGAGAATCTCAAGTAGGACTACAGAAGTTATTATAACTATGTATTCGGCACTGGTTCAACCGATTCTGAAATATTGTGTCCAGTTCTGGTGCCCACAGTTAAAGGATGTTGACAAACTGGATGGAGCAGGTTCAGAGAAGAGTCACAAAAATGATTAAAGGATTAGAAAACATGCCTTATAGTAACAGACTCCAGGAGCTCAAGCTATTTAACTTAACAAAAAGAAAGTTAAGGGGTGACTTGGTTACAGTCTAGAAATACAGTCTAGAAACAATTATTTAGTAATAGGCTCTTCAATCTAGCAAAGAAAGGTAGAACAAGATCCAATGGCTCAAAGCTGAAACTAAACAAATTCAGACTAGAAATAAGGCATAAATGTTTAACAGTGAGGGTCATCAACCATTGGAACAATTTACCAATGGCCATGGTGGATTCTTCATCACTGTAATTTTTTAAATCAAGATCGGATGTTTTTCTAAAAAAGAGTGGCTCTAGGAATTATTTTGTGTTATACAGGAGGTCAGATTAGATGATCACAACAGTCCCTCCAACCTTGGAATCTATGAATCTACATTGCTTTTTAATATACAATCAACTCTGCTAGAAGGACACCACATTTCCTGAACAGAATTTTGTTACATTTTGTTAAACCTTACATTAAGCGTTACATTTTTAACAAACATTTTTGTATTTCAATTAATAAAATGAGGAAAACAGTTTCAACTAGGAGTCACAGCTTTTCCTTGGCAGAGAAATGAGAAAGTGTGCCCTACGGTATAAATGTCCCCAAGGCTTCAATTTACATAAGAACAGCCACACTGGGTCAGACCAATGGTCCATCTAGCCCAATATCCTGTCTTCCAAATGTGGCCAGTGCCCGATGCTTCAAAGGGAATGAATAGAACAGACCAATTATCAAGTGATCCATCCCCAGCTTCTGGCAGTTAAGACACCCAGAACATGGGGATGCATCGCTGACCACCTTGGCTAACAGCCATTGAAGGACTGATCCTCCATGAACTTATTTCTTTTTTGAACCCAGCTGTCTTCTGGCCTTCACAACATCCCCTGGCAATGAGTTCCACAGGTCGGCTGTGTGTTTTTTATTTTATAAAAACTGATCCAGTAAGATGAAATAACCTGCAGAAGTAAATGATTTAATATTTTAACATTACAATATTCTCTTGCTTACCGAAAATTTCTCCGTTTTTGGCATATTCTGTCACAAGGTACAACATGCTTTTGGTCTCCATCACCTGTTGGAGAAATTGCACATTAGTTTAGTTGGAGAAGGGTAAAAACTACATAAATAAAGCTATTCCAGCCCTTCTCCCCCAGAGGAAGTCACTTAAATCTCAAGCCTGCAAACACGTACACAGATGCTTAAATTTAGTCACGTGACTGACTTCAACAGGGCTACCGTGTGCTGACGGTTAGCCAAATGCTTAAGTATTTTGCTAAAATTGGAGCCTAAATGACAACTTAGATTTGATTCTTAGTCCCAAATAATAGCTATGAGAAGCTGACAACTCTAAATGCTAACTGAGTGAACAGACTTGGCCTGAAAGTGGTTTGCACTTGAGCCAACATGTCGGAGTGACTGTTCTGCTTAACTCCTCTTCTGACTTGCTGGAAAAAGATTAGTGTCTGTGGACAGGAAAGAAGCCTGGAGCCCTTGCTGCCCTCAGTCGTCATGGTGGAAAAAATAATGCATTGCACGTTTGGGAAAGACTGGCTAATTCGATAAATCACGAGATTCCATGGATACCATAATGCAACTGTGTGCAGTACAGAAATAGAACCATCACATCCCCAGTTTCACCTTTCTGGAAATTTTACAAACAACTTAAAACTTCTTTCCTCGGACATCTATAGCCCTGATCCTGTTTGAGTGACCTTTTCCACAAGTTTCAGAGTGGTAACCGTGTTAGTCTGTATCAGCAAAAAGAACGAGGAGTACTTGTAGCCCCTTAGAGACTCTACGGTGCCACAAGTACTCCTCGTTCTTTTCCACAAGAATAGCCTGTTCTCAATTTGGAAATACTGGACAAAAATCTACATCTCTAAATTTGACATAAAAATTTCTGCGCTGTCCCAAACAAGGGGATTTCACCTAAGAATTCAGGACACAAACTTGCCAAGAAATCTACCCCCAAAAGGAAAACTTCCTTGATTCCACTGCAGTTTTTCTTCCTATGCATCACCCTAGCTTAATCTTTTATATGCTCCCTCAGTAGCTCATTACACAAGTAGCAGGACCAAAAACAAACTGAAAAACTGTATTTTAAAATAAAAATAGTCATTTAGGATTTTTTTCTCCAGCAGGTTATAACAATTTGAGTGTCAGTCACATTTTGGACCTCAACTATTTTAACAAACCTGAGCACTGTAATTTGTTAAAGACAGACCAACCTGAGTAAGTTGTGGGCACAGCCTCCTTTAATCAAGATTTTCCGGCTTTTTATTTATTCACAATATGGAAACTATTAACAGTTTCTAGTAAATTATTTTTGGAGAAATGTGTTTTTCTTCTTAAGTTTTAAAATATATTTTAACATGTTGTAGCCATGTTGATCCCAGGATATTCAAGAGAGAAGGTGGATGAAGTAACATCTTTTAATGAACCAACATCTGTTGGTGAAAGAAACTTTCAATCTACACAGAGCTAAAGAACAAACAGATGAAGACATGCTCTGTGCAGCTCAAAAGCTTGTCTCTTTTCTTACCAACAGAAATTGGTCCAGTAAAAGATATTACCTCACTCACTTTGTATCTCACATATCTTTAACAGAAAATTATAAAACCCACATGAATTACCCAAAAGATTTGATATAGCTCTACAAATAGAACATAATGCCTGATCTTCAGAAAGTCCAACCATATCTGGGTCCTTATTTAATTCGATAAAGGTCCAGAGTGCATTTTGCCTGTAATTTTCTTTTTGAAAAACACAATAGTATGGAAAGGTTGGTTGGTTTTTAACCCAACACCTGGAGGAAACAGGACACGTCAATACTATATTTTCTACACTAGAAAGCCATGAATTTGGTCCCCTTTTTGCCCAGTCCCCTCAAATAGGAAGTTCTGAGACTCACATTGTGGGCATACTACTATGATGGGCACATTATATGTAGATAGATTAGAAAGACTCAATGTTTTTGACATGCTAATGTTACTTTTATCTACTTACCTATCTACCAAATGTATTTCTAATGTACCAATGACAATAATATCTAGGAGGCAAACATAAAATTAAAAGTTGCAATACTTTTGTCCGTAACTGTCCTTGCTTCCCTCCAGTCCTTAATTTAACTGCTTTCCACTCCTTCCTCTCCCTCGTTTTTCTTTTCTGTCATTCATTTAGGAGATTGTGGTCAATCTTACTTATGCTAGCTACTAATTTTATCCCCTAACATTTGCCTCTATTCTATGAATCACAAGTTGATTTTCAAAGGAAGTGCCAGACTATTTCCCATAAAATGAAATTAAAGCTAAACAAGACTTTGCTAAATCGAGCCCTTTGTTTTTATTCAGTGGAATAATTCTGTCATCAAAGGGTGGATCCTTTATATGAGCAATCCCATTGCCTTCACAGGGCTGCAGGATCAGGCCTTCAGTTTGAATGCCAAGAGGTTTTTCCTTTTGTTTTATTTTTTGGTGCTTGTAATTTGAGTTAAACATATTTCTTGCATGATATTTCAAAGAAGAAATCAGTTGAAGCACCAATCATGAAATAAATTGGCCTAATTTTACTAAAAAGATTGTTGACAGGGAAGTTAGGCCCAAAATGTACATTCTGTAATATATAAAGATGTAGATTCAGATCAAAATCTTACTCTGAAATGCCAGTAACCCAAAATGCCATGGCATCATGTTTGTATGAATAACAGAAAATGAAAGATACTAGAAACAAACATGAAACTGACTAATCTACTTTTACCATCCAATTTAAGTGAAATGCAAAAGAATACAGTATAAATAGTGAAAAGTAAAATAGATTTTTTAAGAAGTCTTTCAAGTCTAGAGTTCGATCGTCCAGGTTCCTCAAGTCTTAAGTGGGAGGTGAAAAACTTAGAAGAAGCTAGAGCTAAAAGCTATAGAAAGACTATAGACGTTTCTTCTGGTATATGTTTAATAATTTCAGACATTTTCTAATAGCTGGAGTGATTGTATTTGGCCATTAATGTTTCAAAGTTTGCAGTCCTGAACTGTAAGGTCACTGAGGAGTAAGTTTTACAACCAAAAAGATCCAATCTCTTCCAGTCCTTGTTATATGGAGTAGATCTGGAGTGGTGTTGTCTGCCCCGTTCATTCATGGCCTCTGCCACCAGAGAGTTTGGCATTGGGTGTGAAAATAAAAATTCCATTTTCTTGGAAGGGACATATATTTTTTTAATCTGCTCTTTTGCAAGTGGGCAGAATTGTTGCTGGGGTTTGCCATATAGTCTTGGCTGGGTCCATGAGAGCCTCATTTATTGGGGGAGTAATCTTGGAAGAGGCTGAAGTTTGGAGGATGTCCAACAACTTATGTTGAGACTTTGCAACTTCTTCCAGTGGTATACCCAGTGAGTCTGCAATCCTCTTAAACAGTTCTTGGAACTGTTTAAAGTCATCCCCATCATAGGTGGTGGGGGCATAATAGTTTCATCCAGAGAGAAGAATGAAAAACCGGCAGATGCAGTGATTTCCTGATCCAAAGTCTCCTCCAGTTTCTCGATTGCCTCTTCCAGGGATTCAGCGGGTCGAGGTACTGAAGGCGATGGAGGATGTCTTGACCTCTCCCTGTGTGGACTGGGAGGCTTAGGGTAGTGTTGGCGGTACGCTGCCCCTGGGTCCCAGTAGGGCCACTGTGGTGGGAATGACATTGGTGGCAGCATCCAGGAGTGTCTGTACCATCCTTGAGTTTCAGCTCTTGGGTGATACTGATATTATTCTTGTGGACCCAGTCTGGTGGCCGTCTATATAGGCGAAGAGCAATGGGAGGAGTAGATTTTCCCTTCCTCATCATCATCCTTGTCACTGGATAAAGGAAGAGCTGATCTGGTTCGTGTAGCGAGTTGGCATGGTACCAAGCGTGCTGAAATAATGTCGGTGCCGAGGAGTGGAGACTGCGGTGTTGACAAGACTAAAAGGTCTTTATGCTGGAGAAACTGCTGCAGTATGGAGAGTATCAGTTCTGAGCAGGGTGCTGTCAGTGGTATTGATGCCTTTACCGCAGTTGTCAGTGCGGAGGGTTGTGCGCTGTGGAGGCAAGAGGTGATGCCATAGATTGTAGCACTGCCAAGCTGCTCAGCGCCGCTGCCGCATGTTTCAGTGGCTCTGGCATACCGAGGCAGAGATTGTAGGTTTCCCTTTTGTGCCTTTGACTGAACCCACCTGCTTAGGGTCTTTGGCTTGCACGGTACCGGATGGTCCCGCTGCCTCAGAGGTGGGTGGTCTTTGTGCGGTCAGTACCAAAGGGGTCTAATGGGTCAGGGAACTACAGGTCGTATGAGGTAACCGTCCTGTCATCTTCAAATCTGTGTCCATATGATCCCACTCTAAGTAACGGATAAGCACTGTCTCATCTAGAAGGTGGGATTTAGAAGTCCTGGCAGCCTCTAAATAAAGTGACTATAACACTGTTCTATCAAATTTGGTGTAGCTGATGTAGACTGACCAATTACTGAGGAAAATGACCGTCTCTCCTGAGATAATTTTGGCTTCTTGCTGGGTGAGTACACAGAAGATTGTTGCCAAAGGTAGGTGGGTGTCCTCTGTCTGGACTGTCTTTGGTATCTAAAGAGCTTGAGGTTTGGGGCTGAGGTGTAGGGGCAAACAGGTCATCATCCTCCCTAACTTGAGCAGAGAAACACGATCTTAGATCTAGGATGTAGGAACATCATACCTGCAGAGTGGGGGAGTGCATCCAGGAGAGAAGAGACTCCTAAAAAGATTTAGGCATTATAGTGGACAAATAACCCAACCTGAGATCCCAGTGTGACAATATGGCAAAAAAGGGGTAATGTGAACCTTGGGTGTATAAATAGAGTAGTGAGGTGATTTTACCTCGGTATACGGCATTGATAAGACAGATACTGGAATACTGCATCCAGTTCTGGTGGCCTCATTTTAAAAATGAGGCTGAAAAGTCTGACAAGGTGTGGAAAAGAGCCAGAAATTTCTCCCAGAGGCAGTGCTGATCTTTGCGCCGACTTTGGTATTGTGAGTTTGGAGATGTGGATCAGTGCCAAGTGTAGTGTCATCAGTGCTGAGCATCACTTGCCCCTACCGAATGAACAAGCTTAGCACTCTGTGCTGAGAGGAGAGAGAGGGTTTGAGTCTCTCCTTGTGGGAGAAGGGGGATCAGTACAGGCAGCAGTGTCTATCCAGGTGTTCAGATCTCGCTTGCCTTGGTAAGAACGCAGTACTGGTTCTCAGTGCCGGGGTGGGAAGTTGGCACCAAGATAGTCTTCGCTGGTTCCTGATCCTTGCCTGATGTGCTGTGGATTTTTGCCAGTAGCGAACTTGGATGTTGCCTGACATCTTGCAGTGGCATTGGCTAACTGAAACTTAGAGACCAAATCAATCTTGGACGTCAAACCTCGCTCTTTGGGCTCTGAAGTCCTTCTCATTGATTGTTTGAGTCTGAGAGTCTCTGGACTTAGTTGTTGAGACGGAAAAGGAATGTCACACAGAGCAGCATTCTAACACATGGCTCTCCCCGAGACGACAAACACAGCAGCTGTGGCCATCTATGAGTGGAATAAGTGTCACAGGACTGCCACAGTTTGAAGCCTGAGGGTTTTCAATCTGCCAGTTTAGGTCTGGATACTGGGTAAAAATACAGAAGAAAAAATTTAAATTTAAATTGGGGGGGGGAGGGAGGGCAGGGTGGTGTGTGTTGTTAATATAGAAACATTTTAAAAGGAGGAAATTGAAAGTAATTAATTTACAAGAGAAAATTCTTCTAAAAGGAAGAGGGTGGACACCACTTGTTTTATCTTGCTGCCATGGACAGTAAGAGGAACTAAGAGTTGCAGCCACTCTGCTCTTTCAGGCTGAGGGCACGCACTAAGGCAGGCACAGGACGCCTGTGGCCCAATGACCACCACTAGCTAAACATTCTGCTCTCATGCACGAGGCCCAGGTGGGTACCTAGACTGGGACTGACATGGACAAATACTGGAAGAAGAAATTTAACCTACCATAGGGCACCAACTGTACCTGAACAGCTCAATTCAACTGTTAAACTGCCATACTTGCAGGCTCAGACATTGGCATTATGTAATCACACACACACACACTATATGCTAGTTCTGTATATAGTCAAAGCATTTGTATTGTAATGTAAAATGTAATAATTGGAAATAAACCAATCTCCTAGAACTGGAAGGGACCTCGAAAGGTCATTGAGTCCAGCCCCCTGCCTTCACTAGCAGGACCAATTTTTGCCCCAGATCCTTAAGTGGCCTCCCTCAAGGATTGAACTCACAACCCTGAGTTTAGCAGGCCAATGCTCAAACCACTGAGCTATCCCTCCCCCAGGAAAATGCCAGGCTAAAAAAACCCAAAAATTACCAGATACTGGCCCAAAAACTAAAAACTACATTGTGCTTTTACAATCTGACCTGTGTGAAGGGCAGTGTGTAACTATAAAGCCCGAGGAGCAGCGGAGGGAAGGAATCACGCCTCCAAGTGGGGAATTGTCATGACAACAGCACACCAAAATGCTCTGTACCATATTTTTCTTTTTGAATGTATCCTCATAATTTCCCCTCCCTCTAACCCACCCCTTGAACTGTCACCCATGCACACACATGTAAGTGTAGAAATATTATATTCTTGAGAGCCAGAGGACCAAATATACTAAATGACAACCTGTAAGAAAGATGCCCCCCTCAACTGTACACACTATTCAGAGGCAATGCCAGGTGAGAAGCCAACTCCTCCAAACATCACATGAGGGAAGAAGAGAATGCTGAGATTCCTACCACAATGTGTTGTCCCTAGACCCTATTTGGGAGATCCAGATTTCAAATTCAGCCTCTAGCTGGTAGGTATCTGAAAAGATTGAGGACCCATTCTCTTACTGTTCCCCCTCTCATCCCAGAGCTTCCTCTAGCTTTTGGGTTGCTGTGGAGAGGATGGGTTGTGTAGAATTTCTCGACTACTCTACTTCTGCCTTGGCCTCCACTTTTGAGTTCACCTCCCTTGTTAATAGTTCCAGTACTGCCCCTACTCAGAGCAGAGAACATCTGGATACCAATAAGACAAGCTGGCATTATAAGTCCCTAGTCATTTCATACAGATTTTGATTCAGCATCAGTGGGAAGTGTGTGTGGCATGCCTGATTAGATCAGAAGGACTAACTGTTGAATGCCTTGAAATTCTTTACACAATATATTGGGTTTTGATGCAAGCCTCAGTCTGCAGCAAACCTGATACACAACACCGTCCTGACACTGGAAAAGACTCAACAACATCTCTACACTTCAGACTTCAAGAAAAAAGTGTGTGCAATGAAGAACAAATCAAGAAACGTCTGAAACTGAACTCCTTCTACCTCATCTTTTTGTGCCAAAGTCTGTTGAATTATCAAGACACAATAAGACAAGGCAAGGGCAGTTTCACCTTGAACTATGAATTTACCCAGCTGTATTGCAAACCCTATACATCCACTGAAACTAGTCAGCAGATAAGAATCTGTTCATAATTACACAAACAGGGTTTACAGACAACTTCTATAGGTGGATCTGCAGCATCATGGCCTACTGTGTGTATACAGATTTCTTCATGACTTAGGAAAAATAAAGATCCAAATCATCATTTGCCCTGCACCTTGTGTACTTGCTTACACACACACACACACACACACACACACACAGACAGGAAAGGCAGTATTTTGCACTGATGTAAATGACTATACAACAATGAACTGGGACCTGGATTTTTAGGGCAACTTGGCAGTTCAAAGGATTGGGTTTAAGAATCTTCCACTTGCAGGTGGTTGGCTTGAATTGAAAGTTACCACTTATTGGCAGGTTGGTAACTTCCCTGAAAGGAGACTGGTGGGTTCAGTCCAGATCCCAGCGGACAAGATTACCAACAAGGGTGCCAAATGTTATGGCAGCGGGTTGTCTCAGCAGAAAAAACAAGAAAAACCAATGGCCACTCTCAGTTTAGGCACATAGGCAAAGTAATGTGAAGGAAACTTGCACAGCGGCTGCTCATACTATACTTGCTCTGTGAATAAATAGGAGGTTCAGTCTCCAGGTATCTCTTGCACCTCTCACCAGCACTAAATCACCCAGTTTTTTACAAAATTAGATCTCAGGCACCTCTGGAGTTATTCTGTGAGAGGCAGACATGAATGCTAACCACAGAATGAATTAGGCCAATATGCTGCTGTGCACGCACAAAGATTAAAAACACACCCAAAACAACTCAACCACATAAAAGCTGAATGTATACTATGAACCAGCAGCCCATAAAATGTCACTGATGTAGAGGACTAGACATCCATAAACATTTGACACAAGAACAAATGGGGGGAGGGGAGAAGCAAGAGGATTGTAACTGTACCTGATAGAGTTTTATTATGTGCGGGTGGTCAAGCATTTTCATTATCTGCACTTCTCGATAGATCTTTTCCAGGTTCACTGCATCCAGCTGAGATTTGTCAATTATTTTTATTGCCACCTGTAGCCAAGGAACAAAATTTTTTTTCTTTAAATCAGTTTTCCAGTCTCGTCTACCCCTGCTTGTTAACAGGACACCAAATTTGTATGACTCTGGGTCATTTTTTTATTTCAAAAATATACTTGCTATATCTTAGAATTTGATAATTCACTTATTTTTTATAAGGCACATAAGATATCATGTTGTTGATCTAGGAACTCAGCTACTGACCAAAATCTCTTTAGCATTGTCAATGGGTGCAGGCAGTACCAGCAGGTGCTTAGACAGAGGAGAAGAGACCTCAAGTGCCGCTTAATTTGTGCATGTGAGCAAGTGGATTGAAGTAATAAATGGAGAAACTGCAGCCTGACGACTGGGAACCCGAAGCAATATTGAGGGATGAAATAGCTTGACTGAGACTTCTTGCAGCAGCACCATGTCACTATTTGGGACAATGCAATGATAAATTCTCAAACTAAAACTAGTCAGTATTTTTTCATTTGCAAAATACACTAGTAAAACCTTCAAATACAGCTTGCTTTGCTACCCGAGCCCGATCCTGCAAATACTTATGCACATGCTTAATTCCATGCACATAAGTTGTTCCAGGCAGCCAGGATTTCACCCGCAAATTTTAAATCAAGTTTTGAACTCAAGTTCTTGACTCAGCACATGCCATCAAATCATACTCAGCTAATGCAATTCAGATTGTTAAGGATTTTTATTTCACTGTGCTTAACGTTCTAGATATAAGGATGTCTGTAATTAACCTGTTGAGAAAGTGTAAAATCTCTGCAGGGAAACTCATGTCAGTTACACAGAGCAAACAGAGTCCATGTTATTTAGAAGCTAGTTTGAGGTCCTACTGACCTCATTCCCAGTCAATACTGGAGAACTGAGTTACACAGAACTATACTTAAAGGATTCCCAATTTCAACAAAAAAGGAAACAAAATGTTATGCGCTATGAAGAATGCAAGAGAAAATACTGAGAATATTAAACAGATCAACAGTATGTCTCATCTTGAATATCATGTTAAAAGTGCAGAGATAGGCAACAAAAATCAGACCCATTGAAAGACTTCCATAGGAAAAGAAAGAGAATATAGGAAAGTTTATAAAAGAGTGGTACAGGAAAGGTACATCAGTCCTGATATTCAATATCTTCAACAGGACTGGACCCAACTACCTGAGATGTTACAACTCCCCTATAACTACGACCTACAACTATAGATGCATTTCCCAGGAATCACAACTTTTTTAACTATAGGGAATGGCTGACAAGCACAAGAGATACATAGGCCCTCAAAGATATGTAGGTAACTAACTTGGATTGATTTCAATACACAGGAGGTGGACCTTACTACCTGAATAAGAATGATCAAGAGCATCATTGCATTAAGAACTAATTACTAAACTCAGTTGACTTCGTTTTCCTGTCAATAAACCTCTTCATATACAGATACCTGCCCACCCCACCACTTAACACACAAAACATAAATAATTATATAACACTTAGTCCTGCCATGAGTGTAGGGGACTGGACTTGACCTCTAGAGGTCCCTTCCAGTCCTATGATTCTATGAATGAATAAAGTGATTTATCCTACTGAGCGGGAAGGGGGAGACAGAGATGCATTTTTAAAAACTTGGAATGTGCTCAGCTGTCACAGTAGCTGTCACAGGGATCATAAGTAGCCACATAGAAAGTAACAGGGTAAAACAGGAACACCTGAATTCTATTTCTCATAGTACAAGTACAGCATCCAATTAAATTGATAAATTTAGGGTAATAATTTGAGCCCAAGAACTTAGTATAATTTTAAAAAGAGCCTTTACACGAATAATGAGGATATCAATAGTTGCTAGATAGGATCAAAGATATACTAGCAATATAAATACATGCTCTAGCATGTGGTACTAACTAGCCACTGTTGGAGACATGATACTCCCTGAATCCCTCCTCTGTTATCTCACCTTGATAGCCTTTTACAACTCTATCCTGCTCCAGTATCTGCACTTGTATCTTGCTGCATTACCTCACTAACAAAGCCAGCCTTGACTGCCTGTTTGTCCACTTCTTCCAGATTAATCTTCATGCATAGAAGACTCATCCTGAACTATTCCATAGTGCCTCTAACATGTGCGCCTTCACATCCCTCCTCAAGACCCATTTCTACTGTGATGTGTATGGAAAACAATCACAAGGGCTGTCTTTTTGATTTGTTCGTAAAGTGCCTAGCACAAGGGGATCCTGGTCCATGACTGGGGCTCCTACGTGCTACCGTAATACAAATAATAAATACTACTACGACTACCATCTGACAATGGCTAGGAAGATGGCTAGTGGGGATCTCTGATTGATTGATTTGTAACTCAATTAAAAACAACCCTAAAGGATGCAGAACTATCTAAATACATACCTAACTAGTCTATGTAATCACTTTTCAATTTACCTTCATTCTCCTCCTTCCGATGACTTTACACCCATTTGTTGCGACTGGTCTTAAATTAGGCACTAATTTAATCTCCTTGCCTTCAATCATAAAGTAGATAGATGAAAGGAATATGTATGCATTTCACTTGATTAGAATTACCCAAATACCCAAAGTTAACCACGCATGTAAGTCTTTGCCAGATCAGGGCCTAAGTTACTGTCTGTATTACTTCTTGAGGAGACTAAGGGTGGATATGATAGAGGTATATAAAATCATGAGTGGTGTGGAGAAAGTGAATAAGGAAAAGTTATTTACTTGTTCCCATAATGTAAGAACTAGGGGCCACCAAATGAAATTAATGGGCAGCAGGTTTAGAACAAATAAAAGGAAGTTCTTCTTCACGCAGCGCAGTCAACCTGTGGAACTCCTTGCCTGAGGAGGTTGAGAAGGCTAGGACTATATCAGGGTTTAAAAGAGAACTAGATAAATTCATGGAGGTTAATTAAGTCCATTAATGGCTATTAGTTAAGATAGGTAAGGAATGGTGTTCCTAGCCTCTGTTTCTCAGAGGGTGGAGATGGATGGAATGAGAGAGATCACTTGATCTTTACCTGTTAGGTTCACTCCCTCTGAAGCACCTGGCATTGGCCATGTCGGTAGACAGGATACTGGGCTGGATGGACCTTTGGTCTGACCCAGTATGGCCATTCTTATTGTTCATACACTCTGTAGTTCACTTCTTGGTCACATATAAAAGCAGAGTGGTAAGCAAATTCCTTTTTTTGGTGTGAACATACACGATGTAGGAATAAACAAGGACGTAAACAAGAATTCAGTCTGTTAAAAAAAATTAAGACTCCCCCTCCACAATTTCTCTTTACTGCCAATAAAACTGATTTGTGAACAAGTTTATGCAGGCACAATTTCGTCAACCTATAGAACAAGTTTCCTAGAAAATTATAATAACCAAAAACAGACACCAAAAATAGAAACAAAAATTCTTACACACACCTTAGGAAATATTTGCTTTAAAAAGTTATTCCTTATGTCAAATTTCCCCACTTTCTCTCATTTACTTTATAGTAGCTCACCGAAAAAGCAATATCAATCAGACACTGGAATTGGCCTATTATATTTTCTTAACTTAACAGGGCAGGTGTGCTCTGGGTGGAGCCCTGTTTCGAGCACCACTCAGCTTCCTCCCTCAATAAAAATAATGGAAACCACTACTTCTCACTTAAAAAGTTACCCAAAATGTCTAGGGTGATCCCTACCCCAAACTGATATTTCACTTTATCCAGATCCTGTCAGAGTAACAGATCACCTATTTTAGGTAAGCCAGGAGGATTTATATTCGTTTATTAGAGAAGTAGAATCCAAGTGTACTCACTCACCAGACAAGCCTAATTCAAGAAACCAACCACCTTCTCTCAATTGTTTGTATGATCAATTTTTAATTTTCCCATTATTTACATTAATAGCCTAATCTCTTCAAACCTCCCCTGTACATGGTGTCTTACACAGCATCAGTCTTGCCTCTTACTTCATTTATCCACACTAACCCTTTGCTCTAACTCTGTTCCTTAGCAGATGCACAGATTGCAGCAGCTTTATCCATAAAGGAATTCCTGAGCACTTTCTATTTCCTCTCTGTTCTTTCCTTTCATTATTCTAGCCCATTTACTTTTGCCTTACACTTGAACCACTGCACACTTTTACCTCATTCTCTTCCTCTATCCCTTTATGAGGCTCCCTTTAATAATAACTAAAATAACTTTCTCTTGTTGCTTGCCTGCATCTTCTGTGTGACAAGACTAATGTAGAGAGGCTGGCAGGAGCGAAGTTGTGTAGGGATTCAAAGAGGAGAGCGCTTATGTCTGATATGAAAGGTGAGGGAAGGCCAGTAAAGGGTGCTGTAGTGGAGCACAGTCAGAGTGATGGAGCACACTAAGCTCAGGTCTATACTAGCTGGGGGGTCGACCTAAGATACGCAACTTCAGCTATGTGAATAGCGTAGCTGAAGTCAGCATATCTTAGGTCGACTTACCTGGCCATGAGGACGACGGTGAGCCGACCGCTGCCGCTCCATCGACTCCGCTTCCGCTTCTCGTGAGCTGGAGTTCCGGAATCGACGGAGTGTGCAATCGGGGATCAATTTTATTGCGTCTACACTAGACGTGATAAATTGACCCCCGATAGATCGATCACTACCTGCCGTTCCAGCGGGTAGCGAAGACCTGCCTTTAGTATCCGTGGCAGCGTTCTGGACAACCTGAAGTAAGGAAGCAGCAAAACTCTGCCTTCCTAGGCTCTTCTTCCATCTTTTTTCAGTTCATCCAAAATGCAGTCACTCTTTAATATACACTTTTGTATTTTGGATTTCCATTCCTCCCCTCCCCCAGGAAAAAAAATCTAGTATTTATATGGCTTGCAATTACAAGTTCCTGCAGTGAAGCATGTAAGTTCCTTGAATTGAAAAAGTGAACTTAAAAGTATACAAGCTCTGCTGGTTTTTCCAACAGAGTTTGGCATTTCCACAATTTGCTCCTGTATTTGAATACAGACTCTCTACAGAGATTATATAACACACTGAAGGAACATAAATATTTCAATGAAGAATGTTTCTGCTTTCAAGTCTGTCTATAAAAATTTCCTATGTTGACAAATTTCTCCATGTATGTTAGGCAGTTACCAGCTCCCAATGTTAGCAAAAGTGCATGCCCAAAACAAAGTTTTTAAAAGATACAATTCAGCTGAGTTGTCTTGCAAACCATAAAGGACCTAATTAGATAGATAGATAGATAGGATAGATAGATAGGATAGATAGATAGGATAGATAGATAGATAGAGAAAAAAAAGAAGAAATGAGTTGTGAGAGGATAGAAAGGGTCTTCGTTTACCTGTAATCTCACTGACAGTTTATCTATACCAGATGCTTCTGTTATTTCAAGAGTAAATGTATAATTATAGTTTTGCCATATTGCTGACTGAAGTTATTTAAAAAATGTACTTAAAATTGAAAAGTCTTTTTTCACATTTACTTAGCAAATTCCCTTGTGGTATTTGAACCAACTAAAAAACAAAAATAATCTCTGATCTGGGACCAACCATGCAGAGTTTCATCCCCAAGAGAGAATCTTCAGAAAACTGAGCATGTAAAAAGCGAGTTGTAGAATTGAGTCCTGCTGTAACATTTATTATAGTTTAATGTTAAATTAATGTGCTTTCTTTGTGGCTTTCTGCCACTTCCTCCTTTTCCAAATGTTCCCCATTGAGAGGACATGCTACAGATGTTTAAAAATCTCCTAACAATACAACCGGCCTACATTTAGAAGATGGTGAAAAGACTGAAAATAATTCCTTCATTTGAAGGTCAGGAAGCCATACAGCTCCAAGAAAAATTCAGTCTTCAAGTCAAACTTTTCGGTGCAAATCCCAAGAAAATCTGTTCCAATGGCCTCCAAATAACATTAGCCTTCTCATACTAAAAATCAGTCTCAGATTCTAAAGAAAAATGCATTTTCATTAGAGACCAGTATGCCACACAATCTCATCAAAGAGAGTCTATTGTACTAGAGTTCTACATTTCCCACACTATCAAATAGCTGTTTATTGCAAAAATTCTATCACTATAACTTAATATTATTGCTCTAATAACCCTGCACTTACAGCTATGTAACTTGCAAATACCTGTGTCACATTTAGTTTTCATGTAGTGTATTCAGGTACAGTAGTGTGTCAAAGAACCTGACAAGCCAACACTTCCTGTGAAGTCTGAAAATGTGTTTATAAAAATCTTATCGCATTAAGAGCAAGAATGTTCTTTTAATGTCATCAAGCCTTGAACTTACATAAGTGAACTTGTTTTCATATCTCCATATGACATGATCCAAACAAGTTCCAAAAAAATCAGTTTTGGTCACTTAAAATGTAATACTTGGTAGCCTTACAACTTTCCTTGGTTAGATCTACATTTACAAAGGCCTAACTTTGTGTTTAAAAAATTCAATTACGCTCTTTACAATTAGACTAATGGGCAAGTTACTCATCTGTATTAGGTGAACTCTGGTATAAAGCTGAATGGACAGTCCGCAAAACAGACAGACGCCGAATTAGCATCCAAACCATCCTCCATCCAGTGGTTTAATTATTATTACTAACAAACAAACAAAAAAAATGAACTTCACTTTTAGTTTTTTTCTTACCACTGGTTGTTCCTAGGGGTTCCCTTCAAGGCCTTCTCTGCTCTAATGCTCTCTCTTTCCAGAGAATCCCTTAGTATTTTCCTTTTCATTCTAGATGGAGTTAAAAAGCTGCCCCCACAAAATGAGTTAAGCAAACTTCAGCGCTTTATACAGTGTTCTATCACCTGCTGTGAGGGTAGGTCAACAGATGAACTCTGCCAACCTGTTAAAAATTCATGAACACATTCTTGCTTCAGTCAAATCTTTAAAAATCAAGATTTTCAGTATACAGATCACTCAACATGACAGTTGCCACACTGCCTCTTTGATCTAAAATGTAATTATACAAGTGTAAATTTTTTATTTAGCTACATGCTAGATCATTTTTTTGAATTTCTGAAATAATCCCACGTGTGGTACTCTTGCTGACCACAAGTAGCTATGTATTGGCAACACAAAAAGCGTTTATATCAAATAATGTAGACCAATAAATATTAAAGGCTTTGTATTTCTAGTTCATCCAGAGACTTTATAAAAACATTAATGATAATGAACTGAATAAAATGTAGTGTGTACTCTCTTGCTATAGCTAAGCGCTAACAGTTTTTCTGAAACAAAGATGCAGTAAGGGGTGGCGCTAATTACAGAAATATTTTGTTGTCTATTCTCTAAAACAGGTTGAGGTTTTATATCAGGAATGACATTGTAATATATGCGTCAATATTTTCTTAATCTGAAACGGAGTATTACAGACATCTGGCTTCTCTGTTTCAAATGTTTAAAGGTAGATTAGATACCTCAGCCTTTTTTAATACTGAATTTTTTTGCCCTTTGTTCGATCTGAAGGTTTAGAGAAAAATCACTAAGAAATACTATGCAATTACACATAAATGTGAAGTTGCACTTAGCACTGAGCTCTTTTTCACCAGCAATCTTAACAGTGTCTTGATTAAAACAAAACGTGGGTCAAATCCTATTTAGTTCAAATTGGAGATGCTGCTTCTGGCTGCAGCAAAGTCTTTAATTTTACATTTTTGCACCAAAACTGTTGAACTATGAAATCTTTCTCAGTGAAACTGAATATACAGCTCAGTAGCAATCACTAACGTTTTCCAGAAATGTCATAACATAGCACTAATCTTTCCAGTATACTGCATAAAAGTTTACCTGGTACATGACTGAATTCGCATTTCTCTAGCATGGTCAACCTCTATCTATGGCAACACATGCCATCACCCACAGCACACACCAAATTAAGGACAATTATGCAAGTCACATGATTCTAGCACACTCCTACAGTTTGGTTGCAAATCACTGTGTATTTGGCACACTCCCCCCACTACCACACACAACTTTCATGATTAAGAGTAATAAATGCTTTAAATCAGCTTAAAGGTGACCTGAAAAGGGGTAAAAAAATGGTCTATACCTCCCTACCCCACACTGCTTTTAAGATGCATAAAAGCCTAAAAGCTATTTGAAATCTTGCTTCAAAATATCAGGAATAGTAAGTCTTTCCTTCCTTGTTTTTGCTAGAGGACTAGAGAATTGGAGTGGGAGCCTTCTCTGCCTTCAACTGAAAGGGCAGGGAACTGAAACTGCCAGGCATCTAAATTTAAACAGATATCAATGAAAAAAAGTTAGTCTGACTAATAATCCTTACTTTCAATTTTTCAAGATTAATTGAATTTCTATTTGGTTTTGATTTTACCGTTACAGTCCTCCAGAAAAAGAAGACTTAAACTTCTAATGTAAGGGAAATGCTGAATATCCTTCAGACCTATAAGAGACACAGCAAAAAAGGCACAAATCCAGATTTTCTCTTTTGCAGCTGCCATTCAGGTTACAGGGGTCAACCTAAAATCTTAGGCCCTGCCTAGGTTAGAGATATTTGCACGAGTGCCGTTACCCTGATGCAAGCTCCCTATGTAGACTCACTTTAATAGTGTAAAACATGGCTCACTCTGGTCTGGAATACGTCGTGCTGGTGCAAGCCCCACGGAAACAATGGAGTGCTTCTACATCATGGATTTGCTCCAATGTAGCTACATCAATATTAGCTTCCCTTAAATCCGTTTGCGCTAAACCAATTGGTGGGTCACAACAAGGGGGAGGGGGGTGTTGTTTTTTAAACTAGTGCACTTATGAGTATGTATCATGCATACACACACTTGATCAGCCAACCGTTCATCTAGTTCAACATTCTGCCTCCTAGAGAAGCCACTTTGGAGGAAAATACAACCATATGTAATAGACAATTAGGCAATAACATGCCTATAGGAGAAGGTTTTCCAAGTTCAAGCAGCGGGTGGCTGACATACGTCCTGAACCATGAGGACTGATTAGTAAAAAATGTTTACGATAGTTCATGGAGTGATAGCTTATATCAATATGCAGATGACTAACCATTTGAGTTTTAGGTTTAATGCCCTATATCTTGTAGGAAAGAGTGCCACAGGTTGGTTATGTATTTGAGTATTTCCTTTATCTGTAAGTTTATTACTTTTATAATTCCAGAGGGTGTCCCTCTTATATTAGGAGATAATAAGCAGCAGATTCAGTATGATGTTCTCTACCATTCATGTTTATACCTCATGTCACTACTTATCTCCTAAAACTAAGCAGTCCTAATCTTTCTGAGCTTCCCTTATGACTCTTCCAACGCTTCTAATTATTTCTGTTGCCATCTCCTATTTTTCTTATGTCCTCCTAAACATAACTTCTTCTCCTGTGTCCATAGTCATGAACATAAACTGAATTCTCTGATCATAGGATATTTCTGTGATACAACAAACATGTGCTGTGTGCAAGAACCTATCAAAAATGCAGCTGCCTCCTCTGAAGCATCTAGTACTGACTGATCTTAAAGGCAGGTTACAGAACTACACCAACCATGGTTGAGAATACATTGCAGTTCCTACATTTATATTAACTTTCACATTTCTTCACTTCAGTGCTCAAATGCAACATTAAGGTTGCAGTTACAGGATTTCACACTCAATTTAGAACTAGTTTGCCATACTCCACCCTCTGGGCTATATTTTCTTCTTATGTACACATTCTGTTTCAGTCTGATTTCCCCTTCAAATATATTAGATTAATTTCATGACAAGGAACTTTAAGGTCTGCATCATTTCAATACAATTCCACTATGTAACTAAGTAGAGCTGGTGGAACTCACACTGGTCTGACTTTGAATCATTTACAGTAATAGTACTTGGTCAGAACTTCTCTTTACCATTAGTGAAAGTTAATAGGGTCCCTCTCCCTTGCAACTCAGCTAGCTGCTCCTACTGCCTGACCCAACAATGAAGTTCTACCTATGTTTATAAATTCCTTGTTGTGGAAATAACTGATCATGCAAAACAAACAAGCAAACAAACAAATAAAAGTGCACAACAAGGTTTAACCATAAAACGTTGGAAAGGGAAAACCTGCTAGAAAAGTTATGGGAAAAATATGATATAGGTTTCATTTTAGCTTAATTTTAAAATATATCATGTGAAACAACTGTCAGTCATAGTAAGTTCACCCTGCCATTCACATTCCTGGAATTATTTCCATCTTGGCAGTAGTAATTCACAATGTGAACTATAAAAACAACTTCCAGACTGAGCACAGCATACATACAAGACCCTACCCAAGAAGAAAGCCTATTCAATCAAATTTAAACTTATTTATATTGACATTTAGTAAAGTTTTTAGAATGTACTTCTATTAATTTCAGCCACTTTTGAAGCTGACAACTTGTACAAAACACAATATTACCAAGCTGTTTAAACTCAAAGTGTAGATTATTTTAAATTTCCACAAAACTCAGATCTAATTTTTAAATTACAATAAAAAGTTAAGATTGCCACTGCAATGCCGTTGAGACATGATGCCTGAAGACCAGTAAGCAAACAGCTTTACCTACTGCCTGGTGAGTGAAACATTAACACTATAATTGAACACTACTTAAAATTCTAATTTTCAAACTTGAGTATTTAGTAGTAGCAAGGAAAGGGTTTCAAAATTATTTGACTAAGTTCCTTAATATGCAATTTGAGAAGTGAGGCCATAACTTGATCAAATTTCCTTTAATATTTTGGATTTTCATAGACTCACAGAAATGTAGGGCTGGAAGAGACCTCAAGAGGTCAATAACACTGTACACACAACTTTGAAGAGTGACCACTACTATGTGCCCTGCAACAATATTAAATGTAAAATTGTAGCTGAAGTTAATTATAATTTTGCCTCCTGCCTATTGATATATGTACCACTTAAGATCACTATAAGTGAAAGATTACAGTTTGCCATTTCTTTGTGCTTTTGACATCATTTTGTTCAATCAGTTTCTTTGTCTGTATGGATCATTCACATCACACCAGAGAAAAAGGTTTTTTTTAAAATAGGAAATATGATATCATAAAAATTGGCAAGAAACTGAAATCCAGTTATAGTAACTGAAAGTACTTATGTCTTAAAAGTTCAGCCATGATGTCCAAAAGTGCTGCTTCCAGATATTTCATATTTAAAAAATATGTTTAATTACATTTTTACCCAAGTAGACTATAGTTGTTTAATTATAGATGATGCATAACATAATTACGGTTTTCTGAGACTGGTATTTAATTGATAACTTGGGTAACTTGCATTTCAGAAAAGATGACTGTTTTTAATTTAGTACCCAGACAAGCTGATTCAAGGGAATGGGATAGGAGGAAATCATTCTTCTTCAAACTGAAGTACTAAAGCTGGCCCCACATCTGGAGATATTAAATAGATGGCAAACCTAACAGCAGAACACAGAACAATTTCGCCTTTAGGGTTCAAACCTGCAGTGCTTAATTTGTGCCAGGGCTTGCTAGGGCAGAGTCCCAGCACCTCTAGGGTTGGCAGTTCATAGCCCAGGCAACTCAGGGCTTGCCCCGTCAGCTATGAAAGTTTAAAACATGGCTTGAGCCCGGGCACCTAATGGCTGGCGCCCCAGCCCCTCGCTCGTTACGAATGAAGCATTGCAAACCTGTTCTGCGTTTGGCAATGACCAAGTTACCAGTTGCCTGCTGGCCGTTTCTCGTGGAGGGACTCTCCTAACAGCAGCTTCCCGGCTGGTGTCGGTATCGCTCCCAGCGCCGCTGCAGCCCCGAGCCCGAAGCGCCCTGCGGCCCAAACACACTGCCACCAGCGCAAGCTGGCCCCGTTAAGAGACACGTCCTCACCTCCACCTTGCCTTGCGGGCAAGTGCACGGCCCAGGCGCATCCCCCGCCCCGCCCCGCCCCGCCCCGCGGGGCTCCCCTCCGGCTTGGCCCCGGGACCCCCCGCGGGGCCGGGGGAAGCTCGCCCCGCGGCGGGTGCTGGGGGAGGTCCCGGGGCCGGCCGGCCGGCTCCTTCCCCACAGCGCTCGGCTGCTTTGCAGAGCCCCCCCGCCGGACGGCGCCGGCGGAGCGGCAGGGGGCCGGCTCCATCCCCGGCCCCGCTGCAGGGACAAAGGCGGCTGAGGGGAGGCTGCGGGCCGTGCCCGTGCGAACGGCCGGCGGGCGGGCGCACACCTGGAGCCCCCCCCCTCCGCCCGCCCGCGCGCCGGGTGCCCCCCCATGGGGGTCAGAGCTCCCGGGGGTCGGAACCAGCCGCCCGCGGGGCTGGGGGGCGGTACCGGGCCCCTGGCGGGGGAGGGGGAGGGTCCGGTCCGAGCCGGTCCCCGGGGGGCGAGGGAGGCCCGGCTCCCCCCCGGCCCGGCCGCCTCACCTCGCTGCGCGTGATCCGGTGCCGCCCCAGCTTCACCACGGCGAAGTTGCCCTTCCCCAGCGTGCCCTCGATGTCGTAGAACCCGACGCGGACGGGCCCGGGCCCGCGGGGCAGCGGCAGCGGGGGGGGCCGCCGGGGCTCGGCCATTACCATGCTGGGCTCGGGGGGCGGCGGCGGCGGCGGCTCGGTCTGGCTGTGGCCGTGCGGCGCCCTGCAGCCGCGCCGCCCCGCCCCCCCCCGCGCGTCACCGCGCGCGTCAGCGGAGGAGGAGTCTCGCCATGGCAACCGTAGCCACCGCCACCGGATGAGCAACGGCCTCCTGGGGCTGTTCCCTGAGGGGCGCCCCCTCCCACCGGCAGCGGGGCCCCCCTCGCAGCCGTCCCCGGCACAGCGCTACTCCCCGCCGGCCTGGTGCTGGGAGAGCGGGGGGAGGCCGATCCATTGTGGCCGCGGGGGGGCACGGCCGGGCTTTGAGGGAGCGCTACCTGCACGGCCCCCTCGACGCTGGGCAGAGCCGCCCCCCCCCGGCTGGGGGCCAGGAGAGCCCCTCCCCCAAGTCCTGGTTAGCCCTGACTGGGCCTGGCCTGTCGCCACCCCCACTGCTGCTGTGCCCCCCCCCGCACAGCACGTCCCTGGCTCCCAGTGCCCCCCTCCCCTCACTGCACAGCACAGCACGTCCCGGGGCTCCTAGTACCCACCCTCCACTGCACAGCACGTCCCTGGGATCCCAGTGCCCCCCTCCCCTCACTGCACAGCACAGCACGTCCCTGGGCACACTGTACCGCATCCCCCTACCCTGCACAGCACGTCCCTGGGCTCCCGGTACCACCCCACACACACACACACACTGCACAGCATGTCCCTGGGCTCCCGGTACCCCCCCCACACACACTGCACAGCACAGCACGGCCCTGGGCGCACTGTACCGCATCCCCCTACACTGCACAGCACGTCCCTGGGCGCACTGTACTGCACCCCCCTACACTGCACAGCACGTCCCTGGGCTCCCGGTACCCCCCCCCCCCACACTGCACAGCACGTCCCTGGCTCCCAGTGCCCCCCTCCCCCCACTGCACAGCACAGCACGTCCCGGGGCTCCCAGTGTCCCCCTCCCCGCACTGCACAGCACAGCACAGCACGTCCCTGGGCGCACTGTACCGCACCCCCCTACACTGCACAGCACGTCCCTGGGCTCCCGGTACCCCCCCCACACACACACACACTGCACAGCACAGCACGTCCCTGGCTCCCAGTGCCCCCCTCCCCCCACTGCACAGCACAGCACGTCCCGGGGCTCCTAGTACCCACCCTCCACTGCACAGCACGTCCCTGGGATCCCAGTGTCCCCCTCCCCTCACTGCACAGCACACCACGTCCCTGGGCTCCTAGTACCCACCCTCCACTGCACAGCACGTCCCTGGGATCCCAGTGTCCCCCTCCCCCCACTGCACAGCACAGCACGTCCCTGGGCGCACAGTACCGCACCCCTTTCCACTGCACAGCACGTCCCTGGGTTCCCAGTGCTCCCCTCCCCCCACTGCACAGCACATCCCTGGGCTCCCAGTACCCCCCCACACACACACACTGCACAGCACGTCCCTGGGCTCCCAGTAACCCCCCTTCCCCCACTGCACAGCACGTCCCTGGGCGCACAGTACCGCACCCCTCTCCACTGCACAGCATGTCCCTGGGCTCCCAGTACCCACCCTCCACTGCACAGCACGTCCCTGCGTTCCCAGTAACCCCCCCACACACACACACTGCACAGCACGTCCCTGGGCTCTCAGTATCCTCCTACACTGCACAGCACGTCCCTGGGCTCCCAGTAACCCCCCCACACTGCACAGCACGTCCCTGGGCTCCCAGTAACCCCCCCACACTGCACAGCACATCCCTGGGCTCCCAGTAACCCCACACACACTGCACAGCACGGCCCTGGGCTCCCAGTAACCCCCCCAGCACGTCCCGGGCTCCCACGTCCCCCCACCACTGCATAGCACACCCCATGGCTCCCAGAGCCCCACCCTCTCTACTGCACAGCACGCCCCTGGGCTCCTAAGCCCAGCTGGCCCCTTAGGTTTCCCTCCATGGCTGTTGCCCATCTCTGCCCACGCAAGGCCACACCGGCTCCTGTTGCTGCCCTGGTCCCCGTACCCCCTTCCTCAGGGTCACAGAACCAGCTGGGTACCCAGTCCTGCCCTGCTGCTGGGATGCAGCTGTCAAAGGTTCCCTCCCTCCACCAGGCCACAGGGCCTGTAAGCACCCTGGGACTCAGACACACACCTTAGCTAGTGCTCAAAGCCACCCAGGATTCCCCCTGGAGGGGGCCCTCTCACTCCAGGCAGATGGTGCCAGGTGCTCTGAGGGCTGATACAGCCCCTAGCAGCAGTAGGGATGTCCACCACCTCCGCCAGGTGCCTCACCGTGCAGACACACACAATTATTTGTACTGGGATATCACGCATGGGTTCCACTGCACTAGGTACTGTACAGACCTGTAACAGACATCATCCCTGACAGCGAATTACCAGTACTCCAGTTTCACTCTGATTTTCGTTTTTAATATTAAATCCACCTAAGTTGTTTTACCGCTTATGTTTCAATTTTGTTAAACCGCTGTTCATTTCAAATGCATGCCCTTCTATCCCCCTCCCTCTACTCAAACTTTGCCCACTATCTAACCTTTCACCTTGCCCTTTGCTAGTTCATTCCTAGCTTCAATCTCTCTTTGCCTGACCTGTCACTCCCCTCTCACAATCAACCCCACCACTTCTTTCTGGACAGCCAATCCCTTTCTTAAAACAGTAGGAGTCTAGAACACCTGATGGCAGGCAGAGGGGCTCCTTGGCCTCTGAAAGTATATTCTGCTACTACTTCTAGTTAACGGGAGGTGTGGCCTTCTACAGTTTGCCACTGAGGGGAGCATTGCTGGGGTTCTAGACACCACTAAGCACATTGGGAGGCGAGCAATTTAAGGCCTGACACAATACCTGACCCTAGAAGAGGATTGCAAGTATTGTCTACTTAAATTAGTCAGACTTCCACCCTCTGAGATGGCTAATGTATACAACAGCATGCTAATAATAGTTCTACTTGGGTATAATATGCTGTTACACAGACCTTTTACTCTTTGAGTTTAGCTTTTCATTATCTTTTTTGCACTATGACAACACTTTAATTCATCTATTCAATTAATGTTGTTATGCTGCCAAACCCAGTAAATTAGAGATTAAAATAATCTAACTGGAGGTTCATGTGAAATATTGCCTAATAGTTGCTCTAAATCAGGGAATTTGCGTTGGTACATTTTATATATTTTTGGTAGCAAAAGAATCCATCTGCCTTCCTCCTACTTTTATCGATGCTAACCCTTACTGTATCTGTCTGAAACAAATTATTCAGCAAGCTAGACTTTATGTTTACAACAGAAAGCTTCATTTGCACAGCCCTTTTTGTACAGCACAGGGTAACGTCAATTTTGGTTCAAATGTACAGGCTAAAATAAAACTTCAAAATAACGTTCATGGAAAAAATGTAACCAAGAGAACAGCCTTTCTGCAGATGGTTTTGCTACCCACGATTCACTTCTTTTTGTGCTTCAAACAAGGTGATCCAAATACTTTACACAAACACTTTTACAGTGACCTGTGCAATCTCAAACAAAACACTCAGGAACTATTGAAAGGCAATTTCAGCAACTGTCCAAAAGTTTCAAATGTGGAGCACATGTGCCCTCTAGTGGACTATTGTCCTATGTATATTATAACTAGGGCTCTACCAAATTCAAGGTCCATTTTGGTCAATTTCATGATTTCAGCTATTTAAATCTGAAATGTCATGGTGTTGTAATTGTAGGGCTCTGACCCAAAAAGGACTTATGGGGGGGTCACAAGGTTATTGTAGGGGGGATTGTGATACTGTTACCCTTATTTCTGCGCTGCTGCTGGCGGCGGCGGCGGCGCTGCCTTCAGAGCTGGGCAGCTGGAGAGCAGCGGCTGCAGGCTGAGTGCCCAGCTCTGAAGACAGAGCCACCGCCAGCAGCAGCTCAGAGGTAAGGATGGTATGGTATGGTATTGCCACCATTACGTCTGTGCTGTTGCCTGCAGAGCTGGGCCCTCACTCAGCAGCTGCCCCTCTCCGGCCACCCAGCTTTGAAGGCAGCAGCACAGAAGGGTGGCATGGTATGGTGTTGCCACCCTTATTTCTGTGCTGCTGCTGGGGGGGCACTGCCTTTAGAGCTGGGCGCCCAGCCAACAGCCACCGCTCTCTGGCTGCTCAGCTCTGAAGTCAGTGCAGAAGTAAAAGGTCGCAATACTGCGACCTCCCTAAAATAACTTTGTGATCCCCCTGCAACTCCCTTTTGGGTCAGGACCCCCAATTTGAGAAACACTGGTCTCCCTGTGATATCTGTATAGTATAGGGTAAAAGCACACGAAAGGCCAGATTTCACAGTCCATGGGGTGTTTTTCATGGCCATGAATTTGGTAGGACACTAATTATAACACCTAGGGTGATCCATTAAATGTAAAGTGTCAAAGGAGATCTGACAGTTGTCTGTGCAAAAAGATAAAATTAGGTGCAGAAGTCTGTCCAAAGAGATAATGCACTTGGTAGGCTCAGTAGTCCACTAATCCCACACTCTCATTTAATAGCTATTAACAGATTCAAGCAAGAAAACAATGAAGAAACTAAAAGCACCTACCTGTGAAGATAAAGTCAGAAGACAGGCACCTCTCCTGTGCTTTGCAGAGCCAGTTGAATCCCTATCTGAGGCAGGGCAGCAGAGCAAGAATGTCTTAGGGACCGTCAAACAGACTGCATCCTATAAAAGGTGAAAACTCCATTGCTGTGGTCTTAGCAGGGTAACATTAGAACTGTTCTATCCCCATATTTCAGGTCTTGACACTGGTGCTCCAATGAAATCTTCACCTTCATTACTGAACTCCTCTCCTAGAAATCAGATTATGGATGTTTCAAGGACTGATGGGCAGTCTGGGATAGGCTCCCCTAACTGATCATCATACTAGAGCATTCACTTACTAGGTCACATGTGAGTGTTTCCGGGAAAGCTCTGGTGAGTACAGTAGTGCACTATATAGTCACAGCCGTGCCCTACAGAGAAAAGTTAGTTCATTGCCACCAGTTTTTGTTGCGGACTTCCTCCAGCAGAAGCAATGCAGAACCATTTGGGAATTCTAAGGTCCACCCTCGCAGACTGAAGAAACCAAGTTATTTGTGGTCTCAAATCTGCCAAAAATTGCACTAGCTTATGGTACATTGAGTCCCAGTGGTGAAATAACAGCAAGCTGAAATATTGTTAATATTTAAAGTGGAGGATTAGATATGGACCTGCAATTCCTTTGTTCTAATCCTAGTTCACCCAATGAGTTGTATAGCCTTAGATTCCCCCCTCCCTAATATTCAGCCTTATCAGAGCAATGTATTAGGCTATGGAACAGTCTCCTCCCAAAAGCAATGGAAGTGCAATTTCATGATGCTTAAAACAAGACTGAAATAAAGCTTTAGAAAATGTGCTGTATGAAACCATCTTGCATTGACTCCTAGGAGAGGGACTGGATGATTCCCATCTACCGTCTATAATCTAATAGTTCTTAACTTGGCTATTCTGTGCATGTGAAATGGTTTGGAGCAGATTTTATTTACACAACATTTGTCTGCTTTCATTAATCATATGTGTGAAGGTGAGAAGGTTTTTCAGGTTTCATTTTCACGTTCATTGGTGCCTGCCCTTTTTCAAAGACCAAAAGGTGATCTCAAACTCTCCTGACTGCAAGAAAGCAAGTTTTTTAATAATAAGCTTTTCCCTCTGTCCTACAAGCAGCAGCTATGAGGTGAGTGCATGTATATCACATCTGTTAAAAAGTTTCCTTGATGATGTTTATCTCTGATACAAGCACCTTTCCAGTTTCAAAGCAGCCTCAAACGTGAAGGAATAAGGAACACTGGGTATTTCAGCACTTAAACATTTAACTTGTTCACGCAACAATGGCATGAAAGATCTCCACAGATGAAGTGCTAGATAGGGATTGACGAATTCAAGACTTGTTCTTGTCAGTAACTGTTATCGCCATATTCAAGATTTTGATTTCCAAATGAGGAAAAAACACAGATCAAGTATTATTCAGTTCCATTACAGATAAAGAAGTGAACCTTGGGAGCTTTAATAGGCAAAACTTTTCTAAATCAGTTTTCTAAAATTAACCATTTACAACCATATTTCAGCACCTAAATACTTGGCCTGACCTTCAGAGGTGCTGAACACGCATAGCAGGCTTTCACTGACTTCAACCAGAGCTGCAGATGGTCAGCACTCCTAACAATAAGGGCACTAATTTAGTTACCAAAATATGGATGTAAGAGGTTACACACCTAAGTTTGAATATTTTGCTTGAGCTTTTTGCTCTCGTTTCTTGTTTTCCAAGGACTCAAAGATGCTTATGGCCTGCCTAAAAACAGACTACAACAAGATTTGAAGGATAAAAATGAATACACATACACAGCTGCTTACTAAAATGCACTAATTAATGTAATGAATCCCAGGAAGTTAGCCAGCACCAGTCAGTGGATACCCCTTTTCTAGTGCCAATCAGCAGCTATTGCCTAGCATTATTCCCATTGGTAAGCAGCTGGCAGGTTATCATTTCCTTGGTAGGCAGTGGCAAGGACTTTCTGGCAAGGACTGCTCTCAGGGGCTTGAACTTGCACCACTAAAGTCAGTGGCAGGCCACCGAATCCTGTTTGGTAGGCACTCTCCCAGACTGCCAGGTATCCAAGACAGGCCCTCTGTCTCTATCAACCCAACCTGTACTACTTATGAACAGACAGAAACAGCTATAGCAACTTGCAAACATAAAAATATTTGTAATGAATATGATGGGTGGCATACAGCTCCAGAACGGGCTCCCTGAATGTTTATATTGGCAGATTCAACTCACAGCAACGTCCTGCACTCACTTCTGTTGTTGTTTCACTCCCATATAAACACCTTCTGCCAAAGCCTTTGACGCATCTTTGCTTCCTGGTAGCTTCTGCAAACTGGTTTTGCTTCTCTCTCATGACTTTTTTTTTTTTTTTTAAGTGCAACAGAAAAAATAAATGTTGCATGAACTCTGTCGGTAGTTACTGACAATTCCGATGCTTCAGAGCCAGTCTTGTTTGGCTGCAGAACGTAGCGCATGAGTTATTTAGATTTCCTCTTATAGCCAGAGAGACTCACCCGTGGAGCAGTATATGTCCCTATCTACCTCTCTTCCTGACATGTTTCACTCACGGTGTCACTCTCCCTCTCCTGCCCGATTTCTAATTGGAGAGAAAACAGATGGATCGATTACCTGAAAGCCAGAAGCTCCTTAGAGGCTTCTTAGGGGAAGCAGAGTTTAAAGCAGGTGTGGTTTTCCCAATTATGTGAAATTATTCTGAAGTGTTTTGGCTTTAGTGATCACACAATGGCCTCTGAGCCGCTCCATCCTACTTGTTTTGTACACTTCTGTATTATAGCCAATATGCCTTTAGATAAAGCTCTTCCAAGCCAGGAAACTGGCACTTGACTGGCACATTGCATCTACTGCAGAGCATGGTGTACACATCTAAAAAAATGGGATTTTTGTTTTTATTACTGAATCTCACCAGACCAATGGAAGCCTCTCCCTGGGACACTGGTGCAGACTCTTCATTAGGAATGCTCCTCTGAGAAATCAACAACAGTTGCAGGGAAACCCTTGGCAAGTACAGACTATAAAATAGCTCTTACCTAAGAGACACTGAAAAGGGCAGGCTGGAGCTCTATTTTAGACTAGAGCCTAACTACATCCACTGGCCATCACTTTGGGGATTATGGTGAGTGGTACTTCCTGCCTGCTCTATAGTCCAGATTCTTCTGTGTTTAGAAGTCAGGAACTTGATTAAGCAAAGCTCCTGTGGCAGAGAGCAGGACACTGATGCAGACTTTATACTGAAATCTATGGATGGAAAGTGTTGTATGAGAGCTAGGTGGTATTATTACCACCAGTATAGAATGACAGGCCTTGGCTTTAATGGCATTTACCATTTTTTAAAATTCAATTTTGAAAAGGACGAACAAGAGCCAAATAAATAAGCAGCATCACTTCCTGTACCACCAAAATTGCTCAACCAAACCACATATTGAGTCAAATACTCTTCCAAAGATGTTCTAAAGGTCTGTATGGACAATAGAATTAAAATATTAAGTAATTATCTGGCCCCCATTACCATAGTTTCTGAGCATCTCATAATCTTTAATGTATTTATCCTCACAACACCCCTGTGAGGTAGGGCAGTGCTATTATCCCCATTATACAGATGGGGAATGGAGAGAGAGAGAAGCTGAGTAACATGCCCAAGGTCAGACTGTGGCAGAGTACAGAACTGAACCCAGGTGTCTCAAGTCCCAGGATAGTGTCCTAAACACTGGACCATTCTTCTTCTCCTTTAAAATAGACACCAAGTATCCTGCACTCTGCTATTCAATACTCTCAGTTCACTGTCAGACCAGTGAGATACGTGCAACTCCAGAATCAGACTGATAGTAGTGTAAGTGTAGACAATATGAAATGCTGTGGGATCTCTCAGGAACTGGACACATTCAATGTGAGAACATAAAAACAAGCATGTTAACCTTCCATGACGGGATATCAGAGCATGCAGAAACAGATAGATCACAACTGTCTAATCCCAGACTGGTGCAGCCAGCTCTCTGGATAAACTTGGAAAAGAATGGACATAATAGTTCCCAGCAGGCTGCTATACATTTCATAATCCAACCCAATGAACATATTCACAGCAGAAGTGTTACTGGCAGGACGAAATGGGTACAAGAACTCTGTAAAGAGGTTCTCAGAAGACACATTGCTATCTGTCAAGACCACACTTCCTCCTTCCACAGCCACAGAATTTACCTCAAAATCCACCCCTTGCTGCAAAATTGTGAGCCACAACCCAAGCATAAACTTAAAACAAATGTCTCAGGCTCTTAGGGTGGTGTCCAAAACTTTCCAAATGTGAACCAAATGCAAACCAATGCAAGGTTATCTGCCTGAGTTTGCAGACAGCCTGAAGTAAAAGCTTAGGAGTGAACTGTCCCTCAATTCATTTCAATGGGGTGTTAAACTTATATGTTAATGATGCAAATTTCAGAGTCAACATTAATATATTTCACAGATGATCCTCATTTTTGCATCCAGTTAGCATGTTTATCTCACAAACCCAAGCTTCCTCCCACACCTTCCTAAATGCCTATGCAGCTGTAATAACCTCCAGCTTCCCCCTGCCATCTCAAAAAGATTAGCCAGGCATTTAAAACAAAAACAAAAACCCCACCACACATTCTGCATCATACAGATCATGAAATAAATGGTATTTAATAGTCAAAAGCTAAGGGGAACCTGCCATGAGCGTATTCATTTTTGTTCCTATTTAAATATGAATCTCCATTTTTACACTTATCTGAAGCTGACACCGGAGCTCCAGTCTGCTGCACTGAACAGCACAGGAACCTTGCCACATGATTTATATCAAGCTTCCCGTGGACCACACAAAGCCGTGGTCACCATAATCCAAAAATTCAAAGGACTGCATACAAACAAGCAAAACACAGGCATTAGAAAGCTCTAATGATCATCAAGTTAATAGTAAACCCCAAGTCATCAGTGCTGCTGTCTCCTGAGTTCAGATTCTGATTCCACTCCTCCCTGCCACATCTTGCTCAAGGGCTCATCAGCATCCCAGAACAGATACAGCTAGGCTTGCTGTATTGGATGGTTCAGCATGGTAAAGCTTTGTTGGGATAAATTAGATTGTGTTTGGGAAATCCCTCTCTCTTGGCTTATCAAAGGTGGGTGAGGCAATATCTTTTATTGGGACCACATCTGTTGGTGAGAGACACAAGCTTTGAGCCACACAGCTCACGCTTGTGTAGCAGAACTTGCATGAGGACTGAAACTAGCTTGTTGCCATTATGGAGTAAGTCAGATTTAACTGTGTCAGTTGTCGGATACATAGGAAATGAGAATACTTCCTTGGTCACTTTTTGATTCATAGCTTCCTCATTACAATCCCTCAAATGCCTTTTCGACACGTGACAAGGGGCTCTTTGGCAGTATTAAAGTAAAAAGTCACAGGAAGCCAGTTCTCAAAGAATACACGCCCACTGGCAGATCCACAGAGTTTGCACGTTGTCCATCTTGGTTTTGGTCTTTTCTAGGAAAGACTTTGTGGTGTTCAAACTAATTTCAGGTGGCTCAAGGCAACTCTGGGCACTGCTCCATGCAATCAGGAGCCAGACAAGTACAGTATAAAGAAATTGCCAGTCACACACTTATTTCAGTCTCCTTTCCACATTGTCTGCGATATCTGACATTATCCTCTCAGGTAGAAAAGAGACTAAATGGGCTAAAATGCTGGAGAGAAGGGACAAGAAAGACGCCCACCTTCATTTCCAATATATAATCCCGATTCTTTGATCAGAGGGCTGTCTTAAATCTTGTACTGTGCTTCAAAAGGCTTTAAAAACATATCAGCTGTTAATTAAGATAGATTCAGTTCATCTCACAGCCCATGTCTTAGGCTTCACATGGTAACAAAAGCCTCATACTTATGTATCAACAGCTCAAAAAATTAATTGTAATCTTAATGCATTCACTAGTCGATAAAGCAGGAACTTAATTCCGCCACAGAGCTGTCGGTACATCCCTTACAATCACGCTGTTGCTCCAATCTAAATACTTGTGGGTTATTGGGGATTTAGATACAAACTCCAGCGGAGGGTCACTTGAGTAGACATTTGGCAGGTTCCCTCATACCATCTCCATGGCTTGGGTGTACTCTGCACTTCTCCTAGCTGCTTAGAAACTCTATTAAATGTGCTACAAATAAAGAGAAACAGACAATGAGAAGGATAAGAAGTTGAGCGTGGAAACACCTTTCCCACCAACCCAGGATTCAAACAAACAGTGAATTTGTTCCCGTAAGTGAAAGGCATTGTCTCAACTCACTCACGTGCTCTCAGCTTTCAGTATCAGACTGGTTAATTCTGGTTTCACCTGAGTTCATATTTAGTTATATACCAATATGCAGCATTAGCATAACTAGAAAGAGGTCTTGGGTCAGATTCTCAGTTACACTACAGCCAAGTAACGGACTTATGTCCACTTCAAGGCTCCTTTATACAGCCATGGTTGTGTAAGTGGGCTTCACCATGAATAAGAATCCAGTCTTCAATCTCTGATGGGAGGAACTATCACTGATCACCTACCAATGAACATGTAAAAGATGCATTCTACACTAAATTGCAAAAGGTACTCAACTAGCTCCATGCTTATGTTGTCATTCTGGTTATGGGTGATACCAATGCCCAAGTGGGTAATGACAACTTGGGATACAAGCATTGCATGTGCAAATACGGCACTGAGGGGCAGATGGACAATGATGAAAGATTTACTTATGTGAAAGTAGAATGAATTATATTGTAAAAATAAGAATGGATTAAAGAAATGTTGTATGTACCTTTAAGCAGAAATAAGAAATGTTAAAATACAGGTGCCAGGAAAAGAAACATTAGGCATAAACAATGGTGCTAATGGCAAAACATTAGAAGAAGATCGGTAATAGTAAGGAAATAAGATATGCATGTCTAGCCCAGGTAAATTTATCAGATTCTGCTTCCTTTGTTATCTTAAGTTCTCGCCCTTTTATCTGCATAAATAAGATAGTTTGTGTCTTGCATGGTGCTCACATTATCTGGGTGTTATTAGCAGAGCGCTGTGCTAATAAAACAGAGTGGTCTGACAAACTGTGAGCCCTGAGTCTAACTTTGACACTTAGCTGTGTAATATGTATAACCTGTGCACCTGGGGTTCACTTTTCCCTCATCACAGGAAACACAAAACTAACATGGAAGTCAAATGATTGAATTACTGAGAAGCAACTGAAACACATTGCTGCTGGATACACAAAACAAGCACGGAGAGATGAAGCAACTACTATCTTGTCACTGGAACAGAATAAAGCTAAAAAGACACGCTAATAAGAAAAGAAATGGAATTTGATGTGAAGAAACTGTCTGATCTGGGAATCAGGATAGACTTTAAAATCCAGCTCTCCAACAGATTCCAAGAACGGTGAGTAATGAATGATGATAAAGAGGAACAATAGGCTCGCTTCAGAGATGTATACTGGGAAACTGCCATAACGTCACTTGGACCAAGAGGATCAATCGAGGAAAGAAGAGCAGATACAGCCACTCACATGAAAATTGACTGAAAAAAGTAAAGGCTTCAAAAAAAGAGGCAAGGACAGATGACATGACCAAAAGAACACATGCTGCAATGGGGATTGGTAGAGAAAGATAAAGTAGTAAAGAAAATTGTAGTGGAAAGGTAAGAGAATGGCTTGACAAAAAAAGCGAGAGAAGCATCTGTGAGAGGCCACTTAGAAACCATTTCAAGTGTGCAAGCAGTGATCATCCTGGTTCCAGAGTCACAATGGGTCATAAGAGCCAAAGATGGAAGATTGTTAACAACGGAAGCAAAACAAATGGAATGATGGCGAGAACATTTTAATGAAATACTCAACCAACCACAGCCAACCACTCCAATCAATGCATGTGGAGAAAAAAGTGAAGAATTAAATCTCTCTCTCTGCTAGAAATATCAGAAGCAGAAATAGAGGAAGCAATTAAGCAGCTTCAAAATTGCAAAACTCCTGGTCAAGATAAGATCATTGTTGACATGTTTCAAGTGGGGAGGAAGTGGTACTACATGAATTACATAAACTTTTAAAAACAATGTAGGAGAAATAATTCTGCCCAGAGAAGTGGAAGTAAGATGTGATCTGTCAATTACCAAAGCAGGAAACCAACAACTGGTCAGCAATAACACTGCTTTGAGTACACAGAAGAGTGATGTCTAGTGTACTACTGAATGGAATCAAACTGGTCACAAATGAAAAACGGCATGCTAAGCAAGCAGGCTTTAGACCACGTCTTTACTTTGAGATGAATGATTAAGAAAGGGCTTAGTCTTAAACTTAATCCATTTCACCAAAGCTTTCACTGCATTCAGAGTCACTATGGAAGATCTTGTGACAATATGAGCCTCCCAGAGAGTATGACTGGCTAAGATGCTGTATATGAAGGTTCAAAATGCTGTGTAAGGACAGGAAGTGGAGAGATGAATTGGTTTGATACCACCACTGGGGTGCGTCAGAGATACATCTCATCACCTGTCCTCTTCTGCATTTGATAGATTACGCGATGTGAAAAGCAAAAAAGGAAGACATAATATAGGAATTATATGGAATAGAGGAAAACTTGCAACATCTCAACTTTCCATATGACATTGTTCTGCTGGACACAAATGAAGAGGCTATGAAAAAGACTACTACCAATGTCAAACATGAGGCTGCCAAAGCAGAATTAAGAATCAGCCAAAAGAAAACGGAAGTCATTACCACTGAAAGAGGAGTCAGCAATGATGATGCATACGTGATTGATAGTGAAGAATATGGCATTATTAATGAGTCTTTACATCTTGGAAGCACCACCAGTACTGATGGTCTATTCCATAAGGAGTTGGAAGCAAGAACCGGAAAGGCAAATGAAGCTTTTTGAGGCTGGCAAACATCTGGGGGGGAAAAAGGGAGATTCCCACAAGAACCAAGAAAAAGCTATGCAATCCCATTGTGATACCCACATTGTTATATGCTTCTAAAACTTGGCAGATGCTAGAAATTCATAACAGAGAACGTAATGCATAGCATCAGAAATGCCCACAAAGAATTTTTGGAATCCACTAGGGGGATAAAGTAACCAACACGGATGTGTTACAAAGGACTGACCAGCAGACTGTAGAGACAATGATTTGAGAAAGAAGGCTGAAGCGGTTTGAACATGTACGGATGTCAAAAAACTGTATTCCTAGACAAGCCCTTGATTCAATACCACCTGGTGGAAGACAGAAAAGAGATGGACAACAAATGACATAAGAAAATCATGTAAAAAGATGCCACTGTCATGGAGCCAGACTATAATGGTGCAAGAAACATGCCATTAGACAGATAGAGGTAAAAAGACTGGATTGTCTCAGTGTCACGAGGCATGAGAGCATCTAATAAAATAATAGATGCCATACGTACAGATAACTTTAAAATGGAAGTGCCCATGTCACGGCTGCACCCCTCTTTTCTTGACCACATGAAATTCTGTTGGACCAAATGGCTACTTGTGGATATTAAATGTTAAGTTTACACTTTAATTTAAAGTCAAAGATCATAAAATTGTGACAACAGATCCTTCATTATGTATAGGTAGGAGGCAGAGGACAAATTCAGAATCAGTAGATATTCTAACCGGAAGAGAGATGTTGGTGGAACAACTTCAACATGAGGACAGCATATGATTGAAGATGTGAGAGTAAGGAAACTTCGTACTAATAATCAGTACAGAAAGGGAAAGGAAAAGGAATACAACCGGTACAAAGCAGACTTGGAGGAATTCAGAAATCCATTAACTAAGGTGTGATGAGAGGAAGTATTAAAATTCACAGTGTGGAAAAAGGCTGAGAAATCTTAAAGCACCAAATTAAGGTACAGAAGCTACAATTCTTCCAACCCCCTTCAAAAAAAAATGCAGGAAAACAAGCAGCATCCAATGTGGTTTCATGAAAAGCATCTCAAAAACGAAGTTTAAAAAAAGTAGGCCAACATCATTTCCTCTCAATTGAGAGGCAAATCCATGATCTATGCACTACCCTATCCTGATATTACCTCTAACTGGGTGTTGGGGTAGCTGACGTCCCTGCAACACTTCAAAATAATATTTTTAATCCAGTAACATTCACTCACCTCTTTTAGTAATCTCATCCATGCTGAGATTAGCAACATGTCATCAGTATGCAGTGAGAAGAGTCATTTTATCAATCTTCATAGCATCCAGTAGCATGAGAGGGGAAAAAAAATATAATCTACAATCCATCAGTCAGTAACTGGCTATTTACTCTGTAATAAAGTAACCAGTGTTTAACTTGCCACTGAGGCATATTAGCATAACTCTGGATAGCAAAACCAACACAGAAGCCCATCAGATTGCAGCAACTTCTGAGGCTATTTAAAAATGCTTTGCAATAGCCCTTTCCCTCCTACACAACACTGAGAAGGTGCTGCTTGTGTCACTGCTCTGCCATTCTCTTGCCAGGAGAATAAGTGAGGCAAAACGGTCAATCATACAACACCAACTCATCTGCTGAGATTTCTGAAATCGTTTGTCTATTTGGTTCTTTTAATAAAAATTATTAAATAAATAAATGAGATCATTTAAAGTCTCTGAGAAACCCTGCATCGCTAGCGGGACTAAGGAGGAGGGAAAGGACCATGGGCTACATTGCCAATCCCTAATGAAGCGCCTGACTGGCAACACTACAAACCAGCCGGTGAGGGAATCCATGCAACTAAAACATGGTTTGAGATGGAAACAAATGACCAACCTGTCACCATTCTCCGGTGCAGCTAGGAGAAAGCAAGGATGGCTGGCGTACGACTTAAAAACATCCATGTGGATGAGGTCCATCAACAAAATGAAAGAATTTGGAAGTTGGACTGATTTTTAGTTGCAAAGATGTAGAAATATTTTCATGTCTGGAGCTCAGGATATATTGTAGTTCCAAAGAAAAAAAGGACCAAGACCAAGACAGATCATTCCCAGTATTGAACAGGGGTTTGAAGCAAGGCAAGCTAAATACATTCTGTTGTGTTTAACTGTTTAAAATAACATAACCTTTAAAAAAAATGAATGAGCACAGAGGTGATCTGAAACCACTACGCACTGCGACACACCATTTTTGTGTTCATTGTTAAATATGATGTGTGGGGGACTACTCGTGTTTTTATTTGCTGTGTCACCCACATCCAAGTGTTTCCAGTTTCCTTAATATCCATATATTTCGTTTTCCACCCAGGCCGACTCCTTGCTTTGTCCCATCTGATCATTGCACAGCTCATAGATCTCATTGGTCACAAAGCCACTTTCAGTACTAGTCAACGTCACAAAACCGCTCTCTGAAGTATTCACAGCCACGTTGTCGTAATCTCCGGAGAAGTTGTCAGACGTGTGGTCCCCAGAAGGGTTGCGGAAGGAAGAATTCTTAATATCTGGTCTGGTCCCAGCCAGATCTGCCTCCATTTGTTTTTTAATTACATTGTAAATCTCCAAATTGGGACTGTTCTTCCTGTGAGGGGAGATCCAGGCATCTTGCTCCTTTGGACTCGCCTCCATGCGCTCTCGTTTCCTTAAGTGAGGAAGAGGAGACACTGAATTCCTTGTCTGTTCTTTTTCATAAGCACAGTCCAACATTGCATCTCTCTAACAAGAAGCCTAATGACAGCATTTCTGGAAAATGGCCATTAATAGCCTAGATTCAGAAATATGTACTTTAATTATTATTTGTAGTTGGACACATGAATGCAACATTTCTGGCGTTGTCATGCCATACCATTTCACTATTGTACTACGCTTGTGCAATATACTAATCCTGACTTCAAATTAAGGGAGCAACAGAGAACGTGATCTCTGAGGAATCAGCTTCCAGCCCTCACCAAACGATATCCTATTCTGGATCCACACCTGTCCTACCAACAGGCAGGAGGACTGCTGCCCATATTAGCCCATATAGTGCCCATAGGTATTACAGCAACTGGGTGCTGGCCAGGGTGCTGAAGTGTTTGTGCTGTAATTATTTATCCTCTCATTCCTACAAACAAACAAACAAAATAAATGTAGGAAGTCTCTAGTGGTCTGACCTGGCAATGGGCCTGAGTGCCATGTATTCCTCCTCCAGAGTGTTTAAACCATCTCAGACTGGTATAACAGCACCTTCATTCACGTTTATAGAGCCACGAATAATAGGAGCTATACAAACAAACTACTCCTCTGTCTCCCTTTCCCGCTCCAGACTTTGCTCCTTCTATCATGCTGCCCTTACACTTGGAACAATCTCCCAGTTAAGTGTTTGACAAGCACTCTCCTTCTCCTCCTCCCTTCTGCTTTTGCTCCAAAGCCAACATCTTTTCACTGTGTCACTAGACAGATATTTGAAACAGGGTCTTTTTGGGTGAATTGACTTTATTGCTGGTGAAATGTCAGAGTTCCAACTGCACCATCGGCAGTGCTAGTGCATGTTTTGCCCACACTTGCATCTTGACAACTTCCATCAACCCTGACTTGCAAGGATCATCTCTGGGGCTAAAAAGGAAGTTTGGTCTCCATGGTTCATTCACTCCTTAGCATCTGCTGAAAGTGCCAACATGAGTATTAATTATACTGTTTTTGGTCATGTGATCTCACCTGTCCACTAGGAAGATGGCATTTTACATAGGCCAACAAACACGCAGATGGTAACTTTCATTCACTACCAGCTTGGCCCTACATTCAAAGTAGTGAACTAAAGACCCCTGCTTCTAAACAAAGAATAGCTTGGCATCAACTCTTGGGAGGGCAGGGGCTGAGTCAATACAATTACAGTAAAAATTATACTATTACATACATTAGGCCTCTTGTGTCACCAGTTATTACTTCAATACTAGAGTACCTGTTTTCATCTCATTCAAGAATGCAGCTGAGAAAACAGTAGGAGTCTTTTTTGGAGTCCTGAAACTAGTTTCTAAAAATGTTTTAATTTAAACACAGTCCGAATCGTGATTTCAAGGTAAGCAATGCTGATGGTAGAGTTAGACTGTTTGCATGTATGGGAAAGTGAGGAGGAGAGCTGGGAAAACAAAAGGTTAGAAGGACAAAACGTTAGAAAACTTGAGCCAACACTATATGGTACTTTTGGAGGGAGTTCCCAATCTGTCAGTTTTGCATTACATCTTCTTTTCCCTTTAGTAAATCTAACACTTCAAATCAATCACCTTATTTTATGATTATTGTATGTCACACAATTAATAAAATAGCATAACATGGTTTAATAAAAAACTTACTCTACACAAAGTCTGTCACCTTCAACATGCACATACTGCTTTTTAGAAATGTACTAGACAGGACATATATACTCCAATTCTCTCTAGTGCATTTTATGGGGTTCAGTTGAAAATTCTGAAACTAATTAATCCCAGAGCTAAAGGATTCTTCAGCGTGATGAGATACAGAAGTTCACTCTTTGTACAATCATGCCACTTGCCTCTTTGCAAAAAGCCAAAAACAGAAGATGGCTGTAATGACCATCAGGAGAAGGAGCAGAGGGATGCTGGGAATTAAGATGTAGACAAGACTCAAAACAGGTTCTGGGGGAGAAAAATATGAAATTCCAACTTTTATCCATTTAAAAAATTTTGCATGCACAAATTATTCCTGTGAAAGGTAGTACTGCCAAATAATAATAATAATAATAATAATAAAAGGTTTTCTTCAGTCCTATTTGTAATGTATTAGCAGCTACCCCACTCTCAATGCCAACACTTCAAATACAGAATAATCCTCTAGCTCGGCAGATCAGACCAATCTCTGCTCTTGAGTCTCCTAGTTTGGGGGTCTATATATAGTAACCCTAATTTTCCCATCTTCTATGGATGGTGGAATATAGGAATTCCCTGACTGGATCAAACTAGCAGATACTGGACTAGAAGGACCAATCTCCAACCATGGCCAGTATAATAAATCCCTCAGGACGAGGATGTGGGATAACCTGCATTTCAGTAGGATCTGTCTGACAAAATAGAGAAATGGCAGGATCTAAACAAAAAATGTCACTTTCCTAATGTTTATTTGACATTTTCTCAATCTATTCATGTGAAAGTAATAATGGAATAGGCTAATGAGATGTGTTGTCTTTTGAAATGCTTATAAACAACCATCATAAGGATTTTGGAGTGGGAATTATTTAATGACTGAGTGGTACATTTCTTCCTCCCTATCTTCATTAGATTTCTTTCCTCACGCAGATAAAGGCACGGGGACTATGCAAGTCCCTTTATCTATACAAGGAAAGAAGTCAGTGTTGTAACAAGTTAATGTCTTTGACATTTCAAATGTGCAACATTGAAATGCAAGGCCATTAATTTGAGGTAGTGTTTTCATATCTGACTTAGTTGGTACAGCATTGGCATAAATCATTTGATAGCCAAAACAACCAATTTAGTTTTGTAATTGTAAAGATTCAGAGCAAAAGTATCAAACATGAGTACCTACATTTAGGCTTCTAAATTCATAGACAGACACCAAGAACAAGATTTGTCTACACAGCAAGAGCTGTGCCTACCCGAGGAGCCATTGCAAGTAACAATAGCAGTGAAGACAGTGCAGCATGGGCTTCAGTGCCAAGTACGTACCCAGGGTCCATGAGGGGCTTGTACGACCTCCGCTGAAGCTCACTCTGTGCTGTCTGCACTGCTACTGTTACCCACGCTAGCTGGATTCAAGCTAGCTACAGTCAGCTAGTTTATGCATGCTTTTGCTGTGTACGCATACCATAAGAGGCTCAATATTCAGAGGTGCTGAGCATCTGCAATCACACTGAGGCCAGTGGAAGCAGGTATGCATAGCTGCAGATGGTAATGGCTAGCTGTTGTATATGCACTGTACCTTTGGGTTCTTTAAGGGTTTCATTGGCATCTTCCTTAATGCGTTCTTCTGGGAACGTTGGCTTCAAGGACCCTGTGACAACATCTGAGGGGGGGAGTGATTGGTTAATACTGAAGATACGGGTTAAACATTGAATGAACTCCAGAGAGTAATTAAAAACGAGACAAAAATAAGGGATTTAGGACACTGCCAGATACAGTGAGTGTTTTGATCTCATTCTCTTTTGCTCAGAGCTCCGTAGCATAGCAATGGACTCCAGATTGGGCAGCAACACCATGTCAGACCTGGTTGCTGGACCTTGGGTTTGAGATAAACAGAAGGGAATGTTAACTGAGGGGCAACTTCTTTGGTCAATTTTCATTACTTCAGGTAAGTGTAAAGATCCTCTAGGAATATTTTTACCAAAAATTACCATGTCAGCAAATCAAACACTTGTCTTTAACTCACCCACTTGGGAGTTCTCTTCTGAGGCAGCAGTTGGTTTTTCTAAAAGGAAGAAGCATATACTAAATTTCCTCATGCATTTGACCATGTCAAATAAATGCAGTGAGAGAAGCTGGCATTGGCTCTCACAACAGCATCCTCCCTCTCCCCTTTAGGACCCATTTCAGATTCTGAACTTTTTAAAAAGACTTTTAAAAACGAGAGCTTCCAAGCCAGTCGGTTCATACATTTTGCAAAGTACCTAGCCAGGGACATTCAGTACAGCAGCCCAGATCCTCAAAGGTATTAGGTTCCTAACTTCCATTGTTTTCAGTGAAAATAGGAGCCTAAATACCTTTGAGGATCTGGGAAGTGTCCCATCTCTCCACAGGACTTTTATCCATTTAAATGCATATCTGCCTTCTACCAATTGTTTCCCAGCACAGGTGATACATGGTTTGCCTCTAACTAGCCAGATGTGTGATACCTGACTAGCAGTGTGACACCTGACTAGTAATACATCCCCCTGTGGATTAGAGTACAATCATTTTTACATGATACAGAGTAACTCATTACCAAGAGAATATTTGCAAATGAAGTTATTTTTCACGTTGCATCTGTCATCATTCCACTGAAACATATAGGAACCTCCAACGCCTGCCGGGGCAGAGGGCTGATGGTACATCACAACGCAGATCTCACTCCCGCAGGAAGGCTCATCTGTATACCAATTCCTGGAAAAATAAACCAACCACCACATCAGGCAATGCATTTCCCCTGATATTGCAGAAGCTCAGACCTGGAATATAGCACAGGATTCCAAACATCAGTGATAGCAGAACTAATGCTGAACACGATTCAACTTGTACCCTCTCATCAGCTGGATGCACACAGTGCTCCCACTAATTCAGTTATCAGTAGTTTATTTTCACATTTTTGTTTAGATTTTCACAAGATGGGGGTCTCATGGAGAAACTCTTGACGATAAATGTAAAGTAGTAAAAAAAAGTGGTCTGAATCCCATTTAGAGCAAAATGAAAAGAAGTTTGATCTCAACCTAGTTTCTAAGTCTTTTGTGCACATTACAAACAGTATTTCCTATTCGGAAGACTCACAGGACTGGAAGATAAGGGATTCCATATTCGGGCTGTCAAAGGACTTTAAGGAAGTTAGGTACCCAATTCCCATTGGATTTAAATGAGGGTTGAGTATCTCACCCCCTTCATCTCCTTAGAGGTGAACTCTGACTTACTTTACTTATTTTCAGGTTAAAAATGACCAACGTTCGCTGGTCTCAAACTCCACTGGCTGCAACCATTAATCCATTTTATAAGATAATGAAAAATACTTAAAGGAAATCTGCTTTGCTCTAGGCAGAAGTGTACTAAAATGAAAGGAGCTGCTTTACAGGTGATGTTTTTTCCAGTAATAGCAAAACACTACCACTGGAAAATGCACAGACCTTTCAAAGAAGAATATAGGAAATATTCCCTTACTATTTAGCACTCTGTCATATATCAATTACTGTACAGACATTTTAGGAATCAGACTCAGATGACTATTACTTTTAAGATTACAAGGCCTGATTTGTAAGAGTGCTAGCACCCAACTGCTCCCAATTAGGTTGGAGTCTGGAAATCTGGCCCTTAGAATATAAATAATTCTAACTATACCAGAATATTTCAAAAGGGAAACTATCAGATAAATGTCCAACCAATCTTGTAATCATTACTAGATGTTCTTTTTATATACATTTATACTGCATGCGATTTTGCTCTTTGGATTGTGAGTCTCTTTACAAAGAAAACAGCTCAGATCCAATAAAAATGGTAAATTTACGTGGGATGTATTTTGTTCCTCTTTTAAAATAGTATTACTCATTAGCATCTTTGGCCAGATCCTTTGGTACAAACTGGCATGGCTTCCTCAATGGCAGTCAACTGAGCTATGCCCATTTTTCAGAGCAGGGAATCTGGCCCTATACCTCCATAACCAACATTCCCAGGGACCACAGGGGAAAAATATTACGCTATTGAACTTAAGTGTCCTAGCAAACAGCACTAAAAGCAGATGCATCTCATCCAGCCTTACTTATGGCTGAGCATCTTATTAGTGTTCCACGACCCTAACTGTCCTTAGAACATAAAGAGAGAGCCACTTCTTGGAGATTTGTTATAGGTTCTTATCTGAGCTACCTATCTGCAGAGAGTCCCAAAGAGTGTGAGCTCAAATCCTGATTTGCTTTCCCTTCCCTGAGTGATGAGGATGCATGCCAAACCGAGAAAAGCTGAGAGATTCAGAAGCGAGGTTCAGACTTCACTTTTAAATTGTGCCATTGAGACGTGGGGGGGGGGGGGGGGAAAGCTCAAGCAATGGGGCAGAGGTCACCAGCTTATCTTGCATAATTCCAGAGGAAGGAAATGTCATGTTAAGCAAGTTTTCCATTATGCCAGAAGACACTTTCCGACTTCACGAGTAACTAATATTTTTCCCAGCACGTCTGTAACAGGTTGTGTGCAACTCACTGTAGAATAAGTAAGCACATCAGATAACCTCCTTCTCAAAGCATTTAACAGACTACATTTCAAAGTGCGTTTTCCTGATGCTAAGTGCTGATACATATTTTTCTTTTTAGGGTCTAAATTCAGATCAGAAGATGGCACAGAATTCGCCTTTTTAGTAGCTCCCCCAAACACTGCCCAGACCTTATGGCCTATATGTTGTCCCTTGACCAGTAGTTCCTCACAAGTGTTTGAATGTAATGGTTGATTTTCCTGTCATCTGGTTTCAGTGTAACAAACTGTGAGTATCTTTCGCCATTATTCATCTCACTTCTTCCATCTCAAAAGGAAGATGTGCACTCCTCTCTGCTTGCTGGAAAAGATCAACATCTGCTTTTCCTCCACTCTGTAAACAAACTCATCATAAGAAGTAGGGAAGGAAGAGCAATACCTTTTTCTTACTGTGGCTTCCAAAGCATAGCTCTTACAGAAACAGATTATTTCAGTGCATAACTCTTAGTAACAAGAGCTCAAATTAAGACATTGCCATATATATTTAACTGTTGTCATAAAGTATTTAATCACACTTGGGCTAATAAACGAAATAGATGGGTTCAATCACAGTAAATGCTGCAATATGTGCAGGATAATTAGTGAATGGCATCCCTGCTTTGATTTTTTTTAAATAATTTTAATTAAAGGTTCAATAGGAACTGCACCCTTGGCAAAACTAGAACCAGCAAATTCACTGCAATGTTGGCATGTGGTTGCGAAGACTATCATTAATCTGGCAGCATTTGGAGTATCTGTTACTCTATTTCTACCCCAGGCAAATACAAAGTTCATAAGGATGAGTTCTCATTTAAGATTATTTGCTGTTCACCTAGAAAACTGTGACTTAAGATCAGAATCAAAAGAGGACTAAGCAAGACTTGAGAACACACACAGTTTTGGTTCAATTGTGTTTGAAAGATGTTAATGTATCAAAACCATCTCCTGCAAAACTCATACTCCTTGGAAGTCTCCTCTCCACAATCTTATAAGGGAATAATTACAGTGAGCATTATGGTTCCACTTGCCATGAGACAAGAGATCTATCAGGTAGTGCAAAGAGTCTCATTACCTTTGTTCAAGATAAACTCAATGCAATTCTCAAGCTGTATCCTCCCTCAAAAGGATAAAAGTTATTCCTGCTGCAGTCAACGAGAGTAAGTCCTATCATTGAGGAGGAAAAAAGGAGTCCTGAAGTTTAGGGAATTTCATTTCAAAACATCAGTTTACCCTCTATTGTATACATTTTAGCTAGGACTTTAAGACTATAGATTTTTAACATTTTTATATTCAGGTACCTACCGAAATTTGGATGTACTGCCATCAGACCACGAATACAGGCCCTGACATTCTGTGCTATTGTCCACGTCTTCCTCTTTTCTCCTAAGTCCTATCCAAAAATCTCCATCTGAAGCCAAGAGACTCTCAATCAATTTTTCAATCAGTCTCTGTTCTGATTCTGATTCAATACTGACTAAATGTCCACCATCTCTTCTGCATGTCTGGTGTGCTTCTTCAAAGCTGATTCTGCGCAAAGCATCATGAAAGTAAATGATTTTGTAGCACGGTCGCTGAGTTCCACCCCGGCAAACTGTCTGCCCTACAGAAACAGAAATAAGCCAATTACAGAGACTGCATGCATTAGCTGCTGATGATTAGTACAAAGAGTAAGCAAATACCGTTAATACTTGTTGAATTTTGCATTGTGTGGCAGTTTATATAAACAACTCCAAATAGGCAAAAGAAACCTCAGCAATTCCTTGCAGAGGAGAAGATTCCCACACTAGAATGTTGTGCCAGAGAACCAACGGATATGTCCAACATTGTAAGAGAGAGATATGCTGCACTAGGATACAACCATGCTCTTTTGTAATAATTTAACTGGCTAGAAACTCACTCAGATCCAGAGATGTGCTTACAGGTCCAGAAATAAAAATTATTTACCACTTGGGAGGTGCATAATAGCTTCATGGAACTAACTGCAGTTAATCAGGATATGCTTTCCAGAGCATAATGTTCCAGACTTCTAAAGAAGTAAACAATGACTGTTTTCAGTCATGAGCCAAGCTCTCTCATATGCATGTAACAGCCTGGCTTATTTGGAGCATAAAACAAAGTGAAGATCAAAGAGAATAGACACACTTACTATAAAAAATACAGACTGGAATGTTTTATAACCCAACATTCCCAATATTTAAATTGTTGAAACAAATAGCTTTGAAAATAAATATTTATCATGTAAGAACAAATATGCAACATACATTTAGTTTAGCAACTTGTAAATCTACAGGAGAAAAAAAACAGTTATGTAGTCATAAATAAGTATGATTTAAGGATAGAATGTTAAAAACTTCTGCATTGTAAATCAATGCTACTAAAAACGTGTGGTGGTGTATGCTTGTCCTTCTTTGTTTCTACACCTTTTTCCAAGGCCACTGGTGCAACAGGAATTTAAATCTATTCTGTTTTGGAGATTTAAATCCACTCACTTGCATATTTGGAATTACAGTGACTGCTAAAATTTGTCAAAGAAATTAAAACAAGGGATGCAGTAAAAGCATCATTTGAAATGTGTCTTTAGGTAAACCCTGAATTTTCCATTAATAGTTTTACAGACAGGCAGCGCTGGTGAAAAAGAAGCAATACTCTATCAGCCCTGAGGACCAGGTCCGCTGCTGTGGAGTGTGGTAAAAGCAAAAAGGAGCTGCAGAGGGAGAGCTTCAGTTATGAACTACAAGGTTCCTTTTCGATATGCCAAGCAAGTATTTTCACAAACCGGCAGAACATCTGTGTCTTATCAACGAAACTTGCCTTTTCTTTTAGCTAAGGAAAAATTTAATGTAGTTGCTCACTTTCCAGGCGCCACTGCAAGTAACTGTCCAAATAGTGATATCACCGTAGGGTATGTTATTGATTAGGCAACAGAGAACAATTGTATGCATAGTTCTAGCCAATGTGGAATGAGAACTCGGTTTTCCTGTCCGCCCCCCTCCCCCAAAACTTATTCACAAAGGTGATAAAAATTCCCCAGCTTTTCACAACAAAGCCTACTGACTTCAATAGGCACAGGGTCAAAGGATGCATGTCATGGGACTGCTACTAGTCCAGTCTCCACACCAGCAGCTGTGTTCTGTCCCTATTTCCAGGCTGCATACAGGAGGAGATCAGACATCTCTCAGCTTTGGTACACTGAGCTCAGTGCACATATCAGGGATTCCTGCAGCATGCCTTCATTTCCCCTCACAAGCTCTCTGTGTGTCGTTCTATACCCATCCACTCTGGGGTTTCTTGCACTTTTCTCTAAAAGATCAGCTCTGATGTAGTATGGCAATTCCTGTACACACATATAATGCAATACAGACACGTATCAATAAAGATAAAAAATTTACTAGGCCCCATCCCAAGATAACATGTTATTTTCATTGCTTACACATTCTGAAAATTATCCACCTTCCTGTCATAGAATCACAGGACTGGAAGGGACCTCGAGAGGTCATCTTGTCCAGTCCCCTGCACTCATGGCAGGACTAAGTATTATGTTCTATCCCCAAAGGGGAATTTGCAAGATAGAAATGAGAAAATCCGCTGTCTTTTAAAAATTAATCTGGGGACGACAAACATAACTGGGGAGAGTGGGTCTGCTGCATTTAAAACCCTCCAGGGAGAGGGGGAGCGGCAAGATACCCAGGAGACTGGAGGGGGGACACCCTAATAACTGAGGAGAGTGACTACTGGTAACAGTGCCCAGGGGTAGGAATCTCTGTCTAGTCCCAGACCCAGGCTGGCTGTACCTCTGGAGCAGAGAACCTTGCAGGGACCACACCGTGCTCTGGATGTTAGTTGCAAAGTAGCCAAAAGCATTTCCCTTCCCACTTGGCTTAAACGAGGAGAATCGCTGGCTCTGTGCTCTCCCGCCCCAGCCCTGCCGCTGATGCAGCAGCGTCGGCACAGAGTCCTGGACCGCTCAGCCCCAGACCTGCAGGGCGATGGGCAACCTTGGGGCTCTCAGCCCTGCACCCGGTGGGAAGCGAGTCCCGGCCACGCTCAGCGCCCTAGACTCGGAACAGGATAACTTTCCTTGGAAAAATCCCCAGTACCGGGGCTCCCCGGTACCTCTTCTCTGGGGCTCCCTGCTCCCCTCTCGCCCGTATCCCGGGGCTCCGCGCACCCTCTCCCCTGGGACTCCCTGCACCCCCCCCCGAGGCTCCCTGCTCCCCTCTCTCCTGTATCCCGGGGCTCCCCGCACCCCCTCCCCTGGGGCTCCCCCCTCGCCGCCCCCCAGAGATCCCTGCTCTCCCCCCTCGCCCGTATCTCTCCCCTGGGGCTCCCTGCTCCCCCGTATCCCAGGGCTCCCTGCTCCCCCCCTCGCCCGTACCCCTCCTGTGGGGCTCCCCGCCCCCCGGGGCTTGCCTCCCGGCCCCGCTCACCGCTCAGCAGCCGGGACGCTCCCGCGCAGCCCAGCACCGCGGCGCACATGGCCGCGGCCGCCAGCGCCTGCCCCAGTCCCATGGCCGCGGGCGCCGGGCTCCCGGAGCCGCATCTCCCGCCTGAGCCGAGCGGGCGCTCCGGGACCGGGCTGGGCTAGAGCGAGAGCGAGAGGGCGGAGCCGGCCCCGCCTCCCCGGCCACGGACCGGCCAAGGGAAGAGGACCTGACACCCCCCCCCCACCCCGGAGCACAAGCAGGCAGGGCTACCTCGGCTTCGCTGCGCAGCCCCCGGGCCCCCACCCCCAGCTTCTCTACACACCCCGCTCCCTTACGCCCCTACAACCCGTCCCACTGCACACCCACCCCCAGACGCCCCTACAACCTCTGCTCCATCCCCTTACACCCCTGCCATCTCCACCTTGCCCCCAACCCTGAGCCCAGTACTCACACTCCATACTCCTCCCACCCTCCTCTACACAGCATGCCCCCTGCACCCCTCAGTCCTCTCTATACACACTCTGTACACCCCCCACCTCCTCTGTGCAACCCACAGGCTCTCTCTCCTCTCAACTCCAAGACACAGCCCCCCAGCCTTCTCAAAACACCCCCTTCTCTCCAACCACCCTACACTCACCTCCTACACCAGCCCTCCCACCCCCCAAAGTCTCACACCCCTGCCACAGGAGGGATACGGCTGTAATCATGCCAACACAAAATGCTACATTTCTACTGCAGACTCAAGGATTTCCATGGTTGCTGCTGAAAGAGCTGGGACAAGGGGAAATGTGCCCATACCCCAGGGATCTAGATCAACATCCCCTCAGGCTGCACAAACTAGGGACAGAGCCTCTGCCCACAACCCCAAAAAGCTGTGGACAGAATCTCCCATCAGAGGTGTTAAGTACTCCGTACTCTAGGCACTGTTAAGCATCTGCTTTGGGCCTAGCAGTACAGAAAGTAAATATGTATGGATTTTGAGTCAAACACTGACTTTAACGGGATAAATGCTGAGTCTGCATTTTCCTCACTGTCTGTTATTTCCTGATTGGGAAGTTGGTGTGCATCTGTTTCCAGACCGACTGACTCTTCAGCTGAGGTTCAAATGCTCCATGCCTGAGATGGTTTCCAGGTGCTGCAGACAGGGACAGAGAACTACAAAGAATAAAACTGGGGCTCCCTGCTCCCCCGTATCCCGGGGCTCCCCACTCGCCGGAAAACTCCAGAGCACTATTGTCTGAATGGCAGTGAGATACAAAATTGTGGGGTTTTTTTTAAATTGAGAATTAACAAATTTTAATAAAGAAAATTAAAACTCAGGCTTATTCTTTTGGGCCCAGCTGGAGAAACTTTTCAATGAAACAATTATCCAAAAAAACCCAATAAATATTAAATTTTAAAAAGGCCTTTTAGTAAAACTTGCAAGCTTTGTACTCCACATCACCAGCAGTCAGGAAATGCAGAAGTTAGGGTTCCCACTGCATTATCTCGGCTGCCTTGTATAGTTGCCTCTGCTGCATCCTGTATAGTTATGTCATACCATAAAATTACACAGGTTGTGAAACGCAGCAGAATTAATTCTCTTCTAGGAACTGTATCGTTTGCCGTTCCTGACCCTTGGTTAATAAGGCCCTGATCCAGCAAACATTCAAACATCTACCTATGTACCTCTATTCTCATAAGCAATTTTAGGGCTTTAATTATTATATTAACACATTTTAAAAACATGTAATTTCCTGGGTTTTTAGAAGAAAGCTCCTTAAATCCTTTCAATTTTTAAGATTCTTCAAAATCCTTAAAGCAAGGTATGTCATTAAGGCAGCATAAGCATCTAACCACTTCAAATCCTCTTAAACTACTCTAAATATCTAGAAAAGCAGACAGTATAAGTTGCCAGTAGCTTGGGGGTCTATTCCTGAAATTGGACACATGCCATCCAAAGCTTCACTTCCTTGAAGCTCCATTAGAACATCTGCTCTTTGAAACACTTTTTGACGCACAAAAGGAAATCCTGTTTTGGAAGATTGTTTCATGAATAATGAGGTGACCAAAATAATTATTGTGCTTCTACAAAGTATATAAAAAAACCCCTTCATTGAAGCTGTTGGATATTTTCATACTATAGGTAAAATAATTTCCAATTGCTCTAGAGTGTACATACAAGGAGTTTCTTAATGGGTTCAAAGAAAAAATGTTAAAACTACCAGCACGCCTTCCTTGAAGGAAGCATCAATATTTACAAGCCATTTTGTTGAATTACTGCAAGTGACTGGATATTGTGCCAATCACTCACCATCAGCCGCTCCCAAATCAGATGCATAACCAGAGATCACATTACAGCTTCTGTAGCAGAAATTATAATTAAAATTCTGCTGATTTTGACAGAAAAATGCCACGAGGGGATGCAGCCCTGATTACATTTTTTTTGAACAAGCATGAAGTACAAATATTTAAAGATCTCATATAATTTGTCTTGCAATAGATTTTAGAGTCTTCAGTATTTTAAAAACGTATTAGACAATCCTGTTAAGTTAACTAATTATGCAGTCCTTGTGACAGTGTTAGCTCTGTGCTCCTTCTCCTTACTTATCATCTACTTAAACAACGTAACATTTAACATAACAAAATTTTCTTTTTCTTTATATTTTAAGAGAATTTAGTGCTGATGAAATTTGCCAGACCTATTCAGTTTCCAAATCCATCAGAGTTATAGCATTTAGAATCTGGCTAGCAAAGCTCTGAATAATTAAAATCCCTTGGATGTGACCCCCAAACCTCTCAGTGTCAACTGATAAGGAGGTTACAAGAAAATCCTGATTCAGGTATACCAAAAAATGTCAGGTAAGGTGTCAAAGGAAACCTGGTGTCACTCTGGTTATGAATATCATAAAATGTATGCACTGCTACTATGGAAGGACTTACATATATATTACTGGAAATATGTTCTTACAGTTTGTACTGAGGTGCTAATCAGAGGTGAAAATTGGTTTCCTATATACCCAGAGATATTTATCCTTTTATCTGTTGAAATGTACACTGAGTATTGTCTAGTTCACAATCAGCAGCAGGAACAAAACACAGATGAAGGATGCGATTCAACAGGAAGAGAAGAACAACAGAGGGAAAATAGCATTATCAGGGGGTGCACTTCAAAAGGTTTACAGCACTATACCTGGGGGGACAAGGAAAGCCCCCTGTTATCTTGCACCTAGGAAGTAAACAGATAGCACATTTACATTCATGAAAAACCAGTGAAAATTCATCATAACCAGACTTGGCTGGAAACTCTGCAAAAGGCTTTGTGTGAGATGAGATTGCTTTAGACAGGAGGTTAGCTTGTTTAGTCTCTAGAAAATGTGTACTGATTTGTTTGATATTTAACCATTTTTTCCACCACTAATCTTACTCACTACTCACTTGAATCTTTGCATTTCTGTTTTGTTAATAAACTTATTCTTGTTTTCACTACAAATATATCCGAGTACTGTGTGTTCTACAAAGATATAATCCTGGTGTGTATACTGTCCATTTCGGAACAGCTGAGCTGGTAATTCTTTGAGAGCTCAGTATAGAAGAGGCTGGATATGACACTTCAAAGGAGCTTGGAGACTGAGGTACACTTACTGTTAACCTGGAGGGAAAAGTAAAGGGTTGGCATAAGCCACAGGAGACTGTTTGGGTAGGTAAGAGGCTGGTGGTGTCAGGGAGCTGACACCCAGTTAAACACAAGGAAGTGCTGAGCACCCCAAGAATTTCACTAACCAAATGACCCAACACTGTCTCTAAAATATCTTAGCCTCTGTCAGATCCTTTTCATTTCTTTCTAGCCAGATTTTTGTTATAGGTGTGTCTATCATTTTCAGTTCACATCAACTCTAGTGGATTCAGGTTTTATACCATATCCATTACTGCAGTATCTGAGTGTCATCCTCTTCCTTATTTTGTTATTTGACTGAGATTTTAGGGCGAATACCCCATACTTCAGCAAAACGTGCCACAGGCTCTTTCATGACCAGGTATTGCTGGGCCTTATTTTTTAATGGCACATCCAAAAGATGGCACCTCTTGCACCAAGGTGCCGTCTATCGCTCTGGTAGGAGGCTCGTTGAGTAGTGTTTCAGAGAGGAAAGTACTTCCTACTCCACCCTGATCACCAACTGCAACTACAGGGTTTTTCCTTTTCTGCTCTCCCATTCAAGCACTGGCCACATTAAAATTTAGCATAAATATTTCAAAAGCCAAGAGAGGTTGGTCAGATATGATAATAGCAATGAAAACTGATGGCTGGACAAAGCCGGTGCTTTGAGTGAGATGCATATTATCCAAGCCAGAAGGGGGGGGGAGGAGAGAGAGAGAGAGAGAGAGAGAGAGAGAGTGTGTGTGTGTGTCTGAAAGCAATGCACAACAATACTGACCACTTCACAGTACAGAGTCTGAGGAACATATAGAACCTGCCTTCCCTTGCAAGTGACAGGAGGCTGTGAAAAACATCCCCTTCTAGATGAACAGGGAATGTAGATACTGGGGCTGCCTCTAGTTCCCACCCTACAAAATGTTTCATTGACATTTTTCTGCAGTATTTCCACTCATTTTTTTATGCTGACAATCTCAGAAAAGATCTTGCTGCAACTATCAATTTCATTTCCTGCACACAGAGAAGGAGGAAGAGAATCAAGCCCTTTGTGAATTTGTCTTGCTGCGCATTAGTGTTGGCTACCAAAAGAAACATTGCAGCAGAGCAGAAGAAAATTCAGAGAGACACGTTGCGCTGTCACAGAAGAGCAGAATGCACACTAGTGTAACGGGTTTGCAATCTCCATGAATTTATGCACTAAATTCAATTAGAACCTAGTTCTGAACAGGGGCGGCTCTAGCAATTTTGCTGCCCCAAGCACAGCTTGGCGCGCTGGAGTCTGGAGCCGGCCCTGGTTCTGAATCATCAGGAATAAAGCTCAGTAAAGATTTTCCTAGTATTAGGAGAGATAAGTCTTAGAGAGAGATGTATAGTCTCTATGATAGCAAGGCCACTAAAATTTATTTCACAAACAATTACCCTATGCAGCCACCCTATTTGATCAGATACACAATTATCACTCACTTTATTTAGTTTGATGGGAGAGTGCCAAGACAAAGGAAAAACATGAGGCTGGTTAAAAAAAAAACCAAACAGAACAGAACTAGCATTTGTAAAATCATGATGCCATAAACAGACATAGCATAATTCATTTCTAAAGTAAATAAAACATTTGCTGTTAAAAATCCGTTTATTTGGATTAAACATTTATTACTTTGACTTTTAACCAAAGTACAAAGAAATTTACAGCTGGATTGAAGAGCTGCTCCATCAAGTGCATCCATACCTTTGGGTAGAGTATCCTGTGTCAATAGGAAGAACTAGAAATGTAATGAAAGCAGGAATGCATGTGGCTTAAATTCCAAAGCTGCATAGGCCTGTTAGCAGGATATCATTCTGAAGTGAGAGACAAAGGCTTTAATCTCCAAGTCAGTCACCTTAACCAAACTATTCAAGGGCTTTTACTGTTTCTTGATCCTCAATGTCAGAATCGGATATCTTTGCCCTGTTGGAAATAACAGAACCAGGTCAGCTGCAGTAAATAAATGGGTGATGCAGTTTCCGTACTTTAGTTTCAGGCTTTATGCAGGTTTCAAGCAGTCCACCGCCACACATTGTGCCTCTTTATCCAGTTTTGCAGAGTAAATGCTTCCAATGTTCAGTTTAATTCAAAATATTTTCAGCTTCAGATATTTTGCCAAGCTCTAAACCAGTGGTTCTCAATCAGCAGACAGCTGCGGTCCATGTGACATCTTCAGGGCTCTACACGTAGTATATACACTGTGTGGATGCAGCCCATATAACACAGAGAGTTGCATATGTGGCCCACAATGGTAAATAGGTTGAGAACCACTGATCTAGACCACAGGGTCACTTTTTTGGGGGGGGGGGTGGGGGGGCCCCGCACAGAGTTGTTACTTACTATGACCCTGGTCCTGCAATGACTCAACACTGAGGCTTCCCTTAATCCACAATGCATAGTCCCAATGAGACTACTCACTGCATAAAGTGAGGCATATACATGAATCTTCGCAGGACAGAGGCCTACAGGCAGTTATTTTAAACTTTCAGAACCAAATGAAAAGAGAGCTATTTGTTTGGACACTAAGGATGGAATTTCAAAAGTGCCTATGCATCTTTCGAAGCACAAGTCTGTTGAAAGTCAATGGAAGATGTGCTCCTAAGTAAGTTAGGCTCTTTTGAGGATCCAACCTTGGGACTCTGGGTATGCAGTTACATTTTCGTATCTTGTAGAAAACACCAAGTTTCTTGTATTTTCTGTATCAGCATGAAAAAACAAAACAAACGTTATGGGTAACTAATACCATCAAACCTCAAGACAATTCTCTGTTTAAACAATGTTAGCATATTTCTATCGGACCCTTGTGCGCTGGGATGGCAGCACTATTAGAGACTCTTAGAATTGCATAGATGGGTGATCATCAGTACATTGTGTTTTGCAATGCCTAAGCACATGGCAGAGTGTTAAAGGTGTTCAGCAGTTTGTGTCCAATGCATGTTGGTTTAATATTTTTTTCCTGCACTTCTTTTGTATAATTATTAACTCCCTAGAGCACCACATCTTTACATGGTGTTTTACAGAGATTTTAAAAGCATGGGGTCTCGACCCTGAAAATTTTACAATCTAGATATAAATCCAGGGTTATGAGCCTGAGCGACAGGGAGGACAGTGGAGTTCTCAGCAGTGATGGAGAAAGAGGTTCACAGGAAATGTGAGAAGTTCAGGTGTTGCCACATTTAGTTTAAGCAAGTGGGAGAGCATCCAGGAAGAGAAGCAAGCCTAGACAGAGGGGGTCAGTGACCAAGCTAGAGATCATGAGAACTGACTGCAGACTCCAATTCCAGTTCACTGTTCTGATATTTAAACCTCTCAATGCAAATGAACCTGAGAAATCCCTTCTCCCTTTGCAATCATGATTCCAGTGACATGTAAATGTGAAACAGCCGATTAATGGGGAAGGCTCATGAGCATAGTAGGCAGAACTTTCACAATAGCTGGACTAAGGCTATCTAGAGTCCAGCCTTCATAGCTCACGCAAGAGAGAATAACCATGGGCCACACTAATTGAGCTTGCTCTCTGACTTAGCTTTTCTTTGATAAGCTCCACAGATGGACACATGCACAAAATTGCTCAAGAAATAAGACCTGACACACACATTTTGCATCAGTACAACCATATTGGTTAAGGGTGAGTATTTTCTCTCTTTTTTTTTTTTTTAAACTGAAATAATTATAGACCAGAACACTCCTAAAATGGATGCAGTTATACCAGGATAGGGGTGCCTTATATTGGTACAACTTAGTCCCCTTCCAGTTTGGGAATAAGCTATACTACTCTAAGCACCTTTATATTGGTACAACCACATCCACAGGAGGAGGCTTATACTGCTATAGTTAAAACAGTATAACTTGTGTGTCAACAAGCTCTTATTTAAGCAAGTCTATACAAAAAAAAAAAGTAGCCCATGGAGAACTATTCAAACTATTTCCCCTACAGGCTAGAAGGAAGAGAGAGACTGATTTCTATTTTTAAATACTTGGAAGGTGAAAGGCTATATAAATACAGACAGACCAAGCATGGGAGCTGAGGAGGTCAGCATGGGGGCAAACAGAGTGGGAGAAAGGAGATTCACTAAAGATATCACTAGAGGTAGAAAGACTTAGGGCTTGGCTACACTTACAAATTTGCAGCGCTGCAGCAGAGTGTGAAAACACACCCTCTCCAGCGCTGCAAATTGCGGCACTGCAAAGCGCCAGTGTGGTCAAAGCCCTAGCGCTGGGAGCGCGGCTCCCAGCGCTGTCCGTTATTCCCCACAGGGAGGTGGAGTACGTACAGCGATGGGAGAGCTCTCTCCCAGCGCTGGTGCTTTGACTACACTTAGCGCTTCAAAGCGCTGCCGCGGCAGTGCTACTGCGGCAGCGCTTTGAAGTGCTAAGTGTAGCCACAGCCTCAGGAAAGGAGTGAATTCTCCCCAAGGAAGATGAGTAGGATTTAGACATTGCATAGCTCCTTGGAAATAGGAAATATTTTCCCCAACTGTCCATCTGAGCTATCGCTGGAAACAGGAATAATCTCAGCCAATAAAGAATATAATTTTTTTAAAAAAGATATTAGTGAAACTGATATGATCATTGATCATTTTTCAGTGACAAGCATTAGGAAACTTAAATTTACAACCATTCTAATGAAATATAGAATCAATCATAGATTCATAGGACTGAAAGAGACCTGTACTCTCCTGTACTCATGGCAGGACAAGTATTTTCTAGGTCATGGTGTGCATCTAGACTATGATACAACTCTGTAGCTTCCACTCTGGGTGAGTTTGCTTAAATAAATACACTCAGTAGCTTAATGTTCTCTTTGAAGGCAGAGTTAAAGCAAATGTTTTTTTTTTAAAAGGTTTTATATGGTAATAAGCTGAATTAAACTTCAGTTTTCTCTGTGGGCCCTAATCAGCTGTCTGAGAAAAATGCTTTCATTTGAACGATCTAAAACTCATGAAAAGGGTGAAATTGCTGAATCAAGGATTGTGAGATACCAGGTCAGCTTTTCCAAAGATGAGATTTTTAAGATGGGTTTTAGAAATAAAGGACAACATTGTAGCAAATGCAGCTATTTTCACTAACTGCTTGAGTGCTGCCTAACAAACATGGTCAAAATGCACTTTGGAACGGCTAATGTTAGAACGTTCTACAGGAACACCAGCTTCCGGCATCAGGAAAGGAGACTAGGCAACTGCTATCATCACTTGTACTGTGATGGTGCCTAGGATCCCATTGTACTAGGCACTATGCAAACAGAACAAAGAAGATGGTAAACTCCTTAGGACAGGAACTATCAATGAGAATGCCCCCAAACCACAGAAACAGAACACACATATTATATGAGAGAATAAAATATGCCATGTGAGAATGTGAAATACCCACCGCTCCTCTTAGTACTACACACTCTATAGATACAGGACTGTCTGGAGGAAATGTAAGAGAGTCCCATCTGCAGTGTAAGAGCACTGCACTTCGCACCTTTAAGCTGAGAGCTTTCCAGGGTCAACCCAGGGTGACCTCAGAATTCTCCCAATTGAATTCCTTTGGGCTTTTAGTGAAAGTTATTTACTGATGCTGTGAAATTCCCTTGTAGAAAGGGACACACAGGTGCAGAGTGTGTTGTACTACAAGAAGCAATGCTTTTACTGTTCACACACTCAAGGGTAGAGTTGAGCTAGCTGTGGACATGTATCAGGAAAAAAATTGCACCTAAGATGGCATATGGTGGCCCTGTGGGGATTTCAGAATATTTGGGGTGGATAGGTAAAAGCAAGTTCTTTATTATTTCTCTATACACAGTGAAAACATATTAATGGATGGACAAAAAAAGAGTATGGTGTAAAAGAACCTGATATTTCCATCTTTAATTTAGCAGCATCTTTTATATACAAGGTCAGATTTAAACTGCTTTTTTATCTAATTAAATGAGATTTCCTTTTACAAAGACAGATTCTTATATTTTCCTGTTCGATAGTCCCCTGTAACCAAAACCCGCTGACAAAGATCAGTTGTGGGAATTTTCTAACCTTTTTCAATTGTTGGTTTCTGAAAGTAACAGTAATGTGACCTTAAACTTAAGCTTCTGCGCATACAGTAGATTAAATCTCCCACTCCCTATCTGATATTTGCTGGCTTCTGTTTGTTTATACAGATGCTCACTCACAGTGGGAAAGAAAAGTACTGACATCACTGGGGAGATTCCATTCAAGGGGCAGAGAGGAAGCTGTTCAGCAGAATAAAAATCAGATTCTCAGCAATCTCAGTCATGATGTTGGTCACAACTTTCACCAAGTTTAGGAATTGCTCTATTGGATCGGTTCATTTAACCAGTATCCTATCCGCAGCAGAAATTCTCTTTAGGGCATTTCAAGCCACACCTTTGCAAAAGTCTTCAAATACTCTTGAAATGCTCCAGTTTTAAGGCTAGATCTTGATCTATCTGCATGGGCAGACAGCCTCCAAGGCTTCAATGACGCAGGGATGCCTCCAGGAAGATCCATTTGTAGGATCTAGCCCTTCATTTCCAAACCCACAAACACTTGGGCACATGAGTAACTTTACTCAGGCTATGTCTACACTACAGTTGCTACTGCAGCACAGCTGAGGCACTGCAGCTATGCCACCGTAGCATAAATGCTTCCTACATCGATGAAAGGGGTTTTTCCATTGACGTAGGAAACCCACCTCTCACAGAGGTGGTAGCTAGCTCAACAGAAGAAGCCTTCCACTGAACTAGCTGCATCTATCTAACTACAGTGCTCAGGGTGTAACATTTTCCAAAGCTCCGAGTGAGCTTTACAGGTCAACCTAAGTTTTAGATGTAGATCAGGCTTCAAAAATAGTTGCATTTAAGTCAACGTGTAAGTGTTTGCAAGATCAGGGCCTTAAGAGTTACAATTATTTCCAAATCTATCTTCATCAACCACCGCATGAAATTGTGTGATCCACTACATTGTTGATCTATCGGGAGGGCCTAAAACAAGCCAATTTTAAAATCTGCCAGAGTGTTTTGTTTTATGGCTGCCCTATTTGGACAAGAAGGAGCATTATATATTCTCAAACCATCCATCTTACCTCCAAGACCCACATCCTACTGCCCATGCTCTCTGATTTCCCTCACTACTTGGTAAAGAAATCTAAACATTTTCTTGAAAATTATGTTTTTTCTTGAATTTCATTAACTTTTTTGCACCCAGAGCAAAATATTAACATTTTTCTTGAAATTCCACACCATTGCTCTAGTTTCATAATTCCGCTTCCATCTCCTTCTCACCTCTATTACTAAATTGCTGGAGCACAAGAAATAAAAGAAGATTTTTGAGCCAGTTGTGCTAAGTGACGTGTCCTGTCTTTAGATAGGTATTTAAAACAAGGCTGGAGAAAGCACTAGCAATTATGAACTGGCTGAAAGACGATGGATTTGGTCAATTTAAAAGGGCTTTTCTCTTCATTGGCCTCTGATTCTGGGCATGCGTGTAAGGCAAATCTGATTATCTTTTTTTCAAAACAATAAAAATGATTGGAAAACATTATGGCCCAGAGAACATATCTGTGGCAGAGTGATCAACCCACAAAAACAGGGCTTTATAATGGGAACAGACTTTAATCAGGGCAATATTGCTGGGACAGAGTGATATCTTTATAATAAATGTTTACATTACCTTACTTGATGTGTTTTGGTCTTTGGTTTATGCAGAAAAGATATCTGGTCTTTCTAAGAAATAAAGAAAGATATTATTTAGAATTTGTTTTCATTCTAAATTTAGATTGTAAAATGCAACCTTTCAGAATCAGCAATCACAGAAATACAATATCAACAGGCAGATCAGATGCTTTTGTAAATTACTGCCATAGCTAGTCTGAGCATTCTAGCATATATAATTTATTCATATAAAATAAAGCAAAAAGCAATAGATGAAGAGATCCTCGTTAATAGTCACCTTCTGATACATACTTGTAGCAATATATGTATGAAATATCATTTTGATCAGTCCCTTGTACCAAGCTTAGTTTTAACGGACTGAATTTGGAAATCTTCTTGTGAAACAGATATGCATTATCCTGGATTTTAATGAACTTTGTGAAAAGGAAGTACTTACTTTGAACCACTTTACAATCCTGAAATAAATGAAAGAAGAAAAAGGATCCTTTTGCTCTTAAGACCATTTTACTCCTAAAATGGAGATTTCATCTATGAAAGTCTTTTAGGATATCTTGCTTTCCAAGTCACTGTTTCATTACATTAAATCATTACATTTATCTGCCTAAAATCTGCAGTTTTGCTCTTCTCTGCTAGAATGTCACTGTATTTAACAATCAGGATGTATGGCTCTTCAGCAGAAGTAATTTTGGTCTTGTATGGCCTCTGAATTCATACATCTCAACTTTGCACCTCATCAATCGCCTCTGTAGGAAGCAAATTCTTTAGACATACAGAAAACCCTCTTGTTCCAGTTCCTTCTGTTTTTCTAACTATCTGGCTAATCCACACAAAAGCATTCCAAATCAATGAATCTAGTTTTTGCTACTTATAAGAAAAAAGCTAAAAGGATTTCCCACCCTCAAAAAATTAGTTTATAAAAAGGATCCTAGCGTGATAACATGCCAAAACTATAGCCAGTTTTCTGGTTCTCATATAGATCTCTGGTAATAGGGCGTTACAGTGGGAAAGCCAACAGATAATGAAAAATAAAGTTAATTAAAAATAAAACTGACAGGCTATAAAGATTCATCTAGCTAAATTAATTGAGAAATGTAACTACTTCTGTGAAATGTGTTTGTATTAAAACAGACTGAAGTGTTGCTTCTGTTACTCATCCTTGTTTAAGTTTAACATTGTATTTTATCTTTGTTTTACATTTAATTTCAATTCCACTGTTAGTAGCCAAACAGCTATAACAAAATGCAACTGCCAAGATCATCTTCCTTGCCTATTGACCTGACAATATCACCCCCTTCATAAATCCCTCCCCTGGATTCTGCCTCCCAAATCCAAGATCTTTTCCAAGCCTCCTAGGCCTAGCACTTATCCATCCTTGTCACTTTTCCGATTACCTACCTGTGAGCAATCAGAGCCTCAACACTGCCTGCTTCTCTCACAAGTATTTCCATACCTTCTTCTCTACTTCCCCTAATGAACAAAACATCCTTCCTGAGCAAAGGCACATTTAAATTCTTCCTGAAGATCCTTTTCTACCATGATGCCTCAAAAAAAAAAAAAAAAAAAAAAAAAAAGGAACCTGGGCGGAAAAAATATAATCTTACAAAAAGTAACCCCAGCATCTGGCCAATTAACCCCTTGACCACTTTATTTTTTATATAAGCTGTACCAATTTCTTTTTCCCTACTGTCTTTTGGATTATAAGGGGAAGTGGACATATTTTACTTCCTTTTCCCAAAGTTCATTAATATTCGTACTAAAGTGCATCTGTTTTCCAAGACTATTCTCAGACTAGATATCCTCTAATTATTATAACCTCACCAAAGTATGTTGTTTCCTGGTACATGTTGTATTGTAAGAAATGCCAAAGAAAGACATCTATCTCAAGAGCAATGTTAAAGATGAATATGAAAAATAAGCAGCCTTACTGTGATCCTCTCTTCTCTTTGTTTCCGCAGTAAAGCAAGTATTTCATCCCTCCTCTTGGCCTGAGAGGAAACATATTTACCATTTTAAGTCCAGAGAAATTAATTTAAACTCATCTGCATCTTACAGCTTCACAATCAACATTTTATTTCTTAATGGAGCAGAAAGCTAGACTAAATATGTAACAAGCACATTAGGAGACACGTTGTCAATTAAGCAGTTACTTCACAGTATTTTTCCCATGATCCAGAAAGTCTGATCTTAAAATACTGAGTTTTCTGTTCCTAGAGTGATGTAGGGATATCTGAAGAAGGCCATCTGTGTCTTGATCCAGGATGAACCAGTCCAAGTGGTGAAGTAAACACATTTACAAACAAAAGTTAGCAAACAATACTCCCTGTGTCTCTTCAAGATGGCAAAATAAGGATTATATCGGTATCCCATCCAAAACAACCCATATCAAACCTTTTTAGCTTGAAAGATGTGACAAGATCACATCCAAGGCAGAAGACATATTTTACTGTCACAATACTTCTTTGGTGCAAGCAATTCTCTCCCACTCTACGTAAGTGTTTTAAAAAGTCAAAGGGTGAAATCCTGGATCCACCGATATCAAGGTACATCTCCCAGTGACTTCCATGGGCCCATGATTTCAACCAGAATAGTGAAACATGCAATACTTTTTGCTCATTTTTCATTAACAGTCTTGCTTTTTCAGAACTGTAAAAAGATAAGTTCATGTCCCAGAACTTGTTAAAACCATTCTCTCTCTAAAATACCAGCTGCAGAAATAGAAGGATTTCATGATGAACAGTGCAACAATTTCTACTCAGACCAGTTTAATACTTGGGTTTCCAGGCACCCAGATAAATCAAAATACTTCTAACATGCAGTAATCAAATGCCACTGGACTTTCGCTTGCTGGAAATGAAGAACAGACTTTCAAGCTACAGAGGTGGGGGGGGGGAGAGAAGAGTAGGAATTGTTCAAGCTGGGTAAAAGGCATATTAAACACTGCTGAGACATTCCTAGCAATTTGTTATGAAACAGACATTCCAATAAGTATTCTGGGAAATCTCCACCACCGATGCCAGAGAAGAACAAATTACAGAATGTGACTAACACCAAAGAGTTCTCACTTCATAACTCCTTTTGGATTAAAACCTAATGTGTACAAAACTAAGGGGGTAAAATCTGATTTGAAAACCTCTTTATTCAGTGCCCATGTCATTCCCCGTTTCTTTCAATACCAGAGCTGAGACTCACAGGGAATTGTAAGTATCTGAATATTAAACAGACCAACATTTCCTGTACTGTGTCTAATCACTAGTAAAAACACAATGAATCAGAAATCTGCTCTCTGTTACCCAAGCAGCTAATGCTAGACAGAGCAAGGCATTTTTCGGGGGGAAAAAAACAAAATAGAAGATCTAGCTATTGGAGCAGGGTAAGGAGAAACAGGAATAAGCAGCACTGGAGATGTTTAACCAGCAAAACCAAGATGCTCAATGTTGATTTAGGGTTTAAACACAGGAATATGTTAGCACCTATCACAGGGAAGTAAAAGGAAACAAGGGATTCCTGCCAAGAGAGGGAAGAGGATGTTCAATATTCCTTAAGGAATCATTTAAGATATATCTTCCCTGCAAAGGTAACCCGGGGCTGATCACCCTTAGTTAGTCTAGCCCAGGCATGAGCAGCCACACTGCAAAGCCCTACCCAGGTTACTGGTGCTGTGCTCCCCCGTGCCTATCACTATGACTTCTGAGGGCGTATCTATGGCTCTCTGTGCTGCAGGGAGCCGAGCCACTCTGATTTTTTCCCATTCAGTGTGGTAGAACTTGTCTGTCTTTCTGGGCACACGGGGGAAATTGCGGGAAAGCACACTGAAGGACTATCAGCACAAGAGTGCTTTAGTCTGTGTTCCCACTGCAAAGTCGGTGGGGTACCAGCCCAAGTGAGAGCAGCATCTGGCTTTTAACCCACAGCCCTACCTGGGCCAACTAGCTTGGGTTTAAAAGCACCTCTAAACTTGGGCAAGAGGGTTGTAGTCTGTGGCCAGTAGGGGTTAGGGAGCAACAGCCAAGTAAAAGCCAGGGGTAACTGCAATGAAGACAGACCAATAGCCTCTGCCAGTACATCAATACCCAGCTACCGAAAGAAAATCCTGAAGCCAGCTCAGATTCTTTTGTCTGACCACAATTTCCTCTGCAGAATTTGAGCTTTCTGCTTATGTAATTTCCAGCTCTTAAAAAAAGTCACTTGTTCAACAACCACTTCAAATTTTAACCAACTTTATACCGAGCCAAAAATGTTACCGTTGATTTATACAACAGTTCTTTTTAAAAATACAGCAGGTAGGAAGAGATCCAAGACTAAAACTAGTCCATTTTGGGGTATGGATGCCCCAATATAACACCTAGATGACATTCTGGAGTCTGAACTTACATTTTACTATTTATTTTCCTTTACTAGAAAGGAAAGCAAAATATGTGAGGCTGTAAAAAAGAGGGACAAATCTATACCTCAGTATACAAAAAAAGGTATTGTATTGATATACATCAGCCAGGGAAGATGAAAGAAAACCCCAGATGCTAGTTGAGTTCAATTCCCTTTCTCCAGGGGTGGCTTTATGAACACAAAGAATATTAAAAACAGGAGTAAGCCAACTCTGTTCAAGTTTGGCAGTCAAACCTGAACATACTGGGACAAGGCACAACGGCCTAGTGTGTACAGGTTATGAGGAGAGCTCAGTTCTGAGCTATCACATGGAAGATGGGCCAGGGGCGGGGGAATAAAAGAAAAGGCAGTGAGCAATGGCTGCTCCAGCCTTTACAGAAAACTGGGGAAAGGGCAAACCCTTTCCCCCAGGTTGCTGCAGCTTCTCCTTTGCTTTAGTAACCCAGATGATCCACATGCTAACTAGGGAACCTTGGCTCTCCTTGTAATCCCATTACCTGCTGGGCGCCTCTGTACCTTGTCACATTACCAGGTCTAGGTCTGACTACCAAACCAGTCAATAATGCCAACTGGAAGGAGGGAGGCATCCCGACACTTCATTAACTCCACCTTGTGAAAGTCTCTTCCAGTCCCTCAAGTGATCTTCAATGTGTTAGCGAGCCATGCTGCTGTGTACTCTAGGTGAATAAATTACTGATGTGATCTATAGCAGTACTATCAAACTATGCAATGGTAATGTGCAGACCTACAGCACTAACTCAGAGATGAGGTGGAAGACAGCAGTCGGAGACCAATATTGAAGGAGAGAAAGTGACCAGACTAACAAGCATTGCATATCAATATGTCTGAATATATTCAGACAGACTAGGTTATCTGATGACAGGCACACTTAGATTTACTCCCTTGGACCTGCAGTGCTTGTAATTTATTAGGTAATCAGGTAATAATCTACAAACAATGTGGGAATAAATGAATTACATACAAGTCCAGTGCAATGAATGTTTATTTAAAAAAAAATGATACCAGCTATGTTTCTGTGCACATTACTCCAGTTTCATTAAAAGTAACTGGCTAATTAAAACAACCTTTTTCAATGAATGCATTTCACTGTGAGATTGTGAAATTACAGTGTAATAGTTATATCTTGACTTCATGCTTTTTTGAAAATTCTTACATTATACCTTACTTAGGGAAAAATTATCTTCTCAGATCTGCCTGGCAGATCTCACCTTCCAAATTTTATTCTTGCAATGAGACATCTCCCTACACGGAAAGAACATTATATCCAACTCAAGATCTACCACGTGGATTTGAAAGAAAATTTTACCTTTGTCTAATAATTTAAATGGTAGTCTTATTCTGTTCAATGCATTAACTATCATATCCCTGGATTTACTGGAGGCCTGTACTCTGTCTTGCAGTTGTATAATTTGCTCATTAACATTTCTCAACTGCACCTACAACTGTAGGATGTGCAAACCTGCACAACCTTAATTTCATCTAGTTGCAGAATTTTTAGAAAATGAACTGAATATTCACTGAAAAGGACTACTATCCTGTTAATCCAATTCCCAAAAGGTAAGTCTAATGCATGCTAATAGATTAAATGCATACCAGAGTTATTAACTGGAAAGAGGAGGATTGCTGAGTTGCAAGAAAGAGCTGCAGACCTCAGCACCTTTGCACACCTACTGCTGATTGCTTTCATCTGGCCTGCTTCCCAGGCCTAACATATAAGCTTTCCAAAAAACCCACCCCAAACATTTTACTAAAATGAGGACAATATACTGCAATTACAGAGTAAGACTAGCAACCTTATCATAATATTGAATGTTATTTGCTTTTGAGCTAGATTCTGATTAATTGGATCCATAGTGAACATATGCAGTATTAATTTACCATCTGTATTGTTGGTAAATGCAAAAAAAAAAAGTTTACTTCTACTGAATGCTTCATTATCTAGAAAGCAAAAGTACAATGGGGTATCAGTCATTATATGCTAATTGTGTATGTGTGAGAGAGAGAGAAGCATGACAGGTGTCTGGATACTTTTCAAGTACAGTAGGTGAGCTAACAAGACTGAATTGCATAAATCCTAGTGTCTTCCTAAATTCAGAAAAGGTTATTTGAACTGATTAAAAATTTTGAAGATTTTAAGCATCATAATTATTGTTAATTATTTTTATTCCAATAAGACCTAAAGGGCCTGAATGTGAACAGGGCCCCGTTGTGCTGGGTGCTGTACAAACACATAATAAAAAACAGTCCATGCCCCAAGGAGCTCACAATCAGCAAAACAAGCTTTTTTCTAAATGTACGATCTTTTACACAACAATAAATTCTATTATTGACCAGTATCATGGATGAAGTGTTTTTTTAAATTAAAAAACAAAACAAAAACCAAGCTACAAAATGTATATCCAATTCCTCAAAACTTTACTTTTGTCATTTAAAACAACCACCGAATAGACTTCGTTTGTCATGAGATTAGTCCAGAATATGAAATAAAAATTAAATGCACAGTTCTTATTGAAATTATGGTTTTGCTGTAGCAAGATAATTAGCTCCTTTTACAATCAGATAAACAGTGACTCACACTTTCTGCTGTTTAGAGTTCCTTCATTATTTTCAATTTTATGTTTTTAATAAAAGTACTAACTGTCCTCCAGATTTAAAATGCAATTTCATTATCCCAATTCCTTCATTAAAGGGATAACCAAATAAAAAGCCTTTGAAAGAGGCACTACTAAAAAGCAGATTTTTATGGCTCCAAATGGACCTCAAACCATATCTATCTAATGTAACTGTGCAACACTATGTCCCAACATATACAGGAAAAGAAACTGCTCTTCAGGATGCCATGGGGTTTCTTTCATACAGTCATAGGACTGGAAGGGACCTTGAGAGGTCTTCTAGTCCAGTCCCCAGTACTCAATGCAGGACCATTATCTAGACTATTCCTGACACATCTGTCCAACCTGCTCTTAAAAATCTCCAGTGACTGAGATTCCATAACCTCCTAGGCAACTTATTCCAATGCTTAACTAACCTGACAGGAAGCTTTTCCTAATGTCCAATCTAAACCACTCTTGCTGCAATTTAAGCCCATTGCCTCTTGTCCTATCCTTAGAGGTTAACAAGATCAATTCTTTCTCCCTCCTCCTCACAACCCTTTCTGTACTTGAAAACTGTTGCCATGTACCCCCTCGGTCTTCTCTTCTCCAGACTAAACAAACCCAATTTTTTAAAATCTTCTCTCATAGGTCATGTTTTCTAGACCTTTAATCATTTTTTGCTGCTCTTCTCTGGACTTTCTCCAGTTGGTCCACATCTTTCCTGAAATGTGGCACCCAGAACTGGACACAATATTCTAGTTGAGGTCTAATCAGCGCAGAGTAGAGCAGAAGAGTTACTTCTCGTGTCTTGCTTACAACACTCCTGCTAATATATCCCAGAACTAGGTTTGCTTTTTTTTTTCTCCCCTTCAGTTTTACACTGATGACTCATTTAGCTTGTGATCCACTATGACCCCCCAATCCTTTTCCGCAGTACTCCATCCTCATGTACACATTAAATTAGTTTGGTTGGGATGAACACAATTGCTTCACTTATCTTTAGCCTCAAGCTTTTATCAGAGCAGAGGTGATAAATCCTTCATGTTTTCACTCCGGTCTAGAAGTTAGCTGTAGGCTGATGTGATGCTAGCTAGTAACTGGAGTGCTACAACCACGGCTATTAACGGTCCAGTGAGTTACTCAGACAGCTCTTTTAAAAAACTGTAGCACGCAAGTTATCTGTACCTGCTGATTTAAAAAGCTCTAATTTCAGTAGCTTGTCTAACATCCTCCAGAGATATTAGTGGAATGGAATGGAAAGTGTTATAAGCACCATATAACGAGACTCATCTGTTTCTCCCTAAATACAGAACAAAAATACTTACTGAACACATCTACCTCTCCTGCATTATTCTTGATAATTCTACCATTTCCATCTAGTAATGGCTCAATACCATTGTCAGGATTCTTTTTGTTCAATATACTTAAATTCCTTCTTATTGTCCTTAACACAGCTGGTCATAGATTTCTCCTTGGGTCCCTAGGTTTCCTTTTGCCATTTTCTACATTTATTTTTATTACTATGAACTTACCCTTCTATTTGTCATTTTTTATAGCTTCCTTCACTTCCCCTCTAAACTTTTTTTTCCCCAGATCAGTACAGCCTTCTTCCTGGATTGTGGCTTTTTGGGCACCTAATAAGGTGATCTTAATGGATTCCCAATTAACATTCACATTCTTCTGATGAAGCTCTTCCTCACAGCTGATTTGGCTCATAATTGTTTTCAGGTTTGTAAACTGGCCCTATTAAAGCAGTGAGAGAGTGTGTGTGTAGATATATAAAACTAAATAACCAGTCTAGACTTTATTCTGCTTGCACATTATGTATTATACACAATCACATATTTCAAAAAATATATAAATAAAAAAATTGCAATAGGCACACCCCAGAATCTTTTATTCACTAGATCTTACCTTCTGAAGATATTTTTCTTTTTCTTCAGCTTTCTGAGCTTCCAGGATTATCTGTTCACTCTCTAAATAAAATAAAAGAATCAAAGGCTACCCCTCTGATAAAGGCTACACAGAAAATTAGTGCTAGACAAGCTTTTGAATAATGATTCAGAATAGCTAGCACTAAGACCTGTACAAATGGCACATGATACAGAAATCTGAGACTTGACTTGTTCTCAGTCATGGTTACAGCATCATTATGGAAATGCAGTATGGCCAGTAACAATAGAAGTGACAGACATCATTGCAAAACTGTGAACTAATTCACAAGCCTGGTTAAATTTCCTTTGGTTTCACGTTTTGGAAACTGAGTTGGAGAAGTAAATCTGAATGCAAACCCCTATTCAGACAGGTACTTAAGCATGTGCCTAACCTGAAGTCAATGGGAGTACTCAACTACCCAGTTGAAATGAGGCTTATAGCCACAATCCTGAAACAAGCATAGGCTTATCTCTAAGCACACAAATAGCCCCATTGCTTTCACCACAATTACTCATAAAGTTGTGAAAGTGTTCACAGGATCAGGCTATAATGTCTGGCTACCAAGCTCTTTGTAAGACTTCTGGGATAGATATCTGACCCCCATTACCTGAGTACCTCATGGTCCTTAACATAGTATTCTCACAACACCTTTGTGAAGTAGGGCAGTGTTATTATCCCCAGGTTACAGATGGGAAACTAAGGCACAGTGAGATAAAGGGACTTGCCCAAGGTCACACAAGATGTCTGTGGCAGAGTAGGAAACTGAACCCAGGTCTCTGGAGTCCTAGGATAGCACTCTAACCACAGGACCATCTTACTCTTGCCATTAATTGCGGGGAGAGGGCAGTGTCCTGTGACTCAGCCCTTATAAGCCACTTCCTGGCTAAATTCCCATCCCCACAAAAACCCCAAAAGCCACACACACACAAAAACCCCAAGGTGTCAAGGATTTAGCAACACAAGAGCACTTGTTAGTTTATACTCACTGTTATTGCCTGGTGGAATCTGGAAAGCAATATTTCTCTCTAAAAAAAACAAAAAAAAACCAAAGACCACATGAAGAAATAAAATACCACTTTAGCCTTGTTGACACACAGCATGACATGGTTTAAGTACAGGGGTGATTTTAAACAAGTTTAGTTAAAGCAGTGGAAAAAGCCATGCAGACACTGATTTCAGTTTAAGCAAGCTTAATTCAGTTTAGCTCAAGGCAATCAGGAACAAGTTTAACTAAACCAAAATACACCCATCTTAAACCCAGAGCCACCCATGGGGGGGGGGCGGGCAAGTGGGGCAATTTGCCTCAGGCCCCACAGGGGCCCCCATGAGACTTTTTCAGGCCCCCGGGAACAGGGTCCTTCACTCACTCTGGGGGCCCCGGAAAACCCTCATGGGGCCCGGACCCCCAGAGCTTCTTCCGCTCCGGGTCTTCGGTGGCAGGGAGTCCTTCCGCTCCAGGGCGGAAGGACCCTCCGCCACCGAACTACTGCCGAAGTGGGGGCCCCCTGCCGCCGAAGACCCCAGGCCCCCTGAATCCTCCGGGCAGCCCTGCTTAAACCAAAACACAAATGTCCACACTGGAGTTTGCACCTGTCCATAAGCAACTTTTCAAAAACACCCCAAAACATGACTTGGTGTTTCAACCTCCTCCAGTAACGGAAGCAGGGTCCTGATCCTGCCAACACCTACACCCATGATTGACCTTAATCATGCAAGTATTTGCATTGACTTGAATGGGGCTGCTCATCTGTATACTAGTTTAAACATTGGTTGGGCCCAGCACCTGGATTCTCCAGTGACTGTGAAGCAAAAACATATCACGCATACCCCATACATTAAGGCTGGGAGAGGGGATTTGGGTTCTTGGGGTACACCTACACAGGAAGGTTTTTTTTAATAGGGTCATCCCATGAATACAGGTAGAGCATGTGAGTGGGAAAGGCTGGGGGCTCTCAAGGCAGCCCTGGGGAGACAGGAAATAAACTGACATAACCTGGAGTCACCCCCCACTACTGGGGAGGAATGGGGGTCACCCCTACATGATAGGGAACAAGGGGAAAGACATGAGGATCACTCATATACATCCCAGTGCTGGGGAGAGAAGGAGGAATGCGGGGGGTGTCTCCCCCAGAGCTGGGGGGGAAGGGTGGAATGCGGGGGGTGTCTCCCACCCCAGAGCTGGGGGGAGAAGGGGGAATGCAAGGGGGTGGGGGTCTCCCTCCCAGTGCTGGGGGGAGAAGGGGGGTGTCTCCCCCCAGTGTTGGGGGGAAAAGGGTGGAATGCAGGGGGGGTGTCTCCCACCCCAGAGCTTGGGAGAATGCGGGGGTGTGTGTCTCCCACCCCAGCGCTGGGGGGGGAGAAGGGGGGAATGCAGGGGAGGGTGCCGTGTCCCACCCCAGAGCTGGGGGGAGAAGGGGGCAATGCTGGGGGCGGTGTCCCACCCCAGAGCTGGGAGGACAAGGGGGCAATGCGGGGGAGGGGGTGTGTCCCACCCCAGAGCTGGGGGGAGAAGGGGGCAATGCAGGGGGTGTGTCTCCCACCCCAGAGCTGGGGGGAGAAGGGGGCAATGCAGGGGGGCGGTGTCCCACCCCATAGCTGGTGGGAGAAGGGGGAATGCGGGGGAGGGGGGCGGTGTCCCACCCCAGAGCTGGTGGGAGAAGGGGGAATGTGGGGGAGGGGGTGTATGTCCCACCCCATAGCTGGGGGGAGAAGGGGGAATGCGGGGGAGGGGGGCGGTGTCCCACCCCAGAGCTGGTGGGAGAAGGGGGAATGCGGGGGAGGGGGGCGGTGTCCCACCCCATAGCTGGGGGGAGAAGGGGGAATGCGGGGGGGGCGGTGTCCCACCCCATAGCGGGGGGGAGAAGGGGGAATGCGGGGGGGCGGTGTCCCACCCCATAGCTGGGGGGAGAAGGGGGAATGCGGGGGAGGATGTGGGTGTCCCACCCCAGAGCTGGGGGGAGAAGGGGGAATGCGGGGGAGGGGGTGTGTGTCCCATCCCAGAGCTGGGGGGAGAAGGGGGAATGCGGGGGAGGGGGGCGGTGTCCCACCCCAGAGCTGGGGGGAGAAGGGGGAATGCGGGGGAGGGGGGCGGTGTCCCACCCCAGAGCTGGGGGGAGAAGGGGGCAATGCGGGGGAGGGGGTGTGTGTCCCACCCCAGAGCTGGGGGGAGAAGGGGGAATGCGGGGGGGCGGTGTCCCACCCCAGAGCTGGGGGGAGAAGGGGGAATGCGGGGGAGGGGGGCGGTGTCCCACCCCAGAGCTGAGGGGAGAAGGGGGAAGCGGGGGGTGTCTCACGGGTCTCGCGAGGCCGCGGCGCCCCGGGGCCCAGGCGGGACTCCAGCGGGGGCTGCAGGGTCACCGAGTTCCAGAAGGCCTTGGCAAAGGCCACGTCGCGCTCGGCGGAGCCGGCGAAGACCAAGAGTCCGGGCGGCGTGAGGGAGGCCGCGGAGCCCCGCGCCGTCTCCATGGAGCCCGAGAGCCGCCGCCGCGGGCGCGGCCTGCCCCGAGGCGGTGGGGTCGGTGTTTGCGCGCTCGGCCCAGGCCCGCGGGGGGCTCCCCGTGCAGCCCACCAGGCCCGGCCCTGCGGGGGTGAAGCAGGCAGGCAGGCTGGGTCGCTGCCCCTGCCCCCCCGTTACTTGCCCGGCCCAACGCAAACATCCATGGGCCGTTTAACGAGTTTCCAGGCAGCGTGCACGGATCCTTCGCATTGCCAGGAAACTAGCCGCCTCCTGCTCCTGCACCTGCACTTCCCCTTTCGGAAATGAAATGCTCCTGGGGGCTTTGCAACGACCCTGACAAAGAGGTGACATTTAATTGCATTGCGGTGGCTATTGCCACATTTGCCCAGCAACTCAGCTCCACTCACCTCTCGGACCAGAACACATGCAGTGCTTAGGACTGACTCTGGAAATGGGGTGAGCCAGGCTATGCCCGCAGCGCTGAATGTTTGGGTCTAGGCGGCTGAGGGGCAGGAATTCGGGCAGTGCTGTTTCCTACATTAGTTTACATTAATGTGGTGTTGTAAGAGACATTCCTAATCTAAAAATATGGGGCCCGTGTTACTCTGAACCTCGTGTTCTCATTTGCACCGACACACTGTGAGAGCACAAGGCTTCCAAGGTAGCATTTCACACCCACCTGTCCCTGCTGTATGTAGGTACCCCATGGGCAGGCCAGTGGTGAATTGGGGCCTGGTTTTGATCTATTTTTTTAAATAATTGATTTTTAAGGGCTGGGCCTAGTGCATCTGTGCATTAATCCAGCACCAGCAAAAAGCAGCAGAGATTTGTCCATCTCCCCCAGTGCAGAACTTGACCCAGAACCCTGTTTATTCTTCTAGGGAGTGCTGCCCTGGGTTTTGTAGCCTGTTGGTGATATTATTGCACCCCTTAGCATATCGGGCACTGCTGATCTGGACACATTATGGGAGTGCAGGTGTTTGTTACAGGTGATGTGGTCCTATTAGAATATTGCTGCTGGAAATAAAACTTTAGACCTCACAAGTAGGGGACCACAGCACCATCAGTTGGTAGCTTTCAGTTACCAGGAGCCAGATTTAAACCAGCAGACTCCCGAGGTGCTCTGGGATGACCATGGGATGATCAGACAACTAGTTCCCCACCAATCTAGCACTCATTAGTACCGCACAGTAGAATTGTATTATGTTTTGTGGTTACACCGAATTCTAGTTTTCAGATGAAGTGTGATGTTTTTCTGAAGTGATAATAGAGCCAAGCACAGTCTCTTTGGAGTCAGCAGGAGTTTTACTGAATTAAGGACCGGAGGATGTAGCCCAGAGTGTTCCGTGCAGGAATAGCACCATTGCTGTATAATGGAGGACAGGTATTGTTGCAATTGAAATGTTTAGCATGATACGTTTGTTCTGATTACCAAAATTCTCCCTCCCCTCTGAGTGGTTTGAGCATTGGCCTGCTAAACCCAGGGTTGTGAGTTCAGTCATTGAGGGGGCCATTTAGGGTTCTGGGGCAAAAATCTGTCTGGGAATTGGTCCTGCTTTGAGTAGGGGTTGGACTAGATGACCTCCTCAGGTCCTTTCCAACCCTGATATTCCGTGATTCTAAGAGTGCCTCCTTGCAGCTGAGGACAAAAATGTCAGGGTAACTGCCTCAGCTTCTCCTCTCAGACTCGCTAAAGATTCCACCAGACGGTCTCTTGTGTCCAGTAGTACCCGTTCCCAGGGCTAGTTTATTATTCCGCATAATACGCATAGTCCTTGGAAGCCCCAAACACAGTCAGTTTATCCCACACAGAATGCACATAATCCACGAGAGTGCCAAACCACAGTCCAACAGCACACCTCATATCCCAGCTCTGGCATGTTCTGCCACACCCAGGCTTTCTTTTGCTCCCCATCTGTCCTATTGTGAGAAAATACACCCCAGCCAAAGTCCTTCGGCAGCTTCTTCTTGGCTTTCAAGCCTTTGCCTGGAAAGGCCATCAGGATAGTCCCTCTGCTGGTCTCCTAGGGTATAGCTACCCTGCAATAAAAGACTCCGGCTGGCCCAGGTCAGCTGAGTCAGGCTCAAGCTGTGGGGTTATAAAATTGCAGTGTAGACGCTCAGGCTGCAGCCTCAGTTTTGGAACTCCCCACTTGTGGGATCTCAGAAACTGGGCTCCAGCCCTGAGCCCAAACTCTGCGCTGTAATTTTAAAAGCAACAAAGAATCCTGTGGCACCTTATAGACTAACAGACGTTTTGCAGCATGAGCTTTCGTGGGTGAATACCCACTTCTTCAGATGCAAGTGAAGAAGTGGGTATTCACCCACGAAAGCTCATGCTCCAATACGTCTCTTAGTCTATAAGGTGCCACAGGATTCTTTGTTGCTTTTACAGATCCAGACTAACACGGCTACCCCTCTGATACTTGACGCTGTAATTTTGTAACCCTGGAGCCCAAACCCTGAACCCTGAGTCAGCGACCTAGGCCAGCTATGGGTTTTGTATTGCAGTGCTGACATACCCCTACCCCTTGTCAGCCTCCCTGCTCTGGCTCTCCTTTCTCTTGTCTTCACAAACACAGGCCCCAGGGCTGCTTCTCTAGAGTGTGGCCCTTGTTCTAGGACTCATACCCCTCCTATAGCTATTCTTCCCCAACCAACCTCCCATCGTCTTCAAGGGACATTCCCCTTTCTCACAGGAGTCTTCCACTCATTTATTAGCTTAAAGTGCCACCCCACTCTCTCAATCGAGTAAATACGAAATGCACCAGTGTTGGAACAGAGGTACTGGACCCACTTCATTTAAAGGAGATAGCCACCATGTGACAGTACTGTTTTTTTATTTCCATTTTAAATTTAATTTATATCAGCCTTCTTCAAATAAATTAACAACTTCATCATACCGTTCTGTATTTGATAGTTACAGTTTGTTAAAACTTGTGGCTTATTAACTATACACAAGATAAACAGAGGAACAAAAATATAGGGACATGTAATACCCTCCTTCACAAAAGACTAAGGGAAAAATATATGAATAACACATAGAAAGATGGTTCACATAAAAAATATTACTTCAACTACATTGTCTCTATGAAAAATCAAAATCAAGCTCAAGACTCCACACTGAGTTGTAGGTATATACCATGAATAGAACCAGGAAAATTGCTTGCCACATGATTCACATGGGACCCCATTGTGCAAGGTGCTGAGCACCCTGAACTTCCAAGGAAGATTACAGAAGTTGAAAGTAGTTATAACATTCCAGAGACACTAAGAACCTAATAGGATAAGAACCATGCGGAGGCTTCTATATTTTCAATATCTTCTCCAATTTACATTTTGAGTTCCACAAGAAACAGAGAGTGCATTAAGTCTATGTGAACAACTGTAAAGGCCGAGCCATCTTTACACGGACTGCCATGTGTGCGATGTGTGTGTGGTTTTTGACTGGCCTTTTCTTCTCTTTTCCTGCAGTTTCTTTGGTGCTTCTGTCGTCGTCTTCATTTTGTCCTTTGAGTTGCTAGAAAGAGAGAGAAAGAGAGAGAGGTGAAGCGGGCTCAGTGGACACCACAATTCCAAGGTCAATGCAGATGAAATGGACAAGGTCCTCGCCCCTCCTTGAAATTACCCCAGTTCCTAGGCTTCGGCACCAATCCGTAGCAGAAGGCAGGAGAGCTTGCAGCAGAACTCAGGGCCATCCGGATGCAGAGTACGCTGGGCTTTGACTTGGCTGAGTGCGTGAGGAGGCCACGGGCACAGGGCAGCTACAAGGGCAAACCCTTAACTCTCTCAAGAGGCTGGTTTCTAGAACTAGCTTTCAAAGGGGAGTGTAATCTTGGGAAAGTGAGAGAAAGACCTACACCCTAGTTAGAGGGAGCTCACTTTGGACTTTGGTGATTTCTTGGCTTTTTTGAGGAAAGGGTTGAATTTTTCACGGCCTCCACCATCCCCTTACAGCCGCCCCTTCGCCACACCTGGTTCCAAGTGTCCCGGACAGGAAATCCATGGGACACAAATCAGATTTCACTTCAGAACCCAGAAGAGCCAAGTAGAAATCATTCTAGTGCCATTTACGGTGACTAGCCGAAGTAGAACCTCAACCCTTCTTAAAGGGGGGTCACTCAGCCAGAGGCACAAGGAGGTTCTGCTAGTTTAAGAATGAGAGGGATAAGACCTTAGGCCCTGGTTACAGGGCGGTCCTTTTACCTGGCGTGTCAAAGTGACCTGTGTCTAAATAAGGGTGGGGAAGGAGACCCAAACCCTCCTTACAGGGTGGTCCTTAAGCCAGGCGCATCCCAATGGGCCATTGCCAAAAGCGCTGAAAAGGAGGGACCTCCATTCCCTCGGTAGAGGGTGGTCCCTTTGCCCAGCAAGTGCCAGCGGCCCAAGACAAGCTAGAAAGGGGAGACCTGCACCCTTCTTACAGGGAGAGGTCATGGCACGGGGCATGTTAAAGGCTAAGTCCTGAAGAGCCGAAATGCACAGAGACCTCAACCCTTCTTAAAGGGGGGTCACTCAGCCGCAGGTGCGCAATGGGCCCATAAAGCATTTCTCTTGGCAAGGAGCGGACCTTGATCTCCGTTTACGGAGAGGTCCTTTCCCCTGGTCCCTCCAGGGGGATTAAGCCTAGGCGGACAAGTGTAAATGCCACAGGGAGGGCCATGTGTGCAATGTGTGTGTGTGGTTTTTGACTGGCCTTTTCTTCTCTTTTCCTGCAGTTTCTTTGGTGCTTCTGTCGTCGTCTTCATTTTGTCCTTTGAGTTGCTAGAAAGAGAGAGAAAGAGAGAGAGGTGAAGCGGGCTCAGTGGACACCACAATTCCAAGGTCAATGCAGATGAATTGGACAAGGTCCTCGCCCCTCCTTGAAATTACCCCAGTTCCTAGGCTTCGGCACCAATCCGTAGCAGAAGGCAGGAGAGCTTGCAGCAGAACTCAGGGCCATCCGGATGCAGAGTACGCTGGGCTTTGACTTGGCTGAGTGCGTGAGGAGGCCACGGGCACAGGGCAGCTACAAGGGCAAACCCTTAACTCTCTCAAGAGGCTGGTTTCTAGAACTAGCTTTCAAAGGGGAGTGTAATCTTGGGAAAGTGAGAGAAAGACCTACACCCTAGTTAGAGGGAGCTCACTTTGGACTTTGGTGATTTCTTGGCTTTTTTGAGGAAAGGGTTGAATTTTTCACGGCCTCCACCATCCCCTTACAGCCGCCCCTTCGCCACACCTGGTTCCATGTGTCCCGGACAGGAAATCCATGGGACACAAATCAGATTTCACTTCAGAACCCAGAAGAGCCAAGTAGAAATCATTCTAGTGCCATTTACGGTGACTAGCCGAAGTAGAACCTCAACCCTTCTTAAAGGGGGGTCACTCAGCCAGAGGCACAAGGGGGTTCTGCTAGTTTAAGAATGAGAGGGATAAGACCTTAGGCCCTGGTTACAGGGCGGTCCTTTTACCTGGCGTGTCAAAGTGACCTGTGTCTAAATAAGGGTGGGGAAGGAGACCCAAACCCTCCTTACAGGGTGGTCCTTAAGCCAGGCGCATCCCAATGGGCCATTGCCAAAAGCGCTGAAAAGGAGGGACCTCCATTCCCTCGGTAGAGGGTGGTCCCTTTGCCCAGCAAGTGCCAGCGGCCCAAGACAAGCTAGAAAGGGGAGACCTGCACCCTTCTTACAGGGAGAGGTCAGTGGCACGGGGCATATTAAAGGCTAGGTTCTAAATAGCAGAAAGCCAGAGAGACCTCGACCCTTCTTAAAGGGGGGTCACTCAGCCAGAGGCACAAAGAGGCTCTCCTAGTTCAAGAATGAGAGGGCTAAGACCTTACACCCTGGTTACAGGGCGGTCCTTTTGCCTGGCATATCAAAGTGAGCTGTGGCTACATAAGCGTGGCGAAGGAGACCCAAACCCTCCTTACAGGGTGGTCCTTAAGCCAGGCGCATCCCAATGGGCCATTGCCAAAAGCGCTGAAAAGGAGAGACCTCCATTCCCTCGGTAGAGGGGGCTCTCTTTGGCCAGCCAGGGACTTTGGCATTAAAAGGGCCAACGCAGAGAGGAGAAAAGGGAAACAGACCCGATCCCTGAGTACAGGGCGGTCACCCTTTCTTTAGGAAAATAGTCCTCCTTTAAAGAAGGGGGGGAAGTCCCCAATGTGAAAAGATCTGGTAATGAACAGGTAAGGGAGGAGTCCCGCTGAGTCTCGCATTACCATTAAATCCTCCATCCCTCGGCAACACCCTTCCCGACTTACCTTCCTACCCCACCAAGAAAATTTCAACTTTGTGCCCCCTAACCTTGACCAAAACACAGTCCTGTTAGTAGGGTTAGGTGCACCCCCGTGCAAGTTCTGAATACCACGCCAAGAACCTACACCAGCTGAGCATGAGCACATTTCCAAAAGGACAGCCGCATCAATCACTTCAAACATAGCCCTAGGAATAGCCTCGTTCTGTCAGCAAAGAAACAAAAGGCCTGGAATTCAGACACAACTTACGGAGCTCTCCGAATCTGTACCCTTACAAATGCTACGTCCAGCAACGTCTTTCTTGTGCCGAATCAAACACGGGCTCAAAGCTGAGGTTGATTGGGCAGTGTAAATTGGGCAGGGCAAGAGGAGATGAGGAAGGATTGCATGGAAGTGAGGCTCTGAAAGGAGCCCGCTTCCTCACCTGTTCAGTTCCAGACTTTGTGAGATACGGAATTTGGGCCGATTTGTTGGCTCTCTGGGAAAGAAGGGTCGAATTTTTCACGGCCTCCACCATCCCCTTACAGCCGCCCCTTCGCCACACCGGGTTACACGTGACCCGGAGAAGAAATACACGGGTCACAAATAAGATTTCACCTCAAAGCTCAAAAAAGCCAAATAGAAATCATTCTTGGGGAATTTTCTGCGACTAACAGAACTGGAACCGCAACCCTTCTTAAAGGGGGGTCACTCAGCCACAGGCACAAAGAGGCTCTCCTATTTTAAGAACGAGAGGGCTAAGACCTTACACCCTGGTTACAGGGCGGTCCTTTTGCCTGGCATGTGGCTACATAAGCGTGGCGAAGGAGACCCAAACCCTCCTTACAGGGTGGTCTTTAAGCCAGGGCCATTTCAATGGGCCATTGCCAAGAGCGCTGAAAAGGAGAGACCCCCATTCCCTCGGTAGAGGGTGGTCTCTTTGCCCAGCAAGTGCCAGCGGCCCAAGACAAGCTAGAAATGGGAGACCTGCACCCTTCTTACAGGGAGAGGTCATTGGCACAGGGCATTTTAAAGGCTAGGTCCTGAATAGTAGAAAGCCAGAGAGACCTCGACCCTTCTTAAAGGGGGGTCACTCAGCCAGAGGCACAAGGGGGTTCTGCTAGTTTAAGAATGAGAGGGATAAGACCTTAGGCCCCGGTTACAGGGCGGTCCTTTTGCCTGGCGTGTCCAAGTGATCTGTGGCTACATAAGCGTGGCGAAGGAGACCCAAACCCTCCTTACAGGGTGGTCCTTAAGCCAGGGGCATTTCAATGGGCCATTGCCAAAAGCGCTGAAAAGGAGAGACCTCCATTCCCTCGGTAGAGGGTGGTCCCTTTGCCCAGCAAGTGCCAGCGGCCCAAGACAAGCTAGAAAGGGGAGACCCGCACCCTTCTTACAGGGAGAGGTCATGGCACGGGGCATGTTAAAGGCTAAGTCCTGAAGAGCCGAAATGCACAGAGACCTCGACCCTTCTTAAAGGGGGGTCACTCAGCCGCAGGTGCGCAATGGGCCCATAAAGCATTTCTCTTGGCAAGGAGCGGACCTTGATCTCCGTTTACGGAGAGGTCCTTTCCCCTGGTCCCTCCAGGGGGATTAAGCCTAGGCGGACAAGTGTAAATGCCACAGGGAGGGCCATGTGTGCAATGTGTGTGTGGTTTTTGACTGGCCTTTTCTTCTCTTTTCCTGCAGTTTCTTTGGTGCTTCTGTCGTCGTCTTCATTTTGTCCTTTGAGTTGCTAGAAAGAGAGAGAAAGAGAGAGAGGTGAAGCGGGCTCAGTGGACACCACAATTCCAAGGTCAATGCAGATGAATTGGACAAGGTCCTCGCCCCTCCTTGAAATTACCCCAGTTCCTAGGCTTCGGCACCAATCCGTAGCAGAAGGCAGGAGAGCTTGCAGCAGAACTCAGGGCCATCCGGATGCAGAGTACGCTGGGCTTTGACTTGGCTGAGTGCGTGAGGAGGCCACGGGCACAGGGCAGCTACAAGGGCAAACCCTTAACTCTCTCAAGAGGCTGGTTTCTAGAACTAGCTTTCAAAGGGGAGTGTAATCTTGGGAAAGTGAGAGAAAGACCTACACCCTAGTTAGAGGGAGCTCACTTTGGACTTTGGTGATTTCTTGGCTTTTTTGAGGAAAGGGTTGAATTTTTCACGGCCTCCACCATCCCCTTACAGCCGCCCCTTCGCCACACCTGGTTCCAAGTGTCCCGGACAGGAAATCCATGGGACACAAATCAGATTTCACTTCAGAACCCAGAAGAGCCAAGTAGAAATCATTCTAGTGCCATTTACGGTGACTAGCCGAAGTAGAACCTCAACCCTTCTTAAAGGGGGGTCACTCAGCCAGAGGCACAAGGGGGTTCTGCTAGTTTAAGAATGAGAGGGATAAGACCTTAGGCCCTGGTTACAGGGCGGTCCTTTTACCTGGCGTGTCAAAGTGACCTGTGTCTAAATAAGGGTGGGGAAGGAGACCCAAACCCTCCTTACAGGGTGGTCCTTAAGCCAGGCGCATCCCAATGGGCCATTGCCAAAAGCGCTGAAAAGGAGGGACCTCCATTCCCTCGGTAGAGGGTGGTCCCTTTGCCCAGCAACTGCCAGCGGCCCAAGACAAGCTAGAAAGGGGAGACCTGCACCCTTCTTACAGGGAGAGGTCAGTGGCACGGGGCATATTAAAGGCTAGGTTCTAAATAGCAGAAAGCCAGAGAGACCTCGACCCTTCTTAAAGGGGGGTCACTCAGCCAGAGGCACAAAGAGGCTCTCCTAGTTCAAGAATGAGAGGGCTAAGACCTTACACCCTGGTTACAGGGCGGTCCTTTTGCCTGGCGTATCAAAGTGAGCTGTGGCTACATAAGCGTGGCGAAGGAGACCCAAACCCTCCTTACAGGGTGGTCCTTAAGCCAGGCGCATCCCAATGGGCCATTGCCAAAAGCGCTGAAAAGGAGAGACCTCCATTTCCTCGGTAGAGGGTGGTCCCTTTGCCCAGCAAGTGCCAGCGGCCCAAGACAAGCTAGAAAGGGGAGACCCGCACCCTTCTTACAGGGAGAGGTCAGTGGCACGGGGCATGTTAAAGGCTAAGTCCTGAAGAGCCGAAATGCACAGAGACCTCAACCCTTTTTAAAGGGGGGTCACTCAGCCGCAGGTGCTCAATGGGCCCATAAAGCATTTCTCTTGGCAAGGAGCGGACCTTGATCTCCGTTTACGGAGAGGTCCTTTCCCCTGGTCCCTCCAGGGGGAGTAAGCCTAGGCGGACAAGTGTAAATGCCACAGGGAGGGCCATGTGTGCAATGTGTGTGTGGTTTTTGACTGGCCTTTTCTTCTCTTTTCCTGCAGTTTCTTTGGTGCTTCTGTCGTCGTCTTCATTTTGTCCTTTGAGTTGCTAGAAAGAGAGAGAAAGAGAGAGAGGTGAAGCGGGCTCAGTGGACACCACAATTCCAAGGTCAATGCAGATGAATTGGACAAGGTCCTCGCCCCTCCTTGAAATTACCCCAGTTCCTAGGCTTCGGCACCAATCCGTAGCAGAAGGCAGGAGAGCTTGCAGCAGAACTCAGGGCCATCCGGATGCAGAGTACGCTGGGCTTTGACTTGGCTGAGTGCGTGAGGAGGCCACGGGCACAGGGCAGCTACAAGGGCAAACCCTTAACTCTCTCAAGAGGCTGGTTTCTAGAACTAGCTTTCAAAGGGGAGTGTAATCTTGGGAAAGTGAGAGAAAGACCTACACCCTAGTTAGAGGGAGCTCACTTTGGACTTTGGTGATTTCTTGGCTTTTTTGAGGAAAGGGTTGAATTTTTCACGGCCTCCACCATCCCCTTACAGCCGCCCCTTCGCCACACCTGGTTCCATGTGTCCCGGACAGGAAATCCATGGGACACAAATCAGATTTCACTTCAGAACCCAGAAGAGCCAAGTAGAAATCATTCTAGTGCCATTTACGGTGACTAGCCGAAGTAGAACCTCAACCCTTCTTAAAGGGGGGTCACTCAGCCAGAGGCACAAGGGGGTTCTGCTAGTTTAAGAATGAGAGGGATAAGATCTTAGGCCCTGGTTACAGGGCGGTCCTTTTACCTGGCGTGTCAAAGTGACCTGTGTCTAAATAAGGGTGGGGAAGGAGACCCAAACCCTCCTTACAGGGTGGTCCTTAAGCCAGGCGCATCCCAATGGGCCATTGCCAAAAGCGCTGAAAAGGAGGGACCTCCATTCCCTCGGTAGAGGGTGGTCCCTTTGCCCAGCAAGTGCCAGCGGCCCAAGACAAGCAAAAAAGGGGAGACCTGCACCCTTCTTACAGGGAGAGGTCAGTGACACGGGGCATATTAAAGGCTAGGTTCTAAATAGCAGAAAGCCAGAGAGACCTCGACCCTTCTTAAAGGGGGGTCACTCAGCCAGAGGCACAAAGAGGCTCTCCTAGTTCAAGAATGAGAGGGCTAAGACCTTACACCCTGGTTACAGGGCGGTCCTTTTGCCTGGCGTATCAAAGTGAGCTGTGGCTACATAAGCGTGGCGAAGGAGACCCAAACCCTCCTTACAGGGTGGTCCTTAAGCCAGGCGCATCCCAATGGGCCATTGCCAAAAGCGCTGAAAAGGAGAGACCTCCATTCCCTCGGTAGAGGGGGCTCTCTTTGGCCAGCCAGGGACTTTGGCATTAAAAGGGCCAACGCAGAGAGGAGAAAAGGGAAACAGACCCGATCCCTGAGTACAGGGCGGTCACCCTTTCTTTAGGAAAATAGTCCTCCTTTAAAGAAGGGGGGGAAGTCCCCAATGTGAAAAGATCTGGTAATGAACAGGTAAGGGAGGAGTCCCGCTGAGTCTCGCATTACCATTAAATCCTCCATCCCTCGGCAACACCCTTCCCGACTTACCTTCCTACCCCACCAAGAAAATTTCAACTTTGTGCCCCCTAACCTTGACCAAAACACAGTCCTGTTAGTAGGGTTAGGTGCACCCCCGTGCAAGTTCTGAATACCACGCCAAGAACCTACACCAGCTGAGCATGAGCACATTTCCAAAAGGACAGCCGCATCAATCACTTCAAACATAGCCCTAGGAATAGCCTCGTTCTGTCAGCAAAGAAACAAAAGGCCTGGAATTCAGACACAACTTACGGAGCTCTCCGAATCTGTACCCTTACAAATGCTACGTCCAGCAACGTCTTTCTTGTGCCGAATCAAACACGGGCTCAAAGCTGAGGTTGATTGGGCAGTGTAAATTGGGCAGGGCAAGAGGAGATGAGGAAGGATTGCATGGAAGTGAGGCTCTGAAAGGAGCCCGCTTCCTCACCTGTTCAGTTCCAGACTTTGTGAGATACGGAATTTGGGCCGATTTGTTGGCTCTCTGGGAAAGAAGGGTCGAATTTTTCACGGCCTCCACCATCCCCTTACAGCCGCCCCTTCGCCACACCGGGTTACACGTCACCCGGAGAAGAAATACACGGGTCACAAATAAGATTTCACCTCAAAGCTCAAAAAAGCCAAATAGAAATCATTCTTGGGGAATTTTCTGCGACTAACAGAACTGGAACCGCAACCCTTCTTAAAGGGGGGTCACTCAGCCACAGGCACAAAGAGGCTCTCCTAGTTTAAGAACGAGAGGGCTAAGACCTTACACCCTGGTTACAGGGCGGTCCTTTTGCCTGGCATGTGGCTACATAAGCGTGGCGAAGGAGACCCAAACCCTCCTTACAGGGTGGTCTTTAAGCCAGGGCCATTTCAATGGGCCATTGCCAAGAGCGCTGAAAAGGAGAGACCCCCATTCCCTCGGTAGAGGGTGGTCTCTTTGCCCAGCAAGTGCCAGCGGCCCAAGACAAGCTAGAAATGGGAGACCTGCACCCTTCTTACAGGGAGAGGTCATTGGCACAGGGCATTTTAAAGGCTAGGTCCTGAATAGTAGAAAGCCAGAGAGACCTCGACCCTTCTTAAAGGGGGGTCACTCAGCCAGAGGCACAAGGGGGTTCTGCTAGTTTAAGAATGAGAGGGATAAGACCTTAGGCCCCGGTTACAGGGCGGTCCTTTTGCCTGGCGTGTCCAAGTGATCTGTGGCTACATAAGCGTGGCGAAGGAGACCCAAACCCTCCTTACAGGGTGGTCCTTAAGCCAGGGGCATTTCAATGGGCCATTGCCAAAAGCGCTGAAAAGGAGAGACCTCCATTCCCTCGGTAGAGGGTGGTCCCTTTGCCCAGCAAGTGCCAGCGGCCCAAGACAAGCTAGAAAGGGGAGACCCGCACCCTTCTTACAGGGAGAGGTCAGTGGCACGGGGCATGTTAAAGGCTAAGTCCTGAAGAGCCGAAATGCACAGAGACCTCAACCCTTCTTAAACGGGGGTCCACTCAGCCGCAGGTGCGCAATGGGCCCATAAAGCATTTCTCTTGGCAAGGAGCGGACCTTGATCTCCGTTTACGGAGAGGTCCTTTCCCCTGGTCCCTCCAGGGGGATTAAGCCTAGGCGGACAAGTGTAAATGCCACAGGGAGGGCCATGTGTGCAATGTGTGTGTGGTTTTTGACTGGCCTTTTCTTCTCTTTTCCTGCAGTTTCTTTGGTGCTTCTGTCGTCGTCTTCATTTTGTCCTTTGAGTTGCTAGAAAGAGAGAGAAAGAGAGAGAGGTGAAGCGGGCTCAGTGGACACCACAATTCCAAGGTCAGTGCAGATGAATTGGACAAGGTCCTCGCCCCTCCTTGAAATTACCCCAGTTCCTAGGCTTCGGCACCAATCCGTAGCAGAAGGCAGGAGAGCTTGCAGCAGAACTCAGGGCCATCCGGATGCAGAGTACGCTGGGCTTTGACTTGGCTGAGTGCGTGAGGAGGCCACGGGCACAGGGCAGCTACAAGGGCAAACCCTTAACTCTCTCAAGAGGCTGGTTTCTAGAACTAGCTTTCAAAGGGGAGTGTAATCTTGGGAAAGTGAGAGAAAGACCTACACCCTAGTTAGAGGGAGCTCACTTTGGACTTTGGTGATTTCTTGGCTTTTTTGAGGAAAGGGTTGAATTTTTCACGGCCTCCACCATCCCCTTACAGCCGCCCCTTCGCCACACCTGGTTCCATGTGTCCCGGACAGGAAATCCATGGGACACAAATCAGATTTCACTTCAGAACCCAGAAGAGCCAAGTAGAAATCATTCTAGTGCCATTTACGGTGACTAGCCGAAGTAGAACCTCAACCCTTCTTAAAGGGGGGTCACTCAGCCAGAGGCACAAGGGGGTTCTGCTAGTTTAAGAATGAGAGGGATAAGACCTTAGGCCCTGGTTACAGGGCGGTCCTTTTACCTGGCGTGTCAAAGTGACCTGTGTCTAAATAAGGGTGGGGAAGGAGACCCAAACCCTCCTTACAGGGTGGTCCTTAAGCCAGGCGCATCCCAATGGGCCATTGCCAAAAGCGCTGAAAAGGAGGGACCTCCATTCCCTCGGTAGAGGGTGGTCCCTTTGCCCAGCAAGTGCCAGCGGCCCAAGACAAGCTAGAAAGGGGAGACCTGCACCCTTCTTACAGGGAGAGGTCAGTGGCACGGGGCATATTAAAGGCTAGGTTCTAAATAGCAGAAAGCCAGAGAGACCTCGACCCTTCTTAAAGGGGGGTCACTCAGCCAGAGGCACAAAGAGGCTCTCCTAGTTCAAGAATGAGAGGGCTAAGACCTTACACCCTGGTTACAGGGCGGTCCTTTTGCCTGGCGTATCAAAGTGAGCTGTGGCTACATAAGCGTGGCGAAGGAGACCCAAACCCTCCTTACAGGGTGGTCCTTAAGCCAGGCGCATCCCAATGGGCCATTGCCAAAAGCGCTGAAAAGGAGAGACCTCCATTCCCTCGGTAGAGGGGGCTCTCTTTGGCCAGCCAGGGACTTTGGCATTAAAAGGGCCAACGCAGAGAGGAGAAAAGGGAAACAGACCCGATCCCTGAGTACAGGGCGGTCACCCTTTCTTTAGGAAAATAGTCCTCCTTTAAAGAAGGGGGGGAAGTCCCCAATGTGAAAAGATCTGGTAATGAACAGGTAAGGGAGGAGTCCCGCTGAGTCTCGCATTACCATTAAATCCTCCATCCCTCGGCAACACCCTTCCCGACTTACCTTCCTACCCCACCAAGAAAATTTCAACTTTGTGCCCCCTAACCTTGACCAAAACACAGTCCTGTTAGTAGGGTTAGGTGCACCCCCGTGCAAGTTCTGAATACCACGCCAAGAACCTACACCAGCTGAGCATGAGCACATTTCCAAAAGGACAGCCGCATCAATCACTTCAAACATAGCCCTAGGAATAGCCTCGTTCTGTCAGCAAAGAAACAAAAGGCCTGGAATTCAGACACAACTTACGGAGCTCTCCGAATCTGTACCCTTACAAATGCTACGTCCAGCAACGTCTTTCTTGTGCCGAATCAAACACGGGCTCAAAGCTGAGGTTGATTGGGCAGTGTAAATTGGGCAGGGCAAGAGGAGATGAGGAAGGATTGCATGGAAGTGAGGCTCTGAAAGGAGCCCGCTTCCTCACCTGTTCAGTTCCAGACTTTGTGAGATACGGAATTTGGGCCGATTTGTTGGCTCTCTGGGAAAGAAGGGTCGAATTTTTCACGGCCTCCACCATCCCCTTACAGCCGCCCCTTCGCCACACCGGGTTACACGTGACCCGGAGAAGAAATACACGGGTCACAAATAAGATTTCACCTCAAAGCTCAAAAAAGCCAAATAGAAATCATTCTTGGGGAATTTTCTGCGACTAACAGAACTGGAACCGCAACCCTTCTTAAAGGGGGGTCACTCAGCCACAGGCACAAAGAGGCTCTCCTATTTTAAGAACGAGAGGGCTAAGACCTTACACCCTGGTTACAGGGCGGTCCTTTTGCCTGGCATGTGGCTACATAAGCGTGGCGAAGGAGACCCAAACCCTCCTTACAGGGTGGTCTTTAAGCCAGGGCCATTTCAATGGGCCATTGCCAAGAGCGCTGAAAAGGAGAGACCCCCATTCCCTCGGTAGAGGGTGGTCTCTTTGCCCAGCAAGTGCCAGCGGCCCAAGACAAGCTAGAAATGGGAGACCTGCACCCTTCTTACAGGGAGAGGTCATTGGCACAGGGCATTTTAAAGGCTAGGTCCTGAATAGTAGAAAGCCAGAGAGACCTCGACCCTTCTTAAAGGGGGGTCACTCAGCCAGAGGCACAAGGGGGTTCTGCTAGTTTAAGAATGAGAGGGATAAGACCTTAGGCCCCGGTTACAGGGCGGTCCTTTTGCCTGGCGTGTCCAAGTGATCTGTGGCTACATAAGCGTGGCGAAGGAGACCCAAACCCTCCTTACAGGGTGGTCCTTAAGCCGGGGCATTTCAATGGGCCATTGCCAAAAGCGCTGAAAAGGAGAGACCTCCATTCCCTCGGTAGAGGGTGGTCCCTTTGCCCAGCAAGTGCCAGCGGCCCAAGACAAGCTAGAAAGGGGAGACCCGCACCCTTCTTACAGGGAGAGGTCAGTGGCACGGGGCATGTTAAAGGCTAAGTCCTGTAGAGCCGAAATGCACAGAGACCTCAACCCTTCTTAAAGGGGGGTCACTCAGCCGCAGGTGCGCAATGGGCCCATAAAGCATTTCTCTTGGCAAGGAGCGGACCTTGATCTCCGTTTACGGAGAGGTCCTTTCCCCTGGTCCCTCCAGGGGGATTAAGCCTAGGCGGACAAGTGTAAATGCCACAGGGAGGGCCATGTGTGCAATGTGTGTGTGGTTTTTGACTGGCCTTTTCTTCTCTTTTCCTGCAGTTTCTTTGGTGCTTCTGTCGTCGTCTTCATTTTGTCCTTTGAGTTGCTAGAAAGAGAGAGAAAGAGAGAGAGGTGAAGCGGGCTCAGTGGACACCACAATTCCAAGGTCAATGCAGATGAATTGGACAAGGTCCTCGCCCCTCCTTGAAATTACCCCAGTTCCTAGGCTTCGGCACCAATCCGTAGCAGAAGGCAGGAGAGCTTGCAGCAGAACTCAGGGCCATCCGGATGCAGAGTACGCTGGGCTTTGACTTGGCTGAGTGCGTGAGGAGGCCACGGGCACAGGGCAGCTACAAGGGCAAACCCTTAACTCTCTCAAGAGGCTGGTTTCTAGAACTAGCTTTCAAAGGGGAGTGTAATCTTGGGAAAGTGAGAGAAAGACCTACACCCTAGTTAGAGGGAGCTCACTTTGGACTTTGGTGATTTCTTGGCTTTTTTGAGGAAAGGGTTGAATTTTTCACGGCCTCCACCATCCCCTTACAGCCGCCCCTTCGCCACACCTGGTTCCATGTGTCCCGGACAGGAAATCCATGGGACACAAATCAGATTTCACTTCAGAACCCAGAAGAGCCAAGTAGAAATCATTCTAGTGCCATTTACGGTGACTAGCCGAAGTAGAACCTCAACCCTTCTTAAAGGGGGGTCACTCAGCCAGAGGCACAAGGGGGTTCTGCTAGTTTAAGAATGAGAGGGATAAGACCTTAGGCCCTGGTTACAGGGCGGTCCTTTTACCTGGCGTGTCAAAGTGACCTGTGTCTAAATAAGGGTGGGGAAGGAGACCCAAACCCTCCTTACAGGGTGGTCCTTAAGCCAGGCGCATCCCAATGGGCCATTGCCAAAAGCGCTGAAAAGGAGGGACCTCCATTCCCTCGGTAGAGGGTGGTCCCTTTGCCCAGCAAGTGCCAGCGGCCCAAGACAAGCTAGAAAGGGGAGACCTGCACCCTTCTTACAGGGAGAGGTCAGTGGCACGGGGCATATTAAAGGCTAGGTTCTAAATAGCAGAAAGCCAGAGAGACCTCGACCCTTCTTAAAGGGGGGTCACTCAGCCAGAGGCACAAAGAGGCTCTCCTAGTTCAAGAATGAGAGGGCTAAGACCTTACACCCTGGTTACAGGGCGGTCCTTTTGCCTGGCGTATCAAAGTGAGCTGTGGCTACATAAGCGTGGCGAAGGAGACCCAAACCCTCCTTACAGGGTGGTCCTTAAGCCAGGCGCATCCCAATGGGCCATTGCCAAAAGCGCTGAAAAGGAGAGACCTCCATTCCCTCGGTAGAGGGGGCTCTCTTTGGCCAGCCAGGGACTTTGGCATTAAAAGGGCCAACGCAGAGAGGAGAAAAGGGAAACAGACCCGATCCCTGAGTACAGGGCGGTCACCCTTTCTTTAGGAAAATAGTCCTCCTTTAAAGAAGGGGGGGAAGTCCCCAATGTGAAAAGATCTGGTAATGAACAGGTAAGGGAGGAGTCCCGCTGAGTCTCGCATTACCATTAAATCCTCCATCCCTCGGCAACACCCTTCCCGACTTACCTTCCTACCCCACCAAGAAAATTTCAACTTTGTGCCCCCTAACCTTGACCAAAACACAGTCCTATTAGTAGGGTTAGGTGCACCCCCGTGCAAGTTCTGAATACCACGCCAAGAACCTACACCAGCTGAGCATGAGCACATTTCCAAAAGGACAGCCGCATCAATCACTTCAAACATAGCCCTAGGAATAGCCTCGTTCTGTCAGCAAAGAAACAAAAGGCCTGGAATTCAGACACAACTTACGGAGCTCTCCGAATCTGTACCCTTACAAATGCTACGTCCAGCAACGTCTTTCTTGTGCCGAATCAAACACGGGCTCAAAGCTGAGGTTGATTGGGCAGTGTAAATTGGGCAGGGCAAGAGGAGATGAGGAAGGATTGCATGGAAGTGAGGCTCTGAAAGGAGCCCGCTTCCTCACCTGTTCAGTTCCAGACTTTGTGAGATACGGAATTTGGGCCGATTTGTTGGCTCTCTGGGAAAGAAGGGTCGAATTTTTCACGGCCTCCACCATCCCCTTACAGCCGCCCCTTCGCCACACCGGGTTACACGTGACCCGGAGAAGAAATACACGGGTCACAAATAAGATTTCACCTCAAAGCTCAAAAAAGCCAAATAGAAATCATTCTTGGGGAATTTTCTGCGACTAACAGAACTGGAACCGCAACCCTTCTTAAAGGGGGGTCACTCAGCCACAGGCACAAAGAGGCTCTCCTAGTTTAAGAACGAGAGGGCTAAGACCTTACACCCTGGTTACAGGGCGGTCCTTTTGCCTGGCATGTGGCTACATAAGCGTGGCGAAGGAGACCCAAACCCTCCTTACAGGGTGGTCCTTAAGCCGGGGCATTTCAATGGGCCATTGCCAAAAGCGCTGAAAAGGAGAGACCTCCATTCCCTCGGTAGAGGGTGGTCCCTTTGCCCAGCAAGTGCCAGCGGCCCAAGACAAGCTAGAAAGGGGAGACCCGCACCCTTCTTACAGGGAGAGGTCATGGCACGGGGCATGTTAAAGGCTAAGTCCTGAAGAGCCGAAATGCACAGAGACCTCAACCCTTCTTAAAGGGGGGTCACTCAGCCGCAGGTGCGCAATGGGCCCATAAAGCATTTCTCTTGGCAAGGAGCGGACCTTGATCTCCGTTTACGGAGAGGTCCTTTCCCCTGGTCCCTCCAGGGGGATTAAGCCTAGGCGGACAAGTGTAAATGCCACAGGGAGGGCCATGTGTGCAATGTGTGTGTGGTTTTTGACTGGCCTTTTCTTCTCTTTTCCTGCAGTTTCTTTGGTGCTTCTGTCGTCGTCTTCATTTTGTCCTTTGAGTTGCTAGAAAGAGAGAGAAAGAGAGAGAGGTGAAGCGGGCTCAGTGGACACCACAATTCCAAGGTCAATGCAGATGAATTGGACAAGGTCCTCGCCCCTCCTTGAAATTACCCCAGTTCCTAGGCTTCGGCACCAATCCGTAGCAGAAGGCAGGAGAGCTTGCAGCAGAACTCAGGGCCATCCGGATGCAGAGTACGCTGGGCTTTGACTTGGCTGAGTGCGTGAGGAGGCCACGGGCACAGGGCAGCTACAAGGGCAAACCCTTAACTCTCTCAAGAGGCTGGTTTCTAGAACTAGCTTTCAAAGGGGAGTGTAATCTTGGGAAAGTGAGAGAAAGACCTACACCCTAGTTAGAGGGAGCTCACTTTGGACTTTGGTGATTTCTTGGCTTTTTTGAGGAAAGGGTTGAATTTTTCACGGCCTCCACCATCCCCTTACAGCCGCCCCTTCGCCACACCTGGTTCCATGTGTCCCGGACAGGAAATCCATGGGACACAAATCAGATTTCACTTCAGAACCCAGAAGAGCCAAGTAGAAATCATTCTAGTGCCATTTACGGTGACTAGCCGAAGTAGAACCTCAACCCTTCTTAAAGGGGGGTCACTCAGCCAGAGGCACAAGGGGGTTCTGCTAGTTTAAGAATGAGAGGGATAAGACCTTAGGCCCTGGTTACAGGGCGGTCCTTTTACCTGGCGTGTCAAAGTGACCTGTGTCTAAATAAGGGTGGGGAAGGAGACCCAAACCCTCCTTACAGGGTGGTCCTTAAGCCAGGCGCATCCCAATGGGCCATTGCCAAAAGCGCTGAAAAGGAGGGACCTCCATTCCCTCGGTAGAGGGTGGTCCCTTTGCCCAGCAAGTGCCAGCGGCCCAAGACAAGCTAGAAAGGGGAGACCTGCACCCTTCTTACAGGGAGAGGTCAGTGGCACGGGGCATATTAAAGGCTAGGTTCTAAATAGCAGAAAGCCAGAGAGACCTCGACCCTTCTTAAAGGGGGGTCACTCAGCCAGAGGCACAAAGAGGCTCTCCTAGTTCAAGAATGAGAGGGCTAAGACCTTACACCCTGGTTACAGGGCGGTCCTTTTGCCTGGCGTATCAAAGTGAGCTGTGGCTACATAAGCGTGGCGAAGGAGACCCAAACCCTCCTTACAGGGTGGTCTTTAAGCCAGGGCCATTTCAATGGGCCATTGCCAAGAGCGCTGAAAAGGAGAGACCCCCATTCCCTCGGTAGAGGGTGGTCTCTTTGCCCAGCAAGTGCCAGCGGCCCAAGACAAGCTAGAAATGGGAGACCTGCACCCTTCTTACAGGGAGAGGTCATTGGCACAGGGCATTTTAAAGGCTAGGTCCTGAATAGTAGAAAGCCAGAGAGACCTCGACCCTTCTTAAAGGGGGGTCACTCAGCCAGAGGCACAAGGGGGTTCTGCTAGTTCAAGAATGAGAGGGCTAAGACCTTACACCCTGGTTACAGGGCGGTCCTTTTGCCTGGCGTATCAAAGTGAGCTGTGGCTACATAAGCGTGGCGAAGGAGACCCAAACCCTCCTTACAGGGTGGTCCTTAAGCCAGGCGCATCCCAATGGGCCATTGCCAAAAGCGCTGAAAAGGAGAGACCTCCATTCCCTCGGTAGAGGGGGCTCTCTTTGGCCAGCCAGGGACTTTGGCATTAAAAGGGCCAACGCAGAGAGGAGAAAAGGGAAACAGACCCGATCCCTGAGTACAGGGCGGTCACCCTTTCTTTAGGAAAATAGTCCTCCTTTAAAGAAGGGGGGGAAGTCCCCAATGTGAAAAGATCTGGTAATGAACAGGTAAGGGAGGAGTCCCGCTGAGTCTCGCATTACCATTAAATCCTCCATCCCTCGGCAACACCCTTCCCGACTTACCTTCCTACCCCACCAAGAAAATTTCAACTTTGTGCCCCCTAACCTTGACCAAAACACAGTCCTGTTAGTAGGGTTAGGTGCACCCCCGTGCAAGTTCTGAATACCACGCCAAGAACCTACACCAGCTGAGCATGAGCACATTTCCAAAAGGACAGCCGCATCAATCACTTCAAACATAGCCCTAGGAATAGCCTCGTTCTGTCAGCAAAGAAACAAAAGGCCTGGAATTCAGACACAACTTACGGAGCTCTCCGAATCTGTACCCTTACAAATGCTACGTCCAGCAACGTCTTTCTTGTGCCGAATCAAACACGGGCTCAAAGCTGAGGTTGATTGGGCAGTGTAAATTGGGCAGGGCAAGAGGAGATGAGGAAGGATTGCATGGAAGTGAGGCTCTGAAAGGAGCCCGCTTCCTCACCTGTTCAGTTCCAGACTTTGTGAGATACGGAATTTGGGCCGATTTGTTGGCTCTCTGGGAAAGAAGGGTCGAATTTTTCACGGCCTCCACCATCCCCTTACAGCCGCCCCTTCGCCACACCGGGTTACACGTGACCCGGAGAAGAAATACACGGGTCACAAATAAGATTTCACCTCAAAGCTCAAAAAAGCCAAATAGAAATCATTCTTGGGGAATTTTCTGCGACTAACAGAACTGGAACCGCAACCCTTCTTAAAGGGGGGTCACTCAGCCACAGGCACAAAGAGGCTCTCCTAGTTTAAGAACGAGAGGGCTAAGACCTTACACCCTGGTTACAGGGCGGTCCTTTTGCCTGGCATGTGGCTACATAAGCGTGGCGAAGGAGACCCAAACCCTCCTTACAGGGTGGTCTTTAAGCCAGGGCCATTTCAATGGGCCATTGCCAAGAGCGCTGAAAAGGAGAGAGACCCCCATTCCCTCGGTAGAGGGTGGTCTCTTTGCCCAGCAAGTGCCAGCGGCCCAAGACAAGCTAGAAATGGGAGACCTGCACCCTTCTTACAGGGAGAGGTCATTGGCACAGGGCATTTTAAAGGCTAGGTCCTGAATAGTAGAAAGCCAGAGAGACCTCGACCCTTCTTAAAGGGGGGTCACTCAGCCAGAGGCACAAGGGGGTTCTGCTAGTTTAAGAATGAGAGGGATAAGACCTTAGGCCCTGGTTACAGGGCGGTCCTTTTGCCTGGCGTGTCCAAGTGATCTGTGGCTACATAAGCGTGGCGAAGGAGACCCAAACCCTCCTTACAGGGTGGTCCTTAAGCCAGGGGCATTTCAATGGGCCATTGCCAAAAGCGCTGAAAAGGAGAGACCTCCATTCCCTCGGTAGAGGGTGGTCCCTTTGCCCAGCAAGTGCCAGCGGCCCAAGACAAGCTAGAAAGGGGAGACCCGCACCCTTCTTACAGGGAGAGGTCATGGCACGGGGCATGTTAAAGGCTAAGTCCTGAAGAGCCGAAATGCACAGAGACCTCAACCCTTCTTAAAGGGGGGTCACTCAGCCGCAGGTGCGCAATGGGCCCATAAAGCATTTCTCTTGGCAAGGAGCGGACCTTGATCTCCGTTTACGGAGAGGTCCTTTCCCCTGGTCCCTCCAGGGGGATTAAGCCTAGGCGGACAAGTGTAAATGCCACAGGGAGGGCCATGTGTGCAATGTGTGTGTGGTTTTTGACTGGCCTTTTCTTCTCTTTTCCTGCAGTTTCTTTGGTGCTTCTGTCGTCGTCTTCATTTTGTCCTTTGAGTTGCTAGAAAGAGAGAGAAAGAGAGAGAGGTGAAGCGGGCTCAGTGGACACCACAATTCCAAGGTCAATGCAGATGAATTGGACAAGGTCCTCGCCCCTCCTTGAAATTACCCCAGTTCCTAGGCTTCGGCACCAATCCGTAGCAGAAGGCAGGAGAGCTTGCAGCAGAACTCAGGGCCATCCGGATGCAGAGTACGCTGGGCTTTGACTTGGCTGAGTGCGTGAGGAGGCCACGGGCACAGGGCAGCTACAAGGGCAAACCCTTAACTCTCTCAAGAGGCTGGTTTCTAGAACTAGCTTTCAAAGGGGAGTGTAATCTTGGGAAAGTGAGAGAAAGACCTACACCCTAGTTAGAGGGAGCTCACTTTGGACTTTGGTGATTTCTTGGCTTTTTTGAGGAAAGGGTTGAATTTTTCACGGCCTCCACCATCCCCTTACAGCCGCCCCTTCGCCACACCTGGTTCCATGTGTCCCGGACAGGAAATCCATGGGACACAAATCAGATTTCACTTCAGAACCCAGAAGAGCCAAGTAGAAATCATTCTAGTGCCATTTACGGTGACTAGCCGAAGTAGAACCTCAACCCTTCTTAAAGGGGGGTCACTCAGCCAGAGGCACAAGGGGGTTCTGCTAGTTTAAGAATGAGAGGGATAAGACCTTAGGCCCTGGTTACAGGGCGGTCCTTTTACCTGGCGTGTCAAAGTGACCTGTGTCTAAATAAGGGTGGGGAAGGAGACCCAAACCCTCCTTACAGGGTGGTCCTTAAGCCAGGCGCATCCCAATGGGCCATTGCCAAAAGCGCTGAAAAGGAGGGACCTCCATTCCCTCGGTAGAGGGTGGTCCCTTTGCCCAGCAAGTGCCAGCGGCCCAAGACAAGCTAGAAAGGGGAGACCTGCACCCTTCTTACAGGGAGAGGTCAGTGGCACGGGGCATATTAAAGGCTACGTTCTAAATAGCAGAAAGCCAGAGAGACCTCGACCCTTCTTAAAGGGGGGTCACTCAGCCAGAGGCACAAAGAGGCTCTCCTAGTTCAAGAATGAGAGGGCTAAGACCTTACACCCTGGTTACAGGGCGGTCCTTTTGCCTGGCGTATCAAAGTGAGCTGTGGCTACATAAGCGTGGCGAAGGAGACCCAAACCCTCCTTACAGGGTGGTCTTTAAGCCAGGGCCATTTCAATGGGCCATTGCCAAGAGCGCTGAAAAGGAGAGACCCCCATTCCCTCGGTAGAGGGTGGTCTCTTTGCCCAGCAAGTGCCAGCGGCCCAAGACAAGCTAGAAATGGGAGACCTGCACCCTTCTTACAGGGAGAGGTCATTGGCACAGGGCATTTTAAAGGCTAGGTCCTGAATAGTAGAAAGCCAGAGAGACCTCGACCCTTCTTAAAGGGGGGTCACTCAGCCAGAGGCACAAGGGGGTTCTGCTAGTTCAAGAATGAGAGGGCTAAGACCTTACACCCTGGTTACAGGGCGGTCCTTTTGCCTGGCGTATCAAAGTGAGCTGTGGCTACATAAGCGTGGCGAAGGAGACCCAAACCCTCCTTACAGGGTGGTCCTTAAGCCAGGCGCATCCCAATGGGCCATTGCCAAAAGCGCTGAAAAGGAGAGACCTCCATTCCCTCGGTAGAGGGGGCTCTCTTTGGCCAGCCAGGGACTTTGGCATTAAAAGGGCCAACGCAGAGAGGAGAAAAGGGAAACAGACCCGATCCCTGAGTACAGGGCGGTCACCCTTTCTTTAGGAAAATAGTCCTCCTTTAAAGAAGGGGGGGAAGTCCCCAATGTGAAAAGATCTGGTAATGAACAGGTAAGGGAGGAGTCCCGCTGAGTCTCGCATTACCATTAAATCCTCCATCCCTCGGCAACACCCTTCCCGACTTACCTTCCTACCCCACCAAGAAAATTTCAACTTTGTGCCCCCTAACCTTGACCAAAACACAGTCCTGTTAGTAGGGTTAGGTGCACCCCCGTGCAAGTTCTGAATACCACGCCAAGAACCTACACCAGCTGAGCATGAGCACATTTCCAAAAGGACAGCCGCATCAATCACTTCAAACATAGCCCTAGGAATAGCCTCGTTCTGTCAGCAAAGAAACAAAAGGCCTGGAATTCAGACACAACTTACGGAGCTCTCCGAATCTGTACCCTTACAAATGCTACGTCCAGCAACGTCTTTCTTGTGCCGAATCAAACACGGGCTCAAAGCTGAGGTTGATTGGGCAGTGTAAATTGGGCAGGGCAAGAGGAGATGAGGAAGGATTGCATGGAAGTGAGGCTCTGAAAGGAGCCCGCTTCCTCACCTGTTCAGTTCCAGACTTTGTGAGATACGGAATTTGGGCCGATTTGTTGGCTCTCTGGGAAAGAAGGGTCGAATTTTTCACGGCCTCCACCATCCCCTTACAGCCGCCCCTTCGCCACACCGGGTTACACGTGACCCGGAGAAGAAATACACGGGTCACAAATAAGATTTCACCTCAAAGCTCAAAAAAGCCAAATAGAAATCATTCTTGGGGAATTTTCTGCGACTAACAGAACTGGAACCGCAACCCTTCTTAAAGGGGGGTCACTCAGCCACAGGCACAAAGAGGCTCTCCTAGTTTAAGAACGAGAGGGCTAAGACCTTACACCCTGGTTACAGGGCGGTCCTTTTGCCTGGCATGTGGCTACATAAGCGTGGCGAAGGAGACCCAAACCCTCCTTACAGGGTGGTCTTTAAGCCAGGGCCATTTCAATGGGCCATTGCCAAGAGCGCTGAAAAGGAGAGACCCCCATTCCCTCGGTAGAGGGTGGTCTCTTTGCCCAGCAAGTGCCAGCGGCCCAAGACAAGCTAGAAATGGGAGACCTGCACCCTTCTTACAGGGAGAGGTCATTGGCACAGGGCATTTTAAAGGCTAGGTCCTGAATAGTAGAAAGCCAGAGAGACCTCGACCCTTCTTAAAGGGGGGTCACTCAGCCAGAGGCACAAGGGGGTTCTGCTAGTTTAAGAATGAGAGGGATAAGACCTTAGGCCCTGGTTACAGGGCGGTCCTTTTGCCTGGCGTGTCCAAGTGATCTGTGGCTACATAAGCGTGGCGAAGGAGACCCAAACCCTCCTTACAGGGTGGTCCTTAAGCCGGGGCATTTCAATGGGCCATTGCCAAAAGCGCTGAAAAGGAGAGACCTCCATTCCCTCGGTAGAGGGTGGTCCCTTTGCCCAGCAAGTGCCAGCGGCCCAAGACAAGCTAGAAAGGGGAGACCCGCACCCTTCTTACAGGGAGAGGTCATGGCACGGGGCATGTTAAAGGCTAAGTCCTGAAGAGCCGAAATGCACAGAGACCTCAACCCTTCTTAAAGGGGGGTCACTCAGCCGCAGGTGCGCAATGGGCCCATAAAGCATTTCTCTTGGCAAGGAGCGGACCTTGATCTCCGTTTACGGAGAGGTCCTTTCCCCTGGTCCCTCCAGGGGGAGTAAGCCTAGGCGGACAAGTGTAAATGCCACAGGGAGGGCCATGTGTGCAATGTGTGTGTGGTTTTTGACTGGCCTTTTCTTCTCTTTTCCTGCAGTTTCTTTGGTGCTTCTGTCGTCGTCTTCATTTTGTCCTTTGAGTTGCTAGAAAGAGAGAGAAAGAGAGAGAGGTGAAGCGGGCTCAGTGGACACCACAATTCCAAGGTCAATGCAGATGAATTGGACAAGGTCCTCGCCCCTCCTTGAAATTACCCCAGTTCCTAGGCTTCGGCACCAATCCGTAGCAGAAGGCAGGAGAGCTTGCAGCAGAACTCAGGGCCATCCGGATGCAGAGTACGCTGGGCTTTGACTTGGCTGAGTGCGTGAGGAGGCCACGGGCACAGGGCAGCTACAAGGGCAAACCCTTAACTCTCTCAAGAGGCTGGTTTCTAGAACTAGCTTTCAAAGGGGAGTGT